>NW_027667830.1:1325333-2650666 GCF_963924665.1 Micromys minutus | reverse complement strand
CCTTTATTTTGGGGCAAAATTGCAGAAATTTCACTTATTTCAGGGTAATAAGTTAGAAATCCCCCTTATTTTGGGGCAAAAAAGACAGAAATTCCCTTTGTTTTGGGGGAAAAAGACAGAAATTCCACTTATTTAGAGGCAAAAAGGCAGAAATTCCCATTATTTTGGGGCAAAAAGGCAGAAATTCACCTTATTTTGGGGTAAAATTGCAGAAATTTCACATATTTCAGGGCAAAAAGGCAGAAATTTCCCTTATTTTGGGGCAAAATTGCAGAAATTTCACTTATTTCAGGGTAATAAGTCAGAAATTCCCCTTATTTTGGGGAAAAAATAACAGAAATTCCCTTTATTTTGGGGGAAAATTGCAGAAATTCCACTTATTTAGAGGCAAAAAGGCAGAAATTCCCCTTATTTTGGAGCAAAAATGAAGAAATTTCCCTTTATATGGCAAAAAGGTATGCATTCCCCTTATTTTCGGGCAAAAAGGCAGAAATTCCCCGTATTTTGGAGCAAAATTTCAGAAATTCCTTTAATTGTGGGTCAAAAGGGCAGAAATTCCCTATATAGTGGGACAAAAAGACAGAAATTCTCCTTATTTTGGGGCAAAACTCAGAAATTCCACTTATTTTGGGGCAAAATTCCAGAAATTTCCCTTATTTTGGAGCAAAATTGCAGAAATTTCACTTGTTTTGGGGCAAAATTGCAGAAATTTCACTTATTTCAGGGAAAAAAGGCAGAAATTTTCCTTATTTTGGGGCAAAAATTCAGAAATTCTTAATATTTTGTGGCAAAAATGCAGGAATTCCCTTTATTTTGAGGTAAAAAGGCTGAAATTTCTTTTATTAGGGGGCAAAAAGGCAGAAATTTCCCTTATTTTGTGGCAAAAAGGCAGAAATTTCTTTTATTTTGGAGCAAAATTGCAGAAATTTCACTTATTTCAGGGCATAATTCAAAAATTCCTTTTATTTTGAGGCAAAAAGACAGAAATTCCGTTTATTTTTGGGTCAAAAGGCAGAAATTTCACTTATTTTGAGGGAAAAAGGCAGAAATCTCTCTTATTTTGGGGCAAAAATGAAGAAATTTCCCTTTTATGTGGCAAAAGGTATACATTCCCCTTACTTTTGGGATAAAAAGCAGAAATTCCCCGTATTTTGAAGCAAAATTGCAGAAATTCTCATAATTTTCGGGCAAAAAGGCAGAAATTCTTCTTATTTTGGGGCAAAAAGACAGAAAATCTTCTTTTTTCGGGAGCAAACAGTCAGAAATTCCCCTTATTTTGGGGCAAAATTGCAGAAAATTCCTTTACATTGGGGCAAAATTGCAGAAATTTCTCTTATTTTGGGGCAAAATTGCAGAAATTTCACTTATTTCAGGGTAATAAGTCAGAAATTCCCCTTATTTTGGGGCAAAAAAACAGAAATTCCCTTTGTTTTGGGGGAAAAAGACAGAAATTCAAATTATTTAGAGGCAAAAAGGCAGAAATTCTCCGTATTTTGGAGCAAAATTGCAGAAATTTCCCTAATTGTGGGGCAAAAAGGCAGAAATTCCCTATATGGTGGGGCAAAAAAACAGAAATTCTCATTATTTTGGGGCAAAAAGGCCGAAATTCACCTTATTTTGGGGTAAAATTGCAGAAATTTCACATATTTAAGGGCAAAAAGGCAAAAATTTCCCTTATTTTGGAGCAAAATTGCAGAAATTTCACTTATTTCAGGGAAAAAAGGCAGAAATTTTCCTTATTTTGTGGCAAAAATGCAGAAATTCCTTATATTTTGTGGCAAAAATGCAAAATTCCCCTTATTTTGTAGTAAAAAGGCTGAATTTCCCCTCCTTTGTGGGCAAAAAGGCAGAAATTCACCTTATTTTGGGGCAAAATTGCAGATATTTCACTTATTTCAGAGTAATAAGTCAGAAATTCCCATTATTTGGGGGCAAAAAAGTCAGAAATTCCCTTTGTTTTGGAGGAAAAAGACAGAAATTCCACTCATTTAAGGCAAAAAGGCAGAAAATCCCCTTATTTTGGAGCAAAAATGAAGAAATTTCACTTTCTTATGGCAAAAAGGTATGCATTCCCCTTATTTTCGGGCAAACAGGCAGAAATTCCCCGTATTTTGGAGCAAAATTGCAGAAATTCCCCTAATTTTGGGGCAAAAGGCAGAAATTCCCCTTATTTTGGGGCAAAATTCCAGAAATTTCCTTTATTTTGGGGCAATATTGCAGAAATTTACCTTATTATGGGGCAAAATTGCAGAAATTTCCCTTATTTGGGGCAAAATTGCAGTAATTTTACTTATCTTCAGGTAAAAAGGCTGAAATTTCCTTTATTTTGGGGCAAAAAAGGAGAAATTCCTCTTATTTCCGGGCAAAATTGTAGAAATTTTCCTTATTATGGGGCAAAAAGGTAGAAATTCTGTAAATTATGTGGCAAAAATGCAGAAATTTTCCTTATTTTGAGGTAAAAAGGCTGAAATTCCCCTTATTTGGGGGCAAAAAGGCAGAAATTTCCCTTATTTTGGGACAAAATTGCAGAAATTTTACTTATTTCAGGGTAATATGTCAGAAATTCCCCTTATTTTGGGGCAAAAAAGACAGAAATTTCCTTTGTTTGGGGGGAAAAAGACAGAAATTCCACTTATTTAGAGGCAAGAAGGCAGAAATTCTCCTTATTTTGGGGCAAAAATGAAGAAATTTCCCTTTTATATGGCAAAAAGGTATGCATTCCCCTTATTTTCGGGGAAAAAGGCCGAAATTCACCGTATTTTGGAACAAAATTGCAGAAATTCCCCTATTTGTGGGGCAAAAAGGCAGAAATTCCCTATATGTTGGGGCAAAAAGACAGAAATTCTCCTTATTTTGGGGCAAAACTCAGAATTTCCACTTATTTTAGGTAAAATTGCAGAAATTTCATTTATTTCAGGGAAAAATGCAGAAATTTTCCTTATTTTGGGGCAAAAAGGCAGAAATTCATAATATTTTGTGGCAAAAACACAGAAATTCCCCATATTTTCAGGTAAAAAGGCTGAAATTTCCCTTAATTGGGGGCAAAAATGCAGAAATTTCCCTTATTTTGGGTAAAAATTGCAGAAATTTTACTTATTTCAGGGTAATAATTCAGAAATTCTCCTTATTTTGGGGCAAAAAAGACAGACATTCCCTTTGTTTTGTGGGAAAAAGAAATTCCACTTATTTAGAGGCAAAAAGGCAGAAATTCCCCTTATTTTGGAGCAAAAATGAAGAAATTTCACTTTTTTATGGCAAAATGTAAGCATTCCCCTTATTTTCGGTCAAAAAGGAAGAAATTCCCCGTATTTGGGAGCAAAATTGCAGAAATTCCCCTAATTTTGAGGCAAAAGGCAAAAATTCCCATTATTTTGGGGCAAAATTCAGAAATTCCCCTTATTTTGTGGCAAAATTGCAGAAATTTCCCATATTAAGGGGAAAAATTGCAGAAATTTCCCTTATTTTAGGGCAAAATTGCAAAAATTTCCCTTATTTCAGAGAAAAAAAGCAAATGTTTTTTCTTATTTTGGGGCATAAAACCAGAAATTCTCATTATTTTGGGGCAAAAAGGCCGAAATTCACCTTATTTTGGGGTAAAATTGCAGAAATTTCACATATTTAAGGGCAAAAAGGCAAAAATTTCCCTTATTTTGGAGCAAAATTGCAGAAATTTCACTTATTTCAGGGAAATAAGTCAGAAATTTTCCTTATTTTGGGGAAAGAAAACAGAAATTCTCTTTGTTTTGGGAAAAAAGACAGAAATTTCACTTATTTAGAGGCAAAAAGGCAGAAATTCCCCTTATTTTGGAGCAAAAATGAAGAAATTTCCTTTTTCTATGGCAAAAAGTTATGCATTCCTCTTATTTTCAGGCAAAAAGGCAGAAATTCCCTGTATTTTGGAGCAAAATTGCAGAAATTTCCCTAATTGTTGGGCAAAAAGGCAGAAATTCTTCGTATTTTGGAGCAAAATTGCAGAAATTCCCCTAATTGTGGGGCAATAAGGTAGAAATTCTCTATATTTTGGGGCAAAAAGACAGAAATTCTCCTTATTTTGGGGCAAAATTCAGAAATTCCACTTATTTGGGGGCAAAATTGCAGAAATTTCACTTATTTCAGGGAAAAAAGGCAGAAATTTTCATTATTTTGGGGCAAAAATGCAGAAATTCCTTATATTTTGTGGCAAAAATAAAAAATTCCCCTTATTTTGTAGTAAAAACGCTGAAATTCCCCTCATTTGGGGGCAAAAAGGCAGAAATTCACCTTATTTTGGGGCAAAATTGCAGAAATTTCACTTATTTCAGAGCAATAAGTCAGAAATTCCCATTATTTGGGGGCAAAAAAATCAGAAATTCCTTTTGTTTTGGGGGAAAAAGACAGAAATTCCACTTATTTAGAGGCAAAAAGGCAGAAATTCCCTTTATTTTGGAGCAAAAATGAAGAAATTTCATTTTTTATGGCAAAAAGTTATGCATTCCCCTTATTTTCGGGCAAACAGGCAGAAATTCCCCATATTATGGAGCAAAATTGCAGAAATTCCCCTTATTTTGGGGCAAAAGGCAGAAATTCCCTTTATTTTGGGGTAAAAATCAGAAATTCCCCTTATTTTGGGGCAAAATTCCAGAAATTTCCTTTATTTTGGGGCAAAATTGCAGAAATTTCCTTTATTTGGGGCAAAATTGCAGTATATTTACTTATCTTCAGGTAAAAAGGCTGAAATTTATTTTATTTTGGGGCAAAAAAGGAGAAATTCCTCTTATTGGGGCAAAATTGTAGAAATTTTGCTGATTATGGGGCAAAAAGGCAGAAATTCTGTAAATTTTGTGGCAAAAATGCAGAAATTCCCCTTATTTTGAGGTAAAAAGGCTGAAATTCCCCTTATTTGGGGGTAAAAAAAGGCAGAAATTTCCCTTATTTTGGGACAAAATTGCAGAAATTTTACTTATTTCAGGGTAATATGTCAGAAATTCCCCTTATTTTGGGGCAAAAAAGACAGAAATTTCCTTTGTTTTGGGGGAAAAAGACAGAAATTCCACTTATTTAGAGGCAAAAAGGCAGAAATTCTCCTTATTTTGGGGCAAAAATGAAGAAATTTCCCTTTTATATGGCAAAAAGGTATGCATTCCCCTTATTTTCGGGGAAAAAGGCCGAAATTCACCATATTTTGGAACAAAATTGCAGAAATTCCCCTATTTGTCGGGCAAAAAGGCAGAAATTCCCTATATGTTGGGGCAAAAAGACAGAAATTCTCCTTATTTTGTGGCAAAACTCAGAAATTCCACTTATTTTAGGTAAAATTGCAGGAATTTCATTTATTTCAGGGAAAAATGCAGAAATTTTCTTTATTTTGGGGCAAAAAGGCAGAAATTCCTAATATTTTGTGGCAAAAACGCAGAAATTCCCCTTATTTTCAGGTAAAAAGGCTGAAATTCCCCTTATTTGGGGGCAAAAAGGCAGAAATTTCTCTTATTTTGGGTCAAAATTGCAGAAATTTCACTTATTTCAGAATAATAATTCTGAAATTCTCTATATTTTGGGGCCAAAAAGACAGAAATTCCTTTTGTTTTGGGGAAAAAAGACAGAAATTCCACTTATTTAGAGGCAAAAAGGCAGAAATTCCCCTTATTTTGGAGCAAAAATGAAGAAATTTCACTTTTTTATGGCAAAATGTAAGCATTCCCCTTATTTTCGGTCAAAAAGGCAGAAATTCCTTGTATTTGGGAGCAAAATTGCAGAAATTCCCCTAATTTTGGGGCAAAAGGCAAAAATTCCCTTTATTTTGGGGCAAAAATCAGAAATTCCCCTTATTTTGGGGCAAAATTCCAGAAATTTCCTTTATTTTGGGGCGAAATTTCAGAAATTTCCCTTATTTGGGGCAAAATTGCAGAAATTTCACTTATTTTAAGGTAAAAAAACTTGATATTTTATTTATTTTGGGGCAAAAATGGAAAAATTCCTCTTATTTGGGGCCAAATTGCAGTAATTTTCCTTATTTTGGGGCAAAAAAGCAGAAATTCTGTATATTTTGTGGCAAAAAGACAGAAATTTCCCTTATTTAGAAGTAATAAGGTTGAAATTCCCTTTATTTGGGGGCAAAAAGGATGAAATTCCCCTTATTTGGGGGCAAAAAGGCAGAAATTTGACTTATTTTGGGGCATAATTGCAGAAATTTCACTTATTTCAGGGAAAAAAGGCAGAAATTTTCCTTATTTTGGGGCAAAAAGCAGAAATTCCTAATATTTTGTGGAAAAAATGCAGTAATTCCCCATATTTTGAGGTAAAAAGGATGGAATTTTCCTTATTTGGGGGCAAAAATGCAGAAATTTCCTTATGTTTGGGCAAAATTGCAGAAATTTCACTTATTTCAGGGAAAAAAGGCAGATATTTTCTTTATTTTGGGGCAAAAAGACAGAAGTTTTCTTTGTTTTGGAAAAAAAAGACAGAAATTCCACTTATTTAGAGGCAAAAAGGAAGAAATTCCCATTATTTTGGAGCAAAAATGAAGAAATTTCACTTTTTTTATGGCAAAAATGTATGCATTCCCCTTATTTTCAGGCAAAAAGAAAGAAATTCCCCGTATTTTGGAGCAAAATTGCAGAAATTCCCATAATTTTGGGGCAAAAGGCAGAAATTCCCTTTATTTTGGGGTAAAAATCAGAAATTCCCCTTATTTTGGGGCAAAATTCCAGGAATTTCTTTTATTTTGGGGCAAAATTGCAGAAATTTACCTTATTTTGGGCAAAATAGCAGTAATTTCACTTATATTCAGGAAAAAAGGCTGAAATTGCCTTTTTTGGGGGCAAAAAAGGAGAAATTCCCCTTATTTTGGGCAAAATTGCAAAAATTTTCCTTATGATGGGGCAAAAAGGCAGAAATTCCGTAAATTTTGTGGCAAAAATGCAGAAATTCCCCTTATTTTGAGGTAAAAAGGCTGAAATTCCCCTTATTTGGGGGCAAAAAGGCAGAAATTTTCCTTATTTTGGGACAAAATTGCAGAAATCTTACTTATTTCAGGGTAATAAGTCAGAAATTCCCCTTATTTTGGGGCAAAAAAGACAAAAATTCCTTTTGTTTTTAAGGAAAAAGACAGAAATTCCACTTATTTAGAGGCAAAAAGGCAGAAATTCTCATTATTTTGGAGCAAAAATGAAGAAATTTCCCTTTTATATGGCAAAAAGGTATGCATTCCCCTTATTTTCAGGCAAAAAGGCAGAAATTCCCCGTATTTTGGAGTAAAATTGCAGAAATTCCCCGAATTGTGGGGCAAAAAGGCAGAAATTCCCTATATGTTGGGGCAAAAAGTCAGAAATTCTCTTTATTTTGGGGCAATATTCAGAAATTCCACTTATTTTGGGGCAAAATTGCATAAATTTCACTTATTTCAGGGAAAAAATGCAGAAATTTCCCTTATTTTGGGGCAAAAAGGCAAAATTCCTTATATTTTGTGGCAAAAATGCAGAAATTCCCCTTATTTTGAGGTAAAAAGGCTGAAATTCTCCGTATTTGGGGGCAAAAAAGCAGAAATTTCCTTTATTTTTGGGCAAAATTGCAGAAATTTACCTTATTTTTGGGCAAAATTTCAGATATTTCCCTTATTTGGGGAAAAATTGCAGAAATTTCACTTATTTTAAGGTAAAAAGGATGATATGTTATATATTTTGGGGCAAAAAGGGAGAAATTCCCCTTATTTTGGGCAAAATTGCAGTAATTTTTTTATTTTGGGGCAAAAAGGCAGAAATTCCGTATATTTTGTGGCAAAAAGGCAGAAATTTCCCTTATTTAGAGGTAATAAGGCTGAAATTCCCCTTATTTGGGGGCAAAAAGGCTGAAATTCCCCTTATTTGGGGGCAAAAAGGCAGAAATTTCCCTTATGTTGGGGCAATATTGCAGAAATTTCTCTTAATTCAGAAAAAAAAGGCTGAAATATTCTTTATTTTGGGGCAAAAAGACAGAAATTCTCTTTGTTTTGGGAAAAAAAGACAGAAATTCCACTTATTTAGAGGCAAAAAAGAAGAAATTTCATTATTTTGGAGCAAAAATGAAGAAATTTCCCTTTTTTATGGCAAAAAGGTATGCATTCCCCTTATTTTTGGGCAAAAAGGCAGAAATTCCCCTTATTTTGGGGCAAAAAGATGAAATCCCTAATTTTTGGCTAAAATTGAAGAAATTTCACTTATTTCAGGAGAAAATGGCAGAAATTCCAATTAATGTCGGGCAAAAAGGAAGAAATGACCTGTATTTTGGAGCAAAATAGCAGAAATTCCCCTAATATTGGTGCAAAAATGCAGAAATTCCCTTTATTTTGAAGGAAAAAGGCAGAAATTGTCCATATTTTGGTGCAAAAATCAGAAATTTCCCTTATTTTGAGGTAAAATGCTGAAATTCCCCTTATTTGGGGGCAAAATAGCAGAAATTTCCCTTATTATGGGGAAAAATTGCAGAAATTTCCCTTATTTTAAGGCAAAATTGCAGAAATTTCACTAATTGTGGGGCAAAAAGGCAGAAATTCTCCATATTTTGGGGCAAAACTCAGAAATTCCACTTATTTTAGGGCAAAATTCCAGAAATTTCCCTTATTTTGGGGCAAAATTGCAGAAATTTCACTTATTTTGGGGCAAAATTGCAGAAATTTCACTTATTTCAGGCAAAAAAGGCAGAAATTTTCCTTATTTTGAGGCAAAAACGCAGAAATTCCTAATATTTTGTGCCAAAATTCAGAAATTCCTTATATTTTGAGGTAAAAAGGCTGAAATTCCCCTTATTTGGGGGCAAAAAGGTAGAAATTTCCCTTATATTGGGGCAAAATTGCAGAAATTTCACTTATTTCAAGGTAATAAGTCAGAAATTTTTCTTATTTTGGGGCAAAAAAGACAGAAATTCCCTTTGTTTTGGGGGAAAAAGACAGAAATTCCACTTATTTTGAGGCAAAGAAGCAGAAATTTCGCTTATTTTGAAGCAAAAATGAAGAAATTTCTCTTTTTTATGGCAAAAAGGTATGCATTCTTCTTATTTTCGGGGAAACAGGCAGAAATTCCCCATATTGTGGGGCAAAAGGCAGAAATTCCCATTATTTTGGGGCAAAAATCACAAATTTAACTTATTTTTAGGCAAAATTGCAGAAATTTCATTTATTTCAGGGCAAAAAGTCAGAAATTCCCCTTATTTTGGGGCAAAAAGCAGAAATGTCTTTTATTATGGTACAAAATTGAAGAAATTTTCCTTATTTTGGAACAAAAAGGCAGAAATTCCCCATATTTTTGGGCAAAAGGCAGAAATTCTTCTTATTTTAAGGTAAAATGCCGAAATTCCCCTTATTTAGAGGTAAAATGCAGAAATTCCCCAAATATTGGGGAAAAATGCAGAAATTCCCTTTATTTTGGGGCTAAAAGGAAGAAATTAACCGTATTTTGAAGCAAAATTGCAGAAATTCTCATAATTTTCGGGCAAAAAGGCAGAAATTCTTATTTTGGGGCAAATAGACAGAAAATCTCCTTTTTTAGGGAGCATAAAGTCAGAAATTTCCCTAATTTTGGGGCAAAATTGCAGAAATTTACTTTACATTGGGGCAAAATTGCAGAAATTTCCCTTATTTTGAGGCAAAATTGCAGAAATTTCACTTATTTCAGAAAAAAGGCAGAAATTTTTCTTATTTTGGGGCAAAAAGACAGTAATTTCTTTTATTTTGGTACAAAATTGCAGAAATTTTTCTTATTTTGGGGCAAAAAGGCAGAAATTCCCCATATTTTGGGGCAAAAAAGAAGAAATTCCCCTTATTTTGAGGTAAAAAGGCTGAAATTCCCCTTATTTTCGGGCAAAAAGTCAGAAATTTTCCTTATTTTGGTGCAAAAAGGCAGAAATTTTGTTTATTTTTAGGGAAAAGGCAGAAATTGCACTTATTTTGAGTCAAAAAGGCAGAAAATCCCCATATTTTGGGGCAAAAATGAAGAAATTTCCCTTTTTTATGGCAAAAAGGAAAACATTTTCTTTATTTTCAGGCAAAAAGGCAGAAATTCCCCATATTTTGGAGCAAAATTGCAGAAATTCCCCTAATTTTGGGGCAATAGCCAGAAATTCCCTTTATTTTGGGGCAAAAATCAGAAATTCCCCTTATTTTGGGGCAAAATTCCAGAAATTTTCTTTATTTTGGGGCAAAATTGCAGGAATTTACCTTTTTTTGGAACAAAATTGCAGAAATTTCTCTTATTTGGGGCAAAATTGCAGAAATTTCTCTTATTTTCAGGTTAAAAAGTCTGAAATTTCCTTTATTTTGGGCAAAAAGGGAGAAATTCCTCTTATTTTGGGGCAAAATTGCAGAAATTTTCCTTATTTTTGGGCAAAAAGGCAGAAATTCCGTATATTTTGTGGCAAAAAGGCAGAAATTTCCTTTATTTTGAGGTAATAAGGTTGAAATTTCCCTTATTTTGGGGCAAAAAAGGCAGAAATTCCCCTTATTTTGGGGAAAAATTGCAGAAATTTCAAATATTTCAGGGCAAAATGGCAGAAATTCCCCTTATTTTGGGGCAAAAAAATGAAATCCCTAATTTTTGGTGAAAATTGAAGAAATTTCACTTATTTCGGGACAAAAAGCCAGAAATTCCAATTAATTTCAGGCAAAAAGGCAGAAATGACCCGTATTTTGGAGCAAAATTGCAGAAATTCCCATAATATTGGTGCAAAAATGCAGAAATTCCCATTATTATGAGGAAAAAAGGGGAAAATTCTCCATATATTGGTGCAAAAATCAGTAATTTCCCTTATTTTGAGGTAAAATTCTCAAATTCCCCAAATTTTAGGGCAAAAGGCAAAAATTTCCCTTATATTGGGGCAAATTTGCAGAAATTTCACTTATTTAGGGGTAATAAGTCAGAAATTTTCCTTATTTTGAGGCAAAAAAGAAAGAAATTCCCTTTGTTTTGGGGGAAAAACAGAAATTCCACTTATTTAGAGGCAAAAAGGCAAAAGTTCCCCTTATTTTGGAGCAAAAATGAAGAAATTTCCCTTTTTTATGGCAAAAAGGTATGCATTCTTTTTATTTTCGGGCAAAAAGGCAGAAATTCCCCAAATTTTGGGGCAAAAGGCAGAAATTCCACTTATTTTGGGGCAAAATTGCAGAAATTTCCTTTATTTTGGGGCAAAATTGCAGAAATTTCACTTATTTTGGGGCAAAATTGCAGAAATTTCACTTATTTCAAGGAAAAAAGGCAGAAATTTTCCTTATTTTGGGGCAAAAATTCAGAAATTCCTAATATTTTGTGCCAAAATTTAGAAATTCCCATTATTTTGAGGTAAAAATTCTGAAATTCCCCTTATTTGGGGGCAAGAAGGCAGAAATTTCCCTTATATTGGGGCAAAATTTCAGAAATTTCACTTATTTCAGGGTAATAAGTCTGAAATTTTCCTTATATTGGGGCAAAAAAGACAGAATTTCCTTTTGGTTTGGTTGAAAAAGAAAGAAATTCCACTTATTTAGAGGCAAAAAGCAGAAATTCCCTTTATTTTGGAGCAAAAATGAAGAAATTTAACTTTTTTATGGCTAAAAGGTATGCATTCTTCCTATTTTCGGGCAAAAAGGCAGAAATTCCCCATATTTTGGGGCAAACGGCAGAAATTCCCTTTATTTTGGGGAAAAAAGGCAAACATTTCCCTTATTTTGGGGCAAAATTGCAGAAATTTCATTTATTTCAGGGCAAAAATTCAGAAATTCCCCTTATTTTGGGGCAAAAAGCAGAAATTTCTTTTATTATGGTACAAAATTGAAGAAATTTTCCTTATTTTGGAACAAAAAGGCAGAAATTCCCCATATTTTGGGGCAAAAGGCAGAAATTCTTCTTATTTTGAGGTAAAATGCAGAAATTCCCCTTATTTAGAGGTAAAATGCAGAAATTCCCCAAATATTGGGGGAAAATGCAGAAATTCCCTTAATTTTGGGGCTAAAAGGCAGAAATTAACCGTATTTTAAAGCAAAATTGCAGAAATTCTCATAATTTTCGGGCAAAAAAGCAGAAATTCTCCTTATTTTGGGGCAAAAAGACAGAAAATCTCCTTTTTTCGAGAGCAAACAGTCAGAAATTCCCCTTATTTTGGGGCAAAATTGCAGAAATTTCTCTTACATTAGGGCAAAATTGCAGAAATTTCACTTATTTTGGGGCAAATTTGCAGAAATTTCACTTATTTCAGGGTAATAAGTCAGAAATTCTCCTTATTTTGATGCAAAAAAGACAGAAATTCCCTTTGTTTTGGGGGAAAAAGACAGAAATTCCACTTATTTAGAGGCAAAAAGGCAGAAATTCCTCTTATTTTGGAGCAAAAATGAAGAAATTTCCCTTTTTATGGCAAAAAGGTATGCATTCCCATTATTTTCGGGCAAAAAGGCAGAAATTCCCCGTATTTTGGAGTAAAATTGCAGAAATTCGCCTAATTGTGGGGCAAAAGGCAAAAATTCCCTTTATTTTGGGGCAAAAATAAGAAATTCCCCTTATTTTGGGGCAAAATTCAAGAAACTTCCTTTATTTTGGGGCAAAATTGTAGGAATTTACCTTATTTTGGGGTAAAATTGCAGAAATTTTCCTTATTTGGGGCAAAATTGCAGAAATTTCACTTATTTTCAGGTAAAAAGGCTGAAATTTCCTTTATTTTGGGGCAAAACGGGAGAAATTGCCCTTATTTTGGGACAAAATTCCAGAAATTTCCTTTATTATGGGAAAAAATTTCAGAGATTTCCCTTATTTTAGGGCAAAATTGCAGAAATTTCACTTATTTCAGAGAAATAAAGCAAAAATTTTTCTTATTTTGGGGCAAAAAGGCAGAAATTCCCATTATTTTGGGGAAAAAGGCAGAAATTCACCTTATTTTGGGGTAAAATTGCAGAAATTTCACATATTTCATGGCAACAAGGCAGAAATTTCCCTTATTTTCGGGCAAAATTGCAGAAATTTCATTTATTTCAGGGCAAAAATTTAGAAATTCCCCTTAATTTGGGGCAAAAAGCAGAAATTTCTTTTAGTATGGTACAAAATTGAAGAAATTTTCCTTATTTTGGAACAAAAAGGCAGAAATTCCCCATATTTTGGGGCAAAAGGCAGAAATTCTTCTTATTTTGAGGTAAAATGCAGAAATTCCCCTTATTTAGAGGTAAAATGCAGAAATTCCCCAAATATTGGGGGAAAATGCAGAAATTCCCTTTATTTTGGGGCTAAAAGGCAGAAATTAACCATATTTTAAAGCAAAATTGCAGAAATTCTCATAATTTTCGGGCAAAAAAGCAGAAATTCTCCTTATTTTGGGGCAAAAAGACAGAAAATTTCCTTTTTTCGAGTTCAAACAGTCAGAAATTCCCCTTATTTTTGGGCAAAATTGCAGAAATTTCTTTTACATTGGGGCAAAATTGCAGAAATTTCCCTTATTTTGGGGCAAAATTGCCGAAATTTCACTTATTTCAGAGTAATAAGTCAGAAATTCTCCTTATTTTGTTGCAAAAAAGACAGAAATTCCCTTTGTTTTGGGGGAAAAAGACAGAAATTCCACTTATTTAGAGGCAAAAAGGCAACAGATCCCCTTATTTTGGAACAAAAATGAAGAAAATTTCCTTTTTTATGGCAAAAATGTATGCATTCTTCTTATTTTCGAACAAAAAGGCAGAAATTCCCCATATTTTGGGGCAAAAAGCAGAAATTCCCCTTATTTTGGGGCAAAATTGATAAATTTCCCTAATTGTGGGGCAAAAAAACAGAAATTCCTATTATTTGGGGGCAAAATGGCAGAAATTTCCCTTATTATGGGGAAAAATTGCAGAAATTTCCCATATTTTACGGCAAAATTGCAGAAATTTCACTAATTGTGGGACAAAAAGGCAGAAATTCTCTATATTTTGGGGCAAAACTCAGAAATTCCCCTTTTTTTGGGGCAAAATTCCAGAAATTTCCCTTATTTTGGGGCAAAATTGCAGAAATTTCACTTATTTTAGGGCTAAATTGCAGAAATTTCACTTATTTTGGGGCAAAATTGCAGAAATTTCACTTATTTCAGTGAAAAAAGGCAGAAATTTTCCTTATTTTGGGGCAAAATGCAGAAATTCCTAATATTTTGTGCCAAAATTTAGAAATTCCTTAAATTTTGAGGTAAAAAGCCTGACATTCCCCTTATTTGGGGGCAAAAACGTAGAAATTTCCCATATATTGGGGCAAAATTGCAGAAATTTCACTTATTTCAAGGTAATAAGTCAAAAATTTTCCTTATTTTGGGGCAACAAAGACAGAAATTCCCTTTGTATTGGGGGAAAAAGACAGAAATTCCACTTATTTAAAGGCAAAGAAGCAGAAATTTCGCTTATTTTGGAGCAAAAATGAAGAAATTTCCCTTTTTTATGGCAAAAAGTTATGCATTCTTCTTATTTTCGGGGAAACAGGCAGAAATTCCCCATATTTTGGGGCAAAAGGCAGAAATTCCCCTTATTTTGGGGCAAAAGGCACAAATTTAACTTATTTTGAACAAAATTGCAAAAATTTCATTTATTTCAAGGCAAAAAGTCAGAAATTTCACTTATTTTGGGGCAAAAAGCAGAAATTTCTTTTATTATGGTACAAAATTGAAGAAATTTTCCTTATTTCGGAACAAAAAGGCAGAAATTCTCCATATTTTGGGGCAAAAGGCAGAAATTCTTCTTATTTTGAGGTAAAATGCAGAAATTCCCCAAATATTGGGGGTAAATGCAGAAATTCCCTTTATTTTGGGGCTAAAAGAAAGAAATTAACCGTATTTTGAAGCAAAATTGCAGAAATTCTCATAATTTTCGGGAAAAATGCAAAAATTCTTATTTTGGGGCAAAAAGACAGAAAATCTCCTTTTTTCGGGAGCATAAAGTCAGAAATTTCTCTTATTTTGGGGCACAATTGCAGAAATTTCCTTTACATTGGGGCAAAATTGCAGAAATTTCCCTTATTTTGAGGCAAAATTGCAGAAATTTCCTTATTTCAGAAAAAAGGCAGAATTTTTCTTATTTTGGGGCAAAAAGGCAGAAATTCCCCATATTTTGGGGCAAAAAGGAAGAAATTCCCCTTATTTTGAGGTAAAAAGGCTGAAATTCCCCTTATTTTCGGGCAAAAATCAGAAATTCTCCTTATTTTGGTGCAAAAAGACAGAAATTTTGTTTATTTTTAGGGAAAAGGCAGAAATTGCACTTATTTTGAATCAAAAAGGTGAAAAATTCCCATATTTTGGGGCAAAAATGAGGAAATTTAACTTTTTTATGGCAAAAAGGTAAACATTCCCTTTATTTTCAGGCAAAAAGGCAGAAATTCCCCATATTTTGGAGCAAAATTGCAGAAATTCCTCTAATTTTGGGGCAAAAGGCAGAAATTCCCTTTATTTTGGGGCAAAATGGCAGAAATTCACCTTATTTTGAAGTAAAATTGCAGAAATTTCACATATTTCATGGCAACAAGGCAGAAATTTCCCTTATTTTGGGGCAAAATTGCAGAAATTTCATTTATTTCAGGGCAAAAATTCAGAAATTCCCCTTATTTTGGGGCAAAAAGCAGAAATTTCTTTTATTATGGTACAAAATTAAAGAACTTTTCTTTATTTTGGAACAAAAAGGCAGAAATTCCCCATATTTTGGGGCCAAAGGCAGAAATTCTTCTTATTTTGAGGTAAAATGCAGAAATTCCCCTTATTTAGAGGTAAAATGCAGAAATTCATTTTGGAGCAATAAGGCAGATATTCCCTTTTTTTGACGGCAAAAATACAGAAATTCTTCTTATTTCGGGGCAAAAATCAGAAATTTCCCTTATTTTGGGGCAAAATTTTAGAAATTGCTTTTATTTTGGTACAGAATTGCAGAAATTTTTTTTATTTTGTGGCAAAAAGGCAGAAATTTGCCATAATTTGTTGCAAAAGGGCTGAAATTCCCCGTATTTTGAGGTAAAATGCTGAAATTCCAAATATTTTGGGGTTAAAAGGCAGAAATTCCCCTCATTTTGTTGCAAAAAGGCACAAATTTCCCTTATTTTCGGACAAAATTGCAGAAATTTCATTTATTTCAGGGCAAAAAGTCAGAAATTAATTTTATTTGGGGGCAAAAAGCAGAAATTTCTTTTATTTTGGGACATAATTGAAGAAATTTTCCTTATTTTGGAACAAAAATTCAGAAATTTCCCATATTTTGGGCAAAAGGCAGAAATTCCCCTTATTTTGGGGTAAAAAGGCTGAAATTCCCATTATTTTGGGGCAAAAAGGCAGAAATTTCCTTTACTTTGTGGCAAAAAGGCAGAAATTCCCATTAATTGGGGCAGAAAAGCAAAAATTTTCTATATTTGGGAGCCACAAGGCAGAAATTTCCCATATTTTGTGGCAAAAAGGCAGAAATTCCCCTAATTTGAAGGTAAAATGATGAAATTCCCCTTATTTTGGCAAAAAGGCAATAATTCCCCTTATTTTGGGGCAAAATTGCAGAAATTTCACTTATTTCAGGGCAAAAAGTCAGAAATTTGCTTTAATTTGGGGCAAAAAGCAGAAATTCTCCTAATTTTGGGGCCAAAAACAGAAATTTCCCTTATTTTTGGGTAAAATTGCGAAAATTTCAAATATTTCAGGGCAAAAAGGCAGAAATTCCACTTTATTTCGGGCAATAAGGCAAAAATTCCCCGTATTTGGGAGCAAAATTTCAGAAATTCCCCTTATATTTGTGCAAAAATGCAGAAATTCCCTTTATTTTGGTGCAATAAGGCAAAAATTCCCCGTATTTTGAAGCAAAATTGCACATATTCCCCTAATTTTGAGGGAAAATGCAGAAATTCACATTATTTTGGGGCAAAAGACAGAAATTCTCTTTATTTTGGGGGCAAAATTCCAGAAATTTCCTTTATTTTGGGGCAAAATTGCAGAAATCTCCCTAATTTGGGGTCAAAATTACAGCAATTTCACTTATTTCAGGGAAAAAACGCAGAAATTTCTCTCATTTTGGGGCAAAACAGCAGAAATTACTTTTATTTTGGTACAAAATTGCAGAAAATTTTTTTATTTTGGGGCAAAAATACAGAAATTCCCCATATTTTAGGGCAAAAAGAAGAGATTCCCCTTATTATTAGGTAAAAAGGCTGAAATTCCTTTTATTTTGGGGCAAAAAGACAGAAATACCCTTATTTTGTGGCAAAAAAGCAGAAATTTCCCTTATTTTGAGGCAAAATTGGAGAAATTTTATTAATTTCAGGGCAAAATTCAAAAATTCCTTTTATTTTGGGGCAAAAATACAGAAATTCCGTATATTTTTGAGTAAAAAGGCAGAAATTTCACTTATTTTGACGTAAAAAGACAGAAATTTCTCTTATTTTGGGGCAAAAATACAGAAATTCCCCTTATTTTGTGGCACAAAGGCAGAAATTTTTTTTTATTTTAGGGCAAAATTGCAGAAATTTCACTAATTTCAGGGCATAATTCAAAAATTTCTTTTATTTTGGAGAAAAAAGACAGAAATTCAGTTTATTTTCGGGTAAAAAGGCAGAAAATTCACTTATTTTGAGGTAAAAAGGCAGAAATTCCTCTTATTTTGGGGCAAAAATGAAGAAATTTCCCTTTTTTGTGGCAAAAGGTATACATTACCCTTATTTTTAGGAAAAAATGCAGAAATTCTTCGTATTTTGGAGCAAAATTGCAAAAATTCCCCTAGTTGTGGGGCAAAAAGGCAGAAATTCTCTATTTGTTGGGGCAAAAAGACAGAAATTCTCCTTATTTTGCGGCAAAACTCAGAAAGTCCACTTATTTTAGGGCAAAATTCCAGAAATTTTCCTTATTTTGGGGCAAAATTGCAGAAATTTCACTTATTTTGGGGCAAAATTGCAGAAATTTCACTTATTTTGGGGCAAAATTGCAGAAATTCCCCTTATTTTAGGGCAAAATTGCAGAAATTTCCCTTATTTGGGGACAAAAAACAGAAATTTCCATTATTTTGGGGCAAAATTGCAAAAAATTCCTTTATTATGGGGAAAAATTGCAGAAATTTCTTTTATTTTAAGGCAAAATTGCAGAAATTTCACATATTTCAGAGAATAAAAGCAAAAATTTTTCATATTTTGGGGCAAAAAGGCAGAAATTCCCATTATTTTGGGGCAAAAAGGTAAAAATTCACCTTATTTTGGGGTAAAATTGCAGACATTTCACATATTTCAGGGCAAAAAGGCAGAAATTCCCGTTACTTGAGGGCATAAAGGCAGAAATTCCTTTTATTTTGGGAAAAAATTGCAGAAATTTCCCTTGTTTGGGGGCAAAAAGGCAGAAAATTCTCTTAATTTAGGGCAAAAAGGCAGAAATTCCCTGTATTTTAAAGCAAAATTGCAGAAATTATCTAAATATTGGAGCAAAAATGCAGAAATTCCCTTTATTTGGGGCACATCGGCAGAAGTTCCCCTTATGTTCGGGAAAAGAGGCAGAAATTCCCTGTATTTTGAAGCAAAGTTACAGAAACTCCCCTAATTTTGGGGCAAAAAGGCAGAAATTCCCCTTTTTGGGGGGCAAAAATACAGAAATTCTCCTTATTTCGGGGCAAAAATCAGAAATTTCCCTTATTTTGGGGCAAAATTTTAGAAATTTCTTTTATTTTGGTACAGAATTGCAGAAATTTTTCTTATTTTGTGGCAAAAAGGCAGAAATTCCCCATATTTTGGTGCAAAAAGGCTGAAATTCCCCTTTTTTTGAGGTAAAATGCTGAAATTCCCCATATTTTGGGGTTAAAAGGCAGAAATTCCCCTCATTTTGGGGCAAAAAGGCACAAATTTCCCTTATTTTCGGGCAAAATTGCAGAAATTTCATTTATTTCAGGGCAAAAAGTCAGAAATTACTTTTATTTTGGGGCAAAAAGCAGAAATTTCTTTTATTTTGGTACAAAATTGAAGAAATTTTCATTATTTTGGAACAAAAAGTCAGAAATTCCCCATATTTTGGGCAAAAGGCAGAAATTCCCCTTATTTTGGGGTAAAAAGGCTGAAATTCCAGTTATTTGGGGGCAAAAAGGCAGACATTCCCTTTACTTTGTGGCAAAAAGGCAGAAATTCCCATTAATTGGAGCAGAAAAGCTAAAATTTTCCTTATTTGGGGGCAATAAGGCAGAAATTCCCCATATTTTGTGGCAAAAAGGCAGAAATTCCCCTTATTTGAAGGTAAAATGCTGAAATTCCTCTTATTTTGGCAAAAAGGCAGAAATTCCCCCTAATTTGGGGCAAAACTGCAGAAATTTCACTTATTTCAGGGCAAAAAGTCAGAAATTTGCCTTAATTTGGCACAAAAAGCAGAAATTCTCCTAATTTTGAAGCCAAAAACAGAAATTCTTCTTATTTTGGGGTAAAATTGTGGAAATTTCAAATATTTCAGGGCAAAAAGGCAGAAATTCCACTTTATTTCGGGCAATAAGGCAAAAATTCCCCGTATTTGGGAGCAAAATTTCAGAAATTCCCATTATATTGGTGCAAAAATGCAGAAATTTCCTTTATTTTGGTGCAATAAGGCAAAAAATCCCCGTATTTTGAAGCCAAATTGCACATATTCCCCTAATTTTGAGGGAAAATGCAGAAATTCACATTATTTTGGGGCAAAAAGACAGAAATTCTCATTATTTCAGGGCAAAAAGTCAAAAATTCCCCTTATTTTGGGGCAAAATTCCAGAAATTTCCTTTATTTTGGGGCAAAATTGCAGAAATCTCCCTAATTTTGGGGCAAAATTACAGAAATTTCACTTATTTCAGGGAAAAAACGCAGAAATTTCTCTTATTTTGGGGCAAAAAGGCAGAAATTACTTTTATTTTGGTACAAAATTGCAGAAATTTTTTTTATTTTGGGGCAAAAATACAGAAATTTCCCATATTTTAGGGCATAAAGGAGAGATTCCCCTTATTATTAGGTAAAAAGGCTGAAATTCCTTTTATTTTGGGGCAAAAAGACAGAAATTCCCCTTATTTTGTGGCAAAAAAGCAGAAATTTCCCTTATTTTGAGGCATAATTGGAGAAATTTCATTTATTTCAGGGCAAAATTCAAAAATTCTTTTTATTTTGGGGAAAAATACAGAAATTCCATATATTTTTGAGTAAAAAGGCAGAAATTTCACTTATTTTGACATAAAAATGCAGAAATTCCTCTTATTTTGGGGCAAAAATGAAGAAATTTCCCTTTTTTGTGGCAAAAGGTAAACATTCCCCTTATTTTCGGGCAAAAAAGCAGAAATTCCCTGTATTTTGGAGCAAAATTGCAGAAATTCCCCTAATTGTGGGGCAAAAAGGCAGAAATTCCCTATATGTTTGGGCAAAAAGACAGAAATTCTCCTTTTTTTGGGGCAAAACTCAGAAATTTCACTTATTTTGGGGCAAAATTCCAGAAATTTTTCTTATTTTGAGATAGAATTGCAGAAATTTCAATTTTTTTGGGCCAAAATTGCAGAAATTTCACTTATTTCAGGGAAAAAAGGCAGAAATTTTTCTTATTTTGGGGCAAAAAGGCAGAAATTCCTTATATGTTGTGGCAAAAATGCAGAAATTCCCCTTCTTTTGAGGTAAAAAGGCAGAAATTTCCCTTATTTTGGGGCAAAAAAACAGAAATTCCCCTTATTTTGGGGCAAAATTACAGAAATTTCAATTATTATGGGGAAAAATTTTTGAAATTTAAATTATTTCAGGGCAAAAATTTGGAAATTCCCCTTATTTTGGGGCAAAAAGACAGAAATTCCATTTATTTTTGGAAAAAAGTCACAATGCAGTTATTTTGAGTCAAAAAAGGCGGAAAATCCCCTTTATTGGGGTAAAAATGAAGAAATTTCCCTTTTTATGGCAAAAAGGTATACATTCCCTTTATTTTCGGGCAAAAAGGCAGAAATTCCCCTTATTTTGGAGCAAAATTGCAGAAATTCCCCTAATTTGGGGGCAAAAAGGCAGAAATTCCCCTTATTTTGGGGTAAAACTGCAGAAATTTCAATTATTTCGCGGCAAAAATGGCAGAAATTCCCCTTATTTTCTGCGAAAAAGGCAGAATATCCCCGTATTTTGGAGCAAAATTGCAGAAATTCACCTTATTTTGGCGTAAAACATGCAGTAATTTTCTTTGTTTTGGGGCAAAAAGGCAGAAATTCTCCTTATTTTAGGGCAAAAGGCAGAAATTCCCCTTATTTTAGGGCAAAATTGCAGAAATTTCCCTTATTTGGGGACAAAAAACAGAAATTTCCTTTATTTTGGGGCAAAATTGCAAAAAATTCCT
Source organism: Micromys minutus (assembly GCF_963924665.1). Taxonomy (NCBI): domain Eukaryota; kingdom Metazoa; phylum Chordata; class Mammalia; order Rodentia; family Muridae; genus Micromys; species Micromys minutus. Next base: position 2,629,440 of record NW_027667830.1, on the reverse strand, counting down.
TTATTATGGGGAAAAATTGCAGAAATTTCTTTTATTTTAAGGCAAAATTGCAGAAATTTTACATATTTCAGAGAAAAAAAGGAAAATTTTTTCATATTTTGGGGCAAAAATGCAGAAATTCCCATTATTTTTGGGCAAAAAGGTAGAAATTCACCTTATTTTGGGGTAAAATTGCAGACATTTCACATATTTCAGGGCAAAAAGGCAGAAATTCCCGTTATTTGAGGGCATAAAGGCAGAAATTCCTGTTATTTTGGGATAAAATTGCATAAATTTCCCTTGTTTGGGGGCAAAAAGGCAGAAAATCCCCTTAATTTTGGGCAAAAAGGCAGAAATTCCCTGTATTTTAAAGCAAAATTGCAGAAATTCCCTAAATATTGGAGCAAAAATGCAGAAATTCCCTGTATTTGGGGCACATCGGCAGAAGTTCCCCTTATTTTCGGGAAAAGAGGCAGAAATTCCCTGTATTTTGAAGCAAAGTTGCAGAAACTCCCCTAATTTTGGGGCAAAAAGGCAGAAATTCCCCTTTTTTGGGGCAAAAATACAGAAATTCTCCTTATTTCGGGGCAAAAATCTAAAATTTCCCTTATTTGGGGGCAAAATTTTAGAAATTTCTTATATTTTGATACAGAATTGCAGAAATTTTTCCTATTTTGTGGCAAAAAGGCAGAAATTCCCAATATTTTGGTGCAAAAAGGCAGAAATTCCTCTTATTTTGAGGTAAAATGCTGAAATTCCCCATATTTTGGGGTTAAAAGGCAGAAATTCCCCTCATTTTGGGGCAAAAAGGCAAAAATTTCCCTTATTTTCGGGCAAAATTGCAGAAATTTCATTTATTTCAGGGCAAAAAGTCAGAAATTACTTTTATTTTGGGGCAAAAAGCAGAAATTTCTTGTATTTTGGTACAAAATTGAAGAAATTTTCCTTATTTTGGAACAAAAAGTCAGAAATTCCCCATATTTTGGGCAAAAGGCTGAAATTCCCCTTATTTTGTGATAGAAAGGCTGAATTTACCGTTATTTTGGGGCAAAAAGGCAGAAATTCCCTTTACTTTGTGGCAAAAAGGCAGAAATTCCCATTAATTGGGGAAGAAAAGCAAAAATTTTCCTTATTTGGGGGCAAAAAGGCAGAAATTCCCCATATTTTGTGGCAAAAAGGCAGAAATTCCCCTTATTTGAAGGTAAAATGCTGAAATTCCCCTTATTTTGGCAAAAAGGCAGAAATTCCCCTTATTTTGGGGCAAAATTGCAGAAATTTCACTTATTTCAGGGCAAAAAGTCAGAAATTTGCTTTAATTTGGGGCAAAAAGCAGAAATTCTCCTAATTTTGGGGCCAAAAACAGAAATTCCCCTTATTTTGGGGTAAAATTGCGGAAATTTCAAATATTTCAGGGCAAAAAGGCAGAAATTCCACTTTATTTCGGGCAATAAGGCAAAAATTCCCCGTATTTTGGAGCAAAATTTAAGAAATTTCCTTTATATTGGTGCAAAAATACAGAAATTCCTTTTATTTTGGTGCAATAAGGCAAAAATTCCCCGTATTTTAAAGCCAAATTGCACATATTCCCCTAATTTTGAGGGAAAATGCAGAAATTCACATTATTTTGGGGCAAAAAGACAGAAATTCTCCTTATTTCAGTACGAAAAGTCAAAAATTCCCCTTATTTTGGGGCAAAATTTCAGAAATTTCCTTTATTTTGGGGCAAAATTGCAGAAATCTCCCTAATTTTGGGGCAAAATTACAGAAATTTCACTTATTTCAGGGAAAAAACGCAGAAATTTCTCTTATTTTGGGGCAAAAAGGCAGAAATTACTTTTATTTTGGTACAAAATTGCAGAAAATTTTTTTATTTTGGGGCAAAAATACAGAAATTCCCCATATTTTAGGGCAAAAAAGAGAGATTCCCCTTATTATTAGGTAAAAAGGCTGAAATTCCTTTTATTTTGGGGCAAAAAGACAAAAATTCCCCTTATTTTATGGCAAAAAAGCAGAAATTTCCCTTATTTTGAGGCAAAATTGGAGAAATTTCATTTATTTCAGGGCAAAATTCAAAAATTCCTTTTATTTTGGGGCAAAAATACAGAAATTCCGTATATTTTTGAGTAAAAAGGCAGAAATTTCACATATTTTGACGTAAAAAGACAGAAATTCCTATTATTTTGGGGCAAGAATGAAGAAATTTCCCTTTTTTGTGGCAAAAGGTAAACATTCTCCTTATTTTTGGGCAAAAAAGCAGAAATTCCCGGTATTTTGGAGCAAAATTGCAGAAATTCCCCTAATTGTGGGGCAAAAAGGCAGAAATTCCCTATATGTTGGGGCAAAAAGACAGAAATTCTCCTTATTTTGGGGCAAAACTCAGAAATTCCACTTATTTTGGGGCAAAATTCCAGAAATTCCTTTTATTTTGGGAAAAAATTGCAGAAATTTCAATTTTTTGGGCCAAAATTGCAGAAATTTCACTTATTTCAGGGAAAAAAGGCAGAAATTTTTCTTATTTTGGGGCAAAAAGGCAGAAATTCCTTATATTTTGTGGCAAAAAATGCAGATATTCCCCTTCTTTTGAGGTAAAAAGGCAGAAATTTCCCTTATTTTGGGGCAAAAATACAGAAATTTCCCTTATTTTGGAGCAAAATTGCAGAAATTTCAATTATTTTGGGGAAAAATTTTTGAAATTTAACTTATTTCAGGGCAAAAAGTAGAAAATTCCCCTTTATTTTGGGGCAAAAAGCCAGAAATTCCATTTATTTTTGGAAAAAAGTCAGAAATTGCACATATTTTGAGTCAAAAAGGCGGAAAATCCCCTTATTTTGGGGTAAAAATGAAGAAATTTCCCTTTTTTATAGCAAAAAGGTATACATTCCCTTTATTTTCGGGCAAAAAGGCAGAAATTCCCTGTATTTTGGAGCAAAATTGCAGAAATTCCCCTAATTTTGGGGCAAAAACGCAGAACTTCCCCTTATTTTGGGGTAAAACTGCAGAAATTTCACTTATTTCGCGGCAAAATGGTAGAAAATCCTTTTATTTTCGGCGAAAAAAGCAGAAAATCCCCATAATTTGGAGCAAAATTGCAGAAATTCACCTAATTTTAAGGTAAAACATGCTGTAATTTTCTTTATTTTGGGGCAAAAAGGCAGAAATTCCCCTTATTTTGGGGCAAAAGGCAGAAATTCCCCTTATTTTAGTGCAAAATTTCAGAAATTTCCCTTATTTGGGGACAAAAAACAGAAATTCCCTTTATTTTGTGGCAAAATTGTAGAAAATTCCTTTATTATGTGGAAAAATTGCAGAAATTTCTTTTATTTTAAGGCAAAATTGCAGAAATTTCACTTATTTCAGAGAAAAAAAGCAAAAATTTTTCTTATTTTAGGGCAAAATGCAGAAATTCCCATTATTTTGGGGCAAAAAGGTAGAAATTCACCTTATTTTGGGGTAAAATTGCAGACATTTCACATATTTCAGGGCAAAAAGGCAGAAATTCCCCTTATTTAGGGGCAAAAAGGCAGAAATTCCCCTTATTTTGGGATAAAATTGCAGAAATTTCCCTTGTTTGGGGGCAAAAAGGCAGAAAATCCCTTTAATTTCGGGCAAAAAGGCAGAAATTCCCCGTATTTTAGAGCAAAATTGCAGAAATTCCTCTAATATTGGGGCAAAAATGCAGAAATTCCCTTTATTTGGGGCAAATCGGCAGAAGTTTCCCTTATTTTCGGGAAAAGAGGCAGAAATTCCCTGTATTTCGAAGCAAAATTCAGAAATTCCCCTAATTTGGGGGCAAAAAGGCAAAATTTCCCTTTATTTCGGGGCAAAAATTAGAAATTTCCTTTATTTTGAGGAAAAATTTTAGAAATTTCTTTTATTTTGGTACAGAATTGCAGAAATTTTTCTTATTTTGTGGCAAAAAGGCAGAAATTTTCCATATTTTGGTGCAAAAAGGCTGAAATTCCCCTTTTTTTGAGGTAAAATGCTTATATTCCCCATATTTTGGGGCAAAAAGGCAGAAATTCCCCTCATTTTGGGGCAAAAAGGCACAAATTTCCCTTATTTTCGGGCCAAATTGCAGAAATTTCATTTATTTCAGGGCAAAAAGTCAGAAATTACTTTTATTTTTGGGTAAAAAGCAGAAATTTCTTTTATTTTGGTACAAAATTGAAGAAATTTTCCTTATTTTGGAACAAAAAGTCAGAAATTCCACATATTTTGGGCAAAAGGCAGAAATTCCCTTTATTTTTGGGTAAAAAGCCTTAAATTCCCATTATTTTGGGGCAAAAAGGCAGAAATTCCCTTTACTTTGTGGCAAAAAGGCAGAAATTTCCGTTAATTGGGGCAGAAAAGCATACCTTTTTTTTATTTGGGAGCAATATGGCAGAAATTCCCCATATTTTGTGGCAAAAGTCAAAAATTTTCCTTATTTTGGGGCAAAAAGACAGAAATTCCCCTTATTTAGTGGCAAAAAAGCAGAAATTTCCATTATTTTGAGGCAAAATTGGAGAAATTTCATTTATTTCAGGGCAAAATTCAAAAATTCTTTTTATTTTGGGGCAAAATTACAGAAATTCCATATATTTTTGAGTAAAAAGGCAGAAATTTCACTTATTTTGACGTAATAAGGCAGAAATTCCTCTTATTTTGGGAAAAAATGAAGAAATTTCCCTTTTTTGTGGCAAAAGGTAAACATTCCCCTTATTTTCGGGCAAAAAAGCAGAAATTCCCAGTATTTTGGAGCAAAATTGCAGAAATTCCCCTAATTGTGGGGCAAAAAGGCAGAAATTTCCTATATGTTGGGGCAAAAAGACAGAAATTCTCCTTATTTTGGGGCAAAACTCAGAAATTCCACTTATTTTGGGGCAAAATTCCAGAAATTTCTCTTATTTTGGGAAAAAATTGCAGAAATTTCAATTTTTTTGGGCCAAAATTGCAGAAATTTCACTTATTTCAGGGAAAAAAGGCAGAAATTTTTCTTATTTTGGGGCAAAAAGGCAGAAATTCCTTATATTTTGTGGCAAAAATGCAGAAATTCCCCTTTTTTTGAGGTAAAAAGGCAGAAATTTCCCTTATTTTGGGGCAAAAATACAGAAATTCCCCTTATTTTGGGGCAAAATTGCAGAAATTTCAATTATTTTGGGGAAAAATTTTTGAAATTTAACTTGTTTCAGGGCAAAAAGTCGGAAATTCCCCTTATTTTGGGGCAAAAAGACAGAAATTCCATTTATTTTTGGAAAAATGTCAGAAATTGCACTTATATTGAGTCAAAAAGTCAGAAAATCCCCTTATTTTGGGGTAAAAATGAAGAATTTTCCCTTTTTTTAGCAAAAGGTATACATTCCCTTTATTTTCGGGCAAAAAGGCAAAAATTCCCCTTATTTTGGAGCAAAATTGCAGAAATTCCCCTAATTTTGGGGCAAAAAGGCAGAAATTCCCCTTATTTTGGGGTAAAACTGCAGAAATTTCACTTATTTCGTGGCAAAATGGCAGAAATTCCGCTTATTTTCTGCGAAAAAGGCAGAAAATCCCCATATTTTGGAGCAAAATTGCAGAAATTCACCTAATTTTGGCGTAAAACATGCAGTAATTTTCTTTGTTTTGGGGCAAAAAGGCAGAAATTCTCCTTATTTTGGGGCAAAAGGCAGAAATTTTCCTTATTTTAGGGCAAAATTGCAGAAATTTCCCTTATTTGGGACAAAAAACAGAAATTCCCTTTATTTTGGGGCAAAATTGCAAAAAATTCCTTTATTATGGAGAAAAATTGCAGAAATTTCTTTTATTTTAAGGCAAAATTGCAGAAATTTCACATATTTCAGAGAAAAAAAGCAAAAATTTTTCATATTTTGGGGCAAAAAGGCAGAAATTGCCATTATTTTGGGGCAAAAAGGTAGAAATTCACCTTATTTTGGGGTAAAATTGCAGACATTTCACATATTTCAGGGCAAAAAGGCAGAAATTCCCGTTATTTGAGGGCATAAAGGCAGAAATTCCTTTTATTTTGGGATAAAATTGCAGAACTTTCCCTTGTTTGGGGGCAAAAAGGCAGAAAATCCCATTAATTTTGGGCAAAAAGGCAGAAATTCCCCGTATTTTAAAGCAAAATTGCAGAAATACCCTAAATATTGGGGCAAAAATGCAGAAATTCCCTTTATTTGGGGCAAATCGGCAGAAGTTCCCCTTATTTTCGGGAAAAGAGGGAGAAATTCCCTGTATTTTGAAGCAAAATTGCAGAAACTCCCCTAATTTTAGGGCAAAAAGGCAGAAATTCCCTTTTTTGGGGGGCAAAAATACAGAAATTCTCCTTATTTCGGGGCAAAAATCAGAAATTTCCTTTATTTTGGGGCAAAATTTTAGAAATTTCTTTTATTTTAGTACAGAATTGCAGAAATTTTTCTTATTTTGTGGCAAAAAGGCAGAAATTCCCCATATTTTGGTGCAAAAAGGCTGAAATTCCTCTTATTTTGAGGTTAAATGCTGAAATTCTCCATATTTTGGGGTTAAAAGGCAGAAATTCCCCTCATTTTGGGGCAAAAAGGCACAAATATCCCTTATTTTCGGGCCAAATTGCCGAAATTTCATTTATTTCAGGGCAAAAAGTCAGAAATTACTTTTATTTTGGGGCAAAAAGCAGAAATTTCTTTTATTTTGGTACAAAATTGAAGAAATTTTCCTTATTTTGGAACAAAAAGTCAGAAATTCCCCATATTTTGGGCAAAAGGCAGAAATTCCCTTTATTTTGGGGTAAAAAGCCTTAAATTCCCGTTATTTTGGGGCAAAAAGGCAGAAATTCCCTTTACTTTGTGGCAAAAAGGCAGAAATTCTCATTAATTGAAGCAGAAAAGCTAAAATTTTCCTTATTTGGGGGCAATAAGGCAGAAATTCCCCATATTTTGTGGCAAAAAGGCAGAAATTCCCCTTATTTGAAGGTAAAATGCTGAAATTCCCCTTATTTTGGCAAAAAGGCAGAAATTCCCCTTATTTTGGGGCAAAATTGCAGAAATTTCACTTATTTCAGGGCAAAAAGGCAGAAATTTGCCTTAATTTGGGGAAAAAAGCAGAAATTCTCCTAATTTTGGGGCCAAAAACAGAAATTCTTCTTATTTTGGGGTAAAATTGCAGAAATTTCAAATATTTCAGGGCAAAAAGGCAGAAATTTCCCTTATTTTGGGGCAAAATTGCAGAAATTTCACTTATTTCAGGGGAAAAAGGCAGAAATTTTTATTATTTGGGGGCAAAAAGACAGAAATTTCGGTTATTTTGTGGCAAAAATGCAGAAATTTCTTTTATTTTGGGGCAAATTTGCAGAAATTTTACTTATTTCAGGGCATAATTCAAAAATTCTTTTTATTTTTGGGCAAAAAGACAGAAATTCCATTTATTTTGGGGTAAAAAGGAAGAAATTTCACTTATTTTGAGGTAAAATGGCAGAAATTCCTTTTTTTTGAGGCAAAAATGAAGAAATTTCTCTTTTTTGTTGCAAAAGGTATACATTCCCCTTACTTTCGGGATAAAAAGCAGAAATTCCCCGTATTTTGGAGCAAAATTGCAGAAATTCTGCCTATTTTGGGGCAAAAATACAGAAAATCTCCTTTTTCAGGAGCAAACAGTCAGAAATTCCCCATATTGTGGGGCAAAATTGCAGAAATTTTTTTTTACATTGGGGAAATTGCAGAAATTTCCTTTATTTTAAGGCAAAATTGCAGATATTTAACTTATTTCAGGGTAATAAGTCAGAAATTCCCCTTATTTTGGGGCAATAAAGACAGAAATTCCCTTTGTTTTGGGGGAAAATACAGAAATTTACTTATTTAGAGGCAAAAATGCAGAAATTCCCGTTATTTTGAAGCAAAAATGAAGAAATTTCCCTTTTTATGGCAAAAAGGTATGCATTCCCATTATTTCCAGGCAATAAGGCAGAAATTCCCCATATTTTGGAGCAAAATTGCAGAAATTCCCTTAATTTTTGGGCAAAAAGCAGAAATTCCCTTTATGTTAGGGCAAAAATAAGAAATTCCCCTTATTTTGGGGCAAAATTCCAGAAATTTCCTTTATTTTGGGGCAAAATTGCAGAAATTCACCTTATTTTGGGGTAAAATTGCAGAAATTTCACATATTTCAGGGCAGAAAGGCAGAAATTTCCCTTATTTTGGGGCAAAATTGAAGAAATTTCAATTATTTCAGTGTATTAAGTCAGAAATTCCCCTTATTTTGGGGCAAAAAAGACTGAAATCCCCTTTGTTTTTGGGGAAATAGACAGAAATTCCACTTATTTAGAGGCAAAAAAGCCGAAATTTTTCTTATTTTGGAGCAAAAATGAAGAAATTTTCCTCTTTTATGGCAAAAACTTATGCATTTCCTCTATTTTCGGGCAAAATGCAGAAATTCTCTGTATTTTGGAGCAAAATTACAGAAATACCTTTAATTCTGGGGCAAAAAGGCAGAAATTCCCTATATGTTGGGGCAAAAAGACAGAAATTCTCCTTATTTTGTGGCAAAACTCAGAAATTCCCCTTATTTTGGGGCAGAATTCCAGAAATTTCCTTTATTTTGGGGCAAAATTGCAGAAATTTCACTTATTTTGGGGCAAAATTGCAGAAATTTCACTTATTTCAGGGAAAAAAGGCAGAAATTTTCCTTATTTTGGGGCAAAAATGCAGAAATTCCCCTTATTTTGAGTTAAAAAGGCTGAAATTCCCTTTATTTGGAGGCAAAAAGGCAGAAATTTCCCTTATTTTGGGGCAAAAAGACAAAAATTCCCCTTATTTTGTGGCAAAAACGCCGAAATTTCTTTTATTTTAGGGCAAAATTGCAAAAATTTCACTAATTACAGGACATAATTCAAAATTCCTTTAATTTTGGGGCAAAAAGACAGAAATTCCGTTTATTTTGGGGTAAAAAGGCAGAAATTTCACTTACTTTGTTGTAAAAAGTTAGAAATTCCTCTTATTTTGGGGCAAAAATGAAGAAATTTCCCTTTTTTGTGGCAAAAGGTATACATTCCCCTTATTCTCGGGCAAAAAAGCAGAAATACCCCGTATTTTGGAGCAAAACTGCAGAAATTCCCCTAATTGTGGGGCAAAAAGGCAGAAATTCCCTATATGTTTGGGCAAAAAGACAGAAATTCTCCTTATTTTGGAACAAAACTCAGAAATTCCACTTATTTTGGGGCAAAATTCCAGAAATTTCCCTTATTTTGGGCAAAATAGCAGAAATTTCACTTATTTTGGGGCAAAATTGCAGAAATTTCACTTATTTCTGGGAAAAAGGCAGAAATTTTCCTTATTTTGGGGCAAAAAGGCAGAAATTCTTAATATTTTGTGGCAAAAATGCAGAAATTCCCCTTATTTTGAGGTATAAAGGCTGAAATTCCCCTTATTTGGGGGCAAAAAGGCAGAAATTCCCCTTATTTTGTGGCAAAAAGGCAGAAATTTCTTTTATTTTGGGGGCAAAATTGCAGAAGTTTCACTTATTTCAGGGCATAATTCAAAAATTCCTTTTATTTTTGGGCAAAAAGACAGAAATTCCGTTTATTTTTGGGTATAAAGGCAGAAATTTCACTTATTTTGAGGTAAAAAGGCAGAAATTCCTCATATTTTAGGGCAAAAATGAAGAAATTCCTTTTTTTGTGGGAAAAGGTATACATTCCTCTTACTTTCGGGATAAAAAGCAGAAATTCCTCGTATTTTGAAGCAAAATTGCAGAAATTCTCATAATTTTCGGGCAAAGAGGCAGAAATTCTCCTTATTTTGGGGCAAAAAGAAAGATAATCTCCGTTTTTCGGGAGCAAACAGTCAGAAATTTTCCTTATTTTGGGGCAAAATTGCAGAAATTTCCTTTACATTGGGGCAAAATTGCAGAAATTTCCCTTATTTTGGGGCAAAATTGGAGAAATTTCACTTATTTCAGGGTAATAAGTCAGAAATTCCCGTTATTTTGGGGCAAAAAAGACAGAAATTCCCTTTGTTTTGGGGGAAAAATACAGAAATTTTACTTTTTTAGAGGCAAAAAGGCAGAAATTTTCCATATTTTGGAGCAAAAATGAAGAAATTTCCCTTTATATGGCAAAAAGGTATGCATTCCCATTATTTTCGGGCAAAAAGCCACTAATTCCCCGTATTTTGGAGCAAAATTGCAGAAATTCCCCTAATTTTGGGGCAAAAGGCAGAAATTCTCTTTATTTTGGGGCAAAATCAGAAATTCCCCTTATTTTGGGGCAAAATTCCAGAAATTTCCTTTATTTTGAAGCAAAATTGCAGGAATTTACCATATTTTGGGGCAAAATTGCAGAAATTTCTCTTATTTGGGGCAAAATTGCAGAAATTTCACTTATTTTTAGGTAAAAATTCTGAAATTTTCTTTATTTTGGGGCAAAAAGTGAGAAAATCCTCTTATTTTGGGGCAAAATTGCAGAAATTTCCCTTATTATGGGGAAAAATTGCAGAAATTTCCCTTATTTTAGGGCAAAATTGCAGAAATTTCACTTATTTCAGAAAAAAAAACCAAAATTTTTCTTATTTTGGGGCAAAAAGGCAGAAATTCACCTTATTTTGGGGTTAAATTGCAGAAATTTCACATATTTCAGGACAAAAAGGCAGAAATTTCCCTTATTTTGGGGCAAAATTGCAGAAATTTCACTTATTTTAGGGAAAAAAGGCAGAAATTTTTTTTATTTGGGGGCAAAAAGAAAGAAATTTCGCTTATTTTGTGGCAAAAATGCAGAAATTTCTTTTATTTTGGGGTAAATTTGCAGAAATTTTACTTATTTCAGGGCATAATTCAAAAATTCTTTTTATTTTGGGGCAAAAAGACAGAAATTCCGTTTATTTTGGGGTAAAAAGGCAGAAATTTCACTTATTTTGAGGTAAAAAGGCAGAAATTCCTTTTTTTGAGGCAAAAATGAAGAAATTTCTCTTTTTTGTTGCAAAAGGTATACATTCCCCTTACTTTCGGGATAAAAAGCAGAAATTCCCCGTATTTTGGAGCAAAATTGCAGAAATTCTGCTTATTTTGGGGCAAAAATACAGAAAATCTCCTTTTTCAGGTGCAAACAGTCAGAAATTCCCCATATTGTGGGGCAAAATTGCAGAAATTTTTTTTTTACATTGGGGAAATTGCAGAAATTTCGCTTATTTTAAGGCAAAATTGCAGAAATTTCACTTATTTCAGGTTAATAAGTCAGAAATTCCTCTTATATTGGGGCAAAATTGCAAAAATTTCTTTTACATTGGGGCAAAATTGCAGAAATTTCTCTTATTTTCTGTCAAAATTGCAGATATTTCACTTATTTCAGGGTAATAAGTCAGAAATTCCCATTATTTTGGGGCAAAAAAGACAGAAATTTCCTTTGTTTTGGGGGAAATAGACAGAAATTCCACTTATTTAGAGGCAAAAAAGCCGAAATTCTTCTTATTTTGGAGCAAAAATGAAGAAATTTTCCTCTTTTATGGCAAAAACTTATGCATTTCCTCTATTTTTGGGCAAAATGCAGAAATTCCCCGTATTTTGGAGCAAAATTACAGAAATTCCTTTAATTCTGGGGCAAAAAGGCAGAAATTCCCTATATGTTGGGGCAAAAAGACAGAAATTCTCCTTATTTTGTGGCAAAACTCAGAAATCCCCCTTATTTTGGGGCAGAATTCCAGAAATTTCCATTTTTTTGGGGCAAAATTGCAGAAATTTCACTTATTTTGGGGCAAAATTGCAGAAATTTCACTTATTTCAGGGAAAAAAGGCAGAAATTTTCTTTATTTTGGGGCAAAAATGCAGAAATTCCCCTTATTTCGAGTTAAAAGGGCTGAAATTCCCTTTATTTTGGGGCAAAAAGGCAGAAATTTCCCTTATTTTGGGGCAAAAAAACAAAAATTCTCCTTATTTTGTGGCAAAAATGCAGAAATTTCTTTTACTTTGGGGCAAAATTGCAGAAATTTCACCTATTTCAGGGCATAATTCAAAAATTCCTTTTATTTTAGAGCAAAAAGTCAGAAATCCGTATATTTTTGGGTAAAAACGCAGAAATTTCACTTATTTTGAGGTAAAAAGGCAGAAATTCCTCTTATTTTGAGGCAAAAATTAAGAAATTTCCCTTTTTTTGTGGCAAAAGGTATACATTCCCCATACTTTCGGGATAAAAAGCAGAAATTCCCCGTATTTTGAAGCAAAATTGCAGAAATTCTCTCAATTTTCGTGCAAAAATGCAGAAATTCTCATTATTTTGGGGCAAAAAACAGAAAAATCTCCTTTTTCGGGAGCAAACAGTCAGAAATTCCCCTTATTTTGGGGCAAAATTGCAGAAATTTTCTTTATTTTGGGGCAAAATTGCAGAAATTCACCTTATTTTTGGGTAAAATTGCAGAAATTTCACATATTTCAGGGCAAAAAGGCAGAAATTTTCCTTATTTTGGGGCAAAATTAGAGAAATTTCACTTATTTCAGTGTAATAAGTCAGAAATTCTTCTTATTTTGGGGCAAAAAAGACAGAAATTCCCTTTGTTTTGGAGGAAATAGACAGAAATTCCACTTATTTAGAGGCAAAAAAGCCGAAATTCTTCTTATTTTGGAGCAAAAATGAAGAAATTTTCCTCTTTTATGGCAAAAACTTATGCATTTCCTCTATTTTCGGGCAAAATGCAGAAATTCCCCGTATTTTGGAGCAAAATTACAGAAATACCTTTAATTCTGGGGCAAAAAGGCAGAAATTCCCTATATGTTTGGGCAAAAAGACAGAAATTCTCCTTATTTTGTGGAAAAACTCAGAAATTCCCCTTATTTTGGGGCAGAATTCCAGAAATTTCCCTTATTTTGGGGCAAAATTGCAGAAATTTCACTTATTTTGGGGCAAAATTGCAGAAATTTGACTTATTTCAGGGAAAAAAGGCAGAAATTTTCCTTATTTTGGGGCAAAAATGCAGAAATTCCCCTTATTTCGAGTTAAAAGGGCTGAAATTCCCTTTATTTTGGGGCAAAAAGGCAGAAATTTCCCTTATTTTGGGGCAAAAAAACAAAAATTCTCCTTATTTTGTGGCAAAAATGCAGAAATTTCTTTTACTTTGGGGCAAAATTGCAGAAATTTCAGCTATTTCAGGGCATAATTCAAAAATTCCTCTTATTTTGGTGCAAAAAGTCAGAAATCTGTTTATTTTGGGTAAAAAGGCAGAAATTTCACTTATTTTGAGGTAAAAAGGCAGAAATTCCTCTTATTTTGGGGCAAAAGTTAAGAAATTTCCCTTTTTTGTGGCAAAAGGTATACATTCCTTTTACTTTCAGGATAAAAAGCAGAAATTCCCCGTATTTTGAAGCAAAATTGCAGAAATTCTCTCAATTTCGTGCAAAAAGGAAGAAATTCTCCTTATTTTGGGGCAAAAAACAGAAAATTCTCCTTTTTCGGGAGCAAACAGTCAGAAATTTCCCTTATTTTGGGGCAAAATTGCAGAAATTTCCTTTACATTGGGGCAAAATTGCAGAAATTTCCTTTATTTTGGGGCAAAGTTGCAGAAATTTCACTTATTTCAGGGTAATAAGTCAGAAATTCCCCTTATTTTGGGGCAAAAAAGACAGAAATTCCTTTTGTTTGGGTGAAAAAAGACAGAAATTCCACTTATTTAGAGGCAAAAAGGCAGAAATTCCCTTTATTTTAAAGCAAAAATGAAGAAATTTCCCTTTTTATAGCAAAAAGGTATGCATTCCTATTATTTTCGGGCAAAAAGGCAGAAATTCCCCGTATTTTAGAGCAAAATTGCAGAAATTCCCCTAATTGTTTGGCAAAAGGCAGAAATTCCCTTTATTTTGGAGCAAAAATGAAGAAGTTTCCCTTTTTATAGCAAAAAGGTATGCATTCCTATTATTTTCGGGCAAAAAGGCAGAAATTCCCTATATTTTAGAGCAAAATTGCAGAAATTCCCCTAATTGTGGGGCAAAAGGCAGAAATTCCCTTTATTTTGGAGCAAAAATGAGGAAATTTACCTTTTTATGGCAAAAAGTTATGAATTCCCATTATTTTCGGGCAAAAAGGCAGAAATTCCCCGTATTTTAGAGCAAAATTGCAGAAATTCCCCTAATTTTGGGGCAAAAGGCAGAAATTCCCTTTATTTTGGGGCAAAAATCAGAAATTCCTCTTATTTTGGGGCAAAATTCCAGAAATTTCCTTTATTTTTGGGGCAAAATTGCAGGAATTTACCTTATTTTGGGGCAAAATTGCAGAAATTTCTCTTATTTGGGGCAAAATTAAAGAAATTTAACTTATTTTCAGATAAAAAGGCTGAAATTTCCTTTATTTTGGGATAAAAAGAGAGAAATAATCCTTATTTTGGGGCAAAATTGCAGAAATTTCCCTTATTATGGGGAAAAATTGCAGAAATTTCCCTTATTTTAGGGCAAAATTGCAGAAATTTCACTTATTTCAGAGAAAAAAATCAAAAATTTTTCTTTTTTTGGGGCAAAAAGACAGAAATTCCCATTATTTTGGGGCAAAAAGGCAGAAATTCACCTTATTTTGGGGTAAAATTGCAGAAATTTCATATATTTCAGGGCAAAAAGGCAGAAATTTCCCTTATTTTGGGGCAAAATTGCAGAATTTTCACTTATTTCAGGGTAATAAGTCAGAAATTCCCCTTATTTTGGGGCAAAAGAGACAGAAATTCCCTTTGTTTTGGGGGAAAAAGACAGAAATTCCACTTATTTAGTGGCAAAAAGGCAGAAATTTCCCTTATTTTGGAGCAAAAATGAAAAAATTTCCCTTTTTATGGCAAAAAGGTATGCATTCCCATAATGTTCAGGCAAAAAGGTAGAAATTCCCCGTATTTTGGAGCAAAATTGCTGAAATTCCTCTAATTTTGGGGCAAAATGCAGAAATTCCCTTTATGCTGAGGCAAAAATCAGAAATTCCCCTTATTTTGAGGCAAAATTCCAGGAAATTCATTTATTTTGGGGCAAAATTGCAGGAATTTACCTTATTTTGGGGCAAAATTGTAGAAATTTCTCTTATTTGGTGCAAAATTGCAGAAATTTCACTTATTTTCAGGTAAAAAGGCTGAAATTTCCTTAATTTTGGGGCAAAAAGAATGAAATTCCTCTTCTTTTGGGGCAATATTGCAGAAATTTCCCTTATTATGGGGAAAAATTGCAGAAATTTGACTTATTTCAGAGAAAAAAATCAAAAATTTTTCTTTTTTTTGGGCAAACAGGCAGAAATCTCCATTATTTTTGGGCAAAAAGGCAGAAATTGACCTTATTTTGGGGTAAAATTGCAGAAATTTCACATATTTCAGGGCAAAAAGGTAGAAATTTCCCTTATTTTGGGGCAAAATTGCAGAAATTTCCTTTACATTGGGGCAAAATTGCAGAAATTTCCTTTATTTTGGGGCAAAGTTGCAGAAATTTCACTTATTTCAGGGTAATAAGTCAGAAATTCCCCTTATTTTGGGGCAAAAAAGACAGAAATTCCTTTTGTTTGGGTGAAAAAAGACAGAAATTCCACTTATTTAGAGGCAAAAAGGCAGAAATTCCCTTTATTTTAAAGCAAAAATGAAGAAATTTCCCTTTTTATAGCAAAAAGGTATGCATTCCTATTATTTTCGGGCAAAAAGGCAGAAATTCCCCGTATTTTAGAGCAAAATTGCAGAAATTCCCCTAATTGTTTGGCAAAAGGCAGAAATTCCCTTTATTTTGGAGCAAAAATGAAGAAGTTTCCCTTTTTATAGCAAAAAGGTATGCATTCCTATTATTTTCGGGCAAAAAGGCAGAAATTCCCTGTATTTTAGAGCAAAATTGCAGAAATTCCCCTAATTGTGGGGCAAAAGGCAGAAATTCCCTTTATTTTGGAGCAAAAATGAAGAAATTTACCTTTTTATGGCAAAAAGTTATGAATTCCCATTATTTTCGGGCAAAAAGGCAGAAATTCCGCGTATTTTAGAGCAAAATTGCAGAAATTCCCCTAATTTTGGGGCAAAAGGCAGAAATTCCCTTTATTTTGGGGCAAAAATCAGAAATTCCTCTTATTTTGGGGCAAAATTCCAGAAATTTCCTTTATTTTTGGGGCAAAATTGCAGGAATTTACCTTATTTTGGGGCAAAATTGCAGAAATTTCTCTTATTTGGGGCAAAATTAAAGAAATTTAACTTATTTTCAGATAAAAAGGCTGAAATTTCCTATATTTTGGGATAAAAAGAGAGAAATAATCCTTATTTTGGGGCAAAATTGCAGAAATTTCCCTTATTATGGGGAAAAATTGCAGAAATTTCCCTTATTTTAGGGCAAAATTGCAGAAATTTCACTTATTTCAGAGAAAAAAATCAAAAATTTTTCTTTTTTTGGGGCAAAAAGACAGAAATTCCCATTATTTTGTGGCAAAAAGCAGAAATTCACCTTATTTTGGGGTAAAATTGCAGAAATTTCATATATTTCAGGGCAAAAAGGCAGAAATTTCCCTTATTTTGGGGCAAAATTGCAGAATTTTCACTTATTTCAGGGTAATAAGTCAGAAATTCCCCTTATTTTGGGGCAAAAGAGACAGAAATTCCCTTTGTTTTGGGGGAAAAATACAGAAATTCCACTTATTTAGTGGCAAAAAGGCAGAAATTTCCCTTATTTTGGAGCAAAAATGAAAAAATTTCCCTTTTTATGTCAAAAAGGTATGCATTCCCATAATGTTCAGGCAAAAAGGTAGAAATTCCCCGTATTTTGGAGCAAAATTGCTGAAATTCCTCTAATTTTGGGGCAAAATGCAGAAATTCCCTTTATGCTGAGGCAAAAATCAGAAATTCCCTTTATTTTGAGGCAAAATTCCAGGAAATTCATTTATTTTGGGGCAAAATTGCAGGAATTTACCTTATTTTGGGGCAAAATTGTAGAAATTTCTCTTTTTTGGTGCAAAATTGCAGAAATTTCACTTATTTTCAGGTAAAAAGGCTGAAATTTCCTTAATTTTGGGGCAAAAAGAATGAAATTCCTCTTCTTTTGGGGCAAAATTGCAGAAATTTCCCTTATTATGGGGAAAAATTGCAGAAATTTGACTTATTTCAGAGAAAAAAATCAAAAATTTTTCTTTTTTTTGGGCAAACAGGCAGAAATCTCCATTATTTTTGGGCAAAAAGGCAGAAATTGACCTTATTTTGGGGTAAAATTGCAGAAATTTCACATATTTCAGGGCAAAAAGGTAGAAATTTCCCTTATTTTGGGGCAAAATTGCAGAAATTTCCTTTACATTGGGGCAAAATTGCAGAAATTTCCTTTATTTTGGGGCAAAGTTGCAGAAATTTCACTTATTTCAGGGTAATAAGTCAGAAATTCCCCTTATTTTGGGGCAAAAAAGACAGAAATTCCTTTTGTTTGGGTGAAAAAAGACAGAAATTCCACTTATTTAGAGGCAAAAAGGCAGAAATTCCCTTTATTTTAAAGCAAAAATGAAGAAATTTCCCTTTTTATAGCAAAAAGGTATGCATTCCTATTATTTTCGGGCAAAAAGGCAGAAATTCCCCGTATTTTAGAGCAAAATTGCAGAAATTCCCCTAATTGTTTGGCAAAAGGCAGAAATTCCCTTTATTTTGGAGCAAAAATGAAGAAGTTTCCCTTTTTATAGCAAAAAGGTATGCATTCCTATTATTTTCGGGCAAAAAGGCAGAAATTCCCTGTATTTTAGAGCAAAATTGCAGAAATTCCCCTAATTGTGGGGCAAAAGGCAGAAATTCCCTTTATTTTGGAGCAAAAATGAAGAAATTTACCTTTTTATGGCAAAAAGTTATGAATTCCCATTATTTTCGGGCAAAAAGGCAGAAATTCCCCGTATTTTAGAGCAAAATTGCAGAAATTCCCCTAATTTTGGGGCAAAAGGCAGAAATTCCCTTTATTTTGGGGCAAAAATCAGAAATTCCTCTTATTTTGGGGCAAAATTCCAGAAATTTCCTTTATTTTTGGGGCAAAATTGCAGGAATTTACCTTATTTTGGGGCAAAATTGCAGAAATTTCTCTTATTTGGGGCAAAATTAAAGAAATTTAACTTATTTTCAGATAAAAAGGCTGAAATTTATTTTATTTTGGGATAAAAAGAGAGAAATAATCCTTATTTTGGGGCAAAATTGCAGAAATTTCCCTTATTATGGGGAAAAATTGCAGAAATTTCCCTTATTTTAGGGCAAAATTGCAGAAATTTCACTTATTTCAGAGAAAAAAATCAAAAATTTTTCTTTTTTTGATGCAAAAAGACAGAAATTCCCATTATTTTGGGGCAAAAAGGCAGAAATTCACCTTATTTTGGGGTAAAATTGCAGAAATTTCATATATTTCAGGGCAAAAAGGCAGAAATTTCCCTTATTTTGGGGCAAAATTGCAGAATTTTCACTTATTTCAGGGTAATAAGTCAGAAATTCCCCTTATTTTGGGGCAAAAGAGACAGAAATTCCCTTTGTTTTGGGGGAAAAAGACAGAAATTCCACTTATTTAGAGGCAAAAAGGCAGAAATTTCCCTTATTTTGGAGCAAAAATGAAAAAATTTCCCTTTTTATGGCAAAAAGGTATGCATTCCCATAATGTTCAGGCAAAAAGGTAGAAATTCCCCGTATTTTGGAGCAAAATTGCTGAAATTCCTCTAATTTTGGGGCAAAATGCAGAAATTCCCTTTATGCTGAGGCAAAAATCAGAAATTCCCCTTGTTTTGAGGCAAAATTCCAGGAAATTCATTTATTTTGGGGCAAAATTGCAGGAATTTACCTTATTTTGGGGCAAAATTGTAGAAATTTCTCTTATTTGGTGCAAAATTGCAGAAATTTCACTTATTTTCAGGTAAAAAGGCTGAAATTTCCTTAATTTTGGGGCAAAAAGAATGAAATTTCTCTTCTTTTGGGGCAAAATTGCAGAAATTTCCCTTATTATGGGGAAAAATTGCAGAAATTTGACTTATTTCAGAGAAAAAAATCAAAAATTTTTCTTTTTTTTGGGCAAACAGGCAGAAATCTCCATTATTTTTGGGCAAAAAGGCAGAAATTGACCTTATTTTGGGGTAAAATTGCAGAAATTTCACATATTTCAGGGCAAAAAGGTAGAAATTTCCCTTATTTTGGGGCAAAATTGCAGAAATTTCACTTATTTCAGGGAAATAAGTCAGAAATTCCCCTTATTCTGGGGCAAAAAAGAGAGAAATTCCCTTTGTTTTGAGGGAAAAAGACAGAAATTCCACTTATTTAGAGTTAAAAATGCAGAAATTCCCATTATTTTAGAGCAAAAATGAAGAAATTTCCCTTTTTATGGCAAAAAAGTATGCATTCCCATTATTTCGGGCAAAAAGGCAGAAATTCCCCGTATTTCGGAGCAAAATTGCAGAAATTCCCCTTATTTTAGGGCAAAAGGCAGAAATTCCTTTTACTTTGGGGCAAAAATCAGAAAATCCCCTTATTTTGGGGCAAAATTCCAGAAATTTCCATTATTTGGGGTAAAATTGCAGAAATTTCACTTATTTTCAGATAAAAAGGCTGAAATTTCCTTTATTTTGGGGCAAATAGGGAGAAATTCCTCTTATTTTGTGGCAAAATTGCAGAATTTTCCCTTATGGAGAAAAATTGAAGAAATTTCCCTTCTTTTAGGGCAAAATAGCAGAAATTTCACTTATTTCTGAGAAAAAAAGCAAAAATTTTTCTTATTTTGGGACAAAAAGTCAGAAATTCCCATTATTTTAGGGCAAAAAGGCAGAAATTCACTTTATTTTGGGGTAAAATTGCAGAAATTTCACATATTTTAGGGCAAAAAGGCAGAAATTTCCATTATTTTGGGGCAAAATTGCAGAAATTTCACTTATTTCAGGGTAATAAGTCAGAAATTCCTCTTATTTTGGGGCAAAAAAGACAGAAATTCCCTTTGTTTTTGGGGAAAAAGACAGAAATTCCACTTATTTAGAGGCAAAAAAGCCGAAATTCTTCTTATTTTGGAACAAAAATGAAGAAATTTTCCTCTTTTTCCCAAAAACTTATGCATTTCCTCTATTTTCTGGCAAAATGCAGAAATTCCTCGTATTTTGGAGCAAAATTGCAGAAATTCCTCTAATTCTGGGGCAAAAAGGCAGAAATTCCCTATATGTTGGGGCAAAAAGACAGAAATTCTCCTTATTTTGGGGCAAAACTCAGAATTTCCCCTTATTTTGGGGCAAAATTGCAGAAATTTCTCTTTTTTGGTGCAAAATTGCAGAAATTTCACTTATTTTCAGGTAAAAAGGCTGAAATTTCCTTAATTTTGGGGCAAAAAGAATGAAATTTTTTTTCTTTTGGGGCAAAATTGAAGAAATTTCCCTTATTATGGGGAAAAATTGCAGAAATTTCACTTATTTCAGAGAAAAAAATCAAAAATTTTTCTTTTTTTGGGCAAAAAGGCAGAAATTTCCATTATTTTGGGGCAAAAAGGCAGAAATTGACCTTATTTTGGGGTAAAATTGCAGATATTTCACATATTTCAGGGCAAAAAGGTAGAAATTTCCCTTTATTTTGGGGCAAAATTGCAGAAATTTCACTTATTTCAGGGTAATAAGTCAGAAATTCCCCTTATTTTTGGGCAAAAAGACAGAAATTCCTTTTGTTTTGAGGGAAAAAGACAGAAATTCCACTTATTTAGAGTTAAAAATGCAGAAAATCCTGTTATTTTGGAGCAAAAATGAAGAAATTTCCCTTTTTATGGCAAAAAAGTATGCATTCTCATTATTTTCGGGCAAAAAGGCAGAAATTCCCCGTATTTTGGAGCAAAATTGCAGAAATTCCGCTTATTTTAGAGTAAAAGGCAGAAATTCCTTTTATTTTGGGGGCAAAAATCAGAAAATCCCTTTATTTTGGGGCAAAATTCCAGAAATTTTCATTATTTGGGGTAAAATTGCAGAAATTTCACTTATTTTCAGATAAAAAGGCTGAAATTTCCTTTATTTTGTGGCAAATAGGGAGAAATTCCTCTTATTTTGGGGCAAAATTGCAGAATTTTCCCTTATGGGGAAAAATTGCAGAAATTTACATTCTTTTAGGGCAAAATTGTAGAAATTTAACTTATTTCCGAGAAAAAAAGCAAAAATTTTTCTTATTTTGGAACAAAAAGGCAGAAATTCCCATTATTTTGGGGCAAAAAGGCAGAAATTCACTTTATTTTGGGGTAAAATTGCAGAAATTTCACATATTTTAGGGCAAAAAGGCAGAAATTTACCTTATTTTGGGGCAAAATTGCAGAAATTTCACTTATTTCAGGGTAATAAGTCAGAAATTCCCCTTATTTTGGGGCAAAAAAGACAGAAATTCCCTTTGTTTTGGGGGAAAAAGACAGAAATTCCACTTATTTAGAGGCAAAAAAGCCGAAATTCTTCTTATTTTGGAGCAAAAATGAAGAAATTTTCCTCTTATATGCCAAAAACTTATGCATTTCCTCTATTTTCTTGCAAAATGCAGAAATTCCCCGTATTTTGGAGCAAAATTGCAGAAATTCCTCTAATTCGGGGGCAAAAAGGAAGAAATTCCCTATATGTTGGGGCAAAAAGACAGAAATTCTCTTTATTTTGGGGCAAAACTCAGAATTTCCCCTTATTTTGGGGCAAAATTCCAGAAATTTCCCTTATTTTGGTGCAAAATTGCAGAAATTTCACTTATTTTGGTGCAAAATTGCAGAAATTTCACTTATTTCAGGGTAATAAGTCAGAAATTTTCCTTATTTTGGGGCAAAAATGCAGAAATTCCCCTTATTTTGAGGTAAAAAGGCTGAAGTTCCCCTTATTTGGGGGCAAAAAGGCAGAAATTTCCCTTATTTTGGGGCAAAAAAACAGAAATTCTTATTTTGTGGCAAAAATGCAGAAATTTCTTTTCTTTTGGGGCAAAATTGCAGAAATTTCACTTATTTCAGGGCATAATTCAAAAATTCCTTTTATTTTGGGGCAAGAAGACAGAAATTCCGTTTATTTTTTGGGTAAAAAGGCAGAAATTTCACTTATTTTGAGGTAAAAAGGCAGAAATTCCTCTTATTTTGGGGCAAAAATGAAGAAATTTTTCTTTTTTGTGGCAAAGGGTATACATTCCCCTTACTTTCGGGATAAAAAGCAGAAATTCCCCATATTTTGAATCAAAATTGCAGAAATTCTCTCAATTTTCGTGCAAAAAGGGAGAAATTCTCCTTATTTTGGGGCAAAAAGACAGATAATCTCCTTTTTCTGGAGTAAACAGTCAGAAATTCCCCTTATTTTAAGGCAAAATTGCAGAAATTTCCTTTACATCGGGGCAAAATTGAAAAAATTTCCCTTATTTTGGGGCAAAGTTGCAGAAATTTCACTTATTGCAGGGGAATATGTCAAAAATTCCCCTTATTTTGGGGCAAAAAAGACAGAAATTTCCTGTGTTTTGGGGGCAAAAGACAGAAATTCCACTTATTAAGAGGCAAAAAGGCAGAAATTCCCTTTATTTTGAAGCAAAAATTAAAAAATTTCCCTTATTATGGCAAAAAGATATGCATTCCCATTATTTTCGGGCAAAAAGGCAGAAATTCCCCGTATTTTGGAGCAAAATTGCAGAAATTCCTTTAATTTTGGGGCAAAAGGCAGAAATTCCCTTTATTTTGGGGCAAAAATCAGAAATTCCCCTTATTTTGGGGCAAAATTGCAGAAATTTCACTTATTTTAGGGTAATAAGTCAAAAATTCCCCTTATTTTTGGGCAAAAAAGACAGAAATTCCCTTTGTTTTGGGGGAAAAAGACAGAAATTCCACTTATTTAGGGGCAAAATAGCCGAAATTCTTCTAATTTTGGAGCAAAAATGAAGAAATTTTTCTCTCTTATGAAAAAAACTTATGCATTTCCTCTATTTTCTGGCAAAATGCAGAAATTCCTAGTATTTTGGAGCAAAATTGCAGAAATTCCTCTAATTCTCGGGCAAAAAGGCAGAAATTCCCTATATGTTGGGGCAAAAAGACAGAAATTCTCCTTATTTTGGGGCAAAACTCAGAATTTCCCTTTTTTGGGGGGCAAAATTCCAGAAATTTCCCTTATTTTGGGGCAAAATTGCAGAAATTTCACTTATTTTGGGGCAAAATTGCAGAAATTTCACTTATTTCAGGGTAATAAGTCAGAAATTTTCCTTATTTTGGGGCAAATATGCAGAAATTCCCCTTATTTTGAGGTAAAAAGGCTGAAGTTCCCCTTATTTGGGGGCAAAAAGGCAGAAATTTCCCTTATTTGGGGCAAAAAAACAGAAATTCTCCTTATTTTGTGGCAAAAATGCAGAAATTTCTTTTGTTTTGGGGCAAAATTGCAGAAATTTCACTTATTTCAGGGCATAATTAAAAAATTCCTTTTATTTTGGGGCAAGAAGACAGAAATTCTGTTTATTTTTTGGGTAAATAGGCAGAAATTTCACTTATTTTGAGGTAAAAAGGCAGAAATTCCTCTTATTTTGGGGCAAAAATGAAGATATTTCCCTTTTTTGTGGCAAAAGGTATACATTCCCCTTACTTTCGGGATAAAAAGCAGAAATTCCCCGTATTTTGAAGCAAAATTGCAGAAATTCTCTCAATTTTCGTGCAAAAAGGCAGAAAATCTCCTTATTTTGGGGCAAAAAGACAGAAAATCTCCTTTTTCGGGAGCAAACAGTCAGAAATTCCCTTTATTTTGGGGCAAAATTGCAGAAATTTCCTTTACATCAGGGCAAAATTGAAAAAATTTTCCTTATTTTGGGGCAAAGTTGCAGAAATTTCACTTATTGCAGGGGAATATGTCAAAAATTCCCCTTATTTTGGGGCAAAAAAGACAGAAATTTCCTTTGTTTTGGGGGCAAAAGATAGAAATTCCACTTATTAAGTGGCAAAAAGGCAGAAATTCCCTTTATTTTGGAGCAAAAATAAAAAAATTTCCCTTTTTATGGCAAAAAGGTATGCATTCCCATTATTTTCGGGCAAAAAGGCAGAAATTCCCCGTATTTTGGAGCAAAATTGCAGAAATTCCTTTAATTTTAGGGCAAAAGGCAGAAATTCCCTTTATTTTGGGGCAAAAATCAGAAATTCCCCTTATTTTGGGGCAAAATTTCAGAAATTTCCTTTATTTTTGAGACAAAATTGCTGGAATTTACCTTATTTTGGGGCAAAATTGCAGAAATTTTACTAATTTTCAGGTAAAAAGGCTGAAATTTCCTTTATTTTGGGACAAAAAGGGAGAAATTCCTTTTATTTTAAGGCAAAATTACAGAAATTTCCCTTATGTTGGGAAAAATTGCAGAAATTTCCTTTATTTTAGGGCAAAATTGCAGAAATTTCACTTATTTCAGAGAAAAAAACCAATAATTTTTCTTATTTTGGGGCAAAAAGGCAGAAATTCACATTATTTTTGGCAAAAAGTCAGAAATTCACCTTATTTTAGGGTAAAATTGCAGAAATTTCACATATTTCAGGGCAAAAAGGCAGAAATTTAGGTTATTTTGGGGCAAAATTGCAGGAATTTCACTTATTTCAGGGTAATAAGTCAAAAATTCCATTATTTTCGGGCAAAAAAGACAGAAATTCCCTTTGTTTTTGGGGAAAAAGACAGAAATTCCACTTATTTAGAGGCAAAAAAGCAGAAATTCTTCTTATTTTGGAGCAAAAATGAAGAAATTTTCCTTGTTCATTTTAAAAAATTATGCATTCCCCTTATTTTCGGGCAAAAAGGCAGAAATTCCCTGTAATTTGAAGTAAAATTGCAGAAATTTCCCTAATTGTAGGGCAAAAATGCAGAATTTCCCTATATGTTGGGGCAAAAAGACAGAAATTCTCCTTATTTTGGGGCAAAACTCAGAAATTCCCCTTATTTTTGGGCAAAATTCCAGAAATTTCCCTTATTCTGGGGCAAAATTGCAGAAATTTCACGTATTGTGGAGCAAAATTGCAGAAATTTCCCTTATTTGGGGCAAAAAAACAGAAATTCTCCTTATTTTGTGGCAAAAATGCAGAAATTTCTTTTGTTTTGGGGCAAAATTGCAGAAATTTCACTTATTTCAGGGCATAATTAAAAAATTCCTTTTATTTTGGGGCAAGAAGACAGAAATTCTGTTTATTTTTTGGGTAAATAGGCAGAAATTTCACTTATTTTGAGGTAAAAAGGCAGAAATTCCTCTTATTTTGGGGCAAAAATGAAGATATTTCCCTTTTTTGTGGCAAAAGGTATACATTCCCCTTACTTTCGGGATAAAAAGCAGAAATTCCCCGTATTTTGAAGCAAAATTGCAGAAATTCTCTCAATTTTCGTGCAAAAAGGCAGAAAATCTCCTTATTTTGGGGCAAAAAGACAGAAAATCTCCTTTTTCGGGAGCAAACAGTCAGAAATTCCCTTTATTTTGGGGCAAAATTGCAGAAATTTCCTTTACATCAGGGCAAAATTGAAAAAATTTTCCTTATTTTGGGGCAAAGTTGCAGAAATTTCACTTATTGCAGGGGAATATGTCAAAAATTCCCCTTATTTTGGGGCAAAAAAGACAGAAATTTCCTTTGTTTTGGGGGCAAAAGATAGAAATTCCACTTATTAAGTGGCAAAAAGGCAGAAATTCCCTTTATTTTGGAGCAAAAATAAAAAAATTTCCCTTTTTATGGCAAAAAGGTATGCATTCCCATTATTTTTGGGCAAAAAGGCAGAAATTCCCCGTATTTTGGAGCAAAATTGCAGAAATTCCTTTAATTTTAGGGCAAAAGGCAGAAATTCCCTTTATTTTGGGGCAAAAATCAGAAATTCCCCTTATTTTGGGGCAAAATTTCAGAAATTTCCTTTATTTTTGAGACAAAATTGCTGGAATTTACCTTATTTTGGGGCAAAATTGCAGAAATTTTACTAATTTTCAGGTAAAAAGGCTGAAATTTCCTTTATTTTGGGACAAAAAGGGAGAAATTCCTTTTATTTTAAGGCAAAATTACAGAAATTTCCCTTATGTTGGGAAAAATTGCAGAAATTTCCTTTATTTTAGGGCAAAATTGCAGAAATTTCACTTATTTCAGAGAAAAAAACCAATAATTTTTCTTATTTTGGGGCAAAAAGGCAGAAATTCACATTATTTTTGGCAAAAAGTCAGAAATTCACCTTATTTTAGGGTAAAATTGCAGAAATTTCACATATTTCAGGGCAAAAAGGCAGAAATTTAGGTTATTTTGGGGCAAAATTGCAGGAATTTCACTTATTTCAGGGTAATAAGTCAAAAATTCCATTATTTTCGGGCAAAAAAGACAGAAATTCCCTTTGTTTTTGGGGAAAAAGACAGAAATTCCACTTATTTAGAGGCAAAAAAGCAGAAATTCTTCTTATTTTGGAGCAAAAATGAAGAAATTTTCCTTGTTCATTTTAAAAAATTATGCATTCCCCTTATTTTCGGGCAAAAATGCAGAAATTCCCTGTAATTTGAAGTAAAATTGCAGAAATTTCCCTAATTGTAGGGCAAAAATGCAGAATTTCCCTATATGTTGGGGCAAAAAGACAGAAATTCTCCTTATTTTGGGGCAAAACTCAGAAATTCCCCTTATTTTTGGGCAAAATTCCAGAAATTTCTTTTATTCTGGGGCAAAATTGCAGAAATTTCACGTATTGTGGAGCAAAATTGCAGAAATTTTACTTATTTCAGGGAAAAAAGCAGAAATTTTCCTTATTTTGAGGCAAAAAGGCAGAAATTTCTTTTATTTTGAGGTAAAAAGGCTGAAATTCCCTTTATTTGTGGGAAAAGAGGCAGAAATTTACCTTATTTTGGGGCAAAATTGCAGAAATTTCACTTATTTCAGGGTAATAATTAAGAAATTCCCCTTATTTTGGGGCAAAAAAGACAGAAATTCCCTTTGTTTTGGAGGAAAAAGACAGAAATTCCACTTATTCAGAGTCAAAAAGGCAGAAATTCCCCTTATTTTGGAGCAAAAATGAAGAAATTTACCTTTTTATGGCAAAAAGGTATGCATTCCCCTTACTTTCAGGATAAAAAGCAGAAATTCCCCGTATTTTGAAGCAAAATTGCAGAAATTCTCATAATTTTCGGGCAAAAAGGCAGAAATTCTCCTTATTTTGGGGCAAAAACAGAAAATCTCTTTTTTTTGGGAACAAACAGTCAGAAATGCCCTTTATTTTGGGGCAAGATTGCAGAAATTTCCTTTACATTGGGGCAAAATTGCAGAAATTTCCCTTATTTTGGGGCAAAATTGCAGAAATTTCACTTATTTCAGGGTAATAAGTCAGAAATTCCTTTTATTTTGGAGCAAAAAAAAAAAGAAATTCCATTTGTTTTGGGGGAAAAAGACTGAAATTCCACTTATTTATAGGCAAAAAGGCAGAAATTCCCCATATTTTGGAGCAAAAATGAAGAAATTTCCCTTTTTATGGCAAAAAGTTATGCATTCCCATTATTTTCGGGCAAAAAGGCAGAAATTCCCCGTATTTTGGAGCAAAATTGCAGAAATTCCCCTAATTTTGGGGCAAAAGGCAGAAATTCCCTTTATTTTGGGGCAAAAATCAGAAATTCCTTTTATTTTGGGTCAAAATTCAGAAATTTTTTTATTTTGGGGCAAAATTGCAGGAATTTACCTTATTTTGGGGCAAAATTGAAGAAATTTCCCTTATTTGGGGCAAAATTTCAGAAATTTCACTTATTTTCAGGTAAAAAGGCTGAAATTTCCTTTATTTTGGGGCAAAAAGAGAGAAATTCCACTTATTTTGGGGCAAACTTGCAGAAATTTCCTTTATTATGGGGAAAAATTGCAGAAATTTCCCTTATTTTAGGGCAAAATTGCAGAAATTTCACATACTTAATAGAAAAAAAGCAAAAGTTTTTTTTATTTTGGGACAAAAAGGCAGAAATTCCCATTATTTTGGGGCAAAAAGGCAGAAATTCACCTTATTTAGGGGTAAAATTGCAGAAATTTCACATATTTCAGGGCAAAAAGGAAGAAATTATCTGTATTTTGGCAAAATTGCAGAAATTCCCCTAGTTATGGGGCAAAAAGACAGAAATTCCCTATATGATGAGGCAAAAAGACAGAAATTCTCTTTATTTTGGGGCAAAACTTAGAAATTCTACTTATTTTGGGGCATAATTCCAGAAATTTCGCTTATTTGGGGGCAAAATTGCAGAAATTTCACTTATTTTGGGGCAAAATTGAATTAATTTCACTTATTTCAGAGAAAAAAGGCAGAAATTTTCCTTATTTTGGGGCAAAAAGTCAGAAATTCCTAATATTTTGTGGCAAAAATGCAGAAATTCCCCTTATTTTGAGGTAAAAAGGCTGAAATTCCCCTTATTTGGGGGCAAAGAGGCAGAAATTTCCCTAATTTTGGGGCAAAATTGAAGAAATTTCACGTATTTCAGGGTAATAATTCAGAAATTCCCCTTATTTTGGGGCAAAAAAGACAGAAATTACCTTTGTTTTGGGGGAAAAAGACAGAAATTCCACTTATTTAGAGGCAAAAGCAGAAATTTTCCTTATTTTTGAGCAAAAATGAAGAAATTTTACTTTTTATGGCAAAAAGGTATGCATTCCTATTATTTTCGGGATAAAAAGCAGAAATTCCCCGTATTTTGACGTAAAATTGCAGAAATTCTCATAATTTTCAGGCAAAAAAGCAGAAATTCTCCTTATGTTGGGGCAAAAGACAGAAAATCTCCTTTTTTCGGGAGAAAACAGTCAGAAATTCCTCTTATTTTGGGGCAAAATTGCAGAAAGTTCCTGTACATTTGAGCAAAATTGCAGAAATTTCCCTTATTTTGGGGCAAAATTGCAGAAATTTCACTTACTTCAGGGTAATAAGTCAGAAATTTCCCTTATTTTGGGGCAAAAAAGACAGAAATTCTCTTTGTTTTGGTTGAAAAAGACAGAAATTCCACTTATTTAGATGCAAAAAGGCAGAAATTCCTTTTATTTTGGAGCAAAAATGAAGAAATTTCCCTTTTTATGGCAAAAAGGTATGCATTCCCATTATTTTCGTGCAAAAAGGCAGAAATTCCCCGTATTTTGAAGCAAAATTGCAGAAATTCCCTTAATTTTGGGGCAAAAGGAAGAAATTCCCTTTATTTTGGGGCAAAATTGCAGAAATTTCCCTTATTTGTGGCAAAATTTCAGAAATTTTACTTATTTTCAGGTAAAAAGTCTGAAATTTCCTTTGTTTTGGGGCAAAAAGGAAGAAATTCCCCTTATATTTGGGCAAAATTGCAGAAATCTCCCTTATTATGGGAAAAAATTGCAAAAATTTCCCTTATTTTAGGGCAAAATTGAAGAAATTTCACTTATTTCAGAGAAAAAAAGCAAAATTTTTTTTTATTTTGGGGCAAAAAGGCAGAAATTCACATTATTTTGGGGCAAAAAAGGAGAAATTAACCTTATTTAGGGGTAAAATTGCAGAAATTTCACATATTTCAGGGCAAAAAGGCAGAAATTACCCGTATTTTGGAGCAAAATTTCAGAAATTCCCCTAATTGTTGTGCAAAAAGGCAGAAATTCCCTATATGTTGGGGCAAAAAGACAGAAATTCTCCTTATTTTGGGGCAAAACTCAGAAATTCCTATTATTTTGGGGCAAAATTGCAGAAATTTCACTTACTTCAGAGAAAAAAGGCAGAAATTTTTCTTATTTTGGGGCAAAAAAGCAGAAATTCCTAATATTTTGTGGCAAAAATGCAGAAATTCCCCTTATTTTGAGGTAAAAAGGGTGAAATTCCCCTTATTTGTGGGCAAAAAGGCAAAAATATTCCTTATTTTGCGGCAAAATTGCAGAAATTTCACTTATTTCAGGGTAATAAGTCAGAAATTCTTCTTGTTTTGGGGCAAAAAAGACAGAAAATCCCTTTGTTTTTGGGGAAAAAGACAGAAATTCCACTTATTTAGAGGCAAAAAAGCAGAAATTCCCATTATTTTGAAGCAAAAATGAAGAAATTTCCCTTTTTTAAGGCAAAAAGGAATGCATTCTTCTTATTTTCGGGCAAAAAGGCAGAAATTCCCCGTATTTTGGAGCAAAATTGCAAAAATTCCCCTAATTGTGGGGCAAAAATGCAGAAATTCCCTATATGTTGGGGCAAAAAGACAGAAATTCTCCCTATTTTGGGGAAAAACTCAGAAATTCCACTTATTTTGGAGCAAAATTCCAGAAATTTCCCTTATTCTGGGGCAAAATTGCAGAAATTTCACTTATTTTGGGCAAAATTGCAGAAATTTCACTTATTTCAGGGGAAAAAAAATTTGTTATTTTGGGGTAAAGGCAGAAATTCCCCTGATTTTGAGGTAAAAAGGCTGAAATTCCTTTTATTTGGGGGCAATAAGGCAAAAATATCCCTTATTTTGGGGCAAAATTGCAGAAATTTCACTTATTTCAGGGTAATAAGTCAGAAATTCCCCTTAATTTGGGGCAAAAAAGATAGAAATTCCCTTTGTTTTTGGGGAAAAAGACAGAAATTCCACTTATTTAGAGGCAAAAAGGCAGAAATTCCTTTTATTTTGGAGCAACAAGGAAGAAATTTCCCTTTTTATGGCAAAAAGGTATGCATTTCCATTATTTTTGGGCATAAAGGCAGAAATTCCCCGGATTTTGAAGCAAAATTGCAGAAATTCTCCTAAATTTGGGGCAAAAGGCAGAAATTCCCTTTATTTTGGGACAAAAATCATAAATTCCCCTTATTTTGGGGCAAAATTCAAGAAATTTCCTTTGTTTTGGGGCAAAATTGCAGGAATTTATCGTATTTTAGGGCAAAATTTCAGAAATTTTTCTTATTTGGTGCAAATTTGCAGAAATTTCACTTATTTTCAGGTAAAAAGGCTGAAATTTCCTTTATTTTGTGGAAAAAGGGAGAAATTCCTCTAATTTTGGGGCAAAATAGCAGAAATTTCCCTTATTATTGGGAAAAATTTCAGAAATTTTCCTTATTTTAGGGCAAAATTGCAGAAATTTCACTTATTTTAAGGTAAAAAGGCTGAAATTTCTTTTTTTTGTGGCAAAAAGGGAGAAATTCCTCTAATTTTGGGGCAAAATTGCAGAAATTTCCCTTATTATTGGGAAAAATTTCAGAAATTTTCCTTATTTTAGGGCAAAATTGCAGAAATTTCACTTATTTCAGAGAAAAAAAGCAAAAATTTTTCTTATTTTGGGGCAAAAAGGCAGAAATTCACATTATTTTGGGGCAAAAAGGCAGAAATTCACATTATTTTGGGGTAAAATTGCAGAAATTTCACTTATTTTGGGGAAAAATTGCAGAAATTATACTTATTTCGGGTAAAAAAGGCAGAATTTTTCCTTATTTTGAGGCAAAAAAGGCAAAAATTTCTTTTATTTTGAGGTAAAAAGGCTGAAATTCCCTTTATTTGGGGGAAAAAAGGCAGAAATTTCCCTTATTTTGGGGCAAAATTGCAGAAATTTCACTTATTTCAGGGTAATTCGTCAGAAATTCCACTTATATTGAGGCAAAAAAGACAGAAATTCTCGTTGTTTTGGGGGAAAATGACAGAAATTCTACTTATTGAGAAGCAAAAAGGCAGAAATTCCCCTTAGTTTGGAGCAAAAATGAAGAAATTTCTTTTTTTTTATGGCAAAAAGTTATGCATTCCCCTTATTTTTGGGCAAAAAGGCAGAAATTCCCCGTATTTTGGAGCAAAATTGCAGAAATTCCCATAATTGTGGTGCAAAAAGGCAGAAATTCCCTATATGTTGGGGCAAAAAGACAGAAAATGTCCTTATTTTGGAGCAAAACTCAGAAATTCCACTTATTTTGGGGCAAAATTACAGAAATTTCCCTTATTTCACAGAAAAAAGGCAGAAATTTTTCTTATTTTGGGGCAAAAAAGCAGAAATTCATAATATTTTGTGGCAAAAATGCAGAAATTCCCCTTATTTTGAGGTAAAAAGGGTGAAATTCCCCTTATTTGTGGGCAAAAAGGCAAAAATTTTCCTTATTTTGGGGCAAAATTGCAGAAATTTCACTTATTTCAGTGTAATAAGTCAGAAATTCTTCTTGTTTGGGGGCAAAAAAGACAGAAAATCCCTTTGTTTTTGGGGAAAAAGACAGAAATTCCACTTATTTAGAGGCAAAAAAGCAGAAATTCCCCTTATTTTGAAGCAAAAATGAAGAAATTTCCCTTTTTTAAGGCAAAAAGGAATGCATTCTTCTTATTTTCGGGCAAAAAGGCAGAAATTCCCCGTATTTTGGAGCAAAATTGCAAAAATTCCCCTAATTGTGGGGCAAAAATGCAGAAATTCCCTATATGTTGGGGCAAAAAGACAGAAATTCTTCCTATTTTGGGGAAAAACTCAGAAATTATACTTATTTTGGAGCAAAATTCCAGAAATTTCCCTTATTCTGGGGCAAAATTGCAGAAATTTCACTTATTTTGGGCAAAATTGCAGAAATTTCACTTATTTCAGGCGAAAAAAAAATTTGTTATTTTGGGGCAAAAAGGCAGAAATTCCCCTGATTTTGAGGTAAAAAGGCTGAAATTCCTTTTATTTGTGGGCAAAAAGGCAAAAATATCCCTTATTTTGGGGCAAAATTGCAGAAATTTCACTTATTTCAGGGTAATAAGTCAGAAATTCCCCTTAATTTGGGGCAAAAAAGATAGAAATTCCCTTTGTTTTTGGGGAAAAAGACAGAAATTCCACTTATTTAGAGGCAAAAAGGCAGAAATTCCTTTTATTTTGGAGCAACAAGGAAGAAATTTCCCTTTTTATGGCAAAAAGGTATGCATTTCCATTATTTTTGGGCATAAAGGCAGAAATTCCCCGTATTTTGAAGCAAAATTACAGAAATTCTCCTATATTTGGGGCAAAAGGCAGAAATTCCCTTTATTTTGGGACAAAAATCATAAATTCCCCTTATTTTGGGGCAAAATTCAAGAAATTTCCTTTGTTTTGGGGCAAAATTGCAGGAATTTATCTTGTTTTAGGGCATAATTTCAGAAATTTTTCTTATTTGGTGCAAAATTGCAGAAATTTCACTTATTTTCAGGTAAAAAGGCTGAAATTTCCTTTATTTTGTGGAAAAAGGAAGAAATTCCTCTAATTTTGGGGCAAAATTGCGGAAATTTCCCTTATTATTGGGAAAAATTTCAGAAATTTTCCTTATTTTAGGGCAAAATTGCAGAAATTTCACTTATTTTAAGGTAAAAAGGCTGAAATTTCTTTTATTTTGTGGCAAAAAGGGAGAAATTCCTCTAATTTTGGGGCAAAATTGCAGAAATTTCCCTTATTATTGGGAAAAATTTCAGAAATTTTCCTTATTTTAGGGCAAAATTGCAGAAATTTCACTTATTTCAGAGAAAAAAAGCAAAAATTTTTCTTATTTTGGGGCAAAAAGGCAGAAATTCACATTATTTTGGGGCAAAAAGGCAGAAATTCACATTATTTTGGGGTAAAATTGCAGAAATTTCACTTATTTTGGGGAAAATTGCAGATATTTCACTTATTTTGGGGCAAAATTGCAGAAATTTTACTTATTTCGGGTAAAAAAGGCAGAAATTTTTCTTATTTTGAGGCAAAAATGGCAAAAATTTCCCTTATTTTGAGGTAAAAAGGCTGAAATGCCCTTTATTTGGGGGAAAAGAGGCAGAAATTTCCCTTATTTTGGGGCAAAATTGCAGAAATTTCACTTATTTCACGGTAATTCGTCAGAAATTCCACTTATATTGAGGCAAAAAAGACAGAAATTCTCGTTGTTTTGGGGGAAAATGACAGAAATTCTACTTATTGAGAAGCAAAAAGGCAGAAATTCCCCTTAGTTTGGAGCAAAAATGAAGAAATTTCTTTTTTTTTATGGCAAAAAGTTATGCATTCCCCTTATTTTTGGGCAAAAAGGCAGAAATTCCCCGTATTTTGGAGCAAAATTGCAGAAATTCCCATAATTGTGGTGCAAAAAGGCAGAAATTCCCTATATGTTGGGGCAAAAAGACAGAAAATGTCCTTATTTTGGAGCAAAACTCAGAAATTCCACTTATTTTGGGGCAAAATTACAGAAATTTCACTTATTTCAGAGAAAAAAGGCAGAAATTTTTCTTATTTTGGGGCAAAAAAGCAGAAATTCCTAATATTTTGTGGCAAAAATGGAAAAATTCCCCTTATTTTGAGGTAAAAAGGGTGAAATTCCCCTTATTTGTGGGCAAAAAGGCAAAAATTTTCCTTATTTTGGGGCAAAATTGCAGAAATTTCACTTATTTCAGGGTAATAAGTCAGAAATTCTTCTTGTTTTGGGGCAAAAAAGACAGAAAATCCCTTTGTTTTTGGGGAAAAAGACAGAAATTCCACTTATTTAGAGGCAAAAAAGCAGAAATTCCCCTTATTTTGAAGCAAAAATGAAGAAATTTCCCTTTTTTAAGGCAAAAAGGAATGCATTCTTCTTATTTTCGGGCAAAAAGGCAGAAATTCCCCATATTTTGGAGCAATTTTGCAAAAATTCCTCTAATTGTAGGGCAAAAATGCAGAAATTCCCTATATGTTGGGGCAAAAAGACAGAAATTCTCCCTATTTTGGGGAAAAACTCAGAAATTCCACTTATTTTGGAGCAAAATCCCAGAAATTTCCCTTATTCTGGGGCAAAATTGCAGAAATTTCACTTATTTTGGGCAAAATTGCAGAAATTTCACTTATTTAAGGGAAAAAAATTTGTTATTTTGGGGCAAAAAGGCAGAAATTCCCCTGATTTTGAGGTAAAAAGGCTGAAATTCCTTTTATTTGGGGGCAAAAAGGCAAAAATATCCCTTATTTTGGGGCAAAATTGCAGAAATTTCACTTACTTCAGGGTAATAAGACAGAAATACCCCTTAATTTGGGGCAAAAAAGATAGAAATTCCCTTTGTTTTTGGGGAAAAAGACAGAAATTCCACTTATTTAGAGGCAAAAAGGCAGAAATTCCTTTTATTTTGGAGCAACAAGGAAGAAATTTCCCTTTTTATGGCAAAAAGGTATGCATTTCCATTATTTTTGGGCATAAAGGCAGAAATTCCCCGTATTTTGAAGCAAAATTGCAGAAATTCTCCTAAATTTGGGGCAAAAGACAGAAATTCCCTTTATTTTGGGACAAAAATCATAAATTCCCCTTATTTTGGGGCAAAATTCAAGAAATTTCCTTTGTTTTGGGGCAAAATTGCAAGAATTTATCTTATTTTAGGGCAAAATTTCAGAAATTTTTCTTATTTGGTGCAAAATTGCAGAAATTTCACTTATTTTCAGGTAAAAAGGCTGAAATTTCCTTTATTTTGTGGAAAAAGAAAGAAATTCCTCTAATTTTGGGGCAAAATTGCAGAAATTTCCCTTATTATTGGGAAAAATTTCAGAAATTTTCCTTATTTTAGGGCAAAATTGCAGAAATTTCACTTATTTTAAGGTAAAAAGGCTGAAATTTCCTTTATTTTGTGGCAAAAAGGGAGAAATTCCTCTAATTTTGGGGCAAAATTGCAGAAATTTCCCTTATTATTGGGAAAAATTTCAGAAATTTTCCTTATTTTAGGGCAAAATTGCAGAAATTTCACTTATTTCAGAGAAAAAAAGCAAAAATTTTTCTTATTTTGGGGCAAAAAGGCAGAAATTCACATTATTTTGGGGCAAAAAGGCAGAAATTCACATTATTTTGGGGTAAAATTGCAGAAATTTCACTTATTTTGGGGCAAAATTGCAGAAATTTTACTTATTTCGGGTAAAAAAGGCAGAAATTTTCCTTATTTTGAGGCAAAAAAGGCAAAAATTTCCCTTATTTTGAGGTAAAAAGGCTGAAATTCCCTTTATTTGGGAGAAAAGAGGCAGAAATTTCCCTTATTTTGGGGCAAAATTGCAGAAATTTCACTTATTTCAGGGTAATTCGTCAGAAATTCCACTTATATTGAGGCAAAAAAGACAGAAATTCTCGTTGTTTTGGGGGAAAATGACAGAAATTCTACTTATTGAGAAGCAAAAAGGCAGAAATTCCCCTTAGTTTGGAGCAAAAATGAAGAAATTTCTTTTTTTTTATGGCAAAAAGTTATGCATTCCCCTTATTTTTGGGCAAAAAGGCAGAAATTCCCCGTATTTTGGAGCAAAATTGCAGAAATTCCCATAATTGTGGTGCAAAAAGGCAGAAATTCCCTATATGTTGGGGAAAAAAAAAACAGAAAATGTCCTTATTTTGGAGCAAAACTCAGAAATTCCACTTATTTTGGGGAAAAATTGCAGAAATTTCACTTATTTCAGAGAAAAAAGGCAGAAATTTTTCTTATTTTGGGGCAAAAAAGCAGAAATTCCTAATATTTTGTGGCAAAAATGCAGAAATTCCCCTTATTTTGAAGCAAAAATGAAATTTCCCTTTTTTAAGGCAAAAAGGAATGCATTCTTCTTATTTTCGGGCAAAAAGGCAGAAATTCCCCGTATTTTGGAGCAAAATTGCAAAAATTCCCCTAATTGTGGGGCAAAAATGCAGAAATTCCCTATATGTTGGGGCAAAAAGACAGAAATTCTTCCTATTTTGGGGAAAAACTCAGAAATTATACTTATTTTGGAGCAAAATTCCAGAAATTTCCCTTATTCTGGGGCAAAATTGCAGAAATTTCACTTATTTTGGGCAAAATTGCAGAAATTTCACTTATTTCAGGCGAAAAAAAAATTTGTTATTTTGGGGCAAAAAGGCAGAAATTCCCCTGATTTTGAGGTAAAAAGGCTGAAATTCCTTTTATTTGTGGGCAAAAAGGCAAAAATATCCCTTATTTTGGGGCAAAATTGCAGAAATTTCACTTATTTCAGGGTAATAAGTAAGAAATTCCCCTTAATTTGGGGCAAAAAAGATAGAAATTCCCTTTGTTTTTGGGGAAAAAGACAGAAATTCCACTTATTTAGAGGCAAAAAGGCAGAAATTCCTTTTATTTTGGAGCAACAAGGAAGAAATTTCCCTTTTTATGGCAAAAAGGTATGCATTTCCATTATTTTTGGGCATAAAGGCAGAAATTCCCCGTATTTTGAAGCAAAATTACAGAAATTCTCCTATATTTGGGGCAAAAGGCAGAAATTCCCTTTATTTTGGGACAAAAATCATAAATTTCCCTTATTTTGGGGCAAAATTCAAGAAATTTCCTTTGTTTTGGGGCAAAATTGCAGGAATTTATCTTATTTTAGGGCAAAATTTCAGAAATTTTTCTTATTTGGTGCAAAATTGCAGAAATTTCACTTATTTTCAGGTAAAAAGGCTGAAATTTCCTTTATTTTGTGGAAAAAGGAGAAATTCCTCTAATTTTGGGGCAAAAAGGCAGAAATTCACATTATTTTGGGGTAAAATTGCAGAAATTTCACTTATTTTGGGGCAAAATTGCAGAAATTTTACTTATTTCGGGTAAAAAAGGCAGAAATTTTCCTTATTTTGAGGCAAAAAAGGCAAAAATTTCCCTTATTTTGAGGTAAAAAGGCTGAAATTCCCTCTATTTGGAAGAAAAGAGGCAGAAATTTCCCTTATTTTGGGGCAAAATTGCAGAAATTTCACTTATTTCAGGGTAATTCGTCAGAAATTCCACTTATATTGAGGCAAAAAAGACAGAAATTCTCGTTGTTTTGGGGGAAAATGACAGAAATTCTACTTATTGAGAAGCAAAAAGGCAGAAATTCCCCTTAGTTTGGAGCAAAAATGAAGAAATTTCTTTTTTTTTATGGCAAAAAGTTATGCATTCCCCTTATTTTTGGGCAAATAGGCAGAAATTCCCCGTATTTTGGAGCAAAATTGCAGAAATTCCCATAATTGTGGTGCAAAAAGGCAGAAATTCCCTATATGTTGGGGCAAAAAGACAGAAAATGTCCTTATTTTGGAGCAAAACTCAGAAATTCCACTTATTTTGGGGCAAAATTGCAGAAATTTCACTTATTTCAGGGAAAAAAGGCAGAAATTTTCTTTATTTTGGGGCAAAAAAGCAGAAATTCCTAATATTTTGTGGCAAAAATGCAGAAATTCCCCTTATTTTGAGGTAAAAAGGGTGAAATTCCCCTTATTTGTGGGCAAAAAGGCAAAAATTTTCCTTATTTTGGGGCAAAATTGCAGAAATTTCACTTATTTCAGGGTAATAAGTCAGAAATTCTTCTTGTTTTGGGGCAAAAAAGACAGAAAATCCCTTTGTTTTTGGGGGAAAAGACAGAAATTCCACTTATTTAGAGGCAAAAAAGCAGAAATTCCCCCTTATTTTGAAGCAAAAATGAAGAAATTTCCCTTTTTTAAGGCAAAAAGGTATGCATTCTTCTTATTTTCGGGCAAAAAGGAGGAAATTCCCCGTATTTTGGAGCAAAATTGCAAAAATTTCCCTAATTGTGGGGCAAAAATGCAGAAATTCCCTATATGTTGGGGCAAAAAGACAGAAATTCTCCCTATTTTGGGGAAAAACTCAGAAATTCCACTTATTTTGGAGCAAAATTCCAGAAATTTCCCTTATTCTGGGGCAAAATTGCAGAAATTTCACTTATTTTAGGCAAAATTGCAGAAATTTCACTTATTTCAGGGGAAAAAATTGTTATTTTGGGACAAAAAGGCAGAAATTCCCCTGATTTTGAGGTAAAAAAGCTGAAATTCCTTTTATTTGGGGGCAAAAAGGCAAAAATATCCCTTATTTTGGGGCAAAATTGCAGAAATTTCACTTATTTCAGGGTAATAAGTCAGAAATTCCCCTTAATTTGGGGCAAAAAAGATAGAAATTCCCATTGTTTTTGGGGAAAAAGACAGAAATTCCACTTATTTAGAGGCAAAAAGGCAGAAATTCCTTTTATTTTGGAGCAACAAGGAAGAAATTTCCCTTTTTATGGCAAAAAGGTATGCATTTCCATTATTTTTGGGCATAAAGGCAGAAATTCCCCGGATTTTGAAGCAAAATTGCAGAAATTCTCCTAAATTTGGGGCAAAAGGCAGAAATTCCCTTTATTTTGGGACAAAAATCATAAATTCCCCTTATTTTGGGGCAAAATTCAAGAAATTTCCTTTGTTTTGGGGCAAAATTGCAGGAATTTATCTTATTTTAGGGCAAAATTTCAGAAATTTTTCTTATTTGGTGCAAAATTGCAGAAATTTCACTTATTTTCAGGTAAAAAGGCTGAAATTTCCTTTATTTTGTGGAAAAAGGGAGAAATTCCTCTAATTTTGGGGCAAAATTGCAGAAATTTCCCTTATTATTGGGAAAAATTTCAGAAATTTTCCTTATTTTAGGGCAAAATTGCAGAAATTTCACTTATTTTAAGGTAAAACGGCTGAAATTTCCTTTATTTTGTGGCGAAAAGGGAGAAATTCCTCTAATTTTGGGGCAAAATTGCAGAAATTTCCCTTATTATTGGGAAAAATTTCAGAAATTTTCCTTATTTTAGGGCAAAATTGCAAAAATTTCACTCATTTCAGAGAAAAAAAGCAAAAATTTTTCTTATTTTGGGGCAAAATGGCAGAAATTCACATTATTTTGGGGCAAAAAGGCAGAAATTCACATTATTTTGGGGTAAAATTGCAGAAATTTCACTTATTTTGGGGCAAAATTGCAGAAATTTTACTTATTTCGGGTAGAAAAGGCAGAAATTTTCCTTATTTTGAGGCAAAAAAGGCAAAAATTTCCCTTATTTTGAGGTAAAAAGGCTGAAATTCCCTTTATTTGGGGGAAAAGAGGCAGAAATTTCCCTTAATTTGGGGCAAAATTGCAGAAATTTCACTTATTTCAGGGTAATTCGTCAGAAATTCCACTTATATTGAGGCAAAAAAGACAGAAATTCTCTTTGTTTTGGGGGAAAATGACAGAAATTCTACTTATTGAGAAGCAAAAAGGCAGAAATTCCCCTTAGTTTGGAGCAAAAATGAAGAAATTTCTTTTTTTTATGGCAAAAAGTTATGCATTCCCCTTATTTTTGAGCAAAAAGGCAGAATTTCCCCGTATTTTGGAGCAAAATTGCAGAAATTCCCATAATTGTGGTGCAAAAAGGCAGAAATTCCCTATATGTTGGGGCAAAAAGACAGAAAATGTCCTTCTTTTGGAGCAAAACTCAGAAATTCCACTTATTTTGGGGCAAAATTGCAGAAATTTCACTTATTTCAAAGAAAAAAGGCAGAAATTTTCTTTATTTTAGGGCAAAAAAGCAGAAATTCCTAATATTTTGTGGCAAAAATGCAGAAATTCCCCTTATTTTGAGGTAAAAAGGGTGAAATTCCCCTTATTTGTGGGCAAAAAGGCAAAAATTTTCCTTATTTTGGGGCAAAATTGCAGAAATTTCACTTATTTCAGGGTAATAAGTCAGAAATTCTTCTTGTTTTGGGGCAAAAAAGACAAAAAATCCCTTTGTTTTTGGGGAAAAAGACAGAAATTCCACTTATTTAGAGGCAAAAAAGCAGATATTCCCCCTTATTTTGAAGCAAAAATGAAGAAATTTCCCTTTTTTAAGGCAAAAAGGAATGCATTCTTCTTATTTTCGGGCAAAAAGGAGGAAATTCCCCGTATTTTGGAGCAAAATTGCAAAAATTCCCCTAATTGTGGGGCAAAAATGCAGAAATTCCCTATATGTTGGGGCAAAAAGACAAAAATTCTCTCTATTTTGAGGAAAAACTCAGATATTCCACTTATTTTGGAGCAAAATTCCAGAAATTTCCCTTATTCTGGGGCAATATTGCAGAAATTTTACTTATTTTGGGCAAAATTGCAGAAATTTCACTTATTTCAGGGGAAAAAATATTTGTTATTTTGGGGCAAAAAGGCAGAAATTCCCCTGATTTTGAGGTAAAAAGGCTGAAATTCCTTTTATTTGGGGGCAAAAAGGCAAAAATATCCCTTATTTTGGGGCAAAATTGCAGAAATTTCACTTATTTCAGGGTAATAACTCAGAAATTCCACTTAATTTGGGGCAAAAAAGATAGAAATTCCCTTTGTTTTTGGGGAAAAAGACAGAAATTCCACTTATTTAGAGGCAAAAAGGCAGAAATTCCTTTTATTTTGGAGCAACAAGGAAGAAATTTCCCTTTTTATGGCAAAAAGGTATGCATTTCCATTATTTTTGGGCATAAAGGCAGAAATTCCCCGTATTTTGAAGCAAAATTGCAGAAATTCTCCTAAATTTGGGGCAAAAGGCAGAAATTCCCTTTATTTTGGGACAAAAATCATAAATTCCCCTTATTTTGGGGCAAAATTCAAGAAATTTCCTTTGTTTTGGGGCAAAATTGCAGGAATTTATCTTATTTTAGGGCAAAATTTCAGAAATTTTTCTTATTTGGTGCAAAATTGCAGAAATTTCACTTATTTTCAGGTAAAAAGGCTGAAATTTCCTTTATTTTGTGGAAAAAGGGAGAAATTCCTCTAATTTTGGGGCAAAATTGCAGAAATTTCCCTTATTATTGGGAAAAATTTCAGAAATTTTTCTTATTTTAGGGCAAAATTGCTGAAATTTCACTTATTTTAAGGTAAAAAGGCTGAAATTTCCTTTATTTTGTGGCGAAAAGGGAGAAATTCCTCTAATTTTGGGGCAAAATTGCAGAAATTTCCTTTATTATTGGGAAAAATTTCAGAAATTTTCCTTATTTTAGGGCAAAATTTCAGAAATTTCACTTATTTCAGAGAAAAAAAGCAAAAATTTTTCTTATTTTGGGGCAAAATGGCAGAAATTCACATTATTTTGGGGCAAAAAGGCAGAAATTCACATTATTTTGGGGTAAAATTGCAGAAATTTCACTTATTTTGGGGCAAAATTGCAGAAATTTTACTTATTTCGGGTAAAAAAGGCAGAAATTTTCCTTATTTTGAGGCAAAAAAGGCAAAAATTTCCCTTATTTTGAAGTAAAAAGGCTGAAATTCCCTTTATTTGGGGGAAAAGAGGCAGAAATTTCCCTTAATTTGGGGCAAAATTTCAGAAATTTCACTTATTTCAGGGTAATTCGTCAGAAATTCCACTTATATTGAGGCAAAAAAGACAGAAATTCTCTTTGTTTTTGGGGAAAATGACAGAAATTCTACTTATTGAGAAGCAAAAAGGCAGAAATTCCTATTAGTTTGGAGCAAAAATGAAGAAATTTCTTTTCTTTATGGCAAAAAGTTATGCATTCCCCTTATTTTTGAGCAAAAAGGCAGAATTTCCCCGTATTTTGGAGCAAAATTGCAGAAATTCCCATAATTGTGGTGCAAAAAGGCAGAAATTCCCTATATGTTGGGGCAAAAAGACAGAAAATGTCCTTATTTTGGAGCAAAACTCAGAAATTCCACTTATTTTGGGGCAAAATTGCAGAAATTTCACTTATTTCAGGGAAAAAAGGCAGAAATTTTCTTTATTTTGGGGCAAAAAAGCAGAAATTCCTAATATTTTGTGGCAAAAATGCAGAAATTCCCCTTATTTTGAGGTAAAAAGGGTGAAATTCCCCTTATTTGTGGGCAAAAATGCAAAAATTTTCCTTATTTTGGGGCAAAATTGCAGAAATTTCACTTATTTCAGGGTAATAAGTCAGAAATTCTTCTTGTTTTGGGGCAAAAAAGACAGAAAATCCCTTTGTTTTTGGGGAAAAAGACAGAAATTCCACTTATTTAGTGGCAAAAAAGCAGATATTCCCCCTTATTTTGAAGCAAAAATGAAGAAATTTCCCTTTTTTAAGGCAAAAAGGAATGCATTCTTCTTATTTTCGGGCAAAAAGGAGGAAATTCCCCGTATTTTGGAGCAAAATTGCAAAAATTCCCCTAATTGTGGGGCAAAAATGCAGAAATTCCCTATATGTTGGGGCAAAAAGACAAAAATTCTCCCTATTTTGGGGAAAAACTCAGAAATTCCACTTATTTTGGAGCAAAATTCCAGAAATTTCCCTTATTCTGGGGCAAAATTGCAGAAATTTCACTTATTTTGGGCAAAATTGCAGAAATTTCACTTATTTCAGGGGAAAAAAATTTTTTATTTTGGGGCAAAAAGGCAGAAATTCCCCTGATTTTGAGGTAAAAAGGCTGAAATTCCTTTTATTTGGGGGCAAAAAGGCAAAAATATCCCTTATTTTGGGGCAAAATTGCAGAAATTTCACTTATTTCAGGGTAATAACTCAGAAATTCCCCTTAATTTGGGGCAAAAAAGATAGAAATTCCCTTTGTTTTTGGGGAAAAAGACAGAAATTCCACTTATTTAGAGGCAAAAAGGCAGAAATTCCTTTTATTTTGGAGCAACAAGGAAGAAATTTCCCTTTTTATGGCAAAAAGGTATGCATTTCCATTTTTTTTGGGCATAAAGGCAGAAATTCCCCGTATTTTGAAGCAAAATTGCAGAAATTCTCCTAAATTTGGGGCAAAAGGCAGAAATTCCCTTTATTTTGGGACAAAAATCATAAATTCCCCTTATTTTGGGGCAAAATTCAAGAAATTTCCTTTGTTTTGGGGCAAAATTGCAGGAATTTATCTTATTTTAGGGCAAAATTTCAGAAATTTTTCTTATTTGGTGCAAAATTGCAGAAATTTCACTTATTTTCAGGTAAAAAGGCTGAAATTTCCTTTATTTTGTGGAAAAGGGGAGAAATTCCTCTAATTTTGGGGCAAAATTGCAGAAATTTCCCTTATTATTGGGAAAAATTTCAGAAATTTTCCTTATTTTAGGGCAAAATTGCAGAAATTTCACTTATTTTAAGGTAAAAAGGCTGAAATTTCCTTTATTTTGTGGCGAAAAGGGAGAAATTCCTCTAATTTTGGGGCAAAATTGCAGAAATTTCCCTTATTATTGGGAAAAATTTCAGAAATTTTCCTTATTTTAGGGCAAAATTTCAGAAATTTCACTTATTTCAGAGAAAAAAAGCAAAAATTTTTCTTATTTTGGGGCAAAATGGCAGAAATTCACATTATTTTGGGGCAAAAAGGCAGAAATTCACATTATTTTGGGGTAAAATTGCAGAAATTTCACTTATTTTGGGGCAAAATTGCAGAAATTTTACTTATTTCGGGTAAAAAAGGCAGAAATTTTCCTTATTTTGAGGCAAAAAAGGCAAAAATTTCCCTTATTTTGAGGTAAAAAGGCTGAAATTCCCTTTATTTGGGGGAAAAGAGGCAGAAATTTCCCTTAATTTGGGGCAAAATTGCAGAAATTTCACTTATTTCAGGGTAATTCGTCAGAAATTCCACTTATATTGAGGCAAAAAAGACAGAAATTCTCTTTGTTTTGGGGGAAAATGACAGAAATTCTACTTATTGAGAAGCAAAAAGGCAGAAATTCCCCTTAGTTTGGAGCAAAAATGAAGAAATTTCTTTTTTTTATGGCAAAAAGTTATGCATTCCCCTTATTTTTGAGCAAAAAGGCAGAATTTCCCCGTATTTTGGAGCAAAATTGCAGAAATTCCCATAATTGTGGTGCAAAAAGGCAGAAATTCCCTATATGTTGGGGCAAAAAGACAGAAAATGTCCTTATTTTGGAGCAAAACTCAGAAATTCCACTTATTTTGGGGCAAAATTGCAGAAATTTCACTTATTTCAGGGAAAAAAGGCAGAAATTTTCTTTATTTTGGGGCAAAAAAGCAGAAATTCCTAATATTTTGTGGCAAAAATGCAGAAATTCCCCTTATTTTGAGGTAAAAAGGGTGAAATTCCCCTTATTTGTGGGCAAAAAGGCAAAAATTTTCCTTATTTTGGGGCAAAATTGCAGAAATTTCACTTATTTCAGGGTAATAAGTCAGAAATTCTTCTTGTTTTGGGGCAAAAAAGACAGAAAATCCCTTTGTTTTTGGGGAAAAAGACAGAAACTCCACTTATTTAGAGGCAAAAAAGCAGAAATTCCC
Source organism: Micromys minutus (assembly GCF_963924665.1). NCBI lineage: Eukaryota > Metazoa > Chordata > Mammalia > Rodentia > Muridae > Micromys > Micromys minutus. The sequence goes on along the minus strand of NW_027667830.1, from coordinate 2,584,829 downwards.
CCTTATTTTGAAGCAAAAATGAAGAAATTTCCCTTTTTTAAGGCAAAAAGGAATGCATTCTTCTTATTTTCGGGCAAAAAGGAGGAAATTCCCCGTATTTTGGAGCAAAATTGCAAAAATTCCCCTAATTGTGGGGCAAAAATGCAGAAATTCCCTATATGTTGGGGCAAAAAGACAAAAATTCTCCCTATTTTGGGGAAAAACTCAGAAATTCCACTTATTTTGGAGCAAAATTCCAGAAATTTCCCTTATTCTGGGGCAAAATTGCAGAAATTTCACTTATTTTGGGCAAAATTGCAGAAATTTCACTTATTTCAGGGGAAAAAAATTTTTTATTTTGGGGCAAAAAGGCAGAAATTCCCCTGATTTTGAGGTAAAAAGGCTGAAATTCCTTTTATTTGGGGGCAAAAAGGCAAAAATATCCCTTATTTTGGGGCAAAATTGCAGAAATTTCACTTATTTCAGGGTAATAAGTCAGAAATTCCCCTTAATTTGGGGCAAAAAAGATAGAAATTCCCTTTTTTTTTTGGGAAAAAGACAGAAATTCCACTTATTTAGAGGCAAAAAGGCAGAAATTCCTTTTATTTTGGAGCAACAAGGAAGAAATTTCCCTTTTTATGGCAAAAAGGTATGCATTTTCATTATTTTTGGGCATAAAGGCAGAAATTCCCCGTTTTTGAAGCAAAATTGCAGAAATTCTCCTAAATTTGGGGCAAAAGGCAGAAATTCCCTTTATTTTGGGACAAAAATCATAAATTCCCCTTATTTTGGGGCAAAATTCAAGAAATTTCCTTTGTTTTGGGGCAAAATTGCAGGAATTTATCTTATTTTAGGGCAAAATTTCAGAAATTTTTCTTATTTGGTGCAAAATTGCAGAAATTTCACTTATTTTCAGGTAAAAAGGCTGAAATTTCCTTTATTTTGTGGAAAAGGGGAGAAATTCCTCTAATTTTGGGGCAAAATTGCAGAAATTTCCCTTATTATTTGAAAAAATTTCAGAAATTTTCCTTATTTTAGGGCAAAATTGCAGAAATTTCACTTATTTTAAGGTAAAAAGGCTGAAATTTCCTTTATTTTGTGGCGAAAAGGGAGAAATTCCTCTAATTTTGGGGCAAAATTGCAGAAATTTCCCTTATTATTGGGAAAAATTTCAGAAATTTTCTTTATTTTAGGGCAAAATTTCAGAAATTTCACTTATTTCAGAGAAAAAAAGCAAAAATTTTTCTTATTTTGGGGCAAAATGGCAGAAATTCACATTATTTTGGGGCAAAAAGGCAGAAATTCACATTATTTTGGGGTAAAATTGCAGAAATTTCACTTATTTTGGGGCAAAATTGCAGAAATTTTACTTATTTCGGGTAAAAAAGGCAGAAATTTTCCTTATTTTGAGGCAAAAAAGGCAAAAATTTCCCTTATTTTGAGGTAAAAAGGCTGAAATTCCCTTTATTTGGGGGAAAAGAGGCAGAAATTTCCCTTAATTTGGGGCAAAATTGCAGAAATTTACTTATTTCAGGGTAATTCGTCAGAAATTCCACTTATATTGAGGCAAAAAAGACAGAAATTCTCTTTGTTTTGGGGGAAAATGACAGAAATTCTACTTATTGAGAAGCAAAAAGGCAGAAATTCCCCTTAGTTTGGAGCAAAAATGAAGAAATTTCTTTTTTTATGGCAAAAAGTTATGCATTCCCCTTATTTTTGAGCAAAAAGGCAGAATTTCCCCGTATTTTGGAGCAAAATTGCAGAAATTCCCATAATTGTGGTGCAAAAAGGCAGAAATTCCCTATATGTTTGGGCAAAAAGACAGAAAATGTCCTTATTTTGGAGCAAAACTCAGAAATTCCACTTATTTTGGGGCAAAATTGCAGAAATTTCACTTATTTCAGGGAAAAAAGGCAGAAATTTTCTTTATTTTGGGGCAAAAAAGCAGAAATTCCTAATATTTTGTGGCAAAAATGCAGAAATTCCCCTTATTTTGAGGTAAAATGGGTGAAATTCCTTTTATTTGTGGGCAAAAAGGCAAAAATTTTCCTTATTTTGGGGCAAAATTGCAGAAATTTCACTTATTTCAGGGTAATAAGTCAGAAATTCTTCTTGTTTTGGGGCAAAAAAGACAGAAAATCCCTTTGTTTTTGGGGAAAAAGACAGAAATTCCACTTATTTAGAGGCAAAAAAGCAGAAATTCCCCCTTATTTTGAAGCAAAAATGAAGAAATTTCCCTTTTTTAAGGCAAAAAGGAATGCATTCTTCTTATTTTCGGGCAAAAAGGAGGAAATTCCCCGTATTTTGGAGCAAAATTGCAAAAATTCCCCTAATTGTGGGGCAAAAATGCAGAAATTCCCTATATGTTGGGGCAAAAAGACAAAAATTCTCCCTATTTTGAGGAAAAACTCAGAAATTCCACTTATTTTGGAGCAAAATTCCAGAAATTTCCCTTATTCTGGGGCAAAATTGCAGAAATTTCACTTATTTTGGGCAAAATTGCAGAAATTTCACTTATTTCAGGGGAAAAAAATTTTTTATTTTGGGGCAAAAAGGCAGAAATTCCCCTGATTTTGAGGTAAAAAGGCTGAAATTCCTTTTATTTGGGGGCAAAAAGGCAAAAATATCCCTTATTTTGGGGCAAAATTGCAGAAATTTCACTTATTTCAGGGTAATAAGTCAGAAATTCCCCTTAATTTGGGGCAAAAAAGATAGAAATTCCCTTTTTTTTTTGGGAAAAAGACAGAAATTCCACTTATTTAGAGGCAAAAAGGCAGAAATTCCTTTTATTTTGGAGCAACAAGGAAGAAATTTCCCTTTTTATGGCAAAAAGGTATGCATTTTCATTATTTTTGGGCATAAAGGCAGAAATTCCCCGTATTTTGAAGCAAAATGGCAGAAATTCTCCTAAATTTGGGGCAAAAGGCAGAAATTCTCTTTATTTTGGGACAAAAATCATAAATTCCCCTTATTTTGGGGCAAAATTCAAGAAATTTCCTTTGTTTTGGGGCAAAATTGCAGGAATTTATCTTATTTTAGGGTAAAATTTCAGAAATTTTTCTTATTTGGTGCAAAATTGCAGAAATTTCACTTATTTTCAGGTAAAAAGGCTGAAATTTCCTTTATTTTGTGGAAAAGGGGAGAAATTCCTCTAATTTTGGGGCAAAATTGCAGAAATTTCCCTTATTATTTGAAAAAATTTCAGAAATTTTCCTTATTTTAGGGCAAAATTGCAGAAATTTCACTTATTTTAAGGTAAAAAGGCTGAAATTTCCTTTATTTTGTGGCGAAAAGGGAGAAATTCCTCTAATTTTGGGGCAAAATTGCAGAAATTTCCCTTATTATTGGGAAAAATTTCAGAAATTTTCTTTATTTTAGGGCAAAATTTCAGAAATTTCACTTATTTCAGAGAAAAAAAGCAAAAATTTTTCTTATTTTGGGGCAAAATGGCAGAAATTCACATTATTTTGGGGCAAAAAGGCTGAAATTCACATTATTTTGGGGTAAAATTGCAGAAATTTCACTTATTTTGGGGCAAAATTGCAGAAATTTTACTTATTTCGGGTAAAAAAGGCAAAAATTTCCCTTATTTTGAGGTAAAAAGGCTGAAATTCCCTTTATTTGGGGGAAAAGAGGCAGAAATTTCCCTTAATTTGGGGCAAAATTGCAGAAATTTACTTATTTCAGGGTAATTCGTCAGAAATTCCACTTATATTGAGGCAAAAAAGACAGAAATTCTCTTTGTTTTGGGGGAAAATGACAGAAATTCTACTTATTGAGAAGCAAAAAGGCAGAAATTCCCCTTAGTTTGGAGCAAAAATGAAGAAATTTCTTTTTTTTATGGCAAAAAGTTATGCATTCCCCTTATTTTTGAGCAAAAAGGCAGAATTTCCCCGTATTTTGGAGCAAAATTGCAGAAATTCCCATAATTGTGGTGCAAAAAGGCAGAAATTCCCTATATGTTTGGGCAAAAAGACAGAAAATGTCCTTATTTTGGAGCAAAACTCAGAAATTCCACTTATTTTGGGGCAAAATTGCAGAAATTTCACTTATTTCAGGGAAAAAAGGCAGAAATTTTCTTTATTTTGGGGCAAAAAAGCAGAAATTCCTAATATTTTGTGGCAAAAATGCAGAAATTCCCCTTATTTTGAGGTAAAATGGGTGAAATTCCTTTTATTTGTGGGCAAAAAGGCAAAAATTTTCCTTATTTTGGGGCAAAATTGCAGAAATTTCACTTATTTCAGGGTAATAAGTCAGAAATTCTTCTTGTTTTGGGGCAAAAAAGACAGAAAATCCCTTTGTTTTTGGGGAAAAAGACAGAAACTCCACTTATTTAGAGGCAAAAAAGCAGAAATTCCCCCTTATTTTGAAGCAAAAATGAAGAAATTTCCCTTTTTTAAGGCAAAAAGGAATGCATTCTTCTTATTTTCGGGCAAAAAGGAGGAAATTCCCCGTATTTTGGAGCAAAATTGCAAAAATTCCCCTAATTGTGGGGCAAAAATGCAGAAATTCCCTATATGTTGGGGCAAAAAGACAACAATTCTCCCTATTTTGGGGAAAAACTCAGAAATTCCACTTATTTTGGAGCAAAATTCCAGAAATTTCCCTTATTCTGGGGCAAAATTGCAGAAATTTCACTTATTTTGGGCAAAATTGCAGAAATTTCACTTATTTCAGAGGAAAAAAATTTGTTATTTTGGGGCAAAAAGGCAGAAATTCCCCTGATTTTGAGGTAAAAAGGCTGAAATTCCTTTTATTTGGGGGCAAAAAGGCAAAAATATCCCTTATTTTGGGGCAAAATTGCAGAAATTTCACTTATTTCAGGGTAATAAGTCAGAAATTCCCCTTAATTTGGGGCAAAAAAGATAGAAATTCCCTTTGTTTTTGGGGAAAAAGACAGAAATTCCACTTATTTAGAGGCAAAAAGGCAGAAATTCCTTTTATTTTGGAGCAACAAGGAAGAAATTTCCCTTTTTATGGCAAAAAGGTATGCATTTCCATTATTTTTGGGCATAAAGGCAGAAATTCCCCGTATTTTGAAGCAAAATTGCAGAAATTCTCCTAAATTTGGGGCAAAAGGCAGAAATTCCCTTTATTTTGGGACAAAAATCATAAATTCCCCTTATTTTGGGGCAAAATTCAAGAAATTTCCTTTGTTTTGGGGCAAAATTGCAGGAATTTATCTTATTTTAGGGCAAAATTTCAGAACTTTTTCTTATTTGGTGCAAAATTGCAGAAATTTCACTTATTTTCAGGTAAAAAGGCTGAAATTTCCTTTATTTTGTGGAAAAGGGGAGAAATTCCTCTAATTTTGGGGCAAAATTGCAGAAATTTCCCTTATTATTTGAAAAAATTTCAGAAATTTTCCTTATTTTAGGGCAAAATTGCAGAAATTTCACTTATTTTAAGGTAAAAAGGCTGAAATTTCCTTTATTTTGTGGCGAAAAGGGAGAAATTCCTCTAATTTTGGGGCAAAATTGCAGAAATTTCCCTTATTATTGGGAAAAATTTCAGAAATTTTCTTTATTTTAGGGCAAAATTTCAGAAATTTCACTTATTTCAGAGAAAAAAAGCAAAAATTTTTCTTATTTTGGGGCAAAATGGCAGAAATTCACATTATTTTGGGGCAAAAAGGCAGAAATTCACATTATTTTGGGGTAAAATTGCAGAAATTTCACTTATTTTGGGGCAAAATTGCAGAAATTTTACTTATTTCGGGTAAAAAAGGCAGAAATTTTCCTTATTTTGAGGCAAAAAAGGCAAAAATTTCCCTTATTTTGAGGTAAAAAGGCTGAAATTCCCTTTATTTGGGGGAAAAGAGGCAGAAATTTCCCTTAATTTGGGGCAAAATTGCAGAAATTTACTTATTTCAGGGTAATTCGTCAGAAATTCCACTTATATTGAGGCAAAAAAGACAGAAATTCTCTTTGTTTTGGGGGAAAATGACAGAAATTCTACTTATTGAGAAGCAAAAAGGCAGAAATTCCCCTTAGTTTGGAGCAAAAATGAAGAAATTTCTTTTTTTTATGGCAAAAAGTTATGCATTCCCCTTATTTTTGAGCAAAAAGGCAGAATTTCCCCGTATTTTGGAGCAAAATTGCAGAAATTCCCATAATTGTGGTGCAAAAAGGCAGAAATTCCCTATATGTTTGGGCAAAAAGACAGAAAATGTCCTTATTTTGGAGCAAAACTCAGAAATTCCACTTATTTTGGGGCAAAATTGCAGAAATTTCACTTATTTCAGGGAAAAAAGGCAGAAATTTTCTTTATTTTGGGGCAAAAAAGCAGAAATTCCTAATATTTTGTGGCAAAAATGCAGAAATTCCCCTTATTTTGAGGTAAAATGGGTGAAATTCCTTTTATTTGTGGGCAAAAAGGCAAAAATTTTCCTTATTTTGGGGCAAAATTGCAGAAATTTCACTTATTTCAGGGTAATAAGTCAGAAATTCTTCTTGTTTTGGGGCAAAAAAGACAGAAAATCCCTTTGTTTTTGGGGAAAAAGACAGAAATTCCACTTATTTAGAGGCAAAAAAGCAGAAATTCCCCCTTATTTTGAAGCAAAAATGAAGAAATTTCCCTTTTTTAAGGCAAAAAGGAATGCATTCTTCTTATTTTCGGGCAAAAAGGAGGAAATTCCCCGTATTTTGGAGCAAAATTGCAAAAATTCCCCTAATTGTGGGGCAAAAATGCAGAAATTCCCTATATGTTGGGGCAAAAAGACAACAATTCTCCCTATTTTGGGGAAAAACTCAGAAATTCCACTTATTTTGGAGCAAAATTCCAGAAATTTCCCTTATTCTGGGGCAAAATTGCAGAAATTTCACTTATTTTGGGCAAAATTGCAGAAATTTCACTTATTTCAGAGGAAAAAAATTTGTTATTTTGGGGCAAAAAGGCAGAAATTCCCCTGATTTTGAGGTAAAAAGGCTGAAATTCCTTTTATTTGGGGGCAAAAAGGCAAAAATATCCCTTATTTTGGGGCAAAATTGCAGAAATTTCACTTATTTCAGGGTAATAAGTCAGAAATTCCCCTTAATTTGGGGCAAAAAAGATAGAAATTCCCTTTGTTTTTGGGGAAAAAGACAGAAATTCCACTTATTTAGAGGCAAAAAGGCAGAAATTCCTTTTATTTTGGAGCAACAAGGAAGAAATTTCCCTTTTTATGGCAAAAAGGTATGCATTTCCATTATTTTTGGGCATAAAGGCAGAAATTCCCCGTATTTTGAAGCAAAATTGCAGAAATTCTCCTAAATTTGGGGCAAAAGGCAGAAATTCCCTTTATTTTGGGACAAAAATCATAAATTCCCCTTATTTTGGGGCAAAATTCAAGAAATTTCCTTTGTTTTGGGGCAAAATTGCAGGAATTTATCTTATTTTAGGGCAAAATTTCAGAAATTTTTCTTATTTGGTGCAAAATTGCAGAAATTTCACTTATTTTCAGGTAAAAAGGCTGAAATTTCCTTTATTTTGTGGAAAAAGGGAGAAATTCCTCTAATTTTGGGGCAAAATTGCAGAAATTTCCCTTATTATTTGGAAAAATTTCAGAAATTTTCCTTATTTTAGGGCAAAATTGCAGAAATTTCACTTATTTTAAGGTAAAAAGGCTGAAATTTCCTTTATTTTGTGGCGAAAAGGGAGAAATTCCTCTAATTTTGGGGCAAAATTGCAGAAATTTCCCTTATTATTGGGAAAAATTTCAGAAATTTTCCTTATTTTAGGGCAAAATTTCAGAAATTTCACTTATTTCAGAGAAAAAAAGCAAAAATTTTTCTTATTTTGGGGCAAAATGGCAGAAATTCACATTATTTTGGGGCAAAAAGGCAGAAATTCACATTATTTTGGGGTAAAATTGCAGAAATTTCACTTATTTTGGGGCAAAATTGCAGAAATTTTACTTATTTCGGGTAAAAAAGGCAGAAATTTTCCTTATTTTGAGGCAAAAAAGGCAAAAATTTCCCTTATTTTGAGGTAAAAAGGCTGAAATTCCCTTTATTTGGGGGAAAAGAGGCAGAAATTTCCCTTAATTTGGGGCAAAATTGCAGAAATTTCACTTATTTTAGGATAATAAATCAGAAATTCCCCTTATTTTGAGGCGAAAAAGACAGAAATTCTCTTTGTTTTGAGAGAAAAAGACAGAAATTCCACTTATTTAGAGGCAAAAAGGCAGAAATTCCCCTTATTTTAGAGCAAAAATTAATTAATTTCCCTTTTTATGGCAAAAAGTTATGCATTCCCATTATTTTCGGGCAAAAAGGCAGAAATTCCCTGTATTTTGGAGCAAAATTGCAGAAATTCCCCTAATTTTGAGGCAAAAGGCAGAAATTCCCTTTATTTTGAGGCAAAAATCAGAAATTCCCCTTATTTTGGGGCAAAATTCCAGAAATTTCCTTTATTTTGGGGCAAAATTGCAGGAATTTACATTATTTTGGGGCAAAATTGCAGAAATTTCCCTCATTTGGGTCAAAATTTCAGAAATTTCACTTATTTTAAGGTAAAAAGTCTGAAATATCTTTTGTTTTGGGGCAAAAAGGAAGAAATTCCCTTTATTTTGGGCAAAATTGCAGAAATCTCCCTTATTATAGAAAAAAATTGCAAAAATTTCTCTTATTTAAGGCAAAATTGCAGAAATTTCACTTTTTTTGAGAAAAAAAGCAAAAATTTTTCTTATTTTGGGGCAAAAAGGCAGAATTTCCCATTATTTTGGGGCAAAAAAGCAGAAATTCACCTTATTTAGGTGTAAAATTGCAGAAATTTCACATATTTCATGGCAAAAAGGCAGAATTCCCCGTATTTTGGAGCAAAATTGCAGAAATTCCCCCAATTTTGGGCTAAAAAGGCAGAAAGTCCCTATATGTTTGGGCAAAAAGACAGAAATTTTCCTTATTTTGGGGCAAAACTTAGAAATTCCACTTATTTTGGGGCAAAATTTCAGAAATTTCCCTTATTTTGGGGCAAAATTGCAGAAATTTCACTTATTTTGAGGCAAAATTGCAGAAATTTCACTTATTTCAGGGAAAAAAGGCAGAAATTTTCCTTATTTTGGAGCAAAAAGTCAGAAATTGCTAATATTTTCTGGCAAAAATGCAGAAATTCCCCTTATTTTGAGGTAAAAAGGCTGAAATTCCCCTTATATCAGGGCAAATAGGCAGAAATTTCCCTTAATTTGGGGCAAAATTGCAGAAATTTCACTTATTTTAGGGTAATAAATCAGAAATTCCCCTAATTTTGGGGCAAAAAAGACAGAAATTCTCTTTGTTTTGGGGGAAAATGACAGAAATTCTACTTATTGAGAAGCAAAAAGGCAGAAATTCCCCTTAGTTTGGAGCAAAAATGAAGAAATTTCCCTTTTTTATGGCAAAAAGTTATGCATTCCTCTTATTTTTGGGCAAAAAGGCAGAAATTCCCCGTATTTTGGAGCAAAATTGCAGAAATTCCCATAATTGTGGTGCAAAAAGGCAGAAATTCCCTATATGTTGGGACAAAAAGACAGAAAATGTACTTATTTTGGAGCAAAACTAGAAATTCCACGTATTTTGGGGCAAAATTGCAGAAATTTCCCTTATTTCAGGGAAAAAAGGCAGAAATTTTCTTTATTTTGGGGCAAAAAAGCAGAAATTCCTAATATTTTGTGGCAAAAATGCAGAAATTCCCTTTATTTTGAGGTAAAAAGGCTGAAATTCCCCTTATTTGTTGGCAAAAAGGCAAAAATTTCCCTTAATTTGGGGCAATATTGCAGAAATTTCACTTTTTTCAGGGTAATAAGTCAGAAATTTTTCTTATTTTGGCGCAAAAAAGACAGAAAATCCCTTTGTTTTGGGAGAAGAAAAAAGAAATTCCACTTATTTAGAGGCAAAAAGCAGAAATTCCCCTTATTTTGAAGCAAAAATGAAGAAATTTCCCTTTTTTAAGGCAAAAAGGTATGCATTCTTCTAATTTTCGTGCAAAAAGGCAGAAATTCCCTGTATTTTGGAGCAAAATTGGAAAAATTCTCCTAATTGTGTGGCAAAAATGCAGAAATTCCCTATATGTTTGGGCAAAAAGACAGAAATTCTCCTTATTTTGGGGGCAAAACTCAGAAATTCCACTTATTTTGGGGCAAAATTCCAGAAAATTCCCTTATTCTGGGGCAAAATTGCAGAAATTTCACTTATTTTGGGCAAAATTGCAGAAATTTCTCTTATTTCATGGAAAAAAAAGAAATTTTGTTATTTTGGGGCAAAAAGGCAGAAATTCCCCTTATTTTGAGGTAAAAAGGCTGAAATTCCCCTTATTTGGGGGCAAAAAGGCAGAAATATCCCTTATTTTGGGGCAAAATTGCAGAAATTTCACTTTTTTCAGGGTAATAAGTCAGAAATTCCCCTTATTTTGGGGCAAAAAAGAAAGAAATTCCCTTTGTTTTGGGGGAAAAAGAAAGAAATTCCACTTATTTAGACGCAAAAAGGCAGAAATTCCCCTTATTTTGGAGAAAAAATGAAGAAATTTCCCTTTTTATGGCAAAAAGGTATGCATTCCCATTATTTTCAGGCAAAAAGGCAGAAATTCCCCGTATTTTGGAGCAAAATTACAGAAATTGCCCTAATTTGGGGGCAAAAGGCAGAAATTCCCTATATTTTGGGCAAAAATCAGAAATTTCCCTTATTTTGGGGCAAAATTCCAGAAATTTCCTTTATTTTGGGGCAAAATTGCAAAAATTTTTCTTATTTGGGGCAAAATTGCAGAAATTTCACTTATTTTCAGGTAAAAAGTCTGAAATTTCCTTTATTTTGGGGCAAAAAGGGAGAAATTCCCCTTATTTTGGGGCAAAATTGCAGAAATTTCCGATATTATTGGGAAAAATTGCAGAAATTTTCTTTATGTTAGGGCAAAATTGCAGAAATTTCACTTATTTCATAGAAAAAAAGCAAAACTTTTTCTTATTTTGGGGCAAAAAGGCAGAAATTCCCATTAATTTGTGGCAAAAAGGCAGAAATTCACCTTATTTTGCGGTAAAATTGCAGAAATTTCACATATTTCAGAACAAAAAGGCAGAAATTTCCCTTATTTTGGGGCAAAATTGCTGAAATTTCACTTATTTCAGTGTAGTAAGTCAGAAATTCCCCTTATTTTGAGGCGAAAAAGACAGAAATTACCTTTGTTTTGAGGGAAAAAGACAGAAATTCCACTTATTTAGAGGCAAAAAAGCAGAAATTCCCCTTATTTTAGAGCAAAAATTAATTAATTTCCCTTTTTATGGCAAAAAGTTATGCATTCCCATTATTTTCGGGCAAAAAGGCAGAAATTCCCTGTATTTTGGAGCAAAATTGCACAAATTCCTCTAATTTTGGGGCAAAAGGCAGAAATTCCCTTTATTTTGAGGCAAATATCAGAAATTCCCCTTATTTTGGGGCAAAATTCCAGAAATTTCCTTTATTTTGGGGCAAAATTGCAGGAATTTACATTATTTTGGGGCAAAATTGCAGAAATTTCCCTCATTTGGGTCAAAATTTCAGAAATTTCACTTATTTTAAGGTAAAAAGTCTGAAATTTCCTTTGTTTTGGGGCAAAAGGAAGAAATTCCCTTTATTTTGGGCAAAATTGCAGAAATCTCCTTTATTATGGAAAAAAATTGCAAAAATTTCTCTTATTTTAGGGCAAAATTGCAGAAATTTCACTTTTTTTTGAGAAAAATAGCAAAAATTTTTCTTATTTTGGGGCAAAAAGGCAGAATTTCCCATTATTTTAGGGCAAAAAAGCAGAAATTCACCTTATTTAGGTGTAAAATTGCAGAAATTTCACATATTTCATGGCAAAAAGGCAGAATTCCCCGTATTTTGGAGCAAAATTGCAGAAATTCTCCTAATTTTGGGCTAAAAAGGCAGAAAATCCCTATATGTTTGGGCAATACGACAGAAATTTTCCTTAATTTGGGGCAAAACTTAGAAATTCCACTTATTTTGGGGCAAAATTTCAGAAATTTCCCTTATTTTGGGGCAAAATTGAAGAAATTTCACTTATTTTGAGGCAAAATTGCAGAAATTTCACTTATTTCATGGAAAAAAGGCAGAAATTTTCATTATTTTGGGGCAAAAAGTCAGAAATTCCTAATATTTTGTGGCAAAAATGCAGAAATTCCCCTTATTTTGAGGTAAAAAGGCTGAAATTCCCCTTATTTCAGGGCAAATAGGCAGAAATTTTCCTTATTTTGGGGCAAAATTGCAGAAATTTCACTTATTTTAGGGTAATAAATCAGAAATTCCCCTTATTTTGGGGCAAAAAAGACAGAAATTCTCTTTGTTTTGGGGGAAAATGACAGAAATTCTACTTATTGAGAAGCAAAAAGGCAGAAATTCCCCTTAGTTTGGAGCAAAAATGAAGAAATTTCCCTTTTTTAAGGCAAAAAGTTATGCATTCCCCTTATTTTTGGGCAAAAAGGCAGAAATTCCCTGTATTTTGGAGCAAAATTGCAGAAATTCCCATAATTGTGGTGCAAAAAGGCAGAAATTCCCTATATGTTGGGGCAAAAAGACAGAAAATGTCCTTATTTTGGAGCAAAACTAGAAATTCCACTTATTTTGGGGCAAAATTGCAGAAATTCCACTTATTTCAGGGAATAAAGGCAGAAATTTTCTTTATTTTGGGGCAAAAAAGCAGAAATTCCTAATATTTTGTGGCAAAAATGCAGAAATTCCCTTTATTTTGAGGTAAAAAGGCTGAAATTCCCCTTATTTGTTGGCAAAAAGGCAAAAATTTCCCTTAATTTGGGGCAATATTGCAGAAATTTCACTTTTTTCAGGGTAATAAGTCAGAAATTTTTCTTATTTTGGCGCAAAAAAGACAGAAAATCCCTTTGTTTTGGGAGAAGAAAACAGAAATTCCACTTATTTAGAGGCAAAAAGCAGAAATTCCCCTTATTTTGAAGCAAAAATGAAGAAATTTCCCTTTTTTAAGGCAAAAAGGTATGCATTTTCCTAATTTTCGTGCAAAAAGGCAGAAATTCCCCGTATTTTGGAGCAAAATTGGAAAAAATTCTCCTAATTGTGGGGCAAAAATGCAGAAATTCCCTATATGTTTGGGCAAAAAGACAGAAATTCTCCTTATTTTGGGGCAAAACTCAGAAATTCCACTTATTTTGGGGCAAAATTCCAGAAAATTCCCTTATTCTGGGGCAAAATTGCAGAAATTTCACTTATTTTGGGCAAAATTGCAGAAATTTCTCTTATTTCATGGAAAAAAAGAAATTTTGTTATTTTGGGGCAAAAAGGCAGAAATTCCCCTTATTTTGAGGTAAAAAGGCTGAAATTCCCCTTATTTGGGGGCAAAAAGGCAGAAATATCCCTTATTTTGGGGCAAAATTGCAGAAATTTCACTTATTTCAGGGTAATAAGTCAGAAATTCCCCTCATTTTGGGGCAAAAAAGAAAGAAATTCCCTTTGTTTTGGGGGAAAAAGAAAGAAATTCCACTTATTTAGAGGCAAAAAGGCAGAAATTCCCCTTATTTTGGAGAAAAAATGAAGAAATTTCCCTTTTTATGGCAAAAAGGTATGCATTCCCATTATTTTCAGGCAAAAAGGCAGAAATTTCCCGTATTTTGGAGCAAAATTACAGAAATTGCCCTAATTTTGGGGCAAAAGGCAGAAATTCCCTATATTTTGGGGCAAAAATCAGAAATTCCCCTTATTTTGGGGCACAATTCCAGAAATTTCCTTTATTTTGGGGCAAAATTGCAAAAATTTTTCTTATTTGGGGCAAAATTGCAGAAATTTCACTTATTTTCAGGTAAACAGGCTGAAATTTCCTTTATTTTGGGGCAAAAAGGGAGAAATTCCCCTTATTTTGGGGCAAAATTGCAGAAATTTCCGATATTATTGGGAAAAATTGCAGAAATTTTCTTTATTTTAGGGCAAAATTGCAGAAATTTCACTTATTTCATAGAAAAAAAGCAAAACTTTTTCTTATTTTGGGGCAAAAAGGCAGAAATTCCCATTAATTTGTGGCAAAAAGGCAGAAATTCACCTTATTTTGGGGTAAAATTGCAGAAATTTCACAAAAAAAAGGCAGAAATTTCCCTTATTTTGGGGCAAAATTGCAGAAATTTCACTTATTTCAGTGTAGTAAGTCAGAAATTCCCCTTATTTTGAGGCGAAAAAGACAGAAATTCCCTTTGTTTTGAGGGAAAAAGACAGAAATTCCACTTATTTAGAGGCAAAAAGGCAGAAATTCCCCTTATTTTAGAGCAAAAATTAATTAATTTCCCTTTTTATGGCAAAAAGTTATGCATTCCCATTATTTTCGGGCAAAAAGGCAGAAATTCCCTGTATTTTGGAGCAAAATTGCAGAAATTCCTCTAATTTTGGGGCAAAAGGCAGAAATTCCCTTTATTTTGAGGCAAAAATCAGAAATTCCCCTTATTTTGGGGCAAAATTCCAGAAATTTCCTTTATTTTGGGGCAAAATTGCAGGAATTTACATTATTTTGGGGCAAAATTGCAGAAATTTCCCTCATTTGGGTCAAAATTTCAGAAATTTCACTTATTTTAAGGTAAAAAGTCTGAAATTTCCTTTGTTTTGGGGCAAAAAGGAAGAAATTCCCTTTATTTTGGGCAAAATTGCAGAAATCTCCCTTATTATGGAAAAAAATTGCAAAAATTTCTCTTATTTTAGGGCAAAATTGCAGAAATTTCACTTTTTTTTTGAGAAAAAAAGCAAAAATTTTTCTTATTTTGGGGCAAAAAGGCAGAATTTCCCATTATTTTGGGGCAAAAAAGCAGAAATTCACCTTATTTAGGTGTAAAATTGCAGAAATTTCACATATTTCATGGCAAAAAGGCAGAATTCCCCGTATTTTGGAGCAAAATTGCAGAAATTCCCCTAATTTTGGGCTAAAAAGGCAGAAAATCCCTATATGTTGGGGCAAAAAGACAGAAATTTTCCTTATTTTGGGGCAAAACTTAGAAATTCCACTTATTTTGGGGCAAAATTTCAGAAATTTCCCTTATTTTGGGGCAAAATTGCAGAAATTTTACTTATTTTGAGGCAAAATTGCAGAAATTTCACTTATTTCAGGGAAAAAAGGCAGAAATTTTCCTTATTTTGGGGCAAAAATTTAGAAATTCCTAATATTTTGTGGCAAAAATGCAGAAATTCCCCTTATTTTGAGGTAAAAAGGCTGAAATTCCCCTTATTTCAGGGCAAAAAGCAGAAATTTCCCTTATTTTGGGGCAAAATTGCAGAAATTTCACTTATTTTAGGGTAATAAATCAGAAATTCCCCTTATTTTGGGGCAAAAAAGACAAAAATTCTCTTTGTTTTGAGGGAAAATGACAGAAATTCTACTTATTGAGAAGCAAAAAGGCAGAAATTCCCCTTAGTTTGGAGCAAAAATAAAGAAATTTCCCTTTTTTATAAAAAAAAGTTATGGATTCCCCTTATTTTTGGGCAAAAAGGCAGAAATTCCCCGTATTTTGGAGCAAAATTGCAGAAATTCCGATAATTGTGGTGCAAAAAGGCAGAAATTCCCTATATGTTGGGGCAAAAAGACAGAAAATGTCATTATTTTGGAGCAAAACTCAGAAATTCCACTTATTTTAGGGCAAAATTTCACTTATTTCA
This sequence comes from Micromys minutus, assembly GCF_963924665.1. Taxonomy (NCBI): domain Eukaryota; kingdom Metazoa; phylum Chordata; class Mammalia; order Rodentia; family Muridae; genus Micromys; species Micromys minutus. Next base: position 2,569,263 of record NW_027667830.1, on the reverse strand, counting down.
GGGAAAAAAAGGCAGAAATTTTCTTTATTTTGGGGCAAAAAAGCAAAAATTCCTAATATTTTGTGGCAAAAATTCAGAAATTCCCTTTATTTTGAGGTAAAAAGGCTGAAATTCCCCTTATTTGTTGGCAAAAAGGCAAAAATTTCCCTTAATTTGGGGCAATATTGCAGAAATTTCACTTTTTTCAGGGTAATAAGTCAGAAATTTTTCTTATTTTGGCGCAAAAAAGACAGAAAATCCCTTTGTTTTGGGAGAAGAAAACAGAAATTCCACTTATTTAGAGGCAAAAAGCAGAAATTCCCCTTATTTTGAAGGAAAAATGAAGAAATTTCCCTTTTTTAAGGCAAAAAGGTATGCATTCTTCTAATTTTCGTGCAAAAAGGCAGAAATTCCCCATATTTTGGAGCAAAATTGGAAAAATTCTCCTAATTGTGGGGCAAAAATGCAGAAATTCCCTATATGTTTGGGCAAAAAGGCAGAAATTCTCCTTATTTTGGGGCAAAACTCAGAAATTCCACTTATTTTGGGGCAAAATTCCAAAAATTTCCCTTATTCTGGGGCCAAAGTGCAGAAATTTCACTTATTTTGGGCAAAATTGCAGAAATTTCTCTTATTTCATGGAAAAAAAAGAAATTTTGTTATTTTGGGGCAAAAAGGCAGAAATTCCCCTTATTTTGAGGTAAAAAGGCTGAAATTCCCCTTATTTGGGGGAAAAAAGGCTGAAATATCCCTTATTTTGAAGCAAAATTGCCGAAATTTCACTTATTTCAGGGTAATAAGTCAGAAATTCCCCTTATTTTGGGGCAAAAAAGAAAGAAATTCCCTTTGTTTTGGGGGAAAAAGACAGAAATTCCACTTATTTAGAGGCAACAAGGCAGAAATTCTCCTTATTTTGGAGCAAAAATGAAGAAATTTCCCTTTTTATGGCAAAAAGGTATGCATTCCCATTATTTTCAGGCAAAAAGGCAGAAATTCCTCGTATTTTGAAGCAAAATTACAGAAATTGCCCTAATTTTGGGGCAAAAGGCAGAAATTCCCTATATTTTGGGGCAAAAATCAGAAATTCCCCTTATTTTGGGGCAAAATTCCAGAAATTTCCTTTATTTTGGGGCAAAATTGCAAAAATTTTTCTTATTTGGGGCAAAATTGCAGAAATTTCACTTATTTTCAGGTAAAAAGGCTGAAATTTCCTTTATTTTGGGGCCAAAAGAGAGAAATTCCCCTTATTTTGGGGCAAAATTGCAGAAATGTCCGTTATTATTGGGAAAAATTGCAGAAATTTTCCTTATTTTAGGGCAAAATTGCAGAAATTTCACTTACTTCAGAGAAAAAAAGCAAAACTTTTTCTTATTTTGGGGCAAAAAGGCAGAAATTCCCATTATTTTGGGGCAAAAAGGCAGAAATTTACCTTATTTAGGGGTAAAATTGCAGAAATTTCACATATTTCAGGGCAAAAAGGAAGAAATTTTCTGTATTTTGGAGCAAAATTGCAGAAATTCCCCTAGTTGTGGGGCAAAAAGACAGAAATTCCCTATATGTTGGGCAAAAAACAGAAATTCTCCTTATCTTGTGGCAAAACTTAGAAATTCCACTTATTTTGGGGCAAAATTCCAGAAATTTCCCTTATTTTGGGGCAAAATTGCAGAAATTTCACTTATTTTGGGGCAAATTTGCCGAAATTTCACTTATTTCAGGGGAAATAGGCAGAAATTTTCCTTATTTTGGGGCAAAAAGTCAGAAATTCCTAGTATTTTGTTGCAAAAATGCAGGAATTCCCCTTATTTTGAGGTAAAAAGGCTGAAATTGCCCTTATTTGGAGGCACAGAGGCAGAAATTTCCCTTATTTTTGGGCAAAATTGGAGAAATTTCACGTATTTCAGGGTAATAATTCAGAACTTCCCCTTATTTTGGGGCAAAAAAGACAGAAATTCCCTTTGTTTTGGGGGAAAAAGACAGAAATTCCACTTATTTAGAGGCAAAAATGCAGAAATTCCCCTTATTTTGGAGCAAAAATGAAGAAATTTACCTTTATATGGCAAAAAGATATGCATTCCTGTTATTTTTGGGATAAAAAGCAGAAATTCCCTGTATTTAGAAGCAAAATTGCAGAAATTCTCTAATTTTCAGGCAAAAAGGCAGAAATTCTCCTTATTTTGTGGCAAAAAGACAGAAAATCTCCTTTTTTCGGGAGCAAACAGTCATAAATTTCCTTTATTTTGGCGCAAAATTGCAGAAATTTCCTTTACATTGGGGCAAAATTGCAGAAATTTCCCTTATTTTGGGGCAAAATTGCAGAAATTTCACTTACTTCAGCATAATAAGTAAAAAATTTCCCTTATTTTGGGGCAAAAAAGACAGAAATTCTCTTTGTTTTGAGGGGAAAAGACAGAAATTCCACTTATTTAGAGGCAAACAGGCAGAAATTCCCTTTATTTTGGAGCAAAAATGAAGAAATTACCCTTTTTATGGCAAAAAGGTATGCATTCCCATTATTTTCAGGCAAAAAGGCAGAAATTCACCTTATTTAGGGGTAAAATTGCAGAAATTTCACATATTTCAGGGCAAAAAGGAAGAAATTTTCTGTATTTTGGAGCAAAATTGCAGAAATTCCCCTAGTTGTGGGGCAAAAAGACAGAAATTCACTATATGTTGGGGCAAAAATACAGAAATTCTCTTTATTTTGTGGCAAAACTTAGAAATTCCACTTATTTTGGGGCAAAATTCCAGAAATTTCCCTTATTTTGGGGCAAAATTGCAGAAATTTCACTTATTTTGGGGCAAAATTGCCGAAATTTCACTTATTTCAGGGGAAAAAGGCAGAAATTTTCCTTATTTTGGAGCAAAAAGTCAGAAATTCCTAATATTTTGTGGCAAAAATGCAGAAATTCCCCTTATATTGAGGTAAAAAGGCTGAAATTCCCCTTATTTGGGGGCAAAGAAGCAGAAATTTCCCTTATTTTGGGGCAAAATTGGAGAAATTTCACATATTTCAGGGTAATAATTCAGAAATTCCCTTTATTTTGGGGAAAAAAAGACCGAAATTCCCTTTGTATTGGGGGAAAAAGACAGAAATTCCACTTATTTAGAGGCAAAAAGGCAGAAATTCCTCTTATTTTGGAGCAAAAATGAAGAAATTTACCTTTTTATGGCAAAAAGGTATGCATTCCTGTTATTTTTGGGATAAAAAGCAGAAATTCCCCGTATTTAGAAGCAAAATTGCAGAAATTCTCTAATTTTCAGGCAAAAAGGCAGAAATTCTCCTTATTTTTGGGCAAAAAGACAGAAAATCTCCTTTTTTCGGGAGCAAACAGTAAGAAATTTCCCTTATTTTGGCGCAAAATTGCAGAAATTTCCTTTACATTGGGGCAAAATTGCAGAAATTTCCCTTATTTTGGGGCAAAATTGCAGAAATTTCACTTACTTCAGGGTAATAAGTCAGAAATTTCCCTTATTTTGGGGCAAAAAAGACAGAAATTATCTTTGTTTTGAGGGAAAAAGACAGAAATTCCACTTATTTAGAGGCAAACAGGCAGAAATTCCCTTTATTTTGGAGCAAAAATGAAGAAATTACCCTTTTTATGGCAAAAAGGTATGCATTCCTATTATTTTCAGGCAAAAAGGCAGAAATTCCCTGTATTTTGTAGCAAAATTGCAAAATTCCCCTAATTTTAGGGCAAAAGGACGAAATTCCCTTTATTTTGGGGCAAAAATCAGAAATTCCCCTTATTTTGGGGCAAAATTCCTGAAATTTCCTTTATTTTGGGGCAAAATTGCAGGAATTTACCTTATTTTAGGGCAAAATTGCAGAAATTTCCCTTATTTGGGGCAAAATTTCTGAAATTTCACTTATTTTCAGGTAAAAAGGCTGAAATTTCCTTAGTTTTGGGGCAAAAACGAAGAAATTCCCCTTATTTTGGGGAAAAATTGCAGAAATTTCACTTATTTTAGAGAAAAAAAGCAAAAATTTTTCAAATTTTAGGGCAAAAAAACAGAAATTCCATTATTTTCGGGCAAAAAAGCAGAAATTCACCTTATTTAGGGGTAAAATTGCAGAAATTTCACATATTTCAGGGCAAAAAGGCAGAAATTCCCCGTATTTTGGAGCAAAATTGCAGAAATTCCGCAAATTGTGGGGCAAAAATGCAGAAAATCCCTATATGTTGGGGCAAAAAGACAGAAATTCTCCTTATTTTAGGGCAAAACTTAGAAATTCCACTTATTTTGGGGCAAAATTCCAGAAATTTCCATTATTTTGGGGCAAAATTGCAGAAATTTCACTTATTTCAGGGAAAAAAGGCAGAAATTTTCTTTATTTTGTGGCAAAAAGTCAGAAATTCCTAATATTTTGTGGCAAAAATGCAGAAATTCTCCTTATTTTGAGGTATAAAGGCTGAAATTCCCCTTATTTCAGGGCAAAAAGGCAGAAATTTCCCTTATTTTGGGGCAAAATTGCAGAAATTTCACTTATTTTCAGGTAAAAAGGCTGAAATTTCCTTTATTTTGGGGCAAAAAGGGAGAAATTCCTGTTATTTTGGAGCAAAAATGCAGAAATTTCTGTTAATATTAGGAAAAATTGCAGAAATTTTCCTTATTTTAGGGCAAAATTTCAGAAATTTCACTTATTTCATAGAAAAAAAGCAAAAATTTTTTTATTTTGAGGCAAAAAGGCAGAAATTCCCATTAATTTGTGGCAAAAAGGCAGAAATTCACCTTATTTTGGGGTAAAATTGCAGAAATTTCACATATTTCAGAACAAAAAGGCAGAAATTTCCCTTATTTTGGGGCAAAATTGCAGAAATTTCACTTATTTCAGTGTAGTAAGTCAGAAATTCCCCTTATTTTGAGGCGAAAAAGACAGAAATTCCCTTTGTTTTGAGGGAAAAAGACAGAAATTCCACTTATTTAGAGGCAAAAAGGCAGAAATTCCCCTTATTTTGGAGCAAAAATGAAGAAATTTCCCTTTTTTACAGCAAAAAGTTATGCATTCCCTTTATTTTTGGGAAAGGGAAGAAATTCCCTGTATTTTGGAGCAAAATTGCAGAAATTCCCCTAATTGTGGGGCAAAAAGGCAGAAATTCCCTGTATGTTAGGGCAAAAATACAGAAATTCTCCTTATTTTGGGGCAAAACTCAGAAATTCCACTTATTTTGGGGCAAAATTCCAGAAATTTCCCTTATTCTTGGGCAACATTGCAGAAATTTCACTTATTTTGGGGCAATATTGCAGAAATTTTACTTATTTCAGGGGAAAAAGGTAGAAATTTTCCTTAATTTTGGGTCAAAAAGGCAGGAATTCCCCTTATTTTGAGGTAAAAAGGCTGAAATTCCCCTTATTTGAGGGCAAAGAGTCAGAAATTTCCTTTATTTTGGGGCAAAATTACAGACATTTCATTTATTTCAGGGTAATAAGTCTGAAATTCCCCTTATTTTGGGTCAAAAAAGACAGAAATTCTCTTCGTTTTGGAGGAAAAGACAGAAATTCCACTTATTTAGAGGCAAAAAGGCAGAAATTTCCTTTATTTTGGAGCAAAAATGAAGAAATTTCCCTTTTTTAAGGCAAAAAGGTATGCATTCTTCTAATTTTCGTGCAAAAAGGCAGAAATTCCCCGTATTTTGGAGCAAAATTGGAAAAATTCTCCTAATTGTGGGGCAAAAATGCAGAAATTCCCTATATGTTTGGGCAAAAAGACAGAAATTCTCCTTATTTTGGGGCAAAACTCAGAAATTCCACTTATTTTGGGGCAAAATTCCAAAAATTTCCCTTATTCTGGGGCCAAAGTGCAGAAATTTCACTTATTTTGGGCAAAATTGCAGAAATTTCTCTTATTTCATGGAAAAAAAAGAAATTTTGTTATTTTGGGGCAAAAAGGCAGAAATTCCCCTTATTTTGAGGTAAACAGGCTGAAATTCCCATTATTTGGGGGAAAAAAGGCTGAAATATCCCTTATTTTGAAGCAAAATTGCCGAAATTTCACTTATTTCAGGGTAATAAGTCAGAAATTCCCCTTATTTTGGGGCAAAAAAGAAAGAAATTCCCTTTGTTTTGGGGGAAAAAGACAGAAATTCCACTTATTTAGAGGCAACAAGGAAGAAATTCTCCTTATTTTGGAGCAAAAATGAAGAAATTTCCCTTTTTATGGCAAAAAGCTATGCATTCCCATTATTTTCAGGCAAAAAGGCAGAAATTCCCCGTATTTTGAAGCAAAATTACAGAAATTGCCCTAATTTTGGGGCAAAAGGCAGAAATTCCCTATATTTTGGGACAAAAATCAGAAATTCCCCTTATTTTGGGGCAAAATTCCAGAAATTTCCTTTATTTTGGGGCAAAATTGCAAAAATTTTTCTTATTTGGGGCAAAATTGCAGAAATTTCACTTATTTTCAGGTAAAAAGTCTGAAATTTCCTTTATTTTGGGGCAAAAAGGGAGAAATTCCCCTTATTTTGGGGCAAAATTGCAGAAATGTCCGTTATTATTGGGAAAAATTGCAGAAATTTTCCTTATTTTAGGGCAAAATTGCAGAAATTTCACTTACTTCAGAGAAAAAAAGCAAAACTTTTTCTTATTTTGGGGCAAAAAGGCAGAAATTCCCATTATTTTGGGGCAAAAAGGCAGAAATTTACCTTATTTAGGGGTAAAATTGCAGAAATTTCACATATTTCAGGGCAAAAAGGAAGAAATTTTCTGTATTTTGGAGCAAAATTGCAGAAATTCCCCTAGTTGTGGGGCAAAAAGACAGAAATTCCCTATATGTTGGGCAAAAAACAGAAATTCTCCTTATCTTGTGGCAAAACTTAGAAATTCCACTTATTTTGGGGCAAAATTCCAGAAATTTCCCTTATTTTGGGGCAAAATTGCAGAAATTTCACTTATTTTGGGGCAAATTTGCCGAAATTTCACTTATTTCAGGGGAAATAGGCAGAAATTTTCCTTATTTTGGGGCAAAAAGTCAGAAATTCCTAGTATTTTGTTGCAAAAATGCAGGAATTCCCCTTATTTTGAGGTAAAAAGGCTGAAATTCCCCTTATTTGGAGGCACAGAGGCAGAAATTTCCCTTATTTTTGGGCAAAATTGGAGAAATTTCACGTATTTCAGGGTAATAATTCAGAAATTCCCCTTATTTTGGGGCAAAAAAGACAGAAATTCCCTTTGTTTTGGGGGAAAAAGACAGAAATTCCACTTATTTAGAGGCAAAAAGGCAGAAATTCCCCTTATTTTGGAGCAAAAATGAAGAAATTTACCTTTATATGGCAAAAAGATATGCATTCCTGTTATTTTTGGGATAAAAAGCAGAAATTCCCCGTATTTAGAAGCAAAATTGCAGAAATTCTCTAATTTTCAGGCAAAAAGGCAGAAATTCTCCTTATTTTGTGGCAAAAAGACAGAAAATCTCCTTTTTTCGGGAGCAAACAGTCAGAAATTTTCCTTATTTTGGCGCAAAATTGCAGAAATTTCCTTTACATTGGGGCAAAATTGCAGAAATTTCCCTTATTTTGGGGCAAAATTGCAGAAATTTCACTTACTTCAGCGTAATAAGTAAAAAATTTCCCTTATTTTGGGGCAAAAAAGACAGAAATTCTCTTTGTTTTGAGGGGAAAAGACAGAAATTCCACTTATTTAGAGGCAAACAGGCAGAAATTCCCTTTATTTTGGAGCAAAAATGAAGAAATTACCCTTTTTATGGCAAAAAGGTATGCATTCCCATTATTTTCAGGCAAAAAGGCAGAAATTCACCTTATTTAGGGGTAAAATTGCAGAAATTTCACATATTTCTGGGCAAAAAGGAAGAAATTTTCTGTATTTTGGAGCAAAATTGCAGAAATTCCCCTAGTTGTGGGGCAAAAAGACAGAAATTCACTATATGTTGGGGCAAAAATACAGAAATTCTCTTTATTTTGTGGCAAAACTTAGAAATTCCACTTATTTTGGGGCAAAATTCCAGAAATTTCCCTTATTTTGGGGAAAAATTGCAGAAATTTCACTTATTTTGGGGCAAAATTGCCGAAATTTCACTTATTTCAGGGGAAAAAGGCAGAAATTTTCCTTATTTTGGAGCAAAAAGTCAGAAATTCCTAATATTTTGTGGCAAAAATGCAGAAATTCCCCTTATATTGAGGTAAAAAGGCTGAAATTCCCCTTATTTGGGGGCAAAGAAGCAGAAATTTCCCTTATTTTGGGGCAAAATTGGAGAAATTTCACATATTTCAGGGTAATAATTCAGAAATTCCCCTTATTTTGGGGAAAAAAGACCGAAATTCCCTTTGTTTTGGGGGAAAAAGACAGAAATTCCACTTATTTAGAGGCAAAAAGGCAGAAATTCCTCTTATTTTGGAGCAAAAATGAAGAAATTTACCTTTTTATGGCAAAAAGGTATGCATTCCTGTTATTTTTGGGATAAAAAGCAGAAATTCCCCGTATTTAGAAGCAAAATTGCAGAAATTCTCTAATTTTCAGGCAAAAAGGCAGAAATTCTCCTTATTTTTGGGCAAAAAGACAGAAAATCTCCTTTTTTCGGGAGCAAACAGTAAGAAATTTCCCTTATTTTGGCGCAAAATTGCAGAAATTTCCTTTACATTGGGGCAAAATTGCAGAAATTTCCCTTATTTTGGGGCAAAATTGCAGAAATTTCACTTACTTCAGGGTAATAAGTCAGAAATTTCCCTTATTTTGGGGCAAAAAAGACAGAAATTATCTTTGTTTTGAGGGAAAAAGACAGAAATTCCACTTATTTAGAGGCAAACAGGCAGAAATTCCCTTTATTTTGGAGCAAAAATGAAGAAATTACCCTTTTTATGGCAAAAAGGTATGCATTCCTATTATTTTCAGGCAAAAAGGCAGAAATTCCCTGTATTTTGTAGCAAAATTGCAAAATTCCCCTAATTTTGGGGCAAAAGGACGAAATTCCCTTTATTTTGGGGCAAAAATCAGAAATTCCCCTTATTTTGGGGCAAAATTCCTGAAATTTCCTTTATTTTGGGGCAAAATTGCAGGAATTTACCTTATTTTAGGGCAAAATTGCAGAAATTTCCCTTATTTGGGGCAAAATTTCTGAAATTTCACTTATTTTCAGGTAAAAAGGCTGAAATTTCCTTAGTTTTGGGGCAAAAACGAAGAAATTCCCCTTATTTTGGGGAAAAATTGCAGAAATTTCACTTATTTTAGAGAAAAAAAGCAAAAATTTTTCTAATTTTAGGGCAAAAAAACAGAAATTCCATTATTTTCGGGCAAAAAAGCAGAAATTCACCTTATTTAGGGGTAAAATTGCAGAAATTTCACATATTTCAGGGCAAAAAGGCAGAAATTCCCCGTATTTTGGAGCAAAATTGCAGAAATTCCGCTAATTGTGGGGCAAAAATGCAGAAAATCCCTATATGTTGGGGCAAAAAGACAGAAATTCTCCTTATTTTAGGGCAAAACTTAGAAATTCCACTTATTTTGGGGCAAAATTTCAGAAATTTCCATTATTTTGGGACAAAATTGCAGAAATTTCACTTATTTCAGGGAAAAAAGGCAGAAATTTTCTTTATTTTGTGGCAAAAAGTCAGAAATTCCTAATATTTTGTGGCAAAAATGCAGAAATTCCCCTTATTTTGAGGTATAAAGGCTGAAATTCCCCTTATTTCAGGGCAAAAAGGCAGAAATTTCCCTTATTTTGGGGCAAAATTGCAGAAATTTCACTTATTTTCAGGTAAAAAGGCTGAAATTTCCTTTATTTTGGGGCAAAAAGGGAGAAATTCCTGTTATTTTGGAGCAAAAATGCAGAAATTTCTGTTAATATTAGGAAAAATTGCAGAAATTTTCTTTATTTTAGGGCAAAATTTCAGAAATTTCACTTATTTCATAGAAAAAAAGCAAAAATTTTTTTTATTTTGAGGCAAAAAGGCAGAAATTCCCATTAATTTGTGGCAAAAAGGCAGAAATTCACCTTATTTTGGGGTAAAATTGCAGAAATTTCACATATTTCAGAACAAAAAGGCAGAAATTTCCCTTATTTTGGGGCAAAATTGCAGAAATTTCACTTATTTCAGTGTAGTAAGTCAGAAATTCCCCTTATTTTGAGGCGAAAAAGACAGAAATTCCCTTTGTTTTGAGGGAAAAAGACAGAAATTCCACTTATTTAGAGGCAAAAAGGCAGAAATTCCCCTTATTTTGGAGCAAAAATGAAGAAATTTCCCTTTTTTACAGCAAAAAGTTATGCATTCCCTTTATTTTTGGGAAAGGGAAGAAATTCCCTGTATTTTGGAGCAAAATTGCAGAAATTCCCCTAATTGTGGGGCAAAAAGGCAGAAATTCCCTGTATGTTAGGGCAAAAATACAGAAATTCTCCTTATTTTGGGGCAAAACTCAGAAATTCCACTTATTTTGGGGCAAAATTCCAGAAATTTCCCTTATTCTTGGGCAACATTGCAGAAATTTCACTTATTTTGGGGCAATATTGCAGAAATTTTACTTATTTCAGGGGAAAAAGGTAGAAATTTTCCTTAATTTTGGGTCAAAAAGGCAGGAATTCCCCTTATTTTGAGGTAAAAAGGCTGAAATTCCCCTTATTTGAGGGCAAAGAGTCAGAAATTTCCTTTATTTTGGGGCAAAATTACAGACATTTCATTTATTTCAGGGTAATAAGTCTGAAATTCCCCTTATTTTGGGTCAAAAAAGACAGAAATTCTCTTCGTTTTGGAGGAAAAGACAGAAATTCCACTTATTTAGAGGCAAAAAGGCAGAAATTTCCTTTATTTTGGAGCAAAAATGAAGAAATTTACCTTTTTATGGCTAAAAGGTATGCATTCCCCTTACTTTCGGGATAAAAAGCAGAAATTCCCCTTATTTTGAAGCAAAATTGCAGAAATTCTCATAATTTTTGGGCAAAAAGGCTGAAATTCTCCTTATTTTGGGGCAAGAAGACAGAAAATCTCCATTTTTCGGGAGCAAAAAGTCAGAAATTTCCCTTATTTTGGGGCAAAAGTGCAGAAATTTCCTTTACATTGGGGCAAAATTGAGGAAATTTCCCTTATTTTGGGGCAAAATTGCAAAAATTTCACTTACTTCAGGGTAATAAGTCAGAAATTTCCCTTATTTTGGGGCAACAAAGACAGAAATTCTCTTTGTTTTGGGGGAAAAAGACAGAAATTCCACTTATTTAGAGGCAAACAGGCAGAAATTCCCTTTATTTTGGAGCAAAAATGAAGAAATTACCCTTTTTATGGCAAAAAAGTTTGCATTCCCATTATTTTCAGGCAAAAAGGCAGAAATTCACCTTATTTAGGGGTAAAATTGCAGAAATTTCACATATTTCAGGGCAAAAAGGAAGAAATTTTCTGTATTTTGGAGCAAAATTGCAGAAATTCCTATAGTTGTGGGGCAAAAAGACAGAAATTCCCTATATGTTGGGGCAAAAAGACAGAAATTATCTTTATTTTGTGGCAAAACTTAGAAATTCCACTTATTTTGGGGCAAAATTCCAGAAATTTCCCTTATTTTGGGGCAAAATTGCAGAAATTTCACTTATTTTGGGGCAAAATTGCCGAAATTTTACTTATTTCAGGGGAAAAAGGCAGAAATTTTCTTTATTTTGGGGCGAAAAGTCAGAAATTCCTAATTTTTTGTGGCAAAAATGCAGAAATTCCCCTTATATTGAGGTAAAAAGGCTGAAATTCCCCTTATTTGGGGGCAAAGAGGCAGAAATTTCCCTTATTTTGGGGCAAAATTGGAGAAATTTCACGTATTTCAGGGTAATAATTCAGAAATTCCCCTTATTTTGGGGCAAAAAAGACAGAAATTCCCTTTGCTTTGGGGGAAAAAGACAGAAATTCCACTTATTTAGAGGCAAAAAGGCAGAAATTCCCCTTATTTTGGAGCTAAAATGAAGAAATTTACCTTTTTATGGCAAAAAGGTATGCAATCCTGTTATTTTTGGGATAAAAAGCAGAAATTCCCCGTATTTAGAAGCAAAATTGCAGAAATTCTCTAATTTTCAGGCAAAAAGGCAGAAATTCTCCTTATTTTGTGGCAAAAAGACAGAAAATCTCCTTTTTTCGGGAGCAAACAGTCAGAAATTTCCCTTATTTTGGGGCAAAATTGCAGAAATTTCCTTTACATTGGGGCAAAATTGCAGAAATTTCCCTTATTTTGGGGCAAAATTGCAGAAATTTCACTTACTTCAGGGTAATAAGTCAGAAATCTCTCTTATTTTGGGGCAAAAAAGACAGAAATTCTCTTTGTTTTGGGGGAAAAAGACAGAAATTCCACTTATTTAAAGGCAAACAGGCAGAAATTCCCTTTATTTTGGAGCAAAAATGAAGAAATTACCCTTTTTATTGCAAAAAGGTATGCATTCCCATTATTTTCAGGCAAAAAGGCAGAAATTCCCTGTATTTTGGAGCAAAATTGCAGAAATTCCCCTAATTTTGGGGCAAAAAGGCAGAAATTCCCTATATGTTGGGCAGAAAAGACAGAAATTCTCTTTATTTTGGGGCAAAACTCAGAAATTCCATTTATTTTGGGGCAAAATTCCAGAAATTTCCCTTATTTTGGGTCAAAATTGCAGAAATTTCACTTATTTCAGGGCATAATTCAAAAATTCCTTTTATTTTGGGGCAAAAAGACAGAAATTCCATTTATTTTTTGGTAAAAAGGCAATAATTTCATTTACTTTGAGGTTAAAAGGCAGAAATTCCTATTATTTTGGGGCAAAAATGAAGAAATTTCCCTTTTTTGTGGTAAACGGTATACATTCCTTTTACATTCGGGATAAAAAGCAGAAATTCCCCGTATTTTGAAGCAAAATTGCAGAAATTCTCATAATTTTCGGGCAAAAAGGCAGAAATTCCCTAATTTTGGGGCAAAAGTCAGAAATTCCCTTTATTTTGGGGCAAAAATCAGAAATTCCCCTTCTCTTGGTGCAAAATTCATGAAATTTCCTTTATTTTGGGGCAAAATTTCAGGAATTTACCTTATTTTGGGGCAAAATTGCAGAAATTTCAGTTATTTTCAGGTAAAAAGGCTGAAATTTCCTTTGTTTTGTGGCAAAAAGGGAGAAATTCCCCTTATTTTGGAGCAAAATTGCAGAAATTTCCCTTATTATGGGGAAATATTGCAGAAATTTCCCTTAATTTAAGGCAAAATTGCAGAAATTTCACTTATTTCAGAAAAAAAAAGCAAAATTTTTTCTTATTTTGCGGCAAACAGGCAGAGATTCCCATTATTTCGGGCAAAAAAGACAGAAATTCACTTTGTTTTGGGGGAAAAAGACAGAAATTCCACTTATTTAGAGGCAAAAAAAGCTGAAATTCCCCTTATTTTGGAGCAAAAATGAAGAAATTCACCTTTTTATGGCAAAAAGGTATGCATTCCCTTACTTTCGAGATGAAAGCAGAAATTCCCCATATTTTGAAGCAAAATTGCAGAAATTCTCATAATTTTTGGGCAAAAAGGCAGAAATTCTCCTTATTTTAGGGAAAAAAGACAGAAAATCTCCTTTTTTTGGGAACAAAAAGTCAGAAATTTCCCTTATTTTGAGGCAAAATTGCAGAAATTTCCTTTACATTGGGGCAAAATTTCAGAAATTTCCCTTATTTTGGGGCAAAAAAGACAGAAATTCCCTTTGTTTTGGGGGAAAAAGACAGAAATTCCACTTATGTAGAGGCGAAAAGGCAGAAATTTCCCTTATTTTGGAGCAAAAATGAAGAAATTTCCCTTTTTATTGCAAAAAGGTATGCATTCCCATTATTTTCGGGCAAAAGGCAGAAATTCCCCGTATTTTGGAGCAAAATTGCAGAAATTCCCCTAATTGTGGGGCAAAAGGCAAAAATTCCCTTTATTTGGGGGCAAAAATCAGAAATTCCCCTTATTTTGGGGCAAAATTCCAGAAATTACCTTTATTTTGGGGCAAAATTGCAGAAATTTACCTTATTTTGGGGCAAATTTGCAAAAATTTCCCTTATTTGGGGAAAAATTGCAGAAATTTCAGTTATTTTCAGGTAAAAAGGCTGAAATTTTTTTTATTTTGTGGCAAAAAGGGAGAAATTCCCCTTATTTTGGGGCAATATTGCAGAAATTTCCTTTATTATGAGGAAATATTGCAGAAATTTCCCTTAATTTAAGGCAAAATTGTAGAAATTTCACTTATATCAGAGAAAAAAAGCAAAAATTTTTCTTATTTTGGGGTAAAAAGGCAGAAATTCCCATTATTTTGGGGCAAAAAGGCAGAAATTCACCTTATTTTGGGGTAAAATTGCAGAAATTTCACATATTTCAGGGCAGAAAGGCAGAAATTTCCCTTAATTTGGGGCAAAAAAGACAGAAATTTTCTTTGTTTTGGGTGAAAAAGACAGAAATTCCACTTATTTAGAGGCAAAAAGGCAAAAATTCCCCTTATTTTGGAGCAAAAATGAAGAAATTTACCTTATTTATGGCAAAAAGTTATGCATTCCCTTTATTTTCGGGCAAAATGGCAGAAATTCCTCGTATTTTGGAGCAAAATTGCAGAAATTCCCCTAATTTTGGGGCAAAAAGCAAAAATTTTCTATATGTTGGGGCAAAAAGGCAAAAATTCTCCTTATTTTGGGGCAAAACTCAGAAATTCCACTTATTTTGGGGCAAAATTTCAGAAATTTCCTTTATTCTGGGGCAAAATTGCAGAAATTTCACTTATTTTCAGGTAAAAAGGCTGAAATTTCCTTTATTTTGGGGCAAGAAGAGAGAAATTCCCCTTATTTTGGGGTAAAAATGCAGAAATTCCCCTTATTTTGAGGTAAAAAGCCTGAAATTCCCCTTATTTGTGGGCAAAGAGGCAGAAATTTTCCTTATTTTGGGGCAAAATTGAAGAAATTTCACTTATTTCATAGTAATAAGTAAGAAATTCCTCTTATTTTTGGGCAAAAATAATAGAAATTCCTTTTGTTTTGGGGGAAAAAGACAGAAATTCCAATTATTTAGAGTCAAAAAGCAGAAATTTCCCTTATTTTGGAGCAAAAATAAAGAAATTCACCTTTTTATGGCAAAAAGGTATGCATTCCCCTTACTTTCGGGATAAAAGCAGAAATTCCCCGTATTTTGAAGCAAAATTGCAGAAATTCTCATAATTTTCGGGCAAAAAGACAGAAATTCTTTTTTTTGGATGCAAAAAGACAGAAAATCTCCTTTTATTGGGAACAAACAGTCAGAAATTTCCCTTATTTTGGGGCAAAATTGCATAAATTTCCTTTACATTGGGGCAAAATTTAAGAAATTTCCTTTATTTTGGGGCAAAATTGCAGAAATTTCACTTATTTCAGGGTAATAAGTCAGAAATTCCCCTTATTTTGGGGCAAAAAAGACAGAAATTCCTTTTGTTTTGGGGGAAGAAGACAGAAATTCCACTTATTTAGAGGTAAAAAGGCAGAAATCACCTTTATTTTGGAGCAAAAATAAAGAAATTAACCTTTTTATGGCAAAAAGGTATGCATTCCTATTATTTTCGGGCAAAAAGGCAGAAATTCCTCGTTTTTTGGAGCAAAAGTGCAGAAATTCCCCTAATTTTGGGGCAAAAGGCAAAAATTCTTATTATTTTGGGGCAAAATTCAGAAATTCCCATTATTTTGGGGCAAAAATTCAGAAATTTCCTTTATTTTGGGGCAAAATTGCAATAATTTACCTTATTTTGGGGCAGAATTTCAGAAATTTCCCTTATTTGGGGCAAAATTGCAGAAATTTCAGTTATTTTCATGTAAAAAGGGTGAAATTTCCTTTATTTTGGGGCAAAAAGTGAGAAATTCCCCTTATTTTGGGGCAAAATTGCAGAAATTTCCCTTATTATGGGGAAAAATTGCAGTAATTTCCGTGATTTTAGGCCAAAATTGCAGAAATTTCACTTATTTCAGAGGAAAAAAGCAAAAATTTTTCTTATTTTGGGGCAAAAATGCAGAAATTCTCATTATTTTGGGGCAAAAAGTCAGAAATTCACCTTAATTTGGGTTAAATTGCAGAAATTTCACATATTTCAGGGCAAAAAGGCAGAAATATCCCTTATTTTGAGGAAAAAAAGACAGAAATTCCCTTTGTTTTGGGGGAAAAAGACAGAAATTCCAATTATTTAGAAGCAAAAAGGCAGAAATTCCCCTTATTTTGGAGCAAAAATAAAGAAATTTCCCTTTTTTATGGCCAAAAGTTATGCATTCCCCTTATTTTCGGGAAAAAAGGCAGAAATTCCCCGTATTTTGGAGCAAAATTGCAGAAATTCCCCTAATTGTGGGGCAAAAATTCAGAAATTCCTTATATGTTGGGGCAAAAAGACAGAAATTCTCCTTATTTGGGTGCAAAACTCAGAAATTCCACTTATTTTGGGGCAAAATTCCAGAAATTCCCATTATTTTGGGGCAAAATTGCAAAATTTCACTTATTTTAGGTCAAAATTGCAGAAATTTCACTTATTTAAGGAAAAAAAGGCAGAAATTTTCTTTATTTTGGGGCAAAAAGGAAGAAATTCCTAATATTTTGTGGCAAAATGCAGAAATTCCTTTTATTTTGAGGTGAAAAGGCTGAAATTCCCCATATTTGGGGGCAAAAAGGCAGAAATTTCCCTTATTTTGGGGCAAAATTGCAGAAATTTTACTTATTTCAGGGTAATAAGTCAGAAATTTTCTTGATTTTGGGGCAAAAAAGACAGAAAATCCCTTTGTTTTGGAGGAAAAAACAGAAATTCCACTTATTTAGAGGCAAAAAAACAGAAATTCCTCTTATTTTGGATCAAAAATGAAGAAATTTCCCTTTTTTAAGGCAAAAAGGTATGCATTCTTCTTATTTTTGTGCAAAAAGGCAGAAATTCCCTGTATTTTGGAGCAAAATTGCAGCAATTTCCCTAAATGTGAGGCAAAAATGCAGAAATTCCCTATATGTTGGGGCAAAAAGACAGAAATTCTTTTTATTTTGGGGCAAAACTCTAAATTCCACTTATTTTGGGGCAAAATTCCAGAAATTTCCCTTATTCTGGGGCAAAATTGCAGAAATTTCACTTATTTTTGGGCAAAATTTCAGAAATTTCACTTATTTCAGGGAAAAAAGGGAGAAATTTTCTTTATTTTTGGGCAAAAAGGCAGAAATTCCCCTTATTTTGAGGTAAAAAGCCTGAAATTCCCCTTATTTGGGGGCAAAATGAAGAAATTTCCCTTATTTTGTGGCAAAATTGCCGAAATTTTACATATTTCAGGGTAATAAGTCAGAAATTCCACTTATTTTAGGGTAAAATAGACAGAAATTCCCTTTGTTTCTGAAAAAAAAGACAGAAATTCCACTTATTTAGAGGCAAAAAGGCCGAAATTCCCCTTATTTTGGAGCAAAAATGAAGAAATTTACCTTTTTATGGCAAAAAGGTATGCATTCCCCTTACTTTCGGGATAAAAGCAGAAATTCCCCGTATTTTGAAGCAAAATTACAGAAATTTTCATAATTTTTGAGCAAAAAGGCAGAAATTTTCCTTATTTTTGGGCAACAAGGCACAAAATCTCCCATTTTTGGAACAAACAGTCAGAAATTCCCCTTATTTTTGGGCAAAATTGCAGAACTTTCCTTTACATTGGGGCAAAATTGCAGAAATTTCACTTATGTCAGGGTAATAATTGAGAAATTTTCCTTATTTTGCGGCAAAAAACCCAGAAATTCCCTTTGTTTTGGGGGAAAAAAACAGAAATTCCACTTAATTAGAGGCAAAAATGCAGAAATTCCCCTTTTTTTGGAGCAAAAATGAAGAAATTTCCCTTTTTATGACAAAAAGGTATGCATTCCCATTATTTTCGGGCAAAAAGGCAGAAATTCCTCATATTTTGGAGCAAAATTGCAGAAATTCCCTTAATTTTGGGGCAAAAAACAGAAATTCCCTTAATTTTGGGGCCAAAATCAGAAATTCCCATTATTTTGGGGCAAAATTCAAGAAATTTCCTCTATTTTGGGGCATAATTGCAGGAATTAAATTATTTTGGAGCAAAATTGCAGAAATTTCCCTTATATGGGGCAAAATTACAGAAATTTCACTTATTTTCAGGTAAAAAGGCTGAAACTTCATTTATTTTGGGGCAAAAAGGAAGAAATTCCCCTTATTATGGGTCAAAATTGCAGAAATTTCCCTTAATATGTTGAAATATTGCAGAAATTTCCCTTAATTTAAAGCAAAATTGCAGAAATTTCACTTATTTCAGAGAAAAAAAGCAAAAATTTTTCTTATTTTGGGGCTAGAAAGCAGAAATTCCCATTATTTTGGGGCAAAATGCAGAAATTCACCTTATTTTGGGGTAAAATTGCAGAATTTTCACATATTTCAGGGCAAAAAGGCAAATATTTCCCTTATTTTGGGGCAAAAAAGACAGACATTCCCTTTGTTTTGGGGGAAAAAGACAGAAATTCCACTTATTTAGAGGCTAAAAGGCAGAAATTCCCCTTATTTTGGAGCAAAAATGAAGAAATTTTCCTTTTTTATGTCAAAAAGTTATGCATTCCCCTTATTTTCCGGCAAAAAGGCAGATATTTCCCATATTTTGGAGCAAAATTGCAGAAATTCCCCTAATTGTGGGGCAAAAATGCAGAAATTCCCTATATGTTTGGGCAAAAAGACAGAAATTCTTTTTATTTTGGGGCAAAATTCAGAAATTTCACTTATTTGGGGCAAAATTCAAGAAATTTCCCTTATTTTGGGGCAAAATTGCTGAAATTTCACTTATTTTGGGGCAAAATTGCAGAAATTCCCTTTATTTTGAGGGAAAAAGGCTGAAATTCCCCTTATTTGTGGTCAAAAAGGCAGAAATTTCTCTTATTTTGGGGCAAAAAGACAGTAATTTCCCTTATTTTGTGGTAAAAAGGTAGAAATTTCTTTTATTTTGGGTCAAAATTGCAGAAATATCACTTATTTCAGGGCCTAATTCAAAAATTCCTTTTATCTTGGGGCAAAATAAGAGAAATTCCATTTATTTTTGGTTAAAAAGGGAGAAATTTCACTTATTTTGAGGTAAAAAGCAGAAATTCCTCTAATTTTGGGGCAAAAATGAAGAAATTTCCCTTTTTTGTGGCAAAAGGTATACATTCCTTTTTCTTTCGGGATAAAAAGCTGAAATTGCCAGTATTTTGAAGCAAAACTGCAGACATTTTCATAATTTTCAGGCAAAAAAGCAGAAATTCTTCTTATTTTAGGGCAAAAAGACAGAAAATCTCCTTTTTTCGGGAGCAAACAGTCAGAAATTCCCCTTATTTTGGGGCACAATTGCAGAAATTTCCTTTACATTGGGGCAAAATTGCAGAAATTTTCCTTATTTTGGGGCAAAATTGCAGAAATTTCACTTATTTCAGGGTAATAAGTCAGAAATTCCCCTTATTTTGGGGAATAAAAGACAGAAATTCCCTTTGTTTTGGGGGAAAAAGACAGAAATTCCACTTAGTTAGAGGCAAAAATGCAGAAATTCCCCTTATTTTGGAGCAAAAATGAAGAAATTTCCCTTTTTATGGCAAAAAGGTATGCATTCTCATTATTTTCGGGCAAAAAGGCAGAAATTCCCCGTATTTTGGAGCAAAATTGCAGAAATTCCCCTTATTTTGGGGCAAAAGGCAGAAATTCCCTTTATTTTGGGGCAAAAATCAGAAATTCCCCTTATTTTGGGGAAAAATTCAAGACATTTCTTTTATTTTTGGGCAAAATTTCAGGAATTTACCTTATTTTGGGGTAAAATTGCAGACATTTTCTTTATTTGGGGCAAAATTGCATAAAATTCACTTATTTTCAGGTAAAAAGTCTGAAATTTCCTTTATTTTATGGCAAAAAAAGAGAAATTCCCCTTATTTTGTGGCAAAATTGCAGAAAATTCCCTTGTTATGGGATAAAATTGCAGAAATTTCCCTTATTTTAGGGCAAAATTGCAGAAATTTCACTTACTTCAGAGAAATAAAGCAAAAATGTTTCTTATTTTGGGGCAAAAAGGCAAAAATTCCCATTATTTTAGGGCAAAAAGGCAGAAATTCACCTTATTTTGGGGTAAAATTGCAGAAATTTTACATATTTCAGGGCAAAAAGGCAGAAATTTCCCTTATTTTGGGGCAAAATTGCAGAAATTTCACTTATTTCAGGGTAATAAGTCAGAAATTCCCCCTTATTTTGGGGCAAAAAATACAGAAATTCCCGTTGTTTTGGAGGAAAAAGACAGAAATTCCACTTATTTAGAGACAAAAAGGCAGAAATTCCCCTTATTTTGGAGCAAAAATGAAGAAATTTTCCTTTTTATGGCAAAAAGGTATGCATTCCCATTATTTTCTGGCAAAAAAGCAGAAATTCCCTGTATTTGGAGCAAAATTGCAGAAATTCCCCTAATTTTGGGGCAAAAGGCAGAAATTCCCTTTATTTTGGGACAAAAATCAGAAATTCCCCTTATTTTGTGGCAAAATTCAAGAAATTTCCTTTATTTTGGAGTAAAATTGCAGGAATTTACTTAATTTGGGGCAAAATTGTATAAAATTCACTTATTTTCAGGTAAAAAGGCTGAAATTTCCTTTATTTTGGGGCAAAAAAAGAGAAATTCCCCTTATTTTGGGGCAAAATTGCAGAAAATTCCCTTGTTATGGGAAAAAATTGCAGAAATTTCTCTTATTTTAGGACAAAATTGCAGAAATTTCACTTATTTCAGAGAAATAAAGCAAAAATGTTTCTTATTTTGGGGCAAAAAGGCAGAAAATCTCATTATTTTAGGGCAAAAAGGTAGAAATTCACCTTATTTTGCGGTAAAATTGCAGAAATTTCACATATTTCAGGGCAAAAAGGCAGAAATTTCCCTTTTTTGGGGGCAAAATTGCAGAAATTTTACTTATTTCAGGGTAATAAGTCAGAAATTTCCCCTTATTTTGGGGCTAAAAATACAGAAATTTATGTTGTTTTGGGGGAAAAAGACAGAAATTCCACTTATTTAGAGTCAAAAAGGCAGAAATTCCCCTTATTTTGGAGCAAAAATGAGGAAATTTCCCTCTTTTATGGCAAAAAGATATGCATTTCCCTTATTTTTGGGAAAAAAAGGCAGAAATTCCCCGTATTTTGGAGCAAAATTGCAGAAATTCCCCTAATTCTGGGGAAAAAATGCAGAAATTCCCTATATGTTGGAGCAAAAAGACAGAAATTCTCCTTATTTTGGGGCAAAACTCAGAAATTCCTCCTCTTTTGGGGCAAAATTCCAGAAATTTCTCTTATTTTGGGGGAAAATTGCAGAAATTTCACTTATTTTAGGGCAAAATTGCAGAAATTTCACTTATTTCAGGGAAAAAAGTCAGAAATTTTCCTTATTTTGGGGCAAAATAACAGAAATTCCAAATATTTTGTGGCAAAAATGCAGAAATTCAATCTTATTTTGAGGTAAAAAGGCTGAATTCCCCTTATTTGGGGGCAAAAAGGCAGAAATTTCCCTTATTTTGGGGCAAAATTGCAGAAATTTCACTTATTTCATGGTAATGAGTCAGAAATTCCTCTTATTTTGGAGCAAAAAAGAGAGAAATTCCCTTTGTTTTGTGGGAAAAAGACAGAAATTCCACTTATTTCGAGGCAAAAAGGCAGAAATTCCCCTTATTTTGGAGCAAAAATGAAGAAATTTCATTTTTTATGGCAAAAAGGTATGCATTCCCATTATTTTCGGGCAAAAACGCAGAAATTTCCTGTATTTTGGAGCAAAAAGGCAGATATTCCCCGTAATTTGGAGCAAAATTGCAGAAAATCCCCTAATTTTGGGGCAAAAATCAGAAACTCTCTTTATTTTGGGGCAAAATTCAAGAAATTCCCTTTATTTTGGGGCAAAATTGGAGGAATTTACCTTATTTTTGGGCAAAATTGCAGAAATTTCCCTTATTTGTGGCAAAATTGCAGAAATTTCACTTATTTTCAGGAAAAAGGGCTGATATTTCCTTTATTTTGGGGCAAAAAGGGAGAAATTTCTCTTATTTTGGGGCAAAATTGCAGAAATTTCTCTTATTATGGGTAAAAATTGCAGAAATTTTCCTTATTTTAGAAAAAATTGCAGAAATTTCACTTATTTCAGAGAAAAAAAGCAAAAATTTTTCTAATTTTGGGGCAAAAAGGCAGAAATTCCCATTATTTTGGGGCAAAAAGGCAGAAATTCGACATATTTTGGGGTAAAATTGCAGAAATTCCCCTAATTTAGGGGCAAAAGGCAGAAATTCCCTTTATTTTGGGGCAAAAATCATAAATTCCCCTTATTTTGGGGCAAAATTCAAGAAATTTCCTTTAATTTGGGGCAAAATTGCAGGAATTTACCTAATTTTGGGGCAAAATTGCAGAAATTTCAATTATTTCAGGGTAATAAGTCAGAAATTCCCCTTATTTTGGGGCAAAAAAGACAGAAATTCCCTTTGTTTTGGGGGAAAAAGACAGAAATTCCACTTAGTTAGAGGCAAAAATGCAGAAATTTCCCTTATTTTGGAGCAAAAATGAAGAAATTTTTCTTTTTATGGCAAAAAGGTATGCATTCCCATTATTTTCTGGCAAAAAGGCAGAAATTCCCCGTATTTTGGAGCAAAATTGCAGAAATTCCCCTAATTTTGGGGCAAAAGGCAGAAATTCCCTTTATTTTGGGACAAAAATCAGACATTCCCCTTATTTTGGGGCAAAATTCAAGAAATTTCCTTTATTTTGGGGTAAAATTGCAGGAATTTTCCTTATTTTGGGGCAAAATTGCAGAAATTTCCTTAATTTGGGGCAAAATTGCATAAAATTCACTTATTTTCAGGTAAAAAGGCTGAAATTTTCTTTATTTTGGGGCAAAAAAATAGAAATTCCCCTTATTTTGGGGCAAAATTGCAGAAATTTCCCTTGTTATGGGAAAAAATTGCAGAAATTTCCCTTATTTTAGGACAAAATTGCAGAAATTTCACTTATTTCAGAGAAATAAAGCAAAAATGTTTCTTATTTTGGGGCAAAAAGGCAGAAAATCTCATTATTTTTGGGCAAAAAGGCAGAAATTCACCTTATTTTGCGGTAAAATTGCAGAAATTTCACATATTTCAGGGCAAAAAGGCAGAAATTTCCCTTTTTTGGGGGCAAAATTGCAGAAATTTCACTTATTTCAGGGTAATAAGTCAGAAATTCCCCCTTATTTTGGTGCTAAAAATACAGAAATTCCCGTTGTTTTGGGGAAAAAAGACAGAAATTCCACTTATTTGGAGTCAAAAAGGCAGAAATTCCCCTTATTTTGGAGCAAATATGAAGAAATTTCCCTCTTTTATGGCAAAAAGATATGCATTTCCCTTATTTTTGAGAAAAAAGGCAGAAATTCCCTGTATTTTGGAGCAAAATTGCAGAAATTCCCCTAATTCTGGGGCAAAAGGCAGAAATTCCCTATATGTTGGGGCAAAAAGACAGAAATTCTCCTTATTTTGGGGCAAAACTCAGAAATTCCACTTCTTTTGGGGCAAAATTCCAGAAATTTCCCTTATTTTGGGGCAAAATTGTAGAAATTTCACTTATTTTGGGGCAAAATTGCAGAAATTTCACTTATTTCAGGGGAAAAAGTCAGAAATTTTCCTTATTTTGGGGCAAAATAACAGAAATTCCTAATATTTTGTGGCAAAAATGCAGAAATTCCTCTTATTTTGAGGTAAAAAGGCTGAATTCCCCTTATTTGGGGGCAAAAAGGCAGAAATTTCCCTTATTTTGGGGCAAAATTGCAGAAATTTCACTTATTTCAGGGTAATGAGTCAGAAATTCCTCTTATTTTGGAGCAAAAAAGAGAGAAATTCCCTTTGTTTTGTGGGAAAAAGACAGAAATTCCACTTATTTAGAGGCAAAAAGGCAGAAATTCCCCTTATTTTGGAGCAAAAATGAAGAAATTTCATTTTTTATGGCAAAAAGGTATGCATTCCCATTATTTTCGGGCAAAAACGCAGTAATTTCCTGTATTTTGGAGCAAAAAGGCAGAAATTCCCCGTATTTTGGACCTAATTGCAGAAAATCCCCTAATTTTGAGGCAAAAATCAGAAACTCTCTTTATTTTGGGGCAAAATTCAAGAAATTCCCTTTATTTTGGGGCAAAATTGGAGGAATTTACCTTATTTTTGGGCAAAATTGCAGAAATTTCCCTTATTTGGGGCAAAATTGCAGAAATTTCACTTATTTTCAGGAATAAGGGCTGATATATCCTTTATTTTGGGGCAAAAAGGGAGAAATTTCTCTTATTTTGGGGCAAAATTGCAGAAATTTTTCTTATTTGGGGCAAAATTGCAGAAACTTCAATTATTTTCAGGTAAAAAGGCTGAAATTTCCTTTATTTTCGGGCAAAAAGGGAGAAATTCCCCTTATTTTGGGGCAAAATTGAAATAATTTCCCTTGTTATTGAAAAAAATTGCAGAAATTTTCCTTATTTTAGGGCAAAATTGCAGAAATTTCACTTATTTCAGAGAGAAAACGCAAAAATTTTTCTTATTTTGGGGCAAAAAGGCAGAAATTCCCATTATTTTGGGGCAAAAAGGCAGAAATTCCCCTTATTTTGTGGCAAAAAATGTAGAAATTTCTTTTATTTCGGGGCAAAATTGCAGAAATATCACTTATTTCAGGGCCTAATTCAAAAATTCCTTTTATTTTGGGGCAAAAGGAGAGAAATTCCATTTATTTTTGGTTAAAAAGGGAGAAATTTCACTTATTTTGAGGTAAAAAGTAGAAATTCCTCTTATTTTGGGGCAAAAATGGGGAAATTTCCCTTTTTTGTGGCAATAGGTATACATTCCCCTTACTTTCGGGATAAAAAGCCGAAATTCCCCTTATTTTGGGGCAAAATTGCAGAAAATTCCCTTGTTATGGGAAAAAATTGCAGAAATTTCTCTTATTTTAGGACAAAATTGCAGAAATTTCACTTATTTCAGAGAAATAAAGCAAAAATGTTTCTTATTTTGGGGCAAAAAGGCAGAAAATCTCATTATTTTAGGGCAAAAAGGCAGAAATTCACCTTATTTTGCGGTAAAATTGCAGAAATTTCACATATTTCAGGGCAAAAAGGCAGAAATTTCCCTTTTTTGGGGGCAAAATTGCAGAAATTTCACTTATTTCAGGGTAATAAGTCAGAAATTTCCCCTTATTTTGGGGCTAAAAATACAGAAATTTCCGTTGTTTTGGGGGAAAAAGACAGAAATTCCACTTATTTAGAGTCAAAAAGGCAGAAATTCCCCTTATTTTGGAGCAAAAATGAGGAAATTTCCCTCTTTTATGGCAAAAAGATATGCATTTCCCTTATTTTTGGGAAAAAAAGGCAGAAATTCCCCGTATTTTGGAGCAAAATTGCAGAAATTCCCCTAATTCTGGGGAAAAAATGCAGAAATTCCCTATATGTTGGAGCAAAAAGACAGAAATTCTCCTTATTTTGGGGCAAAACTCAGAAATTCCTCCTCTTTTGGGGCAAAATTCCAGAAATTTCTCTTATTTTGGGGGAAAATTGCAGAAATTTCACTTATTTTAGGGCAAAATTGCAGAAATTTCACTTATTTCAGGGAAAAAAGTCAGAAATTTTCCTTATTTTGGGGCAAAATAACAGAAATTCCTAATATTTTGTGGCAAAAATGCAGAAATTCATCTTATTTTGAGGTAAAAATGCTGAATTCCCCTTATTTGGGGGCAAAAAGGCAGAAATTTCCCTTATTTTGGGGCAAAATTGCAGAAATTTCACTTATTTCATGGTAATGAGTCAGAAATTCCTCTTATTTTGGAGCAAAAAAGAGAGAAATTCCCTTTGTTTTGTGGGAAAAAGACAGAAATTCCACTTATTTCGAGGCAAAAAGGCAGAAATTCCCCTTATTTTGGAGCAAAAATGAAGAAATTTCATTTTTTATGGCAAAAAGGTATGCATTCCCATTATTTTCGGGCAAAAACGCAGAAATTTCCTGTATTTTGGAGCAAAAAGGCAGATATTCCCCGTATTTTGGAGCAAAATTGCAGAAAATCCCCTAATTTTGGGGCAAAAATCAGAAACTCTCTTTATTTTGGGGCAAAATTCAAGAAATTCCCTTTATTTTGGGGCAAAATTGGAGGAATTTACCTTATTTTTGGGCAAAATTGCAGAAATTTCCCTTATTTGTGGCAAAATTGCAGAAATTTCACTTATTTTCAGGAAAAAGGGCTGATATTTCCTTTATTTTGGGGCAAAAAGGGAGAAATTTCTCTTATTTTGGGGCAAAATTGCAGAAATTTCTCTTATTATGGGGAAAAATTGCAGAAATTTTCCTTATTTTAGAAAAAATTGCAGAAATTTCACTTATTTCAGAGAAAAAAAGCAAAAATTTTTCTAATTTTGGGGCAAAAAGGCAGAAATTCCCATTATTTTGGGGCAAAATTGCAGAAATTTCCTTTATTTGGGGCAAAATTGCATAAAATTCACTTATTTTCAAGTAAAAAGGCTGAAATTTCCTTTATTTTGGGGCAAAAAAAGAGAAATTCCCCTTATTTTCGGTCAAAATTGCAGAAATTTCCCTTATTATGGAAAAATTGCAGAAATTTCCATATTTTAGAGCAAAATTGCAGAAATTTCACTTATTTCAGGGTAATAAGTCAGAAATTCCCCCTTATTTTGGGGCAAAAAATGCAGAAATTTCCGTTGTTTTCGGGGAATAAGATAGAAATTTCACTTATTTAGAGGCAAAAATGCAGAAATTCCCCTTATTTTGGGGCAAAATTGCAGAAATTTCCTTTTCATTGGGGCAAAATTGCAGAAATTTCCCTTATTATGGGGCAAAATTGCAGAAATTTCACTTATTTCAGGGTAATAAGTCAGAAATTCCCCTTATTTTGGGGCAAAAAAGACAAATATTCTCTTTGTTTTGGGGGAAAAAGACAGAAATTCCACTTAGAGGCAAAAATGCAGAAATTCCCCTTATTTTGGAGCAAAAATGAAGAAATTTTTCTTTTTATGGCAAAAAGGTATGCATTCCCATTATTTTCTGGCAAAAAGGCAGAAATTCCCCGTATTTTGTAGCAAAATTGCAGAAATTCCCCTAATTTTGGGGCAAAAGGCAGAAATTCCCTTTATTTTGGGACAAAATTCAGACATTCCCCTTATTTTGGGGCAAAATTCAAGAAATTTCCTTAATTTTGGTGTAAAATTGCAGGAATTTACCTTATTTTGGGGCAAAATTGCAGAAATTTGCTTAATTTGGGGCAAAATTGCATAAAATTCACTTATTTTCAGGTAAAAAGGCTGAAATTTTCTTTATTTTGGGGCAAAACAATAGAAATTCCCCTTATTTTGGGGCAAAATTGCAGAAATTTCCCTTGTTATGGAAAAAAATTGCAGAAATTTCCCTTATTTTAGGACAAAATTGCAGAAATTTCACTTATTTCAGAGAAATAAAGCAAAAATGTTTCTTATTTTGGGGCAAAAAGGCAGAAAATCTCATTATTTTTGGGCAAAAAGGCAGAAATTCACCTTATTTTGCGGTAAAATTGCAGAAATTTCACATATTTCAGGGCAAAAAGGCAGAAATTTCCCTTTTTTGGGGGCAAAATTGCAGAAATTTCACTTATTTCAGGGTAATAAGTCAGAAATTCCCCCTTATTTTGGGGCTAAAAATACAGAAATTCCCGTTGTTTTGGGGAAAAAAGACAGAAATTCCTCTTATTTGGAGTCAAAAAGGCAGAAATTCCCCTTATTTTGGAGCAAATATGAAGAAATTTCCCTCTTTTATGGCAAAAAGATATGCATTTCCCTTATTTTTGAGAAAAAAGGCAGAAATTCCCTGTATTTTGGAGCAAAATTGCAGAAATTCCCCTAATTCTGGGGCAAAAGGCAGAAATTCCCTATATGTTGGGGCAAAAAGACAGAAATTCTCCTTATTTTGGGGCAAAACTCAGAAATTCCACTTCTTTTGGGGCAAAATTCCAGAAATTTCCCTTATTTTGGGGCAAAATTGTAGAAATTTCACTTATTTTGGGGCAAAATTGCAGAAATTTCACTTATTTCAGGGGAAAAAGTCAGAAATTTTCCTTATTTTGGGGCAAAATAACAGAAATTCCTAATATTTTGTGGCAAAAATGCAGAAATTCCTCTTATTTTGAGGTAAAAAGGCTGAATTCCCCTTATTTGGGGGCAAAAAGGCAGAAATTTCCCTTATTTTGGGGCAAAATTGCAGAAATTTCACTTATTTCAGGGTAATGAGTCAGAAATTCCTCTTATTTTGGAGCAAAAAAGAGAGAAATTCCCTTTGTTTTGTGGGAAAAAGACAGAAATTCCACTTATTTCGAGGCAAAAAGGCAGAAATTCCCCTTATTTTGGAGCAAAAATGAAGAAATTTCATTTTTTATGGCAAAAAGGTATGCATTCCCATTATTTTCGGGCAAAAACGCAGAAATTTCCTGTATTTTGGAGCAAAAAGGCAGAAATTCCCCGTATTTTGGAGCAAAATTGCAGAAAATCCCCTAATTTTGGGGCAAAAATCAGAAACTCTCTTTATTTTGGGGCAAAATTCAAGAAATTAACTTTATTTTGGGGCAAAATTGGAGGAATTTACCTTATTTTTGGGCAAAATTGCAGAAATTTCCCTTATTTGGGGCAAAATTGCAGAAATGTCACTTATTTTCAGGAATAAGGGCTGATATATCATTTATTTTGGGGCAAAAAGGGAGAAATTTCTCTTATTTTGGGGCAAATTGCAGAAATTTTTCTTATTTGGGGCAAAATTGCAGAAACTTCAATTATTTTCAGGTAAAAAGGCTGAAATTTCCTTTATTTTTGGGCAAAAAGGGAGAAATTCCCCTTATTTTGGGGCAAAATTGAAGAAATTTCCCTTGTTATTGAAAAAAATTGCAGAAATTTTCCTTATTTTAGGGCAAAATTGCAGAAATTTCACTTATTTCAGAGAGAAAACGCAAAAATTTTTCTTATTTTGGGGCAAAAAGGCAGAAATTCCCATTATTTTGGGGCAAAAATGCAGAAATTGGACTTATTTTGGGGTAAAATTGCAGAAATTTCACATATTTCAGGGCAAAAAGGCAGAAAATTCCCTTATTTTGGGGCAAAATTGCAGAAATTTCACTTATTTCATGGTAATAAGTCAGAAATTCCTTTTATTTTGGGGCAAAAAAGACAAAAATTCCTTTTGTTTTGGGGGAAAAAGACAGAAATTCCACTTATTTAGAGGCAAAAAGGTAGAAATTCCCATTATTTTGGAGCAAAAATGAAGAAATTTCCCTTTTTTATGGCAAAAAGTTATGCATTCCCCTTATTTTCGGGCAAAAAGGCAGAAATTCCCTGTAT
Source organism: Micromys minutus (assembly GCF_963924665.1). NCBI lineage: Eukaryota > Metazoa > Chordata > Mammalia > Rodentia > Muridae > Micromys > Micromys minutus. Next base: position 2,540,029 of record NW_027667830.1, on the reverse strand, counting down.
TTTGGAGCAAAATTGCAGAAATTCCCCTAATTGTTGGGCAAAAATGCAGAAATTCCTAATATGTTGGGGCAAAAAGACAGAAATTCTCCTTATTTAAGGGCATAATTCAGAAATTTCACTTATTTTGGGGAAAAAATCCAAAATTTCTCTTATTTTGGGGCAAAATTGCACAAATTTCACTTATTTCAGGGAAAAAAGGCAGAAATTTTCCTTATTTTGGGGCAAAAATGTAGAAATTCTTAATATTTTGGGGCAAAAATGCAGAAATTCGCTTTATTTTGAGGGAAAAAGGCTGAAATTCCCCTTATTTGGGGGCAAAAAGGCAGAAATTTCCCATATTTTGGGGCAAAAAGACAGTAATTCCCCTTATTTTGTGGCAAAAATGTAGAAATTTCTTTTATTTCGGGGCAAAATTGCAGAAATATCACTTATTTCAGGGCCTAATTCAAAAATTCCTTTTATTTTGGGGCAAAAGGAGAGAAATTCCATTTATTTTTGGTTAAAAAGGGAGAAATTTCACTTATTTTGAGGTAAAAAGTAGAAATTCCTCTTATTTTGGGGCAAAAATGGAGAAATTTCCCTTTTTTGTGGCAATAGGTATACATTCCCCTTACTTTCGGGATAAAAAGCCGAAATTCCCCGTATTTTGAAGCAAAATTGCAGAAATTTTCATAATTTTCGGGCAAAAAAGCAGAAATTCTCCTTATTTTAGGGCAAAAAGACAGAAAATCTCCTTTTTTCGGGAGCAAACAGTCAGAAATTCCCCTCATTTTGGATCACAATTGCAGAAATTTCCTTTACATTGTGGCAAAATTGCAGAAATTTCCTTTATTTTGGGGCAAAATTGCAGAAATTTCAATTATTTCAGGGTAATAAGTCAGAAATTCCCCTTATTTTGGGGCAAAAAAGACAGAAATTCCCTTTGTTTTGGGGGAAAAAGACAGAAATTCCACTTAGTTAGAGGCAAAAATGCAGAAATTCCCCTTATTTTGGAGCAAAAATGAAGAAATTTTCCTTTTTATGGCAAAAAGGTATGCATTCCCATTATTTTCGTGCAAAAAGGCAGAAATTCCCCGTATTTTGGAGCAAAATTGCAGAAATTGCCCTAATTTTGGGGCAAAAGGCAGAAATTCCCTTTATTTTGGGGCAAAAATCAGAAATTCCCCTTATTTTGGGGCAAAATTCAAAAAATTTCCTTTATTTTGGGGCAAAATTGCAGGAATTTACCTTATTTTGGGGCAAAATTGCAGAAATTTCCTATATTTGGGGCAAAATTGCATAAAATTCACTTATTTTCAAGTAAAAAGGTTGAAATTTCCTTTATTTTGGGGCCAAAAAGAGAAATTCCCCTTATTTTCGGTCAAAATTGCAGAAATTTCCCTTATTATGGAAAAATTGCAGAAATTTCCATATTTTAGAGCAAAATTGCAGAAATTTCACTTATTTCAGGGTAATAAGTCAGAAATTCCCCCTTATTTTGGGGCAAAAAATGCAGAAATTTCCGTTGTTTTCGGGGAATAAGATAGAAATTTCACTTATTTAGAGGCAAAAATGCAGAAATTCCCCTTATTTTGGGGCAAAATTGCAGAAATTTCCTTTTCATTGGGGCAAAATTGCAGAAATTTCCCTTATTATGGGGCAAAATTGCAGAAATTTCACTTATTTCAGGGTAATAAGTCAGAAATTCCCCTTATTTTGGGGCAAAAAAGACAAATATTCTCTTTGTTTTGGGGGAAAAAGACAGAAATTCCGCTTAGAGGCAAAAATGCAGAAATTCCCCTTATTTTGGAGCAAAAATGAAGAAATTTTTCTTTTTATGGCAAAAAGGTATGCATTCCCATTATTTTCTGGCAAAAAGGCAGAAATTCCCCGTATTTTGTAGCAAAATTGCAGAAATTCCCCTAATTTTGGGGCAAAAGGCAGAAATTCCCTTTATTTTGGGACAAAATTCAGACATTCCCCTTATTTTGGGGCAAAATTCAAGAAATTTCCTTAATTTTGGTGTAAAATTGCAGGAATTTACCTTATTTTGGGGCAAAATTGCATAAAATTCACTTATTTTCAGGTAAAAAGGCTGAAATTTTATTTATTTTGGGGCAAAACAATAGAAATTCCCCTTATTTTGGGGCAAAATTGCAGAAATTTCCCTTGTTATGGGAAAAAATTGCAGAAATTTCCCTTATTTTAGGACAAAATTGCAGAAATTTCACTTATTTCAGAGAAATAAAGCAAAAATGTTTCTTATTTTGGGGCAAAAAGGCAGAAAATCTCATTATTTTTGGGCAAAAAGGCAGAAATTCACCTTATTTTGCGGTAAAATTGCAGAAATTTCACATATTTCAGGGCAAAAAGGCAGAAATTTCCCTTTTTTGGGGGCAAAATTGCAGAAATTTCACTTATTTCAGGGTAATAAGTCAGAAATTCCCCCTTATTTTGGGGCTAAAAATACAGAAATTCCCGTTGTTTTGGGGAAAAAAGACAGAAATTCCTCTTATTTGGAGTCAAAAAGGCAGAAATTCCCCTTATTTTGGAGCAAATATGAAGAAATTTCCCTCTTTTATGGCAAAAAGATATGCATTTCCCTTATTTTTGAGAAAAAAGGCAGAAATTCCCTGTATTTTGGAGCAAAATTGCAGAAATTCCCCTAATTCTGGGGCAAAAGGCAGAAATTCCCTATATGTTGGGGCAAAAAGACAGAAATTCTCCTTATTTTGGGGCAAAACTCAGAAATTCCACTTCTTTTGGGGCAAAATTCCAGAAATTTCCCTTATTTTGGGGCAAAATTGTAGAAATTTCACTTATTTTGGGGCAAAATTGCAGAAATTTCACTTATTTCAGGGGAAAAAGTCAGAAATTTTCCTTATTTTGGGGCAAAATAACAGAAATTCCTAATATTTTGTGGCAAAAATGCAGAAATTCCTCTTATTTTGAGGTAAAAAGGCTGAATTCCCCTTATTTGGGGGCAAAAAGGCAGAAATTTCCCTTATTTTGGGGCAAAATTGCAGAAATTTCACTTATTTCAGGGTAATGAGTCAGAAATTCCTCTTATTTTGGAGCAAAAAAGAGAGAAATTCCCTTTGTTTTGTGGGAAAAAGACAGAAATTCCACTTATTTCGAGGCAAAAAGGCAGAAATTCCCCTTATTTTGGAGCAAAAATGAAGAAATTTCATTTTTTATGGCAAAAAGGTATGCATTCCCATTATTTTCGGGCAAAAACGCAGAAATTTCCTGTATTTTGGAGCAAAAAGGCAGAAATTCCCCGTATTTTGGAGCAAAATTGCAGAAAATCCCCTAATTTTGGGGCAAAAATCAGAAACTCTCTTTATTTTGGGGCAAAATTCAAGAAATTAACTTTATTTTGGGGCAAAATTGGAGGAATTTACCTTATTTTTGGGCAAAATTGCAGAAATTTCCCTTATTTGGGGCAAAATTGCAGAAATGTCACTTATTTTCAGGAATAAGGGCTGATATATCCTTTATTTTGGGGCAAAAAGGGAGAAATTTCTCTTATTTTGGGGCAAATTGCAGAAATTTTTCTTATTTGGGGCAAAATTGCAGAAACTTCAATTATTTTCAGGTAAAAAGGCTGAAATTTCCTTTATTTTTGGGCAAAAAGGGAGAAATTTCCCTTATTTTGGGGCAAAATTGAAGAAATTTCCCTTGTTATTGAAAAAAATTGCAGAAATTTTCCTTATTTTAGGGCAAAATTGCAGAAATTTCACTTATTTCAGAGAGAAAACGCAAAAATTTTTCTTATTTTGGGGCAAAAAGGCAGAAATTCCCATTATTTTGGGGCAAAAAGGCAGAAATTGGACTTATTTTGGGGTAAAATTGCAGAAATTTCACATATTTCAGGGCAAAAAGGCAGAAAATTCCCTTATTTTGGGGCAAAATTGCAGAAATTTCACTTATTTCATGGTAATAAGTCAGAAATTCCTTTTATTTTGGGGCAAAAAAGACAAAAATTCCTTTTGTTTTGGGGGAAAAAGACAGAAATTCCACTTATTTAGAGGCAAAAAGGTAGAAATTCCCATTATTTTGGAGCAAAAATGAAGAAATTTCCCTTTTTTATGGCAAAAAGTTATGCATTCCCCTTATTTTCGGGCAAAAAGGCAGAAATTCCCTGTATTTTGGAGCAAAATTGCAGAAATTCCCCTAATTGTTGGGCAAAAATGCAGAAATTCCTAATATGTTGGGGCAAAAAGACAGAAATTCTCCTTATTTAAGGGCATAATTCAGAAATTTCACTTATTTTGGGGAAAAAATCCAAAATTTCTCTTATTTTGGGGCAAAATTACACAAATTTCACTTATTTCAGGGAAAAAAGGCAGAAATTTTCCTTATTTTGGGGCAAAAATGTAGAAATTCTTAATATTTTGTGGCAAAAATGCAGAAATTCGCTTTATTTTGAGGGAAAAAGGCTGAAATTCCCCTTATTTGGGGGCAAAAAGGCAGAAATTTCCCATATTTTGGGGCAAAAAGACAGTAATTCCCCTTATTTTGTGGCAAAAATGTAGAAATTTCTTTTATTTCGGGGCAAAATTGCAGAAACATCACTTATTTCAGGGCCTAATTCAAAAATTCCTTTTATTTTGGGGCAAAAGGAGAGAAATTCCATTTATTTTTGGTTAAAAAGGGAGAAATTTCACTTATTTTGAGGTAAAAAGTAGAAATTCCTCTTATTTTGGGGCAAAAATGGAGAAATTTCCCTTTTTTGTGGCAATAGGTATACATTCCCCTTACTTTCGGGATAAAAAGCCGAAATTCCCCGTATTTTGAAGCAAAATTGCAGAAATTTTCATAATTTTCGGGCAAAAAAGCAGAAATTCTCCTTATTTTAGGGCAAAAAGACAGAAAATCTCCTTTTTTCGGGAGCAAACAGTCAAAAATTCCCCTCATTTTGGATCACAATTGCAGAAATTTCCTTTACATTGTGGCAAAATTGCAGAAATTTCCTTTATTTTGGGGCAAAATTGCAGAAATTTCAATTATTTCAGGGTAATAAGTCAGAAATTCCCCTTATTTTGGGGCAAAAAAGACAAATATTCTCTTTGTTTTGGGGGAAAAAGACAGAAATTCCACTTAGCTAGAGGCAAAAATGCAGAAATTTCCCTTATTTTGGAGCAAAAATGAAGAAATTTTTCTTTTTATGGCAAAAAGGTATGCATTCCCATTATTTTCTGGCAAAAAGGCAGAAATTCCCCATATTTTGGAGCAAAATTGCAGAAATTCCCCTAATTTTGGGGCAAAAGGCAGAAATTCCCTTTATTTTGGGACAAAAATCAGACATTCCCCTTATTTTGGGGCAAAATTCAAGAAATTTCCTTTATTTTGGGGTAAAATTGCAGGAATTTTCCTTATTTTGGGGCAAAATTGCAGAAATTTCCTTAATTTGGGGCAAAATTGCATAAAATTCACTTATTTTCAGGTAAAAAGGCTGAAATTTTCTTTATTTTGGGGCAAAAAAATAGAAATTCCCCTTATTTTGGGGCAAAATTGCAGAAATTTCCCTTGTTATGGGAAAAAATTGCAGAAATTTCCCTTATTTTAGGACAAAATTGCAGAAATTTCACTTATTTCAGAGAAATAAAGCAAAAATGTTTCTTATTTTGGGGCAAAAAGGCAGAAAATCTCATTATTTTTGGGCAAAAAGGCAGAAATTCACCTTATTTTGCGGTAAAATTGCAGAAATTTCACATATTTCAGGGCATAAAGGCAGAAATTTCCCTTTTTTGGGGGCAAAATTGCAGAAATTTCACTTATTTCAGGGTAATAAGTCAGAAATTCCCCCTTATTTTGGGGCTAAAAATACAGAAATTCCCGTTGTTTTGGAGAAAAAAGACAGAAATTCAACTTATTTGGAGTCAAAAGAGCAGAAATTCCCCTTATTTTGGAGCAAATATGAAGAAATTTCCCTCTTTTATGGCAAAAAGATATGCATTTCCCTTATTTTTGAGAAAAAAGGCAGAAATTCCCTGTATTTTGGAGCAAAATTGCAGAAATTCCCCTAATTCTGGGGCAAAAGGCAGAAATTCCCTATATGTTGGGGCAAAAAGACAGAAATTCTCCTTATTTTGGGGCAAAACTCAGAAATTCCACTTCTTTTGGGGCAAAATTCCAGAAATTTCCCTTATTTTGGGGCAAAATTGTAGAAATTTCACTTATTTTGGGGCAAAATTGCAGAAATTTCACTTATTTCAGGGAAAAAAGTCAGAAATTTTCCTTATTTTGGGGCAAAATAACAGAAATTCCTAATATTTTGTGGCAAAAATGCAGAAATTCCTCTTATTTTGAGGTAAAAAGGCTGAATTCCCCTTATTTGGGGGCAAAAAGGCAGAAATTTCCCTTATTTTGGGGCAAAATTGCAGAAATTTCACTTATTTCAGGGTAATGAGTCAGAAATTCCTCTTATTTTGGAGCAAAAAAGAGAGAAATTCCCTTTGTTTTGTGGGAAAAAGACAGAAATTCCACTTATTTCGAGGCAAAAAGGCAGAAATTCCCCTTATTTTGGAGCAAAAATGAAGAAATTTCATTTTTTATGGCAAAAAGGTATGAATTCCCATTATTTTCGGGCAAAAACGCAGAAATTCCCTGTATTTTGGAGCAAAAAGGCAGAAATTCCCCGTATTTTGGAGCAAAATTGCAGAAAATCCCCTAATTTTGGGGCAAAAATCAAAAACTCTCTTTATTTTGGGGCAAAATTCAAGAAATTCCCTTTATTTTGGGGCAAAATTGGAGGAATTTACCTTATTTTTGGGCAAAATTGCAGAAATTTCCCTTATTTGGGGCAAAATTGCAGAAATGTCACTTATTTTCAGGAATAAGGGCTGATATATCCTTTATTTTGGGGCAAAAAGGGAGAAATTTCTCTTATTTTGGGGCAAATTGCAGAAATTTTTCTTATTTGGGGCAAAATTGCAGAAACTTCAATTATTTTCAGGTAAAAAGGCTGAAATTTCCTTTATTTTCGGGCAAAAAGGGAGAAATTCCCCTTATTTTGGGGCAAAATTGAAGAAATTTCCCTTGTTATTGAAAAAAATTGCAGAAATTTTCCTTATTTTAGGGCAAAATTGCAGAAATTTCACTTATTTCAGAGAGAAAACGCAAAAATTTTTCTTATTTTGGGGCAAAAAGGCAGAAATTCCCATTATTTTGGGGCAAAAATGCAGAAATTGGACTTATTTTGGGGTAAAATTGCAGAAATTTCACATATTTCAGGGCAAAAAGGCAGAAAATTCCCTTATTTTGGGGCAAAATTGCAGAAATTTCACTTATTTCATGGTAATAAGTCAGAAATTCCTTTTATTTTGGGGCAAAAAAGACAAAAATTCCTTTTGTTTTGGGGGAAAAAGACAGAAATTCCACTTATTTAGAGGCAAAAAGGTAGAAATTCCCATTATTTTGGAGCAAAAATGAAGAAATTTCCCTTTTTTATGGCAAAAAGTTATGCATTCCCCTTATTTTCGGGCAAAAAGGCAGAAATTCCCTGTATTTTGGAGCAAAATTGCAGAAATTCCCCTAATTGTTGGGCAAAAATGCAGAAATTCCTAATATGTTGGGGCAAAAAGACAGAAATTCTCCTTATTTAAGGGCATAATTCAGAAATTTCACTTATTTTGGGGAAAAAATCCAAAATTACTCTTATTTTGGGGCAAAATTGCACAAATTTCACTTATTTCAGGGAAAAAAGGCAGAAATTTTCCTTATTTTGGGGCAAAAATGTAGAAATTCTTAATATTTTGTGGCAAAAATGCAGAAATTCGCTTTATTTTGAGGGAAAAAGGCTGAAATTCCCCTTATTTGGGGGCAAAAAGGCAGAAATTTCCCATATTTTGGGGCAAAAAGACAGTAATTCCCCTTATTTTGTGGCAAAAATGTAGAAATTTCTTTTATTTCGGGGCAAAATTGCAGAAATATCACTTATTTCAGGGCCTAATTCAAAAATTCCTTTTATTTTGGGGCAAAAGGAGAGAAATTCCATTTATTTTTGGTTAAAAAGGGAGAAATTGCAATTATTTTGAGGTAAAAAGTAGAAATTCCTCTTGTTTTGGAGCAAAAATGGAGAAATTTCCCTTTTTTGTGGCAATAGGTATACATTCCCCTTACTTTCGGGATAAAAAGCCGAAATTCCCCGTATTTTGAAGCAAAATTGCAGAAATTTTCATAATTTTCGGGCAAAAAAGCAGAAATTCTCCTTATTTTAGGGCAAAAAGACAGAAAATCTCCTTTTTTCGGGAGCAAACAGTCAGAAATTCCCCTCATTTTGGATCACAATCGCAGAAATTTCCTTTACATTGTGGCAAAATTGCAGAAATTTCCCTTATTTTGGGGCAAAATTGCAGAAATTTCAATTATTTCAGGGTAATAAGTCAGAAATTCCCCTTATTTTGGGGCAAAAAAGACAGAAATTCCCTTTGTTTTGGGGGAAAAAGACAGAAATTCCACTTAGTTAGAGGCAAAAATGCAGAAATTCCCCTTATTTTGGAGCAAAAATGAAGAAATTTTCCTTTTTATGGCAAAAAGGTATGCATTCCCATTATTTTCGTGCAAAAAGGCAGAAATTCCCCGTATTTTGGAGCAAAATTGCAGAAATTGCCCTAATTTTGGGGCAAAAGGCAGAAATTCCCTTTATTTTGGGGCAAAAATCAGAAATTCCCCTTATTTTGGGGCAAAATTGCAGGAATTTACCTTATTTTGGGGCAAAATTGCAGAAATTTCCTTTATTTGGGGCAAAATTGCATAAAATTCACTTATTTTCAAGTAAAAAGGCTGAAATTTCCTTTATTTTGGGGCAAAAAAAGAGAAATTCCCCTTATTTTGGGGCAAAAAATGCAGAAATTCCCGTTGTTTTCGGGGAATAAGATAGAAATTTCACTTATTTAGAGGCAAAAATGCAGAAATTCCCCTTATTTTGGGGCAAAATTGCAGAAATTTCCTTTACATTGGGGCAAAATTGCAGAAATTTCCCTTATTATGGGGCAAAATTGCAGAAATTTCACTTATTTCAGGGTAATAAGTCAGAAATTCCCCTTATTTTGGGGCAAAAAAGACAGAAATTCCTATATTTTGGGGGAAAAAGACAGAAATTCCACTTAGTTAGAGGCAAAAATGCAGAAATTCCCCTTATTTTGGAGCAAAAATGAAGAAATTTTCCTTTTTATGGCAAAAAGGTATGCATTCCCATTATTTTCGTGCAAAAAGGCAGAAATTCCCCGTATTTTGGAGCAAAATTGCAGAAATTGCCCTAATTTTGGGGCAAAAGGCAGAAATTCCCTTTATTTTGGGGCAAAAATCAGAAATTCTCCTTATTTTGGGGCAAAATTCAAAAAATTTCCTTTATTTTGGGGTAAAATTGCAGGAATTTACCTTATTTTGGGGCAAAATTGCAGAAATTTTCTTTATTTGGGGCAAAATTGCATAAAATTCACTTATTTTCAAGTAAAAAGGCTGAAATTTCCTTTATTTTGGGGCAAAAAAGAGACATTCCCCTTATTTTGGGTCAAAATTGCAGAAATTTCCCTTATTATGGAAAAATTGCAAAAATTTCCATATTTTAGGGCAAAATTGCAGAAATTTCACTTATTTCAGGGTAATAAGTCAGAAATTCCCGCTTATTTTGGGGCAAAAAATGCAGAAATTCCCGTTGTTTTGGGGGAATAAGATAGAAATTCCACTTATTTAGAGGCAAAAATGATGAAATTCCCCTTATTTTGGGGCAAAATTTCAGAAATTTCCTTTACATTGGGGCAAAATTGCAGAAATTTCCATTATTTTGGGGCAAAATTGCAGAAATTTCACTTATTTCAGGGTAATAAGTCAGAAATTCCCCTTATTTTGGGGCAAAAAAGACAAATATTCTCTTTGTTTTGGGGTAAAAAGACAGAAATTCCACTTAGTTAGAGGCAAAAATGCAGAAATTCCCCTTATTTTGGAGCAAAAATGAAGAAATTTTTCTTTTTATGGCAAATAGGTATGCATTCCCATTATTTTCTGGCAAAAAGACAGAAATTCCCCGTATTTTGGAGCAAAATTGCAGAAATTCCCCTAATTTTGGGGAAAAAGGCAGAAATTCCCTTTATTTTGGGACAAAAATCAGACATTCCCCTTATTTTGGGGCAAAATTCAAGAAATTTCCTTTATTTTGGGGTAAAATTGCAGGAATATTCCTTATTTTGGGGCAAAATTGCAGAAATTTCCTTAATTTGGGGCAAAATTGCATAAAATTCACTTATTTTCAGGTATAAAGGCTGAAATTTTCTTTATTTTGGGGCAAAAAAAGAGAAATTCCCCTTATTTTGGGGCAAAATTGCAGAAATTTCCCTTGTTATGGGAAAAAATATCAGAAATTTCCCTTATTTTAGGACAAAATTGCAGAAATTTCACTTATTTCAGAGAAATAAAGCAAAAATGTTTCTTATTTTGGGGCAAAAAGGCAGAAAATCTCATTATTTTTGGGCAAAAAGGCAGAAATTCACCTTATTTTGCAGTAAAATTGCAGAAATTTCACATATTTCAGGGCAAAAAGGCAGAAATTTCCCTTTTTTGGGGGCAAAATTGCAGAAATTTCACTTATTTCAGGGTAATAAGTCAGAAATTCCCCCTTATTTTGGGGCTAAAAATACAGAAATTCCCGTTGTTTTGGGGAAAAAAGACAGAAATTCCACTTATTTGTAGTCAAAAAGGCAGGAATTCCCCTTATTTTGGAGCAAATATGAAGAAATTTCCCTCTTTTATGGCAAAAAGATATGCATTTCCCTTATTTTTGAGAAAAAAGGCAGAAATTCCCTGTATTTTGGAGCAAAATTGCAGAAATTCCCCTAATTCTGGGGCAAAAGGCAGAAATTCCCTATATGTTGGGGCAAAAAGACAGAAATTCTCCTTATTTTGGGGCAAAACTCAGAAATTCCACTTCTTTTGGGGTAAAATTCCAGAAATTTCCCTTATTTTGGGGCAAAATTGTAGAAATTTCACTTATTTTGGGGCAAAATTGCAGAAATTTCACTTATTTCAGGGGAAAAAGTCAGAAATTTTCCTTATTTTGGGGCAAAATAACAGAAATTCCTAATATTTTGTGGCAAAAATGCAGAAATTCCTCTTATTTTGAGGTAAAAAGGCTGAATTCCCCTTATTTGGGGGCAAAAAGGCAGAAATTTCCCTTATTTTGGGGCAAAATTGCAGAAATTTCACTTATTTCAGGGTAATGAGTCAGAAATTCCTCTTATTTTGGAGCAAAAAAGAGAGAAATTCCCTTTGTTTTGTGGGAAAAAGACAGAAATTCCACTTATTTCGAGGCAAAAAGGCAGAAATTCCCCTTATTTTGGAGCAAAAATGAAGAAATTTCATTTTTTATGGCAAAAAGGTATGCATTCCCATTATTTTCGGGCAAAAACGCAGAAATTTCCTGTATTTTGGAGCAAAAAGGCAGAAATTCCCCGTATTTTGGAGCAAAATTGCAGAAAATCCCCTAATTTTGGGGCAAAAATCAGAAACTCTCTTTATTTTCGGGCAAAATTCAAGAAATTCCCTTTATTTTGGGGCAAAATTGGAGGAATTTACCTTATTTTTGGGCAAAATTGCAGAAATTTCCCTTATTTGGGGCAAAATTGCAGAAATTTCACTTATTTTCAGGAATAAGGGCTGATATATCCTTTATTTTGGGGCAAAAAGGGAGAAATTTCTCTTATTTTGGGGCAAAATTGCAGAAATTTTTCTTATTTGGGGCAAAATTGCAGAAACTTCAATTATTTTCAGGTAAAAAGGCTGAAATTTCCTTTATTTTGGGGCAAAAAGGAAGAAATTCCCCTTATTTTGGGGCAAAATTGAAGAAATTTCCTTTGTTATTGAAAAAAATTACAGAAATTTTCCTTATTTTAGGGCAAAATTGCAGAAATTTCACTTATTTCAGAGAAAAAACGCAAAAATTTTTCTTATTTTGGGGCAAAAAGGCAGAAATTCCCATTATTTTGGGGCAAAAAGGCAGAAATTGGACTTATTTTGGGGTAAAATTGCAGAAATTTCACATATTTCAGGGCAAAAAGGCAGAAAATTCCCTTATTTTGGGGCAAAATTGCAGAAATTTCACTTATTTCATGGTAATAAGTCAGAAATTCCTTTTATTTTGGGGCAAAAAAGACAAAAATTCCTTTTGTTTTGGGGGAAAAAGACAGAAATTCCACTTATTTAGAGGCAAAAAGGCAGAAATTCCCATTATTTTGGAGCAAAAATGAAGAAATTTCCCTTTTTTATGGCAAAAAGCTATGCATTCCCCTTATTTTCGGGCAAAAAGGCAGAAATTCCCTGTATTTTGGAGCAAAATTGCAGAAATTCCCCTAATTGTTGGGCAAAAATGCAGAAATTCCTAATATGTTGGGGCAAAAAGACAGAAATTCTCCTTATTTAAGGGCATAATTCAGAAATTCCACTTATTTTGGGGAAAAAATCCAAAATTTCTCTTATTTTGGGGCAAAATTGCACAAATTTCACTTATTTCAGGGAAAAAAGGCAGAAATTTTCCTTATTTTGGGGCAAAAATGTAGAAATTCTTAATATTTTGTGGCAAAAATGCAGAAATTCGCTTTATTTTGAGGGAAAAAGGCTGAATTTCCCTTTATTTGGGGGCAAAAAGGAAGAAATTTCCCTTATTTTGGGGCAAAAAGACAGTAATTCCCCTTATTTTGTGGCAAAAATGTAGAAATTTCTTTTATTTCGGGGCAAAATTGCAGAAATATCACTTATTTCAGGGCCTAATTCAAAAATTCCTTTTATTTTGGGGCAAAAAGAGAGAAATTCCATTTATTTTTGGTTAAAAAGGGAGAAATTTCACTTATTTTGAGGTAAAAAGTAGAAATTCCTCTTATTTTGGGGCAAAAATGAAGAAATTTCCTTTTTTTGTGGCAAAAGGTATACATTCCCCTTACTTTCGGGATAAAAAGCCGAAATAGCCCGTATTTTAAAGCAAAATTGCATAAATTTTCATAATTTTCGGGCAAAAAAGCAGAAATTCTCCTTATTTTAGGGCAAAAAGACAGAAAATCTCCTTTTTTCGGGAGCAAACAGTCAGAAAGAAATTCCCCTTATTTTGGGGCAAAATTGCAGAAATTTCACTTATTTCAGGGTAATAAGTCAGAAATTCCCGCTTATTTTGGGGCAAAAAATGCAGAAATTCCCGTTGTTTTGGGGGAATAAGATAGCAATTCCACTTATTTAGAGGCAAAAATGATGAAATTCCCCTTATTTTGGGGCAAAATTGCAGAAATTTCCTTTACATTGGGGCAAAATTGCAGAAATTTCCATTATTTTGGGGCAAAATTGCAGAAATTTCACTTATTTCAGGGTAATAAGTCAGAAATTCCCTTTATTTTGGGGCAAAAAAGACAAATATTCTCTTTGTTTTGGGGGAAAAAGACAGAAATTCCACTTAGTTAGAGGCAAAAATGCAGAAATTCCCCTTATTTTGGAGCAAAAATGAAGAAATTTTTCTTTTTATGGCAAATAGGTATGCATTCCCATTATTTTCTGGCAAAAAGACAGAAATTCCCCGTATTTTGGAGCAAAATTGCAGAAATTCCCCTAACTTTGGGGAAAAAGGCAGAAATTCCCTTTATTTTGGGACAAAAATCAGACATTCCCCTTATTTTGGGGCAAAATTCAAGAAATTTCCTTTATTTTGGGGTAAAATTGCAGGAATTTTCCTTATTTTGGGGCAAAATTGCAGAAATTTCCTTAATTTGGGGCAAAATTGCATAAAATTCACTTATTTTCAGGTATAAAGGCTGAAATTTTCTTTATTTTGGGGCAAAAAAAGAGAAATTCCCCTTATTTTGGGGCAAAATTGCAGAAATTTCCCTTGTTATGGGAAAAAATATCAGAAATTTCCCTTATTTTAGGACAAAATTGCAGAAATTTCACATATTTCAGAGAAATAAAGCAAAAATGTTTCTTATTTTGGGGCAAAAAGGCAGAAACTCTCATTATTTTAGGGCAAAAAGGCAGAAATTCACCTTATTTTGTGGTAAAATTGCAGAAATTTCACATATTTCAGGGCAAAAAGGCAGAAATTTCCCATTTTTGGGGGCAAAATTGCTGAAATTTCACTTATTTCAGGGTAATAAGTCAGAAATTCCCCCTTATTTTGGGGCTAAAAATACAGAAATTCCCGTTGTTTTGGGGAAAAAAGACAGAAATTCCACTTATTTGGAGTCAAAAAGGCAGAAATTCCCCTTATTTTGGAGCAAATATGAAGAAATTTCCCTCTTTTATGGCAAAAAGATATGCATTTCCCTTATTTTTGAGAAAAAAGGCAGAAATTCCCTGTATTTTGGAGCAAAATTGCAGAAATTCCCCTAATTCTGGGGCAAAAGGCAGAAATTCCCTATATGTTGGGGCAAAAAGACAGAAATTCTCCTTATTTTGGGGCAAAACTCAGAAATTCCACTTCTTTTGGGGCAAAATTCCAGAAATTTCCCTTATTTTGGGGCAAAATTGTAGAAATTTCACTTATTTTGGGGCAAAATTGCAGAAATTTCACTTATTTCAGGGGAAAAAGTCAGAAATTTTCCTTATTTTGGGGCAAAATAACAGAAATTCCTAATATTTTGTGGCAAAAATGCAGAAATTCCTCTTATTTTGAGGTAAAATGGCTGAATTCCCCTTATTTGGGGGCAAAAAGGCAGAAATTTCCCTTATTTTGGGGCAAAATTGCAGAAATTTCACTTATTTCAGGGTAATGAGTCAGAAATTCCTCTTATTTTGGAGCAAAAAAGAGAGAAATTCCCTTTGTTTTGTGGGAAAAAGACAGAAATTCCACTTATTTAGAGGCAAAAAGGCAGAAATTCCCCTTATTTTGGAGCAAAAATGAAGAAATTTCATTTTTTATGGCAAAAAGGTATGCATTCCCATTATTTTCGGGCAAAAACGCAGAAATTTCCTGTATTTTGGAGCAAAAAGGCAGAAATTCCCCGTATTTTGGAGCAAAATTGCAGAAAATCCCCTAATTTTGGGGCAAAAATCAGAAACTCTCTTTATTTTCGGGCAAAATTCAAGAAATTCCCTTTATTTTGGGGCAAAATTGGAGGAATTTACCTTATTTTTGGGCAAAATTGCAGAAATTTCCCTTATTTGGGGCAAAATTGCAGAAATTTCACTTATTTTCAGGAATAAGGGCTGATATATCCTTTATTTTGGGGCAAAAAGGGAGAAATTTCTCTTATTTTGGGGCAAAATTGCAGAAATTTTTATTTGGGGCAAAATTGCAGAAACTTCAATTATTTTCAGGTAAAAAGGCTGAAATTTCCTTTATTTTGGGGCAAAAAGGAAGAAATTCCCCTTATTTTGGGGCAAAATTGAAGAAATTTCCCTTGTTATTGAAAAAAATTACAGAAATTTTCCTTATTTTAGGGCAAAATTGCAGAAATTTCACTTATTTAAGAGAAAAAACGCAAAAATTTTTCTTATTTTGGGGCAAAAAGGCAGAAATTCCCATTATTTTGGGGCAAAAAGGCAGAAATTGGACTTATTTTGGGGTAAAATTGCAGAAATTTCACATATTTCAGGGCAAAAAGGCAGAAAATTCCCTTATTTTGGGGCAAAATTGCAGAAATTTCACTTATTTCATGGTAATAAGTCAGAAATTCCTTTTATTTTGGGGCAAAAAAGACAAAAATTCCTTTTGTTTTGGGGGCAAAAGACAGAAATTCCACTTATTTAGAGGCAAAAAGGCAGAAATTCCCATTATTTTGGAGCAAAAATGAAGAAATTTCCCTTTTTTATGGCAAAAAGCTATGCATTCCCCTTATTTTCGGGCAAAAAGGCAGAAATTCCCTGTATTTTGGAGCAAAATGGCAGAAATTCCCCTAATTGTTGGGCAAAAATGCAGAAATTCCTAATATGTTGGGGCAAAAAGACAGAAATTCTCCTTATTTAAGGGCATAATTCAGAAATTCCACTTATTTTGGGGAAAAAATCCAAAATTTCTCTTATTTTGGGGCAAAATTACACAAATTTCACTTATTTCAGGGAAAAAAGGCAGAAATTTTCCTTATTTTGGGGCAAAAATGTAGAAATTCTTAATATTTTGTGGCAAAAATGCAGAAATTCGCTTTATTTTGAGGGAAAAAGGCTGAATTTCCCCTTATTTGGGGGCAAAAAGGCAGAAATTTCCCTTATTTTGGGGCAAAAAGACAGTAATTCCCCTTATTTTGTGGCAAAAATGTAGAAATTTCTTTTATTTCGGGGCAAAATTGCAGAAATATCACTTATTTCAGGGCCTAATTCAAAAATTCCTTTTATTTTGGGGCAAAAAGAGAGAAATTCCATTTATTTTTGGTTAAAAAGGGAGAAATTTCACTTATTTTGAGGTAAAAAGTAGAAATTCCTCTTATTTTGGGGCAAAAATGAAGAAATTTCCCTTTTTTGTGGCAAAAGGTATACATTCCCCTTACTTTCGGGATAAAAAGCCGAAATAGCCCGTATTTTAAGGCAAAATTGCATAAATTTTCATAATTTTCGGGCAAAAAAGCAGAAATTCTCCTTATTTTAGGGCAAAAAGACAGAAAATCTCCTTTTTTCGGGAGCAAACAGTCAGAAAGAAATTCCCCTTATTTTGGGGCAAAATTGCAGAAATTTCCTTTACATTGTGGCAAAATTGCAGAAATTTCCTTTATTTTGGGGCAAAATTGCAGAAATTTCACTTATTTCAGGGTAATAAGTCAGAAATTCCCCTTATTTTGGGGCAAAAAAGACAGAAATTCCCTATGTTTTGGGGGAAAAAGACAGAAATTCCACTTAGTTAGAGGCAAAAATGCAGAAATTCCCCTTATTTTGGAGCAAAAATTAAGAAATTATCCTTTTTATGGCAAAAAGGTATGCGTTCCCATTATTTTCGTGCAAAAAGACAGAAATTCCCCGTATTTTGGAGCAAAATTGCAGAAATTGCCCTAATTTTGGGGCAAAAGGCAGAATTCCCTTTATTTTGGGGCAAAAATCAGAAATTCCCCTTATTTTGGGGCAAAATTCAAAAAATTTCCTTTTTTTGGGGGCAAAATTGCAGGAATTTACCTTATTTTGGGGCAAAATTGCAGAAATTTTCTTTATTTGGGGCAAAATTGCATAAAATTCACTTATTTTCAAGTAAAAAGTCTGAAATTTCCTTTATTTTGGGGCAAAAAAAGAGAAATTCCCCTTATTTTGGGTCAAAATTGCAGAAATTTCCCTTATTATGGAAAAATTGCAGAAATTTCCATATTTTAGGGCAAAATTGCAGAAATTTCACTTATTTCAGGGTAATAAGTCAGAAATTCCCGCTTATTTTGGGGCAAAAAATGCAGAAATTCCCGTTGTTTTGGGGGAATAAGATAGAAATTCCACTTATTTAGAGGCAAAAATGCAGAAATTCCCCTTATTTTGGGGCAAAATTGCAGAAATTTCCTTTACATTTGGGCAAAATTGCAGAAATTTCCCTTATTTTGGGGCAAAATTGCAGAAATTTCACTTATTTCAGGGTAATAAGTCAGAAATTCCCCTTATTTTGTGGGAAAAAAGACAAATATTCTCTTTGTTTTGGGGGAAAAAGACAGAAATTCCACTTAGTTAGAGGCAAAAATGCAGAAATTCCCCTTATTTTGGAGCAAAAATGAAGAAATTTTTCTTTTTATGGCAAAAAGGTATGCATTCCCATTATTTTCTGGCAAAAAGACAGAAATTCCCCGTATTTTGGAGCAAAATTGCAGAAATTGCCCTAATTTTGGGGCAAAAGGCAGAAATTCCCTTTATTTTGGGACAAAAATCAGACATTCCCCTTATTTTGGGGCAAAATTCAAGAAATTTCCTTTATTTTGTGGTAAAATTGCAGGAATTTTCCTTATTTTGGGGCAAAATTGCAGAAATTTCCTTAATTTGGGGCAAAATTGCATAAAATTCACTTATTTTCAGGTATAAAGGCTGAAATTTTCTTTATTTTGGGGCAAAAAAAGAGAAATTCCCCTTATTTTGGGGCAAAATTGCAGAAATTTCCCTTGTTATGGGAAAAAATATCAGAAATTTCCTTTATTTTAAGACAAAATTGCAGAAATTTCACTTATTTCAGAGAAATAAAGCAAAAATGTTTCTTATTTTGGGGCAAAAAGGCAGAAACTCTCATTATTTTAGGGCAAAAAGGCAGAAATTCACCTTATTTTGCGGTAAAATTGCAGAAATTTCACATATTTCAGGGCAAAAAGGCAGAAATTTCCCTTTTTTGGGGGCAAAATTGCAGAAATTTCACTTATTTCAGGGTAATAAGTCAGAAATTCCCCCTTATTTTGGGGCTAAAAATACAGAAATTCCCGTTGTTTTGGGGAAAAAAGACAGAAATTCCACTTATTTGGAGTCAAAAAGGCATAAATTCCCCTTATTTTGGAGCAAATATGAAGAAATTTCCCTTTTTTATGGCAAAAAGATATGCATTTCTCTTATTTTTGAGAAAAAAGGCAGAAATTCCCCGTATTTTGGAGCAAAATTGCAGAAATTCCCCTAATTCTGGGGCAAAAGGCAGAAATTCCCTATATGTTGGGGCAAAAAGACAGAAATTCTCCTTATTTTGGGGCAAAACTCAGAAATTCCACTTCTTTTGGGGCAAAATTCCAGAAATTTCCCTTATTTTGGGGCAAAATTGTAGAAATTTCACTTATTTTGGGGCAAAATTGCAGAAATTTCACTTATTTCAGGGAAAACAGTCAGAAATTTTCCTTATTTTGGGGCAAAATAACAGAAATTCCTAATATTTTGTGGCAAAAATGCAGAAATTCCTTATATTTTGAGGTAAAAAGGCTGAATTCCCCTTATTTGGGGGCAAAAAGGCAGAAATTTCCTGTATTTTGAGCAAAAAGGCAGAAATTCCCCGTATTTTGGAGCAAAATTGCAGAAAATCCCCTAATTTTGGGGCAAAAATCAGAAACTCTCTTTATTTTCGGGCGAAATTCAAGAAATTCCCTTTATTTTGGGGCAAAATTGGAGGTATTTACCTTATTTTTGGGCAAAATTGCAGAAATTTCCCTTATTTGGGGCAAAATTGCAGAAATTTCACTTATTTTCAGGAATAAGGGCTGATATATCCTTTATTTTGGGGCAAAAAGGGAGAAATTTCTCTTATTTTGGGGCAAAATTGCAGAAATTTTCCTTATTTTAGGGCAAAATTGCAGAAATTTCACTTATTTCAGAGAAAAAACGCAAAAATTTTTCTTATTTTGGGGCAAAAAGGCAGAAATTCCCATTATTTTGGGGCAAAAAGGCCGAAATTGGACTTATTTTGGGGTAAAATTGCAGAAATTTCACATATTTCAGGGCAAAAAGGCAGAAATTTCCCTTATTTTGGGGCAAAATTGCAGAAATTTCACTTATTTCATGGTAATAAGTCAGAAATTCCTTTTATTTTGGGGCAAAAAAGACAAAAATTCCTTTTGTTTTGGGGAAAAAGATAGAAATTCCACTTATTTAGAGGCAAAAAGGCAGAAATTCCCATTATTTTGGAGCAAAAATGAAAAAATTTCCCTTTTTTATGGCAAAAAGTTATGCATTCCCCTTATTTTCGGGCAAAAAGGCAGAAATTCCCCGTATTTTGGAGCAAAATTGCAGAAATTCCCCTAATTGTTGGGCAAAAATGCAGAAATTCCTAATATGTTTGGGCAAAAAGACAGAAATTCTCCTTATTTAAAGGCATAATTCAGAAATTCCACTTATTTTGGGGAAAAAATCCAAAATTTCTCTTATTTTGGGGCAAAATTGCACAAATTTCACTTATTTCAGGGAAAAAAGGCAGAAATTTTCCTTATTTTGGGGCAAAAATGTAGAAATTCTTAATATTTTGTTGCAAAAATGCAGAAATTCCTTTTATTTTGAGGGAAGAAGGCTGAAATTCCCCTTATTTGGGGGCAAAAAGGCAGAAATTTCCCTTATTTTGGGGCAAAAAGACAGTAATTCCCCTTATTTTGTGTCAAAAAGGTAGAAATTTCTTTTATTTCCGGGCAAAATTGCAGAAATATCACTTATTTCAGGGCCTAATTTAAAAATTCCTTTTATTTTGGGGCAAAAAGAGAGAAATTCCATTTATTTTTGGTTAAAAAGGGAGAAATTTCACTTATTTTGAGGTAAAAGCAGAAATTCCTCTTATTTTGGGGCAAAAATGAAGAAATTTCCCTTTTTTGTGGCAAAAGGTATACATTCCCCTTACGTTCGGGATAAAAAGCCGAAATTCCCCGTATTTTGAAGCAAAATTGCAGAAATTTTCATAATTTTCGGGCAAAAAAGCAGAAATTCTCCTTATTTTAGGGCAAAAAGACAGAAAATCTCCTTTTTTCGGGAGCAAACAGTTAGAAATTCCCCTTATTTTAGAGCACAATTGCAGAAATTTCCTTTACATTGTGGCAAAATTGCAGAAATTTCCCTTATTTTGGGGCAAAATTGCAGAAATTTCACTTATTTCAGGGTAATAAGTCAGAAATTCCCCTTATTTTGGGGCAAAAAAGACAGAAATTCCCTTTGTTTTGGGGGAAAAAGACAGAAATTCCACTTAGTTAGAGGCAAAAATGCAGAAATTCCCCTTATTTTGGAGCAAAAATGAAGAAATTTTCCTTTTTATGGCAAAAAGGTATGCATTCCCATTATTTTCGTGCAAAAAGGCAGAAATTCCCCGTATTTTGGAGCAAAATTGCAGAAATTGCCCTAATTTAGGGGCAAAAGGCAGAAATTCCCTTTATTTTGGGGCAAAAATCAGAAATTCCCCTTATTTTGGGGCAAAATTCAAGAAATTTCCTTTAATTTGGGGCAAAATTGCAGGAATTTACCTTATTTTGGGGCAAAATTGCAGAAATTTTTTTTATTTGGGGCAAAATTGCAGAAACTTCAATTATTTTCAGGTAAAAAGGCTGAAATTTCTTTTATTTTGGGGCAAAAAGGGAGAAATTCTCCTTATTTTGGGGCAAAATTGAAGAAATTTCCCTTGTTATTGAAAAAAATTGCAGAAATTTTCCTTATTTTAGGGCAAAATTGCAGAAATTTCACTTATTTCAGAGAAAAAACGCAAAAATTTTTCTTATTTTGGGGCAAAAAGGCAGAAATTCCCATTATTTCGGGGCAAAAAGGCAGAAATTCGACTTATTTTGTGGTAAAATTGCAGAAATTTCACATATTTTCAGGAATAAGGGCTGATATATCCTTTATTTTGGGGCAAAAACGGAGAAATTTCTCTTATTTTGGGGCAAAATTGCAAAAATTTCTCTTATTATGGGAAAAATTGCAGAAATTTTCTTTATTTTAGAACAAAATTGCAGAAATTTCACTTATTTCAGAGAAAAAAAGCAAAATTTTTCTTATTTTGGGGCAAAAAGGCAGAAATTCCCATTATTTTGGGGCAAAAAGGCAGAAATTCGACTTATTTTGGGGTAAAATTGCAGAAATTCCCCTAATTTAGGGGCAAAAGGCAGAAATTCCCTTTATTTTGGGGCAAAAATCATAAATTCCCCTTATTTTGGGGCAAAATTCAAGAAATTTCCTTTAATTTGGGGCAAAATTGCAGGAATTTACCTTATTTTGGGGCAAAATTGCAGAAATTTTTCTTATTTGGGGCAAAATTGCAGAAACTTCAATTATTTTCAGGTAAAAAGGCTGAAATTTCTTTTTTTTGGGGCAAAAAGGGAGAAATTCCCCTTATTTTGGGGCAAAATTGAAGAAATTTCCCTTGTTATTGAAAAAAATTGCAAAAATTTTCCTTATTTTAGGGCAAAATTGCAGAAATTTCACTTATTTCAGGGTAATGAGTCAGTAATTCCTCTTATTTTGGGGCAAAAAAGAGAGAAATTCCCTTTGTTTTGTGGGAAAAAGACAGAAATTCCACTTATTTAGAGGCAAAAAGGCAGAAATTCCCCTTATTTTGGAGCAAAAATGAAGAAATTTCATTTTTTATGGCAAAAAGGTATGCATTCCCATTATTTTTGGGCAAAAACGCAGAAATTCCCTGTATTTTGGAGCAAAAAGGCAGAAATTCCTTGTATTTTGGAGCAAAATTGCAGAAAATCCCCTAATTTTGGGGCAAAAATCAGAAACTCTCTTTATTTTGGGGCAAAATTCAAGAAATTCCCTTTATTTTGGGGCAAAATTGGAGGAATTTACCTTATTTTTGGGCAAAATTGCAGAAATTTCCCTTATTTGGGGCAAAATTGCAGAAATTTCACTTATTTTCAGGAATAAGGGCTGATATATCCTTTATTTTGGGGCAAAAAGGGAGAAATTTCTCTTATTTTGGGGCAAAATTGCAAAAATTTCTCTTATTATGGTGAAAAATTGCAGAAATTTTCTTTATTTTAGAACAAAATTGCAGAAATTTCACTTATTTCAGAGGAAAAAAGCAAAAATTTTTCTTATTTTGGGGCAAAAAGGCAGAAATTCCCATTATTTTGGGGCAAAAAGGCAGAAATTCGACTTATTTAGGGGTAAAATTGCAGAAATTCCCCTAATTTAGGGGCAAAAGGCAGAAATTCCCTTTATTTTGGGGCAAAAATCATAAATTCCCCTTATTTTGGGGCAAAATTCAAGAAATTTCCTTTAATTTGGGGCAAAATTGCAGGAATTTACCTTATTTTGGGGCAAAATTGCAGAAATTTTTCTTATTTGGGGCAAAATTGCAGAAACTTCAATTATTTTCAGGTAAAAAGGCTGAAATTTCTTTTATTTTGGGGCAAAAAGGGAGAAATTCCCCTTATTTTGGGGCAAAATTGAAGAAATTTCCCTTGTTATGGGAAAAAATTGCAGAAATTTTCCTTATTTTAGGGCAAAATTGCAGAAATTTCACTTATTTCATAGAAAAAATGCAAAAATTTTTTTTATTTTGGGGCAAAAAGGCAGAAATTCCCATTATTTCGGGGCAAAAAGGCAGAAATTCGACTTATTTTGGGGTAAAATTGCAGAAATTTCACATATTTCAGGGTAAATAGGCAGAAATATCCCTTATTTTGGGGCAAAATTGCAGAAATTTCACTTATTTCATGGTAATAAGTCAGAAATTCCTTTTATTTTGGGGCAAAAAAGACAAAAATTCCTTTTGTTTTGGGGAAAAAGACAGAAATTCCACTTATTTAGGGGCAAAAAGGCAGAAATTCCCATTATTTTGGAGCAAAAATGAAAAAATTTCCCTTTTTTATGGCAAAAAGTTATGCATTCCCCTTATTTTCGGGCAAAAAGGCAGAAATTCCCTGTATTTTGGAGCAAAATTGCAGAAATTCCCCTAATTGTTGGGCAAAAATGCAGAAATTCCTAATATGTTTGGGCAAAAAGACAGAAATTCTCCTTATTTAAAGGCATAATTCAGAAATTCAACTGATTTTGGGGAAAAAATCCAAAATTTCTCTTATTTTGGGGCAAAATTGTACAAATTTCACTTATTTCAGGGAAAAAAGGCAGAAATTTTCCTTATTTTGGGGCAAAAATGTAGAAATTCTTAATATTTTGTGGCAAAAATGCAGAAATTCGCTTTATTTTGAGGGAAAAAGGCTGAAATTCCCCTTATTTGGGGGCAAAAAGGCAGAAATTTCCCTTATTTTGGGGCAAAAACACAGTAATTCCCCTTATTTTGTGGCAAAAAGGTAGAAATTTCTATTATTTCGGGGCAAAATTGCAGAAATATCACTTATTTCAGGGCCTAATTTAAAAATTCCTTTTATTTTGGGGCAAAAAGAGAGAAATTCCATTTATTTTTGGTTAAAAAGGGAGAAATTTCACTTATTTTGAGGTAAAAAGCAGAAATTCCTCTTGTTTTGGGGCAAAAATGAAGAAATTTCCCTTTTATGTGGCAAAAGGTATACATTCCCCTTACTTTCGGGATAAAAAGCCGAAATTCCCCGTATTTTGAAGCAAAATTGCAGAAATTTTCATAATTTTCGGGCAAAAAAGCAGAAATTCTCCTTATTTTAGGGCAAAAAGATAGAAAATCTCCTTTTTTCGGGAGCAAACAGTCAGAAATTCCCCTTATTTTGGGGCACAATTGCAGAAATTTCCTTTACATTGTGGCAAAATTGCAGAAATTTCCCTTATTTTGGGGCAAAATTGCAGAAATTTCACTTATTTCAGGGTAATAAGTAAGAAATTCCCCTTATTTTGGGGCAAAAAAGACAGAAATTTCCTTTGTTTTGGGGGAAAAAGACAGAAATTCCACTTAGTTAGAGGCAAAAATGCAGAAATTTTCCTTATTTTGGAGCAAAAATGAAGAAATCTTCCTTTTTATGGCAAAAAGGTATGCATTCCCATTATTTTCGTGCAAAAAGGCAGAAATTCCCCGTATTTTGGAGCAAAATTGCAGAAATTGCCCTAATTTTGGGGCAAAAGGCAGAAATTCCCTTTTTTTGGGGGCAAAAATCAGAAATTCCCCTTATTTTGGGGCAAAATTCAAAAAATTTCCTTTATTTTGGGGCAAAATTGCAGGAATTTACCTTATTGTGGGGCAAAATTGCAGAAATTTCCTTTATTTGGGGCAAAATTGCATAAAATTCACTTATTTTCAAGTAAAAAGGCTGAAATTTCCTTTATTTTGGGGCAAAAAAAAGAGAAATTCCCCTTATTTTGGGTCAAAATTGCACAAATTTCCCTTATTATGGAAAAATTGCAGAAATTTCCCTTATTTTAGGGCAAAATTGCAGAAATTTCACTTATTTCAGGGTAATAAGTCAGAAATTCCCGCTTATTTTGGGGCAAAAAATACAGAAATTCCCGTTGTTTTGGGGCAATAAGATAGAAATTCCACTTATTTAGAGGCAAAAATGCAGAAATTCCCCTTATTTTGGGGCAAAATTGCAGAAATTTCCTTTACATTGGGGCAAAATTGCAGAAATTTCCTTTATTTTGGGATAAATTGCAGAAATTTCACTTATTTCAGTGTAATAAGTCAGAAATTCCCCTTATTTTGGGGCATAAAAGACAAATATTCTCTTTGTTTTGGGGGAAAAAGACAGAAATTCCACTTAGTTAGAGGCAAAAATGCAGAAATTCCCCTTATTTTGGAGCAAAAATGAAGAAATTTTCCTATTTATGGCAAAAAGGTATGCATTCCCATTATTTTGGGGCAAAAAGGCAGAAATTCGACTTATTTTGGGGTAAAATTGCAGAAATTCCCCTAATTTAGGGGCAAAAGGCAGAAATTCCCATTATTTTGGGACAAAAATCATAAATTCCCCTTATTTTGGGGCAAAATTCAAGAAATTTCCTTTATTTTGGGGTAAAATTGCAGGAATTTACCTTATTTTGGGGCAAAATTGCAGAAATTTGCTTAATTTGGGGCAAAATTGCATAAAATTCACTTATTTTCAGGTAAAAAGGCTGAAATTTTCTTTATTTTGGGGCAAAAAAAGAGAAATTCCCCTTATTTTGGGGCAAAATTGCAGAAATTTCCCTTGTTATGGGAAAAAATTGCAGAAATTTCCCTTATTTTAGGACAAAATTGCAGAAATTTCACTTATTTCAGAGAAATAAAGCAAAAGTGTTTCTTATTTTGGGGCAAAAAGGCAGAAATTCCCATTATTTCGGGGCAAAAAGGCAGAAATTCGACTTATTTTGGGGTAAAATTGCAGAAATTTCACATATTTCAGGGTAAAAAGGCAGAAATTTCCCTTATTTTGGGGCAAAATTGCAGAAATTTCACTTATTTCATGGTAATAAGTCAGAAATTCCTTTTATTTTGGGGCAAAAAAGACAAAAATTCCTTTTGTTTTGGGGAAAAAGACAGAAATTCCACTTATTTAGAGGCAAAAAGGCAGAAATTCCCATTATTTTGGAGCAAAAATGAAAAAATTTCCCTTTTTTATGGCAAAAAGTTATGCATTCCCCTTATTTTCGGGCTAAAAGGAAGAAATTCCCCGTATTTTGGAGCAAAATTGCAGAAATTCCCCTAATTGTTGGGCAAAAATGCAGAAATTCCTAATATGTTTGGGCAAAAAGACAGAAATTCTCCTTATTTAAAGGCATAATTCAGAAATTCAACTGATTTTGGGGAAAAAATCCAAAATTTCTCTTATTTTGGGGCAAAATTGTACAAATTTCACTTATTTCAGGGAAAAAAGGCAGAAATTTTCCTTATTTTGGGGCAAAAATGTAGAAATTCTTAATATTTTGTGGCAAAAATGCAGAAATTCGCTTTATTTTGAGGGAAAAAGGCTGAAATTCCCCTTATTTGGGGGCAAAAAGGCAGAAATTTCCCTTATTTTGGGGCAAAAATACAGTAATTCCCCTTATTTTGTGGCAAAAAGGTAGAAATTTCTATTATTTCGGGGCAAAATTGCAGAAATATCACTTATTTCAGGGCCTAATTTAAAAATTCCTTTTATTTTGGGGCAAAAAGAGAGAAATTCCATTTATTTTTGGTTAAAAAGGGAGAAATTTCACTTATTTTGAGGTAAAAAGCAGAAATTCCTCTTGTTTTGGGGCAAAAATGAAGAAATTTCCCTTTTATGTGGCAAAAGGTATACATTCCCCTTACTTTCGGGATAAAAAGCCGAAATTCCCCGTATTTTGAAGCAAAATTGCAGAAATTTTCATAATTTTCGGGCAAAAAAGCAGAAATTCTCTTTATTTTAGGGCAAAAAGATAGAAAATCTCCTTTTTTCGGGAGCAAACAGTCAGAAATTCCCCTTATTTTGGGGCACAATTGCAGAAATTTCCTTTACATTGTGGCAAAATTGCAGAAATTTCCCTTATTTTGGGGCAAAATTGCAGAAATTTCACTTATTTCAGGGTAATAAGTAAGAAATTCCCCTTATTTTGGGGCAAAAATGACAGAAATTCCCTTTGTTTTGGGGGAAAAAGACAGAAATTCCACTTAGTTAGAGGCAAAAATGCAGAAATTTTCCTTATTTTGGAGCAAAAATGAAGAAATCTTCCTTTTTATGGCAAAAAGGTATGCATTCCCATTATTTTCGTGCAAAAAGGCAGAAATTCCCCGTATTTTGGAGCAAAATTGCAGAAATTGCCCTAATTTTGGGGCAAAAGGCAGAAATTCCCTTTTTTTGGGGGCAAAAATCAGAAATTCCCCTTATTTTGGGGCAAAATTCAAAAAATTTCCTTTATTTTGGGGCAAAATTGCAGGATTTTACCTTATTGTGGGGCAAAATTGCAGAAATTTCCTTTATTTGGGGCAAAATTGCATAAAATTCACTTATTTTCAAGTAAAAAGGCTGAAATTTCCTTTATTTTGGGGCAAAAA
Organism: Micromys minutus; assembly: GCF_963924665.1. Taxonomy (NCBI): domain Eukaryota; kingdom Metazoa; phylum Chordata; class Mammalia; order Rodentia; family Muridae; genus Micromys; species Micromys minutus. The sequence goes on along the minus strand of NW_027667830.1, from coordinate 2,512,815 downwards.
AAAGAGAAATTCCCCTTATTTTGGGTCAAAATTGCACAAATTTCCCTTATTATGGAAAAATTGCAGAAATTTCCCTTATTTTAGGGCAAAATTGCAGAAATTTCACTTATTTCAGGGTAATAAGTCAGAAATTCCCGCTTATTTTGGGGCAAAAAATACAGAAATTCCCGTGGTTTTGGGGGAATAAGATAGAAATTCCACTTATTTAGAGGCAAAAATGCAGAAATTCCCCTTATTTTGGGGCAAAATTGCAGAAATTTCCTTTACATTGGGGCAAAATTGCAGAAATTTCCTTTATTTTGGGATAAATTGCAGAAATTTCACTTATTTCAGTGTAATAAGTCAGAAATTCCCCTTATTTGGGGGCATAAAAGACAAATATTCTCTTTGTTTTGGGGGAAAAAGACAGAAATTCCACTTAGTTAGAGGCAAAAATGCAGAAATTCCCCTTATTTTGGAGCAAAAATGAAGAAATTTTCCTATTTATGGCAAAAAGGTATGCATTCCCATTATTTTCGTGCAAAAAGGCAGAAATTCCCCGTATTTTGTAGCCAAATTGCAGAAATTCCCCTAATTTTGGGGCAAAAGGCAGAAATTCCCTTTATTTTGGGACAAAATTCAGACATTCCCCTTATTTTGGGGCAAAATTCAAGAAATTTCCTTTATTTTGGGGTAAAATTGCAGGAATTTACCTTATTTTGGGGCAAAATTGCAGAAATTTGCTTAATTTGGGGCAAAATTGCATAAAATTCACTTATTTTCAGGTAAAAAGGCTGAAATTTTCTTTATTTTGGGGCAAAAAAAGAGAAATTCCCCTTATTCTGGGGCAAAATTGCAGAAATTTCCCTTGTTATGGGAAAAAATTGCAGAAATTTCCCTTATTTTAGGACAAAATTGCAGAAATTTCACTTATTTCAGAGAAATAAAGCAAAAATGTTTCTTATATTGGGGCAAAAAGGTAGAAAATCTCATTATTTTAGGGCAAAAAGGCAGAAATTCACCTTATTTTGCGGTAAAATTGCAGAAATTTCACATATTTCAGGCTAAAAAGGCAGAAATTTCCATTATTTTGGGGCAAAATTGCAGAAATTTCAGTTATTTCATGGTAATAAGTCAGAAATTCCTTTTATTTTGGGGCAAAAAAGACAAAAATTCCTTTTGTTTTGAGGGAAAAAGACAGAAATTCCACTTATTTAGAGGCAAAAAGGTAGAAATTCCCATTATTTTGGAGCAAAAATGAAAAAATTTCCCTTTTTTATGGCAAAAAGTTATGCATTCCCCTTATTTTCGGGCAAAAAGGCAGAAATTCCCCGTATTTTGGAGCAAAATTGCAGAAATTCCCCTAATTGTGGGGCAAAAATGCAGAAATTCCTAATATGTTGGGGCAAAAAGACAGAAATTCTTTTTATTTAAGGGCATAATTCAGAAATTCCACTTATTTTGGGGAAAAATTCCAAAATTCCCCTTTTTTGGGGCAAAATTGCAGAAATTTCACTTATTTCAGGGAAAAAAGGCAGAAATTTTCCTTATTTTGGGGCAAAAATGTAGAAATTCTTAATATTTTGTGGCAAAAATGCAGAAATTCCTTTTATTTTGAGGGAAAAAGGCTGAAATTCCCCTTATTTGGGGGCAAAAAGGCAGAAATTTGCCTTATTTTGGGGCAAAAAGACAGTAATTCCCCTTATTTTGTGGCAAAAAGGTAGAAATTTCTTTTATTTCGGGGCAAAATTGCAGAAATATCATTTATTTCAGGGCCTAATTCAAAAATTCCTTTTATTTTGGGGCAAAAAGAGAGAAATTCCATTTATTTTTGGTTAAAAAGGGAGAAATTTCACTTATTTTGAGGTAAAAAGCAGAAATTCCTCTTATTTTGGGGCAAAAATGAAGAAATTTCCCTTTTTTGTGGCAATAGGTATACAGTCCCCTTACTTTCGGGATAAAAAGCCGAAATTCCCCGTATTTTGAAGCAAAATTGCAGAAATTTTCATAATTTTCGGGCAAAAAAGCAGAAATTCTCCTTATTTTAGGGCAAAAAGACAGAAAATCTCCTTTTTTCGGGAGCAAACAGTCAGAAATTCCCCTTATTTTGGGGCACAATTGCAGAAATTTCCTTTACATTGTGGCAAAATTGCAGAAATTTCCCTTATTTTGGGGCAAAATTGCAGAAATTTCACTTATTTCAGGGTAATAAGTCAGAAATTCTCCTTATTTTGGGGCAAAAAAGACAGAAATTCTCTTTGTTTTGGGGGAAAAAGACAGAAATTCCACTTAGAGGCAAAAATGCAGAAATTCCCCTTATTTTGGAGCAAAAATGAAGATATTTTCCTTTTTATGGCAAAAAGGTATGCATTCCCATTATTTTCGTGCAAAAAGGCAGAAATTCCCCATATTTTGGAGCAAAATTGCAGAAATTGCCCTAATTTTGGGGCAAAAGGCAGAAAATCCCTTTATTTTGGGGCAAAAATCAGATATTCCCCTTATTTTGGGGCAAAATTCAAAAAATTTCCTTTATTTTGGGGCAAAATTGCAGGAATTTACCTTATTTTGGGGCAAAATTGCAGAAATTTCCTTTATTTGGGGCAAAATTGCATAAAATTCACTTATTTTCAAGTAAAAAGGCTGAAATTTCCTTTATTTTGGGGCAAAAAAAGAGAAATTCCCCTTATTTTTGGTCAAAATTGCAGAAATTTCCCTTATTATGGAAAAATTGCAGAAATTTCCCTTATTTTAGGGCAAAATTGCAGAAATTTCACTTATTTCAGGGTAATAAGTCAGAAATTCCCGCTTATTTTGGGGCAAAAAATACAGAAATTCCCGTTGTTTTGGGGGAATAAGATAGAAATTCCACCTATTTAGAGGCAAAAAGGCAGAAATTCCCCTTATTTTGGGGCAAAATTGCAGAAATTTCCTTTACATTGGGGCAAAATTGCAGAAATTTCCCTTATTTTGGGGCAAAATTGCAGAAATTTCACTTATTTCAGGGTAATAAGTCAGAAATTCCCCTTATTTTGGGGCAAAAAAGACAAATATTCTCTTTGTTTTGGGGGAAAAAGACAGAAATTCCACTTAGTTAGAGGCAAAAATGCAGAAATTCCCCTTATTTTGGAGCAAAAAAGAAGAAATTTTCCTATTTATGGCAAAAAGGTATGCATTCCCATTATTTTCTGGCAAAAAGGCAGAAATTCCCCGTATTTTGTAGCAAAATTGCAGAAATTCCCCTAATTTTGGGGCAAAAGGCAGAAATTCCCTTTATTTTGGGACAAAATTCAGACATTCCCCTTATTTTGGGGCAAAATTCAAGAAATTTCCTTTATTTTGGGGTAAAATTGCAGGAATTTACCTTATTTTGGGGCAAAATTGCAGAAATTTGCTTAATTTGGGGCAAAATTGCATAAAATTCACTTATTTTCAGGTAAAAAGGCTGAAATTTTCTTTATTTTGGGGCAAAAAAAGAGAAATTCCCCTTATTTTGGGACAAAATTGCAGAAATTTCCCTTGTTATGGGAAAAAATTGCAGAAATTTCCCTTATTTTAGGACAAAATTGCAGAAATTTCACTTATTTCAGAGAAATAAAGCAAAAATGTTTCTTATTTTGGGGCAAAAAGGTAGAAAATCTCATTATTTTAGGGCAAAAAGGTAGAAAATCTCATTATTTTAGGGCAAAAAGGCAGAAATTCACCTTATTTTGCGGTAAAATTGCAGAAATTTCACATATTTCAGGGCAAAAAGGCAGAAATTTCCCTTATTTTGGGGCAAAATTGCAGAAATTTCACTTATTTCATGGTAATAAGTCAGAAATTCCTTTTATTTTGGGGCAAAAAAGACAAAAATTCCTTTTGTTTTGGGGGAAAAAGACAGAAATTCCACTTATTTAGAGGCAAAAAGGCAGAAATTCCCATTATTTTGGAGCAAAAATGAAAAAATTTCCCTTTTTTATGGCAAAAAGTTATGCATTCCCCTTATTTTCGGGCAAAAAGGCAGAAATTCCCCGTATTTTGGAGCAAAATTGCAGAAAATCCCCTAATTGTTGGGCAAAAATGCAGAAATTCCTAATATGTTTGGGCAAAAAGACAGAAATTCTCCTTATTTAAAGGCATAATTCAGAAATTCCACTTATTTTGGGGAAAAAATCCAAAATTTCTCTTATTTTGGGGCAAAATTGTACAATTTTCACTTATTTCAGGGAAAAAAGGCAGAAATTTTCCTTATTTTGGGGCAATAATGTAGAAATTCTTAATATTTTGTGGCAAAAATGCAGAAATTCCTTTTATTTTGAGGGAAAAAGGCTGAAATTCCCCTTATTTGGGGGCAAAAAGGCAGAAATTTGCCTTATTTTGGGGCAAAAAGACAGTAATTCCCCTTATTTTGTGGCAAAAAAGGTAGAAATTTCTTTTATTTCGGGGCAAAATTGCAGAAATATCATTTATTTCAGGGCCTAATTCAAAAATTCCTTTTATTTTGGGGCAAAAAGAGAGAAATTCCATTTATTTTTGGTTAAAAAGGGAGAAATTTCACTTATTTTGAGGTAAAAAGCAGAAATTCCTCTTATTTTGGGGCAAAAATGAAGAAATTTCCCTTTTTTGTGGCAATAGGTATACAGTCCCCTTACTTTCGGGATAAAAAGCCGAAATTCCCCGTATTTTGAAGCAAAATTGCAGAAATTTTCATAATTTTCGGGCAAAAAAGCAGAAATTCTCCTTATTTTAGGGCAAAAAGACAGAAAATCTCCTTTTTTCGGGAGCAAACAGTCAGAAATTCCCCTTATTTTGGGGCACAATTGCAGAAATTTCCTTTACATTGTGGCAAAATTGCAGAAATTTCCCTTATTTTGGGGCAAAATTGCAGAAATTTCACTTATTTCAGGGTAATAAGTCAGAAATTCCCCTTATTTTGGGGCAAAAAAGACAGAAATTCCCTTTGTTTTGGGGGAAAAAGACAGAAATTCCACTTAGAGGCAAAAATGCAGAAATTCCCCTTATTTTGGAGCAAAAATGAAGATATTTTCCTTTTTATGGCAAAAAGGTATGCATTCCCATTATTTTCGTGCAAAAAGGCAGAAATTCCCCATATTTTGGAGCAAAATTGCAGAAATTGCCCTAATTTTGGGGCAAAAGGCAGAAAATCCCTTTATTTTGGGGCAAAAATCAGATATTCCCCTTATTTTGGGGCAAAATTCAAAAAATTTCCTTTATTTTGGGGCAAAATTGCAGGAATTTACCTTATTTTGGGGCAAAATTGCAGAAATTTCCTTTATTTGGGGCAAAATTGCATAAAATTCACTTATTTTCAAGTAAAAAGGCTGAAATTTCCTTTATTTTGGGGCAAAAAAAGAGAAATTCCCCTTATTTTTGGTCAAAATTGCAGAAATTTCCCTTATTATGGAAAAATTGCAGAAATTTCCCTTATTTTAGGGCAAAATTGCAGAAATTTCACTTATTTCAGGGTAATAAGTCAGAAATTCCCGCTTATTTTGGGGCAAAAAATACAGATATTCCCGTTGTTTTGGGGGAATAAGATAGAAATTCCACTTATTTAGAGGCAAAAAGGCAGAAATTCCCCTTATTTTGGGGCAAAATTGCAGAAATTTCCTTTACATTGGGGCAAAATTGCAGAAATTTCCCTTATTTTGGGGCAAAATTGCAGAAATTTCACTTATTTCAGGGTAATAAGTCAGAAATTCCCCTTATTTTGGGGCAAAAAAGACAGAAATTCCCTTTGTTTTGGGGGAAAAAGACAGAAATTCCACTTAGAGGCAAAAATGCAGAAATTCCCCTTATTTTGGAGCAAAAATGAAGATATTTTCCTTTTTATGGCAAAAAGGTATGCATTCCCATTATGTTCGTGCAAAAAGGCAGAAATTCCCCATATTTTGGAGCAAAATTGCAGAAATTGCCCTAATTTTGGGGCAAAAGGCAGAAAATCCCTTTATTTTGGGGCAAAAATCAGATATTCCCCTTATTTTGGGGCAAAATTCAAAAAATTTCCTTTATTTTGGGGCAAAATTGCAGGAATTTACCTTATTTTGGGGCAAAATTGCAGAAATTTCCTTTATTTGGGGCAAAATTGCATAAAATTCACTTATTTTCAAGTAAAAAGGCTGAAATTTCCTTTATTTTGGGGCAAAAAAAGAGAAATTCCCCTTATTTTTGGTCAAAATTGCAGAAATTTCCCTTATTATGGAAAAATTGCAGAAATTTCCCTTATTTTAGGGCAAAATTGCAGAAATTTCACTTATTTCAGGGTAATAAGTCAGAAATTCCCGCTTATTTTGGGGCAAAAAATACAGAAATTCCCGTTGTTTTGGGGGAATAAGATAGAAATTCCACTTATTTAGAGGCAAAAAGGCAGAAATTCCCCTTATTTTGGGGCAAAATTGCAGAAATTTCCTTTACATTGGGGCAAAATTGCAGAAATTTCCCTTATTTTGGGGCAAAATTGCAGAAATTTCACTTATTTCAGGGTAATAAGTTAGAAATTCCCCTTATTTTGGGGCAAAAAAGACAAATATTCTCTTTGTTTTGGGGGAAAAAGACAGAAATTCCACTTAGTTAGAGGCAAAAATGCAGAAATTCCCCTTATTTTGGAGCAAAAATGAAGAAATTTTCCTATTTATGGCAAAAAGGTATGCATTCCCATTATTTTCTGGCAAAAAGGCAGAAATTCCCCGTATTTTGTAGCAAAATTGCAGAAATTCCCCTAATTTTGGGGCAAAAGGCAGAAATTCCCTTTATTTTGGGACAAAATTCAGACATTCCCCTTATTTTGGGGCAAAATTCAAGAAATTTCCTTTATTTTGGGGTAAAATTGCAGGAATTTACCTTATTTTGGGGCAAAATTGCAGAAATTTGCTTAATTTGGGGCAAAATTGCATAAAATTCACTTATTTTCAGGTAAAAAGGCTGAAATTTTCTTTATTTTGGGGCAAAAAAAGAGAAATTCCCCTTATTTTGGGACAAAATTGCAGAAATTTCCCTTGTTATGGGAAAAAATTGCAGAAATTTCCCTTATTTTAGGACAAAATTGCAGAAATTTCACTTATTTCAGAGAAATAAAGCAAAAATGTTTCTTATTTTGGAGCAAAAAGGTAGAAAATCTCATTATTTTAGGGCAAGAAGGTAGAAAATCTCATTATTTTAGGGCAAAAAGGCAGAAATTCACCTTATTTTGCGGTAAAATTGCAGAAATTTCACATATTTCAAGGCAAAAAGGCAGAAATTTCCCTTATTTTGGGGCAAAATTGCAGAAATTTCACTTATTTCATGGTAATAAGTCAGAAATTCCTTTTATTTTGGGGCAAAAAAGACAAAAATTCCTTTTGTTTTGGGGGAAAAAGACAGAAATTCCACTTATTTAGAGGCAAAAAGGCAGAAATTCCCATTATTTTGGAGCAAAAATGAAAAAATTTCCCTTTTTTATGGCAAAAAGTTATGCATTCCCCTTATTTTCGGGCAAAAAGGCAGAAATTCCCCGTATTTTGGAGCAAAATTGCAGAAAATCCCCTAATTGTTGGGCAAAAATGCAGAAATTCCTAATATGTTTGGGCAAAAAGACAGAAATTCTCCTTATTTAAAGGCATAATTCAGAAATTCCACTTATTTTGGGGAAAAAATCCAAAATTTCTCTTATTTTGGGGCAAAATTGTACAAATTTCACTTATTTCAGGGAAAAAAGGCAGAAATTTTCCTTATTTTGTGGCAAAAATGTAGAAATTCTTAATATTTTGTGGCAAAAATGCAGAAATTCGCTTTATTTTGAGAAAAAAAGGCTGAAATTCCCCTTATTTGGGGGAAAAAAGGCAGAAATTTCCCTTATTTTGGGGCAAAAAGACAGTAATTCCCCTTATTTTGTGGCAAAAAGGTAGAAATTTCTTTTATTTCGGGGCAAAATTGCAGAAATATCACTTATTTCAGGGCCTAATTCAAAAATTCCTTTTATTTTGGGGCAAAAAGAGAGAAATTCCATTTATTTTTGGTTAAAAAGGGAGAAATTTCACTTATTTTGAGGTAAAAAGCAGAAATTCCTCTTATTTTGGGGCAAAAATGAAGAAATTTCCCTTTTTTGTGGCAATAGGTATACATTCCCCTTACTTTCGGGATAAAAAGCCGAAATTCCCCGTATTTTGAAGCAAAATTGCAGAAATTTTCATAATTTTCGGGCAAAAAAGCAGAAATTCTCCTTATTTTAGGGCAAAAAGACAGAAAATCTCCTTTTTTCGGGAGCAAACAGTCAGAAATTCCCCTTATTTTGGGGCACAATTGCAAAAATTTCCTTTACATTGTGGCAAAATTGCAGAAATTTCCCTTATTTTGGGGCAAAATTGCAGAAATTTCACTTATTTCAGGGTAATAAGTCAGAAATTCCCCTTATTTTGGGGCAAAAAAGACAGAAATTCCCTTTGTTTTGGGGGAAAAAGACAGAAATTCTACTTAGTTAGAGGCAAAAATGCAGAAATTTTCCTTATTTTGGAGCAAAAATGAAGAAATTTTCCTTTTTATGGCAAAAAGGTATGCATTCCCATTATTTTCGTGCAAAAAGGCAGAAATTCCCCGTATTTTGGAGCAAAATTGCAGAAATTGCCCTAATTTTGGGGCAAAAGGCAGAAATTCCCTTTATTTTGGGTCAAAAATCAGAAATTCCCCTTATTTTGGGGCAAAATTCAAAAAATTGCCTTTATTTTGGGGCAAAATTGCAGGAATTTACCTTATTGTGGGGCAAAATTGCAGAAATTTCTTTTATTTGGGTCAAAATTGCATAAAATTCACTTATTTTCAAGTAAAAAGGCTGAAATTTCCTTTATTTTGGGGCAAAAAAAGAGAAATTCCCCTTATTTTGGGTCAAAATTGCAGAAATTTCCCTTATTATGGAAAAATTGCAGAAATTTCCCTTATTTTAGGGCAAAATTGCAGAAATTTCACTTATTTCAGGGTAATAAGTCAGAAATTCCCGCTTATTTTGGGGCAAAAAATACAGAAATTCCCATTGTTTTGGGGGAATAAGATAGAAATTCCACTTATTTAGAGGCAAATAGGCAGAAATTCCCCTTATTTTGGGGCAAAATTGCAGAAATTTCCTTTACATTGGGGCAAAATTGCAGAAATTTCCCTTATTTTGGGGCAAAATTGCAGAAATTTCACTTATTTCAGAGAAAAAACGCAAAAATTTTTCTTATTTTGGGGCAAATAGGCAGATTTCCATTATTTTGGGGCAAAAAGGCAGAAATTCGACTTATTTTCGGGTAAAATTGCAAAAATTTCACATATTTCAAGGCAGAAAGGCCGAAATTTCCCTTATTTTGTGGCAAAATTGCAGAAATTTCACTTATTTCATGGTAATAAGTCAGAAATTCCCCTTATTTTGGTTCAAAAAAGACAAAAATTCCTTTTGTTTTGGGGGAAAAAGACAGAAATTCAACTTATTTAGAGGCAAAAAGGCAGAAATTCCCATTATTTTGGAGCAAAAATGAAGAAATTTCCCTTTTTTATGGCAAAAAGTTATGCATTCCCCTTATTTTCGGGCAAAAAGGCAGAAATTCCCCGTATTTTGGAGCAAAATTGCAGAAATTCCCCTAATTGTGGGGCAAAAATGCAGAAATTCCTAATATGTTGGGGCAAAAAGACAGAAATTCTTTTTATTTAAGGGCATAATTCAGAAATTCCACTTATTTTGGGGAAAAATTCCAAAATTCTCCTTTTTTGGGGCAAAATTGCAGAAATTTCACTTATTTCAGGGAAAAAAGGCAGAAATTTTCCTTATTTTGGGGCAAAAATGTAGAAATTCTTAATATTTTGTGGCAAAAATGCAGAAATTCCTTTTATTTTGAGGGAAAAAGGCTGAAATTCCCCTTATTTGGGGGCAAAAAGGAAGAAATTTCCCTTATTTTGGGGCAAAAAGACAGTAATTCCCCTTATTTTGTGGCAAAAAGGTAGAAATTTCTTTTATTTTGGGGCAAAATTGCAGAAATATCACTTATTTCAGAGCCTAATTCAAAAATTCCTTTTATTTTGGGGCAAAAAGAGAGAAATTCCATTTATTTTTGGTTAAAAAGGGAGAAATTTCACTTATTTTAAGGTAAAAAGCAGAAATTCCTTTTATTTTGGGGCAAAAATGAAGAAATTTTCCTTTTTTGTGGCAAAAGGTATACATTCCCCTTACTTTCGGGATAAAAAGCAGAAATTCCCCGTATTTAAGCAAAATTGCAGAAATTTTCATAATTTTCGGGCAAAAAAGCAGAAATTCTCCTTATTTTAGGGCAAAAAGACAGAAAATCTCTTTTTTTTCGGGAGCAAACAGTCAGAAATTCCCCTTGTTTTGGGGCAAAATTGCAGAAATTTCCTTTACATTGGGGCCAAATTGCAGAAATTTCCCTTACTTTGGGGCAAAATTGCAGAAATTTCACTTATTTCAGGGTAATAAGTCAGAAATTCCCCTTATTTTGGGGCAAAAAAGACAGAAATTTTTTTTTTGAGGAAAAGACAGAATTTCCACTTATTTAGAGGCAAAAAGACAGAAATTTCCCTGATTTTGGTGCAAAAATGAAGAAATTTACCTTTTTATGGCAAAAAGGTAAGCATTCCCCTTTACTTTCGGGATAAAAAGCAGAAATTCCCCGTATTTTGAAGCAAAATTGCAGAAATTCTCATAATTTTCGGGCAAAAAGGCAGAAATTCTCCTTATTTTGGGGAAAAATGACAGAAAATCTCCTTTTTTCGGGAGCAAACAGTCAGAAATTTCCCTTGTTTTGGGGCAAAATTGCAGAAATTTCCTTTACATTGGGGCAAAATTGAGAAATTTCCCTTATTTTGGGGCAAAATTGCAGAAATTTCACTTATTTCAGGGTAATAAGTCAGAAATTCCCGTTATTTTGGAGCAAAAAGACTTAAATTCCCTTTGTTTTGGGGGAAAAGACAGAAATTCCACTTAGTTAGAGGCAAAAATGCAGAAATTCCCATTATTTTGGAGCAAAAATGAAGAAATTTTTCTTTTTATGGCAAAAAGTTATGCATTCCCATTATTTTCTGGCAAAAAGGCAGAAATTCCTCGTATTTTGGAGCAAAATTGCAGAAATTCCTCTAATTTTGGGGCAAAAGGCAGAAATTCCCTTTATTTTGGGGCAAAAATCAGAAATTCCCCTTATTTTTGGGGCAAAATTCAAAAAATTTCCTTAATTTTGGGGCAAAATTGCAGGAATTTACCTTATTTTGGGGCAAAATTGCAGAAATTTCTTTATTTGGGGAAAAATTGCATAAAATTCACTTATTTTCAAGTAAAAAGGCTGAAATTTCCTTTATTTTGGGGCAAAAAAAGAGAAATTCCCCTTATTTTGGGTCAAAATTGCAGAAATTTCCCTTATTATGGAAAAATTGCAGAAATTTCCATATTTTAGAGCAAAATTGCAGAAATTTCACTTATTTCAGGGTAATAAGTCAGAAATTCCCCCTTATTTTGGGGCAAAAAATGCAGAAATTCCCGTTGTTTTGGGGGAATAAGATAGAAATTCCACTTATTTAGAGGCAAAAAGGCAGAAATTCCCCTTATTTTGGGGCAAAATTGCAGAAATTTCCTTTACATTGGGGCAAAATTGCAGAAATTTCCCTTATTTTGGGGCAAAATTGCAGAAATTTCACTTATTTCAGGGTAATAAGTCAGAAATTCCCCTTATTTTGGGGCAAAAATGACAAATATTCTCTTTGTTTTGGGGGAAAAAGACAGAAATTCCACTTAGTTAGAGGCAAAAATGCAGAAATTCCCCTTATTTTGGAGCAAAAATGAAGAAATTTTCCTATTTATGGCAAAAAGGAATGCATTCCCATTATTTTCTGGCAAAAAGGCAGAAATTCCCCGTATTTTGTAGCAAAATTGCAGAAATTCCCCTAATTTTGGGGCAAAAGGCAGAAATTCCCTTTATTTTGGAACAAAATTCAGACATTCCCCTTATTTTGGGGCAAAATTCAAGAAATTTCCTTTATTTTGGGGTAAAATTGCAGGAATTTACCTTATTTTGGGGCAAAATTGCAGAAATTTGCTTAATTTGGGGCAAAATTGCATAAAATTCACTTATTTTCAGGTAAAAAGGCTGAAATTTTCTTTATTTTGGGGCAAAAAAAGAGAAATTCCCCTTATTTTGGGACAAAATTGCAGAAATTTCCCTTGTTATGGGAAAAAATTGCAGAAATTTCCCTTATTTTAGGACAAAATTGCAGAAATTTCACTTATTTCAGAGAAATAAAGCAAAAATGTTTCTTATTTTGGGGCAAAAATGTAGAAAATCTCATTATTTTAGGGCAAAAAGGTAGAAAATCTCATTATTTTAGGGCAAAAAGGCAGAAATTCACCTTATTTTGCGGTAAAATTGCAGAAATTTCACATATTTCAGGGCAAAAAGGCAGAAATTTCCCTTATTTTGGGGCAAAATTGCAGAAATTTCACTTATTTCATGGTAATAAGTCAGAAATTCCTTTTATTTTGGGGCAAAAAAGACAAAAATTCCTTTTGTTTTGGGGGAAAAAGACAGAAATTCCACTTATTTAGAGGCAAAAAGGCAGAAATTCCCATTATTTTGGAGCAAAAATGAAAAAATTTCCCTTTTTTATGGCAAAAAGTTATGCATTCCCCTTATTTTCGGGCAAAAAGGCAGAAATTCCCCGTATTTTGGAGCAAAATTGCAGAAAATCCCCTAATTGTTGGGCAAAAATGCAGAAATTCCTAATATGTTTGGGCAAAAAGACAGAAATTCTCCTTATTTAAAGGCATAATTCAGAAATTCCACTTATTTTGGGGAAAAAATCCAAAATTTCTCTTATTTTGGGGCAAAATTGTACAAATTTCACTTATTTCAAGGAAAAAAGGCAGAAATTTTCCTTATTTTGGGGCAAAAATGTAGAAATTCTTAATATTTTGTGGCAAAAATGAAGAAATTCGCTTTATTTTGAGGGAAAAAGGCTGAAATTCCCCTTATTTGGGGGCAAAAAGGCAGAAATTTCCCTTATTATGGGGCAAAAAGACAGTAATTCCCCTTATTTTGTGGCAAAAAGGTAGAAATTTCTTTTATTTCGGGGCAAAATTGCAGAAATATCACTTATTTCAGGGCCTAATTCAAAAATTCCTTTTATTTTGGGGCAAAAAGAGAGAAATTCCATTTATTTTTGGTTAAAAAGGGAGAAATTTCACTTATTTTGAGGTAAAAAGAAGAAATTCCTCTTATTTTGGGGCAAAAATGAAGAAATTTCCCTTTTTTGTGGCAATAGGTATACATTCCCCTTACTTTCGGGATAAAAAGCCGAAATTCCCCGTATTTTGAAGCAAAATTGCAGAAATTTTCATAATTTTCGGGCAAAAAAGCAGAAATTCTCCTTATTTTAGGGTAAAAAGACAGAAAATCTCCTTTTTTCGGGAGCAAACAGTCAGAAATTCCCCTTATTTTGGGGCACAATTGCAAAAATTTCCTTTACATTGTGGCAAAATTGCAGAAATTTCCCTTATTTTGGGGCAAAATTGCAGAAATTTCACTTATTTCAGGGTAATAAGTCAGAAATTCCCCTTATTTTGGGGCAAAAAAGACAGAAATTCCCTTTGTTTTGGGGGAAAAGACAGAAATTCCACTTAGTTAGAGGCAAAAATGCAGAAATTTTCCTTATTTTGGAGCAAAAATGAAGAAATTTTCCTTTTTATGGCAAAAAGGTATGCATTCCCATTATTTTCGTGCAAAAAGGCAGAAATTCCCCGTATTTTGGAGCAAAATTGCAGAAATTGCCCTAATTTTGGGGCAAAAGGCAGAAATTCCCTTTATTTTGGGTCAAAAATCAGAAATTCCCCTTATTTTGGGGCAAAATTCAAAAAATTGCCTTTATTTTGGGGCAAAATTGCAGGAATTTACCTTATTGTGGGGCAAAATTGCAGAAATTTCCTTTATTTGGGTCAAAATTGCATAAAATTCACTTATTTTCAAGTAAAAAGGCTGAAATTTCCTTTATTTTGGGGCAAAAAAAGAGAAATTCCCCTTATTTTGGGTCAAAATTGCAGAAATTTCCCTTATTATGGAAAAATTGCAGAAATTTCCCTTATTTTAGGGCAAAATTGCAGAAATTTCACTTATTTCAGGGTAATAAGTCAGAAATTCCCGCTTATTTTGGGGCAAAAAATACAGAAATTCCCATTGTTTTGGGGGAATAAGATAGAAATTCCACTTATTTAGAGGCAAAAAGGCAGAAATTCCCCTTATTTTGGGGCAAAATTGCAGAAATTTCCTTTACATTGGGGCAAAATTGCAGAAATTTCCCTTATTTTGGGGCAAAATTGCAGAAATTTCACTTATTTCAGAGAAAAAACGCAAAAATTTTTCTTATTTTGGGGCAAATAGGCAGATTTCCATTATTTTGGGGCAAAAAGGCAGAAATTCGACTTATTTTCGGGTAAAATTGCAAAAATTTCACATATTTCAAGGCAGAAAGGCCGAAATTTCCCTTATTTTGTGGCAAAATTGCAGAAATTTCACTTATTTCATGGTAATAAGTCAGAAATTCCCCTTATTTTGGTTCAAAAAAGACAAAAATTCCTTTTGTTTTGGGGGAAAAAGACAGAAATTCAACTTATTTAGAGGCAAAAAGGCAGAAATTCCCATTATTTTGGAGCAAAAATGAAGAAATTTCCCTTTTTTATGGCAAAAAGTTATGCATTCCCCTTATTTTCGGGCAAAAAGGCAGAAATTCCCCGTATTTTGGAGCAAAATTGCAGAAATTCCCCTAATTGTGGGGCAAAAATGCAGAAATTCCTAATATGTTGGGGCAAAAAGACAGAAATTCTTTTTATTTAAGGGCATAATTCAGAAATTCCACTTATTTTGGGGAAAAATTCCAAAATTCTCCTTTTTTGGGGCAAAATTGCAGAAATTTCACTTATTTCAGGGAAAAAAGGCAGAAATTTTCCTTATTTTGGGGCAAAAATGTAGAAATTCTTAATATTTTGTGGCAAAAATGCAGAAATTCCTTTTATTTTGAGGGAAAAAGGCTGAAATTCCCCTTATTTGGGGGCAAAAAGGAAGAAATTTCCCTTATTTTGGGGCAAAAAGACAGTAATTCCCCTTATTTTGTGGCAAAAAGGTAGAAATTTCTTTTATTTTGGGGCAAAATTGCAGAAATATCACTTATTTCAGAGCCTAATTCAAAAATTCCTTTTATTTTGGGGCAAAAAGAGAGAAATTCCATTTATTTTTGGTTAAAAAGGGAGAAATTTCACTTATTTTAAGGTAAAAAGCAGAAATTCCTTTTATTTTGGGGCAAAAATGAAGAAATTTTCCTTTTTTGTGGCAAAAGGTATACATTCCCCTTACTTTCGGGATAAAAAGCAGAAATTCCCCGTATTTTGAAGCAAAATTGCAGAAATTTTCATAATTTTCGGGCAAAAAAGCAGAAATTCTCCTTATTTTAGGGCAAAAAGACAGAAAATCTCTTTTTTTTCGGGAGCAAACAGTCAGAAATTCCCCTTATTTTGGGGCAAAATTGCAGAAATTTCCTTTACATTGGGGCCAAATTGCAGAAATTTCCCTTACTTTGGGGCAAAATTGCAGAAATTTCACTTATTTCAGGGTAATAAGTCAGAAATTCCCCTTATTTTGGGGCAAAAAAGACAGAAATTTTTTTTTTGAGGAAAAGACAGAATTTCCACTTATTTAGAGGCAAAAAGACAGAAATTTCCCTGATTTTGGTGCAAAAATGAAGAAATTTACCTTTTTATAGCAAAAAGGTAAGCATTCCCCTTTACTTTCGGGATAAAAAGCAGAAATTCCCCGTATTTTGAAGCAAAATTGCAGAAATTCTCATAACTTTCGGGCAAAAAGGCAGAAATTCTCCTTATTTTGGGGAAAAATGACAGAAAATCTCCTTTTTTCGGGAGCAAACAGTCAGAAATTTCCCTTGTTTTGGGGCAAAATTGCAGAAATTTCCTTTACATTGGGGCAAAATTGAGAAATTTCCCTTATTTTGGGGCAAAATTGCAGAAATTTCACTTATTTCAGGGTAATAAGTCAGAAATTCCCGTTATTTTGGAGCAAAAAGACTTAAATTCCCTTTGTTTTGGGGGAAAAGACAGAAATTCCACTTAGTTAGAGGCAAAAATGCAGAAATTCCCATTATTTTGGAGCAAAAATGAAGAAATTTTTCTTTTTATGGCAAAAAGTTATGCATTCCCATTATTTTCTGGCAAAAAGGCAGAAATTCCCCGTATTTTGGAGCAAAATTGCAGAAATTCCTCTAATTTTGGGGCAAAAGGCAGAAATTCCCTTTATTTTGGGGCAAAAATCAGAAATTCCCCTTATTTTTGGGGCAAAATTCAAAAAATTTCCTTAATTTTGGGGCAAAATTGCAGGAATTTACCTTATTTTGGGGCAAAATTGCAGAAATTTCTTTATTTGGGGAAAAATTGCATAAAATTCACTTATTTTCAAGTAAAAAGGCTGAAATTTCCTTTATTTTGGGGCAAAAAAAGAGAAATTCCCCTTATTTTGGGTCAAAATTGCAGAAATTTCCCTTATTATGGAAAAATTGCAGAAATTTCCATATTTTAGAGCAAAATTGCAGAAATTTCACTTATTTCAGGGTAATAAGTCAGAAATTCCCCCTTATTTTGGGGAAAAAATGCAGAAATTCCCGTTGTTTTCGGGGAATAAGATAGAAATTTCACTTATTTAGAGGCAAAAATGCAGAAATTCCCCTTATTTTGGGGCAAAATTGCAGAAATTTCCTTTACATTGGGGCAAAATTGCAGAAATTTCCCTTATTTTGGGGCAAAATTGCAGAAATTTCACTTATTTCAGGGTAATAAGTCAGAAATTCCCCTTATTTTGGGGCAAAAAAGACAAATATTCTCTTTGTTTTGGGGGAAAAAGACAGAAATTCCACTTAGTTAGAGGCAAAAATGCAGAAATTCCCCTTATTTTGGAGCAAAAATGAAGAAATTTTCCTATTTATGGCAAAAAGGTATGCATTCCCATTATTTTCTGGCAAAAAGGCAGAAATTCCCCGTATTTTGTAGCAAAATTGCAGAAATTCCCCTAATTTTGGGGCAAAAGGCAGAAATTCCCTTTATTTTGGGACAAAATTCAGACATTCCCCTTATTTTGGGGCAAAATTCAAGAAATTTCCTTTATTTTGGGGTAAAATTGCAGGAATTTACCTTATTTTGGGGCAAAATTGCAGAAATTTGCTTAATTTGGGGCAAAATTGCATAAAATTCACTTATTTTCAGGTAAAAAGGCTGAAATTTTCTTTATTTTGGGGCAAAAAAAGAGAAATTCCCCTTATTTTGGGACAAAATTGCAGAAATTTCCCTTGTTATGGGAAAAAATTGCAGAAATTTCCCTTATTTTAGGACAAAATTGCAGAAATTTCACTTATTTCAGAGAAATAAAGCAAAAATGTTTCTTATTTTGGGGCAAAAAGGTAGAAAATCTCATTATTTTAGGGCAAAAAGGTAGAAAATCTCATTATTTTAGGGCAAAAAGGCAGAAATTCACCTTATTTTGCGGTAAAATTGCAGAAATTTCACATATTTCAGGGCAAAAAGGCAGAAATTTCCCTTATTTTGGGGCAAAATTGCAGAAATTTCACTTATTTCATGGTAATAAGTCAGAAATTCCTTTTATTTTGGGGCAAAAAAGACAAAAATTCCTTTTGTTTTGGGGGAAAAAGACAGAAATTCCACTTATTTAGAGGCAAAAAGGCAGAAATTCCCATTATTTTGGAGCAAAAATGAAAAAATTTCCCTTTTTTATGGCAAAAAGTTATGCATTCCCCTTATTTTCGGGCAAAAAGGCAGAAATTCCCCGTATTTTGGAGCAAAATTGCAGAAAATCCCCTAATTGTTGGGCAAAAATGCAGAAATTCCTAATATGTTTGGGCAAAAAGACAGAAATTCTCCTTATTTAAAGGCATAATTCAGAAATTCCACTTATTTTGGGGAAAAAATCCAAAATTTCTCTTATTTTGGGGCAAAATTGTACAAATTTCACTTATTTCAGGGAACAAAGGCAGAAATTTTCCTTATTTTGGGGCAAAAATGTAGAAATTCTTAATATTTTGTGGCAAAAATGCAGAAATTCGCATTATTTTGAGGGAAAAAGGCTGAAATTCCCCTTATTTGGGGGCAAAAAGGCAGAAATTTCCCTTATTTTGGGGCAAAAAGACAGTAATTCCCCTTATTTTGTGGCAAAAAGGTGGAAATTTCTTTTATTTCGGGGCAAAATTGCAGAAATATCACTTATTTCAGGGCCTAATTCAAAAATTCCTTTTATTTTGGGGCAAAAAGAGAGAAATTCCATTTATTTTTGGTTAAAAAGGGAGAAATTTCACTTATTTTGAGGTAAAAAGCAGAAATTCCTCTTATTTTGGGGCAAAAATGAAGAAATTTCCCTTTTTTGTGGCAATAGGTATACAGTCCCCTTACTTTCGGGATAAAAAGCCGAAATTCCCCGTATTTTGAAGCAAAATTGCAGAAATTTTCATAATTTTCGGGCAAAAAAGCAGAAATTCTCCTTATTTTAGGGCAAAAAGACAGAAAATCTCCTTTTTTCGGGAGCAAACAGTCAGAAATTCCCCTTATTTTGGGGCACAATTGCAGAAATTTCCTTTACATTGTGGCAAAATTGCAGAAATTTCCCTTATTTTGGGGCAAAATTGCAGAAATTTCACTTATTTCAGGGTAATAAGTCAGAAATTCCCCTTATTTTGGGGCAAAAAAGACAGAAATTCCCTTTGTTTTGGGGGAAAAAGACAGAAATTCCACTTAGAGGCAAAAATGCAGAAATTCCCCTTATTTTGGAGCAAAAATGAAGATATTTTCCTTTTTATGGCAAAAAGGTATGCATTCCCATTATTTTCGTGCAAAAAGGCAGAAATTCCCCATATTTTGGAGCAAAATTGCAGAAATTGCCCTAATTTTGGGGCAAAAGGCAGAAAATCCCTTTATTTTGGGGCAAAAATCAGATATTCCCCTTATTTTGGGGCAAAATTCAAAAAATTTCCTTTATTTTGGGGCAAAATTGCAGGAATTTACCTTATTTTGGGGCAAAATTGCAGAAATTTCCTTTATTTGGGGCAAAATTGCATAAAATTCACTTATTTTCAAGTAAAAAGGCTGAAATTTCCTTTATTTTGGGGCAAAAAAGAGAAATTCCCCTTATTTTTGGTCAAAATTGCAGAAATTTCCCTTATTATGGAAAAATTGCAGAAATTTCCCTTATTTTAGGGCAAAATTGCAGAAATTTCACTTATTTCAGGGTAATAAGTCAGAAATTCCCGCTTATTTTGGGGCAAAAAATACAGAAATTCCCGTTGTTTTGGGGGAATAAGATAGAAATTCCACTTATTTAGAGGCAAAAAGGCAGAAATTCCCCTTATTTTGGGGCAAAATTGCAGAAATTTCCTTTACATTGGGGCAAAATTGCAGAAATTTCCCTTATTTTGGGGCAAAATTGCAGAAATTTCACTTATTTCAGGGTAATAAGTCAGAAATTCCCCTTATTTTGGGGCAAAAAAGACAAATATTCTCTTTGTTTTGGGGGAAAAAGACAGAAATTCCACTTAGTTAGAGGCAAAAATGCAGAAATTCCCCTTATTTTGGAGCAAAAATGAAGAAATTTTCCTATTTATGGCAAAAAGGTATGCATTCCCATTATTTTCTGGCAAAAAGGCAGAAATTCCCCGTATTTTGTAGCAAAATTGCAGAAATTCCCCTAATTTTGGGGCAAAAGGCAGAAATTCCCTTTATTTTGGGACAAAATTCAGACATTCCCCTTATTTTGGGGCAAAATTCAAGAAATTTCCTTTATTTTGGGGTAAAATTGCAGGAATTTACCTTATTTTGGGGCAAAATTGCAGAAATTTGCTTAATTTGGGGCAAAATTGCATAAAATTCACTTATTTTCAGGTAAAAAGGCTGAAATTTTCTTTATTTTGGGGCAAAAAAAGAGAAATTCCCCTTATTTTGGGACAAAATTGCAGAAATTTCCCTTGTTATAGGAAAATATTGCAGAAATTTCCCTTATTTTAGGACAAAATTGCAGAAATTTCACTTATTTCAGAGAAATAAAGCAAAAATGTTTCTTATTTTGGGGCAAAAAGGTAGAAAATCTCATTATTTTAGGGCAAAAAGGTAGAAAATCTCATTATTTTAGGGCAAAAAGGCAGAAATTCACCTTATTTTGCGGTAAAATTGCAGAAATTTCACATATTTCAGGGCAAAAAGGCAGAAATTTCCCTTATTTTGGGGCAAAATTGCAGAAATTTCACTTATTTCATGGTAATAAGTCAGAAATTCCTTTTATTTTGGGGCAAAAAAGACAAAAATTCCTTTTGTTTTGGGGGAAAAAGACAGAAATTCCACTTATTTAGAGGCAAAAAGGCAGAAATTCCCATTATTTTGGAGCAAAAATGAAAAAATTTCCCTTTTTTATGGCAAAAAGTTATGCATTCCCCTTATTTTCGGGCAAAAAGGCAGAAATTCCCCGTATTTTGGAGCAAAATTGCAGAAAATCCCCTAATTGTTGGGCAAAAATGCAGAAATTCCTAATATGTTTGGGCAAAAAGACAGAAATTCTCCTTATTTAAAGGCATAATTCAGAAATTCCACTTATTTTGGGGAAAAAATCCAAAATTTCTCTTATTTTGGGGCAAAATTGTACAAATTTCACTTATTTCAGGGAAAAAAGGCAGAAATTTTCCTTATTTTGTGGCAAAAATGTAGAAATTCTTAATATTTTGTGGCAAAAATGCAGAAATTCGCTTTATTTTGAGAAAAAAAGGCTGAAATTCCCCTTATTTGGGGGAAAAAAGGCAGAAATTTCCCTTATTTTGGGGCAAAAAGATAGTAATTCCCCTTATTTTGTGGCAAAAAGGTAGAAATTTCTTTTATTTCGGGGCAAAATTGCAGAAATATCACTTATTTCAGGGCCTAATTCAAAAATTCCTTTTATTTTGGGGCAAAAAGAGAGAAATTCCATTTATTTTTGGTTAAAAAGGGAGAAATTTCACTTATTTTGAGGTAAAAAGCAGAAATTCCTCTTATTTTGGGGCAAAAATGAAGAAATTTCCCTTTTTTGTGGCAATAGGTATACATTCCCCTTACTTTCGGGATAAAAAGCCGAAATTCCCCGTATTTTGAAGCAAAATTGCAGAAATTTTCATAATTTTCGGGCAAAAAAGCAGAAATTCTCCTTATTTTAGGGCAAAAAGACAGAAAATCTCCTTTTTTCGGGAGCAAACAGTCAGAAATTCCCCTTATTTTGGGGCACAATTGCAAAAATTTCCTTTACATTGTGGCAAAATTGCAGAAATTTCCCTTATTTTGGGGCAAAATTGCAGAAATTTCACTTATTTCAGGGTAATAAGTCAGAAATTCCCCTTATTTTGGGGCAAAAAAGACAGAAATTCCCTTTGTTTTGGGGGAAAAAGACAGAAATTCTACTTAGTTAGAGGCAAAAATGCAGAAATTTTCCTTATTTTGGAGCAAAAATGAAGAAATTTTCCTTTTTATGGCAAAAAGGTATGCATTCCCATTATTTTCGTGCAAAAAGGCAGAAATTCCCCGTATTTTGGAGCAAAATTGCAGAAATTGCCCTAATTTTGGGGCAAAAGGCAGAAATTCCCTTTATTTTGGGTCAAAAATCAGAAATTCCCCTTATTTTGGGGCAAAATTCAAAAAATTTCCTTTATTTTGGGGCAAAATTGCAGGAATTTACCTTATTGTGGGGCAAAATTGCAGAAATTTCTTTTATTTGGGTCAAAATTGCATAAAATTCACTTATTTTCAAGTAAAAAGCTGAAATTTCCTTTATTTTGGGGCAAAAAATGAGAAATTCCCCTTATTTTGGGTCAAAATTGCAGAAATTTCCCTTATTATGGAAAATTTGCAGAAATTTCCCTTATTTTAGGGCAAAATTGCAGAAATTTCACTTATTTCAGGGTAATAAGTCAGAAATTCCCGCTTATTTTGGGGCAAAAAATACAGAAATTCCCATTGTTTTGGGGGAATAAGATAGAAATTCCACTTATTTAGAGGCAAAAAGGCAGAAATTCCCCTTATTTTGGGGCAAAATTGCAGAAATTTCCTTTACATTGGGGCAAAATTGCAGAAATTTCCCTTATTTTGGGGCAAAATTGCAGAAATTTCACTTATTTCAGAGAAAAAACGCAAAAATTTTTCTTATTTTGGGGCAAATAGGCAGATTTCCATTATTTTGGGGCAAAAAGGCAGAAATTCGACTTATTTTCGGGTAAAATTGCAAAAATTTCACATATTTCAGGGCAGAAAGACAGAAATTTCCCTTATTTTGTGGCAAAATTGCAGAAATTTCACTTATTTCATGGTAATAAGTCAGAAATTCCCCTTATTTTGGTTCAAAAAAGACAAAAATTCCTTTTGTTTTGGGAGAAAAAGACAGAAATTCAACTTATTTAGAGGCAAAAAGGCAGAAATTCCCATTATTTTGGAGCAAAAATAAAGAAATTTCCCTTTTTTATGGCAAAAAGTTATGCATTCCCCTTATTTTCGGGCAAAAAGGCAGAAATTCCCCGTATTTTGGAGCAAAATTGCAGAAATTCCCCTAATTGTGGGGCAAAAATGCAGAAATTCCTAATATGTTGGGGCAAAAAGACAGAAATTCTTTTTATTTAAGGGCATAATTCAGAAATTCCACTTATTTTGGGGAATAATTCCAAAATTCCCCTTTTTTGGGGCAAAATTGCAGAAATTTCACTTATTTCAGGGAAAATGCAGAAATTTTCCTTATTTTGGGGCAAAAATGTAGAAATTCTTAATATTTTGTGGCAAAAATGCAGAAATTCCTTTTATTTTGAGGGAAAAAGGCTGAAATTCCCCTAATTTAGGGGCAAAAAGGAAGAAATTTCCCTTATTTTGGGGCAAAAAGACAGTAATTCCCCTTATTTTGTGGCCAAAAGGTAGAAATTTCTTTTATTTTGGGGCAAAATTGCAGAAATATCACTTATTTCAGAGCCTAATTCAAAAATTCCTTTTATTTTGGGGCAAAAAGAGAGAAATTCCATTTATTTTTGGTTAAAAAGGGAGAAATTTCACTTATTTTAAGGTAAAAAGCAGAAATTCCTTTTATTTTGGGGCAAAAATGAAGAAATTTTCCTTTTTTGTGGCAAAAGGTATACATTCCCCTTACTTTCGGGATAAAAAGCAGAAATTCCCCGTATTTTGAAGCAAAATTGCAGAAATTTTCATAATTTTCGGGCAAAAAAGCAGAAATTCTCCTTATTTTAGGGCAAAAAGACAGAAAATCTCTTTTTTTTCGGGAGCAAACAGTCAGAAATTCCCCTTATTTTGGGGCAAAATTGCAGAAATTTCCTTTACATTGGGGCCAAATTGCAGAAATTTCCCTTATTTTGGGGCAAAATTGCAGAAATTTCACTTATTTCAGGGTAATAAGTCAGAAATTCCCCTTATTTTGGGGCAAAAAAGACAGAAATTTTTTTTTTGAGGAAAAGACAGAATTTCCACTTATTTAGAGGCAAAAAGACAGAAATTTCCCTGATTTTGGTGCAAAAATGAAGAAATTTACCTTTTTATGGCAAAAAGGTAAGCATTCCCCTTTACTTTCGGGATAAAAAGCAGAAATTCCCCGTATTTTGAAGCAAAATTGCAGAAATTCTCATAATTTTCGGGCAAAAAGGCAGAAATTCTCCTTATTTTGGGGGAAAATGACAGAAAATCTCCTTTTTTCGGGAGCAAACAGTCAGAAATTTCCCTTGTTTTGGGGCAAAATTGCAGAAATTTCCTTTACATTGGGGCAAAATTGAGAAATTTCCCTTATTTTGGGGCAAAATTGCAGAAATTTCACTTATTTCAGGGTAATAAGTCAGAAATTCCCGTTATTTTGGAGCAAAAAAGACTTAAATTCCCTTTGTTTTGGGGGAAAAGACAGAAATTCCACTTAGTTAGAGGCAAAAATGCAGAAATTCCCATTATTTTGGAGCAAAAATGAAGAAATTTTTCTTTTTATGGCAAAAAGTTATGCATTCCCATTATTTTCTGGCAAAAAGGCAGAAATTCCCCGTATTTTGGAGCAAAATTGCAGAAATTTCTCTAATTTTGGGGCAAAAGGCAGAAATTCCCTTTATTTTGGGGCAAAAATCAGAAATTCCCCTTATTTTTGGGGCAAAATTCAAAAAATTTCCTTAATTTTGGGGCAAAATTGCAGGAATTTACCTTATTTTGGGGCAAAATTGCAGAAATTTCTTTATTTGGGGAAAAATTGCATAAAATTCACTTATTTTCAGGTAAAAAGGCTGAAATTTCCTTTATTTCGGGGCAAAAAAAGAGATATTCCCCTTATTTTGGGGCAAAATTGCAGAAATTTTCCTTGTTATGGGAAAAAATTGCAGAAATTTCTCTTATATTAGGGTAAAATTGCAGAAATTTCACTTATTTCAGAGAAATAAAGCAAAAATGTTTTTTATTTTGGGGCAAAAAGGCAGAAATTCCCATTATTTTAAGGCAAAAAGGCAGAAATTCACCTTATTTTGGGGTAAAATTGCATAAATTTCACATATTTTAGGGCAAAAAGGCAGAAATTTCCCTTATTTTGGGGCAAAATTGCAGAAATTTCAATTATTTCAGGGTAATAAGTCAGAAATTCCCCTTATTTTGAGGCAAAAAAGACAGAAATTCCCTTTGTTTTTAGAAAAAAAGAAAGAAATTCCACTTATTTAGAGGCAAAAATGCAGAAATTTCCCTTATTTTGGAGCAAAAATGAAGAAATTTCCCTTTTTTATGGCAAAAAGTTATGCATTCCCCTTATTTTCGGGTAAAAAGGCAGAAATTCCCCATATTATGGAGCATAATTGCAGAAATTCCCCTAGTTGTGGTGCATAAAGACAGAAATTCCCTATATGTTGGGGCAAAAAGACAGAAATTCTCCTTATTTTGGGGCAAAACTCAGAAATTCCACTTCTTTTGAGGCAAAATTACAGAAATTTCCCTTATTTTGGGGCAAAATTGCAGAAATTTCACTTATTTTGGGGCAAAATTGCAGAAATTTCACTTATTTCAGAGAAAAAAATCAGAAATTTTCCTTACTTTGGGGCAAAAAAAACAGAAATTCCTAATATTTTGTTGCAAAAATGCAGAAATTCCTCTTATTTTGAGGTAAAAAGGCTGAATTCCCCTTATTTGGGGGCAAAATAGCAGAAATTTCCCTTATTTTGGGGCAAAATTGCAGAAATTTCCCTTATTTCAGGGTAATGAGTCAGAAATTTCCCTTATATTGGGGCAAAAAAAAGAGAAATTCCCTATGTTTTGTGGGAAAAAGACAGAAATTCCACTTATTTAGAGGCAAAAAGGCAGAAATTCCCCTTATTTTGTAGCAAAAATGAAGAAATTTCATTTTTTATGGCAAAAATGTATGCATTCCCATTATTTTCGGGCAAAAAGGCAGAAATTCCCCGTATTTTGGAGCAAAATTGCAGAAAATCCCCTAATTTTTGGGCAAAAATCAGAAAATCTCTTTATTTTGGGGCAAAATTCAAGAAATTTCCTTTATTTTGGGGCAAAATTGGAGCAATTTACCTTATTTTTGGGCAAAATTGCAAAAATTTCTATTATTTGGGGCAAAATTGCAGAAATTTAACTTATTTTCAGGAAAAAAGGGCTGATATTTCCTTTACTTTGAGGCAAAAAGGGAGAAATTCCTCTTATTTTGGGGCAAAATTGCAGAAATTTCTATTATTATGGGGAAAAATTGCAGATATTTTTCCTTATTTTAGGGCAAAATTGCAGAAATTTCACTTATTTCAGAGAAAAAAAGCAAAAATTTTTCTTATTTTGGGAGCAAAAAGGCAGAAATTCTCATTATTTTGGGGCAAAAAGGCAGAAATTCGACTTATTTTGGGGTAAAATTGCAGAAATTCCCCTAATGTTGGGGCAAAAGGCAGAAATTCCCTTTATTTTGGGGCAAAAATCATAAATTCCCCATATTTTGGGCAAAATTCAAGAAATTTCCTTTAATTTGGGGCAAAATTTCAGGAATTTACCTTATTTTGGGGCAAAATTGCAGAAATTTTTCTTATTTGGGGCAAAATTGCAGAAACTTCATTTATTTTCAGGTAAAAAGGCTGAAATTTCCTTTATTTTGGGGCAAAAAGGGAAAAATTCCCCTTATTTTGGAGCAAAATTGAAGAAATTCCCCTTATTATTGGGAAAAATTGCAGAAATTTTCCTTATTTTAGGGCAAAATTGCAGAAATTTCACTTATTTCAGAGAAAAAAACGCAAAAAATTTTTCTTATTTTGGGGCAAAAAGGCAGAAATTCCCATTAATTTGTGGCAAAAAGGCAGAAATTCACCTTATTTTGGGGTAAAATTGCAGAAATTTCACATATTTCAGGGCAAAAAAACAGAAATTTTCCTTATTTTGGGGCAAAATTGCAGAAATTTTACTTGTTTCAGTGTAATATGTCAGAAATTCCCCTTATTTTGAGGCAAAAAAACAGAAATTCCCTTGTTTTGAGGGAAAAAGAAAGAAATTCCACTTATTTAGAGGCAAAAAGGCAGAAATTTCCCTTATTTTAGAGCAAAAATGAAGAAATTTCCCTTTTTTATGGCAAAAAGTTATGCATTCCCTTTATTTTCGGGCAAATAGGCAGAAATTCCCCGTATTTTGGAGCATAATTGCAGAAATTCCCCTAGTTGTGGTGCAGAAAGACAGAAATTCCCTATATGTTGGGGCAAAAAGACAGAAATTCTCCTTATTTTGGGGCAAAACTCAGAACTTCCACTTATTTTGGGGCAAAATTCCAGAAATTTCCATTATTTTGGGGCAAAATTGCAGAAATTTCACTTATTTTGGGGCAAAATGGCAGAAATTTCACTCATTTCATTGAAAAAAGTCAGAAATTTTCTTTATTTTAGGGCAAAAAAGAAGAAATTCCTAATCTTTTGTGGCAAAAATGCAGAAATTCCCCTTATTTTGAGGTAAAAAGGCTGCAATTCCCCTTATTTGGGGGCAAAAAGGCAGAAATTTCCCTTATTTTGGGGCAAAATTGCAGAAATTTCACTTATTTAGAGGCAAAAAGACAGAAAATCTTCTTATTTTGGGGCAAAACTTAGAAATTCCACTTAATGTGGGGCAAAATTCCAGAAATTTCCACTATTTTGGGGCAAAATTGCAGAAATTACAGTTATTTTGGGGCAAAATTGCAGAAATTTCACTTATTTCACAGAAAAAAGGCAGAAATTTTCCTTATTTTGGGGCAAAAAGTCAGAAATTCCTAATATTTTGTGGCAAAAATGCAGAAATTCCCCTTATTTTGAGGTAAAAAGGCTGAAATTACCCTTATTTGGGGGCAAAGAGGCAGAAATTTCCCTTATTTTGGGGCAAAATTGGAGAAATTTTACTTATTTCAGGGTAATAATTCAGAAATTCCCCTTATTTGGGGGCAAAAAGGCAGAAATTTCCCTTATTTTCGGGAAGAATTGCAGAAATTTCACTTATTTAGAGGCAAAAAGACAGAAATTCTCCTTATTTTGTGGCAAAACTTAGAAATTCCACTTCTTTTGGGGCAAAGTTCCAGAAATTTCCCTTATTTTGAGGCAAAATTGCAGAAATTTCACTTATTTTGGGGCAAAATTGCAGAAATTTCACTTATTTCAGAGAAAAAAGTCAGAAATTGTCCTTACTTTGGGGCAAAAAAACAGAAATTCCTAATATTTTGTTGCAAAAATGCAGAAATTCCCCTTATTTTGAGGTAAAAAGGCTGAATTCCCCTTATTTGGGGGCAAAATAGCAGAAATTTCCCTTATTTTGGGGCAAAATTGCAAAAATTTCACTTATTTCAGGGCGAAAAGTCAGAAATTCCCCTTATTTTGGGGCAAAAAAGAGAGAAATTCCCTATGTTTTGTGGGAAAAAGACAGAAATTCCACTTATTTAGAGGCAAAAAGGCAGAAATTCCCCTTATTTTGGAGCAAAAATGAAGACATTTCATTTTTTATGGCAAAAAGATATGCATTCCCATTATTTTCAGGCAAAAAGGCAGAAATTCCCCGTATTTTGGAGCAAAATTGCAGAAAATCCCCTAATTTTGGGGCACAAATCAGAAAATCTCTTTATTTGGGGCAAAATTCAAGAAATTTCCTTTATTTTGGGGCAAAATTGGAGGAATTTACCTTATTTTTAGGCAAAATTGCAGAAATTTCCCTTATTTGGGGCAAAATTGCAGAAATTTCACTTATTTTCAGGAAAAAGGGCTGATATTTCTTTTATTTTGGGTCAAAAAGGGAGAAATTCCTCTTATTTTGGGGCAAAATTGCAGAAATTTCTATTATTATGGGGAAAAATTGCAGAAATTTTCCTTAATTTAAGGCAAAATTGCAGAAATTTCACTTATTTCAGAGAAAAAAAGCAAAAATTTTTCTTATTTTGGAGCAAAAAGGAAGAAATTCACATTATTTTGGGGCAAAAAGGCAGAATTCGACTTATTTTGCGGTAAAATTGCAGAAATTCCCATTATTTTGGGGCAAAAGGCAGAAATTCCCTTTATTTTGGGGCAAAAATCATAAATTCCCCATATTTTGGGGCAAAATTCAAGAAATTTCCTTTAATTTGGGGCAAAAATCATAAATTCCCCATATTTTGGGGCAAAATTCAAAAAATTTCCTTTAATTGGGTGAAAAATTGCAGGAATTTACCTTATTTTGGGGCAAAATTGCATAAATTTTTCTTATTTGGGGCAATTTGCAGAAACTTCATTTATTTTCAGGTAAAAAGGCTGAAATTTCCTTTATTTTGGGGCAAAAAGGGAGAAATTCCCCTTATTTTGGGGCAAAATTGAAGAAATTCCCCTTATTATTGGGAAAAATTGCAGAAATTTTCCTTATTTTAGGGCAAAATTGCAGAAATTTCACTTATTTCAGAGAAAAAAACGCAAAAATTTTTCTTATTTTGGGGCAAAAAGGCAGAAATTCCCATTAATTTGTGGCAAAAAGGCAGAAATTCACATTATTTTGGGGTAAAATTGCAGAAATTTCACATATTTTAGGGCAAAAAGGCAGAAATTTCCCTTATTTTGGGGCAAAATTGCAGAAATTTCCCTTATTATGTGGAAAAATTGCAGAAATTTTCCTTATTTTAGGGCAAAATTGCAGAAATTTCACTTATTTCAGAGAAAAAAAGCAAAAATTTTTCTTATTTTGGGGCAAAAAGGAAGAAATTCCCATTATTTTGGGGCAAAAGGCAGAAATTCCCTTTATTTTGGGGCAAAAATCATAAATTCCCCATATTTTGGGGCAAAATTCAAGAAATTTCCTTTAATTTGGGGCAAAATTGCAGGAATTTACCTTATTTTGGGGCAAAATTGCAGAAATTTTTCTTATTTGGGGCAAAATTGCAGAAACTTCATTTATTTTCATGTAAAAAGGCTGAAATTTCCTTTATTTTGGGGCAAAAAGCGAGAAATTCCCCTTATTTTGGGGCAAAATTGAGGAAATTCCCCTTATTATTTGGAAAAATTGCAGAAATTTTCCTTGTTTTAGGGCAAAATTGCAGAAATTTCACTTATTTCAGAGAAAAAAACGCAAAAATTTTTCTTATTTTGGGGCAAAAAGGCAGAAATTCCCATTAATTTGTGGCAAAAAGGCAGAAATTCACATTATTTTGGGGTAAAATTGCAGAAATTTCACATATTTTAGGGCAAAAAGGCAGAAATTTCCCTTATTTTGGGGCAAAATTGCAGAAATTTCCCTTATTATGTGGAAAAATTGCAGAAATTTTCCTTATTTTAGGGCAAAATTGCAGAAATTTCACTTATTTCAGAGAAAAAAAGCAAAAATTTTTCTTATTTTGGGGCAAAAAGGAAGAAATTCCCATTATTTTGGGGCAAAAGGCAGAAATTCCCTTTATTTTGGGGCAAAAATCATAAATTCCCCATATTTTGGGGCAAAATTCAAGAAATTTCCTTTAATTTGGGGCAAAATTGCAGGAATTTACCTTATTTTGGGGCAAAATTGCAGAAATTTTTCTTATTTGGGGCAAAATTGCAGAAACTTCATTTATTTTCAGGTAAAAAGGCTGAAATTTCCTTTATTTTGGGGCAAAAAGCGAGAAATTCCCCTTATTTTGGGGCAAAATTGAGGAAATTCCCCTTATTATTTGGAAAAATTGCAGAAATTTTCCTTGTTTTAGGGCAAAATTGCAGAAATTTCACTTATTTCAGAGAAAAAACGCAAAAATTTTTTTTTATTTTGTGGCAAAAAGGCAGAAATTCCCATTAATTTGTGGCAAAAAGGCAGAAATTCACCTTATTTTGGGGTAAAATTGCAGAAATTTCACATATTTCAGGGCAAAAAGGCAGAAATTTCCCTTATTTTGGGGCAAAATTGCAGAAATTTTACTTATTTCGTGTAATAATTCAGAAATTCCCCTTATTTTGAAGCAAAAAAAACAGAAATTCCCTTTGTTTTGAGGGAAAAAGACAGAAATTCCACTTATTTAGAGGCAAAAAGCAGAAATTTCCCTTATTTTGGAGCAAAAATGAACAATTTTCCTTTTTTTATGGCAAAAAGTTATGCATTCCCTTTATTTTCGGGCAAATAGGCAGAAATTCCCCGTATTTTGGAGCATAATTGCAGAAATTCCCCTAGTTGTGATGCAGAAAGACAGAAATTCCCTATATGTTGGGGCAAAAAGACAGAAATTCTCCTTATTTTGGGGCAAAACTCAGAAATTCCATTTATTTTGGGGCAAAATTCCAGAAATTTCCCTCATTTTGGGGCAATATTGCAGAAATTTCACTTATTTTGGGACAAAATTGCAGAAATTTCACTTATATTGTGGCAAAATTTCAAAAATTTCACTTACTTCAGGGTAATAAGTCAGAAATTCCCCTTATTTTGGGGCAAAAAAGACAGAAATTCTCTTTGTTTTAAGAGAAAAAGACAGAAATTCGACTTATTCAGAGGCAAAAATGCAGAAATTCCCTTTATTTTGGAGCAAAAATGAAGAAATTTCTCTTTTTATGGCAAAAAGGTATGCATTCCCATTATTTTCAGGCAAAAAGGCAGAAATTCCCTGTATTTTGGAGAAAAATTGCAGAAATTCCCCTAATTTTGGGGCAAAAGGCAGAAATTCCCTTTATTTTGGGGCAAAAATCAGAAATTCCCCTTATTTTGGGGCAAAATTCAAGAAATTTCCTTTATTTTGGGGCAAAATTGCAGGAATTTACCTTATTTTGGGGCAAAATTGCAGTAATTTTTTTTATTTGAAGCAAAATTGCATAAAATTCACTTATTTTCAGGTAAAAAGGCTGAAATTTCCTTTATTTTGGGGCTAAAAAAGAGAAATTCCCTTTATTTTGGGGCAAAATTGCAGAAATTTCCCTAGTTATGGGAAAAAATTGCAGAAATTTCCCTTATTTTAGGGCAAAATTGCAGAAATTTCACTTATTTCAGAGAAATAAAGCAAAAATATTTCTTATTTTGGGGCAAAAAGGCAGAAATTCCCATTATTTTAAGGCAAAAAGGCAGAAATCCACCTTATTTTGGGGTAAAATTGCAGAAATTTCACATATTTCAGGGCAAAAAGGCAGAAATTTCCCTTATTTTGGGGCAAAATTGCAGAAATTTCACTTATTTCAGGGTAATAAGTCAGAAATTCCCCCTTATTTTGGGGCAAAAAATACAGAAATTCCGGTTGTTTTGGGGGAAAAAGATAGAAATTCCACTTATTTAGAGGCAAAAAGGCAGAAATTCCCCTTATTTTGGAGCAAAAATGAAGAAATTTCCCTTTTTTATGGCAAATAGGTATGCATTTCCCTTATTTTTGGAAAAAAAGGCAGAAATTCCCCGTATTTTGGAGCAAAATTGCAGAAATTCCCCTAATTGTGGGGCAAAAGGCAGAAATTTCCTATATGTTGTGGCAATAAGACAGAAATTCTCCTTATTTTGGGGCAAAACTCAGAAATTCCACTTCTTTTGGGGAAAAATTCCAGAAATTTCCTTTATTTTGGGGCAAAATTGCAGAAATTTCACTTATTTTGGGGCAAAATTGCAGAAATTTCACTTATTTCAGGGAACAAAGTCAGAAATTTTCCTTATTTTGGGGCAAAAAAACAGAAATTTCTAATATTTTGTGGCAAAAATGCAGAAATTCCTCTTATTTTGAGGTAAAAAGGCTGAATTCCCCTGATTTGGGGGCAAAAAGGCAGAAATTTCCCTTATTTTGGGGCAAAATTGCAGAAATTTCACTTATTTCAGGGTAATGAGTCAGAAATTCTCTTTATTTTGGGGCAAAAAGAGAGAAATTCCCTTTGTTCTGTGGAAAAAAGACAGAAATTCCACTTATTTAGAGGCAAAAAGGCAGAAATTTCCCTTATTTTGGAGCAAAAATGAAGAAATTTCATTTTTTATGGCAAAAAGGTATGCATTCCCATTATTTTCGGGCAAAAAGGCAGAAATTCCTCGTATTTTTGAGCAAAATTGCAGAAATCTCTAATTTTGGGGCAAAAATCAGAAAATCTCTTTATTTTGGGGCAAAATTCAAGAAATTTCCTTTATTTTGGGGCAAAATTGGAGGAATTTACCTTATTTTGGGCAAAATTGCAGAAATTTCACTTATTTCAGGGAAAAAAGGCAGAAATTTTCCTTATTTTGGGGCAAAAAGTCAGAAATTCCTAATATTTTGTGGCAAAAATGCTGAAACTCCTCTTATTTTCAGGTATAAAGGCTGAAATTCCCCTTATTTCAGGGCGAAAAGTCAGAAATTTCCCTTATTTTGGGGCAAAATTGCAGAAATTTTACTTATTTTAGGGTAATAAGTCAGAAATTTCCCTTTTTTTGGGGCAAAAAACACAGAAATTCCCTTTGTTATGGAGGAAAAAGACAGAAATTCCACTTATTGAGAAGCAAAAAGGCAAAAATTCCCCTTATTTTGGAGCAAAAATGAAGAAATTTCCATTTTTTATGACAAAAAGGTATGCATTCCCCTTACTTTTGGGATAAAAAGCAGAAATTCCCCGTATTTTGAAGCAAAATTGCAGAAATTCTCATAATTTTCAGGCAAAAAGGCAGAAATTCTCCCTATTTTGGGGCAAAAAGACAGAAGATCTCCTTTTTTCGGGAGCAAACTATCAGAAATTCCCCTTATTTTTGGGCAAACTTGCAGATATTTCTTTTACATTGGGGCAAAATTGCAGAAATTTCTCTTATTTTGGGGCAAAATTGCAAAAATTTCACTTACTTCAGGGTAATAAGTCAGAAATTCCCCTTATTTTGGGGCAAAAAAGTCAGAAATTCTCTTTGTTTTGGGGGAAAAAGACAGAAATTCCACTTATTTAGAGGCAAAAAGGCAGAAATTCTCTTTATTTTGGAGCAAAAATTAAGAAATTTCGCTTTTTATGGCAAAAAGTTATGCATTCCCATTATTTTCAGGCAAAAAGGCAGAAATTCCCCGTATTTTAGAGCAAAATTGCAGAAATTCCTCTAATTTTGGGGCAAAAGGCAGAAATTCCCTTTATTTTGGGGCAAAATTGCAGGAATTTACCTTATTTTGGGGCAAAATTGCAGAAATTTCTCTTATTTGGGGCAAAATTTCAGAAATTTCACTTATTTTCAGGTAAAAAGGTTGAAATTTCCTATGTTTTGGGGCAAAAAAGAAGAAATTCCCCTTATTTTGGAGCAAAATTGCAGAAATCTCCCTTATTATAGGAAAAAATTGCAAAAATTTCCCTTATTTTAAGGGAAAATTGCAGAAATTTCACTTATTTCAGAGAAAAAAAGCAAAAATTTTTCTTATTTTGGGGCAAAAAGGCAGAAATTCTCATTATTTTGGGGCAAAAAAGCAGAAATTCACCTTAGTTAGGGGTAAAATTGCAGAATTTTCTCATATTTCAGGGCAAAATGGCAGAAATTCCCAGTATTTTGGAGCAAAATTGCAGAAATTCTCTTAGTTGTGGGGCAAAAAGACAGAAATTCCCTATATGTTGGGGCAAAAAGACAGAAATTCTCCTTATTTTGGGGCAAATTCCAGAAATTTTCCTTATTTTGGGGCAAAATTGAAGAAATTTCACTTATTTTGAAGCAAAATTGCAGAAATTTCATTTATTTCAAGGAAAAAAGGCAGAAATTTTCCTTATTTTGGGGCAAAAAGTCAGAAATTCCTAATATTTTGTGGCAAAAATGCCGAAATTCCCCTTATTTTGAGGTATAAAGGCTGAAATTCCCCTTATTTCAGGGCAAAAATTCAGAAATTTCCTTTATTTTAGGGCAAAATTGCAGAAATTTCACTTATTTTAGGGTAATAAGTCAGAAATTCCCCTAATTTTGGGGCAAAAAAGACAGAAATTCCCTTTGTTTTGGGGGAAAAAGACAGAAATTCCACTTATTGAGAAGCAAAAAGGCAGAAATTCCCCTTATTTTGGAGCAAAAATGAAGAAATTTCCATTTTTTATGGCAAAAAGTTATGCATTCCCCTTATTTTCGGGCAAAAGGACAGAAATTCATCGTATTTTGGAGCAAAATTGCAGAAATTCCACTAATTGTGGTGCAAAAAGGCAGAAATTCCCTATATGTTGGGGCAAAAAGACAGAAATTCTCCGTATTTTGGGGTAAAACTCAGAAATTCCACTTATTTTGGGGCAAAATTGCAGAAATTTCACTTATTTCAGGGAAAAAAGGCAGAAATTCTATTTATTTTGGGGCAAAAATGCAGAAATTCCTAATATTTTGTGGCAAAAATGCAGAAATTCCCCTTATTTTGAGGTAAAAAGGCTGAAATTCCCCTTATTTGTGGGCAGAAAGGCAAAAATTTCCCTTATTTTGGGGCAAAATTGCAGAAATTTCACTTATTTCAGGGTAATAAGTCAGAAATTTTTCTTATTTTGTTGCAAAAAAGAAAGATAATCCCTCTGTTTTGGGGGGAAAAGACAGAAATTCCACTTATTTAGAGGCAAAAATGCAGAAATTTACCTTATTTTGAAGCAAAAATGAAGAAATTTCCCTTTTTTAAGGCAAAAAGTTATGCATTCTTCTTATTTTCGGGCAAAAAGGCAGAAATTCCCCGTATTTTGGAGCATAATTGCAGAAATTCCCCTAGTTGTGATGCAGAAAGACAGAAATTCCCTATATGTTGGGGCAAAAAGACAGAAATT
The DNA here is from genome assembly GCF_963924665.1 of Micromys minutus. Lineage (NCBI taxonomy): Eukaryota > Metazoa > Chordata > Mammalia > Rodentia > Muridae > Micromys > Micromys minutus. Next base: position 2,477,667 of record NW_027667830.1, on the reverse strand, counting down.
CTCCTTATTTTGGGGCAAAACTCAGAAATTCCACTTATTTTGGGGCAAAATTCCAGAAATTTCCCTCATTTTGGGGCAATATTGCAGAAATTTCACTTATTTTGTGGCAAAATTGCAGAAATTTCACTTATATTGTGGCAAAATTTCAAAAATTTCACTTACTTCAGGGTAATAAGTCAGAAATTCCCCTTATTTTGGGGCAAAAAAGACAGAAATTCTCTTTGTTTTAAGAGAAAAAGACAGAAATTCCACTTATTCAGAGGCAAAAAGGCAGAAATTCCCTTTATTTTGGAGCAAAAATGAAGAAATTTCTCTTTTTATGGCAAAAAGGTATGCATTCCCATTATTTTCAGGCAAAAAGGCAGAAATTCCCCGTATTTTGGAGCAAAATTGCAGAAATTGCCCTAATTTTGGGGCAAAAGGCAGAAATTCCCTTTATTTTGGGGCAAAAATCAGAAATTCCCCTTATTTTGGGGCAAAATTCAAGAAATTTCCTTTATTTTGGGGCAAAATTGCAGGAATTTACCTTATTTTGGGGCAAAATTGCAGTAATTTTTTTTATTTGAAGCAAAATTGCATAAAATTCACTTATTTTCAGGTAAAAAGGCTGAAATTTCCTTTATTTTGGGGCAAAAAAAGAGAAATTCCCTTTATTTTGGGGCAAAATTGCAGAAATTTCCCTAGTTATGGGAAAAAATTGCAGAAATTTCCCTTATTTTAGGGCAAAATTGCAGAAATTTCACTTATTTCAGAGAAATAAAGCAAAAATATTTCTTATTTTGGGGAAAAAAGGCAGAAATTCCCATTATTTTAAGGCAAAAAGGCAGAAATCCACCTTATTTTGGGGTAAAATTGCAGAAATTTCACATATTTCAGGGCAAAAAGGCAGAAATTTCCCATATTTTGGGGCAAAATTGCAGAAATTTCACTTATTTCAGGGTAATAAGTCAGAAATTCCCCCTTATTTTGGGGCAAAAAATACAGAAATTCCGGTTGTTTTGTGGGAAAAAGATAGAAATTCCACTTATTTAGAGGCAAAAAGGCAGAAATTCCCCTTATTTTGGAGCAAAAATGAAGAAATTTCCCTTTTTTATGGCAAATAGGTATGCATTTCCCTTATTTTTGGAAAAAAAGGCAGAAATTCCCCGTATTTTGGAGCAAAATTGCAGAAATTCCCCTAATTGTGGGGCAAAAGGCAGAAATTTCCTATATGTTGGGGCAATAAGACAGAAATTCTCCTTATTTTGGGGCAAAACTCAGAAATTCCACTTCTTTTGGGGAAAAATTCCAGAAATTTCCTTTATTTTGGGGCAAAATTGCAGAAATTTCACTTATTTTGGGGCAAAATTGCAGAAATTTCACTTATTTCAGGGAACAAAGTCAGAAATTTTCCTTATTTTGGGGCAAAAAAACAGAAATTTCTAATATTTTGTGGCAAAAATGCAGAAATTCCTCTTATTTTGAGGTAAAAAGGCTGAATTCCCCTGATTTGGGGGCAAAAAGGCAGAAATTTCCCTTATTTTGGGGCAAAATTGCAGAAATTTCACTTATTTCAGGGTAATGAGTCAGAAATTCTCTTTATTTTGGGGCAATAAGAGAGAAATTCCCTTTGTTTTGTGGAAAAAAGACAGAAATTCCACTTATTTAGAGGCAAAAAGGCAGAAATTTCCCTTATTTTGGAGCAAAAATGAAGAAATTTCATTTTTTATGTCAAAAAGGTATGCATTCCCATTATTTTCGGGCAAAAAGGCAGAAATTCCTCGTATTTTGGAGCAAAATTGCAGAAATCTCTAATTTTGGGGCAAAAATCAGAAAATCTCTTTATTTTGGGGCAAAATTCAAGAAATTTCCTTTATTTTGGGGCAAAATTGGAGGAATTTACCTTATTTTTGGGCAAAATTGCAGAAATTTCCATTATTTGAGGCAAAATTGCAGAAATTTCACTTATTTCAGGGAAAAAAGGCAGAAATTTTCCTTATTTTGGGGCAAAAAGTCAGAAATTCCTAATATTTTGTGGCAAAAATGCTGAAACTCCTCTTATTTTGAGGTATAAAGGCTGAAATTCCCCTTATTTCAGGGCGAAAAGTCAGAAATTTCCCTTATTTTGGGGCAAAATTGCAGAAATTTTACTTATTTTAGGGTAATAAGTCAGAAATTTCCCTTTTTTGTGGCAAAAAAGACAGAAATTCCCTTTGTTATGGAGGAAAAAGACAGAAATTCCACTTATTGAGAAGCAAAAAGGCAAAAATTCCCCTTATTTTGGAGCAAAAATGAAGAAATTTCCATTTTTTATGACAAAAAGGTATGCATTCCCCTTACTTTTGGGATAAAAAGCAGAAATTCCCCGTATTTTGAAGCAAAATTGCAGAAATTCTCATAATTTTCAGGCAAAAAGGCAGAAATTCTCCCTATTTTGGGGCAAAAAGACAGAAGATCTCCTTTTTTCGGGAGTAAACTATCAGAAATTCCCCTTATTTTTGGGCAAACTTGCAGATATTTCTTTTACATTGGGGCAAAATTGCAGAAATTTCTCTTATTTTGGGGCAAAATTGCAAAAATTTCACTTACTTCAGGGTAATAAGTCAGAAATTCCCCTTATTTTGGGGCAAAAAAGTCAGAAATTCTCTTTGTTTTGGGGGAAAAAGACAGAAATTCCACTTATTTAGAGGCAAAAATGCAGAAATTCCCTTTATTTTGGAGCAAAAATTAAGAAATTTCGCTTTTTATGGCAAAAAGTTATGCATTCCCATTATTTTCAGGCAAAAAGGCAGAAATTCCCCGTATTTTAGAGCAAAATTGCAGAAATTCCCCTAATTTTGGGGCAAAAGGCAGAAATTCCCTTTATTTTGGGGCAAAATTGCAGGAATTTACCTTTTTTTGGGGCAAAATTGCAGAAATTTCTCTTATTTGGGGCAAAATTTCAGAAATTTCACTTATTTTCAGGTAAAAAGGCTGAAATTTCCTATGTTTTGGGGCAAAAAAGAAGAAATTCCCCTTATTTTGGGGCAAAATTGCAGAAATCTCCCTTATTATAGGAAAAAATTGCAAAAATTTCCCTTATTTTAAGGGAAAATTGCAGAAATTTCACTTATTTCAGAGAAAAAAAGCAAAAATTTTTCTTATTTTGGGGCAAAAAGGCAGAAATTCTCATTATTTTGGGGCAAAAAAGCAGAAATTCACCTTAGTTAGGGGTAAATTGCAGAATTTTCTCATATTTCAGGGCAAAAAGGCAGAAATTCCCAGTATTTTGGAGCAAAATTACAGAAATTCCCCTAGTTGTGGGGCAAAAAGACAGAAATTCCCTATATGTTGGGGGAAAAAGACAGAAATTCTCCTTATTTTGGGGCAAATTCCAGAAATTTTCCTTATTTTGGGGCAAAATTGAAGAAATTTCACTTATTTTGGGGCAAAATTGCAGAAATTTCATTTATTTCAAGGAAAAAAGGCAGAAATTTTCCTTATTTTGGGGCAAAAAGTCAGAAATTCCTAATATTTTGTGGCAAAAATGCCGAAATTCCCCTTATTTTGAGGTATAAAGGCTGAAATTCCCCTTATTTCAGGGCAAAAATTCAGAAATTTCCTTTATTTTGGGGCAAAATTGCAGAAATTTCACTTATTTTAGGGTAATAAGTCAGAAATTCCCCTAATTTTGGGGCAAAAAAGACAGAAATTCCCTTTGTTTTGGGGGAAAAAGACAGAAATTCCACTTATTGAGAATCAAAAAGGCAGAAATTCCCCTTATTTTGGAGCAAAAATGAAGAAATTTCCATTTTTTATGGCAAAAAGTTATGCATTCCCCTTATTTTCGGGCAAAAGGACAGAAATTCATCGTATTTTGGAGCAAAATTGCAGAAATTCCACTAATTGTGGTGCAAAAAGGCAGAAATTCCCTATATGTTGGGGCAAAAAGACAGAAATTCTCAGTATTTTGGGGCAAAACTCAGAAATTCCACTTATTTTGGGGCAAAATTGCAGAAATTTCACTTATTTCAGGGAAAAAAGGCAGAAATTCTATTTATTTTGGGGCAAAAATGCAGAAATTCCTAATATTTTGTGGCAAAAATGCAGAAATTCCCCTTATTTTGAGGTAAAAAGGCTGAAATTCCCCTTATTTGTGGGCAGAAAGGCAAAAATTTCCCTTATTTTGGGGCAAAATTGCAGAAATTTCACTTATTTCAGGGTAATAAGTCAGAAATTTTTCTTATTTTGTTGCAAAAAATAAAGATAATCCCTCTGTTTTGGGGGGAAAAGACAGAAATTCCACTTATTTAGAGGCAAAAATGCAGAAATTTACCTTATTTTGAAGCAAAAATGAAGAAATTTCCCTTTTTTAAGGCAAAAAGTTATGCATTCTTCTTAATTTCGGGCAAAAAGGCAGAAATTCCCCGTATTTTGGAGCATAATTGCAGAAATTCCCCTAGTTGTGATGCAGAAAGACAGAAATTCCCTATATGTTGGGGCAAAAAGACAGAAATTCTCCTTATTTTGGGGCAAAACTCAGAAATTCCACTTATTTTGGGGCAAAATTCCAGAAATTTCCCTCATTTTGGGACAATATTGCAGAAATTTCACTTATTTTGGGGCAAAATTGCAGAAATTTCACTTATATTGTGGCAAAATTTCAAAAATTTCACTTACTTCAGGGTAATAAGTCAGAAATTCCCCTTATTTTGGGGCAAAAAAGACAGAAATTCTCTTTGTTTTAAGAGAAAAAGACAGAAATTCCACTTATTCAGAGGCAAAAAGGCAGAAATTCCCTTTATTTTGGAGCAAAAATGAAGAAATTTCTCTTTTTATGGCAAAAAGGTATGCATTCCCATTATTTTCAGGCAAAAAGGCAGAAATTCCCCGTATTTTGGAGAAAAATTGCAGAAATTCCCCTAATTTTGGGGCAAAAGGCAGAAATTCCCTTTATTTTGGGGCAAAAATCAGAAATTCCCCTTATTTTGGGGCAAAATTCAAGAAATTTCCTTTATTTTGGGGCAAAATTGCAGGAATTTACCTTATTTTGGGGCAAAATTGCAGTAATTTTTTTTATTTGAAGCAAAATTGCATAAAATTCACTTATTTTCAGGTAAAAAGGCTGAAATTTCCTTTATTTTGGGGCAAAAAAAGAGAAATTCCCTTTATTTTGGGGCAAAATTGCAGAAATTTCCCTAGTTATGGGAAAAAATTGCAGAAATTTCCCTTATTTTAGGGCAAAATTGCAGAAATTTCACTTATTTCAGAGAAATAAAGCAAAAATATTTCTTATTTTGGGGCAAAAAGGCAGAAATTCCCATTATTTTAAGGCAAAAAGGCAGAAATCCACCTTATTTTGGGGTAAAATTGCAGAAATTTCACATATTTCAGGGCAAAAAGGCAGAAATTTCCCTTATTTTGGGGCAAAATTGCAGAAATTTCACTTATTTCAGGGTAATAAGTCAGAAATTCCCCCTTATTTTGGGGCAAAAAATACAGAAATTCCGGTTGTTTTGGGGGAAAAAGATAGAAATTCCACTTATTTAGAGGCAAAAAGGCAGAAATTCCCCTTCTTTTGGAGCAAAAATGAAGAAATTTCCCTTTTTTATGGCAAATAGGTATGCATTTCCCTTATTTTTGGAAAAAAAGGCAGAAATTCCCCGTATTTTGGAGCAATATTGCAGAAATTCCCCTAATTGTGGGGCAAAAGGCAGAAATTTCCTATATGTTGTGGCAATAAGACAGAAATTCTCCTTATTTTGGGGCAAAACTCAGAAATTCCACTTCTTTTGGGGAAAAATTCCAGAAATTTCCTTTATTTTGGGGAAAAATTGCAGAAATTTCACTTATTTTGGGGCAAAATTGCAGAAATTTCACTTATTTCAGGGAACAAAGTCAGAAATTTTCCTTATTTTGGGGCAAAAAAACAGAAATTCCTAATATTTTGTGTCAAAAATGCAGAAATTCCTCTTATTTTGAGGTAAAAAGGCTGAATTCCCCTTATTTGGGGGCAAAAAGGCAGAAATTTCCCTTATTTTGGGGCAAAATTGCAGAAATTTCACTTATTTCAGGGTAATGAGTCAGAAATTCTCTTTATTTTGGGGCAAAAAGAGAGAAATTCCCTTTGTTTTGTGGAAAAAAGACAGAAATTCCACTTATTTAGAGGCAAAAAGGCAGAAATTTCCCTTATTTTGGAGCAAAAATGAAGAAATTTCATTTTTTATGTCAAAAAGGTATGCATTCCCATTATTTTCGGGCAAAAAGGCAGAAATTCCTCGTATTTTGGAGCAAAATTGCAGAAATCTCTAATTTTGGGGCAAAAATCAGAAAATCTCTTTATTTTGGGGCAAAATTCAAGAAATTTCCTTTATTTTGGGGCAAAATTGGAGGAATTTACCTTATTTTTGGGCAAAATTGCAGAAATTTCCATTATTTGAGGCAAAATTGCAGAAATTTCACTTATTTCAGGGAAAAAAGGCAGAAATTTTCCTTATTTTGGGGCAAAAAGTCAGAAATTCCTAATATTTTGTGGCAAAAATGCTGAAACTCCTCTTATTTTGAGGTATAAAGGCTGAAATTCCCCTTATTTCAGGGCGAAAAGTCAGAAATTTCCCTTATTTTGGGGCAAAATTGCAGAAATTTAACTTATTTTAGGGTAATAAGTCAGAAATTTCCCTTTTTTGGGGGCAAAAAAGACAGAAATTCCCTTTGTTATGGAGGAAAAAGACAGAAATTCCACTTATTGAGAAGCAAAAAGGCAAAAATTCCCCTTATTTTGGAGCAAAAATGAAGAAATTTCCATTTTTTATGACAAAAAGGTATGCATTCCCCTTACTTTTGGGATAAAAAGCAGAAATTCCCCGTATTTTGAAGCAAAATTGCAGAAATTCTCATAATTTTCAGGCAAAAAGGCAGAAATTCTCCCTATTTTGGGGCAAAAAGACAGAAGATCTCCTTTTTTCGGGAGCAAACTATCAGAAATTCCCCTTATTTTTGGGCAAACTTGCAGATATTTCTTTTACATTGGGGCAAAATTGCAGAAATTTCTCTTATTTTGGGGCAAAATTGCAAAAATTTCACTTACTTCAGGGTAATAAGTCAGAAATTCCCCTTATTTTGGGGCAAAAAAGTCAGAAATTCTCTTTGTTTTGGGGGAAAAAGACAGAAATTCCACTTATTTAGAGGCAAAAAGGCAGAAATTCCCTTTATTTTGGAGCAAAAATTAAGAAATTTCGCTTTTTATGGCAAAAAGTTATGCATTCCCATTATTTTCAGGCAAAAAGGCAGAAATTCCCCGTATTTTAGAGCAAAATTGCAGAAATTCCTCTAATTTTGGGGCAAAAGGCAGAAATTCCCTTTATTTTGGGGCAAAATTGCAGGAATTTACCTTATTTTGGGGCAAAATTGCAGAAATTTCTCTTATTTGGGGCAAAATTTCAGAAATTTCACTTATTTTCAGGTAAAAAGGCTGAAATTTCCTATGTTTTGGGGCAAAAAAGAAGAAATTCCCCTTATTTTGGGGCAAAATTGCAGAAATCTCCCTTATTATAGGAAAAAATTGCAAAAATTTCCCTTATTTTAAGGGAAAATTGCAGAAATTTCACTTATTTCAGAGAAAAAAAGCAAAAATTTTTCTTATTTTGGGGCAAAAAGGCAGAAATTCTCATTATTTTGGGGCAAAAAAGCAGAAATTCACCTTAGTTAGGGGTAAAATTGCAGAATTTTCTCATATTTCAGGGCAAAAAGGCAGAAATTCCCAGTATTTTGGAGCAAAATTACAGAAATTCCCCTAGTTGTGGGGCATAAAGACAGAAATTCCCTATATGTTGGGGCAAAAAGACAGAAATTCTCCTTATTTTGGGGCAAATTCCAGAAATTTTCCTTATTTTGGGGCAAAATTGAAGAAATTTCACTTATTTTGGGGCAAAATTGCAGAAATTTCATTTATTTCAAGGAAAAAAGGCAGAAATTTTCCTTATTTTGGGGCAAAAAGTCAGAAATTCCTAATATTTTGTGGCAAAAATGCCGAAATTCCCCTTATTTTGAGGTATAAAGGCTGAAATTCCCCTTATTTCAGGGCAAAAATTCAGAAATTTCCTTTATTTTGGGGCAAAATTGCAGAAATTTCACTTATTTTAGGGTAATAAGTCAGAAATTCCCCTAATTTTGGGGCAAAAAAGACAGAAATTCCCTTTGTTTTGGGGGAAAAAGACAGAAATTCCACTTATTGAGAAGCAAAAAGGCAGAAATTCCCCTTATTTTGGAGCAAAAATGAAGAAATTTCCATTTTTTATGGCAAAAAGTTATGCATTCCCCTTATTTTCGGGCAAAAGGACAGAAATTCATCGTATTTTGGAGCAAAATTGCAGAAATTCCACTAATTGTGGTGCAAAAAGGCAGAAATTCCCTATATGTTGGGGCAAAAAGACAGAAATTCTCAGTATTTTGGGGCAAAACTCAGAAATTCCACTTATTTTGGGGCAAAATTGCAGAAATTTCACTTATTTCAGGGAAAAAAGGCAGAAATTCTATTTATTTTGGGGCAAAAATGCAGAAATTCCTAATATTTTGTGGCAAAAATGCAGAAATTCCCCTTATTTTGAGGTAAAAAGGCTGAAATTCCCCTTATTTGTGGGCAGAAAGGCAAAAATTTCCCTTATTTTGGGGCAAAATTGCAGAAATTTCACTTATTTCAGGGTAATAAGTCAGAAATTTTTCTTATTTTGTTGCAAAAAATAAAGATAATCCCTCTGTTTTGGGGGGAAAAGACAGAAATTCCACTTATTTAGAGGCAAAAATGCAGAAATTTACCTTATTTTGAAGCAAAAATGAAGAAATTTCCCTTTTTTAAGGCAAAAAGTTATGCATTCTTCTTAATTTCGGGCAAAAAGGCAGAAATTCCCCGTATTTTGGAGCATAATTGCAGAAATTCCCCTAGTTGTGATGCAGAAAGACAGAAATTCCCTATATGTTGGGGCAAAAAGACAGAAATTCTCCTTATTTTGGGGCAAAACTCAGAAATTCCACTTATTTTGGGGCAAAATTCCAGAAATTTCCCTCATTTTGGGACAATATTGCAGAAATTTCACTTATTTTGGGGCAAAATTGCAGAAATTTCACTTATATTGTGGCAAAATTTCAAAAATTTCACTTACTTCAGGGTAATAAGTCAGAAATTCCCCTTATTTTGGGGCAAAAAAGACAGAAATTCTCTTTGTTTTAAGAGAAAAAGACAGAAATTCCACTTATTCAGAGGCAAAAAGGCAGAAATTCCCTTTATTTTGGAGCAAAAATGAAGAAATTTCTCTTTTTATGGCAAAAAGGTATGCATTCCCATTATTTTCAGGCAAAAAGGCAGAAATTCCCCGTATTTTGGAGAAAAATTGCAGAAATTCCCCTAATTTTGGGGCAAAAGGCAGAAATTCCCTTTATTTTGGGGCAAAAATCAGAAATTCCCCTTATTTTGGGGCAAAATTCAAGAAATTTCCTTTATTTTGGGGCAAAATTGCAGGAATTTACCTTATTTTGGGGCAAAATTGCAGTAATTTTTTTTATTTGAAGCAAAATTGCATAAAATTCACTTATTTTCAGGTAAAAAGGCTGAAATTTCCTTTATTTTGGGGCAAAAAAAGAGAAATTCCCTTTATTTTGGGGCAAAATTGCAGAAATTTCCCTAGTTATGGGAAAAAATTGCAGAAATTTCCCTTATTTTAGGGCAAAATTGCAGAAATTTCACTTATTTCAGAGAAATAAAGCAAAAATATTTCTTATTTTGGGGCAAAAAGGCAGAAATTCCCATTATTTTAAGGCAAAAAGGCAGAAATCCACCTTATTTTGGGGTAAAATTGCAGAAATTTCACATATTTCAGGGCAAAAAGGCAGAAATTTCCCTTATTTTGGGGCAAAATTGCAGAAATTTCACTTATTTCAGGGTAATAAGTCAGAAATTCCCCCTTATTTTGGGGCAAAAAATACAGAAATTCCGGTTGTTTTGGGGGAAAAAGATAGAAATTCCACTTATTTAGAGGCAAAAAGGCAGAAATTCCCCTTCTTTTGGAGCAAAAATGAAGAAATTTCCCTTTTTAATGGCAAATAGGTATGCATTTCCCTTATTTTTGGAAAAAAAGGCAGAAATTCCCCGTATTTTGGAGCAAAATTGCAGAAATTCCCCTAATTGTGGGGCAAAAGGCAGAAATTTCCTATATGTTGTGGCAATAAGACAGAAATTCTCCTTATTTTGGGGCAAAACTCAGAAATTCCACTTCTTTTGGGGAAAAATTCCAGAAATTTCCTTTATTTTGGGGCAAAATTGCAGAAATTTCACTTATTTTGGGGCAAAATTGCAGAAATTTCACTTATTTCAGGGAACAAAGTCAGAAATTTTCCTTATTTTGGGGCAAAAAAACAGAAATTCCTAATATTTTGTGGCAAAAATGCAGAAATTCCTCTTATTTTGAGGTAAAAAGGCTGAATTCCCCTTATTTGGGGGCAAAAAGGCAGAAATTTCCCTTATTTTGGGGCAAAATTGCAGAAATTTCACTTATTTCAGGGTAATGAGTCAGAAATTCTCTTTATTTTGGGGCAAAAAGAGAGAAATTCCCTTTGTTTTGTGGAAAAAAGACAGAAATTCCACTTATTTAGAGGCAAAAAGGCAGAAATTTCCCTTATTTTGGAGCAAAAATGAAGAAATTTCATTTTTTATGTCAAAAAGGTATGCATTCCCATTATTTTCGGGCAAAAAGGCAGAAATTCCTCGTATTTTGGAGCAAAATTGCAGAAATCTCTAATTTTGGGGCAAAAATCAGAAAATCTCTTTATTTTGGGGCAAAATTCAAGAAATTTCCTTTATTTTGGGGCAAAATTGGAGGAATTTACCTTATTTTTGGGCAAAATTGCAGAAATTTCCATTATTTGAGGCAAAATTGCAGAAATTTCACTTATTTCAGGGAAAAAAGGCAGAAATTTTCCTTATTTTGGGGCAAAAAGTCAGAAATTCCTAATATTTTGTGGCAAAAATGCTGAAACTCCTCTTATTTTGAGGTATAAAGGCTGAAATTCCCCTTATTTCAGGGCGAAAAGTCAGAAATTTCCCTTATTTTGGGGCAAAATTGCAGAAATTTTACTTATTTTAGGGTAATAAGTCAGAAATTTCCCTTTTTTGGGGGCAAAAAAGACAGAAATTCCCTTTGTTATGGAGGAAAAAGACAGAAATTCCACTTATTGAGAAGCAAAAACGCAAAAATTCCCCTTATTTTGGAGCAAAAATGAAGAAATTTCCATTTTTTATGACAAAAAGGTATTCATTCCCCTTACTTTTGGGATAAAAAGCAGAAATTCCCCGTATTTTGAAGCAAAATTGCAGAAATTCTCATAATTTTCAGGCAAAAAGGCAGAAATTCTCCCTATTTTGGGGCAAAAAGACAGAAGATCTCCTTTTTTCGGGAGCAAACTATCAGAAATTCCCCTTATTTTTGGGCAAACTTGCAGATATTTCTTTTACATTGGGGCAAAATTGCAGAAATTTCTCTTATTTTGGGGCAAAATTGCAAAAATTTCACTTACTTCAGGGTAATAAGTCAGAAATTCCCCTTATTTTGGGGCAAAAAAGTCAGAAATTCTCTTTGTTTTGGGGGAAAAAGACAGAAATTCCACTTATTTAGAGGCAAAAAGGCAGAAATTCCCTTTATTTTGGAGCAAAAATTAAGAAATTTCGCTTTTTATGGCAAAAAGTTATGCATTCCCATTATTTTCAGGCAAAAAGGCAGAAATTCCCCGTATTTTAGAGCAAAATTGCAGAAATTCCCCTAATTTTGGGGCAAAAGGCAGAAATTCTCTTTATTTTGGGGCAAAATTGCAAAAATTTCATTTATTTTGGGGCAAAATTGCAGAAATTTCACTTATTTCAGGGAAAATAGGCAGAAAATTTCCTTATTTTGGAGAAAAAATTAAGAAATTCTTAAAATTTTGTGGCAAAAATGCAGAATTTTTTTTAATTTTGAGGTAAAAATGCTGAAATTCCCCTTATTTTGACGTAAAAATGCTGAAATTCCCCTTAATTGGGTGCAAAAATGCAGAAATTTCTCTTAATTTGGGGCAAAAAGACAGAAATTCCCCATATTTTGTAGCAAAATGGCAAAAATTTCTTTTATTTTGTGGCAAAATTGCAGAAATATCACTTATTTCAGGGTATAATTCAAAAATTCCTTTTATTTTGTTGCAAAAAGACAGAAATTCCATTTATTTTTGGGTAAAAAGGAGAAATTTCACTTATTTTGAGGTAAAAAGGCAGAAATTTCTCTTATATTGGGGCAAAAATTAAGAAATTTCCCTTTTTTTTAAAAAAGGTACACATTCCCCTTACTTTTGGGATAAAAAGCAAAAATTCCCCATAATTTGAAGCATAATTGCAGAAATTCTCATAATTTTCGGGCAAAAAAGCAGAAATTCTCCTTATTTTGGAGCAAAAATAGAGAAAATCTTCTTTTTTCGGAAGCAGTCAGAAATTCCCCTTATTTTCGGGCAAAATTGCAGAAATTTCTTTTACATTGGGGCAAAATTGCAGAAATTTTTCTTATTTTGGGGCAAAATTGCAGAAATTCCCCTAATTGTTGGGCAAAAAGTTAGAAATTCCCTATATGTTGGGGCAAAAAGACAGAAATTCTCCTTATTTTGAGGCAAAACTCAGAAATTCCACGTATTTTGGGGCAAAATTCCAGAAATTTCCCTTATTTTGGGGCAAAATTGCAGAAATTTCTTTTATTTTAGGGCAAAATTGCAGAAATTTCACTTATTTCAGGGAAAAAAGGCAGAAATTTTCCTTATTTTGGGGAAAAAATTAAGAAATTCTTAATATTTTGTGGCAAAAATGCAGAAATTCCCCTTATTTTGAGGTAAAAAGGCTGAAATTCCCCTTATTTTGAGGTAAAAAGGCTGAAATTCCTCTTATTTGGGGGCAAAAAGGCAGAAATTTCTTTTATTTTGGGGCAAAATTGCAGAAATATCACTTATTTCAGGGTATAATTCAAAAATTCCTTTTATTTTGTTGGAAAAAGACAGAAATTCCATTTATTTTTGGGTAAAAAAAGAGAAATTTCACTTATTTTGAGGTAAAAAGGCAGAAATTCCTCTTATTTTGGGGCAAAAATTAAGAAATTTCCCTTTTTTGTGGAAAAAGGTATACATTCCCATTACTTTCGGGATAAAAAGTAGAAATTCCCCGTATTTTGAAGCATAATTGCAGAAATTCTTATAATTTTCGGGCAAAAAAGCAGAAATTCTCCTTATTTTGGAGCAAAAATACAGAAAATCTCCTTTTTTCGGGAGCAAACAGTCAGAAATTCCCCTTATTTTGGGGCAAAATTGCAGAAATTTCTTTTACATTCGGGCAAATTTGCAGAAATTTCCCTTATTTTGGTGCAAAATTGCAGAAATTTTCCTAATTGTTGGGCAAAAAGGCAGGAATTCCCTATATGTTGGGGCAAAAAGACAGAAATTCTTCTTATTTTGGGGCAAAACTCAGAAATTCCACGTATTTTGGGGCAAAGTTCCAGAAATTTTCCTTATTTTGGGGCAAAATTGCAGAAATTTCCTTTATTTTGGGGCAAAATTGCAGAAATTTTACTTATTTCAGGGAAAAAAAATCAAAAATTTTTCTTATTTTGGGGCAAAAAAACAGAAATTTCCATTATTTTGGGGCAATAAGGCAGAAATTCACGTTATTTTGGGGTAAAATTGCAGAAATTTCACATATTTCAGGGCAAAAAGGCAGAAATTTCTCTTATTTTAGGGCAAAATTGCAGTAATTTCACTTATTTCAGAGAAAAAAAGCAAAAATTTTTTTATTTTGGGGCAAAAAGGCAGAAATTCCCATTATTTTGGGGGAAAAAAGCAGAAATTCACCTTCTTTTGGGGTAAAATTACAGAAATTTCACATATTTCAAGGGCAAAATGGCAGAAATTTCCCTTATTTTGGGGCAAAATTGCAAATATTCACTTATTTTAGGGTAATAAGTCAGAAATTCCCCTTATTTTGGGTTAAAAAAGACAGAAATTCCCTTTGTTTGGGGAGAAAAGACAGAAATTTCACTTATTTAGAGGCAAAATGCTGAAATTCCCCTTATTTTGGAGCAAAAATAAAGAAATTTCCATTTTTTTATGGCAAAAAGTTATGCATTCTACTTATTTTCAGGCAACAAGACAGAAATTCCTTGCATTTTGGAGCAAAATTGCAGAAATTCCCTTAATTGTGGCACAAAAAGACAGAAATTCCCTATATGTTGGGGAAAAAGACAGAAATTCTCCTTCTTTTGGGGCAAAACTCAGAAATTCCATGTATTTTGGGGCAAAATTGCAGAAATTTTCCTTATTTTAGGGCAAAATTGCAGAAATTTCACTTATTTCAGAGAAAAAAAGCAAAAATTTTTCCTATTTTGGGGCTAAAATGCAGAAATTCCACTTCTTTTGGGGCAAAAAGGCAGAAATTCACCTTATTTCAGGGTAAATTGGAGCAATTTAATATATTTCAGGGGAAAAGGCAGAAATTTCCCTCATTTTGGGGCAAAATTGCAGAAATTTCACTTATTTTGGTGCAAAATTGCAGAAATTTCAATTATTTCAGAAAAAAAGGCAGAAATTTTCCTTATTTTGGGGAAAAAATTAAAAAATTCTTAATATTTTGTGGCAAAAATGCAGAAATTTTCCTTATTTTGAGGTAAAAATGCTGAAATTCCCCTTATTTTGAGGTAAAAAGGCTGAAATTCCCCTTAATTGGGTGCAAAAATGCAGAAATTTCTATTATTTTGGGGCAAAAAGACAGAAATTCCCCTTATTTTGTAGCAAAAAGGCAAAAATATCTTTTATTTTGGGGCAAAATTGCAGAAATATAACTTATTTCAAGGTATAATTCAAAAATTCCTTATATTTTGTTGCAAAAAGACAGAAATTCCATTTATTTTTGGGTAAAAAAAAGAAATTTCACTTATTTTGAGGTAAAAAGGCAGAAATTCCTCTTATTTTGGGGCAAAAATTAAGAAATTTCCCTTTTTTTAAAAAAAGGTATACATTCCCCTTACTTTTGGGATAAAAAGCAAAAAATCCCTGTATTTTGAACCATAATTGCAGAAATTCTCACAATTTTCGGGCAAAAAAGCAGAAATTCTCCTTATTTTGGAGCAAAAATACAGAAAATCTTCTTTTTTTCGGAAGCAAATAGTCAGAAATTCCCATTATTTTGGGGCAAAATTGCAGAAATTTCTTTTACATTGGGGCAAAATTGCAGAAATTTCCCTTATTTTGGGGCAAAATTGCAGAAATTCCCCTAATTTTTGGGCAAAAAGGCAGAAATTCCCTATATGTTGGGGCAAAAAGACAGAAATTCTCCTTCTTTTGGAACAAAACTCAGAAATTCCATGTATTTTGGGGCAAAATTCCAGAAATTTCCCTTATTTTGGGGCAAAATTGCAGAAATTTCCCTTATTTTAGAAAAAAAATGCAGAAATTTCACTTATTTCAGGGAAAAAAGGCAGAAATTTTCCTTATTTTGGGGAAAAAATTAACAAATTCTTAATATTTTGTGGGAAAAATGCAGAAATTCCCCTTATTTTGAGGTAAAAAGGCTGAAATTCCTTTTATTTTGAGGTAAAAAGGCTGAAATTCCCCTTATTTGGAGGCAAAAAGGCAGAAATTTCTCTTATTTGGGGGCAAAAAGACAGAAATTCCCCTTATTTTGTGGCAAAAAGGCAGAAATTTATTTTATTTTGGGGCAAAATTGCAGAAATATCACTTATTTCAGGGTATAATTCAAAAATTTCTTTTATTTTGTTGCAAAAAGACAGAAATTCCATTTAATTTTGGGTAAAAAAGGAGAAATTTCACTTATTTTGAGGTAAAAATGCAGAAATTCCTCTTATTTTGGTGCAAAAATTAAGAAATTTCCGTTTTTGTGGAAAAAGGTATATATTCCCCTAACTTTCGGGATAAAAAGTAGAAATTCCCCGTATTTTGAAGCATAATTGCAGAAATTCTTATAATTTTCGGGCAAAAAAGCAGAAATTCTCCTTATTTTGGAGCAAAAATACAGAAAATCTCCTTTTTTCGGGAGCAAACAGTCAGAAATTCCCCTTATTTTGGGGCAAAATTGCAGAAATTTTACTTATTTCAGGGAAAAAAAGCAAAAATTTTTCTTATTTTGGGGCAAAAAAAACCAGAAATTCCCATTATTTTGGGGCAATAAGGCAGAAATTCACCTCATTTTGTGGTAAAATTGCAGAAATTTCACATATTTCAGGGCAAAAAGGCAGAAATTTCTCTTATTTTAGGGCAAAATTGCAGTAATTTCATTTATTTCAGAGAAAAAAAGCAAAAATTTTTTTATTTTGGGGCAAAAAGGCAGAAATTCCCATTATTTTGGGGGAAAAAGGCAGAAATTCACCTTATTTTGGGGTAAAATTACAGAAATTTCACATATTTCAGGGCAAAATGGCAGAAATTTCCCTTATTTTGGGGCAAAATTGCAGATATTTCACTTATTTTAGGGTAATAAGTCAGAAATTCCCCTTATTTTGGGTTAAAAAAGACAGAAATTCCCTTTGTTTGGGGGAAAAAGACAGAAATTCCACTTATTTAGAGGCAAAAAGACTGAAATTCCCCTTATTTTGGAGCAAAAATAAAGAAATTTCCCTTTTTTATGGCAAAAAGTTATGCATTCCACTTATTTTCGGGCAACAAGACAGAAATTCCTTGCATTTTGGAGCAAAATTGCAGAAATTCCCATAAATGTGGGGCAAAAAGGCAGAAATTCCCTATATGTTGGGGCAAAAAGACAGAAATTCTCATTATTTTGGGGCAAAATTCAGAAATTCCACGTATTTTGGGAAAAAATTCCAGAAATTTCCCTTATTTTGGGGCAAAATTGCAGAAATTTTCCTTATTTTAGGGCAAATTTGCAGAAATTTCCCTTATTTTGGGGCAAAATTTCAGAAATTCTCCTAATTGTTGGGCAAAAAGGCAGAAATTCCCTATATGTTGGGGCAAAAAGACAGAAATTCTCCTTATTTTGGGGCAAAACTCAGAAATTCCATGTATTTTGGGGCAAAATTCCAGAAATTTACTTATTTTGGGGCAAAATTGCAGAAATTTTCATTATTTAAAGCAAAATTGCAGAAATTTCACTTATTTCAGAGAAAAAAGCAAAAATTTTTCCTATTTTGGGGCTAAAATGCACATATTTTACTTATTTTGGGGCAAAAAGGCAGAAATTCACCTTATTTTAGGGTAAAATTGCAGCAATTTCACATATTTCAGGGCAAAAAGGCAGAAATTTCCCTCATTTTGGGGCAAAATTGCAAAAATTTCACTTATTTTGGGGCAAAATTGCAGAAATTTCACTTATTTCAGGGAAAAAAGGCAGAAAATTTCCTTATTTTGGAGAAAAAATTAAGAAATTCTTAAAATTTTGTGGCAAAAATGCAGAATTTTTTTTTAATTTTGAGGTAAAAATGCTGAATTTCCCCTTATTTTGAGGTAAAAATGCTGAAATTCCCCTTAATTGGGTGCAAAAATGCAGAAATTTCTCTTAATTTGGGGCAAAAAGACAGAAATTCCCCTTTTTTGTAGCAAAACGGCAAAAATTTCTTTTATTTTGGGGCAAAATTGCAGAAATATCACTTATTTCAGGGTATAATTCAAAAATTCCTTTTATTTTGTTGCAAGAAGACAGAAATTCCATTTATTTTTGGGTAAAAAAGGAAAATTTCACTTATTTTGAGGTAAAAAGGCAGAAATACCTCTTATTTTGGGGCAAAAATTAAGAAATTTCCCTTTTTTTTTAAAAAGGTATACATTCCCCTTACTTTTGGGATAAAAAGCAAAAATTACCCATATTTTGAAGCATAATTGCAGAAATTCTCATAATTTTCAGGCAAAAAATCAGAAATTCTCCTTATTTTGGATCAAAAATTGAGAAAATCTTCTTATTTCGGAAGCAGTCAGAAATTCCCCTTATTTTGGGCCAAAATTGCAGAAATTTCTTTTACATTGGGGCAAAATTGCAGAAATTCCCCTAATTGTTGGGCAAAAAGGCAGAAATTCCCTATATGTTGGGGCAAAAAGACAGAAATTCTCCTTATTTTGAGGCAAAACTCAGAAATTCCACGTATTTTGGGGCAAAATTCCAGAAATTTCCCTTATTTTGGGGCAAAATTGCAGAAATTTCTCTTATTTTAGGGCAAAATTGCAGAAATTTCACTTATTTCAGGGAAAAAGGCAGAAATTTTCCTTATTTTGGGGAAAAAATTAAGAAATTCTTAATATTTTGTGGCAAAAATGCAGAAATTCCCCTTATTTTGAGGTAAAAAGGCTGAAATTCCCCTTATTTTGAGGTAAAAAGGCTGAAATTTCTCTTATTTGGGGGCAAAAAGGCAGAAATTTCTTTTATTTTGGGGCAAAATTGCAGAAATATCACTTATTTCAGGGTATAATTCAAAAATTCCTTTTATTTTGTTGCAAAAAGACAGAAATTCCATTTATTTTTGGGTAAAAAAAGAGAAATTTCACTTATTTTGAGGTAAAAAGGCAGAAATTCCTCTTATTTTGGGGCAAAAATTAAGAAATTTCCCTTTTTTGTGGAAAAAGGTATACATTCCCATTACTTTCGGGATAAAAAGTAGAAATTCCCCGTATTTTGAAGCATAATTGCAGAAATTCTTAAAATTTTCGGGCAAAAAAGCAGAAATTCTCCTTATTTTGGAGCAAAAATACAGAAAATCTCCTTTTTTTCGGGAGCAAACAGTCAGAAATTCCCCTTATTTTGGGGCAAAATTGCAGAAATTTCTTTTACATTCGGGCAAATTTGCAGAAATTTCCCTTATTTTGGGGCAAAATTGCAGAAATTTTCCTAATTGTTGGGCAAAAAGGCAGGAATTCCCTATATGTTGGGGCAAAAAGACAAAAATTCTCCTTATTTTGGGGCAAAACTCAGAAATTCCACGTATTTTGGGGCAAAGTTCCAGAAATTTTCCTTATTTTGGGGCAAAATTGCAGAAATTTCCTTTATTTTGGGGCAAAATTGCAGTAATATTACTTATTTCAGGGAAAAAAATCAAAAATTTTTCTTATTTTGGGGCATAAAAACAGAAATTTCCATTATTTTGGGGCAATAAGGCAGAAATTCACCTTATTTTGGGGTAAAATTGCACAAATTTCACATATTTCAGGGCAAAAAGGCAGAAATTTCTCTTATTTTAGGGCAAAATTGCAGTAATTTCATTTATTTCAGAGAAAAAAAGCAAAAATTTTTTTATTTTGGGGCAAAAAGGCAGAAATTCCCATTATTTTGGGGGAAAAAGGCAGAAATTCACCTTATTTTGGGGTAAAATTACAGAAATTTCACATATTTCAGGGCAAAATGGCAGAAATTTCCCTTATTTTGGGGCAAAATTGCAGATATTTCACTTATTTTAGGGTAATAAGTCAGAAATTCCCCTTATTTTGGGTTAAAAAAGACAGAAATTCCCTTTGTTTGGGGGAAAAAGACAGAAATTCCACTTATTTAGAGGCAAAAAGACTGAAATTCCCCTTATTTTGGAGCAAAAATAAAGAAATTTCCCTTTTTTATGGCAAAAAGTTATGCATTCCACTTATTTTCGGGCAACAAGACAGAAATTCCTTGCATTTTGGAGCAAAATTGCAGAAATTCCCATAAATGTGGGGCAAAAAGGCAGAAATTCCCTATATGTTGGGGCAAAAAGACAGAAATTCTCATTATTTTGGGGCAAAATTCAGAAATTCCACGTATTTTGGGAAAAAATTCCAGAAATTTCCCTTATTTTGGGGCAAAATTGCAGAAATTTTCCTTATTTTAGGGCAAATTTGCAGAAATTTCCCTTATTTTGGGGCAAAATTTCAGAAATTCTCCTAATTGTTGGGCAAAAAGGCAGAAATTCCCTATATGTTGGGGCAAAAAGACAGAAATTCTCCTTATTTTGGGGCAAAACTCAGAAATTCCATGTATTTTGGGGCAAAATTCCAGAAATTTACTTATTTTGGGGCAAAATTGCAGAAATTTTCATTATTTAAAGCAAAATTGCAGAAATTTCACTTATTTCAGAGAAAAAAGCAAAAATTTTTCCTATTTTGGGGCTAAAATGCACATATTTTACTTATTTTGGGGCAAAAAGGCAGAAATTCACCTTATTTTAGGGTAAAATTGCAGCAATTTCACATATTTCAGGGCAAAAAGGCAGAAATTTCCCTCATTTTGGGGCAAAATTGCAAAAATTTCACTTATTTTGGGGCAAAATTGCAGAAATTTCACTTATTTCAGGGAAAAAAGGCAGAAAATTTCCTTATTTTGGAGAAAAAATTAAGAAATTCTTAAAATTTTGTGGCAAAAATGCAGAATTTTTTTTTAATTTTGAGGTAAAAATGCTGAATTTCCCCTTATTTTGAGGTAAAAATGCTGAAATTCCCCTTAATTGGGTGCAAAAATGCAGAAATTTCTCTTAATTTGGGGCAAAAAGACAGAAATTCCCCTTTTTTGTAGCAAAACGGCAAAAATTTCTTTTATTTTGGGGCAAAATTGCAGAAATATCACTTATTTCAGGGTATAATTCAAAAATTCCTTTTATTTTGTTGCAAGAAGACAGAAATTCCATTTATTTTTGGGTAAAAAAGGAAAATTTCACTTATTTTGAGGTAAAAAGGCAGAAATACCTCTTATTTTGGGGCAAAAATTAAGAAATTTCCCTTTTTTTTAAAAAAGGTATACATTCCCCTTACTTTTGGGATAAAAAGCAAAAATTACCCATATTTTGAAGCATAATTGCAGAAATTCTCATAATTTTCAGGCAAAAAATCAGAAATTCTCCTTATTTTGGATCAAAAATTGGGAAAATCTTCTTATTTCGGAAGCAGTCAGAAATTCCCCTTATTTTGGGCCAAAATTGCAGAAATTTCTTTTACATTGGGGCAAAATTGCAGAAATTCCCCTAATTGTTGGGCAAAAAGGCAGAAATTCCCTATATGTTGGGGCAAAAAGACAGAAATTCTCCTTATTTTGAGGCAAAACTCAGAAATTCCACGTATTTTGGGGCAAAATTCCAGAAATTTCCCTTATTTTGGGGCAAAATTGCAGAAATTTCTCTTA
This sequence comes from Micromys minutus, assembly GCF_963924665.1. Classification (NCBI taxonomy): domain Eukaryota; kingdom Metazoa; phylum Chordata; class Mammalia; order Rodentia; family Muridae; genus Micromys; species Micromys minutus. Next base: position 2,456,564 of record NW_027667830.1, on the reverse strand, counting down.
TTTTAGGGCAAAATTGCAGAAATTTCACTTATTTCAGGGAAAAAGGCAGAAATTTTCCTTATTTTGGGGAAAAAATTAAGAAATTCTTAATATTTTGTGGCAAAAATGCAGAAATTCCCCTTATTTTGAGGTAAAAAGGCTGAAATTCCCCTTATTTTGAGGTAAAAAGGCTGAAATTTCTCTTATTTGGGGGCAAAAAGGCAGAAATTTCTTTTATTTTGGGGCAAAATTGCAGAAATATCACTTATTTCAGGGTATAATTCAAAAATTCCTTTTATTTTGTTGCAAAAAGACAGAAATTCCATTTATTTTTGGGTAAAAAAAGAGAAATTTCACTTATTTTGAGGTAAAAAGGCAGAAATTCCTCTTATTTTGGGGCAAAAATTAAGAAATTTCCCTTTTTTGTGGAAAAAGGTATACATTCCCATTACTTTCGGGATAAAAAGTAGAAATTCCCCGTATTTTGAAGCATAATTGCAGAAATTCTTAAAATTTTCGGGCAAAAAAGCAGAAATTCTCCTTATTTTGGAGCAAAAATACAGAAAATCTCCTTTTTTTCGGGAGCAAACAGTCAGAAATTCCCCTTATTTTGGGGCAAAATTGCAGAAATTTCTTTTACATTCGGGCAAATTTGCAGAAATTTCCCTTATTTTGGGGCAAAATTGCAGAAATTTTCCTAATTGTTGGGCAAAAAGGCAGGAATTCCCTATATGTTGGGGCAAAAAGACAAAAATTCTCCTTATTTGGGGCAAAACTCAGAAATTCCACGTATTTTGGGGCAAAGTTCCAGAAATTTTCCTTATTTTGGGGCAAAATTGCAGAAATTTCCTTTATTTTGGGGCAAACTTGCAGTAATATTACTTATTTCAGGGAAAAAAATCAAAAATTTTTCTTATTTTGGGGCATAAAAACAGAAATTTCCATTATTTTGGGGCAATAAGGCAGAAATTCACCTTATTTTGGGGTAAAATTGCACAAATTTCACATATTTCAGGGCAAAAAGGCAGAAATTTCTCTTATTTTAGGGCAAAATTGCAGTAATTTCACTTATTTCAGAGAAAAAAAGCAAAAATTTTTTTATTTTGGGGCAAAAAGGCAGAAATTCCCATTATTTTGGGGGAAAAAAGCAGAAATTCACCTTCTTTTGGGGTAAAATTACAGAAATTTCACATATTTCAGGGCAAAATGGCAGAAATTTCCCTTATTTTGGGGCAAAATTGCAGATATTTCACTTATTTTAGGGTAATAAGTCAGAAATTCCCCTTATTTTGGGTTAAAAAATACAGAAATTTTCTTTGTTTGGGGGAAAAAGACAGAAATTCCACTTATTTAGAGGCAAAATGCTGAAATTCCCCTTATTTTGGAGCAAAAATAAAGAAATTTCCCTTTTTTATGGGAAAAAGTTATGCATTCTACTTATTTTCAGGCAACAAGACAGAAATTCCTTGCATTTTGGAGCAAAATTGCAGAAATTCCCCTAATTGTGGCGCAATAAGACAGAAATTCCCTATATGTTGGGGAAAAAGACAGAAATTCTCATTATTTTGGGGCAAAACTCAGAAATTCCATGTATTTTGGGGCAAAATTCCAGAAATTTCCCTTATTTTGGGGCAAAATTGCAGAAATTTTCCTTATTTTAGGGCAAAATTGCAGAAATTTCACTTATTTCAGAGAAAAAAAGCAAAAATTTTTCCTATTTTGGGGCTAAAATGCAGAAATTCCACTTATTTTGGGGCAAAAAGGCAGAAATTCACCTTATTTCAGGGTAAAATTGCAGCAATTTAATATATTTCAGGGCAAAAAGGCAGAAATTTCCTTCATTTTGGGGCAAAATTGCAGAAATTTCACTTATTTTGGTGCAAAATTTCAGAAATTTCACTTATTTCAGAAAAAAAAGGCAGAAATTTTCTTTATTTTGGGAAGAAAATTAAAAAATTTTTAATATTTTGTAGCAAAAATGCAGAAATTTTCCTTATTTTGAGGTAAAAATGCTGAAATTCCCCTTATTTTGAGGTAAAAAGGCTGAAATTCCCCTTAATTGGGTGCAAAAATGCAGAAATTTCTCTTATTTTGGGGCAAAAAGACAGAAATTCCCCTTATTTTGTAGCAAAAAGGCAAAAATTTCTTTTATTTTGGGGCAAAATTGCAGAAATATCACTTATTTCAGGGTATAATTCAAAAATTCCTTTTATTTTGTTGCAAAAAGACAGAAATTCCATTTATTTTTGGGTAAAAAAGGAGAAATTTCACTTATTTTGAGGTAAAAAGGCAGAAATTCCTCTTATTTTGGGGCAAAAATTAAGAAATTTCCCTTTTTTTTAAAAAAGGTATACATTCCCCTTACTTTTGAGAAAAAAAGCAGAAATTCCCTGTATTTTGAAGCATAATTGCAGAAATTCTCACAATTTTCAGGTAAAAAAGCAGAAATTCTCCTTATTTTGGAGCAAAAATACAGAAAATCTTCTTTTTTCGGAAGCAAATAGTCAGAAATTCCCATTATTTTGGGGCAAAATTGCAGAAATTTCTTTTACATTGGGGCAAAATTGCAGAAATTTCCCTTATTTTGGGGCAAAATTGCAGAAATTTCCCTAATTGTTGGGCAAAAAGGCAGAAATTCCCTATATGTTGGGGCACAAATACAGAAATTCTCATTCTTTTGGGGCAAAACTCAGAAATTCCATGTATTTTGGGGCAAAATTCCAGAAATTTCCCTTATTTTGGGGCAAAATTGCAGAAATTTCCCTTATTTTAGAAAAAAATTGCAGAAATTTCACTTATTTCAGGGAAAAAAGGCAGAAATCTTCCTTATTTTGGGGAAAAAATTAAGAAATTCTTAATATTTTGTGGCAAAAATGCAGAAATTCCCCTTATTTTGAGGTAAAAAGGCTGAAATTCCCCTTATTTTGAGGTAAAAAGGCTGAAATTCCCCTTATTTGGGGCAAGAAGGCAGAAATTTCTCTTATTTTGGGGCAATAAGACAGAAATTCCCCTTATTTTGTGGCAAAAAGTCAGAAATTTCATTTATTTTGGGGCAAAATTGCAGAAATATCACTTATTTCAGGGTATAATTCAAAATTTCTTTTATTTTGTTGCAAATAGACAGAAATTCCATTTAATTTTGGGTAAAAAAGGAGAAATTTCACTTATTTTGAGGTAAAAAGGCAGAAATTCCTCTTATTTTGGTGCAAGAATTAAGAAATTTCCCTTTTTTTAAAAAAAGGTATACATTCCCCTTACTTTTGGGATAAAAAGCAAAAATTCCCTGTATTTTGAAGCATAATTGCAGAAATTCTCACAATTTTCGGGCAAAAAAGCAGAAATTCTCCTTATTTTGGAGCAAAAATACAGAAAATCTCCTTTTTTCGGGAGCAAACAGTCAGAAATTCCCCTTATTTTGGGGCAAAATTGCAGAAATTTTACTTATTTCAGGGTATAAAAGCAAAAATTTTTCTTATTTTGGGACAAAAAAACAGAAATTCCCATTATTTTGGGGCAATAAGGCAGAAATTCACCTTATTTTGTGGTAAAATTGCTGAAATTTCACATATTTCAGGGCAAAAAGGCAGAAATTTCTCTTATTTTAGGGCAAAATTGCAGTAATTTCACTTATTTCAGAGAAAAAAAGCAAAAATTTTTTTTATTTTGGGGCAAAAAGGCAGAAATTCCCATTATTTTGGGGGGAAAAGGCAGAAATTCACCTTATTTTGGGGTAAAATTACAGAAATTTCACATATTTCAGGGCAAAATGGGAGAAATTTCCCTTATTTTGGGGCAAAATTGCAGATATTTCACTTATTTTAGGGTAATAAGTCAGAAATTCCCCTTATTTTGGGTTAAAAAAGACAGAAATTCCCTTTGTTTGGGGGAAAAAGACAGAAATTCCACTTTTTTAGAGGCAAAAAGACTGAAGTTCCCCTTATTTTGGAGCAAAAATAAAGAAATTTCCCTTTTTTATGGCAAAAAGTTATGCATTCCACTTATTTTCGGGCAACAAGACAGAAATTTCTTGCATTTTGGAGCAAAATTGCAGAAATTCCCCTAAATGTGGGGCAAAAAGGCAGAAATTCCCTATATGTTGGGGCAAAAAGACAGAAATTCTCATTATTTTGGGGCAAAATTCAGAAATTCCACGTATTTTGGGACAAAATTCCAGAAATTTCCCTTATTTTGGGGCAAAATTGCAGAAATTTTCCTTATTTATGCAAATTTGCAGAAATTTCCCTTATTTTGGGGCAAAATTGCAGAAATTCTCCTAATTGTTGGGCAAAAAGGCAGAAATTCCCTATATGTTGGGGCAAAAAGACAGAAATTCTCCTTATTTTGGGGCAAAACTCAGAAATTCCACGTATTTTGGGGCAAAATTCCAGAAATTTCCTTATTTTGGGGCAAAATTGCAGAAATTTTCCTTATTTTAGGGCAAAATTGCAGAAATTTCACTTATTTCAGAGAAAAAAAGCAAAAATTTTTCCTATTTTGGGGCTGAAATGCAGAAATTCTACTTGTTTTGGGGCAAAAAGCCAGAAATTCACCTTATTTTAGGGTAAAATTGCAGCAATTTCACATATTTCAGGGCAAAAAGGCAGAAATTACCCTCATTTTGGGGAAAAATTGCAGAAATTTCACTTATTTTGGGGCAAAATTGCAGAAATTTCAATTATTTCAGGGAAAAAAGGCAGAAAATTTCCTTATTTTGGACAAAAAATTAAGAAATTCTTAAAATTTTGTGGCAAAAATGCAGAATTTTTCCTTATTTTGAGGTAAAAATGCTGAAATTCCCCTTATTTTGAGGTAAAAAGACTGAAATTCCCCTTAGTTGGGTGCAAAAAGGCAGAAATTTCTTTTATTTTGGGGCAAAAAGACAGAAATTCCCCTTATTTTGTAGCAAAACGGCAAAAATTTCTTTTATTTTGGGGCAAAATTGCAGAAATATCACTTATTTCAGGGTATAATTCAAAAATTCCTTTTATTTTGTTGCAAAAAGACAGAAATTCCATTTATTTTTGGGTAAAAAAGGAGAAATTTCACTTATTTTGAGGTAAAAAGGCAGAAATTCCTCTTATTTTGGGGCAAAAATTAAGAAATTTCCCTTTTTTTTAAAAAAGGTATACTTTCCCCTTACTTTGGGGATAAAAAGCAAATATTCCCCGTATTTTGAAGCATAATTGCAGAAATTCTCATAATTTTCGGGCAAAAAAGCAGAAATTCTACTTATTTTAGAGCAAAAATACAGAAAATCTTCTTTTTTCGGAAGCAGTCAGAAATTCCCCTTATTTTGGGGCAAAATTGCAGAAATTTCTTTTACATTGGGGCAAAATTGCAGAAATTTCCCTTATTTTGGAGCAAAATTCCAGAAATTCCCCTAATTGTTGGGCAAAAAGGCAGAAATTTCCTATATGTTGGGGCAAAAAGACAGAAATTCTCCTTCTTTTGAGGCAAAACTCAGAAATTCCACGTATTTTGGGGCAAAATTCCAGAAATTTCCCTTATTTTGGGGAAAAATTGAAGAAATTTCCCTTATTTTAGGGCAAAATTGCAGAAATTTCACTTATTTCAGGGAAAAAAGGCAGAAATTTCCCTTATTTTGGGGAAAAAATTAAGAAATTCTTAATATTTTGTGGCAAAAATGCAGAAATTCCCCTTATTTTGAGGTAAAAATGCTGAAATTCCCCTTATTTTGAGGTAAAAAGGCTGAAATTTCCCTTATTTGGGGGCAAAAAGGCATTAATTTCTCTTATTTTGGGTCAAAAAGACAGAAATTCCCTTTATTTTGTGGCAAAAAAGGCAGAAATTTCTTTATTTTGGGGCAAAATTGCAGAAATATCACTTATTTCAGGGTATAATTCAAAAATTTCTTTTATTTTGTTGCAAAAAGACAGAAATTCCATTTATTTTTGTGTAAAAAAAGAAGAAATTTCACTTATTTTGAGGTAAAAATGTAGAAATTCCTCTTATTTTGGGGCAAAAATTAAGAAATTTCCCTTTTTTTAAAAAAAGGTATACATTCCCTTTACTTTTGGGATAAAAAGCAAAAATTCCCCATATTTTGAAGCATAATTGCAGAAATTCTCATAATTTTCGGGCAAAAAAGCAGAAATTCTCCTTATTTTGGAGCAAAAATACAGAAAATCTTTTTTTTCGGAAGCAGTCAGAAATTCCCCTTATTTTGGGGCAAAATTGCAGAAATTTCTTTTACATTGGGGCAAAATTGCAGAAATTTCCCTTATTTTGGGGCATAATTGCAGAAATTCCCCTAATTGTTGGGCAAAAAGTTAGAAATTCCCTATATGTTGGGGCAAAAAGACAGAAATTCTCCTTATTTTGAGGCAAAACTCAGAAATTCCACGTATTTTGGGGCAAAATTCCAGAAATTTCCTTTATTTTGGGGCAAAATTGCAGAAATTTCCCTTATTTTAGGGCAAAATTGCAGAAATTTCACTTATTTCAGGGAAAAAAGGCAGAAATTTTCCTTATTTTGGGGAAAAAATTAAGAAATTCTTAATATTTTGTGGCAAAAATGCAGAAATTCCCCTTATTTTGAGGTAAAAAGGCTGAAATTCCCCTTATTTTGAGGTAAAAAGGCTGAAATTCCTCTTATTTGGGGGCAAAAAGGCAGAAATTTCTTTTATTTTGGGGCAAAATTGCAGAAATATCACTTATTTCAGGGTATAATTCAAAAATTCCTTTTATTTTGTTGCAAAAAGACAGAAATTCCAATTATTTTTGGGTAAAAAAAGAGAAATTTCACTTATTTTGAGGTAAAAAGGCAGAAATTCCTCTTATTTTGGGGCAAAAATTAAGAAATTTCCCTTTTTTGTGGAAAAAGGTATACATTCCCATTACTTTCGGGATAAAAAGTAGAAATTCCCCGTATTTTGAAGCATAATTGCAGAAATTCTTATAATTTTCGGGCAAAAAAGCAGAAATTCTCTTAATTTTGGAACAAAAATACAGAAAATCTCCTTTTTTCGGGAGCAAACAGTCAAAAATTCCCCTTATTTTGGGGCAAAATTGCAGAAATTTCTTTTACATTCGGGCAAATTTGAAGAAATTTCGCTTATTTTGGGGCAAAATTGCAGAAATTCTCCTAATTGTTGGGCAAAAAGGCAGAAATTCCCTATATGTTGAGGCAAAAAGACAGAAATTCTCCTTATTTTGGGGCAAAACTCAGAAATTCCACGTATTTTGGAGCAAAGTTCCAGAAATTTTCCTTATTTTGGGACAAAATTGCAGAAATTTCCCTTATTTTGGGGAAAAATTGCAGAAATTTTACATATTTCAGGGAAAAAAATAAAAAATTTTTCTTATTTTGGGGCAAAAAAACAGAAATTCCCATTATTTTGGTGCAATAAGGCAGAAATTCACCTTATTTTGGGGTAAAATTGCAGAAATTTCACATATTTCAGGGCAAAAAGGCAGAAATTTCTCTTATTTCATGGCAAAATTGCAGTAATTTCACTTATTTCAGAATAAAAAAGCAAAAATTTTTTTATTTTGGGGCAAAAAGGCAGAAATTCCCATTATTTTGGGGGAAAAAGGCAGAAATTCACCTTATTTTGGGGTAAAATTACAGAAATTTCACATATTTCAGGGCAAAATGGCAGAAATTTCCCTTATTTTGGGGCAAAATTGCAGATAATTCCCCTTATTTTGGGTTAAAAAAGACAGAAATTCCCTTTGTTTGGGGAAAAAAGACAGAAATTCCACTTATTTAGAGGCAAAATGCTGAAATTCCCCTTATTTTGGAGCAAAAATAAAGAAATTTCCATTTTTTATGGCAAAAAGTTATGCATTCCACTTATTTTCGGGCAACAAGACAGAAATTCCTTGCATTTTGGAGCAAAATTGCAGAAATTCCTCTAATTGTGGGGCAAAAAGACAGAAATTCCCTATATGTTGGGGCAAAAAACAGAAATTCTCCTTCTTTTGGGGCAAAATTCAGAAATTCCACGTATTTTGGGGCAAAATTCCAGAAATTTCCCTTATTTGGGGCAAAATTGCAGAAATTTCACATATTTCAGAGAAAAAAAGCAAAAATTTTTCCTATTTTGGGGCTAAAATGCAGAAATTCCACTTATTTTGGGGCAAAAAGGCAGAAATTCACCTTATTTTAGGGTAAAATTGGAGCAATTTAATATATTTCAGGGCAAAAAGGCAGAAATTTCCCTCATTTTGGGGCAAAATTGCAGAAATTTCACTTATTTTGGTGCAAAATTGCAGAAATTTCACTTATTTCAGAAAAAAAAGGCAGAAATTTTCCTTATTTTGGGGAAAAAATTAAGAAATTCTTAATATTTTGTGGCAAAAATGCAGAAATTCCCCTTATTTTGAGGTAAAAAGGCTGAAATTCCTCTTATTTTGAGGTAAAAAGGCTGAAATTCCCCTTTTTTGGAGGCAAAAAGGCAGAAATTTCTCTTATTTTGGGGCAAAAACACAGAAATTCCCCCTATATTGTGGCAAAAAGGAAGAAATTTCTTTTATTTTGGGGCAAAATTGCAGAAATATCACTTATTTCAGGGTATAATTCAAAAATTCCTTTTATTTTTTTGCAAAAAAACAGAAATTCCATTTATTTTTGGGTAAAAAAGGAGAAATTTCACTTATTTTGAGGTAAAAAGGCAGAAATTCCTCTTATTTTGGGGCAAAAATTAAGAAATTTCCTTTTTTTGTGGAAAAAGGTATACATTCCCCTTACTTTGGGATAAAAAGTAGAATTTCCCCGTATTTTGAAGCATAATTGCAGAAATTCTTATAATTTTCGGGCAAAAAAGCAGAAATTCTCCTTATTTTGGAGCAAAAATACAGAAAATCTCCTTTTTTCGGGAGCAAACAGTCAGAAATTCCCCTTATTTTGGGGCAAAATTGCAGAAATTTCTTTTACATTCGGGCAAATTTGCAGAAATTTCCCTTATTTTGGGGCAAAATTGCAGAAATTCTCCTAATTGTTGGGCAAAAAGGCAGAAATTCCCTATATGTTAAGGCAAAAAGACAGAAATTCTCCTTATTTTGGGGCAAAACTCAGAAATTCCACGTATTTTGGGGCAAAATTCCAGAAATTTTCATTATTTTGGGGCAAAATTGCAGAAATTTCCCTTATTTTGGGGCAAAATTGCAAAAATTTTACTTATTTCAGAAAAAAAAGCAAAAATTTTTCTTATTTTGGGGCAAAAATAACAGAAATTCCTATTATTTTGGGGCTATAAGGCAGAAATTCATTTTATTTTGTGGTAAAATTGCAGAAATTTCACATATTTCAGGGCAAAAAGGCAGAAATTACTCTTATTTTAGGGCAAAATTGCAGTAATTTCACTTATTTCAGAGAAAAAAAGCAAAAATTTTTTTATTTTGGGGCAAAAAGGCAGAAATTTCCATTATTTTGGGGGAAAAAGGCAGAAATTCACCTTATTTTGGGGTAAAATTACAGAAATTTCACATATTTCAGAGCTAAATGGCAGAAATTTCCCTTATTTTGGGGCAAAATTGCAGATATTTCACTTATTTTAGGGTAATAAGTCAAAAATTCCCCTTATTTTGCGTTAAAAAGACAGAAATTCCCTTTGTTTGGGGGAAATATCAGAAATTCCACTTATTTAGAGGCAAAAAGACTGAAATTCCCCTTATTTTGGAGCAAAAATAAAGAAATTTCCCCTTTTTATGGCAAAAAGTTATGCATTCCACTTATTTTCGGGCAACAAGACAGAAATTCCTTGCATTTTGGAGCAAAATTGCAGAAATTCCCCTAATTGTGGGGCAAAAAGGCAGAAATTCCCTATATGTTGGGGCAAAAAGACAGAAATTCTCCTGATTTTGGGGCAAAACTCAGAAATTCCATGTATTTTGGGGCAAAATTCCAGAAATTTCCCTTATTTTGGGGCAAAATTGCAGAAATTTTCCTTATTTTAGGGCAAAATTGCAGAAATTTCACTTATTTCAGAGAAAAAAAGCAAAAATTTTTCCTATTTTAGGGCTAAAATGCAGAAATTCCATTTATTTTGGGGCAAAAAGGCAGAAATTCACCTTATTTTAGGGTATAATTGCAGCAATTTCACATATTTCAGGGCAAAAAGGCAGAAATTTCCCTCATTTTGGGGCAAAATTGCAGAAATTTCACTTATTTTGGGGCAAAATTGCAGAAATTTCACTTATTTCAGAAAAAAATGCAGAAATTTTCCTTATTTTGAGGTAAAAATACTGAAATTCCCCTTATTTTGAGGTAAAAAGGCTGAAATTCCCCTTAAATGGTTGCAAAAAGGCAGAAATTCCTCTTATTTTGGGGCAAAAATTAAGAAGTTTCCCTTTTTTTTAAAAAAGGTATACATTCCCCTTACTTTTGAGATAAAAAGCAGAAATTTCCCGTATTTTGAAGCATAATTGCAGAAATTCTCATAATTTTCTGGCAAAAAAGCAGAAATTCTCCTTATTTTGGAGCAAAAATACAGAAAATCTTATTTCGGAAGCAAACAGTCTGAAATTGCCCTTATTTTGGGGCAAAATTGCAGAAATTTCTTTTACATTGGGGCAAAATTGCAGAAATTTCTTTTATTTTGGGGCAAAATTGCAGAAATTCCCCTAATTGTTGGGCAAAAAGGCAGAAATTCCCAATATGTTGGGGCAAAAAGACAGAAATTCATCTTCTTTTGGGGCAAAACTCAGAAATTCCACTTATTTTGGGGCAAAATTCCAGAAATTTCCCTTATTTTGGGGCAAAATTGCAGAAATTTCCCTTATTTTAGGGCAAAATTGCAGAAATTTCACTTATTTCTGGGAAAAAAGGCAGAAATTTTCCTTATTTTGGGGAAAAAATTAAGAAATTCTTAATATTTTGTGGCAAAAATGCAGAAATTCCCCTTATTTTGAGGTAAAAAGGCTGAAATTCCCCTTATTTTGAGTTAAAAAGGCTGAAATTCCCCTTATTTGGGGGCAAAAAGGCATTAATTTCTCTTATTTTGGAGCAAAAAGACAGAAATTCCCTTGATTTTGTGGCAAAAAAGGCAGAAATTTCTTTATTTTGGGGCAAAATTGCAGAAATATCACTTATTTCAGGGTATAATTCAAAAATTTCTTTTATTTTCTTGCAAAAAGACAGAAATTCCATTTATTTTTAAATAAAAAAGGAGAAATTTCACTTATTTTGAGGTAAAAATGCAGAAATTCCTCTTATTTTGGGGCAAAAATTAAGAAATTTCCCTTTTTCGTGGAAAAAGGTATACATTCCACTTACTTTCGGGATAAAAAGTAGAAATTCCCTGTATTTTGAAGCATAATTGCAGAAATTCTTATAATTTTCGGGCAAAAAAGCAGAAATTCTCCTTATTTTGGAGCAAAAATACAGAAAATCTCCTTTTTTCCGGAGCAAACAGTCAGAAATTCCCCTTATTTTGGGGCAAAATTGCAGAAATTTTACTTATTTCAGGGAAAAAAAGCAAAAATTTTTCTTATTTTGGGGCAAAAAAACAGAAATTCCCATTATTTTGGGGCAATAAGGCAGAAATTCACCTTATTTTGGGGTAAAATTGCAGAAATTTCACATATTTCAGGGCAAAAAGGCAGAAATTTCTCTTATTTTAGGGCAAAATTGCAGTAATTTCACTTATTTCAGAGAAAAAAAGCAAAATTTTTTTTATTTTGGGGCAAAAAGGCAGAAATTCCCATTATTTTGGGGGAAAAAGGCAGAAATTCACCTTATTTTGGGGTAAAATTACAGAAATTTCACATATTTCAGGACAAAATGGCAGAAATTTCTCTTATTTTGGGGCAAAATTGCAGATATTTCACTTATTTTAGGGTAATAAGTCAGAAATTCCCCTTATTTTGGGTTAAAAAAAAAGAAATTCCCTTTGTTTGGGGGAAAAAGACAGAAATTCCACTTATTTAGAGGCAAAAATGCTGAAATTCCCCTTATTTTGGAGCAAAAATAAAGAAATTTCTTATTTTTATGGCAAAAAGTTATGCATTCCACTTATTTTCGGGCAACAAGACAGAAATTCCTTGCATTTTGGAGCAAAATTGCAGAAATTCCCCTAATTGTGGGGCAAAAAGGCAGAAATTCCCTATATGTTGGGGCAAAAAGACAGAAATTCTCCTTCTTTTGGGGCAAAACTCAGAAATTCCACGTATTTGGGGGCAAAATTCCAGTAATTTCCTTTATTTTGGGGCAAAATTGCAGAAATTTTCTTTATTTTAGGGCAAAATTGCAGAAATTTCACTTATTTCAGGCCAAAAAGGCAGAAATTTCCCATATTTTGGGGCAAAATTGCAGAAATTCACCTTATTTTGGGGTAAAATTGCAGAAATTTCACATATTTCTGGGCAAAAAGACAGAAATTTCTATTATTTTAGAGCAAAATTGCAGAAATTTCACTTATTTCAGAGAAAAAAAGCAAAAATTATTCTTATTTTGGGGCAAAAAAACATAAATTCCCATTATTTTGGGACAAAAAGACAGAAATTCACCTTATTTTGGGGTAAAATTGCAGAAATTTCACTAATTTTGGGGCAAAAAATACAGAAATTCCTTTTGTTTTGGGGGAAAAAGACAAAAATTCAACTTAGTTAGAGGCAAAAATGCAGAAATTCCCCTAATTTTGGAGCAAAAATGAAGAAATTTTCCTTTTTATGCAAAAAGGTATGCATTCCCATTATTTTCGGGCAAAAAGGCAGAAATTCCCTGTATTTTGGAGCAAAATTGCAGAAATTCCCCTAATTTTAGGGCAAAAGGCAGAAATTTCTTTTATTTTGGGGCAAAATTGCAGAAATTTTACTTATTTCAGGGCATAATTCAAAAATTCCTTTTATTTTGGGGCAAAAAGACAGAAATTCCGTTTATTTTTGGATAAAAAGGCAGAAATTTCAATCATTTTGAGGTAAAAAGGCAGAAATTCCTTTTATTTTGGGGCAAAAATGAAGAAATTTCTTTTTTTATGGCAAAAAATATACATTCCCCTTACTTTTGGGATAAAAAGCAGAAATTCCCTGTATTTTGAAGCAAAATTGCAGAAATTCTCATAATTTTCGGGCAAAAAGGCAGAAATTCTCCTTATTTTGAGGCAAAAAGACAGAAAATCTCCTTCTTTCGGGAGCAAACAGTCAGAAATTCCCCTTATTTTGGGGCAAAATTGCAGAAATTTCTTTTACATTGGGGCAAAATTGCAGAAATTTCCTTTATTTTGGGCCAAAATTGCAGAAATTTCAATTATTTCAGGGTAATAAGTCAGAAATTCCCCTTATTTTGGGGCAAATAAGACAGAAATTCTCTTTGTTTTGGAGGAAAAAGACAGAAATTCCACTTATCTAGAGGCGAAAAGGCAGAAATTCTCCTTATTTTGTAGCAAAAATGAAGAAATTTTTCTTTTTATGGCAAAAAAGTATGCATTCCCATTATTTTCAGGCAAAAAGGCAGAAATTCCCCGTATTTTGGAGCAAAATTGCAGAAATTCCCCTAATTTTGGGGCAAAAGGCAGAAATTCCTTTTATTTTGGGGCAAAAATCAGAAATTCCCCTTATTTTGGGGCAAAATTCTAGAAATTTCCTTTTTTGTGGGCAAAATTGCAGGAATTTACCTTATTTTGGGGCAAAATTGCAGAAATTTCCTTTATTTGGGGCAAAATTGCAGAAATTTCACATATTTTCAGGTAAAAAGGAAGAAATTTCCTTTATTTTGGGGCAAAAAGGGAGAAATTCCCTTTATTTTGGGGCAAAATTGCAGACATTTTACTTATTATGGGGCAAAATTGCAGAAATTTCCCTTATTTTAGGGCAAAATTGCAGAAATTTCACTTATTTCAGAGAAAAAAAGCAGAAATTTTTCTTACTTTGGTGCAAAAAGGAAGAAATTCCCATTATTTTGGGGCAAAAAGGCAGAAATTCACATTATTTTGGGGTAAAATTGCAGAAATTTCACATATTTCAGGGCAAAAAGGCAGAAATTTCCCTTATTTTGGGGCAAAATTGCAGAAATTTCACTTATTTTAGGGTAATAAATCAGAAATTCCCCTTATTTTGGGGCAAAAAAGACAGAAATTCCCTTTGTTTTGGGGGAAAAAGACAGAAATTCCACTTATTTAGAGGTAAAATGGAAGAAATTCCACTTATTTTGGAGTAAAAATGAAGAAATTTCCATTTTTTATGGCATCAAGTTATGCATTCCCCTTGTTTTCGGGCAAAAAGACAGAAATTCCCCGTATTTTGGAGCAAAATTGCAGAAATTCCCCTAATTGTGGGGCAAAAAGGCAGAAATTCCCTACATGTTGGGGCAAAAAGACAGAAATTCTCCTTATTTTGGGGCAAAAAGACAGAAATTCTTTTTATTTTGGGGCAAAACTCAGAAATTCCACTTATTTTGGGGAAAATTTCCAGAAATTTCCCTTATTTTGGGGCAAAATTGCAGAAATTTCCCTTATTTTGGGGCAAAATTGGAGAAATTTCACTTATTTCAGAGCAAAAAAGCAAAAATTTTTCTTATTTTGGGGCAAAAAGGCAGAAATTCCCATTATTTTGGGGCAAAAGGCAGAAATTCACCTTATTTTGGGGTAAAATTGCAGAAATTTCACATATTTCAGGGCAAAAAGACAGAAATTTCCCTTATTTTTGGGCAAAATTGCAGAAATTTCCTTTATTTTGGGGCAAAATTGCAGAAATTTCACTTATATCAGGGAAAAAAGGCAGAAATTTTCTTATTTTGGGGCAAAAATTCAGAAATTCTTAATATTTTGTGGCAAAAATGCAGAAATTCCCCTTATTTTGAGGTAAAAAGGCTTAAATTCCCCTTATTTGAAGGCAAAAAGGCATAAATTTCCCTTATTTTGGGGCAAAAAGAAAGAAATTCCCCTTATTTTGTGGCAAAAAGGCAGAAATTTCTTTTATTTTGGGGCAAAATTGCAGAAATATCACTTATTTCAGGGCATAATTCAAAAAATTCTTTTATTTTGGGGCAAAAAGTCATAAATTTCATTTATTTTTGGGTAAAAAGGAAGAAATTTCACTTATTTTTAGGTAAAAAGGCAGAAATTCCTCTTATTCTGGGGCAAAAATGAAGAAATTTCCCTTTTTTGTGGCAAAAGGTATACATTCCCCTTACTTTCGGGATAAAAAGCAGAAATTCCTTGTATTTTGAAGCAAAATTGCAGAAATTCTCATAATTTCCGGGCAAAGAGGCTGAAATTCTCTTTATTTTGGGGCAAAAAGACAGAAAATCTCCTTTTTACGAGAGCAAACAGTCAGAAATTCCCATTATTTTGGGGCAAAATTGCAGAAATTTCCTTTACATTGGGGCAAAATTGCAGAAATTTCCTTTATTTTGGGGCAAAATTGCAGAAATTTCACTTATTTCAGGGTAATAAGTCAGAAATTCCCCTTAATTGGGGCAAAAAAGACAGAAATTCCCTTTGTTTTGGGGGAAAATTGCTGAAATTCCACTTATTTAGAGGCAAAAAGGCAGAAATTCCCCTTATTTTGTAGCAAAAATGAAGAAATTTCCCTTTTAATGGCAAAAAGGTATGCATTCCCATTATTTTCGGGCAAAAAGCCAGAAATTCCCCGTATTTTGGAGCAAAATTGAAGAAATTCCCCTAATTTTGGGGCAAAAGGCAGAAATTCCCTTAATTTTGGGGCAAAAATAAAAAATTCGCCTTATTTTGGGGCAAAATTTAAGAAATTTCCTTTATTTTGGGGCAAAATTGCAGGAATTTACCTTATTTTGGGGCAAAATTGCAGAAATTTCCATTATTTGGGGCAAAATTGCAAAAATTTCACTTATTTTCAGGTAAAAAGGCTGAAATTTCCTTTATTTTGGGGCAAAAAGGGAGAAATTCCCCTTATTTTGAGGCAAAATTGCAGAAATTTCCTTTATTATGGGAAAAAATTGCAGAAATTTCCCTTATTTTAGGGCAAAATTGCAGAAATTTCACTTATTTCAGAGAAATAAAGAAAAAATGTTTCTTATTTTGGGGCAAAAAGGCAGAAATTCCCATTATTTTGGGGCAAAAATGCAGAAATTCACCCTATTTTGTGGTAAAATTGCAGAAATTTCACATATTTCAGAGCAAAAGGCAGAACTTTCCCTTATTTTGGGGCAAAATGGCAGAAATTTCACTTATTTCAGGGTAATAAGTCAGAAATTCCTCTTATTTTGGGGCAAAAATAACAGAAATTCCCTTTGTTTTGGGGGAAAATTGCAGAAATTCCACTTATTTAGAGGCAAAAAGGCAGAAATTCCCCTTATTTTGAAGCAAAAATTAAGAAATTTCCCTTTTTTATGGCAAAAAGTTATGCATTTTCCTTATTTTCAGGCAAAAATACAGAAATTCCCTGTATTTTGGAGCAAAATTGCAGAAAATCCCCTAATTGTGGGGCAAAAAGGCAGAAATTCCCTATATGTTGGGGCAAAAAGAGAGAAATTCTCCTTATTGTGGGGCAAAACTCAAAAATTCCACTTATTTTGGGGCAAAATTCCAAAAATTTCTTGTATTTTGGGGCAAAATTTCAGAAATTTCCCTTATTTTAGGGCAAAATTGAAGAAATTTCACTTATTTCAGAGCAAAAAAGCAAAAATTTTTCTTATTTTGTGGCAAAAAGGCAGAAATTCCCATTATTTTGGGGCAAAAGGCAGAAATTCACCTTATTTTGGGGTAAAATTGTAGAAATTTCACATATTTCAGGGCAAAAAGGCAGAAATTTCCCTTATTTTTGGGCAAAATTGCAGAAATTTCCCTTATTTTTGGGGCAAAATTGCAGAAATTTCACTTATTTCAGGGAAAAAAGGCATAAATTTTCCTTATTTTGGGGCAAAAATGCAGAAATTCTTAATATTTTGTGGCAAAAATGCAGAAATTCCCCTTATTTTGAGGTAACAAGGCTGAAATTCCCCTTATTTGAAGGCAAAAAGGCATAAATTTCCTTTATTTTGGGGCAAAATTGCAGAAATATCACTTATTTCAGGGCATAATTCAAAAAATTGTTTTATTTGGGGCAAAAAGACAGAAATTCCATTTATTTTTGGGTAAAAAAAAAGAAATTTCACTTATTTTTAGGTAAAAAGGCAGAAATTCCTCTTATTCTGAGGCAAAAATGAAGAAATTTCTCTTTTTTGTGGCAAAAGGAATACATTCCCCTTACTTTCGGGATAAAAAGCAGAAATTCCTCGTATTTTGAAACAAAATTGCAGAAATTCTCATAATTTTTTGGCAAAAAGGCAGAAATTCTCCTTATTTTGGGGCAAAAAGACAGAAAATCTCCTTTTTACGAGAGCAAACAGTCTGAAATTCCCTTTATTTTGGGGCAAAATTGCAGAAATTTCTTTTACATTGGGGCAAAATTGCAGAAATTTCACTTATTTCAGGGTAATAAGTCAGAAATTCCTTCTCTTTGAGGCAAAAAAGACAGAAATTCTCTTTGTTTTGGGGGAAAAAGACAGAAATTCCACTTATTTAGAGGCAAAAAAACAGAAATTCCCCTTATTTTGTAGCAAAAATGAAGAAATTTCTTTTTTAATGGCAAAAGGGTATGCATTCCCATTATTTTCGGGCAAAAAGCCAGAAATTCCCCGTATTTTGGAGCAAAATTGTAGAAATTCCCCTAATTTTGTGGCAAAAGGCAGAAATTCCCTTTAGTTTAGGGCAAATATCAAAAATTCCCGTTATTTCGGGGCAAAATTCAAGAAATTTCCTTTATTTTGGGGCAAAATTGCAGCAATTTACTTTATTTTGGGGCAAAATTGCAGAAATTTCCCTTATTTTGGGCAAAATTGCAAAAATTTCACTTATTTTCAGGTAAAAAGGCTGAAATTTCCTTTATTTTGGGGCAAAAAGAAAGAAATTCCCTTTATTTTGGGGCAAAATTGCAGAAATTTCCTTTATTATGGGAAAAAATTGCAGAAATTTCCCTTATTTTAGGGCAAAATTGCATAAATTTCACTTATTTCAGAGAAATAAAGCAAAAATGTTTATTATTTTGGGGCAAAAAGGCAGAAATTCCAATTATTTTGGGGCAAAAAGGCAGAAATTCACCTTATTTTTGGGTAAAATTGCAGAAATTTCACATATTTAGAGGCAAAAAGGCAGAAATTCCCCTTATTTTGGAGCAAAAATGAAGAAATTTCCCTTTTTTATGGCAAAAAGTTATGCATTCCCCTTATTTTCGGGCAAAAAGGCAGAAATTCCCTGTATTTTGGAGCAAAATTTCAGAAATTCCTTTAATTGTGGGTCAAAAGGGCAGAAATTCCCTATATAGTGGGGCAAAAAGACAGAAATTCTCCTTATTTTGGGGCAAAACTCAGAAATTCCACTTATTTTGGGGCAAAATTCCAGAAATTTCCCTTATTTTGGAGCAAAATTGCAGAAATTACACTTATTTCAGGGTAATAAGTCAGAAATTCCCCTTATTTTGGGGCAAAAAAGACAGAAATTCCCTTTGTTTTGGGGGAAAAATACAGAAATTCCACTTATTTAGAGGCAAAATGCAGAAATTCCCCTTATTTTGTAGCAAAAATGAAGAAATTTCCCTTTTTTATGGCAACAAGTTATGCATTCCCCTTATTTTCAGGCAAAAAGACAGAAATTTCCGGTATTTTGGAGCAAAATTGCAGAAATTCCTCTTATTGTGGGGCAAAAAGGCAGAAATTCTTCTTATTTAGGGGCAAAACTCAGAAATTTCACTTATTTTGGAGCAAAAATGAAGAAATGTTTCTTTTTTAAGGGCAAAAAGGTATGCATTCCCATTATTTTCAGGCAAAAAGGCAGAAATTCTCCGTATTTTGGAGCAAAATTGCAGAAATTCCCCTAATTTTGGGGCAAAAGGCAGAAATTCCCTGTATTTTGGGGCAAAAATAAGAAATTCCCCTTATTTTGGGGCAAAATTCTAGAAATTTCCTTTTTTTGGAAGGCAAAATTGCAGGAATTTACATTATATTGTGGCATAATTGCAGAAATTTCCCTTATTTGGGGCAAAATTGCAGAAATTTCACTTATTTTCAGGTAAAAATGCTGAAATTTCCTTCATTTTGGGGCAAAAAGGATGAAATTCCCTTTATTTTGGGGCAAAATTGCAGACATTTCCCTTATTATGGGGAAAAATTGCAGATATTTATCTTATTTTAGGGCAAAATTGCAGAAATTTCACTTATTTCAGAGAAAAAAAGCAAAAATTTTTCTTATTTTGGGGCAATAAGGCAGATTCCCATTATTGTGGGGCAAAAATGCAGAAATTCACCTTTTTTGGGGGTAAAATTGAAGAAATTTCACATATTTCAGGGCATAAAGGCAGAGAATTCCCTAATTTGGGGGCAAAATTGCAGAAATTTCACTTATTTTAGGGTAATAAGTCAGAAAATCCCCTTATTTTGTGGCAAAAAGACAGAAATTCCCTTTGTTTTGGGAGAAAAAGACAGAAATTCCACTTATTTAGAGGCAAAAAGGCAGAAATTTCCTCTTATTTTGGAGCTCAAATGATGAAATTTCCCTTTTTTTATGGCAAAAAGTTATGCATTCCCCTTATTTTCGGGCAAAAAGAGAGAAATTTCCTGTATTTTGAGCAAAATTGCAGAAATTCCTCTAATTGTGGGGCAAAAATGCAGAAATTCCCTATATGTTGGGGCAAAAAGAGAGAAATTCTCCTTATTTTGGGGCAAAACTCAGAAATTCCACTTATTTTGGGGCAAAATTCCAGAAATTTCCCTTATTTTGGGGCAAAATTGCAGAAATTTCCCTTATTTTGGGGCAAAATTGCAGAAATTTCACTTATTTCAGAGAAAAAAAGCAAAAATTTTTCTTATTTTGTGGCAAAAAGGCAGAAATTCCCATTATTTTAGGGCAAAAAGGCAGAAATTCACCTTATTTTGGGGTAAAATTGCAGCAATTTCACATATTTCAGGGCAAAAAGGCAGAAATTTCCCTTATTTTGGGGCAAAATTGCAGAAATTTCACTTATTTCAAAGAAAAAAGGCAGAAATTTTCCTTATTTTGGGGCAAAAATGCAGAAATTCTTAATATTTTGTGGCAAAAATGCAGAAATTCCTTTTATTTTGAGGTAAAAAGGATGAAATTCCCCTTATTTGAGGGCAAAAGGCATAAATTTTCCTTATTTTGGGACAAAAAGACAGAAATTCCCCTTATTTTTGGCAAAAAAACAGAAATTTCTTTTATTTTGGGGCAAAATTGCAGAAATATCACATATTTCAGGGCATAACTCAAAAATTCCTTTTATTTTGGGGCAAAAATCAAAAAATTCCATTTATTTTTGGGTAAAAAGGAAGAAATTTTACTTATTTTTATGTTAAAAGGCAGAAATTCCTCTTATTTTGGGGCAAAAATGAAGAAATTTCCCTTTTTTGTGGCAAAAGATATACATTCCCCTTATTTTCGGGATAAAAAGCAGAAATTCCCCGTATTTTGAAGCAAAATTGCAGAAATTCTCATAATTTTCGGGCAGAAAGGCAGAAATTCTCCTTATTTTGGGGCAAAAAGACAGAAAATCTCCTTTTTTCGGCAGCAAACAGTCAGAAATTCCTTTTATTTTGGGGCAAAACTGCAGAAATTTCCTTTACATTGGTGGAAAATTGCAGAAATTTCCTTTATTTTGGGGCCAAATTGCAGAAATTTCACTTATTTCAGGGTTATGAGTTAGAAATCCCCTTTATTTTGGGGCAAAAAGACAGAAATTCTCTTTTTTTGGGCTAAGAAGACAGAAATTCCACTTATTTAGAGGCAAAAAGGCAGAAATTCCCATTATTTTGGGGCAAAAAGGCAGAAATTCACCTTATTTTGGGGTAAAATTGCAGAAATTTCACATATTTCAGAGTAAACAGTCAGAAATTCCCATTATTTTGGGGAAAATTGCAGAAATTTCACTTATTTCAGGGTAATAAGTCAGAAATTCCCCTTATTTTGGGGCAAAAATAAGAGAAATTCCCTTTGTTTTGGGGGAAAATTGCAAAAATTCCACTTATTTAGAGGTAAAAAGGCAGAAATTCACCTTATTTTGGAGCAAAAATGAAGAAATTTCCTTTTTTTATGGCAAAAATTATGCATTCCCCTTATTTTCGGGTAAAAAGGCAGAAATTCCCCGTATTTTGGAGCAAAATTGCAGAAATTCCTTTAATTGTGGGGCAAAAGGGCAGAAATTCCCTATATGTTGGGGCAAAAAGACAGAAATTCCACTTATTTTGGGGCAAAACTCGGAAATTCCACTTATTTTGGGGCAATATTCCAGAAATTTCCCTTATTTTGGAGCAAAATTGAGAAATTTCACTTATTTTGCGGCAAAATTGCAGAAATTTCACTTATTTCAGGGAAAAATAGCAGAAATTTTCCTTATTTTTGGGCAAAAATGCAGAAATTCTTAATATTTTTTGGCATAAATGCAGGAATTCCCTTTATTTTGAGGTAAAAAGGCTGAAATTTCTTTTATTTGGGGGCAAAAAGGCAAAAATGTCCCTTATTTTGGGGCAAAGAGACAAAAATTCCCCTAATTTTGTGGCAAAAAGGCAGAAATTTCTTTTATTTTGGGGCAAAATTGCAGAAATATCACTTTTTTCAGGGCATAACTCAAAAATTCCTTTTATTTTGGGGCAAAAAGACAGAAATTCCATTTATTTTTGGGTAAAAAGGAAGAAATTTCACTTATTTTTAGGTTAAAAGACAGAAATTCCTCTTATTCTGGAGCAAAAATGAAGAAATTTCCCTTTTTTGTGGCAAAAGGTATACTTTTCCCTTACTTTCGGGATAAAAAGCAGAAATTCCCCGTATTTTGAAGCAAAATTGCAGAAATTCTCATAATTTTCGGGCAAAAAGACAGAAATTCTCCTTATTTTGGGGCAAAAAGACAGAAAATCTCCTTTTTTCGGCAGCAAACAGTAAGAAATTCCCCTTATTTTGGGGCAAAATTGCAGAAATTTCCTTTACATTGGTGCAAAATTGCAGAAATTTCCTTTATTTTGGGGCAAAATTGCAGAAATTTCACTTATTTCAGGGTAATAAGTTAGAAATCCCCCTTATTTTGGGGCAAAAAAGACAGAAATTCCCTTTGTTTTGGGGGAAAAAGACAGAAATTCCACTTATTTAGAGGCAAAAAGGCAGAAATTCCCATTATTTTGGGGCAAAAAGGCAGAAATTCACCTTATTTTGGGGTAAAATTGCAGAAATTTCACATATTTCAGGGCAAAAAGGCAGAAATTTCCCTTATTTTGGGGCAAAATTGCAGAAATATCACTTTTTTCAGAGTAATAAGTCAGAAATTCCCCTTATTTTGGGGAAAAAATAACAGAAATTCCCTTTATTTTGGGGGAAAATTGCAGAAATTCCACTTATTTAGAGGCAAAAAGGCAGAAATTCCCCTTATTTTGGATCAAAAATGAAGAAATTTCCCTTTATATGGCAAAAAGTTATGCATTCCCCTTATTTTCGGGCAAAAAGGCAGAAATTCCCCGTATTTTGGAGCAAAATTTCAGAAATTCCTTTAATTGTGGGTCAAAAGGGCAGAAATTCCCTATATAGTGGGACAAAAAGACAGAAATTCTCCTTATTTTGGGGCAAAACTCAGAAATTCCACTTATTTTGGGGCAAAATTCCAGAAATTTCCCTTATTTTGGAGCAAAATTGCAGAAATTACACTTATTTCAGGGTAATAAGTCAGAAATTCCCCTTATTTTGGGGCAAAAAAGACAGAAATTCCCTTTGTTTTGGGGGAAAAATACAGAAATTCCACTTATTTAGAGGCAAAATGCAGAAATTCCCCTTATTTTGTAGCAAAAATGAAGAAATTTCCCTTTTTTATGGCAACAAGTTATGCATTCCCCTTATTTTCAGGCAAAAAGACAGAAATTTCCGGTATTTTGGAGCAAAATTGCAGAAATTCCTCTTATTGTGGGGCAAAAAGGCAGAAATTCTTCTTATTTAGGGGCAAAACTCAGAAATTTCACTTATTTTGGAGCAAAAATGAAGAAATGTTTCTTTTTTAAGGGCAAAAAGGTATGCATTCCCATTATTTTCAGGCAAAAAGGCAGAAATTCTCCGTATTTTGGAGCAAAATTGCAGAAATTCCCCTAATTTTGGGGCAAAAGGCAGAAATTCCCTGTATTTTGGGGCAAAAATAAGAAATTCCCCTTATTTTGGGGCAAAATTCTAGAAATTTCCTTTTTTTGGAAGGCAAAATTGCAGGAATTTACATTATATTGTGGCATAATTGCAGAAATTTCCCTTATTTGGGGCAAAATTGCAGAAATTTCACTTATTTTCAGGTAAAAATGCTGAAATTTCCTTCATTTTGGGGCAAAAAGGATGAAATTCCCTTTATTTTGGGGCAAAATTGCAGACATTTCCCTTATTATGGGGAAAAATTGCAGATATTTATCTTATTTTAGGGCAAAATTGCAGAAATTTCACTTATTTCAGAGAAAAAAAGCAAAAATTTTTCTTATTTTGGGGCAATAAGGCAGATTCCCATTATTGTGGGGCAAAAATGCAGAAATTCACCTTTTTTTGGGGTAAAATTGAAGAAATTTCACATATTTCAGGGCATAAAGGCAGAGAATTCCCTAATTTGGGGGCAAAATTGCAGAAATTTCACTTATTTTAGGGTAATAAGTCAGAAAATCCCCTTATTTTGTGGCAAAAAGACAGAAATTCCCTTTGTTTTGGGAGAAAAAGACAGAAATTCCACTTATTTAGAGGCAAAAAGGCAGAAATTTCCTCTTATTTTGGAGCTCAAATGATGAAATTTCCCTTTTTTATGGCAAAAAGTTATGCATTCCCCTTATTTTCGGGCAAAAAGAGAGAAATTTCCTGTATTTTGAGCAAAATTGCAGAAATTCCTCTAATTGTGGGGCAAAAATGCAGAAATTCCCTATATGTTGGGGCAAAAAGAGAGAAATTCTCCTTATTTTGGGGCAAAACTCAGAAATTCCACTTATTTTGGGGCAAAATTCCAGAAATTTCCCTTATTTTGGGGCAAAATTGCAGAAATTTCCCTTATTTTGGGGCAAAATTGCAGAAATTTCACTTATTTCAGAGAAAAAAAGCAAAAATTTTTCTTATTTTGGGGCAAAAAGGCAGAAATTCCCATTATTTTAGGGCAAAAAGGCAGAAATTCACCTTATTTTGGGGTAAAATTGCAGCAATTTCACATATTTCAGGGCAAAAAGGCAGAAATTTCCCTTATTTTGGGGCAAAATTGCAGAAATTTCACTTATTTCAAAGAAAAAAGGCAGAAATTTTCCTTATTTTGGGGCAAAAATGCAGAAATTCTTAATATTTTGTGGCAAAAATGCAGAAATTCCTTTTATTTTGAGGTAAAAAGGATGAAATTCCCCTTATTTGAGGGCAAAAGGCATAAATTTTCCTTATTTTGGGACAAAAAGACAGAAATTCCCCTTATTTTTGGCAAAAAAACAGAAATTTCTTTTATTTTGGGGCAAAATTGCAGAAATATCACTTATTTCAGGGCATAACTCAAAAATTCCTTTTATTTTGGGGCAAAAATCAAAAAATTCCATTTATTTTTGGGTAAAAAGGAAGAAATTTTACTTATTTTTATGTTAAAAGGCAGAAATTCCTCTTATTTTGGGGCAAAAATGAAGAAATTTCCCTTTTTTGTGGCAAAAGATATACATTCCCCTTATTTTCGGGATAAAAAGCAGAAATTCCCCGTATTTTGAAGCAAAATTGCAGAAATTCTCATAATTTTCGGGCAGAAAGGCAGAAATTCTCCTTATTTTGGGGCAAAAAGACAGAAAATCTCCTTTTTTCGGCAGTAAACAGTCAGAAATTCCTTTTATTTTGGGGCAAAACTGCAGAAATTTCCTTTACATTGGTGGAAAATTGCAGAAATTTCCTTTATTTTGGGGCCAAATTGCAGAAATTTCACTTATTTCAGGGTTATGAGTTAGAAATCCCCTTTATTTTGGGGCAAAAAGACAGAAATTCTCTTTTTTTGGGCTAAAAAGACAGAAATTCCACTTATTTAGAGGCAAAAAGACAGAAATTCCCATTATTTTGGGGCAAAAAGGCAGAAATTCACCTTATTTTGGGGTAAAATTGCAGAAATTTCACATATTTCAGAGTAAACAGTCAGAAATTCCCATTATTTTGGGGAAAATTGCAGAAATTTCACTTATTTCAGGGTAATAAGTCAGAAATTCCCCTTATTTTGGGGCAAAAATAAGAGAAATTCCCTTTGTTTTGGGGGAAAATTGCAAAAATTCCACTTATTTAGAGGTAAAAAGGCAGAAATTCACCTTATTTTGGAGCAAAAATGAAGAAATTTCCTTTTTTTATGGCAAAAATTATGCATTCCCCTTATTTTCGGGTAAAAAGGCAGAAATTCCCCGTATTTTGGAGCAAAATTGCAGAAATTCCTTTAATTGTGGGGCAAAAGGGCAGAAATTCCCTATATGTTGGGGCAAAAAGACAGAAATTCCACTTATTTTGGGGCAAAACTCGGAAATTCCACTTATTTTGGGGCAATATTCCAGAAATTTCCCTTATTTTGGAGCAAAATTGAGAAATTTCACTTATTTTGCGGCAAAATTGCAGAATTTTCACTTATTTCAGGGAAAAATAGCAGAAATTTTCCTTATTTTTGGGCAAAAATGCAGAAATTCTTAATATTTTTTGGCATAAATGCAGGAATTCCCTTTATTTTGAGGTAAAAAGGCTGAAATTTCTTTTATTTGGGGGCAAAAAGGCAAAAATTTCCCTTATTTTGGGGCAAAGAGACAAAAATTCCCCTAATTTTGTGGCAAAAAGGCAGAAATTTCTTTTATTTTGGGGCAAAATTGCAGAAATATCACTTTTTTCAGGGCATAACTCAAAAATTCCTTTTATTTTGGGGCAAAAAGACAGAAATTCCATTTATTTTTGGGTAAAAAGGAAGAAATTTCACTTATTTTTAGGTTAAAAGACAGAAATTCCTCTTATTCTGGAGCAAAAATGAAGAAATTTCCCTTTTTTGTGGCAAAAGGTATACTTTTCCCTTACTTTCGGGATAAAAAGCAGAAATTCCCCGTATTTTGAAGCAAAATTGCAGAAATTCTCATAATTTTCGGGCAAAAAGACAGAAATTCTCCTTATTTTGGGGCAAAAAGACAGAAAATCTCCTTTTTTCGGCAGCAAACAGTAAGAAATTCCCCTTATTTTGGGGCAAAATTGCAGAAATTTCCTTTACATTGGTGCAAAATTGCAGAAATTTCCTTTATTTTGGGGCAAAATTGCAGAAATTTCACTTATTTCAGGGTAATAAGTTAGAAATCCCCCTTATTTTGGGGCAAAAAAGACAGAAATTCCCTTTGTTTTGGGGGAAAAAGACAGAAATTCCACTTATTTAGAGGCAAAAAGGCAGAAATTCCCATTATTTTGGGGCAAAAAGGCAGAAATTCACCTTATTTTGGGGTAAAATTGCAGAAATTTCACATATTTCAGGGCAAAAAGGCAGAAATTTCCCTTATTTTGGGGCAAAATTGCAGAAATTTCACTTATTTCAGAGTAATAAGTCAGAAATTCCCCTTATTTTGGGGAAAAAATAACAGAAATTCCCTTTATTTTGGGGGAAAATTGCAGAAATTCCACTTATTTAGAGGCAAAAAGGCAGAAATTCCCCTTATTTTGGAGCAAAAATGAAGAAATTTCCCTTTATATGGCAAAAAGTTATGCATTCCCCTTATTTTCGGGCAAAAAGGCAGAAATTCCCCATATTCTGGAGCAAAATTTCAGAAATTCCTTTAATTGTGGGTCAAAAGGGCAGAAATTCCCTATATAGTGGGACAAAAAGACAGAAATTCTCCTTATTTTGGGGCAAAACTCAGAAATTCCACTTATTTTGGGGCAAAATTCCAGAAATTTCCCTTATTTTGGGGCAAAATTGCAGAAATTTCCCTTATTTTAGGGCAAAATTGCAGAAATTTCACTTATTTCAGGGAAAAAAGGCAGAAATTTTTCTTATTTTTGGGAAAAAATTAAGAAATTCTTAATATTTTGTGGCAAAAATGCAGAAATTCCCCTTATTTTGAGGTAAAAAGGCTGAAATTCCCCTTATTTTGAGTTAAAAAGGCTGAAATTCCCCTTATTTGGGGGCAAAAAGGCATTAATTTCTCTTATTTTGGAGCAAAAAGACAGAAATTCCCTTTATTTTGTGGCAAAAAAGGCAGAAATTTCTTTATTTTGGGGCAAAATTGCAGAAATATCACTTATTTCAGGGTATAATTCAAAAATTTCTTTTATTTTGTTGCAAAAAGACAGAAATTCCATTTATTTTTAAGTAAAAAAGGAGAAATTTCACTTATTTTGAGGTAAAAATGCAGAAATTCCTCTTATTTTGGGGCAAAAATTAAGAAATTTCCCTTTTTCGTGGAAAAAGGTATACATTCCACTTACTTTCGGGATAAAAAGTAGAAATTCCCTGTATTTTGAAGCATAATTGCAGAAATTCTTATAATTTTCGGGCAAAAAAGCAGAAATTCTCCTTATTTTGGAGCAAAAATACAGAAAATCTCCTTTTTTCGGGAGCAAACAGTCAGAAATTCCCCTTATTTTGGGGCAAAATTGCAGAAATTTTACTTATTTCAGGGAAAAAAAGCAAAAATTTTTCTTATTTTGGGGCAAAAAAATAGAAATTCCCATTATTTTGGGGCAATAAGGCAGAAATTCACCTTATTTAGGGGTAAAATTGCAGAAAATTCACATATTTCAGGGCAAAAAGGCAGAAATTTCTCTTATTTTAGGGCAAAATTGCAGTAATTTCACTTATTTCAGAGAAAAAAAGCAAAAATTTTTTGTATTTTGGGGCAAAAAGGCAGAAATTCCCATTATTTTGGGGGAAAAAGGCAGAAATTCACCTTATTTTGGGGTAAAATTACAGAAATTTCACATATTTCAGGACAAAATGGCAGAAATTTCCCTTATTTTGGGGCAAAATTGCAGATATTTCACTTATTTTAGGGTAATAAGTCAGAAATTCCCCTTATTTTGGGTTAAAAAAGAAAGAAATTCCCTTTGTTTGGGGGAAAAAGACAGAAATTCCACTTATTTAGAGGCAAAAATGCTGAAATTCCCCTTATTTTGGAGCAAAAATAAAGAAATTTCTTATTTTTATGGCAAAAAGTTATGCATTCCACTTATTTTCGGGCAACAAGACAGAAATTCCTTGCATTTTGGAGCAAAATTGCAGAAATTCCCCTAATTGTGGGGCAAAAAGGCAGAAATTCCCTATATGTTGGGGCAAAAAGACAGAAATTCTCCTTCTTTTGGGGCAAAACTCAGAAATTCCACGTATTTGGGGGCAAAATTCCAGAAATTTCCCTTATTTTGGGGCAAAATTGCAGAAATTTTCTTTATTTTAGGGCAAAATTGCAGAAATTTCACTTATTTCAGGCCAAAAAGGCAGAAATTTCCCATATTTTGGGGCAAAATTGCAGAAATTCACCTTATTTTGGGGTAAAATTGCAGAAATTTCACATATTTCAGGGCAAAAAGACAGAAATTTCTATTATTTTAGAGCAAAATTGCAGAAATTTCACTTATTTCAGAGAAAAAAAGCAAAAATTATTCTTATTTTGGGGCAAAAAAACATAAATTCCCATTATTTTGGGACAAAAAGGCAGAAATTCACCTTATTTTGGGGTAAAATTGCAGAAATTTCACTAATTTTGGGGCAAAAAATACAGAAATTCCTTTTGTTTTGGGGGAAAAAGACAGAAATTCAACTTAGTTAGAGGCAAAAATGCAGAAATTCCCCTAATTTTGGAGCAAAAATGAAGAAATCTTCCTTTTTATGGAAAAAAGGTATGCATTCCCATTATTTTCGGGCAAAAAGGCAGAAATTCCCTGTATTTTGGAGCAAAATTGCAGAAATTCCCCTAATTTTGGGGCAAAAGGCAGAAATTTCTTTTATTTTGGGGCAAAATTGCAGAAATTTTACTTATTTCAGGGCATAATTCAAAAATTTTTTTTATTTTGGGGCAAAAAGACAGAAATTCCGTTTATTTTTGGATAAAAAGGCAGAAATTTCAATCATTTTGAGGTAAAAAGGCAGAAATTCCTTTTATTTTGGGGCAAAAATGAAGAAATTTCCCTTTTTTATGGCAAAAAATATACATTCCCCTTACTTTTGGGATAAAAAGCAGAAATTCCCTGTATTTTGAAGCAAAATTGCAGAAATTCTCATAATTTTCGGGCAAAAAGGCAGAAATTCTCCTTATTTTGAGGCAAAAAGACAGAAAATCTCATTCTTTCGGGAGCAAACAGTCAGAAATTCCCCTTATTTTGGGGCAAAATTGCAGAAATTTCTTTTTCATTGGGGCAAAATTGCAGAAATTTCCTTTATTTTGGGCCAAAATTGCAGAAATTTCAATTATTTCAGGGTAATAAGTCAGAAATTCCCCTTATTTTGGGGCAAATAAGACAGAAATTCTCTTTGTTTTGGAGGAAAAAGACAGAAATTCCACTTATCTAGAGGCGAAAAGGCAGAAATTCTCCTTATTTTGTAGCAAAAATGAAGAAATTTTTCTTTTTATGGCAAAAAAGTATGCATTCCCATTATTTTCAGGCAAAAAGGCAGAAATTCCCCGTATTTTGGAGCAAAATTGCAGAAATTCCCCTAATTTTGGGGCAAAAGGCAGAAATTCCTTTTATTTTGGGGCAAAAATCAGAAATTCCCCTTATTTTGGGGCAAAATTCTAGAAATTTCCTTTTTTGTGGGCAAAATTGCAGGAATTTACCTTATTTGGGGCAAAATTGCAGAAATTTCCCTTATTTGGGGCAAAATTGCAGAAATTTCACTTATTTTCAGGTAAAAAGGAAGAAATTTCCTTTATTTTGGGGCAAAAAGGGAGAAATTCCCTTTATTTTTGGGCAAAATTGCAGACATTTTACTTATTATGGGGCAAAATTGCAGAAATTTCCCTTATTTTAGGGCAAAATTGCAGAAATTTCACTTATTTCAGAGAAAAAAAGCAGAAATTTTTCTTACTTTGGTGCAAAAAGGAAGAAATTCCCATTATTTTGGGGCAAAAAGGCAGAAATTCACATTATTTTGGGGTAAAATTGCAGAAATTTCACATATTTCAGGGCAAAAAGGCAGAAATTTCCCTTATTTTGGGGCAAAATTGCAGAAATTTCACTTATTTTAGGGTAATAAATCAGAAATTCCCCTTATTTTGGGGCAAAAAAGACAGAAATTCCCTTTGTTTTGGGGGAAAAAGACAGAAATTCCACTTATTTAGAGGCAAAATGGAAGAAATTCCACTTATTTTGGAGTAAAAATGAAGAAATTTCCCTTTTTTATGGCATCAAGTTATGCATTCCCCTTGTTTTCGGGCAAAAAGACAGAAATTCCCCGTATTTTGGAGCAAAATTGCAGAAATTCCCCTAATTGTGGGGCAAAAAGGCAGAAATTCCCTACATGTTGGGGCAAAAAGACAGAAATTCTCCTTATTTTGGGGCAAAAAGACAGAAATTCTTTTTATTTTGGGGCAAAACTCAGAAATTCCACTTATTTTGGGGAAAAATTCCAGAAATTTCCCTTATTTTGGGGCAAAATTGCAGAAATTTCCCTTATTTTGGGGCAAAATTGTAGAAATTTCACTTATTTCAGAGCAAAAAAGCAAAAATTTTTCTTATTTTGGGGCAAAAAGGCAGAAATTCCCATTATTTTGGGGCAAAAGGCAGAAATTCACCTTATTTTGGGGTAAAATTGCAGAAATTTCACATATTTCAGGGCAAAAGGGCAGAAATTTCCCTTATTTTTGGGCAAAATTGCAGAAATTTCCTTTATTTTGGGGCAAAATTGCAGAAATTTCACTTATATCAGGGAAAAAAGGCAGAAATTTTCTTATTTTGGGGCAAAAATGCAGAAATTCTTAATATTTTGTGGCAAAAATGCAGAAATTCCCCTTATTTTGAGGTAAAAAGGCTTAAATTCCCCTTATTTGAAGGCAAAAAGGCATAAATTTCCCTTATTTTGGGGCAAAAAGAAAGAAATTCCCCTTATTTTGTGGCAAAAAGGCAGAAATTTCTTTTATTTTGGGGCAAAATTGCAGAAATATCACTTATTTCAGGGCATAATTCAAAAAATTCTTTTATTTTGGGGCAAAAAGTCATAAATTCCATTTATTTTTGGGTAAAAAGGAAGAAATTTCACTTATTTTTAGGTAAAAAGGCAGAAATTCCTCTTATTCTGGGGCAAAAATGAAGAAATTTCCCTTTTTTGTGGCAAAAGGTATACATTCCCCTTACTTTCGGGATAAAAAGCAGAAATTCCTTGTATTTTGAAGCAAAATTGCAGAAATTCTCATAATTTCCGGGCAAAGAGGCTGAAATTCTCTTTATTTTGGGGCAAAAAGACAGAAAATCTCCTTTTTACGAGAGCAAACAGTCAGAAATTCCCATTATTTTGGGGCAAAATTGCAGAAATTTCCTTTACATTGGGGCAAAATTGCAGAAATTTCCTTTATTTTGGGGCAAAATTGCAGAAATTTCACTTATTTCAGGGTAATAAGTCAGAAATTCCCCTTAATTGGGGCAAAAAACACAGAAATTCCCTTTGTTTTGGGGGAAAATTGCAGAAATTCCACTTATTTAGAGGCAAAAAGGCAGAAATTACCCTTATTTTGTAGCAAAAATGAAGAAATTTCCCTTTTAATGGCAAAAAGGTATGCATTCCCATTATTTTCGGGCAAAAAGCCAGAAATTCCCCGTATTTTGGAGCAAAATTGAAGAAATTCCCCTAATTTTGGGGCAAAAGGCAGAAATTCCCTTAATTTTGGGGCAAAAATAAAAAATTCGCCTTATGTTGGGGCAAAATTCAAGAAATTTCCTTTATTTTGGGGCAAAATTGCAGGAATTTACCTTATTTTGGGGCAAAATTGCAGAAATTTCCCTTATTTGGGGCAAAATTGCAAAAATTTCACTTATTTTCAGGTAAAAAGGCTGAAATTTCCTTTATTTTGGGGCAAAAAGGGAGAAATTCCCCTTATTTTGAGGCAAAATTGCAGAAATTTCCTTTATTATGGGAAAAAATTGCAGAAATTTCCCTTATTTTAGGGCAAAATTGCAGAAATTTCACTTATTTCAGAGAAATAAAGAAAAAATGTTTCTTATTTTGGGGCAAAAAGGCAGAAATTCCCATTATTTTGGGGCAAAAATGCAGAAATTCACCCAATTTTGTGGTAAAATTGCAGAAATTTCACATATTTCAGGGCAAAAGGCAGAACTTTCCCTTATTTTGGGGCAAAATGGCAGAAATTTCACTTATTTCAGGGTAATAAGTCAGAAATTCCTCTTATTTTGGGGCAAAAATAACAGAAATTCCCTTTGTTTTGGGGGAAAATTGCAGAAATTCCACTTATTTAGAGGCAAAAAGGCAGAAATTCCCCTTATTTTGGAGCAAAAATTAAGAAATTTCCCTTTTTTATGGCAAAAAGTTATGCATTCCCCTTATTTTCAGGCAAAAATACAGAAATTCCCTGTATTTTGGAGCAAAATTGCAGAAAATCCCCTAATTGTGGGGCAAAAAGGCAGAAATTCCCTATATGTTGGGGCAAAAAGAGAGAAATTCTCCTTATTCTGGGGCAAAACTCAAAAATTCCACTTATTTTGGGGCAAAATTCCAAAAATTTCTTTTATTTTGGGGCAAAATTTCAGAAATTTCCCTTATTTTAGGGCAAAATTGCAGAAATTTCACTTATTTCAGAGCAAAAAAGCAAAAATTTTTCTTATTTTGGGGCAAAAAGGCAGAAAATCCCATTATTTTGGGGCAAAAGGCAGAAATTCACCTTATTTTGGGGTAAAATTGTAGAAATTTCACATATTTCAGGGCAAAAAGGCAGAAATTTCCCTTATTTTTGGGCAAAATTGCAGAAATTTCCCTTATTTTGGGGCAAAATTGCAGAAATTTCACTTATTTCAGGGAAAAAAGGCAAAAATTTTCCTTATTTTGGGGCAAAAATGCAGAAATTCTTAATATTTTGTGGCAAAAATGCAGAAATTCCCCTTATTTTGAGGTAACAAGGCTGAAATTCCCCTTATTTGAAGGCAAAAAGGCATAAATTTCCTTTATTTTGGGGCAAAATTGCAGAAATATCACTTATTTCAGGGCATAATTCAAAAAATTGTTTTATTTGGGGCAAAAAGACAGAAATTCCATTTATTTTTGGGTAAAAAAAAGAAATTTCACTTATTTTTAGGTAAAAAGGCAGAAATTCCTCTTATTCTGAGGCAAAAATGAAGAAATTTCCCTTTTTTGTGGCAAAAGGAATACATTCCCCTTACTTTCGGGATAAAAAGCAGAAATTCCTCGTATTTTGAAACAAAAGTGCAGAAATTCTCATAATTTTTGGGCAAAAAGGCAGAAATTCTCCTTATTTTGGGGCAAAAAGACAGAAAATCTTCTTTTTATGAGAGCAAACAGTCTGAAATTCCCTTCATTTTGGGGCAAAATTGCAGAAATTTCTTTTACATTGGGGCAAAATTGCAGAAATTTTCTATATTTTGGGGCAAAATTGCAGAAATTTCACTTATTTCAGGGTAATAAGTCAGAAATTCCTTCTCTTTGAGGCAAAAAAGACAGAAATTCTCTTTGTTTTGGGGGAAAAAGACAGAAATTCCACTTATTTAGAGGCAAAAAAACAGAAATTCCCCTTATTTTGTAGCAAAAATGAAGAAATTTCTTTTTTAATGGCAAAAGGGTATGCATTCCCATTATTTTCGGGCAAAAAGCCAGAAATTCCCCGTATTTTGGAGCAAAATTGCAGAAATTCCCCTAATTTTGGGGCAAAAGGCAGAAATTCCCTTTATTTTGGGGCAAATATCAAAAATTCCCGTTATTTTGGGGCAAAATTCAAGAAATTTCCTTTATTTTGGGGCAAAATTGCAGCAATTTATTTTGGGGCAAAATTGCAGAAATTTCCCTTATTTGGGGCAAAATTGCAAAAA
Organism: Micromys minutus; assembly: GCF_963924665.1. Taxonomy (NCBI): domain Eukaryota; kingdom Metazoa; phylum Chordata; class Mammalia; order Rodentia; family Muridae; genus Micromys; species Micromys minutus. Next base: position 2,422,656 of record NW_027667830.1, on the reverse strand, counting down.
TTTCACTTATTTTCAGGTAAAAAGGCTGAAATTTCCTTTATTTTGGGGCAAAAAGAAAGAAATTCCCTTTATTTTGGGGCAAAATTGCAGAAATTTCCTTTATTATGGGAAAAAATTGCAGAAATTTCCCTTATTTTAGGGCAAAATTGCATAAATTTCACTTATTTCAGAGAAATAAAGCAAAAATGTTTCTTATTTTGGGGCAAAAAGGCAGAAATTCCAATTATTTTGGGGCAAAAAGGCAGAAATTCACCTTATTTTTGGGTAAAATTGCAGAAATTTCACATATTTAGAGGCAAAAAGGCAGAAATTCCCCTTATTTTGGAGCAAAAATGAAGAAATTTCCCTTTTTTATGGCAAAAAGTTATGCATTCCCCTTATTTTCGGGCAAAAAGGCAGAAATTCCCTGTATTTTGGAGCAAAATTTCAGAAATTCCTTTAATTGTGGGTCAAAAGGGCAGAAATTCCCTATATAGTGGGGCAAAAAGACAGAAATTCTCATTATTTTGGGGCAAAACTCAGAAATTCCACTTATTTTGGGGCAAAACTCCAGAAATTTCCCTTATTTTGGAGCAAAATTGCAGAAATTACACTTATTTCAGGGTAATAAGTCAGAAATTCCCCTTATTTTGGGGCAAAAAAGACAGAAATTCCCTTTGTTTTGGGGGAAAAATACAGAAATTCCACTTATTTAGAGGCAAAATGCAGAAATTCCCCTTATTTTGTAGCAAAAATGAAGAAATTTCCCTTTTTTATGGCAACAAGTTATGCATTCCCCTTATTTTCAGGCAAAAAGACAGAAATTTCCGGTATTTTGGAGCAAAATTGCAGAAATTCCTCTTATTGTGGGGCAAAAAGGCAGAAATTCTTCTTATTTAGGGGCAAAACTCAGAAATTTCACTTATTTTGGAGCAAAAATGAAGAAATGTTTCTTTTTTAAGGGCAAAAAGGTATGCATTCCCATTATTTTCAGGCAAAAAGGCAGAAATTCTCCGTATTTTGGAGCAAAATTGCAGAAATTCCCCTAATTTTGGGGCAAAAGGCAGAAATTCCCTGTATTTTGGGGCAAAAATAAGAAATTCCCCTTATTTTGGGGCAAAATTCTAGAAATTTCCTTTTTTTGGAAGGCAAAATTACAGGAATTTACATTATATTGTGGCATAATTGCAGAAATTTCCCTTATTTGGGGCAAAATTGCAGAAATTTCACTTATTTTCAGGTAAAAATGCTGAAATTTCCTTTATTTTGGGGCAAAAAGGATGAAATTCCCTTTATTTTGGGGCAAAATTGCAGACATTTCCCTTATTATGGGGAAAAATTGCAGATATTTATCTTATTTTAGGGCAAAATTGCAGAAATTTCACTTATTTCCGAGAAAAAAAGCAAAAATTTTTCTTATTTTGGGGCAATAAGGCAGATTCCCATTATTGTGGGGCAAAAATGCAGAAATTCACCTTTTTTTGGGGTAAAATTGAAGAAATTTCACATATTTCAGGGCATAAAGGCAGAGAATTCCCTAATTTGGGGGCAAAATTGCAGAAATTTCACTTATTTTAGGGTAATAAGTCAGAAAATCCCCTTATTTTGTGGCAAAAAGGCAGAAATTCCCTTTGTTTTGGGAGAAAAAGACAGAAATTCCACTTATTTAGAGGCAAAAAGGCAGAAATTTCCTCTTATTTTGGAGCTCAAATGATGAAATTTCCCTTTTTTATGGCAAAAAGTTATGCATTCCCCTTATTTTCGGGCAAAAAGAGAGAAATTTCCTGTATTTTGAGCAAAATTGCAGAAATTCCTCTAATTGTGGGGCAAAAATGCAGAAATTCCCTATATGTTGGGGCAAAAAGAGAGAAATTCTCCTTATTTTGGGGCAAAACTCAGAAATTCCACTTATTTTGGGGCAAAATTCCAGAAATTTCCCTTATTTTGGGGCAAAATTGCAGAAATTTCCCTTATTTTGGGGCAAAATTGCAGAAATTTCACTTATTTCAGAGAAAAAAAGCAAAAATTTTTCTTATTTTGGGGCAAAAAGGCAGAAATTCCCATTATTTTAGGGCAAAAAGGCAGAAATTCACCTTATTTTGGGGTAAAATTGCAGCAATTTCACATATTTCAGGGCAAAAAGGCAGAAATTTCCCTTATTTTGGGGCAAAATTGCAGAAATTTCACTTATTTCAAAGAAAAAAGGCAGAAATTTTCCTTATTTTGGGGCAAAAATGCAGAAATTCTTAATATTTTGTGGCAAAAATGCAGAAATTCCTTTTATTTTGAGGTAAAAAGGATGAAATTCCCCTTATTTGAGGGCAAAAGGCATAAATTTTCCTTATTTTGGGACAAAAAGACAGAAATTCCCCTTATTTTTGGCAAAAAAACAGAAATTTCTTTTATTTTGGGGCAAAATTGCAGAAATATCACTTATTTCAGGGCATAACTCAAAAATTCCTTTTATTTTGGGGCAAAAATCAAAAAATTCCATTTATTTTTGGGTAAAAAGGAAGAAATTTTACTTATTTTTATGTTAAAAGGCAGAAATTCCTCTTATTTTGGGGCAAAAATGAAGAAATTTCCCTTTTTTGTGGCAAAAGGTATACATTCCCCTTATTTTCGGGATAAAAAGCAGAAATTCCCCGTATTTTGAAGCAAAATTGCAGAAATTCTCATAATTTTCGGGCAGAAAGGCAGAAATTCTCCTTATTTTGGGGCAAAAAGACAGAAAATCTCCTTTTTTCGGCAGCAAACAGTCAGAAATTCCTTTTATTTTGGGGCAAAACTGCAGAAATTTCCTTTACATTGGTGAAAAATTGCAGAAATTTCCTTTATTTTGGGGCCAAATTGCAGAAATTTCACTTATTTCAGGGTTATGAGTTAGAAATCCCCTTTATTTTGGGGCAAAAAGACAGAAATTCTCTTTTTTTGGGCTAAAAAGACAGAAATTCCACTTATTTAGAGGCAAAAAGGCAGAAATTCCCATTATTTTGGGGCAAAAAGGCAGAAATTCACCTTATTTTGGGGTAAAATTGCAGAAATTTCACATATTTCAGAGTAAACAGTCAGAAATTCCCATTATTTTGGGGAAAATTGCAGAAATTTCACTTATTTCAGGGTAATAAGTCAGAAATTCCCCTTATTTTGGGGCAAAAATAACAGAAATTCCCTTTGTTTTGGGGGAAAATTGCAAAAATTCCACTTATTTAGAGGTAAAAGACAGAAATTCACCTTATTTTGGAGCAAAAATGAAGAAATTTCCTTTTTTTATGGCAAAAATTATGCATTCCCCTTATTTTCGGGTAAAAAGGCAGAAATTCCCCGTATTTTGGAGCAAAATTGCAGAAATTCCTTTAATTGTGGGGCAAAAGAGCATAAATTCCCTATATGTTGGGGCAAAAAGACAGAAATTCCACTTATTTTGGGGCAAAACTCGGAAATTCCACTTATTTTGGGGCAAAATTCCAGAAATTTCCCTTATTTTGGAGCAAAATTGAGAAATTTCACTTATTTTGCGGCAAAATTGCAGAAATTTCACTTATTTCAGGGAAAAATAGCAGAAATTTTCCTTATTTTTGGGCAAAAATGCAGAAATTCTTAATATTTTTTGGCATAAATGCAGGAATTCCCTTTATTTTGAGGTAAAAAGGCTGAAAATTCTTTTATTTGGGGGCAAAAAGGCAAAAATTTCCCTTATTTTGGGGCAAAGAAACAAAAATTCCCCTAATTTTGTGGCAAAAAGGCAGAAATTTCTTTTATTTTGGGGCAAAATTGCAGAAATATCACTTTTTTCAGGGCATAACTCAAAAATTCCTTTGATTTTGGGGCAAAAAGACAGAAATTCCATTTATTTTTGGGTAAAAAGGAAGAAATTTTACTTATTTTTAGGTTAAAAGACAGAAATTCCTCTAATTCTGGGGCAAAAATGAAGAAATTTCCCTTTTTTGTGGCAAAAGGTATACTTTTCCCTTACTTTCGGGATAAAAAGCAGAAATTCCCCGTATTTTGAAGCAAAATTGCAGAAATTCTCATAATTTTCGGGCAAAAAGACAGAAAATCTCCTTTTTTTCGGCAGCAAACAGTCAGAAATTCCCCTTATTTTGGGGCAAAATTGCAGAAATTTCCTTTACATTGGTGCAAAATTGCAGAAATTTCCTTTATTTTGGGGCAAAATTGCAGAAATTTCACTTATTTCAGGGTAATAAGTTAGAAATCCCCCTTATTTTGGGGCAAAAAAGACCGAAATTCCCTTTGTTTTGGGGGAAAAAGACAGAAATTCCACTTATTTAGAGGCAAAAAGGCAGAAATTCCCATTATTTTGGGGCAAAAAGGCAGAAATTCACCTTATTTTGGGGTAAAATTGCAGAAATTTCACATATTTCAGGGCAAAAAGGCAGAAATTTCCCTTATTTTGGGGCAAAATTGCAGAAATTTCACTTATTTCAGGATAATAAGTCAGAAATTCCCCTTATTTTGGGGAAAAAATAACAGAAATTCCCTTTATTTTGGGGGAAAATTGCAGAAATTCCACTTATTTAGAGGCAAAAAGGCAGAAATTCCCCTTATTTTGGAGCAAAAATGAAGAAATTTCCCTTTATATGGCAAAAAGGTATGCATTCCCCTTATTTTCGGGCAAAAAGGCAGAAATTCCCCGTATTTTGGAGCAAAATTTCAGAAATTCCTTTAATTGTGGGTCAAAAGGGCAGAAATTCCCTATATAGTGGGACAAAAAGACAGAAATTCTCCTTATTTTGGGGCAAAACTCAGAAATTCCACTTATTTTGGGGCAAAATTCCAGAAATTTCCCTTATTTTGGAGCAAAATTGCAGAAATTTCACTTGTTTTGGGGCAAAATTGCAGAAATTTCACTTATTTCAGGGAAAAAAGGCAGAAATTTTCCTTATTTTGGGGCAAAAATTCAGAAATTCTTAATATTTTGTGGCAAAAATGCAGGAATTCCCTTTATTTTGAGGTAAAAAGGCTGAAATTTCTTTTATTAGGGGGCAAAAAGGCAGAAATTTCCCTTATTTTGTGGCAAAAAGGCAGAAATTTCTTTTATTTTGGAGCAAAATTGCAGAAATTTCACTTATTTCAGGGCATAATTCAAAAATTCCTTTTATTTTGAGGCAAAAAGACAGAAATTCCGTTTATTTTTGGGTCAAAAGGCAGAAATTTCACTTATTTTGAGGGAAAAAGGCAGAAATCTCTCTTATTTTGGGGCAAAAATGAAGAAATTTCCCTTTTATGTGGCAAAAGGTATACATTCCCATTACTTTTGGGATAAAAAGCAGAAATTCCCCGTATTTTGAAGCAAAATTGCAGAAATTCTCATAATTTTCGGGCAAAAAGGCAGAAATTCTTCTTATTTTGGGGCAAAAAGACAGAAAATCTTCTTTTTTCGGGAGCAAACAGTCAGAAATTCCCCTTATTTTGGGGCAAAATTGCAGAAAATTCCTTTACATTGGGGCAAAATTGCAGAAATTTCTCTTATTTTGGGGCAAAATTGCAGAAATTTCACTTACTTCAGGGTAATAAGTCAGAAATTCCCCTTATTTTGGGGCAAAAAAACAGAAATTCCCTTTGTTTTGGGGGAAAAAGACAGAAATTCAAATTATTTAGAGGCAAAAAGGCAGAAATTCTCCGTATTTTGGAGCAAAATTGCAGAAATTTCCCTAATTGTGGGGCAAAAAGGCAGAAATTCCCTATATTGTGGGGCAAAAAAACAGAAATTCTCATTATTTTGGGGCAAAAAGGCCGAAATTCACCTTATTTTGGGGTAAAATTGCAGAAATTTCACATATTTAAGGGCAAAAAGGCAAAAATTTCCCTTATTTTGGAGCAAAATTGCAGAAATTTCACTTATTTCAGGGAAAAAAGGCAGAAATTCTTCGTATTTTGTGGCAAAAATGCAGAAATTCCTTATATTTTGTGGCAAAAATGCAAAATTCCCCTTATTTTGTAGTAAAAAGGCTGAAATTCCCCTCCTTTGTGGGCAAAAAGGCAGAAATTCACCTTATTTTGGGCAAAATTGCAGATATTTCACTTATTTCAGAGTAATAAGTCAGAAATTCCCATTATTTGAGGGCAAAAAAGTCAGAAATTCCCTTTGTTTTGGAGGAAAAAGACAGAAATTCCACTCATTTAAGGCAAAAAGGCAGAAAATCCCCTTATTTTGGAGCAAAAATGAAGAAATTTCACTTTCTTATGGCAAAAAGGTATGCATTCCCCTTATTTTCGGGCAAACAGGCAGAAATTCCCCGTATTTTGGAGCAAAATTGCAGAAATTCCCCTAATTTTGGGGCAAAAGGCAGAAATTCCCTTTATTTTGGGCCAAAATTCCAGAAATTTCCTTTATTTTGGGGCAATATTGCAGAAATTTACCTTATTATGGGGCAAAATTGCAGAAATTTCCCTTATTTGGGGCAAAATTGCAGTAATTTTACTTATCTTCAGGTAAAAAGGCTGAAATTTCCTTTATTTTGGGGCAAAAAAGGAGAAATTCCTCTTATTTCCGGGCAAAATTGTAGAAATTTTCCTTATTATGGGGCAAAAAGGTAGAAATTCTGTAAATTATGTGGCAAAAATGCAGAAATTTTCCTTATTTTGAGGTAAAAAGGCTGAAATTCCCCTTATTTGGGGGCAAAAAGGCAGAAATTTCCCTTATTTTGGGACAAAATTGCAGAAATTTTACTTATTTCAGGGTAATATGTCAGAAATTCCCCTTATTTTGGGGCAAAAAAGACAGAAATTTCCTTTGTTTTGGGGGAAAAAGACAGAAATTCTACTTATTTAGAGGCAAGAAGGCAGAAATTCTCCTTATTTTGGGGCAAAAATGAAGAAATTTCCCTTTTATATGGCAAAAAGGTATGCATTCCCCTTATTTTCGGGGAAAAAGGCCGAAATTCACCGTATTTTGGAACAAAATTGCAGAAATTCCTTTATTTGTGGGGCAAAAAGGCAGAAATTCCCTATATGTTGGGGCAAAAAGACAGAAATTCTCCTTATTTTGGGGCAAAACTCAAAATTTCCACTTATTTTAGGTAAAATTGCAGAAATTTCATTTATTTCAGGGAAAAATGCAGAAATTTTCCTTTTTTTGGGGCAAAAAGGCAGAAATTCATAATATTTTGTGGCAAAAACACAGAAATTCCCCATATTTTCAGGTAAAAAGGCTGAAATTTCCCTTAATTGGGGGCAAAAATGCAGAAATTTCCCTTATTTTGGGTAAAAATTGCAGAAATTTTACTTATTTCAGGGTAATAATTCAGAAATTCTCCTTATTTTGGGGCAAAAAAGACAGACATTCCCTTTGTTTTGTGGGAAAAAGAAATTCCACTTATTTAGAGGCAAAAAGGCAGAAATTCCCCTTATTTTGGAGCAAAAATGAAGAAATTTCACTTTTTTATGGCAAAATGTAAGCATTCCCCTTATTTTCGGTCAAAAAGGAAGAAATTCCCCGTATTTGGGAGCAAAATTGCAGAAATTCCCCTAATTTTGAGGCAAAAGGCAAAAATTCCCATTATTTTGGGACAAAATTCAGAAATTCCCCTTATTTTGTGGCAAAATTGCAGAAATTTCCCATATTAAGGGGAAAAATTGCAGAAATTTCCCTTATTTTAGGGCAAAATTGCAGAAATTTCCCTTATTTCAGAGAAAAAAAGCAAATGTTTTTTCTTATTTTGGGGCAAAAAACCAGAAATTCTCATTATTTTGGGGCAAAAAGGCCGAAATTCACCTTATTTTGGGGTAAAATTGCAGAAATTTCACATATTTAATGGCAAAAAGGCAAAAATTTCCCTTATTTTGGAGCAAAATTGCAGAAATTTCACTTATTTCAGGGAAATAAGTCAGAAATTTTCCTTATTTTGGGGAAAGAAAACAGAAATTCTCTTTGTTTTGGGAAAAAAGACAGAAATTCCACTTATTTAGAGGCAAAACGGCAGAAATTCCCCTTATTTTGGAGCAAAAATGAAGAAATTTCCTTTTTCTATGGCAAAAAGTTATGCATTCCTCTTATTTTCAGGCAAAAAGGCAGAAATTCCCTGTATTTTGGAGCAAAATTGCAGAAATTTCCCTAATTGTTGGGCAAAAAGGCAGAAATTCTTCGTATTTTGGAGCAAAATTGCAGAAATTCCCCTAATTGTGGGGCAATAAGGTAGAAATTCTCTATATTTTGGGGCAAAAAGACAGAAATTCTCCTTATTTTGGGGCAAAATTCAGAAATTCCACTTATTTGGGGGCAAAATTGCAGAAATTTCACTTATTTCAGGGAAAAAAGGCAGAAATTTTCATTATTTTGGGGCAAAAATGCAGAAATTCCTTATATTTTGTGGCAAAAATAAAAAATTCCCCTTATTTTGTAGTAAAAACGCTGAAATTCCCCTCATTTGGGGGCAAAAAGGCAGAAATTCACCTTATTTTGGGGCAAAATTGCAGAAATTTCACTTATTTCAGAGTAATAAGTCAGAAATTCCCATTATTTGGGGGCAAAAAAATCAGAAATTCCTTTTGTTTTGGAATAAAAAGACAGAAATTCCACTTATTTAGAGGCAAAAAGGCAGAAATTCCCTTTATTTTGGAGCAAAAATGAAGAAATTTCATTTTTTATGGCAAAAAGTTATGCATTCCCCTTATTTTCGGGCAAACAGGCAGAAATTCCCCATATTATGGAGCAAAATTGCAGAAATTCCCCTAATTTTGGGGCAAAAGGCAGAAATTCCCTTTATTTTGGGGTAAAAATCAGAAATTCCCCTTATTTTGGGGCAAAATTCCAGAAATTTCCTTTATTTTGGGGCAAAATTGCAGAAATTTCCTTTATTTGGGGCAAAATTGCAGTATATTTACTTATCTTCAGGTAAAAAGGCTGAAATTTTTTTTTATTTTGGGGCAAAAAAGGAGAAATTCCTCTTATTGGGGCAAAATTGTAGAAATTTTGCTGATTATGGGGCAAAAAGGCAGAAATTCTGTAAATTTTGTGGCAAAAATGCAGAAATTCCCCTTATTTTGAGGTAAAAAGGCTGAAATTCCCCTTATTTGGGGGTAAAAAAAGGCAGAAATTTCCCTTATTTTGGGACAAAATTGCAGAAATTTTACTTATTTCAGGGTAATATGTCAGAAATTCCCCTTATTTTGGGGCAAAAAAGACAGAAATTTCCTTTGTTTTGGGGGAAAAAGACAGAAATTCCACTTATTTAGAGGCAAAAAGGCAGAAATTCTCCTTATTTTGGGGCAAAAATGAAGAAATTTCCCTTTTATATGGCAAAAAGGTATGCATTCCCCTTATTTTCGGGGAAAAAGGCCGAAATTCACCATATTTTGGAACAAAATTGCAGAAATTCCCCTATTTGTCGGGCAAAAAGGCAGAAATTCCCTATATGTTGGGGCAAAAAGACAGAAATTCTCCTTATTTTGTGGCAAAACTCAGAAATTCCACTTATTTTAGGTAAAATTGCAGGAATTTCATTTATTTCAGGGAAAAATGCAGAAATTTTCTTTATTTTGGGGCAAAAAGGCAGAAATTCCTAATATTTTGTGGCAAAAACGCAGAAATTCCCCTTATTTTCAGGTAAAAAGGCTGAAATTCCCCTTATTTGGGGGCAAAAAGGCAGAAATTTCTCTTATTTTGGGTCAAAATTGCAGAAATTTCACTTATTTCAGGGTAATAATTCAGAAATTCTCTTTATTTTGGGGCCAAAAAGACAGAAATTCCTTTTGTTTTGGGGAAAAAAGACAGAAATTCCACTTATTTAGAGGCAAAAAGGCAGAAATTCCCCTTATTTTGGAGCAAAAATGAAGAAATTTCACTTTTTTATGGCAAAATGTAAGCATTCCCCTTATTTTCGGTCAAAAAGGCAGAAATTCCTTGTATTTGGGAGCAAAATTGCAGAAATTCCCCTAATTTTGGGGCAAAAGGCAAAAATTCCCTTTATTTTGGGGCAAAAATCAGAAATTCCCCTTATTTTGGGGCAAAATTCCAGAAATTTCCTTTATTTTGGGGCGAAATTTCAGAAATTTCCCTTATTTGGGGCAAAATTGCAGAAATTTCACTTATTTTAAGGTAAAAAAACTTGATATTTAATTTATTTTGGGGCAAAAATGGAAAAATTCCTCTTATTTGGGGCAAAATTGCAGTAATTTTCCTTATTTTGGGGCAAAAAAGCGGAAATTCTGTATATTTTGTGGCAAAAAGACAGAAATTTCCCTTATTTAGAAGTAATAATGTTGAAATTCCCTTTATTTGGGGGCAAAAAGGATGAAATTCCCCTTATTTGGGGGCAAAAAGGCAGAAATTTGACTTATTTTGGGGCATAATTGCAGAAATTTCACTTATTTCAGGGAAAAAAGGCAGAAATTTTCCTTATTTTGGGGCAAAAAGCAGAAATTCCTAATATTTTGTGGAAAAAATGCAGTAATTCCCCATATTTTGAGGTAAAAAGGATGGAATTTTCCTTATTTGGGGGCAAAAATGCAGAAATTTCCTTATGTTTGGGCAAAATTGCAGAAATTTCACTTATTTCAGGGAAAAAAGGCAGATATTTTCTTTATTTTGGGGCAAAAAGACAGAAGTTTTCTTTGTTTTGGAAAAAAAAGACAGAAATTCCACTTATTTAGAGGCAAAAAGGAAGAAATTCCCATTATTTTGGAGCAAAAATGAAGAAATTTCACTTTTTTTATGGCAAAAATGTATGCATTCCCCTTATTTTCAGGCAAAAAGAAAGAAATTCCCCGTATTTTGGAGCAAAATTGCAGAAATTCCCATAATTTTGGGGCAAAAGGCAGAAATTCCCTTTATTTTGGGGTAAAAATCAGAAATTCCCCTTATTTTGGGGCAAAATTCCAGGAATTTTTTTTATTTTGGGGCAAAATTGCAGAAATTTACCTTATTTTGGGCAAAATAGCAGTAATTTCACTTATATTCAGGAAAAAAGGCTGAAATTGCCTTTTTTGGGGGCAAAAAAGGAGAAATTCCCCTTATTTTGGGCAAAATTGCAAAAATTTTCCTTATGATGGGGCAAAAAGGCAGAAATTCCGTAAATTTTGTGGCAAAAATGCAGAAATTCCCCTTATTTTGAGGTAAAAAGGCTGAAATTCCCCTTATTTGGGGGCAAAAAGGCAGAAATTTTCCTTATTTTGGGACAAAATTGCAGAAATCTTACTTATTTCAGGGTAATAAGTCAGAAATTCCCCTTATTTTGGGGCAAAAAAGACAAAAATTCCTTTTGTTTTTAAGGAAAAAGACAGAAATTCCACTTATTTAGAGGCAAAAAGGCAGAAATTCTCATTATTTTGGAGCAAAAATGAAGAAATTTCCCTTTTATATGGCAAAAAGGTATGCATTCCCCTTATTTTCAGGCAAAAAGGCAGAAATTCCCCGTATTTTGGAGTAAAATTGCAGAAATTCCCCGAATTGTGGGGCAAAAAGGCAGAAATTCCCTATATGTTGGGGCAAAAAGTCAGAAATTCTCTTTATTTTGGGGCAATATTCAGAAATTCCACTTATTTTGGGGCAAAATTGCATAAATTTCACTTATTTCAGGGAAAAAATGCAGAAATTTCCCTTATTTTGGGGCAAAAAGGCAAAATTCCTTATATTTTGTGGCAAAAATGCAGAAATTCCCCTTATTTTGAGGTAAAAAGGCTGAAATTCTCCGTATTTGGGGGCAAAAAAGCAGAAATTTCCTTTATTTTTGGGCAAAATTGCAGAAATTTACCTTATTTTTGGGCAAAATTTCAGATATTTCCCTTATTTGGGGAAAAATTGCAGAAATTTCACTTATTTTAAGGTAAAAAGGATGATATGTTATATATTTTGGGGCAAAAAGGGAGAAATTCCCCTTATTTTGGGCAAAATTGCAGTAATTTTTTTATTTTGGGGCAAAAAGGCAGAAATTCCGTATATTTTGTGGAAAAAGGCAGAAATTTCCCTTATTTAGAGGTAATAAGGTTGAAATTCCCCTTATTTGGGGGCAAAAAGGCTGAAATTCCCCTTATTTGGGGGCAAAAAGGCAGAAATTTCCCTTATGTTGGGGCAATATTGCAGAAATTTCTCTTAATTCAGAAAAAAAAAGGCTGAAATATTCTTTATTTTGGGGCAAAAAGACAGAAATTCTCTTTGTTTTGGGAAAAAAAGACAGAAATTCCACTTATTTAGAGGCAAAAAAGAAGAAATTTCATTATTTTGGAGCAAAAATGAAGAAATTTCCCTTTTTTATGGCAAAAAGGTATGCATTCCCCTTATTTTTGGGCAAAAAGGCAGAAATTCCCCTTATTTTGGGGCAAAAAGATGAAATCCCTAATTTTTGGCTAAAATTGAAGAAATTTCACTTATTTCAGGAGAAAAAGGCAGAAATTCCAATTAATGTCGGGCAAAAAGGAAGAAATGACCTGTATTTTGGAGCAAAATAGCAGAAATTCCCCTAATATTGGTGCAAAAATGCAGAAATTCCCTTTATTTTGAAGGAAAAAGGCAGAAATTGTCCATATTTTGGTGCAAAAATCAGAAATTTCCCTTATTTTGAGGTAAAATGCTGAAATTCCCCTTATTTGGGGGCAAAATAGCAGAAGTTTCCCTTATTATGGGGAAAAATTGCAGAAATTTCCCTTATTTTAAGGCAAAATTGCAGAAATTTCACTAATTGTGGGGCAAAAAGGCAGAAATTCTCCATATTTTGGGGCAAAACTCAGAAATTCCACTTATTTTAGGGCAAAATTCCAGAAATTTCCCTTATTTTGGGGCAAAATTGCAGAAATTTCACTTATTTTGGGGCAAAATTGCAGAAATTTCACTTATTTCAGGCAAAAAAGGCAGAAATTTTCCTTATTTTGAGGCAAAAACGCAGAAATTCCTAATATTTTGTGCCAAAATTCAGAAATTCCTTATATTTTGAGGTAAAAAGGCTGAAATTCCCCTTATTTGGGGGCAAAAAGGTAGAAATTTCCCTTATATTGGGGCAAAATTGCAGAAATTTCACTTATTTCAAGGTAATAAGTCAGAAATTTTTCTTATTTTGGGGCAAAAAAGACAGAAATTCCCTTTGTTTTGGGGGAAAAAGACAGAAATTCCACTTATTTTGAGGCAAAGAAGCAGAAATTTCGCTTATTTTGAAGCAAAAATGAAGAAATTTCTCTTTTTTATGGCAAAAAGGTATGCATTCTTCTTATTTTCGGGGAAACAGGCAGAAATTCCCCATATTGTGGGGCAAAAGGCAGAAATTCCCATTATTTTGGGGCAAAAATCACAAATTTAACTTATTTTTAGGCAAAATTGCAGAAATTTCATTTATTTCAGGGCAAAAAGTCAGAAATTCCCCTTATTTTGGGGCAAAAAGCAGAAATTTCTTTTATTATGGTACAAAATTGAAGAAATTTTCCTTATTTTGGAACAAAAAGGCAGAAATTCCCCATATTTTTGGGCAAAAGGCAGAAATTCTTCTTATTTTAAGGTAAAATGCCGAAATTCCCCTTATTTAGAGGTAAAATGCAGAAATTCCCCAAATATTGGGGGAAAATGCAGAAATTCCCTTTATTTTGGGGCTAAAAGGAAGAAATTAACCGTATTTTGAAGCAAAATTGCAGAAATTCTCATAATTTTCGGGCAAAAAGGCAGAAATTCTTATTTTGGGGCAAATAGACAGAAAATCTCCTTTTTTAGGGAGCATAAAGTCAGAAATTTCCCTAATTTTGGGGCAAAATTGCAGAAATTTACTTTACATTGGGGCAAAATTGCAGAAATTTCCCTTATTTTGAGGCAAAATTGCAAAAATTTCACTTATTTCAGAAAAAAGGCAGAAATTTTCTTATTTTGGGGCAAAAAGACAGTAATTTCTTTTATTTTGGTACAAAATTGCAGAAATTTTTCTTATTTTGGGGCAAAAAGGCAGAAATTCCCCATATTTTGGGGCAAAAAAGAAGAAATTCCCCTTATTTTGAGGTAAAAAGGCTGAAATTCCCCTTATTTTCGGGCAAAAAGTTAGAAATTTTCCTTATTTTGGTGCAAAAAGGCAGAAATTTTGTTTATTTTTAGGGAAAAGGCAGAAATTGCACTTATTTTGAGTCAAAAAGGCAGAAAATCCCCATATTTTGGGGCAAAAATGAAGAAATTTCCCTTTTTTATGGCAAAAAGGAAAACATTTTCTTTATTTTCAGGCAAAAAGGCAGAAATTCCCCATATTTTGGAGCAAAATTGCAGAAATTCCCCTAATTTTGGGGCAATAGCCAGAAATTCCCTTTATTTTGGGGCAAAAATCAGAAATTCCCCTTATTTTGGGGCAAAATTCCAGAAATTTTCTTTATTTTGGGGCAAAATTGCAGGAATTTACCTTTTTTTGGAACAAAATTGCAGAAATTTCTCTTATTTGGGGCAAAATTGCAGAAATTTCTCTTATTTTCAGGTTAAAAAGTCTTAAATTTCCTTTATTTTGGGCAAAAAGGGAGAAATTCCTCTTATTTTGGGGCAAAATTGCAGAAATTTTCCTTATTTTTGGGCAAAAAGGCAGAAATTCCGTATATTTTGTGGCAAAAAGGCAGAAATTTCCTTTATTTTGTGGTAATAAGGTTGAAATTTCCCTTATTTTGGGGCAAAAAAGGCAGAAATTCCCCTTATTTTGGGGAAAAATTGCAGAAATTTCAAATATTTCAGGGCAAAATGGCAGAAATTCCCCTTATTTTGGGGCAAAAAAATGAAATCCCTAATTTTTGGTGAAAATTGAAGAAATTTCACTTATTTCGGGACAAAAAGCCAGAAATTCCAATTAATTTCAGGCAAAAAGGCAGAAATGACCCGTATTTTGGAGCAAAATTGCAGAAATTCCCATAATATTGGTGCAAAAATGCAGAAATTCCCATTATTATGAGGAAAAAAGGGGAAAATTCTCCATATATTGGTGCAAAAATCAGTAATTTCCCTTATTTTGAGGTAAAATTCTCAAATTCCCCAAATTTTAGGGCAAAAGGCAAAAATTTCCCTTATATTGGGGCAAATTTGCAGAAATTTCACTTATTTAGGGGTAATAAGTCAGAAATTTTCCTTATTTTGAGGCAAAAAAGAAAGAAATTCCCTTTGTTTTGGGGGAAAAACAGAAATTCCACTTATTTAGAGGCAAAAAGGCAAAAGTTCCCCTTATTTTGGAGCAAAAATGAAGAAATTTCCCTTTTTTATGGCAAAAAGGTATGCATTCTTTTTATTTTCGGGCAAAAAGGCAGAAATTCCCCAAATTTTGGGGCAAAAGGCAGAAATTCCACTTATTTTGGGGCAAAATTGCAGAAATTTCCTTTATTTTGGGGCAAAATTGCAGAAATTTCACTTATTTTGGGGCAAAATTGCAGAAATTTCACTTATTTCAAGGAAAAAAGGCAGAAATTTTCCTTATTTTGGGGCAAAAATTCAGAAATTCCTAATATTTTGTGCCAAAATTTAGAAATTCCCATTATTTTGAGGTAAAAATTCTGAAATTCCCCTTATTTGGGGGCAAGAAGGCAGAAATTTCCCTTATATTGGGGCAAAATTTCAGAAATTTCACTTATTTCAGGGTAATAAGTCTGAAATTTTCCTTATATTGGGGCAAAAAAGACAGAATTTCCTTTTGGTTTGGTTGAAAAAGAAAGAAATTCCACTTATTTAGAGGCAAAAAGCAGAAATTCCCTTTATTTTGGAGCAAAAATGAAGAAATTTAACTTTTTTATGGCTAAAAGGTATGCATTCTTCCTATTTTCGGGCAAAAAGGCAGAAATTCCCCATATTTTGGGGCAAACGGCAGAAATTCCCTTTATTTTGGGGAAAAAAGGCAAACATTTCCCTTATTTTGGGGCAAAATTGCAGAAATTTCATTTATTTCAGGGCAAAAATTCAGAAATTCCCCTTATTTTGGGGCAAAAAGCAGAAATTTCTTTTATTATGGTACAAAATTGAAGAAATTTTCCTTATTTTGGAACAAAAAGGCAGAAATTCCCCATATTTTGGGGCAAAAGGCAGAAATTCTTCTTATTTTGAGGTAAAATGCAGAAATTCCCCTTATTTAGAGGTAAAATGCAGAAATTCCCCAAATATTGGGGGAAAATGCAGAAATTCCCTTAATTTTGGGGCCAAAAGGCAGAAATTAACCGTATTTTAAAGCAAAATTGCAGAAATTCTCATAATTTTCGGGCAAAAAAGCAGAAATTCTCCTTATTTTGGGGCAAAAAGACAGAAAATCTCCTTTTTTCGAGAGCAAACAGTCAGAAATTCCCCTTATTTTGGGGCAAAATTGCAGAAATTTCTCTTACATTAGGGCAAAATTGCAGAAATTTCACTTATTTTGGGGCAAATTTGCAGAAATTTCACTTATTTCAGGGTAATAAGTCAGAAATTCTCCTTATTTTGATGCAAAAAAGACAGAAATTCCCTTTGTTTTGGGGGAAAAAGACAGAAATTCCACTTATTTAGAGGCAAAAAGGCAGAAATTCCTCTTATTTTGGAGCAAAAATGAAGAAATTTCCCTTTTTATGGCAAAAAAGGTATGCATTCCCATTATTTTCGGGCAAAAAGGCAGAAATTCCCCGTATTTTGGAGTAAAATTGCAGAAATTCCCCTAATTGTGGGGCAAAAGGCAAAAATTCCCTTTATTTTGGGGCAAAAATAAGAAATTCCCCTAATTTTGGGGCAAAATTCAAGAAACTTCCTTTATTTTGGGGCAAAATTGTAGGAATTTACCTTATTTTGGGGTAAAATTGCAGAAATTTTCCTTATTTGGGGCAAAATTGCAGAAATTTCACTTATTTTCAGGTAAAAAGGCTGAAATTTCCTTTATTTTGGGGCAAAACGGGAGAAATTGCCCTTATTTTGGGACAAAATTGCAGAAATTTCCTTTATTATGGGAAAAAATTTCAGAGATTTCCCTTATTTTAGGGCAAAATTGCAGAAATTTCACTTATTTCAGAGAAATAAAGCAAAAATTTTTCTTATTTTGGGGCAAAAAGGCAGAAATTCCCATTATTTTGGGGAAAAAGGCAGAAATTCACCTTATTTTGGGGTAAAATTGCAGAAATTTCACATATTTCATGGCAACAAGGCAGAAATTTCCCTTATTTTCGGGCAAAATTGCAGAAATTTCATTTATTTCAGGGCAAAAATTCAGAAATTCCCCTTAATTTGGGGCAAAAAGCAGAAATTTCTTTTAGTATGGTACAAAATTGAAGAAATTTTCCTTATTTTGGAACAAAAAGGCAGAAATTCCCCATATTTTGGGGCAAAAGGCAGAAATTCTTCTTATTTTGAGGTAAAATGCAGAAATTCCCTTTATTTAGAGGTAAAATGCAGAAATTCCCCAAATATTGGGGGAAAATGCAGAAATTCCCTTTATTTTGGGGCTAAAAGGCAGAAATTAACCATATTTTAAAGCAAAATTGCAGAAATTCTCATAATTTTCGGGCAAAAAAGCAGAAATTCTCCTTATTTTGGGGCAAAAAGACAGAAAATCTCCTTTTTTCGAGTTCAGACAGTCAGAAATTCCCCTTATTTTTGGGCAAAATTGCAGAAATTTCTTTTACATTGAGGCAAAATTGCAGAAATTTCCCTTATTTTGGGGCAAAATTGCCGAAATTTCACTTATTTCAGAGTAATAAGTCAGAAATTCTCCTTATTTTGTTGCAAAAAAGACAGAAATTCCCTTTGTTTTGGGGGAAAAAGACAGAAATTCCACTTATTTAGAGGCAAAAAGGCAACAGATCCCCTTATTTTGGAACAAAAATGAAGAAAATTTCCTTTTTTATGGCAAAAATGTATGCATTCTTCTTATTTTCGAACAAAAAGGCAGAAATTCCCCATATTTTGGGGCAAAAAGCAGAAATTCCCCTTATTTTGGGGCAAAATTGATAAATTTCCCTAATTGTGGGGCAAAAAAACAGAAATTCCTATTATTTGGGGGCAAAATGGCAGAAATTTCCCTTATTATGGGGAAAAATTGCAGAAATTTCCCATATTTTACGGCAAAATTGCAGAAATTTCACTAATTGTGGGGCAAAAAGGCAGAAATTCTCTATATTTTGGGGCAAAACTCAGAAATTCCCCTTATTTTGGGGCAAAATTCCAGAAATTTCCCTTATTTTGGGGCAAAATTGCAGAAATTTCACTTATTTTAGGGCTAAATTGCAGAAATTTCACTTATTTTGGGGCAAAATTGCAGAAATTTCACTTATTTCAGTGAAAAAAGGCAGAAATTTTCCTTATTTTGGGGCAAAATGCAGAAATTCCTAATATTTTGTGCCAAAATTTAGAAATTCCTTAAATTTTGAGGTAAAAAGCCTGACATTCCCCTTATTTGGGGGCAAAAACGTAGAAATTTCCCATATATTGGGGCAAAATTGCAGAAATTTCACTTATTTCAAGGTAATAAGTCAAAAATTTTCCTTATTTTGGGGCAACAAAGGCAGAAATTCCCTTTGTATTGGGGGAAAAAGACAGAAATTCCACTTATTTAAAGGCAAAGAAGCAGAAATTTCGCTTATTTTGGAGCAAAAATGAAGAAAATTCCCTTTTTTATGGCAAAAAGTTATGCATTCTTCTTATTTTCGGGGAAACAGGCAGAAATTCCCCATATTTTGGGGCAAAAGGCAGAAATTCCCCTTATTTTGGGGCAAAAGGCACAAATTTAACTTATTTTGAACAAAATTGCAAAAATTTCATTTATTTCAAGGCAAAAAGTCAGAAATTTCACTTATTTTGGGGCAAAAAGCAGAAATTTCTTTTATTATGGTACAAAATTGAAGAAATTTTCCTTATTTCGGAACAAAAAGGCAGAAATTCTCCATATTTTGGGGCAAAAGGCAGAAATTCTTCTTATTTTGAGGTAAAATGCAGAAATTCCCCAAATATTGGGGGTAAATGCAGAAATTCCCTTTATTTTGGGGCTAAAAGAAAGAAATTAACCATATTTTGAAGCAAAATTGCAGAAATTCTCATAATTTTCGGGAAAAATGCAAAAATTCTTATTTTGGGGCAAAAAGACAGAAAATCTCCTTTTTTCGGGAGCATAAAGTCAGAAATTTCTCTTATTTTGGGGCACAATTGCAGAAATTTCCTTTACATTGGGGCAAAATTGCAGAAATTTCCCTTATTTTGAGGCAAAATTGCAGAAATTTCCTTATTTCAGAAAAAAGGCAGAATTTTTCTTATTTTGGGGCAAAAAGGCAGAAATTCCCCATATTTTGGGGCAAAAAGGAAGAAATTCCCCTTATTTTGAGGTAAAAAGGCTGAAATTCCCCTTATTTTCGGGCAAAAAGTCAGAAATTCTCCTTATTTTGGTGCAAAAAGACAGAAATTTTGTTTATTTTTAGGGAAAAGGCAGAAATTGCACTTATTTTGAATCAAAAAGGCGAAAAATTCCCATATTTTGGGGCAAAAATGAGGAAATTTAACTTTTTTATGGCAAAAAGGTAAACATTCCCTTTATTTTCAGGCAAAAAGGCAGAAATTCCCCATATTTTGGAGCAAAATTGCAGAAATTCCTCTAATTTTGGGGCAAAAGGCAGAAATTCCCTTTATTTTGGGGCAAAATGGCAGAAATTCACCTTATTTTGAAGTAAAATTGCAGAAATTTCACATATTTCATGGCAACAAGGCAGAAATTTCCCTTATTTTGGGGCAAAATTGCAGAAATTTCATTTATTTCAGGGCAAAAATTCAGAAATTCCCCTTATTTTGGGGCAAAAAGCAGAAATTTCTTTTATTATGGTACAAAATTAAAGAACTTTTCTTTATTTTGGAACAAAAAGGCAGAAATTCCCCATATTTTGGGGCCAAAGGCAGAAATTCTTCTTATTTTGAGGTAAAATGCAGAAATTCCCCTTATTTAGAGGTAAAATGCAGAAATTCATTTTGGAGCAAAAAGGCAGATATTCCCTTTTTTTGACGGCAAAAATACAGAAATTCTTCTTATTTCGGGGCAAAAATCAGAAATTTCCCTTATTTTGGGGCAAAATTTTAGAAATTGCTTTTATTTTGGTACAGAATTGCAGAAATTTTTTTTATTTTGTGGCAAAAGGCAGAAATTTGCCATAATTTGTTGCAAAAGGGCTGAAATTCCCCGTATTTTGAGGTAAAATGCTGAAATTCCAAATATTTTGGGGTTAAAAGGCAGAAATTCCCCTCATTTTGTTGCAAAAAGGCACAAATTTCCCTTATTTTCGGACAAAATTGCAGAAATTTCATTTATTTCAGGGCAAAAAGTCAGAAATTAATTTTATTTGGGGGCAAAAAGCAGAAATTTCTTTTATTTTGGGACATAATTGAAGAAATTTTCCTTATTTTGGAACAAAAATTCAGAAATTTCCCATATTTTGGGCAAAAGGCAGAAATTCCCCTTATTTTGGGGTAAAAAGGCTGAAATTCCCATTATTTTGGGGCAAAAAGGCAGAAATTTCCTTTACTTTGTGGCAAAAAGGTAGAAATTCCCATTAATTGGGGCAGAAAAGCAAAAATTTTCTATATTTGGGAGCCACAAGGCAGAAATTTCCCATATTTTGTGGCAAAAAGGCAGAAATTCCCCTAATTTGAAGGTAAAATGATGAAATTCCCCTTATTTTGGCAAAAAGGCAATAATTCCCCTTATTTTGGGGCAAAATTGCAGAAATTTCACTTATTTCAGGGCAAAAAGTCAGAAATTTGCTTTAATTTGGGGCAAAAAGCAGAAATTCTCCTAATTTTGGGGCCAAAAACAGAAATTTCCCTTATTTTTGGGTAAAATTGCGAAAATTTCAAATATTTCAGGGCAAAAAGGCAGAAATTCCACTTTATTTCGGGCAATAAGGCAAAAATTCCCCGTATTTGGGAGCAAAATTTCAGAAATTCCCCTTATATTTGTGCAAAAATGCAGAAATTCCCTTTATTTTGGTGCAATAAGGCAAAAATTCCCCGTATTTTGAAGCAAAATTGCACATATTCCCCTAATTTTGAGGGAAAATGCAGAAATTCACATTATTTTGGGGCAAAAGACAGAAATTCTCTTTATTTTGGGGGCAAAATTCCAGAAATTTCCTTTATTTTGGGGCAAAATTGCAGAAATCTCCCTAATTTGGGGTCAAAATTACAGCAATTTCACTTATTTCAGGGAAAAAACGCAGAAATTTCTCTCATTTTGGGGCAAAACAGCAGAAATTACTTTTATTTTGGTACAAAATTGCAGAAAATTTTTTTATTTTGGGGCAAAAATACAGAAATTCCCCATATTTTAGGGCAAAAAGAAGAGATTCCCCTTATTATTAGGTAAAAAGGCTGAAATTCCTTTTATTTTGGGGCAAAAAGACAGAAATTCCCCTTATTTTGTGGCAAAAAAGCAGAAATTTCCCTTATTTTGAGGCAAAATTGGAGAAATTTTATTAATTTCAGGGCAAAATTCAAAAATTCCTTTTATTTTGGGGCAAAAATACAGAAATTCCGTATATTTTTGAGTAAAAAGGCAGAAATTTCACTTATTTTGACGTAAAAAGACAGAAATTTCTCTTATTTTGGGGCAAAAATACAGAAATTCCCCTTATTTTGTGGCACAAAGGCAGAAATTTTTTTTTATTTTAGGGCAAAATTGCAGAAATTTCACTAATTTCAGGGCATAATTCAAAAATTTCTTTTATTTTGGAGAAAAAAGACAGAAATTCAGTTTATTTTTGGGTAAAAAGGCAGAAAATTCACTTATTTTGAGGTAAAAAGGCAGAAATTCCTCTTATTTTGGGGCAAAAATGAAGAAATTTCCCTTTTTTGTGGCAAAAGGTATACATTACCCTTATTTTTAGGAAAAAATGCAGAAATTCTTCGTATTTTGGAGCAAAATTGCAGAAATTCCCCTAGTTGTGGGGCAAAAAGGCAGAAATTCTCTATTTGTTGGGGCAAAAAGACAGAAATTCTCCTTATTTTGCGGCAAAACTCAGAAAGTCCACTTATTTTAGGGCAAAATTCCAGAAATTTTCCTTATTTTGGGGCAAAATTGCAGAAATTTCACTTATTTTGGGGCAAAATTGCAGAAATTTCACTTATTTTGGGGCAAAATTGCAGAAATTCCCCTTATTTTAGGGCAAAATTGCAGAAATTTCCCTTATTTGGGGACAAAAAACAGAAATTTCCATTATTTTGGGGCAAAATTGCAAAAAATTCCTTTATTATGGGGAAAAATTGCAGAAATTTCTTTTATTTTAAGGCAAAATTGCAGAAATTTCACATATTTCAGAGAATAAAAGCAAAAATTTTTCATATTTTGGGGCAAAAAGGCAGAAATTCCCATTATTTTGGGGCAAAAAGGTAAAAATTCACCTTATTTTGGGGTAAAATTGCAGACATTTCACATATTTCAGGGCAAAAAGGCAGAAATTCCCGTTACTTGAGGGCATAAAGGCAGAAATTCCTTTTATTTTGGGAAAAAATTGCAGAAATTTCCCTTGTTTGGGGGCAAAAAGGCAGAAAATTCTCTTAATTTAGGGCAAAAAGGCAGAAATTCCCTGTATTTTAAAGCAAAATTGCAGAAATTATCTAAATATTGGAGCAAAAATGCAGAAATTCCCTTTATTTGGGGCACATCGGCAGAAGTTCCCCTTATGTTCGGGAAAAGAGGCAGAAATTCCCTGTATTTTGAAGCAAAGTTACAGAAACTCCCCTAATTTTGGGGCAAAAAGGCAGAAATTCCCCTTTTTGGGGGGCAAAAATACAGAAATTCTCCTTATTTCGGGGCAAAAATCAGAAATTTCCCTTATTTTGGGGCAAAATTTTAGAAATTTCTTTTATTTTGGTACAGAATTGCAGAAATTTTTCTTATTTTGTGGCAAAAAGGCAGAAATTCCCCATATTTTGGTGCAAAAAGGCTGAAATTCCCCTTTTTTTGAGGTAAAATGCTGAAATTCCCCATATTTTGGGGTTAAAAGGCAGAAATTCCCCTCATTTTGGGGCAAAAAGGCACAAATTTCCCTTATTTTCGGGCAAAATTGCAGAAATTTCATTTATTTCAGGGCAAAAAGTCAGAAATTACTTTTATTTTGGGGCAAAAAGCAGAAATTTCTTTTATTTTGGTACAAAATTGAAGAAATTTTCATTATTTTGGAACAAAAAGTCAGAAATTCCCCATATTTTGGGCAAAAGGCAGAAATTCCCCTTATTTTGGGGTAAAAAGGCTGAAATTCCAGTTATTTGGGGGCAAAAAGGCAGACATTCCCTTTACTTTGTGGCAAAAAGGCAGAAATTCCCATTAATTGGAGCAGAAAAGCAAAAATTTTCCTTATTTGGGGGCAATAAGGCAGAAATTCCCCATATTTTGTGGCAAAAAGGCAGAAATTCCCCTTATTTGAAGGTAAAATGCTGAAATTCCTCTTATTTTGGCAAAAAGGCAGAAATTCCCCCTAATTTGGGGCAAAACTGCAGAAATTTCACTTATTTCAGGGCAAAAAGTCAGAAATTTGCCTTAATTTGGCGCAAAAAGCAGAAATTCTCCTAATTTTGAAGCCAAAAACAGAAATTCTTCTTATTTTGGAGTAAAATTGTGGAAATTTCAAATATTTCAGGGCAAAAAGGCAGAAATTCCACTTTATTTCGGGCAATAAGGCAAAAATTCCCCGTATTTGGGAGCAAAATTTCAGAAATTCCCATTATATTGGTGCAAAAATGCAGAAATTTCCTTTATTTTGGTGCAATAAGGCAAAAAATCCCCGTATTTTGAAGCCAAATTGCACATATTCCCCTAATTTTGAGGGAAAATGCAGAAATTCACATTATTTTGGGGCAAAAAGACAGAAATTCTCATTATTTCAGGGCAAAAAGTCAAAAATTCCCCTTATTTTGGGGCAAAATTCCAGAAATTTCCTTTATTTTGGGGCAAAATTGCAGAAATCTCCCTAATTTTGGGGCAAAATTACAGAAATTTCACTTATTTCAGGGAAAAAACGCAGAAATTTCTCTTATTTTGGGGCAAAAAGGCAGAAATTACTTTTATTTTGGTACAAAATTGCAGAAATTTTTTTTATTTTGGGGCAAAAATACAGAAATTTCCCATATTTTAGGGCAAAAAGGAGAGATTCCCCTTATTATTAGGTAAAAAGGCTGAAATTCCTTTTATTTTGGGGCAAAAAGACAGAAATTCCCCTTATTTTGTGGCAAAAAAGCAGAAATTTCCCTTATTTTGAGGCAAAATTGGAGAAATTTCATTTATTTCAGGGCAAAATTCAAAAATTCTTTTTATTTTGGGGAAAAATACAGAAATTCCATATATTTTTGAGTAAAAAGGCAGAAATTTCACTTATTTTGACGTAAAAATGCAGAAATTCCTCTTATTTTGGGGCAAAAATGAAGAAATTTCCCTTTTTTGTGGCAAAAGGTAAACATTCCCCTTATTTTCGGGCAAAAAAGCAGAAATTCCCTGTATTTTGGAGCAAAATTGCAGAAATTCCCCTAATTGTGGGGCAAAAAGGCAGAAATTCCCTATATGTTTGGGCAAAAAGACAGAAATTCTCCTTTTTTTGGGGCAAAACTCAGAAATTTCACTTATTTTGGGGCAAAATTCCAGAAATTTTTCTTATTTTGAGATAAAATTGCAGAAATTTCAATTTTTTTGGGCCAAAATTGCAGAAATTTCACTTATTTCAGGGAAAAAAGGCAGAAATTTTTCTTATTTTGGGGCAAAAAGGCAGAAATTCCTTATATGTTGTGGCAAAAATGCAGAAATTCCCCTTCTTTTGAGGTAAAAAGGCAGAAATTTCCCTTATTTTGGGGCAAAAAAACAGAAATTCCCCTTATTTTGGGGCAAAATTACAGAAATTTCAATTATTTTGGGGAAAAATTTTTGAAATTTAAATTATTTCAGGGCAAAAATTTGGAAATTCCCCTTATTTTGGGGCAAAAAGACAGAAATTCCATTTATTTTTGGAAAAAAGTCACAATGCAGTTATTTTGAGTCAAAAAAGGCGGAAAATCCCCTTTATTGGGGTAAAAATGAAGAAATTTCCCTTTTTATGGCAAAAAGGTATACATTCCCTTTATTTTCGGGCAAAAAGGCAGAAATTCCCCTTATTTTGGAGCAAAATTGCAGAAATTCCCCTAATTTGGGGGCAAAAAGGCAGAAATTCCCCTTATTTTGGGGTAAAACTGCAGAAATTTCAATTATTTCGCGGCAAAAATGGCAGAAATTCCCCTTATTTTCTGCGAAAAAGGCAGAATATCCCCGTATTTTGGAGCAAAATTGCAGAAATTCACCTTATTTTGGCGTAAAACATGCAGTAATTTTCTTTGTTTTGGGGCAAAAAGGCAGAAATTCTCCTTATTTTAGGGCAAAAGGCAGAAATTCCCCTTATTTTAGGGCAAAATTGCAGAAATTTCCCTTATTTGGGGACAAAAAACAGAAATTTCCTTTATTTTGGGGCAAAATTGCAAAAAATTCCTTTATTATGGGGAAAAATTGCAGAAATTTCTTTTATTTTAAGGCAAAATTGCAGAAATTTTACATATTTCAGAGAAAAAAAGGAAAATTTTTTCATATTTTGGGGCAAAAAGGCAGAAATTCCCATTATTTTTGGGCAAAAAGGTAGAAATTCACCTTATTTTGGGGTAAAATTGCAGACATTTCACATATTTCAGGGCAAAAAGGCAGAAATTCCCGTTATTTGAGGGCATAAAGGCAGAAATTCCTGTTATTTTGGGATAAAATTGCAGAAATTTCTCTTGTTTGGGGGCAAAAAGGCAGAAAATCCCCTTAATTTTGGGCAAAAAGGCAGAAATTCCCTGTATTTTAAAGCAAAATTGCAGAAATTCCCTAAATATTGGAGCAAAAATGCAGAAATTCCCTGTATTTGGGGCACATCGGCAGAAGTTCCCCTTATTTTCGGGAAAAGAGGCAGAAATTCCCTGTATTTTGAAGCAAAGTTGCAGAAACTCCCCTAATTTTGGGGCAAAAAGGCAGAAATTCCCCTTTTTTGGGGCAAAAATACAGAAATTCTCCTTATTTCCGGGCAAAAATCTAAAATTTCCCTTATTTGGGGGCAAAATTTTAGAAATTTCTTATATTTTGATACAGAATTGCAGAAATTTTTCCTATTTTGTGGCAAAAAGGCAGAAATTCCCAATATTTTGGTGCAAAAAGGCAGAAATTCCCCTTATTTTGAGGTAAAATGCTGAAATTCCCCATATTTTGGGGTTAAAAGGCAGAAATTCCCCTCATTTTGGGGCAAAAAGGCACAAATTTCCCTTATTTTCGGGCAAAATTGCAGAAATTTCATTTATTTCAGGGCAAAAAGTCAGAAATTACTTTTATTTTGGGGCAAAAAGCAGAAATTTCTTGTATTTTGGTACAAAATTGAAGAAATTTTCCTTATTTTGGAACAAAAAGTCAGAAATTCCCCATATTTTGGGCAAAAGGCTGAAATTCCCCTTATTTTGTGATAGAAAGGCTGAAATTACCGTTATTTTGGGGCAAAAAGGCAGAAATTCCCTTTACTTTGTGGTAAAAAGGCAGAAATTCCCATTAATTGGGGAAGAAAAGCAAAAATTTTCCTTATTTGGGGGCAATAAGGCAGAAATTCCCCATATTTTGTGGCAAAAAGGCAGAAATTCCCTTTATTTGAAGGTAAAATGCTGAAATTCCCCTTATTTTGGCAAAAAGCCAGAAATTCCCCTTATTTTGTGGCAAAATTGCAGAAATTTCACTTATTTCAGGGCAAAAAGTCAGAAATTTGCTTTAATTTGGGGCAAAAAGCAGAAATTCTCCTAATTTTGGGGCCAAAAACAGAAATTCCCCTTATTTTGGGGTAAAATTGCGGAAATTTCAAATATTTCAGGGCAAAAAGGCAGAAATTCCACTTTATTTCGGGCAATAAGGCAAAAATTCCCCGTATTTTGGAGCAAAATTTAAGAAATTTCCTTTATATTGGTGCAAAAATACAGAAATTCCTTTTATTTTGGTGCAATAAGGCAAAAATTCCCCGTATTTTAAAGCCAAATTGCACATATTCCCCTAATTTTGAGGGAAAATGCAGAAATTCACATTATTTTGGGGCAAAAAGACAGAAATTCTCCTTATTTCAGTACGAAAAGTCAAAAATTCCCCTTATTTTGGGGCAAAATTTCAGAAATTTCCTTTATTTTGGGGCAAAATTGCAGAAATCTCCCTAATTTTGGGGCAAAATTACAGAAATTTCACTTATTTCAGGGAAAAAACGCAGAAATTTCTCTTATTTTGGGGCAAAAAGGCAGAAATTACTTTTATTTTGGTACAAAATTGCAGAAAATTTTTTTATTTTGGGGCAAAAATACAGAAATTCCCCATATTTTAGGGCAAAAAAGAGAGATTCCCCTTATTATTAGGTAAAAAGGCTGAAATTCCTTTTATTTTGGGGCAAAAAGACAAAAATTCCCCTTATTTTATGGCAAAAAAGCAGAAATTTCCCTTATTTTGAGGCAAAATTGGAGAAATTTCATTTATTTCAGGGCAAAATTCAAAAATTCCTTTTATTTTGGGGCAAAAATACAGAAATTCCGTATATTTTTGAGTAAAAAGGCAGAAATTTCACATATTTTGACGTAAAAAGACAGAAATTCCTATTATTTTGGGGCAAAAATGAAGAAATTTCCCTTTTTTGTGGCAAAAGGTAAACATTCTCCTTATTTTTGGGCAAAAAAGCAGAAATTCCCGGTATTTTGGAGCAAAATTGCAGAAATTCCCCTAATTGTGGGGCAAAAAGGCAGAAATTCCCTATATGTTTGGGCAAAAAGACAGAAATTCTCCTTATTTTGGGGCAAAACTCAGAAATTCCACTTATTTTGGGGCAAAATTCCAGAAATTCCTTTTATTTTGGGAAAAAATTGCAGAAATTTCAATTTTTTGGGCCAAAATTGCAGAAATTTCACTTATTTCGGGGAAAAAAGGCAGAAATTTTTCTTATTTTGGGGCAAAAAGGCAGAAATTCCTTATATTTTGTGGCAAAAAATGCAGATATTCCCCTTCTTTTGAGGTAAAAAGGCAGAAATTTCCCTTATTTTGGGGCAAAAATACAGATATTTCCCTTATTTTGGAGCAAAATTGCAGAAATTTCAATTATTTTGGGGAAAAATTTTTGAAATTTAACTTATTTCAGGGCAAAAAGTCGAAAATTCCCCTTTATTTTGGGGCAAAAAGCCAGAAATTCCATTTATTTTTGGAAAAAAGTCAGAAATTGCACATATTTTGAGTCAAAAAGGCGGAAAATCCCCTTATTTTGGGGTAAAAATGAAGAAATTTCCCTTTTTTGTAGCAAAAAGGTATACATTCCCTTTATTTTCGGGCAAAAAGGCAGAAATTCCCTGTATTTTGGAGCAAAATTGCAGAAATTCCCCTAATTTTGGGGCAAAAACGCAGAACTTCCCCTTATTTTGGGGTAAAACTGCAGAAATTTCACTTATTTCGCGGCAAAATGGTAGAAAATCCTTTTATTTTCGGCGAAAAAAGCAGAAAATCCCCATAATTTGGAGCAAAATTGCAGAAATTCACCTAATTTTAAGGTAAAACATGCTGTAATTTTCTTTATTTTGGGGCAAAAAGGCAGAAATTCCCCTTATTTTGGGGCAAAAGGCAGAAATTCCCCTTATTTTAGTGCAAAATTTCAGAAATTTCCCTTATTTGGGGACAAAAAACAGAAATTCCCTTTATTTTGTGGCAAAATTGTAGAAAATTCCTTTATTATGTGGAAAAATTGCAGAAATTTCTTTTATTTTAAGGCAAAATTGCAGAAATTTCACTTATTTCAGAGAAAAAAAGCAAAAATTTTTCTTATTTTAGGGCAAAATGCAGAAATTCCCATTATTTTGGGGCAAAAAGGTAGAAATTCACCTTATTTTGGGGTAAAATTGCAGACATTTCACATATTTCAGGGCAAAAAGGCAGAAATTCCCCTTATTTAGGGGCAAAAAGGCAGAAATTCCCCTTATTTTGGGATAAAATTGCAGAAATTTCCCTTGTTTGGGGGCAAAAAGGCAGAAAATCCCTTTAATTTCGGGCAAAAAGGCAGAAATTCCCCGTATTTTAGAGCAAAATTGCAGAAATTCCTCTTATATTGGGGCAAAAATGCAGAAATTCCCTTTATTTGGGGCAAATCGGCAGAAGTTTCCCTTATTTTCGGGAAAAGAGGCAGAAATTCCCTGTATTTCGAAGCAAAATTGCAGAAATTCCCCTAATTTGGGGGCAAAAAGGCAAAATTTCCCTTTATTTCGGGGCAAAAATCAGAAATTTCCTTTATTTTGGGGAAAAATTTTAGAAATTTCTTTTATTTTGGTACAGAATTGCAGAAATTTTTCTTATTTTGTGGCAAAAAGGCAGAAATTTTCCATATTTTGGTGCAAAAAGGCTGAAATTCCCCTTTTTTTGAGGTAAAATGCTTATATTCCCCATATTTTGGGGCAAAAAGGCAGAAATTCCCCTCATTTTGGGGCAAAAAGGCACAAATTTCCCTTATTTTCGGGCCAAATTGCAGAAATTTCATTTATTTCAGGGCAAAAAGTCAGAAATTACTTTTATTTTTGGGTAAAAAGCAGAAATTTCTTTTATTTTGGTACAAAATTGAAGAAATTTTCCTTATTTTGGAACAAAAAGTCAGAAATTCCACATATTTTGGGCAAAAGGCAGAAATTCCCTTTATTTTTGGGTAAAAAGCCTTAAATTCCCATTATTTTGGGGCAAAAAGGCAGAAATTCCCTTTACTTTGTGGCAAAAAGGCAGAAATTTCCGTTAATTGGGGCAGAAAAGCAAACCTTTTTTTTATTTGGGAGCAATATGGCAGAAATTCCCCATATTTTGTGGCAAAAGTCAAAAATTTTCCTTATTTTGGGGCAAAAAGACAGAAATTCCCCTTATTTAGTGGCAAAAAAGCAGAAATTTCCATTATTTTGAGGCAAAATTGGAGAAATTTCATTTATTTCAGGGCAAAATTCAAAAATTCTTTTTATTTTGGGGCAAAATTACAGAAATTCCATATATATTTTAGTAAAAAGGCAGAAATTTCACTTATTTTGACGTAATAAGGCAGAAATTCCTCTTATTTTGGGAAAAAATGAAGAAATTTCCCTTTTTTGTGACAAAAGGTAAACATTCCCCTTATTTTCGGGCAAAAAAGCAGAAATTCCCAGTATTTTGGAGCAAAATTGCAGAAATTCCCCTAATTGTGGGGCAAAAAGGCAGAAATTTCCTATATGTTGGGGCAAAAAGACAGAAATTCTCCTTATTTTGGGGCAAAACTCAGAAATTCCACTTATTTTGGGGCAAAATTCCAGAAATTTCTCTTATTTTGGGAAAAAATTGCAGAAATTTCAATTTTTTTGGGCCAAAATTGCAGAAATTTCACTTATTTCAGGGAAAAAAGGCAGAAATTTTTCTTATTTTGGGGCAAAAAGGCAGAAATTCCTTATATTTTGTGGCAAAAATGCAGAAATTCCCCTTCTTTTGAGGTAAAAAGGCAGAAATTTCCCTTATTTTGGGGCAAAAATACAGAAATTCCCCTTATTTTGGGGCAAAATTGCAGAAATTTCAATTATTTTGGGGAAAAATTTTTGAAATTTAACTTATTTCAGGGCAAAAAGTCGGAAATTCCCCTTATTTTGGGGCAAAAATACAGAAATTCCATTTATTTTTGGAAAAATGTCAGAAATTGCACTTATATTGAGTCAAAAAGTCAGAAAATCCCCTTATTTTGGGGTAAAAATGAAGAATTTTCCCTTTTTTTAGCAAAAGGTATACATTCCCTTTATTTTCGGGCAAAAAGGCAAAAATTCCCCTTATTTTGGAGCAAAATTGCAGAAATTCCCCTAATTTTGGGGCAAAAAGGCAGAAATTCCCCTTATTTTGGGGTAAAACTGCAGAAATTTCACTTATTTCGCGGCAAAATGGCAGAAATTCCGCTTATTTTCTGCGAAAAAGGCAGAAAATCCCCATATTTTGGAGCAAAATTGCAGAAATTCACCTAATTTTGGCGTAAAACATGCAGTAATTTTCTTTGTTTTGGGGCAAAAAGGCAGAAATTCTCCTTATTTTGGGGCA
Organism: Micromys minutus; assembly: GCF_963924665.1. Classification (NCBI taxonomy): domain Eukaryota; kingdom Metazoa; phylum Chordata; class Mammalia; order Rodentia; family Muridae; genus Micromys; species Micromys minutus. Next base: position 2,391,676 of record NW_027667830.1, on the reverse strand, counting down.
AAAGGCAGAAATTTTCCTTATTTTAGGGCAAAATTGCAGAAATTTACCTTATTTGGGACAAAAAACAGAAATTCCCTTTATTTTGGGGCAAAATTGCAAAAAATTCCTTTATTATGGAGAAAAATTGCAGAAATTTCTTTTATTTTAAGGAAAATTGCAGAAATTTCACATATTTCAGAGAAAAAAAGCAAAAATTTTTCATATTTTGGGGCAAAAAGGCAGAAATTGCCATTATTTTGGGGCAAAAAGGTAGAAATTCACCTTATTTTGGGGTAAAATTGCAGACATTTCACATATTTCAGGGCAAAAAGGCAGAAATTCCCGTTATTTGAGGGCATAAAGGCAGAAATTCCTTTTATTTTGGGATAAAATTGCAGAACTTTCCCATGTTTGGGGGCAAAAAGGCAGAAAATCCCATTAATTTTGGGCAAAAAGGCAGAAATTCCCCGTATTTTAAAGCAAAATTGCAGAAATACCCTAAATATTGGGGCAAAAATGCAGAAATTCCCTTTATTTGGGGCAAATCGGCAGAAGTTCCCCTTATTTTCGGGAAAAGAGGGAGAAATTCCCTGTATTTTGAAGCAAAATTGCAGAAACTCCCCTAATTTTAGGGCAAAAAGGCAGAAATTCCCTTTTTTGGGGGGCAAAAATACAGAAATTCTCCTTATTTCGGGGCAAAAATCAGAAATTTCCTTTATTTTGGGGCAAAATTTTAGAAATTTCTTTTATTTTAGTACAGAATTGCAGAAATTTTTCTTATTTTGTGGCAAAAAGGCAGAAATTCCCCATATTTTGGTGCAAAAAGGCTGAAATTCCCCTTATTTTGAGGTTAAATGCTGAAATTCTCCATATTTTGGGGTTAAAAGGCAGAAATTCCCCTCATTTTGGGGCAAAAAGGCACAAATATCCCTTATTTTCGGGCCAAATTGCCGAAATTTCATTTATTTCAGGGCAAAAAGTCAGAAATTACTTTTATTTTGGGGCAAAAAGCAGAAATTTCTTTTATTTTGGTACAAAATTGAAGAAATTTTCCTTATTTTGGAACAAAAAGTCAGAAATTCCCCATATTTTGGGCAAAAGGCAGAAATTCCCTTTATTTTGGGGTAAAAAGCCTTAAATTCCCGTTATTTTGGGGCAAAAAGGCAGAAATTCCCTTTACTTTGTGGCAAAAAGGCAGAAATTCCCATTAATTGAAGCAGAAAAGCTAAAATTTTCCTTATTTGGGGGCAATAAGGCAGAAATTCCCCATATTTTGTGGCAAAAAGGCAGAAATTCCCCTTATTTGAAGGTAAAATGCTGAAATTCCCCTTATTTTGGCAAAAAGGCAGAAATTCCCCTTATTTTGGGGCAAAATTGCAGAAATTTCACTTATTTCAGGGCAAAAAGTCAGAAATTTGCATTAATTTGGGGCAAAAAGCAGAAATTCTCCTAATTTTGGGGCCAAAAACAGAAATTCTTCTTATTTTGGGGTAAAATTGCAGAAATTTCAAATATTTCAGGGCAAAAATAAGAAATTCCCCTTATTTTGGGGCAAAATTCTAGAAATTTCCTTTTTTTGGAAGGCAAAATTGCAGGAATTTACATTATATTGTGGCATAATTGCAGAAATTTCCCTTATTTGGGGCAAAATTGCAGAAATTTCACTTATTTTCAGGTAAAAATGCTGAAATTTCCTTTATTTTGGGGCAAAAAGGATAAAATTCCCTTTATTTTGGGGCAAAATTGCAGACATTTCCCTTATTATGGGGAAAAATTGCAGATATTTATCTTATTTTAGGGCAAAATTGCAGAAATTTCACTTATTTCAGAGAAAAAAAGCAAATATTTTTCTTATTTTGGGGCAATAAGGCAGATTCCCATTATTGTGGGGCAATAATGCAGAAATTCACCTTTTTTTGGGGTAAAATTGAAGAAATTTCACATATTTCAGGGCATAAAGGCAGAGAATTCCCTAATTTGGGGGCAAAATTGCAGAAATTTCACTTATTTTAGGGTAATAAGTCAGAAAATCCCCTTATTTTGTGGCAAAAAGACAGAAATTCCCTTTGTTTTGGGAGAAAAAGACAGAAATTCCACTTATTTAGAGGCAAAAAGGCAGAAATTTCCTCTTATTTTGGAGCTCAAATGATGAAATTTCCCTTTTTTATGGCAAAAAGTTATGCATTCCCCTTATTTTCGGGCAAAAAGAGAGAAATTTCCTGTATTTTGAGCAAAATTGCAGAAATTCCTCTAATTGTGGGGCAAAAATGCAGAAATTCCCTATATGTTGGGGCAAAAAGAGAGAAATTCTCCTTATTTTGGGGCAAAACTCAGAAATTCCACTTATTTTGGGGCAAAATTCCAGAAATTTCCCTTATTTTGGGGCAAAATTGCAGAAATTTCCCTTATTTTGGGGCAAAATTGCAGAAATTTCACTTATTTCAGAGAAAAAAAGCAAAAATTTTTCTTATTTTGGGGCAAAAAGGCAGAAATTCCCATTATTTTAGGGCAAAAAGGCAGAAATTCACCTTATTTTGGGGTAAAATTGCAGCAATTTCACATATTTCAGGGCAAAAAGGCAGAAATTTCCCTTATTTTGGGGCAAAAATGCAGAAATTCTTAATATTTTGTGGCAAAAATGCAGAAATTCCTTTTATTTTGAGGTAAAAAGGATGAAATTCCCCTTATTTGAGGGCAAAAGGCATAAATTTTCCTTATTTTGGGACAAAAAGACAGAAATTCCTTTTATTTTTGGCAAAAAAACAGAAATTTCTTTTATTTTGGGGCAAAATTGCAGAAATATCACTTATTTCAGGGCATAACTCAAAAATTCCTTTTATTTTGGGGCAAAAATCAAAAAATTCCATTTATTTTTGGGTAAAAAGGAAGAAATTTTACTTATTTTTATGTTAAAAGGCAGAAATTCCTCTTATTTTGGGGCAAAAATGAAGAAATTTCCCTTTTTTGTGGCAAAAGGTATACATTCCCCTTATTTTCGGGATAAAAAGCAGAAATTCCCCGTATTTTGAAGCAAAATTGCAGAAATTCTCATAATTTTCGGGCAGAAAGGCAGAAATTCTCCTTATTTTGGGGCAAAAAGACAGAAAATCTCCTTTTTTCGGCAGCAAACAGTCAGAAATTCCTTTTATTTTGGGGCAAAACTGCAGAAATTTCCTTTACATTGGTGAAAAATTGCAGAAATTTCCTTTATTTTGGGGCCAAATTGCAGAAATTTCACTTATTTCAGGGTTATGAGTTAGAAATCCCCTTTATTTTGGGGCAAAAAGACAGAAATTCTCTTTTTTTGGGCTAAAAAGACAGAAATTCCACTTATTTAGAGGCAAAAAGGCAGAAATTCCCATTATTTTGGGGCAAAAAGGCAGAAATTCACCTTATTTTGGGGTAAAATTGCAGAAATTTCACATATTTCAGAGTAAACAGTCAGAAATTCCCATTATTTTGGGGAAAATTGCAGAAATTTCACTTATTTCAGGGTAATAAGTCAGAAATTCCCCTTATTTTGGGGCAAAAATAACAGAAATTCCCTTTGTTTTGGGGGAAAATTGCAAAAATTCCACTTATTTAGAGGTAAAAGACAGAAATTCACCTTATTTTGGAGCAAAAATGAAGAAATTTCCTTTTTTTATGGCAAAAATTATGCATTCCCCTTATTTTCGGGTAAAAAGGCAGAAATTCCCCGTATTTTGGAGCAAAATTGCAGAAATTCCTTTAATTGTGGGGCAAAAGAGCATAAATTCCCTATATGTTGGGGCAAAAAGACAGAAATTCCACTTATTTTGGGGCAAAACTCGGAAATTCCACTTATTTTGGGGCAAAATTCCAGAAATTTCCCTTATTTTGGAGCAAAATTGAGAAATTTCACTTATTTTGCGGCAAAATTGCAGAAATTTCACTTATTTCAGGGAAAAATAGCAGAAATTTTCCTTATTTTTGGGCAAAAATGCAGAAATTCTTAATATTTTTTGGCATAAATGCAGGAATTCCCTTTATTTTGAGGTAAAAAGGCTGAAAATTCTTTTATTTGGGGGCAAAAAGGCAAAAATTTCCCTTATTTTGGGGCAAAGAAACAAAAATTCCCCTAATTTTGTGGCAAAAAGGCAGAAATTTCTTTTATTTTGGGGCAAAATTGCAGAAATATCACTTTTTTCAGGGCATAACTCAAAAATTCCTTTGATTTTGGGGCAAAAAGACAGAAATTCCATTTATTTTTGGGTAAAAAGGAAGAAATTTTACTTATTTTTAGGTTAAAAGACAGAAATTCCTCTAATTCTGGGGCAAAAATGAAGAAATTTCCCTTTTTTGTGGCAAAAGGTATACTTTTCCCTTACTTTCGGGATAAAAAGCAGAAATTCCCCGTATTTTGAAGCAAAATTGCAGAAATTCTCATAATTTTCGGGCAAAAAGACAGAAAATCTCCTTTTTTTCGGCAGCAAACAGTCAGAAATTCCCCTTATTTTGGGGCAAAATTGCAGAAATTTCCTTTACATTGGTGCAAAATTGCAGAAATTTCCTTTATTTTGGGGCAAAATTGCAGAAATTTCACTTATTTCAGGGTAATAAGTTAGAAATCCCCCTTATTTTGGGGCAAAAAAGACAGAAATTCCCTTTGTTTTGGGGGAAAAAGACAGAAATTCCACTTATTTAGAGGCAAAAAGGCAGAAATTCCCATTATTTTGGGGCAAAAAGGCAGAAATTCACCTTATTTTGGGGTAAAATTGCAGAAATTTCACATATTTCAGGGCAAAAAGGCAGAAATTTCCCTTATTTTGGGGCAAAATTGCAGAAATTTCACTTATTTCAGGGTAATAAGTCAGAAATTCCCCTTATTTTGGGGAAAAAATAACAGAAATTCCCTTTATTTTGGGGGAAAATTGATGAAATTCCACTTATTTAGAGGCAAAAAGGCAGAAATTCCCCTTATTTTGGAGCAAAAATGAAGAAATTTCCCTTTATATGGCAAAAAGGTATGCATTCCCCTTATTTTCGGGCAAAAAGGCAGAAATTCCCCGTATTTTGGAGCAAAATTTCAGAAATTCCTTTAATTGTGGGTCAAAAGGGCAGAAATTCCCTATATAGTGGGACAAAAAGACAGAAATTCTCCTTATTTTGGGGCAAAACTCAGAAATTCCACTTATTTTGGGGCAAAATTCCAGAAATTTCCCTTATTTTGGAGCAAAATTGCAGAAATTTCACTTGTTTTGGGGCAAAATTGCAGAAATTTCACTTATTTCAGGGAAAAAAGGCAGAAATTTTCCTTATTTTGGGGCAAAAATTCAGAAATTCTTAATATTTTGTGGCAAAAATGCAGGAATTCCCTTTATTTTGAGGTAAAAAGGCTGAAATTTCTTTTATTAGGGGGCAAAAAGCAGAAATTTCCCTTATTTTGTGGCAAAAAGGCAGAAATTTCTTTTATTTTGGAGCAAAATTGCAGAAATTTCACTTATTTCAGGGCATAATTCAAAAATTCCTTTTATTTTGAGGCAAAAAGACAGAAATTCCGTTTATTTTTGGGTCAAAAGGCAGAAATTTCACTTATTTTGAGGGAAAAAGGCAGAAATCTCTCTTATTTTGGGGCAAAAATGAAGAAATTTCCCTTTTATGTGGCAAAAGGTATACATTCCCCTTACTTTTGGGATAAAAAGCAGAAATTCCCCGTATTTTGAAGCAAAATTGCAGAAATTCTCATAATTTTCGGGCAAAAAGGCAGAAATTCTTCTTATTTTGGGGCCAAAAGGCAGAAAATCTTCTTTTTTCGGGAGCAAACAGTCAGAAATTCCCCTTATTTTGGGGCAAAATTGCAGAAAATTCCTTTACATTGGGGCAAAATTGCAGAAATTTCTCTTATTTTGGGGCAAAATTGCAGAAATTTCACTTACTTCAGGGTAATAAGTCAGAAATTCCCCTTATTTTGGGGCAAAAAAACAGAAATTCCCTTTGTTTTGGGGGAAAAAGACAGAAATTCAAATTATTTAGAGGCAAAAAGGCAGAAATTCTCCGTATTTTGGAGCAAAATTGCAGAAATTTCCCTAATTGTGGGGCAAAAAGGCAGAAATTCCCTATATTGTGGGGCAAAAAAACAGAAATTCTCATTATTTTGGGGCAAAAAGGCCGAAATTCACCTTATTTTGGGGTAAAATTGCAGAAATTTCACATATTTAAGGGCAAAAAGGCAAAAATTTCCCTTATTTTGGAGCAAAATTGCAGAAATTTCACTTATTTCAGGGAAAAAAGGCAGAAATTCTTCGTATTTTGTGGCAAAAATGCAGAAATTCCTTATATTTTGTGGCAAAAATGCAAAATTCCCCTTATTTTGTAGTAAAAAGGCTGAAATTCCCCTCCTTTGTGGGCAAAAAGGCAGAAATTCACCTTATTTTGGGCAAAATTGCAGATATTTCACTTATTTCAGAGTAATAAGTCAGAAATTCCCATTATTTGGGGGCAAAAAAGTCAGAAATTCCCTTTGTTTTGGAGGAAAAAGACAGAAATTCCACTCATTTAAGGCAAAAAGGCAGAAAATCCCCTTATTTTGGAGCAAAAATGAAGAAATTTCACTTTCTTATGGCAAAAAGGTATGCATTCCCCTTATTTTCGGGCAAACAGGCAGAAATTCCCCGTATTTTGGAGGAAAATTGCAGAAATTCCCCTAATTTTGGGGCAAAAGGCAGAAATTCCCCTTATTTTGGGGCAAAATTCCAGAAATTTCCTTTATTTTGGGGCAATATTGCAGAAATTTACCTTATTATGGGGCAAAATTGCAGAAATTTCCCTTATTTGGGGCAAAATTGCAGTAATTTTACTTATCTTCAGGTAAAAAGGCTGAAATTTCCTTTATTTTGGGGCAAAAAAGGAGAAATTCCTCTTATTTCCGGGCAAAATTGTAGAAATTTTCCTTATTATGGGGCAAAAAGGTAGAAATTCTGTAAATTATGTGGCAAAAATGCAGAAATTTTCCTTATTTTGAGGTAAAAAGGCTGAAATTCCCCTTATTTGGGGGCAAAAAGGCAGAAATTTCCCTTATTTTGGGACAAAATTGCAGAAATTTTACTTATTTCAGGGTAATATGTCAGAAATTCCCCTTATTTTGGGGCAAAAAAGACAGAAATTTCCTTTGTTTTGGGGGAAAAAGACAGAAATTCTACTTATTTAGAGGCAAGAAGGCAGAAATTCTCCTTATTTTGGGGCAAAAATGAAGAAATTTCCCTTTTATATGGCAAAAAGGTATGCATTCCCCTTATTTTCGGGGAAAAAGGCCGAAATTCACCGTATTTTGGAACAAAATTGCAGAAATTCCCCTATTTGTGGGGCAAAAAGGCAGAAATTCCCTATATGTTGGGGCAAAAAGACAGAAATTCTCCTTATTTTGGGGCAAAACTCAAAATTTCCACTTATTTTAGGTAAAATTGCAGAAATTTCATTTATTTCAGGGAAAAATGCAGAAATTTTCCTTATTTTGGGGCAAAAAGGCAGAAATTCATAATATTTTGTGGCAAAAACACAGAAATTCCCCATATTTTCAGGTAAAAAGGCTGAAATTTCCCTTAATTGGGGGCAAAAATGCAGAAATTTCCCTTATTTTGGGTAAAAATTGCAGAAATTTTACTTATTTCAGGGTAATAATTCAGAAATTCTCCTTATTTTGGGGCATAAAAGACAGACATTCCCTTTGTTTTGTGGGAAAAAGAAATTCCACTTCTTTAGAGGCAAAAAGGCAGAAATTCCCCTTATTTTGGAGCAAAAATGAAGAAATTTCACTTTTTTATGGCAAAATGTAAGCATTCCCCTTATTTTCGGTCAAAAAGGAAGAAATTCCCCGTATTTGGGAGCAAAATTGCAGAAATTCCCCTAATTTTGAGGCAAAAGGCAAAAATTCCCATTATTTTGGGGCAAAATTCAGAAATTCCCCTTATTTTGTGGCAAAATTGCAGAAATTTCCCATATTAAGAGGAAAAATTGCAGAAATTTCCCTTATTTTAGGGCAAAATTGCAGAAATTTCCCTTATTTCAGAGAAAAAAAGCAAATGTTTTTTCTTATTTTGGGGCAAAAAACCAGAAATTCTCATTATTTTGGGGCAAAAAGGCCGAAATTCACCTTATTTTGGGGTAAAATTGCAGAAATTTCACATATTTAATGGCAAAAAGGCAAAAATTTCCCTTATTTTGGAGCAAAATTGCAGAAATTTCACTTATTTCAGGGAAATAAGTCAGAAATTTTCCTTATTTTGGGGAAAGAAAACAGAAATTCTCTTTGTTTTGGGAAAAAAGACAGAAATTCCACTTATTTAGAGGCAAAAAGGCAGAAATTCCCCTTATTTTGGAGCAAAAATGAAGAAATTTCCTTTTTCTATGGCAAAAAGGTATGCATTCCTCTTATTTTCAGGCAAAAAGGCAGAAATTCCCTGTATTTTGGAGCAAAATTGCAGAAATTTCCCTAATTGTTGGGCAAAAAGGCAGAAATTCTTCGTATTTTGGAGCAAAATTGCAGAAATTCCCCTAATTGTGGGGCAATAAGGTAGAAATTCTCTATATTTTGGGGCAAAAAGACAGAAATTCTCCTTATTTTGGGGCAAAATTCAGAAATTCCACTTATTTGGGGGCAAAATTGCAGAAATTTCACTTATTTCAGGGAAAAAAGGCAGAAATTTTCATTATTTTGGGGCAAAAATGCAGAAATTCCTTATATTTTGTGGCAAAAATAAAAAATTCCCCTTATTTTGTAGTAAAAACGCTGAAATTCCCCTCATTTGGGGGCAAAAAGGCAGAAATTCACCTTATTTTGGGGCAAAATTGCAGAAATTTCACTTATTTCAGAGTAATAAGTCAGAAATTCCCATTATTTGGGGGCAAAAAAATCAGAAATTCCATTTGTTTTGGGGGAAAAAGACAGAAATTCCACTTATTTAGAGGCAAAAAGGCAGAAATTCCCTTTATTTTGGAGCAAAAATGAAGAAATTTCATTTTTTATGGCAAAAAGTTATGCATTCCCCTTATTTTCGGGCAAACAGGCAGAAATTCCCCATATTATGGAGCAAAATTGCAGAAATTCCCCTAATTTTGGGGCAAAAGGCAGAAATTCCCTTTATTTTGGGGTAAAAATCAGAAATTCCCCTTATTTTGGGGCAAAATTCCAGAAATTTCCTTTATTTTGGGGCAAAATTGCAGAAATTTCCTTTATTTGGGGCAAAATTGCAGTATATTTACTTATCTTCAGGTAAAAAGGCTGAAATTTCCTTTATTTTGGGGCAAAAAAGGAGAAATTCCTCTTATTGGGGCAAAATTGTAGAAATTTTGCTGATTATGGGGCAAAAAGGCAGAAATTCTGTAAATTTTGTGGCAAAAATGCAGAAATTCCCCTTATTTTGAGGTAAAAAGGCTGAAATTCCCCTTATTTGGGGGTAAAAAAAGGCAGAAATTTCCCTTATTTTGGGACAAAATTGCAGAAATTTTACTTATTTCAGGGTAATATGTCAGAAATTCCCCTTATTTTGGGGCAAAAAAGACAGAAATTTCCTTTGTTTTGGGGGAAAAAGACAGAAATTCCACTTATTTAGAGGCAAAAAGGCAGAAATTCTCCTTATTTTGGGGCAAAAATGAAGAAATTTCCCTTTTATATGGCAAAAAGGTATGCATTCCCCTTATTTTCGGGGAAAAAGGCCGAAATTCACCATATTTTGGAACAAAATTGCAGAAATTCCCCTATTTGTGGGGCAAAAAGGCAGAAATTCCCTATATGTTGGGGCAAAAAGACAGAAATTCTCCTTATTTTGTGGCAAAACTCAGAAATTCCACTTATTTTAGGTAAAATTGCAGGAATTTCATTTATTTCAGGGAAAAATGCAGAAATTTTCTTTATTTTGGGGCAAAAAGGCAGAAATTCCTAATATTTTGTGGCAAAAACGCAGAAATTCCCTTAATTTTGGGGCAAAAATAAAAAATTCGCCTTATGTTGGGGCAAAATTCAAGAAATTTCCTTTATTTTGGGGCAAAATTGCAGGAATTTACCTTATTTTGGGGCAAAATTGCAGAAATTTCCCTTATTTGGGGCAAAATTGCAAAAATTTCACTTATTTTCAGGTAAAAAGGCTGAAATTTCCTTTATTTTGGGGCAAAAAGGGAGAAATTCCCCTTATTTTGAGGCAAAATTGCAGAAATTTCCTTTATTATGGGAAAAAATTGCAGAAATTTCCCTTATTTTAGGGCAAAATTGCAGAAATTTCACTTATTTCAGAGAAATAAAGAAAAAATGTTTCTTATTTTGGGGCAAAAAGGCAGAAATTCCCATTATTTTGGGGCAAAAATGCAGAAATTCACCCAATTTTGTGGTAAAATTGCAGAAATTTCACATATTTCAGGGCAAAAGGCAGAACTTTCCCTTATTTTGGGGCAAAATGGCAGAAATTTCACTTATTTCAGGGTAATAAGTCAGAAATTCCTCTTATTTTGGGGCAAAAATAACAGAAATTCCCTTTGTTTTGGGGGAAAATTGCAGAAATTCCACTTATTTAGAGGCAAAAAGGCAGAAATTCCCCTTATTTTGGAGCAAAAATTAAGAAATTTCCCTTTTTTATGGCAAAAAGTTATGCATTCCCCTTATTTTCAGGCAAAAATACAGAAATTCCCTGTATTTTGGAGCAAAATTGCAGAAAATCCCCTAATTGTGGGGCAAAAAGGCAGAAATTCCCTATATGTTGGGGCAAAAAGAGAGAAATTCTCCTTATTCTGGGGCAAAACTCAAAAATTCCACTTATTTTGGGGCAAAATTCCAAAAATTTCTTTTATTTTGGGGCAAAATTTCAGAAATTTCCCTTATTTTAGGGCAAAATTGCAGAAATTTCACTTATTTCAGAGCAAAAAAGCAAAAATTTTTCTTATTTTGGGGCAAAAAGGCAGAAAATCCCATTATTTTGGGGCAAAAGGCAGAAATTCACCTTATTTTGGGGTAAAATTGTAGAAATTTCACATATTTCAGGGCAAAAAGGCAGAAATTTCCCTTATTTTTGGGCAAAATTGCAGAAATTTCCCTTATTTTGGGGCAAAATTGCAGAAATTTCACTTATTTCAGGGAAAAAAGGCAAAAATTTTCCTTATTTTGGGGCAAAAATGCAGAAATTCTTAATATTTTGTGGCAAAAATGCAGAAATTCCCCTTATTTTGAGGTAACAAGGCTGAAATTCCCCTTATTTGAAGGCAAAAAGGCATAAATTTCCTTTATTTTGGGGCAAAATTGCAGAAATATCACTTATTTCAGGGCATAATTCAAAAAATTGTTTTATTTGGGGCAAAAAGACAGAAATTCCATTTATTTTTGGGTAAAAAAAAGAAATTTCACTTATTTTTAGGTAAAAAGGCAGAAATTCCTCTTATTCTGAGGCAAAAATGAAGAAATTTCCCTTTTTTGTGGCAAAAGGAATACATTCCCCTTACTTTCGGGATAAAAAGCAGAAATTCCTCGTATTTTGAAACAAAAGTGCAGAAATTCTCATAATTTTTGGGCAAAAAGGCAGAAATTCTCCTTATTTTGGGGCCAAAAGACAGAAAATCTTCTTTTTATGAGAGCAAACAGTCTGAAATTCCCTTCATTTTGGGGCAAAATTGCAGAAATTTCTTTTACATTGGGGCAAAATTGCAGAAATTTTCTATATTTTGGGGCAAAATTGCAGAAATTTCACTTATTTCAGGGTAATAAGTCAGAAATTCCTTCTCTTTGAGGCAAAAAAGACAGAAATTCTCTTTGTTTTGGGGGAAAAAGACAGAAATTCCACTTATTTAGAGGCAAAAAAACAGAAATTCCCCTTATTTTGTAGCAAAAATGAAGAAATTTCTTTTTTAAGGGCAAAAAGGTATGCATTCCCATTATTTTCAGGCAAAAAGGCAGAAATTCTCCGTATTTTGGAGCAAAATTGCAGAAATTCCCCTAATTTTGGGGCAAAAGGCAGAAATTCCCTGTATTTTGGGGCAAAAATAAGAAATTCCCCTTATTTTGGGGCAAAATTCTAGAAATTTCCTTTTTTTGGAAGGCAAAATTGCAGGAATTTACATTATATTGTGGCATAATTGCAGAAATTTCCCTTATTTGGGGCAAAATTGCAGAAATTTCACTTATTTTCAGGTAAAAATGCTGAAATTTCCTTTATTTTGGGGCAAAAAGGATGAAATTCCCTTTATTTTGGGGCAAAATTGCAGACATTTCCCTTATTATGGGGAAAAATTGCAGATATTTATCTTATTTTAGGGCAAAATTGCAGAAATTTCACTTATTTCAGAGAAAAAAAGCAAAAATTTTTCTTATTTTGGGGCAATAAGGCAGATTCCCATTATTGTGGGGCAAAAATGCAGAAATTCACCTTTTTTTGGGGTAAAATTGAAGAAATTTCACATATTTCAGGGCATAAAGGCAGAGAATTCCCTAATTTGGGGGCAAAATTGCAGAAATTTCACTTATTTTAGGGTAATAAGTCAGAAAATCCCCTTATTTTGTGGCCAAAAGGCAGAAATTCCCTTTGTTTTGGGAGAAAAAGACAGAAATTCCACTTATTTAGAGGCAAAAAGGCAGAAATTTCCTCTTATTTTGGAGCTCAAATGATGAAATTTCCCTTTTTTATGGCAAAAAGTTATGCATTCCCCTTATTTTCGGGCAAAAAGAGAGAAATTTCCTGTATTTTGAGCAAAATTGCAGAAATTCCTCTAATTGTGGGGCAAAAATGCAGAAATTCCCTATATGTTGGGGCAAAAAGAGAGAAATTCTCCTTATTTTGGGGCAAAACTCAGAAATTCCACTTATTTTGGGGCAAAATTCCAGAAATTTCCCTTATTTTGGGGCAAAATTGCAGAAATTTCCCTTATTTTGGGGCAAAATTGCAGAAATTTCACTTATTTCAGAGAAAAAAAAGCAAAAATTTTTCTTATTTTGGGGCAAAAAGGCAGAAATTCCCATTATTTTAGGGCAAAAAGGCAGAAATTCACCTTATTTTGGGGTAAAATTGCAGCAATTTCACATATTTCAGGGCAAAAAGGCAGAAATTTCCCTTATTTTGGGGCAAAATTGCAGAAATTTCACTTATTTCAAAGAAAAAAGGCAGAAATTTTCCTTATTTTGGGGCAAAAATGCAGAAATTCTTAATATTTTGTGGCAAAAATGCAGAAATTCCTTTTACTTTGAGGTAAAAAGGATGAAATTCCTTTTATTTGAGGGCAAAAGGCATAAATTTTCCTTATTTTGGGACAAAAAGACAGAAATTCCTTTTATTTTTGGCAAAAAAACAGAAATTTCTTTTATTTTGGGGCAAAATTGCAGAAATATCACTTATTTCAGGGCATAACTCAAAAATTCCTTTTATTTTGGGGCAAAAATCAAAAAATTCCATTTATTTTTGGGTAAAAAGGAAGAAATTTTACTTATTTTTATGTTAAAAGGCAGAAATTCCTCTTATTTTGGGGCAAAAATGAAGAAATTTCCCTTTTTTGTGGCAAAAGGTATACATTCCCCTTATTTTCGGGATAAAAAGCAGAAATTCCCCGTATTTTGAAGCAAAATTGCAGAAATTCTCATAATTTTCGGGCAGAAAGGCAGAAATTCTCCTTATTTTGGGGCAAAAAGACAGAAAATCTCCTTTTTTCGGCAGCAAACAGTCAGAAATTCCTTTTATTTTGGGGCAAAACTGCAGAAATTTCCTTTACATTGGTGAAAAATTGCAGAAATTTCCTTTATTTTGGGGCCAAATTGCAGAAATTTCACTTATTTCAGGGTTATGAGTTAGAAATCCCCTTTATTTTGGGGCAAAAAGACAGAAATTCTCTTTTTTTGGGCTAAAAAGACAGAAATTCCACTTATTTAGAGGCAAAAAGGCAGAAATTCCCATTATTTTGGGGCAAAAAGGCAGAAATTCACCTTATTTTGGGGTAAAATTGCAGAAATTTCACATATTTCAGAGTAAACAGTCAGAAATTCCCATTATTTTGGGGAAAATTGCAGAAATTTCACTTATTTCAGGGTAATAAGTCAGAAATTCCCCTTATTTTGGGGCAAAAATAACAGAAATTCCCTTTGTTTTGGGGGAAAATTGCAAAAATTCCACTTATTTAGAGGTAAAAGACAGAAATTCACCTTATTTTGGAGCAAAAATGAAGAAATTTCCTTTTTTTATGGCAAAAATTATGCATTCCCCTTATTTTCGGGTAAAAAGGCAGAAATTCCCCGTATTTTGGAGCAAAATTGCAGAAATTCCTTTAATTGTGGGGCAAAAGAGCATAAATTCCCTATATGTTGGGGCAAAAAGACAGAAATTCCACTTATTTTGGGGCAAAACTCGGAAATTCCACTTATTTTGGGGCAAAATTCCAGAAATTTCCCTTATTTTGGAGCAAAATTGAGAAATTTCACTTATTTTGCGGCAAAATTGCAGAAATTTCACTTATTTCAGGGAAAAATAGCAGAAATTTTCCTTATTTTTGGGCAAAAATGCAGAAATTCTTAATATTTTTTGGCATAAATGCAGGAATTCCCTTTATTTTGAGGTAAAAAGGCTGAAATTTCTTTTATTTGGGGGCAAAAAGGCAAAAATTTCCCTTATTTTGGGGCAAAGAAACAAAAATTCCCCTAATTTTGTGGCAAAAAGGCAGAAATTTCTTTTATTTTGGGGCAAAATTGCAGAAATATCACTTTTTTCAGGGCATAACTCAAAAATTCCTTTGATTTTGGGGCAAAAAGACAGAAATTCCATTTATTTTTGGGTAAAAAGGAAGAAATTTTACTTATTTTTAGGTTAAAAGACAGAAATTCCTCTAATTCTGGGGCAAAAATGAAGAAATTTCCCTTTTTTGTGGCAAAAGGTATACTTTTCCCTTACTTTCGGGATAAAAAGCAGAAATTCCCCGTATTTTGAAGCAAAATTGCAGAAATTCTCATAATTTTCGGGCAAAAAGACAGAAAATCTCCTTTTTTTCGGCAGCAAACAGTCAGAAATTCCCCTTATTTTGGGGCAAAATTGCAGAAATTTCCTTTACATTGGTGCAAAATTGCAGAAATTTCCTTTATTTTGGGGCAAAATTGCAGAAATTTCACTTATTTCAGGGTAATAAGTTAGAAATCCCCCTTATTTTGGGGCAAAAAAGACAGAAATTCCCTTTGTTTTGGGGGAAAAAGACAGAAATTCCACTTATTTAGAGGCAAAAAGGCAGAAATTCCCATTATTTTGGGGCAAAAAGGCAGAAATTCACCTTATTTTGGGGTAAAATTGCAGAAATTTCACATATTTCAGGGCAAAAAGGCAGAAATTTCCTTTATTTTGGGGCAAAATTGCAGAAATTTCACTTATTTCAGGGTAATAAGTCAGAAATTCCCCTTATTTTGGGGAAAAAATAACAGAAATTCCCTTTATTTTGGGGGAAAATTGCAGAAATTCCACTTATTTAGAGGCAAAAAGGCAGAAATTCCCCTTATTTTGGAGCAAAAATGAAGAAATTTCCCTTTATATGGCAAAAAGGTATGCATTCCCCTTATTTTCGGGCAAAAAGGCAGAAATTCCCCGTATTTTGGAGCAAAATTTCAGAAATTCCTTTAATTGTGGGTCAAAAGGGCAGAAATTCCCTATATAGTGGGACAAAAATACAGAAATTCTCCTTATTTTGGGGCAAAACTCAGAAATTCCACTTATTTTGGGGCAAAATTCCAGAAATTTCCCTTATTTTGGAGCAAAATTGCAGAAATTTCACTTGTTTTGGGGCAAAATTGCAGAAATTTCACTTATTTCAGGGAAAAAAGGCAGAAATTTTCCTTATTTTGGGGCAAAAATTCAGAAATTCTTAATATTTTGTGGCAAAAATGCAGGAATTCCCTTTATTTTGAGGTAAAAAGGCTGAAATTTCTTTTATTAGGGGGCAAAAAGGCAGAAATTTCCCTTATTTTGTGGCAAAAAGGCAGAAATTTCTTTTATTTTGGAGCAAAATTGCAGAAATTTCACTTATTTCAGGGCATAATTCAAAAATTCCTTTTATTTTGAGGCAAAAAGACAGAAATTCCGTTTATTTTTGGGTCAAAAGGCAGAAATTTCACTTATTTTGAAGGAAAAAGGCAGAAATCTCTCTTATTTTGGGGCAAAAATGAAGAAATTTCCCTTTTATGTGGCAAAAGGTATACATTCCCCTTACTTTTGGGATAAAAAGCAGAAATTCCCCGTATTTTGAAGCAAAATTGCAGAAATTCTCATAATTTTCGGGCAAAAAGGCAGAAATTCTTCTTATTTTGGGGCAAAAAGACAGAAAATCTTCTTTTTTCGGGAGCAAACAGTCAGAAATTCCCCTTATTTTGGGGCAAAATTGCAGAAAATTCCTTTACATTGGGGCAAAATTGCAGAAATTTCTCTTATTTTGGGGCAAAATTGCAGAAATTTCACTTACTTCAGGGTAATAAGTCAGAAATTCCCCTTATTTTGGGGCAAAAAAACAGAAATTCCCTTTGTTTTGGGGGAAAAAGACAGAAATTCAAATTATTTAGAGGCAAAAAGGCAGAAATTCTCCGTATTTTGGAGCAAAATTGCAGAAATTTCCCTAATTGTGGGGCAAAAAGGCAGAAATTCCCTATATTGTGGGGCAAAAAAACAGAAATTCTCATTATTTTGGGGCAAAAAGGCCGAAATTCACCTTATTTTGGGGTAAAATTGCAGAAATTTCACATATTTAAGGGCAAAAAGGCAAAAATTTCCCTTATTTTGGAGCAA
Organism: Micromys minutus; assembly: GCF_963924665.1. Lineage (NCBI taxonomy): Eukaryota > Metazoa > Chordata > Mammalia > Rodentia > Muridae > Micromys > Micromys minutus. The sequence continues at coordinate 2,374,964 of NW_027667830.1, read as the reverse complement.
AATTGCAGAAATTTCACTTATTTCAGGGAAAAAAGGCAGAAATTCTTCGTATTTTGTGGCAAAAAGGCAGAAATTCCTTATATTTTGTGGCAAAAATGCAAAATTCCCCTTATTTTGTAGTAAAAAGGCTGAAATTCCCCTCCTTTGTGGGCAAAAAGGCAGAAATTCACCTTATTTTGGGCAAAATTGCAGATATTTCACTTATTTCAGAGTAATAAGTCAGAAATTCCCATTATTTGGGGGCAAAAAAGTCAGAAATTCCCTTTGTTTTGGAGGAAAAAGACAGAAATTCCACTCATTTAAGGCAAAAAGGCAGAAAATCCCCTTATTTTGGAGCAAAAATGAAGAAATTTCACTTTCTTATGGCAAAAAGGTATGCATTCCCCTTATTTTCGGGCAAACAGGCAGAAATTCCCCGTATTTTGGAGCAAAATTGCAGAAATTCCCCTAATTTTGGGGCAAAAGGAAGAAATTACCCTTATTTTGGGGCAAAATTCCAGAAATTTCCTTTATTTTGGGGCAATATTGCAGAAATTTACCTTATTATGGGGCAAAATTGCAGAAATTTCCCTTATTTGGGGCAAAATTGCAGTAATTTTACTTATCTTCAGGTAAAAAGGCTGAAATTTCCTTTATTTTGGGGCAAAAAAGGAGAAATTCCTCTTATTTCCGGGCAAAATTGTAGAAATTTTCCTTATTATGGGGCAAAAAGGTAGAAATTCTGTAAATTATGTGGCAAAAATGCAGAAATTTTCCTTATTTTGAGGTAAAAAGGCTGAAATTCCCCTTATTTGGGGGCAAAAAGGCAGAAATTTCCCTTATTTTGGGACAAAATTGCAGAAATTTTACTTATTTCAGGGTAATATGTCAGAAATTCCCCTTATTTTGGGGCAAAAAAGACAGAAATTTCCTTTGTTTTGGGGGAAAAAGACAGAAATTCTACTTATTTAGAGGCAAGAAGGCAGAAATTCTCCTTATTTTGGGGCAAAAATGAAGAAATTTCCCTTTTATATGGCAAAAAGGTATGCATTCCCCTTATTTTCGGGGAAAAAGGCCGAAATTCACCGTATTTTGGAACAAAATTGCAGAAATTCCCATATTTGTGGGGCAAAAAGGCAGAAATTCCCTATATGTTGGGGCAAAAAGACAGAAATTCTCCTTATTTTGGGGCAAAACTCAAAATTTCCACTTTTTTTAGGTAAAATTGCAGAAATTTCATTTATTTCAGGGAAAAATGCAGAAATTTTCCTTATTTTGGGGCAAAAAGGCAGAAATTCATAATATTTTGTGGCAAAAACACAGAAATTCCCCATATTTTCAGGTAAAAAGGCTGAAATTTCCCTTAATTGGGGGCAAAAATGCAGAAATTTCCCTTATTTTGGGTAAAAATTGCAGAAATTTTACTTATTTCAGGGTAATAATTCAGAAATTCTCCTTATTTTGGGGCAAAAAAGACAGACATTCCCTTTGTTTTGTGGGAAAAAGAAATTCCACTTATTTAGAGGCAAAAAGGCAGAAATTCCCCTTATTTTGGAGCAAAAATGAAGAAATTTCACTTTTTTATGGCAAAATGTAAGCATTCCCCTTATTTTCGGTCAAAAAGGAAGAAATTCCCCGTATTTGGGAGCAAAATTGCAGAAATTCCCCTAATTTTGAGGCAAAAGGCAAAAATTCCCATTATTTTGGGACAAAATTCAGAAATTCCCCTTATTTTGTGGCAAAATTGCAGAAATTTCCCATATTAAGGGGAAAAATTGCAGAAATTTCCCTTATTTTAGGGCAAAATTGCAGAAATTTCCCTTATTTCAGAGAAAAAAAGCAAATGTTTTTTCTTATTTTGGGGCAAAAAACCAGAAATTCTCATTATTTTGGGGCAAAAAGGCCGAAATTCACCTTATTTTGGGGTAAAATTGCAGAAATTTCACATATTTAATGGCAAAAAGGCAAAAATTTCCCTTATTTTGGAGCAAAATTGCAGAAATTTCACTTATTTCAGGGAAATAAGTCAGAAATTTTCCTTATTTTGGGGAAAGAAAACAGAAATTCTCTTTGTTTTGGGAAAAAAGACAGAAATTCCACTTATTTAGAGGCAAAAAGGCAGAAATTCCCCTTATTTTGGAGCAAAAATGAAGAAATTTCCTTTTTCTATGGCAAAAAGGTATGCATTCCTCTTATTTTCAGGCAAAAAGGCAGAAATTCCCTGTATTTTGGAGCAAAATTGCAGAAATTTCCCTAATTGTTGGGCAAAAAGACAGAAATTCTCCTTATTTTGGGGCAAAATTCAGAAATTCCACTTATTTGGGGGCAAAATTGCAGAAATTTCACTTATTTCAGGGAAAAAAGGCAGAAATTTTCATTATTTTGGGGCAAAAATGCAGAAATTCCTTATATTTTGTGGCAAAAATAAAAAATTCCCCTTATTTTGTAGTAAAAACGCTGAAATTCCCCTCATTTGGGGGCAAAAAGGCAGAAATTCACCTTATTTTGGGGCAAAATTGCAGAAATTTCACTTATTTCAGAGTAATAAGTCAGAAATTCCCATTATTTGGGGGCAAAAAAATCAGAAATTCCTTTTGTTTTGGGGGAAAAAGACAGAAATTCCACTTATTTAGAGGCAAAAAGGCAGAAATTCCCTTTATTTTGGAGCAAAAATGAAGAAATTTCATTTTTTATGGCAAAAAGTTATGCATTCCCCTTATTTTCGGGCAAACAGGCAGAAATTCCCCATATTATGGAGCAAAATTGCAGAAATTCCCCTAATTTTGGGGCAAAAGGCAGAAATTCCCTTTATTTTGGGGTAAAAATCAGAAATTCCCCTTATTTTGGGGCAAAATTCCAGAAATTTCCTTTATTTTGGGGCAAAATTGCAGAAATTTCCTTTATTTGGGGCAAAATTGCAGTATATTTACTTATCTTCAGGTAAAAAGGCTGAAATTTCCTTTATTTTGGGGCAAAAAAGGAGAAATTCCTCTTATTGGGGCAAAATTGTAGAAATTTTGCTGATTATGGGGCAAAAAGGCAGAAATTCTGTAAATTTTGTGGCAAAAATGCAGAAATTCCCCTTATTTTGAGGTAAAAAGGCTGAAATTCCCCTTATTTGGGGGTAAAAAAAGGCAGAAATTTCCCTTATTTTGGGACAAAATTGCAGAAATTTTACTTATTTCAGGGTAATATGTCAGAAATTCCCCTTATTTTGGGGCAAAAAAGACAGAAATTTCCTTTGTTTTGGGGGAAAAAGACAGAAATTCCACTTATTTAGAGGCAAAAAGGCAGAAATTCTCCTTATTTTGGGGCAAAAATGAAGAAATTTCCCTTTTATATGGCAAAAAGGTATGCATTCCCCTTATTTTCGGGGAAAAAGGCCGAAATTCACCATATTTTGGAACAAAATTGCAGAAATTCCCCTATTTGTCGGGCAAAAAGGCAGAAATTCCCTATATGTTGGGGCAAAAAGACAGAAATTCTCCTTATTTTGTGGCAAAACTCAGAAATTCCACTTATTTTAGGTAAAATTGCAGGAATTTCATTTATTTCAGGGAAAAATGCAGAAATTTTCTTTATTTTGGGGCAAAAAGGCAGAAATTCCTAATATTTTGTGGCAAAAACGCAGAAATTCCCCTTATTTTCAGGTAAAAAGGCTGAAATTCCCCTTATTTGGGGGCAAAAAGGCAGAAATTTCTCTTATTTTGGGTCAAAATTGCAGAAATTTCACTTATTTCAGGGTAATAATTCAGAAATTCTCTTTATTTTGGGGCCAAAAAGACAGAAATTCCTTTTGTTTTGGGGAAAAAAGACAGAAATTCCACTTATTTAGAGGCAAAAAGGCAGAAATTCCCCTTATTTTGGAGGAAAAATGAAGAAATTTCACTTTTTTATGGCAAAATGTAAGCAATCCCCTTATTTTCGGTCAAAAAGGCAGAAATTCCTTGTATTTGGGAGCAAAATTGCAGAAATTCCCCTAATTTTGGGGCAAAAGGCAAAAATTCCCTTTATTTTGGGGCAAAAATCAGAAATTCCCCTTATTTTGGGGCAAAATTCCAGAAATTTCCTTTATTTTGGGGCGAAATTTCAGAAATTTCCCTTATTTGGGGCAAAATTGCAGAAATTTCACTTATTTTAAGGTAAAAAAACTTGATATTTAATTTATTTTGGGGCAAAAATGGAAAAATTCCTCTTATTTGGGGCAAAATTGCAGTAATTTTCCTTATTTTGGGGCAAAAAAGCGGAAATTCTGTATATTTTGTGGCAAAAAGACAGAAATTTCCCTTATTTAGAAGTAATAAGGTTGAAATTCCCTTTATTTGGGGGCAAAAAGGATGAAATTCCCCTTATTTGGGGGCAAAAAGGCAGAAATTTGACTTATTTTGGGGCATAATTGCAGAAATTTCACTTATTTCAGGGAAAAAAGGCAGAAATTTTCCTTATTTTGGGGCAAAAAGCAGAAATTCCTAATATTTTGTGGAAAAAATGCAGTAATTCCCCATATTTTGAGGTAAAAAGGATGGAATTTTCCTTATTTGGGGGCAAAAATGCAGAAATTTCCTTATGTTTGGGCAAAATTGCAGAAATTTCACTTATTTCAGGGAAAAAAGGCAGATATTTTCTTTATTTTGGGGCAAAAAGACAGAAGTTTTCTTTGTTTTGGAAAAAAAAGACAGAAATTCTACTTATTTAGAGGCAAAAAGGAAGAAATTCCCATTATTTTGGAGCAAAAATGAAGAAATTTCACTTTTTTTATGGCAAAAATGTATGCATTCCCCTTATTTTCAGGCAAAAAGAAAGAAATTCCCCGTATTTTGGAGCAAAATTGCAGAAATTCCCATAATTTTGGGGCAAAAGGCAGAAATTCCCTTTATTTTGGGGTAAAAATCAGAAATTCCCCTTATTTTGGGGCAAAATTCCAGGAATTTTTTTTATTTTGGGGCAAAATTGCAGAAATTTACCTTATTTTGGGCAAAATAGCAGTAATTTCACTTATATTCAGGAAAAAAGGCTGAAATTGCCTTTTTTGGGGGCAAAAAAGGAGAAATTCCCCTTATTTTGGGCAAAATTGCAAAAATTTTCCTTATGATGGGGCAAAAAGGCAGAAATTCCGTAAATTTTGTGGCAAAAATGCAGAAATTCCCCTTATTTTGAGGTAAAAAGGCTGAAATTCCCCTTATTTGGGGGCAAAAAGGCAGAAATTTTCCTTATTTTGGGACAAAATTGCAGAAATCTTACTTATTTCAGGGTAATAAGTCAGAAATTCCCCTTATTTTGGGGCAAAAAAGACAAAAATTCCTTTTGTTTTTAAGGAAAAAGACAGAAATTCCACTTATTTAGAGGCAAAAAGGCAGAAATTCTCATTATTTTGGAGCAAAAATGAAGAAATTTCCCTTTTATATGGCAAAAAGGTATGCATTCCCCTTATTTTCAGGCAAAAAGGCAGAAATTCCCCGTATTTTGGAGTAAAATTGCAGAAATTCCCCGAATTGTGGGGCAAAAAGGCAGAAATTCCCTATATGTTGGGGCAAAAAGTCAGAAATTCTCTTTATTTTGGGGCAATATTCAGAAATTCCACTTATTTTGGGGCAAAATTGCATAAATTTCACTTATTTCAGGGAAAAAATGCAGAAATTTCCCTTATTTTGGGGCAAAAAGGCAAAATTCCTTATATTTTGTGGCAAAAATGCAGAAATTCCCCTTATTTTCAGGTAAAAAGGCTGAAATTCTCCGTATTTGGGGGCAAAAAAGCAGAAATTTCCTTTATTTTTGGGCAAAATTGCAGAAATTTACCTTATTTTTGGGCAAAATTTCAGATATTTCCCTTATTTGGGGAAAAATTGCAGAAATTTCACTTATTTTAAGGTAAAAAGGATGATATGTTATATATTTTGGGGCAAAAAGGGAGAAATTCCCCTTATTTTGGGCAAAATTGCAGTAATTTTTTTATTTTGGGGCAAAAAGGCAGAAATTCCGTATATTTTGTGGAAAAAGGCAGAAATTTCCCTTATTTAGAGGTAATAAGGTTGAAATTCCCCTTATTTGGGGGCAAAAAGGCTGAAATTCCCCTTATTTGGGGGCAAAAAGGCAGAAATTTCCCTTATGTTGGGGCAATATTGCAGAAATTTCTCTTAATTCAGAAAAAAAAGGCTGAAATATTCTTTATTTTGGGGCAAAAAGACAGAAATTCTCTTTGTTTTGGGAAAAAAAGACAGAAATTCCACTTATTTAGAGGCAAAAAAGAAGAAATTTCATTATTTTGGAGCAAAAATGAAGAAATTTCCCTTTTTTATGGCAAAAAGGTATGCATTCCCCTTATTTTTGGGCAAAAAGGCAGAAATTCCCCTTATTTTGGGGCAAAAAGATGAAATCCCTAATTTTTGGCTAAAATTGAAGAAATTTCACTTATTTCAGGAGAAAAAGGCAGAAATTCCAATTAATGTCGGGCAAAAAGGAAGAAATGACCTGTATTTTGGAGCAAAATAGCAGAAATTCCCCTAATATTGGTGCAAAAATGCAGAAATTCCCTTTATTTTGAAGGAAAAAGGCAGAAATTGTCCATATTTTGGTGCAAAAATCAGAAATTTCCCTTATTTTGAGGTAAAATGCTGAAATTCCCCTTATTTGGGGGCAAAATAGCAGAAGTTTCCCTTATTATGGGGAAAAATTGCAGAAATTTCCCTTATTTTAAGGCAAAATTGCAGAAATTTCACTAATTGTGGGGCAAAAAGGCAGAAATTCTCCATATTTTGGGGCAAAACTCAGAAATTCCACTTATTTTAGGGCAAAATTCCAGAAATTTCCCTTATTTTGGGGCAAAATTGCAGAAATTTCACTTATTTTGGGGCAAAATTGCAGAAATTTCACTTATTTCAGGCAAAAAAGGCAGAAATTTTCCTTATTTTGAGGCAAAAACGCAGAAATTCCTAATATTTTGTGCCAAAATTCAGAAATTCCTTATATTTTGAGGTAAAAAGGCTGAAATTCCCCTTATTTGGGGGCAAAAAGGTAGAAATTTCCCTTATATTGGGGCAAAATTGCAGAAATTTCACTTATTTCAAGGTAATAAGTCAGAAATTTTTCTTATTCTGGGGCAAAAAAGACAGAAATTCCCTTTGTTTTGGGGGAAAAAGACAGAAATTCCACTTATTTTGAGGCAAAGAAGCAGAAATTTCGCTTATTTTGAAGCAAAAATGAAGAAATTTCTCTTTTTTATGGCAAAAAGGTATGCATTCTTCTTATTTTCGGGGAAACAGGCAGAAATTCCCCATATTGTGGGGCAAAAGGCAGAAATTCCCATTATTTTGGGGCAAAAATCACAAATTTAACTTATTTTTAGGCAAAATTGCAGAAATTTCATTTATTTCATGGCAAAAAGTCAGAAATTCCCCTTATTTTGGGGCAAAAAGCAGAAATTTCTTTTATTATGGTACAAAATTGAAGAAATTTTCCTTATTTTGGAACAAAAAGGCAGAAATTCCCCATATTTTTGGGCAAAAGGCAGAAATTCTTCTTATTTTAAGGTAAAATGCCGAAATTCCCCTTATTTAGAGGTAAAATGCAGAAATTCCCCAAATATTGGGGGAAAATGCAGAAATTCCCTTTATTTTGGGGCTAAAAGGAAGAAATTAACCGTATTTTGAAGCAAAATTGCAGAAATTCTCATAATTTTCGGGCAAAAAGGCAGAAATTCTTATTTTGGGGCAAATAGACAGAAAATCTCCTTTTTTAGGGAGCATAAAGTCAGAAATTTCCCTAATTTTGGGGCAAAATTGCAGAAATTTACTTTACATTGGGGCAAAATTGCAGAAATTTCCCTTATTTTGAGGCAAAATTGCAGAAATTTCACTTATTTCAGAAAAAAGGCAGAAATTTTCTTATTTTGGGGCAAAAAGACAGTAATTTCTTTTATTTTGGTACAAAATTGCAGAAATTTTTCTTATTTTGGGGCAAAAAGGCAGAAATTCCCCATATTTTGGGGCAAAAAAGAAGAAATTCCCCTTATTTTGAGGTAAAAAGGCTGAAATTCCCCTTATTTTCGGGCAAAAAGTCAGAAATTTTCCTTATTTTGGTGCAAAAAGGCAGAAATTTTGTTTATTTTTAGGGAAAAGGCAGAAATTGCACTTATTTTGAGTCAAAAAGGCAGAAAATCCCCATATTTTGGGGCAAAAATGAAGAAATTTCCCTTTTTTATGGCAAAAAGGAAAACATTTTCTTTATTTTCAGGCAAAAAGGCAGAAATTCCCCATATTTTGGAGCAAAATTGCAGAAATTCCCCTAATTTTGGGGCAATAGCCAGAAATTCCCTTTATTTTGGGGCAAAAATCAGAAATTCCCCTTATTTTGGGGCAAAATTCCAGAAATTTTCTTTATTTTGGGGCAAAATTGCAGGAATTTACCTTTTTTTGGAACAAAATTGCAGAAATTTCTCTTATTTGGGGCAAAATTGCAGAAATTTCTCTTATTTTCAGGTTAAAAAGTCTTAAATTTCCTTTATTTTGGGCAAAAAGGGAGAAATTCCTCTTATTTTGGGGCAAAATTGCAGAAATTTTCCTTATTTTTGGGCAAAAAGGCAGAAATTCCGTATATTTTGTGGCAAAAAGGCAGAAATTTCCTTTATTTTGTGGTAATAAGGTTGAAATTTCCCTTATTTTGGGGCAAAAAAGGCAGAAATTCCCCTTATTTTGGGGAAAAATTGCAGAAATTTCAAATATTTCAGGGCAAAATGGCAGAAATTCCCCTTATTTTGGGGCAAAAAAATGAAATCCCTAATTTTTGGTGAAAATTGAAGAAATTTCACTTATTTCGGGACAAAAAGCCAGAAATTCCAATTAATTTCAGGCAAAAAGGCAGAAATGACCCGTATTTTGGAGCAAAATTGCAGAAATTCCCATAATATTGGTGCAAAAATGCAGAAATTCCCATTATTATGAGGAAAAAAGGGGAAAATTCTCCATATATTGGTGCAAAAATCAGTAATTTCCCTTATTTTGAGGTAAAATTCTCAAATTCCCCAAATTTTAGGGCAAAAGGCAAAAATTTCCCTTATATTGGGGCAAATTTGCAGAAATTTCACTTATTTAGGGGTAATAAGTCAGAAATTTTCCTTATTTTGAGGCAAAAAAGAAAGAAATTCCCTTTGTTTTGGGGGAAAAACAGAAATTCCACTTATTTAGAGGCAAAAAGGCAAAAGTTCCCCTTATTTTGGAGCAAAAATGAAGAAATTTCCCTTTTTTATGGCAAAAAGGTATGCATTCTTTTTATTTTCGGGCAAAAAGGCAGAAATTCCCCAAATTTTGGGGCAAAAGGCAGAAATTCCACTTATTTTGGGGCAAAATTGCAGAAATTTTCTTTATTTTGGGGCAAAATTGCAGAAATTTCACTTATTTTGGGGCAAAATTGCAGAAATTTCACTTATTTCAAGGAAAAAAGGCAGAAATTTTCCTTATTTTGGGGCAAAAATTCAGAAATTCCTAATATTTTGTGCCAAAATTTAGAAATTCCCATTATTTTGAGGTAAAAATTCTGAAATTCCCCTTATTTGGGGGCAAGAAGGCAGAAATTTCCCTTATATTGGGGCAAAATTTCAGAAATTTCACTTATTTCAGGGTAATAAGTCTGAAATTTTCCTTATATTGGGGCAAAAAAGACAGAATTTCCTTTTGGTTTGGTTGAAAAAGAAAGAAATTCCACTTATTTAGAGGCAAAAAGCAGAAATTCCCTTTATTTTGGAGCAAAAATGAAGAAATTTAACTTTTTTATGGCTAAAAGGTATGCATTCTTCCTATTTTCGGGCAAAAAGGCAGAAATTCCCCATATTTTGGGGCAAACGGCAGAAATTCCCTTTATTTTGGGGAAAAAAGGCAAACATTTCCCTTATTTTGGGGCAAAATTGCAGAAATTTCATTTATTTCAGGGCAAAAATTCAGAAATTCCCCTTATTTTGGGGCAAAAAGCAGAAATTTCTTTTATTATGGTACAAAATTGAAGAAATTTTCCTTATTTTGGAACAAAAAGGCAGAAATTCCCCATATTTTTGGGCAAAAGGCAGAAATTCTTCTTATTTTAAGGTAAAATGCCGAAATTCCCCTTATTTAGAGGTAAAATGCAGAAATTCCCCAAATATTGGGGGAAAATGCAGAAATTCCCTTTATTTTGGGGCTAAAAGGAAGAAATTAACCGTATTTTGAAGCAAAATTGCAGAAATTCTCATAATTTTCGGGCAAAAAGGCAGAAATTCTTATTTTGGGGCAAATAGACAGAAAATCTCCTTTTTTAGGGAGCATAAAGTCAGAAATTTCCCTAATTTTGGGGCAAAATTGCAGAAATTTACTTTACATTGGGGCAAAATTGCAGAAATTTCCCTTATTTTGAGGCAAAATTGCAGAAATTTCACTTATTTCAGAAAAAAGGCAGAAATTTTCTTATTTTGGGGCAAAAAGACAGTAATTTCTTTTATTTTGGTACAAAATTGCAGAAATTTTTCTTATTTTGGGGCAAAAAGGCAGAAATTCCCCATATTTTGGGGCAAAAAAGAAGAAATTCCCCTTATTTTGAGGTAAAAAGGCTGAAATTCCCCTTATTTTCGGGCAAAAAGTCAGAAATTTTCCTTATTTTGGTGCAAAAAGGCAGAAATTTTGTTTATTTTTAGGGAAAAGGCAGAAATTGCACTTATTTTGAGTCAAAAAGGCAGAAAATCCCCATATTTTGGGGCAAAAATGAAGAAATTTCCCTTTTTTATGGCAAAAAGGAAAACATTTTCTTTATTTTCAGGCAAAAAGGCAGAAATTCCCCATATTTTGGAGCAAAATTGCAGAAATTCCCCTAATTTTGGGGCAATAGCCAGAAATTCCCTTTATTTTGGGGCAAAAATCAGAAATTCCCCTTATTTTGGGGCAAAATTCCAGAAATTTTCTTTATTTTGGGGCAAAATTGCAGGAATTTACCTTTTTTTGGAACAAAATTGCAGAAATTTCTCTTATTTGGGGCAAAATTGCAGAAATTTCTCTTATTTTCAGGTTAAAAAGTCTTAAATTTCCTTTATTTTGGGCAAAAAGGGAGAAATTCCTCTTATTTTGGGGCAAAATTGCAGAAATTTTCCTTATTTTTGGGCAAAAAGGCAGAAATTCCGTATATTTTGTGGCAAAAAGGCAGAAATTTCCTTTATTTTGAGGTAATAAGGTTGAAATTTCCCTTATTTTGGGGCAAAAAAGGCAGAAATTCCCCTTATTTTGGGGAAAAATTGCAGAAATTTCAAATATTTCAGGGCAAAATGGCAGAAATTCCCCTTATTTTGGGGCAAAAAAATGAAATCCCTAATTTTTGGTGAAAATTGAAGAAATTTCACTTATTTCGGGACAAAAAGCCAGAAATTCCAATTAATTTCAGGCAAAAAGGCAGAAATGACCCGTATTTTGGAGCAAAATTGCAGAAATTCCCATAATATTGGTGCAAAAATGCAGAAATTCCCATTATTATGAGGAAAAAAGGGGAAAATTCTCCATATATTGGTGCAAAAATCAGTAATTTCCCTTATTTTGAGGTAAAATTCTCAAATTCCCCAAATTTTAGGGCAAAAGGCAAAAATTTCCCTTATATTGGGGCAAATTTGCAGAAATTTCACTTATTTAGAGGTAATAAGTCAGAAATTTTCCTTATTTTGAGGCAAAAAAGAAAGAAATTCCCTTTGTTTTGGGGGAAAAACAGAAATTCCACTTATTTAGAGGCAAAAAGGCAAAAGTTCCCCTTATTTTGGAGCAAAAATGAAGAAATTTCCCTTTTTTATGGCAAAAAGGTATGCATTCTTTTTATTTTCGGGCAAAAAGGCAGAAATTCCCCAAATTTTGGGGCAAAAGGCAGAAATTCCACTTATTTTGGGGCAAAATTGCAGAAATTTCCTTTATTTTGGGGCAAAATTGCAGAAATTTCACTTATTTTGTGGCAAAATTGCAGAAATTTCACTTACTTCAAGGAAAAAAGGCAGAAATTTTCCTTATTTTGGGGCAAAAATTCAGAAATTCCTAATATTTTGTGCCAAAATTTAGAAATTCCCATTATTTTGAGGTAAAAATTCTGAAATTCCCCTTATTTGGGGGCAAGAAGGCAGAAATTTCCCTTATATTGGGGCAAAATTTCAGAAATTTCACTTATTTCAGGGTAATAAGTCTGAAATTTTCCTTATATTGGGGCAAAAAAGACAGAATTTCCTTTTGGTTTGGTTGAAAAAGAAAGAAATTCCACTTATTTAGAGGCAAAAAGCAGAAATTCCCTTTATTTTGGAGCAAAAATGAAGAAATTTAACTTTTTTATGGCTAAAAGGTATGCATTCTTCCTATTTTCGGGCAAAAAGGCAGAAATTCCCCATATTTTGGGGCAAACGGCAGAAATTCCCTTTATTTTGGGGAAAAAAGGCAAACATTTCCCTTATTTTGGGGCAAAATTGCAGAAATTTCATTTATTTCAGGGCAAAAATTCAGAAATTCCCCTTATTTTGGGGCAAAAAGCAGAAATTTCTTTTATTATGGTACAAAATTGAAGAAATTTTCCTTATTTTGGAACAAAAAGGCAGAAATTCCCCATATTTTTGGGCAAAAGGCAGAAATTCTTCTTATTTTAAGGTAAAATGCCGAAATTCCCCTTATTTAGAGGTAAAATGCAGAAATTCCCCAAATATTGGGGGAAAATGCAGAAATTCCCTTTATTTTGGGGCTAAAAGGAAGAAATTAACCGTATTTTGAAGCAAAATTGCAGAAATTCTCATAATTTTCGGGCAAAAAGGCAGAAATTCTTATTTTGGGGCAAATAGACAGAAAATCTCCTTTTTTAGGGAGCATAAAGTCAGAAATTTCCCTAATTTTGGGGCAAAATTGCAGAAATTTACTTTACATTGGGGCAAAATTGCAGAAATTTCCCTTATTTTGAGGCAAAATTGCAGAAATTTCACTTATTTCAGAAAAAAGGCAGAAATTTTCTTATTTTGGGGCAAAAAGACAGTAATTTCTTTTATTTTGGTACAAAATTGCAGAAATTTTTCTTATTTTGGGGCAAAAAGGCAGAAATTCCCCATATTTTGGGGCAAAAAAGAAGAAATTCCCCTTATTTTGAGGTAAAAAGGCTGAAATTCCCCTTATTTTCGGGCAAAAAGTCAGAAATTTTCCTTATTTTGGTGCAAAAAGGCAGAAATTTTGTTTATTTTTAGGGAAAAGGCAGAAATTGCACTTATTTTGAGTCAAAAAGGCAGAAAATCCCCATATTTTGGGGCAAAAATGAAGAAATTTCCCTTTTTTATGGCAAAAAGGAAAACATTTTCTTTATTTTCAGGCAAAAAGGCAGAAATTCCCCATATTTTGGAGCAAAATTGCAGAAATTCCCCTAATTTTGGGGCAATAGCCAGAAATTCCCTTTATTTTGGGGCAAAAATCAGAAATTCCCCTTATTTTGGGGCAAAATTCCAGAAATTTTCTTTATTTTGGGGCAAAATTGCAGGAATTTACCTTTTTTTGGAACAAAATTGCAGAAATTTCTCTTATTTGGGGCAAAATTGCAGAAATTTCTCTTATTTTCAGGTTAAAAAGTCTTAAATTTCCTTTATTTTGGGCAAAAAGGGAGAAATTCCTCTTATTTTGGGGCAAAATTGCAGAAATTTTCCTTATTTTTGGGCAAAAAGGCAGAAATTCCGTATATTTTGTGGCAAAAAGGCAGAAATTTCCTTTATTTTGAGGTAATAAGGTTGAAATTTCCCTTATTTTGGGGCAAAAAAGGCAGAAATTCCCCTTATTTTGGGGAAAAATTGCAGAAATTTCAAATATTTCAGGGCAAAATGGCAGAAATTCCCCTTATTTTGGGGCAAAAAAATGAAATCCCTAATTTTTGGTGAAAATTGAAGAAATTTCACTTATTTCGGGACAAAAAGCCAGAAATTCCAATTAATTTCAGGCAAAAAGGCAGAAATGACCCGTATTTTGGAGCAAAATTGCAGAAATTCCCATAATATTGGTGCAAAAATGCAGAAATTCCCATTATTATGAGGAAAAAAGGGGAAAATTCTCCATATATTGGTGCAAAAATCAGTAATTTCCCTTATTTTGAGGTAAAATTCTCAAATTCCCCAAATTTTAGGGCAAAAGGCAAAAATTTCCCTTATATTGGGGCAAATTTGCAGAAATTTCACTTATTTAGAGGTAATAAGTCAGAAATTTTCCTTATTTTGAGGCAAAAAAGAAAGAAATTCCCTTTGTTTGGGGGGAAAAACAGAAATTCCACTTATTTAGAGGCAAAAAGGCAAAAGTTCCCCTTATTTTGGAGCAAAAATGAAGAAATTTCCCTTTTTTATGGCAAAAAGGTATGCATTCTTTTTATTTTCGGGCAAAAAGGCAGAAATTCCCCAAATTTTGGGGCAAAAGGCAGAAATTCCACTTATTTTGGGGCAAAATTGCAGAAATTTCCTTTATTTTGGGGCAAAATTGCAGAAATTTCACTTATTTTGTGGCAAAATTGCAGAAATTTCACTTACTTCAAGGAAAAAAGGCAGAAATTTTCCTTATTTTGGGGCAAAAATTCAGAAATTCCTAATATTTTGTGCCAAAATTTAGAAATTCCCATTATTTTGAGGTAAAAATTCTGAAATTCCCCTTATTTGGGGGCAAGAAGGCAGAAATTTCCCTTATATTGGGGCAAAATTTCAGAAATTTCACTTATTTCAGGGTAATAAGTCTGAAATTTTCCTTATATTGGGGCAAAAAAGACAGAATTTCCTTTTGGTTTGGTTGAAAAAGAAAGAAATTCCACTTATTTAGAGGCAAAATTTAGAAATTCCTTAAATTTTGAGGTAAAAAGCCTGACATTCCCCTTATTTGGGGGCAAAAACGTAGAAATTTCCCATATATTGGGGCAAAATTGCAGAAATTTCACTTATTTCAAGGTAATAAGTCAAAAATTTTCCTTATTTTGGGGCAACAAAGGCAGAAATTCCCTTTGTATTGGGGGAAAAAGACAGAAATTCCACTTATTTAAAGGCAAAGAAGCAGAAATTTCGCTTATTTTGGAGCAAAAATGAAGAAATTTCCCTTTTTTATGGCAAAAAGTTATGCATTCTTCTTATTTTCGGGGAAACAGGCAGAAATTCCCCATATTTTGGGGCAAAAGGCAGAAATTCCCCTTATTTTGGGGCAAAAGGCACAAATTTAACTTATTTTGAACAAAATTGCAAAAATTTCATTTATTTCAAGGCAAAAAGTCAGAAATTTCACTTATTTTGGGGCAAAAAGCAGAAATTTCTTTTATTATGGTACAAAATTGAAGAAATTTTCCTTATTTCGGAACAAAAAGGCAGAAATTCTCCATATTTTGGGGCAAAAGGCAGAAATTCTTCTTATTTTGAGGTAAAATGCAGAAATTCCCCAAATATTGGGGGTAAATGCAGAAATTCCCTTTATTTTGGGGCTAAAAGAAAGAAATTAACTGTATTTTGAAGCAAAATTGCAGAAATTCTCATAATTTTCGGGAAAAATGCAAAAATTCTTATTTTGGGGCAAAAAGACAGAAAATCTTTTTTTTTCGGGAGCATAAAGTCAGAAATTTCTCTTATTTTGGGGCACAATTGCAGAAATTTCCTTTACATTGGGGCAAAATTGCAGAAATTTCCCTTATTTTGAGGCAAAATTGCAGAAATTTCCTTATTTCAGAAAAAAGGCAGAATTTTTCTTATTTTGGGGCAAAAAGGCAGAAATTCCCCATATTTTGGGGCAAAAAGGAAGAAATTCCCCTTATTTTGAGGTAAAAAGGCTGAAATTCCCCTTATTTTCGGGCAAAAAGTCAGAAATTCTCCTTATTTTGGTGCAAAAAGACAGAAATTTTGTTTATTTTTAGGGAAAAGGCAGAAATTGCACTTATTTTGAATCAAAAAGGCGAAAAATTCCCATATTTTGGGGCAAAAATGAGGAAATTTAACTTTTTTATGGCAAAAAGGTAAACATTCCCTTTATTTTCAGGCAAAAAGGCAGAAATTCCCCATATTTTGGAGCAAAATTGCAGAAATTCCTCTAATTTTGGGGCAAAAGGCAGAAATTCCCTTTATTTTGGGGCAAAATGGCAGAAATTCACCTTATTTTGAAGTAAAATTGCAGAAATTTCACATATTTCATGGCAACAAGGCAGAAATTTCCCTTATTTTGGGGCAAAATTGCAGAAATTTCATTTATTTCAGGGCAAAAATTCAGAAATTCCCCTTATTTTGGGGCAAAAAGCAGAAATTTCTTTTATTATGGTACAAAATTAAAGAACTTTTCTTTATTTTGGAACAAAAAGGCAGAAATTCCCCATATTTTGGGGCCAAAGGCAGAAATTCTTCTTATTTTGAGGTAAAATGCAGAAATTCCCCTTATTTAGAGGTAAAATGCAGAAATTCATTTTGGAGCAAAAAGGCAGATATTCCCTTTTTTTGACGGCAAAAATACAGAAATTCTTCTTATTTCGGGGCAAAAATCAGAAATTTCCCTTATTTTGGGGCAAAATTTTAGAAATTGCTTTTATTTTGGTACAGAATTGCAGAAATTTTTTTTATTTTGTGGCAAAAGGCAGAAATTTGCCATAATTTGTTGCAAAAGGGCTGAAATTCCCCGTATTTTGAGGTAAAATGCTGAAATTCCAAATATTTTGGGGTTAAAAGGCAGAAATTCCCCTCATTTTGTTGCAAAAAGGCACAAATTTCCCTTATTTTCGGACAAAATTGCAGAAATTTCATTTATTTCAGGGCAAAAAGTCAGAAATTAATTTTATTTGGGGGCAAAAAGCAGAAATTTCTTTTATTTTGGGACATAATTGAAGAAATTTTCCTTATTTTGGAACAAAAATTCAGAAATTTCCCATATTTTGGGCAAAAGGCAGAAATTCCCCTTATTTTGGGGTAAAAAGGCTGAAATTCCCATTATTTTGGGGCAAAAAGGCAGAAATTTCCTTTACTTTGTGGCAAAAAGGTAGAAATTCCCATTAATTGGGGCAGAAAAGCAAAAATTTTCTATATTTGGGAGCCACAAGGCAGAAATTTCCCATATTTTGTGGCAAAAAGGCAGAAATTCCCCTAATTTGAAG
The DNA here is from genome assembly GCF_963924665.1 of Micromys minutus. Classification (NCBI taxonomy): domain Eukaryota; kingdom Metazoa; phylum Chordata; class Mammalia; order Rodentia; family Muridae; genus Micromys; species Micromys minutus. The sequence goes on along the minus strand of NW_027667830.1, from coordinate 2,357,894 downwards.
GTAAAATGATGAAATTCCCCTTATTTTGGCAAAAAGGCAATAATTCCCCTTATTTTGGGGCAAAATTGCAGAAATTTCACTTATTTCAGGGCAAAAAGTCAGAAATTTGCTTTAATTTGGGGCAAAAAGCAGAAATTCTCCTAATTTTGGGGCCAAAAACAGAAATTTCCCTTATTTTTGGGTAAAATTGCGAAAATTTCAAATATTTCAGGGCAAAAAGGCAGAAATTCCACTTTATTTCGGGCAATAAGGCAAAAATTCCCCGTATTTGGGAGCAAAATTTCAGAAATTCCCCTTATATTTGTGCAAAAATGCAGAAATTCCCTTTATTTTGGTGCAATAAGGCAAAAATTCCCCGTATTTTGAAGCAAAATTGCACATATTCCCCTAATTTTGAGGGAAAATGCAGAAATTCACATTATTTTGGGGCAAAAGACAGAAATTCTCTTTATTTTGGGGGCAAAATTCCAGAAATTTCCTTTATTTTGGGGCAAAATTGCAGAAATCTCCCTAATTTGGGGTCAAAATTACAGCAATTTCACTTATTTCAGGGAAAAAACGCAGAAATTTCTCTCATTTTGGGGCAAAACAGCAGAAATTACTTTTATTTTGGTACAAAATTGCAGAAAATTTTTTTATTTTGGGGCAAAAATACAGAAATTCCCCATATTTTAGGGCAAAAAGAAGAGATTCCCCTTATTATTAAGTAAAAAGGCTGAAATTCCTTTTATTTTGGGGCAAAAAGACAGAAATTCCCCTTATTTTGTGGCAAAAAAGCAGAAATTTCCCTTATTTTGAGGCAAAATTGGAGAAATTTTATTAATTTCAGGGCAAAATTCAAAAATTCCTTTTATTTTGGGGCAAAAATACAGAAATTCCGTATATTTTTGAGTAAAAAGGCAGAAATTTCACTTATTTTGACGTAAAAAGACAGAAATTTCTCTTATTTTGGGGCAAAAATACAGAAATTCCCCTTATTTTGTGGAACAAAGGCAGAAATTTTTTTTTATTTTAGGGCAAAATTGCAGAAATTTCACTAATTTCAGGGCATAATTCAAAAATTTCTTTTATTTTGGAGAAAAAAGACAGAAATTCAGTTTATTTTTGGGTAAAAAGGCAGAAAATTCACTTATTTTGAGGTAAAAAGGCAGAAATTCCTCTTATTTTGGGGCAAAAATGAAGAAATTTCCCTTTTTTGTGGCAAAAGGTATACATTACCCTTATTTTTAGGAAAAAATGCAGAAATTCTTCGTATTTTGGAGCAAAATTGCAGAAATTCCCCTAGTTGTGGGGCAAAAAGGCAGAAATTCTCTATTTGTTGGGGCAAAAAGACAGAAATTCTCCTTATTTTGCGGCAAAACTCAGAAAGTCCACTTATTTTAGGGCAAAATTCCAGAAATTTTCCTTATTTTGGGGCAAAATTGCAGAAATTTCACTTATTTTGGGGCAAAATTGCAGAAATTTCACTTATTTTGGGGCAAAATTGCAGAAATTCCCCTTATTTTAGGGCAAAATTGCAGAAATTTCCCTTATTTGGGGACAAAAAACAGAAATTTCCATTATTTTGGGGCAAAATTGCAAAAAATTCCTTTATTATGGGGAAAAATTGCAGAAATTTCTTTTATTTTAAGGCAAAATTGCAGAAATTTCACATATTTCAGAGAATAAAAGCAAAAATTTTTCATATTTTGGGGCAAAAAGGCAGAAATTCCCATTATTTTGGGGCAAAAAGGTAAAAATTCACCTTATTTTGGGGTAAAATTGCAGACATTTCACATATTTCAGGGCAAAAAGGCAGAAATTCCCGTTACTTGAGGGCATAAAGGCAGAAATTCCTTTTATTTTGGGAAAAAATTGCAGAAATTTCCCTTGTTTGGGGGCAAAAAGGCAGAAAATTCTCTTAATTTAGGGCAAAAAGGCAGAAATTCCCTGTATTTTAAAGCAAAATTGCAGAAATTATCTAAATATTGGAGCAAAAATGCAGAAATTCCCTTTATTTGGGGCACATCGGCAGAAGTTCCCCTTATGTTCGGGAAAAGAGGCAGAAATTCCCTGTATTTTGAAGCAAAGTTACAGAAACTCCCCTAATTTTGGGGCAAAAAGGCAGAAATTCCCCTTTTTGGGGGGCAAAAATACAGAAATTCTCCTTATTTCGGGGCAAAAATCAGAAATTTCCCTTATTTTGGGGCAAAATTTTAGAAATTTCTTTTATTTTGGTACAGAATTGCAGAAATTTTTCTTATTTTGTGGCAAAAAGGCAGAAATTCCCCATATTTTGGTGCAAAAAGGCTGAAATTCCCCTTTTTTTGAGGTAAAATGCTGAAATTCCCCATATTTTGGGGTTAAAAGGCAGAAATTCCCCTCATTTTGGGGCAAAAAGGCACAAATTTCCCTTATTTTCGGGCAAAATTGCAGAAATTTCATTTATTTCAGGGCAAAAAGTCAGAAATTACTTTTATTTTGGGGCAAAAAGCAGAAATTTCTTTTATTTTGGTACAAAATTGAAGAAATTTTCATTATTTTGGAACAAAAAGTCAGAAATTCCCCATATTTTGGGCAAAAGGCAGAATTTCCCCTTATTTTGGGGTAAAAAGGCTGAAATTCCAGTTATTTGGGGGCAAAAAGGCAGACATTCCCTTTACTTTGTGGCAAAAAGGCAGAAATTCCCATTAATTGGAGCAGAAAAGCAAAAATTTTCCTTATTTGGGGGCAATAAGGCAGAAATTCCCCATATTTTGTGGCAAAAAGGCAGAAATTCCCCTTATTTGAAGGTAAAATGCTGAAATTCCTCTTATTTTGGCAAAAAGGCAGAAATTCCCCCTAATTTGGGGCAAAACTGCAGAAATTTCACTTATTTCAGGGCAAAAAGTCAGAAATTTGCCTTAATTTGGCGCAAAAAGCAGAAATTCTCCTAATTTTGAAGCCAAAAACAGAAATTCTTCTTATTTTGGAGTAAAATTGTGGAAATTTCAAATATTTCAGGGCAAAAAGGCAGAAATTCCACTTTATTTCGGGCAATAAGGCAAAAATTCCCCGTATTTGGGAGCAAAATTTCAGAAATTCCCATTATATTGGTGCAAAAATGCAGAAATTTCCTTTATTTTGGTGCAATAAGGCAAAAAATCCCCGTATTTTGAAGCCAAATTGCACATATTCCCCTAATTTTGAGGGAAAATGCAGAAATTCACATTATTTTGGGGCAAAAAGACAGAAATTCTCATTATTTCAGGGCAAAAAGTCAAAAATTCCCCTTATTTTGGGGCAAAATTCCAGAAATTTCCTTTATTTTGGGGCAAAATTGCAGAAATCTCCCTAATTTTGGGGCAAAATTACAGAAATTTCACTTATTTCAGGGAAAAAACGCAGAAATTTCTCTTATTTTGGGGCAAAAAGGCAGAAATTACTTTTATTTTGGTACAAAATTGCAGAAATTTTTTTTATTTTGGGGCAAAAATACAGAAATTTCCCATATTTTAGGGCAAAAAGGAGAGATTCCCCTTATTATTAGGTAAAAAGGCTGAAATTCCTTTTATTTTGGGGCAAAAAGACAGAAATTCCCCTTATTTTGTGGCAAAAAAGCAGAAATTTCCCTTATTTTGAGGCAAAATTGGAGAAATTTCATTTATTTCAGGGCAAAATTCAAAAATTCTTTTTATTTTGGGGAAAAATACAGAAATTCCATATATTTTTGAGTAAAAAGGCAGAAATTTCACTTATTTTGACGTAAAAATGCAGAAATTCCTCTTATTTTGGGGCAAAAATGAAGAAATTTCCCTTTTTTGTGGCAAAAGGTAAACATTCCCCTTATTTTCGGGCAAAAAAGCAGAAATTCCCTGTATTTTGGAGCAAAATTGCAGAAATTCCCCTAATTGTGGGGCAAAAAGGCAGAAATTCCCTATATGTTTGGGCAAAAAGACAGAAATTCTCCTTTTTTTGGGGCAAAACTCAGAAATTTCACTTATTTTGGGGCAAAATTCCAGAAATTTTTCTTATTTTGAGATAAAATTGCAGAAATTTCAATTTTTTTGGGCCAAAATTGCAGAAATTTCACTTATTTCAGGGAAAAAAGGCAGAAATTTTTCTTATTTTGGGGCAAAAAGGCAGAAATTCCTTATATGTTGTGGCAAAAATGCAGAAATTCCCCTTCTTTTGAGGTAAAAAGGCAGAAATTTCCCTTATTTTGGGGCAAAAAAACAGAAATTCCCCTTATTTTGGGGCAAAATTACAGAAATTTCAATTATTTTGGGGAAAAATTTTTGAAATTTAAATTATTTCAGGGCAAAAATTTGGAAATTCCCCTTATTTTGGGGCAAAAAGACAGAAATTCCATTTATTTTTGGAAAAAAGTCACAATGCAGTTATTTTGAGTCAAAAAAGGCGGAAAATCCCCTTTATTGGGGTAAAAATGAAGAAATTTCCCTTTTTATGGCAAAAAGGTATACATTCCCTTTATTTTCGGGCAAAAAGGCAGAAATTCCCCTTATTTTGGAGCAAAATTGCAGAATTTCCCCTAATTTGGGGGCAAAAAGGCAGAAATTCCCCTTATTTTGGGGTAAAACTGCAGAAATTTCAATTATTTCGCGGCAAAAATGGCAGAAATTCCCCTTATTTTCTGCGAAAAAGGCAGAATATCCCCGTATTTTGGAGCAAAATTGCAGAAATTCACCTTATTTTGGCGTAAAACATGCAGTAATTTTCTTTGTTTTGGGGCAAAAAGGCAGAAATTCTCCTTATTTTAGGGCAAAAGGCAGAAATTCCCCTTATTTTAGGGCAAAATTGCAGAAATTTCCCTTATTTGGGGACAAAAAACAGAAATTTCCTTTATTTTGGGGCAAAATTGCAAAAAATTCCTTTATTATGGGGAAAAATTGCAGAAATTTCTTTTATTTTAAGGCAAAATTGCAGAAATTTTACATATTTCAGAGAAAAAAAGGAAAATTTTTTCATATTTTGGGGCAAAAAGGCAGAAATTCCCATTATTTTTGGGCAAAAAGGTAGAAATTCACCTTATTTTGGGGTAAAATTGCAGACATTTCACATATTTCAGGGCAAAAAGGCAGAAATTCTCGTTATTTGAGGGCATAAAGGCAGAAATTCCTGTTATTTTGGGATAAAATTGCAGAAATTTCTCTTGTTTGGGGGCAAAAAGGCAGAAAATCCCCTTAATTTTGGGCAAAAAGGCAGAAATTCCCTGTATTTTAAAGCAAAATTGCAGAAATTCCCTAAATATTGGAGCAAAAATGCAGAAATTCCCTGTATTTGGGGCACATCGGCAGAAGTTCCCCTTATTTTCGGGAAAAGAGGCAGAAATTCCCTGTATTTTGAAGCAAAGTTGCAGAAACTCCCCTAATTTTGGGGCAAAAAGGCAGAAATTCCCCTTTTTTGGGGCAAAAATACAGAAATTCTCCTTATTTCGGGGCAAAAATCTAAAATTTCCCTTATTTGGGGGCAAAATTTTAGAAATTTCTTATATTTTGATACAGAATTGCAGAAATTTTTCCTATTTTGTGGCAAAAAGGCAGAAATTCCCAATATTTTGGTGCAAAAAGGCAGAAATTCCCCTTATTTTGAGGTAAAATGCTGAAATTCCCCATATTTTGGGGTTAAAAGGCAGAAATTCCCCTCATTTTGGGGCAAAAAGGCACAAATTTCCCTTATTTTCGGGCAAAATTGCAGAAATTTCATTTATTTCAGGGCAAAAAGTCAGAAATTACTTTTATTTTGGGGCAAAAAGCAGAAATTTCTTGTATTTTGGTACAAAATTGAAGAAATTTTCCTTATTTTGGAACAAAAAGTCAGAAATTCCCCATATTTTGGGCAAAAGGCTGAAATTCCCCTTATTTTGTGATAGAAAGGCTGAAATTACCGTTATTTTGGGGCAAAAAGGCAGAAATTCCCTTTACTTTGTGGTAAAAAGGCAGAAATTCCCATTAATTGGGGAAGAAAAGCAAAAATTTTCCTTATTTGGGGGCAATAAGGCAGAAATTCCCCATATTTTGTGGCAAAAAGGCAGAAATTCCCTTTATTTGAAGGTAAAATGCTGAAATTCCCCTTATTTTGGCAAAAAGCCAGAAATTCCCCTTATTTTGGGGCAAAATTGCAGAAATTTCACTTATTTCAGGGCAAAAAGTCAGAAATTTGCTTTAATTTGGGGCAAAAAGCAGAAATTCTCCTAATTTTGGGGCCAAAAACAGAAATTCCCCTTATTTTGGGGTAAAATTGCGGAAATTTCAAATATTTCAGGGCAAAAAGGCAGAAATTCCACTTTATTTCGGGCAATAAGGCAAAAATTCCCCGTATTTTGGAGCAAAATTTAAGAAATTTCCTTTATATTGGTGCAAAAATACAGAAATTCCTTTTATTTTGGTGCAATAAGGCAAAAATTCCCCGTATTTTAAAGCCAAATTGCACATATTCCCCTAATTTTGAGGGAAAATGCAGAAATTCACATTATTTTGGGGCAAAAAGACAGAAATTCTCCTTATTTCAGTACGAAAAGTCAAAAATTCCCCTTATTTTGGGGCAAAATTTCAGAAATTTCCTTTATTTTGGGGCAAAATTGCAGAAATCTCCCTAATTTTGGGGCAAAATTACAGAAATTTCACTTATTTCAGGGAAAAAACGCAGAAATTTCTCTTATTTTGGGGCAAAAAGGCAGAAATTACTTTTATTTTGGTACAAAATTGCAGAAAATTTTTTTATTTTGGGGCAAAAATACAGAAATTCCCCATATTTTAGGGCAAAAAAGAGAGATTCCCCTTATTATTAGGTAAAAAGGCTGAAATTCCTTTTATTTTGGGGCAAAAAGACAAAAATTCCCCTTATTTTATGGCAAAAAAGCAGAAATTTCCCTTATTTTGAGGCAAAATTGGAGAAATTTCATTTATTTCAGGGCAAAATTCAAAAATTCCTTTTATTTTGGGGCAAAAATACAGAAATTCCGTATATTTTTGAGTAAAAAGGCAGAAATTTCACATATTTTGACGTAAAAAGACAGAAATTCCTATTATTTTGGGGCAAAAATGAAGAAATTTCCCTTTTTTGTGGCAAAAGGTAAACATTCTCCTTATTTTTGGGCAAAAAAGCAGAAATTCCCGGTATTTTGGAGCAAAATTGCAGAAATTCCCCTAATTGTGGGGCAAAAAGGCAGAAATTCCCTATATGTTTGGGCAAAAAGACAGAAATTCTCCTTATTTTGGGGCAAAACTCAGAAATTCCACTTATTTTGGGGCAAAATTCCAGAAATTCCTTTTATTTTGGGAAAAAATTGCAGAAATTTCAATTTTTTGGGCCAAAATTGCAGAAATTTCACTTATTTCGGGGAAAAAAGGCAGAAATTTTTCTTATTTTGGGGCAAAAAGGCAGAAATTCCTTATATTTTGTGGCAAAAAATGCAGATATTCCCCTTCTTTTGAGGTAAAAAGGCAGAAATTTCCCTTATTTTGGGGCAAAAATACAGATATTTCCCTTATTTTGGAGCAAAATTGCAGAAATTTCAATTATTTTGGGGAAAAATTTTTGAAATTTAACTTATTTCAGGGCAAAAAGTCGAAAATTCCCCTTTATTTTGGGGCAAAAAGCCAGAAATTCCATTTATTTTTGGAAAAAAGTCAGAAATTGCACATATTTTGAGTCAAAAAGGCGGAAAATCCCCTTATTTTGGGGTAAAAATGAAGAAATTTCCCTTTTTTGTAGCAAAAAGGTATACATTCCCTTTATTTTCGGGCAAAAAGGCAGAAATTCCCTGTATTTTGGAGCAAAATTGCAGAAATTCCCCTAATTTTGGGGCAAAAACGCAGAACTTCCCCTTATTTTGGGGTAAAACTGCAGAAATTTCACTTATTTCGCGGCAAAATGGTAGAAAATCCTTTTATTTTCGGCGAAAAAAGCAGAAAATCCCCATAATTTGGAGCAAAATTGCAGAAATTCACCTAATTTTAAGGTAAAACATGCTGTAATTTTCTTTATTTTGGGGCAAAAAGGCAGAAATTCCCCTTATTTTGGGGCAAAAGGCAGAAATTCCCCTTATTTTAGTGCAAAATTTCAGAAATTTCCCTTATTTGGGGACAAAAAACAGAAATTCCCTTTATTTTGTGGCAAAATTGTAGAAAATTCCTTTATTATGTGGAAAAATTGCAGAAATTTCTTTTATTTTAAGGCAAAATTGCAGAAATTTCACTTATTTCAGAGAAAAAAAGCAAAAATTTTTCTTATTTTAGGGCAAAATGCAGAAATTCCCATTATTTTGGGGCAAAAAGGTAGAAATTCACCTTATTTTGGGGTAAAATTGCAGACATTTCACATATTTCAGGGCAAAAAGGCAGAAATTCCCCTTATTTAGGGGCAAAAAGGCAGAAATTCCCCTTATTTTGGGATAAAATTGCAGAAATTTCCCTTGTTTGGGGGCAAAAAGGCAGAAAATCCCTTTAATTTCGGGCAAAAAGGCAGAAATTCCCCGTATTTTAGAGCAAAATTGCAGAAATTCCTCTAATATTGGGGCAAAAATGCAGAAATTCCCTTTATTTGGGGCAAATCGGCAGAAGTTTCCCTTATTTTCGGGAAAAGAGGCAGAAATTCCCTGTATTTCGAAGCAAAATTGCAGAAATTCCCCTAATTTGGGGGCAAAAAGGCAAAATTTCCCTTTATTTCGGGGCAAAAATCAGAAATTTCCTTTATTTTGGGGAAAAATTTTAGAAATTTCTTTTATTTTGGTACAGAATTGCAGAAATTTTTCTTATTTTGTGGCAAAAAGGCAGAAATTTTCCATATTTTGGTGCAAAAAGGCTGAAATTCCCCTTTTTTTGAGGTAAAATGCTTATATTCCCCATATTTTGGGGCAAAAAGGCAGAAATTCCCCTCATTTTGGGGCAAAAAGGCACAAATTTCCCTTATTTTCGGGCCAAATTGCAGAAATTTCATTTATTTCAGGGCAAAAAGTCAGAAATTACTTTTATTTTTGGGTAAAAAGCAGAAATTTCTTTTATTTTGGTACAAAATTGAAGAAATTTTCCTTATTTTGGAACAAAAAGTCAGAAATTCCACATATTTTGGGCAAAAGGCAGAAATTCCCTTTATTTTTGGGTAAAAAGCCTTAAATTCCCATTATTTTGGGGCAAAAAGGCAGAAATTCCCTTTACTTTGTGGCAAAAAGGCAGAAATTTCCGTTAATTGGGGCAGAAAAGCAAACCTTTTTTTTATTTGGGAGCAATATGGCAGAAATTCCCCATATTTTGTGGCAAAAGTCAAAAATTTTCCTTATTTTGGGGCAAAAAGACAGAAATTCCCCTTATTTAGTGGCAAAAAAGCAGAAATTTCCATTATTTTGAGGCAAAATTGGAGAAATTTCATTTATTTCAGGGCAAAATTCAAAAATTCTTTTTATTTTGGGGCAAAATTACAGAAATTCCATATATATTTTAGTAAAAAGGCAGAAATTTCACTTATTTTGACGTAATAAGGCAGAAATTCCTCTTATTTTGGGAAAAAATGAAGAAATTTCCCTTTTTTGTGACAAAAGGTAAACATTCCCCTTATTTTCGGGCAAAAAAGCAGAAATTCCCAGTATTTTGGAGCAAAATTGCAGAAATTCCCCTAATTGTGGGGCAAAAAGGCAGAAATTTCCTATATGTTGGGGCAAAAAGACAGAAATTCTCCTTATTTTGGGGCAAAACTCAGAAATTCCACTTATTTTGGGGCAAAATTCCAGAAATTTCTCTTATTTTGGGAAAAAATTGCAGAAATTTCAATTTTTTTGGGCCAAAATTGCAGAAATTTCACTTATTTCAGGGAAAAAAGGCAGAAATTTTTCTTATTTTGGGGCAAAAAGGCAGAAATTCCTTATATTTTGTGGCAAAAATGCAGAAATTCCCCTTCTTTTGAGGTAAAAAGGCAGAAATTTCCCTTATTTTGGGGCAAAAATACAGAAATTCCCCTTATTTTGGGGCAAAATTGCAGAAATTTCAATTATTTTGGGGAAAAATTTTTGAAATTTAACTTATTTCAGGGCAAAAAGTCGGAAATTCCCCTTATTTTGGGGCAAAAATACAGAAATTCCATTTATTTTTGGAAAAATGTCAGAAATTGCACTTATATTGAGTCAAAAAGTCAGAAAATCCCCTTATTTTGGGGTAAAAATGAAGAATTTTCCCTTTTTTTAGCAAAAGGTATACATTCCCTTTATTTTCGGGCAAAAAGGCAAAAATTCCCCTTATTTTGGAGCAAAATTGCAGAAATTCCCCTAATTTTGGGGCAAAAAGGCAGAAATTCCCCTTATTTTGGGGTAAAACTGCAGAAATTTCACTTATTTCGCGGCAAAATGGCAGAAATTCCGCTTATTTTCTGCGAAAAAGGCAGAAAATCCCCATATTTTGGAGCAAAATTGCAGAAATTCACCTAATTTTGGCGTAAAACATGCAGTAATTTTCTTTGTTTTGGGGCAAAAAGGCAGAAATTCTCCTTATTTTGGGGCAAAAGGCAGAAATTTTCCTTATTTTAGGGCAAAATTGCAGAAATTTCCCTTATTTGGGACAAAAAACAGAAATTCCCTTTATTTTGGGGCAAAATTGCAAAAAATTCCTTTATTATGGAGAAAAATTGCAGAAATTTCTTTTATTTTAAGGAAAATTGCAGAAATTTCACATATTTCAGAGAAAAAAAGCAAAAATTTTTCATATTTTGGGGCAAAAAGGCAGAAATTGCCATTATTTTGGGGCAAAAAGGTAGAAATTCACCTTATTTTGGGGTAAAATTGCAGACATTTCACATATTTCAGGGCAAAAAGGCAGAAATTCCCGTTATTTGAGGGCATAAAGGCAGAAATTCCTTTTATTTTGGGATAAAATTGCAGAACTTTCCCATGTTTGGGGGCAAAAAGGCAGAAAATCCCATTAATTTTGGGCAAAAAGGCAGAAATTCCCCGTATTTTAAAGCAAAATTGCAGAAATACCCTAAATATTGGGGCAAAAATGCAGAAATTCCCTTTATTTGGGGCAAATCGGCAGAAGTTCCCCTTATTTTCGGGAAAAGAGGGAGAAATTCCCTGTATTTTGAAGCAAAATTGCAGAAACTCCCCTAATTTTAGGGCAAAAAGGCAGAAATTCCCTTTTTTGGGGGGCAAAAATACAGAAATTCTCCTTATTTCGGGGCAAAAATCAGAAATTTCCTTTATTTTGGGGCAAAATTTTAGAAATTTCTTTTATTTTAGTACAGAATTGCAGAAATTTTTCTTATTTTGTGGCAAAAAGGCAGAAATTCCCCATATTTTGGTGCAAAAAGGCTGAAATTCCCCTTATTTTGAGGTTAAATGCTGAAATTCTCCATATTTTGGGGTTAAAAGGCAGAAATTCCCCTCATTTTGGGGCAAAAAGGCACAAATATCCCTTATTTTCGGGCCAAATTGCCGAAATTTCATTTATTTCAGGGCAAAAAGTCAGAAATTACTTTTATTTTGGGGCAAAAAGCAGAAATTTCTTTTATTTTGGTACAAAATTGAAGAAATTTTCCTTATTTTGGAACAAAAAGTCAGAAATTCCCCATATTTTGGGCAAAAGGCAGAAATTCCCTTTATTTTGGGGTAAAAAGCCTTAAATTCCCGTTATTTTGGGGCAAAAAGGCAGAAATTCCCTTTACTTTGTGGCAAAAAGGCAGAAATTCCCATTAATTGAAGCAGAAAAGCTAAAATTTTCCTTATTTGGGGGCAATAAGGCAGAAATTCCCCATATTTTGTGGCAAAAAGGCAGAAATTCCCCTTATTTGAAGGTAAAATGCTGAAATTCCCCTTATTTTGGCAAAAAGGCAGAAATTCCCCTTATTTTGGGGCAAAATTGCAGAAATTTCACTTATTTCAGGGCAAAAAGTCAGAAATTTGCCTTAATTTGGGGCAAAAAGCAGAAATTCTCCTAATTTTGGGGCCAAAAACAGAAATTCTTCTTATTTTGGGGTAAAATTGCAGAAATTTCAAATATTTCAGGGCAAAAAGGCAGAAATTTCCCTTATTTTGGGGCAAAATTGCAGAAATTTCACTTATTTCAGGGGAAAAAGGCAGAAATTTTTATTATTTGGGGGCAAAAAGACAGAAATTTCGGTTATTTTGTGGCAAAAATGCAGAAATTTCTTTTATTTTGGGGCAAATTTGCAGAAATTTTACTTATTTCAGGGCATAATTCAAAAATTCTTTTTATTTTTGGGCAAAAAGACAGAAATTCCGTTTATTTTGGGGTAAAAAGGAAGAAATTTCACTTATTTTGAGGTAAAAAGGCAGAAATTCCTTTTTTTTGAGGCAAAAATGAAGAAATTTCTCTTTTTTGTTGCAAAAGGTATACATTCCCCTTACTTTCGGGATAAAAAGCAGAAATTCCCCGTATTTTGGAGCAAAATTGCAGAAATTCTGCCTATTTTGGGGCAAAAATACAGAAAATCTCCTTTTTCAGGAGCAAACAGTCAGAAATTCCCCATATTGTGGGGCAAAATTGCAGAAATTTTTTTTTACATTGGGGAAATTGCAGAAATTTCCTTTATTTTAAGGCAAAATTGCAGATATTTAACTTATTTCAGGGTAATAAGTCAGAAATTCCCCTTATTTTGGGGCAATAAAGACAGAAATTCCCTTTGTTTTGGGGGAAAATACAGAAATTTACTTATTTAGAGGCAAAAATGCAGAAATTCCCCTTATTTTGAAGCAAAAATTAAGAAATTTCCCTTTTTATGGCAAAAAGGTATGCATTCCCATTATTTCCAGGCAATAAGGCAGAAATTCCCCATATTTTGGAGCAAAATTGCAGAAATTCCCTTAATTTTTGGGCAAAAAGCAGAAATTCCCTTTATGTTAGGGCAAAAATAAGAAATTCCCCTTATTTTGGGGCAAAATTCCAGAAATTTCCTTTATTTTGGGGCAAAATTGCAGAAATTCACCTTATTTTGGGGTAAAATTGCAGAAATTTCACATATTTAAGGGCAGAAAGGCAGAAATTTCCCTTATTTTGGGGCAAAATTGCAGAAATTTCACTTATTTCAGTGTATTAAGTCAGAAATTCCCCTTATTTTGGGGCAAAAAAGACTGAAATCCCCTTTGTTTTTGGGGAAATAGACAGAAATTCCACTTATTTAGAGGCAAAAAAGCCGAAATTTTTCTTATTTTGGAGCAAAAATGAAGAAATTTTCCTCTTTTATGGCAAAAACTTATGCATTTCCTCTATTTTCGGGCAAAATGCAGAAATTCTCCGTATTTTGGAGCAAAATTACAGAAATACCTTTAATTCTGGGGCAAAAAGGCAGAAATTCCCTATATGTTGGGGCAAAAAGACAGAAATTCTCCTTATTTTGTGGCAAAACTCAGAAATTCCCCTTATTTTGGGGCAGAATTCCAGAAATTTCCTTTATTTTGGGGCAAAATTGCAGAAATTTCACTTATTTTGGGGCAAAATTGCAGAAATTTCACTTATTTCAGGGAAAAAAGGCAGAAATTTTCCTTATTTTGGGGCAAAAATGCAGAAATTCCCCTTATTTTGAGTTAAAAAGGCTGAAATTCCCTTTATTTGGAGGCAAAAAGGCAGAAATTTCCCTTATTTTGGGGCAAAAAGACAAAAATTCCCCTTATTTTGTGGCAAAAACGCAGAAATTTCTTTTATTTTAGGGCAAAATTGCAAAAATTTCACTAATTACAGGACATAATTCAAAATTCCTTTAATTTTGGGGCAAAAAGACAGAAATTCCGTTTATTTTGGGGTAAAAATGCAGAAATTTCACTTACTTTGTTGTAAAAAGTTAGAAATTCCTCTTATTTGGGGGCAAAAATGAAGAAATTTCCCTTTTTTGTGGCAAAAGGTATACATTCCCCTTATTCTCGGGCAAAAAAGCAGAAATTCCCTGTATTTTGGAGCAAAACTGCAGAAATTCCCCTAATTGTGGGGCAAAAAGGCAGAAATTCCCTATATGTTTGGGCAAAAAGACAGAAATTCTCCTTATTTTGGAACAAAACTCAGAAATTCCACTTATTTTGGGGCAAAATTCCAGAAATTTCCCTTATTTTGGGCAAAATAGCAGAAATTTCACTTATTTTGGGGCAAAATTGCAGAAATTTCACTTATTTCAGGGAAAAAGGCAGAAATTTTCCTTATTTTGGGGCAAAAAGGCAGAAATTCTTAATATTTTGTGGCAAAAATGCAGAAATTCCCCTTATTTTGAGGTATAAAGGCTGAAATTCCCCTTATTTGGGGGCAAAAAGGCAGAAATTCCCCTTATTTTGTGGCAAAAAGGCAGAAATTTCTTTTATTTTGGGGGCAAAATTGCAGAAGTTTCACTTATTTCAGGGCATAATTCAAAAATTCCTTTTATTTTTGGGCAAAAAGACAGAAATTCCGTTTATTTTTGGGTATAAAGGCAGAAATTTCACTTATTTTGAGGTAAAAAGGCAGAAATTCCTCATATTTTAGGGCAAAAATGAAGAAATTCCTTTTTTTGTGGGAAAAGGTATACATTCCTCTTACTTTCGGGATAAAAAGCAGAAATTCCTCGTATTTTGAAGCAAAATTGCAGAAATTCTCATAATTTTCGGGCAAAGAGGCAGAAATTCTCCTTATTTTGGGGCAAAAAGAAAGATAATCTCCGTTTTTCGGGAGCATACAGTCAGAAATTTTCCTTATTTTGGGGCAAAATTGCAGAAATTTCCTTTACATTGGGGCAAAATTGCAGAAATTTCCCTTATTTTGGGGCAAAATTGCAGAAATTTCACTTATTTCAGGGTAATAAGTCAGAAATTCCCCTTATTTTTGGGCAAAAAAGACAGAAATTCCCTTTGTTTTGGGGGAAAAATACAGAAATTTTACTTTTTTAGAGGCAAAAAGGCAGAAATTTTCCATATTTTGGAGCAAAAATGAAGAAATTTCCCTTTATATGGCAAAAAGGTATGCATTCCCATTATTTTTGGGCAAAAAGCCACTAATTCCCCGTATTTTGGAGCAAAATTGCAGAAATTCCCCTAATTTTGGGGCAAAAAACAGAAATTCTCTTTATTTTGGGGCAAAATCAGAAATTCCCCTTATTTTGGGGCAAAATTCCAGAAATTTCCTTTATTTTGAAGCAAAATTGCAGGAATTTACCATATTTTGGGGCAAAATTGCAGAAATTTCTTTTATTTGGGGCAAAATTGCAGAAATTTCACTTATTTTTAGGTAAAAATTCTGAAATTTTCTTTATTTTGGGGCAAAAAGTGAGAAAATCCTCTTATTTTGGGGCAAAATTGCAGAAATTTCCCTTATTATGGGGAAAAATTGCAGAAATTTCCCTTATTTTAGGGCAAAATTGCAGAAATTTCACTTATTTCAGAAAAAAAAACCAAAATTTTTCTTATTTTGGGGCAAAAAGGCAGAAATTCACCTTATTTTGGGGTTAAATTGCAGAAATTTCACATATTTCAGGACAAAAAGGCAGAAATTTCCCTTATTTTGGGGCAAAATTGCAGAAATTTCACTTATTTTAGGGAAAAAAGGCAGAAATTTTTTTTATTTGGGGGCAAAAAGAAAGAAATTTCGCTTATTTTGTGGCAAAAATGCAGAAATTTCTTTTATTTTGGGGTAAATTTGCAGAAATTTTACTTATTTCAGGGCATAATTCAAAAATTCTTTTTATTTTGGGGCAAAAAGACAGAAATTCTGTTTATTTTGGGGTAAAAAGGCAGAAATTTCACTTATTTTGAGGTAAAAAGGCAGAAATTCCTTTTTTTGAGGCAAAAATGAAGAAATTTCTCTTTTTTGTTGCAAAAGGTATACATTCCCCTTACTTTCGGGATAAAAAGCAGAAATTCCCCGTATTTTGGAGCAAAATTGCAGAAATTCTGCTTATTTTGGGGCAAAAATACAGAAAATCTCCTTTTTCAGGTGCAAACAGTCAGAAATTCCCCATATTGTGGGGCAAAATTGCAGAAATTTTTTTTTTACATTGGGGAAATTGCAGAAATTTCCCTTATTTTAAGGCAAAATTGCAGAAATTTCACTTATTTCAGGTTAATAAGTCAGAAATTCCTCTTATATTGGGGCAAAATTGCAAAAATTTCTTTTACATTGGGGCAAAATTGCAGAAATTTCTCTTATTTTCTGTCAAAATTGCAGATATTTCACTTATTTCAGGGTAATAAGTCAGAAATTCCCATTATTTTGGGGCAAAAAAGACAGAAATTTCCTTTGTTTTGGGGGAAATAGACAGAAATTCCACTTATTTAGAGGCAAAAAAGCCGAAATTCTTCTTATTTTGGAGCAAAAATGAAGAAATTTTCCTCTTTTATGGCAAAAACTTATGCATTTCCTCTATTTTTGGGCAAAATGCAGAAATTCCCCGTATTTTGGAGCAAAATTACAGAAATTCCTTTAATTCTGGGGCAAAAAGGCAGAAATTCCCTATATGTTGGGGCAAAAAGACAGAAATTCTCCTTATTTTGTGGCAAAACTCAGAAATCCCCCTTATTTTGGGGCAGAATTCCAGAAATTTCCATTTATTTGGGGCAAAATTGCAGAAATTTCACTTATTTTGGGGCAAAATTGCAGAAATTTTACTTATTTCAGGGAAAAAAGGCAGAAATTTTCTTTATTTTGGGGCAAAAATGCAGAAATTCCCCTTATTTTGAGTTAAAAGGGCTGAAATTCCCTTTATTTTGGGGCAAAAAGGCAGAAATTTCCCTTATTTTGGGGCAAAAAAACAAAAATTCTTCTTATTTTGTGGCAAAAATGCAGAAATTTCTTTTACTTTGGGGCAAAATTGCAGAAATTTCACCTATTTCAGGGCATAATTCAAAAATTCCTTTTATTTTAGAGCAAAAAGTCAGAAATCCGTATATTTTTGGGTAAAAACGCAGAAATTTCACTTATTTTGAGGTAAAAAGGCAGAAATTCCTCTTATTTTGAGGCAAAAATTAAGAAATTTCCCTTTTTTTGTGGCAAAAGGTATACATTCCCCATACTTTCGGGATAAAAAGCAGAAATTCCCCGTATTTTGAAGCAAAATTGCAGAAATTCTCTCAATTTTCGTGCAAAAATGCAGAAATTCTCATTATTTTGGGGCAAAAAACAGAAAAATCTCCTTTTTCGGGAGCAAACAGTCAGAAATTCCCCTTATTTTGGGGCAAAATTGCAGAAATTTTCTTTATTTTGGGGCAAAATTGCAGAAATTCACCTTATTTTTGGGTAAAATTGCAGAAATTTCACATATTTCAGGGCAAAAAGGCAGAAATTTTCCTTATTTTGGGGCAAAATTACAGAAATTTCTCTTATTTCAGTGTAATAAGTCAGAAATTCTTCTTATTTTGGGGCAAAAAAGACAGAAATTCCCTTTGTTTTGGAGGAAATAGACAGAAATTCCACTTATTTAGAGGCAAAAAAGCCGAAATTCTTCTTATTTTGGAGCAAAAATGAAGAAATTTTCCTCTTTTATGGCAAAAACTTATGCATTTCCTCTATTTTCGGGCAAAATGCAGAAATTCCCCGTATTTTGGAGCAAAATTACAGAAATACCTTTAATTCTGGGGCAAAAAGGCAGAAATTCCCTATATGTTTGGGCAAAAAGACAGAAATTCTCCTTATTTTGTGGAAAAACTCAGAAATTCCCCTTATTTTGGGGCAGAATTCCAGAAATTTCCCTTATTTTGGGGCAAAATTGCAGAAATTTCACTTATTTTGGGGCAAAATTGCAGAAATTTCACTTATTTCAGGGAAAAAAGGCAGAAATTTTCCTTATTTTGGGGCAAAAATGCAGAAATTCCCCTTATTTCGAGTTAAAAGGGCTGAAATTCCCTTTATTTTGGGGCAAAAAGGCAGAAATTTCCCTTATTTTGGGGCAAAAACAAAAATTCTCCTTATTTTGTGGCAAAAATGCAGAAATTTCTTTTACTTTGGGGCAAAATTGCAGAAATTTCAGCTATTTCAGGGCATAATTCAAAAATTCCTTTTATTTTGGGGCAAAAAGTCAGAAATCTGTTTATTTTGGGTAAAAAGGCAGAAATTTCACTTATTTTGAGGTAAAAAGGCAAAAATTCCTCTTATTTTGGGGCAAAAGTTAAGAAATTTCCCTTTTTTGTGGCAAAAGGTATACATTCCTTTTACTTTCAGGATAAAAAGCAGAAATTCCCCGTATTTTGAAGCAAAATTGCAGAAATTCTCTCAATTTCGTGCAAAAAGGAAGAAATTCTCCTTATTTTGGGGCAAAAAACAGAAAATTCTCCTTTTTCGGGAGCAAACAGTCAGAAATTTCCCTTATTTTGGGGCAAAATTGCAGAAATTTCCTTTACATTGGGGCAAAATTGCAGAAATTTCCTTTATTTTGGGGCAAAATTGCAAAAATTTTCCTTATTTTAGAGCAAAATTGCAGAAATTTCACTTATTTCAGGGAAAAAAAGCAAAAATTTTTCTTATTTTGGGGAAAAAGGCAGAAATTCCCATTAATTTGTGGAAAAAAGGCAGAAATTTCCCTTATTTTTAAGCAAAATTGCAGAAATTTCACTTATTTCAGTGTAATAAGTCAGAAATTCCTTTTATTTGGGGGCAAAAAGGCAGAAATTTCACTTATTTTGGGAAAAATTGCAAAAATTTCACTTATTTAGAGGGAAAAATACAGAAATTCTCCTTATTTTGGGGCAAAACTTAGAAATTCCACTTATTTGGGGGCTAAATTTCAGAAATTTCCCTTATTTTGGGGAAACATTGCAGAAATTTCACTTATTTTCGGGCAAAATTGCAGAAATTTCACTTATTTCAGGGAAAAAAGACACAAATTTTTCTTATTTTGTGGCAAAAAGTCAGAAATTCCTAATATTTTGTGGCAAAAATGCAGAAATTCCCCTTATTTTGAGGTAAAAAGGCTGAAATTCCCCTTATTTGGGGGCAAAGAGGCAGAAATTTCCATTATTTTGGGGCAAAATTGGAGAAATTTCACTTATTTCAGGGTAACAATTCAGAAATTCCCCTTATTTTGGGTCAAAAAAGACAGAAATTCCTTTTGTTTTGGGGGAAAAAGACAGAAATTCCACTTATTTAGAGGCAAAAAGGCAGAAATTCCCCTTATTTTGAAGAAAAAATGAAGAAATTTACCTTTTTATGGCAAAAAAATATGCATTCCCTTTAATTTTGGGATAAAAAGCAGAAATTCCTCGTATTTTGAAGCAAAATTGCAGAAATTCTCATAATTTTCGGGCAAAAAGACAAAAATTCTCTTTATTTTGGGGCAAAAAGACAGAAGATCTTTTTTTTTCGGGAGCAAACATTCAGAAATTCTTCTTATTTGGGGGAAAATTGCAGAAATTTCCTTTACATTGGGGCAAAATTGCAGAAATTTCCCTTATTTTGGGGCAAAATTGCAGAAATTTCACTTACTTCAGGGTAATAAGTCAGAAATTCCCCTTATTTTGGGGCAAAAAAGACAGAAATTTTCTTTGTTTTGGGGGAAAAAGACAGAAATTCCACTTATTTAGAGGCAAAAATGCAGAAATTTCCCTTATTTTGGAGCAAAAATGAAGAAATTTCCCTTTTTTATGGCAAAAAGTTATGCATTCCCCTTATTTTTGGGCAAAAAGGCAGAAATACCCCGTATTTTGGAGCATAATTGCACAAATTCCCCTAGTTGTGGTGCAGAAAGACAGAAATTCCCTATATGTTGTGGCAAAAAGACAGAAATTCTCCTTATTTGGGGGCAAAAGTCAGAAAATCCACTTATTTTGGGGCAAAATTCCAGAAATTTCCCTTATTTTGGGGCAAAATTGCAGAAATTTCACTTATTCCAGGGAAAAAAGGCAGAAATTTTCTTTATTTTGGGGCAAAAAACAGAAATTCTTAATATTTTCTGGCAAAAATGCAGAAATTCCCCTTATTTTTAGGTAAAAAGGCTGAAATTCCTTTTATTTGGGGGCAAAAAGGCAGAAATTTCCCTTATTTTGGGGCAAAATTGCAGAAATTTCACTTATTTAGAGGCAAAAATACAGAAATTCTGCTTATTTTGGGGCAAAACTTAGAAATTCCACTTATTTTGGTGCAAAATTCCAGAAATTTCCCTTATTTTGGGGCAACATTGCAGAAATTTCACTTATTTTGGGGCAAAATTGCAGAAATTTCACTTATTTCAGGGAAAAAGGCACAAATTTTCCTTATTTTGGGGCAAAAAGTCAGAAATTCCTAATATTTTGTGGCAAAAATGCAGAAATTCCCCTTATTTTGAGGTAAAAAGGCTGAAATTCCCTTTATTTGGGGGCAAAGAGGCAGAAATTTCCATTATTTTCTGGCAAAATTGGAGAAACTTCACTTATTTCAGGGTAATAATTCAGAAATTCCCCTTATTTTGGTTCAAAAAAGACATAAATTCCTTTTGTTTTGGGGGAAAAAGACAGAAATTCCACTTATTTAGAGGCAAAAAGGCAGAAATTCCCCTTATATTGGAGCAAAAATGAAGAAATTTACCTTTTTATGGCAAAAAGGTATGCATTCCCCTTATTTTGGGATAAAAAGCAGAAATTCCCTGTATTTTGAAGCAAAATTGCAGAAATTCTCATAATTTTCAGGCAAAAATGCAGAAATTCCTCATATTTTGGAGCATAATTGCAGAAATTCCTCTAGTCGTGGTGCACAAAGACAGAAATTCCTTATATGTTGGGGCAAAAAGACAGAAATTCTCCTTATTTTGGGGCAAAACTCATAAATTCTACTTATTTTGGGGAAAAATTCCAGAAATTTCCCTTATTTTGGGGCAACATTGCAGAAATTTCACTTATTTTGGGGCAAAATTGCAGAAATTTCACTTATTTCAGGGAAAAAGGCACAAATTTTCCTTATTTTGGGGCAAAAAGTCAGAAATTCCTAATATTGTGTGGCAAAAATGCAGAAATTCCCCTTATTTTGAGGTAAAAAGGCTGAAATTCCCCTTATTTGAAGGCAAAGAGGCAGAAATTTCCATTATTTTCTGGCAAAATTGGAGAAATTTCACTTATTTCAGGGTAATAATTCAGAAATTCCCCTTATTTTGGTTCAAAAAAGACATAAATTCCTTTTGTTTTGGGGGAAAAAGACAGAAATTCCACTTATTTAGAGGCAAAAAGGCAGAAATTCCCCTTATTTTGGGCCAAAAAAGCAGAAATTCCTAATATTTTCTGGCAAAAATGCAGAAATTCCCCTTATTTTGAGGTAAAAATGCTGAAATTCCCCTTATTTGGGGGCAAAAAGCCAGAAATTTCCCTTATTTTGGGGCAAAATTGCAGAAATTTCACTTATTTACAGGCAAATAGACAGAAATTCTCCTTATTTTGGGGCAAAACTTAGAAATTCCACTTATTTTGGGGCAAAATTCCAGAAATTTCCCTTATTTTGGGGCAAAATTGCAGAAATTTCACTTATTTTGGGGCAAAATTTCAGAAATTTCACTTATTTCAGGGAAAAAAGGTACAAATTTTCCTTATTTTGGGGCAAAAAGTCAGAAATTCCTAATATTTTGTGGCAAAAATGCAGAAATTCCCCTTATTTTGAGGTAAAAAGGCTGAAATTCCCTTTATTTGTGGGCAAAGAGGCAGAAATTTCCCTTATTTTGGGGCAAAATTGGAGAAATTTCACTTATTTCAGGGTAATAATTCAGAAATTCCCCTTATTTTGTGGCAAAAAAGACAGAAATTCCCTGTGTTTTGGGGGAAAAAGACAGAAATTCCATTTATTTAGAGGCAAAAAGGCAGAAATTCCCCTTATTTTGGAGCAAAAATGTAGAAATTTACCTTTTTATGACAAAAAGGTATGCATTCCCCTTACTTTCGGGATTAAAAGCAGAAATTCCCCGTATTTTGAAGCAAAATTGCAGAAATTCTCATAATTTTCGGGCAAAAAGGCAGAAATTCTCCTTATTTTGGGGCAAATAGACAGAAGATCTCCTTTTTTTGGGAGCAAACATTCAGAAATTCCCGTTATTTTGGGGCAAAATTGCAGAAATTTCTTTTACACTGGGGCAAAATTGCAGAAATTTTCCTTATTTTGGGGCAAAAATCAGAAATTCCCCTTCTTTTGGGGCAAAATTCAAGAAATTTCCTTTATTCTGGGGCAAAATTACAGGAATTTACCTTATTTTGGGGCAAAATTGAAGAAATTTTCCTTATTTGGGGCAAAATTGCAGAAATTTCACTTATTTTCAGGTAAAAAGGCTGAAATTTCCTTCATTTTGGGGCAAAAACGGAGAAATTCCCCTTATTTTGGGGCAAAATTGCAGAAATTTCCCTTATTATTGGGAAAAATTGCAGAAATTTTCCTTATTTTAGGGCAAAATTGCAGAAATTTCACGTATTTCAGAGAAAAAAAGCAAAAATTTTTCTTATTTTGGGGCAAAAAGGCAGAAATTCCCATTAATTTGTGGCAAAAAGGCAGAAATTTCCCTTATATTTAAGCAAAATTGCAGAAATTTCACTTATTTCAGTGTAATAAGTCAGAAATTCCCCTTATTTTGAGGCAAAAAAGACAGAAATTCCCTTTGTTTTGAGGGAAAAAGACAGAAATTCCACTTATTTAGAGGCAAAAATGCAGAAATTTCCTTTATTTTAGAACAAAAATGAAGAAATTTCCCTTTTTAATGGCAAAAAGTTATGCATTCCCCTTATTTTCGGGCAAAAAG
The DNA here is from genome assembly GCF_963924665.1 of Micromys minutus. Taxonomy (NCBI): domain Eukaryota; kingdom Metazoa; phylum Chordata; class Mammalia; order Rodentia; family Muridae; genus Micromys; species Micromys minutus. The sequence continues at coordinate 2,335,283 of NW_027667830.1, read as the reverse complement.
GCACAAATTCCCCGTATTTTGGAGCATAATTGCAGAAATTCCGCTAGTTGTGGTGCATAAAGACAGAAATTCCCTATATGTTGGGGCAAAAAGACAGAAATTCTCCTTATTTTGGGGCAAAACTCAGAAATTCCACTAATTTAGGGCAAAATTCAAGAAATTTCCCTTATTTTGGGGCAAAATTGCAGAAATTTCACTTATTTTGGGGCAAAATTGTAGAAATTTCACTTATTTCAGGGAAAAAAGGCAGAAATTTTCTTTATTTTGGGGCAAAAAGGCAGAAATTCCTAATATTCTCTGGCAAAAATGCAGAAATTCCCTTTATTTTGAAGTAAAAAGGCTGAAATTCCCCTTATTTGGGGGCAAATAAGCAGAAATTCCCCTTATTTTGGGGCAAAATTGCAGAAATTTCACTTATTTCAGTGTAATAAGTCAGAAATTCCCCTTATTTTGAGGCAAAAAATACAGAAATTCCCTTTGTTTTGAGTGAAAAAGACAGAAATTCCACTTATTTAGAGGCAAAAATGCAGAAATTTCCCTTATTTTGGAGCTAAAATGAAGAAATTTCCCTTTTTTATGGCAAAAAGTTATGCATTCCCCTTATTTTCGGGCAAAAAGGCAGAAATTCCCCGTATTTTGGAGCATAATTGCACAAATTCCCCTAGTTGTGGTGCAGAACAACAGAAATTCCCTATATGTTGGGGCAAAAAGACAGAAATTCTCCTTATTTTGGGGCAAAACTCAGAAATTCCACTTATTTTGGGGCAAAATTCCAGAAATTTCCCTTATTTTGGGGCAAAATTGCAGAAATTTCACTTATTTTGGGGCAAAATTGCAGAAATTTCACTTATTTCAGGGAAAAAATAAAGACATTTTCTTTATTTTGGGGCAAAATGGCAGAAATTCCTAATATTTTCTGGCAAAAATGCAGAAATTCCCCTTATTTTTAGGTAAAAAGGCTGAAATTCCTTTTATTTGGGGGCAAAAAGGCAGAAATTTCACTTATTTTGGGGCAAAATTGCAAAAATTTCACTTATTTAGAGGCAAAAATACAGAAATTCTCCTTATTTTGGGGCAAAACGTAGAAATTCCACTTATTTGGGGGCAAATTTCCAGAAATTTCCCTTATTTGGGGGCAACATTGCAGAAATTTCACTTATTTTCGGGCAAAATTGCAGAAATTTCACTTATTTCAGGGAAAAAAGGCACAAATTTTCCTTATTTTGGGGCAAAAAGTCAGAAATTCCTAATATTTTGTGGCAAAAATGCAGAAATTCCCCTTATTTTGAGGTAAAAAGGCTTAAATTCCCCTTATTTGGGGGCAAAGAGGCAGAAATTTCCATTATTTTGGGGCAAAATTGGAGAAATTTCACTTATTTCAGGGTAATAATTCAGAAATTCCCCTTATTTTGGGTCAAAAAAGACAGAAATTCCTTTTGTTTTGGGGGAAAAAGACAGAAATTCCACTTATTTAGAGGCAAAAAGGCAGAAATTCCCCTTATTTTGAAGAAAAAATGAAGAAATTTACATTTTTATGGCAAAAAGATATGCATTCCCCTTACTTTTGGGATAAAAAGCAGAAATTCCCCGTATTTTGAAGCAAAATTGCAGAAATTCTCATAATTTTCGGGCAAAAACGCAGAAATTCTTTTTATTATGGGGCAAAAAGACAGAAGATCTCCTTTGTTCGGGAGCAAACATTCAGAAATTCCCCTTATTTTGGGGCAAAATTGCAGAAATTTCTTTACATTGGGGCAAAATTGCAGAAATTTCCCTTATTTTGGGGCAAAATTGCAGAAATTTCACTTACTTCCGGGTAATAAGTCAGAAATTCCCCTTATTTTGGGGCAAAAAAGACAGAAATTCTCTTTGTTTTGGGGGAAAAAGACAGAAATTCCACTTATTTAGAGGCAAAAAGGCAGAAATTCCCTTTATTTTGGAGCAAAAATGAAGAAATGTCCCTTTTAATGTCAAAAAGGTATGCATTCCCATTATTTTCAGGCAAAAAGGCAGAAATTCCCCGTATTTTGGAGCAAAATTGCAGAAATTCCCCTAATTTTGGGGCAAAATGCAGAAATTCCCTTTATTTTGGGGCAAAAATCAGAAATTCCCCTGATTTTGGGGCAAAATTGCAGGAATTTCACTTATTTCAGTGTAATAAGTCAGAAATTCCTCTTTTTTTGAGGCAAAAAAGACAGAAATTCCCTTTGTTTTGAGGGAAAAAGACAGAAATTCCACTTATTTAGAGGCAAAAATGCAGAAATTTCCCTTATTTTGGAGCAAAAATGAAGAAATTTCCCTTTTTTATGGCAAAAAGTTATGCATTCCCCTTATTTTCGGGCAAAAAGGCAGAAATTCCCCGTATTTTGGAGCATAATTGCACAAATTCCCCTAGTTGTGGTGCAGAAAGACAGAAATTCCCTATATGTTGGGGCAAAAAGACAGAAATTCTCCTTATTTTGGGGCAAAACTCAGAAATTCCACTTATTTTGGGGCAAAATTCCAGAAATTTCACATATTTTGGGGCAAAATTGCAGAAATTTCACTTATTTTGGGGCAAAATTGCAGAAATTTTACTTATTCCAGTAAAAAAAAGGCAGAAATTTTCTTTATTTTGGGGCAAAAAGGCAGAAATTCCTAATATTTTCTGGCAAAAATACAGAAATTCCCCTTATTTTTAGGTAAAAAGGCTGAAATTCCTTTTATTTGGGAGCAAAAAGGCAGAAATTTCCCTTATTTTGGGGCAAAATTGCAGAAATTTCACTTATTTAGAGGCCAAAATACAGAAATTCTGCTTATTTTGGGGCAAAACTTAGAAATTCCACTTATTTTCAGGCAAAATTCCAGAAATTTCCCTTATTTTGGGGCAACGTTGCAGAAATTTCACTTATTTTGGGGCAAAATTGCAGAAATTTCACATATTTCAGGGAAAAAAGGCACAAATTTTCCTTATTTTGGGGCAAAAAGTCAGAAATTCCTAATATTTTGTGGCAAAAATGCAGAAATTCCCCTTATTTTGAGGTAAAAAGGCTGAAATTCCCCTTATTTGGGGGCAAAGAGGCAGAAATTTCCATTATTTTGGGGCAAAATTGGAGAAATTTCACTTATTTCAGGGTAACAATTCAGAAATTCCCCTTATTTTGGGTCAAAAAAGACAGAAATTCCTTTTGTTTTGGGGGAAAAAGACAGAAATTCCACTTATATAGAGGCAAAAAGGCAGAAATTCCCCTTATTTTGGAGCAAAAATGAAGAAATTTACCTTTTTATGGCAAAAAGGTATGCATTCCCCTTATTTTGGGATAAAAAGCAGAAATTCGCCGTATTTTGAAGCAAAATTGCAGAAATTCTCATAATTTTCGGGCAAAAATGCAGAAATTCCCCGTATTTTGGAGCATAATTGCAGAAATTCCTCTAGTTGTGGTGCACAAAGACAGAAATTCCCTATATGTTGGGGCAAAAAGACAAAAATTCTCCTTATTTTGGGGCAAAACTCATAAATTCTACTTATTTTGGGGAAAAATTCCAGAAATTTCCCTTATTTTGGGGCAAAATTGCAGAAATTTCACTTATTTTGGGGCAAAATTGCAGAAATTTCACTTATTTCAGGGAAAAAAAGGCAGAAATTTTCCTTATTTTGGGGCAAAAAGGCAGAAATTCATAATATTTTCTGGCAAAAATGCAGAAATTCCCCTTATTTTGAGGTAAAAAGGCTGAAATTCCCCTTATTTGGGGGCAAAAAGGCAGAAATTTCCCTTATTTTGGGGCAAAATTGCAGAAATTTCACTTATTTACAGGCAAAAAGACAGAAATTCTCCTTATTTTGGGGCAAAACTTAGAAATTCCACTTATTTTGGGGCAAAATTCCAGAAATTTCCCTTATTTTGGGGCAAAATTGCAGAAATTTCACTTATTTTGGGGCAAAATTGCAGAAATTTCACTTATTTCAGGGAAAAAAGGCACAAATTTTCCTTATTTTGGGGCAAAAAGTCAGAAATTCCTAATATTTTGTGGCAAAAATGAAGTAATTCCCCTTATTTTGAGGTAAAAAGGCTGAAATTCCCCTTATTTGGGGGCAAAGAGGCAGAAATTTCCCTTATTTTGGGGCAAAATTGGAGAAATTTCACTTATTTCAGGGTAATAATTCAGAAATTCCCCTTATTTTGGGGCAAAAAAGACAGAAATTCCCTTTGTTTTGGGGGAAAAAGACAGAAATTCCATTTATTTTGAGGCAAAAAGGCAGAAATTCCCCTTATTTTGGAGCAAAAATGTAGAAATTTACCTTTTTATGACAAAAAGGTATGCATTCCCCTTACTTTCGGGATTAAAAGCAGAAATTCCCCGTATTTTGAAGCAAAATTGCAGAAATTCTCATAATTTTCCGGCAAAAAGGCAGAAATTCTCCTTATTTTGGGGCAAAAAGACAGAAGATCTCCTTTTTTTGGGAGCAAACATTCAGAAATTCCCGTTATTTTGGGGCAAAATTGCAGAAATTTCCTTTACATTGGGGCAAAATTGCAGAAATTTCCCTTATTTTGGGGCAAAAATCAGAAATTCCCCTCCTTTTGGGGCAAAATTCAAGAAATTTCCTTTATTTTGGGGCAAAATTACAGGAATTTACCTTATTTTGGGGCAAAATTGAAGAAATTTTCCTTATTTGGGGCAAAATTGCAGAAATTTCACTTATTTTCAGGTAAAAAGGCTGAAATTTCCTTCATTCTGGGGCAAAAAGAGAGAAATTCCCCTTATTTTGGGGCAAAATTGCAGAAATTTCCCTTATTATTGGGAAAAATTGCAGAAATTTTCCTTATTTTAGGGCAAAATTGAAGAAATTTCACTTATTTCAGAGAAAAAAGCAAAAATTTTTCTTATTTTGGGGCAAAAATGCAGAAATTCCCATTAATTTGTGGCAGTAAGGCAGAAATTTCCCTTATTTTTAAGCAAAATTGCAGAAATTTCACTTATTTCAGTGTAATAAGTCAGAAATTCCCCTTATTTTGAGGCAAAAAATACAGAAATTCCCTTTGTTTTGAGAAAAAAAGACAGAAATTCCACTTATTTAGAGGCAAAAATGCAGAAATTTCCCTTATTTTAGAGCAAAAATGAAGAAATTTCCCTTTTTTATGGCAAAAAGTTATGCATTCCCCTTATTTTCGGGCAAAAAGGCACAAATTCCCCATATTTTGGAGCATAATTGCAGAAATTCCGCTAGTTGTGGTGCATAAAGACAGAAATTCCCTATATGTTGGGGCAAAAAGACAGAAATTCTCCTTATTTTGGGGCAAAACTCAGAAATTCCACTAATTTAGGGCAAAATTCCAGAAATTTCCCTTATTTTGGGGCAAAATTGCAGAAATTTCACTTATTTTGGGGCAAAATTGTAGAAATTTCACTTATTTCAGGGAAAAAGGCAGAAATTTTCTTTATTTTGGGGCAAAAAGGCAGAAATTCCTAATATTCTATGGCAAAAATGCAGAAATTCCCTTTATTTTGAAGTAAAAAGGCTGAAATTCCCCTTATTTGGGGGCAAAAAGGCAGAAATTCCCCTTATTTTGGGGCAAAATTGCAGAAATTTCACTCATTTCAGTGTAATAAGTCAGAAATTCCTCTTTTTTTGAGGCAAAAAAGAAAGAAATTCCCTTTGTTTTGAGGGAAAAAGACAGAAATTCCACTTATTTAGAGGCAAAAATGCAGAAATTTCCCTTATTTTGGAGCAAAAATGAAGAAATTTCCCTTTTTATGGCAAAAAGTTATGCATTCACCTTATTTTCGGGCAAAAAGGCAGAAATTCCCTGTATTTTGGAGCATAATTGCACAAATTCCCCTAGTTGTGGTGCAGAACGACAGAAATTCCCTATATGTTTGGACAAAAAGACAGAAATTCTCCTTAATTTGGGGCAAAACTCAGAAATTCCACTTATTTTGGGGCAAAATTCCAAAAATTTCCCTTATTTTGGGGCAAAATTGCAGAAATTTCACTTATTTTGGGGCAAAATTGCAGAAATTTCACTTATTTCAGGGAAAAAAAAGACATTTTCTTTATTTTGGGGCAAAAAGGCAGAAATTCCTAATATTTTCTGGCAAAAATGCAGAAATTCCCCTTATTTTTAGGTAAAAAGGCTGAAATTCCTTTTATTTGGGGGCAAAAAAACAGAAATTTCCCTTATTTTGGGGCAAAATTGCAGAAATTTCACTTATTTAGAGGCAAAAATACAGAAATTCTCCTTATTTTGGGGCAAAACTTAGAAATTCCACTTATTTGGGGGCAAAATTCCAGAAATTTCCTTTATTTTGGGGCAACATTGCAGAAATTTCACTTATTTTCGGGCAAAATTGCAGAAATTTCACTTATTTCAGGGAAAAAGGCACAAATTTTCCTTATTTTGGGGCAAAAAGTCAGAAATTCCTAATATTTTGTGGCAAAAATGCAGAAATTCCCCTTATTTTGTGGTAAAAAGGCTGAAATTCCCCTTATTTGGGGGCAAAGAGGCAGAAATTTCCATTATTTTGGGGCAAAATTGGAGAAATTTCACTTATTTCAGGGTAATAATTCAGAAATTCCCCTTATTTTGGGTCAAAAAAGACAGAAATTCCTTTTGTTTTGGGGGAAAAAGACAGAAATTCCACTTATTTAGAGGCAAAAAGGCAGAAATTCCCCTTATTTTGAAGAAAAAATGAAGAAATTTACCTTTTTATGGCAAAAAGATATGCATTCCCCTTACTTTTGGGATAAAAAGCAGAAATTCCCCGTATTTTGAAGCAAAATTGCAGAAATTCTCATAATTTTCGGGCAAAAAGGCAGAAATTCTCCTTATTTTGGGGCAAAAAGACAGAAGATCTCCTTTTTACGGGAGCAAACATTCAGAAATTCCCCTTATTTTGGGGCAAAAATGCAGAAATTTCCTTTACATTGGGGCAAAATTGCAGAAATTTCCCTTATTTTGGGGCAAAATTGCAGAAATTTCACTTACTTCATGGTAATAAGTCAGAAATTCCCCTTATTTTGGGGCAAAAAAGACAGAAATTCTCTTTGTTTTGGGGGAAAAAGACAGAAATTCCACTTATTTAGAGGCAAAAAGGCAGAAATTCCCTTTATTTTGGAGCAAAAATGAAGAAATGTCCCTTTTAATGGCAAAAAGGTATGCATTCCCATTATTTTCAGGCAAAAAGGCAGAAATTCCCCGTATTTTGGAGCAAAATTGCAGAAATTCCCCTAATTTTGGGGCAAAATGCAGAAATTCCCTTTATTTTGGGGCAAAAATCAGAAATTCCCCTTATTTTGGGGCAAAATTGCAGAAATTTCACTTATTTCAGTGTAATAAGTCAGAAATTCCTCTTTTTTTGAGGCAAAAAAGACAGAAATTCCCTTTGTTTTGAGGGAAAAAGACAGAAATTCCACTTATTTAGAGGCAAAAATGCAGAAATTTCCCTTATTTTGGAGCAAAAATGAAGAAATTTCCCTTTTTTATGGCAAAAAGTTATGCATTCCCCTTATTTTCGGGCAAAAAGGCAGAAAGTCCCCGTATTTTGGAGCATAATTGCACAAATTCCCCTAGTTGTTGTGCAGAAAGACAGAAATTCCCTATATGTTGGGGCAAAAAGACAGAAATTCTCCTTATTTTGGGGCAAAACTCAGAAATTCCACTTATTTTGGGGCAAAATTCCAGAAATTTCCCTTATTTTGGGGCAAAATTGCAGAAATTTCACTTATTTTGGGGCAAAATTGCAGAAATTTCACTTATTCCAGGGAAAAAAGGCAGAAATTTTCTTTATTTTGGGGCAAAAAGCAGAAATTCCTAATATTTTCTGGCAAAAATGCAGAAATTCCCCTTATTTTTAGGTAAAAATGCTGAAATTCCTTTTATTTGGGGGCAAAAAGGCAAAAATTCCCCTTATTTTGGGGCAAAATTGCAGAAATTTCACTAATTTCACTGTAATAAGTCAGAAATCCCTCTTTTTTTGAGGCAAAAAAGACAGAAATTCCCTTTGTTTTGAGGGAAAAAGACAGAAATTCCACTTATTTAGAGGCAAAAATGCAGAAATTTCCCTTATTTTGGAGCAAAAATGAAGAAATTTCCCTTATTTATGGCAAAAAGTTATGCATTCCCCTTATTTTCGGGCAAAAAGGCAGAAAGTCCCCGTATTTTGGAGCATAATTGCACAAATTCCCCTAGTTGTGGTGCAGAAAGACAGAAATTCCCTATATGTTGGGGCAAAAAGACAGAAATTCTCCTTAATTTGGGGCAAAACTCAGAAATTCCACTTATTTTGGGGCAAAATTCCAGAAATTTCCCTTATTTTGGGGCAAAATTGCAGAAATTTCACTTATTTTGGGGCAAAATTGCAGAAATTTCACTTATTCCAGGGAAAAAAGGCAGAAATTTTCTTCATTTTGGGGCAAAAAGGCAGAAATTCCTAATATTTTCTGGCAAAAATGCAGAAATTCCCCTTATTTTTAGGTAAAAAGGCTGAAATTCCTTTTATTTGGGGGCAAAAAGGCAGAAATTCCCCTTATTTTGGGGCAAAATTGCAGAACTTTCACTTATTTAGAGGCAAAAATACAGAAATTCTGCTTATTTTGGGGCAAAACTTAGAAATTCCACTTATTTTGGGGCAAAATTCCAGAAATTTCCCTTATTTTGGGGCAACATTGCAGAAATTTCACTTATTTTGGGGCAAAATTGCAGAAATTTCACTTATTTCAGGGAAAAAAGTCACAAATTTTCCTTATTTTGCGGCAAAAAGTCAGAAATTCCTAATATTTTGTGGCAAAAATGCAGAAATTCCCCTTATTTTGAGGTAAAAAGGCTGAAATTCCCCTTATTTGGGGGCAAAGAGGCAGAAATTTCCATTATTTTGGGGCAAAATTGGAGAAATTTCACTTATTTCAGGGTAATAATTCAGAAATTCCCCTTATTTTGGTTCAAAAAAGACAGAAATTCCTTTTGTTTTGGGGGAAAAAGACAGAAATTCCACTTATTTAGAGGCAAAAAGGCAGAAATTCCCCTTATTTTGGAGCAAAAATGAAGAAATTTACCTTTTTATGGCAAAAAGGTATGCATTCTTCTTATTTTTGGATAAAAAGCAGAAATTCCCCGTATTTTGAAGCAAAATTGCAGAAATTCTCATAATTTTCGGGCAAAAATGCAGAAATTCCCCGTATTTTGGAGCATAAATGCAGAAATTCCTCTAGTTGTGGTGCACAAAGACAGAAATTCCCTATATGTTGGGGCAAAAAGACAGAAATTCTCCTTATTTTGGGGAAAACTCAAAAATTCTACTTATTTTGGGGAAAAATTCCAGAAATTTCCCTTATTTTGGGGCAAAATTGCAGAAATTTCACTAATTTTGGGGCAAAATTGCAGAAATTTCACTTATTTAAGGGAAAAAAGGCAGAAATTTTCCTTATTTTGGGGCAAAAAGGCAGAAATTCCTAATATGTTCTGGCAAAAATGCAGAAATTACCCTTATTTTGAGGTAAAAAGGCTGAAATTCCCCTTATTTGGGGGCAAAAAGGCAGAAATTTCCCTTATTTTGGGGCAAAATTGCAGAAATTTCACTTATTTACAGGCAAAAAGACAGAAATTCTCCTTATTTTGGGGGAAAACTTAGAAATTCCACTTATGTTGGGGCAAAATTCCAGAAATTTCCCTTATTTTGGGGCAAAATTGCAGAAATTTCACTTATTTTGGGGCGAAATTGCAGAAATTTCACTTATTTCAGGGAAAAAAGGCACAAATTTTCTTTATTTTGGGGCAAAAAGTCAGAAATTCCTAATATTTTGTGGCAAAAATGCAGAAATTCCCCTTATTTTGAGGTAAAAAGGCTGAAATTCCCCTTATTTGGGGGCAAAGAGGCAGAAATTTCATTTATTTTGGGGCAAAATTGGAGAAATTTCACTTATTTCAGGGTAATAATTAAGAAATTCCCCTTATTTTGGGGCAAAAAAGGCAGAAATTCCCTTTGTTTTGGGGGAAAAAGACAGAAATTCCATTTATTTAGAGGCAAAAAGGCAGAAATTCCCCTTATTTTGGAGCAAAAATGTAGAAATTTACCTTTTTATGACAAAAAGGTATGCATTCCCTTTACTTTCGGGATTAAAAGCAGAAATTCCCCGTATTTTGAAGCAAAATTGCAGAAATTCTCATAATTTTCGGGCAAAAAGGCAGAAATTCTCCTTATTTTGGGGCAAAAAGACAGAAGATCTCCATTTTTTGGGAGCAAACATTCAGAAATTCCCGTTATTTTGCGCAAAATTGCAGAAATTTCCTTTACATTGGGGCAAAATTACAGAAATTTCCCTTATTTTGGGGCAAAAATCAGAAATTTCCCTTCTATTGGGGCAAAATTCAAGAAATTTTCTTTATTTTGGGGCAAAATTACAGGAATTTACCTTATTTTGGGGCAAAATTGAAGAAATTTTCCTTATTTGGGGCAAAATTGCAGAAATTTCACTTATTTTCAGGTAAAAATGCTTAAATTTCCTTCATATTGGGGCAAAAAGGGAGAAATTCCCCTTATTTTGGGGCAAAATTGCAGAAATTTCCCTTATTTTTAGAAAAAATTGCAGAAATTTTCCTTATTTTAGGGCAAAATTGCAGAAATTTCACTTATTTCAAAGAAAAAAAGCAAAAATTTTTCTTATTTTGGGGCAAAAAGGCAGAAATTCCCATTAATTTGAGGCAAAAAGGCAGAAATTTCCCTTATTTTTAAGCAAAATTGCAGAAATTTCACTTATTTCAGTGTAATAAGTCAGAAATTCCCCTTATTTTGAGGCAAAAAAGACAGAAATTCCCTTTGTTTTGAGGGAAAAAGACAGAAATTCCACTTATTTAGAGGCAAAAATGCAGAAATTTCCCTTATTTTAGAGCAAAAATGAAGAAATTTCCCTTTTTTATGGCAAAAAGTTATGCATTCCCCTTATTTTCGGGCAAAAAGGCAAAAATTTCCCGTATTTTGGAGCATAATTGCAGAAAATCAGCTAGTTGTGGTGCATAAAGACAGAAATTCCCTATATGTTGGGGCAAAAAGACAGAAATTCTCCTTATTTTGGGGCAAAACTCAGAAATTCCACTAATTTAGGGCAAAATTCCAGAAATTTCCCTTATTTTGGGGCAAAATTGCAGAAATTTCACTTATTTTAGGGCAAAATGGTAGGAATTTCACTTATTTCAGGGAAAAAAGGCAGAAATTTTCTTTATTTTGGGGCAAAAAGGCAGACATTCCTAATATTCTCTTGCAAAAATGCAGAAATTCCCTTTAATTTGAAGTAAAAAAGCTGAAATTCCCCTTATTTGGGGGCAAAACGGCAGAAATTCCCCTTATTTTGGGGCAAACTTGCAGAAATTTCACTTATTTCAGTGTAATAAGTCAGAAATTCCTCTTTTTTTGAGGCAAAAAAGACAGAAATTCCCTTTGTTTTGAGGGAAAACGACAGAAATTCCACTTATTTAGAGGCAAAAATGCAGAAATTTCCCTTATTTTGGCCAAAAATGAAGAAATTTCCCTTTTTTATGGCAAAAAGTTATGCATTCCCCTTATTTTCGGGCAAAAAGGCAGAAATTGCCAGTATTTTGGACCATAATTGCACAAATTCCCCTAGTTGTGGTGCAGAACGTCAGAAATTCCCTATATGTTGGGGCAAAAAGACAGAAATTCTCCTTATTTTTGGGCAAAACTCAGAAATTCCAATTATTTTGGGGCAAAATTCCAGAAATTTCCCTTATTTTGGGGCAAAATTGCAGAAATTTCACTTATTTTGGGGCATAATTGCAGAAATTTCACTTATTTCAGGGAAAAAAGGCAGAAATTTTCTTTATTTTGGGGCAAAAAGGCAGAAATTCCTAATATTTTCTGGCAAAAATGCAGAAATTCCCCTTATTTTTAGGTAAAAATGCTGAAATTCCCCTTATTTGGGGGCAAAAAGGCAGAAATTTCCCTTATTTTGGGGCAAAATTGCAGAAATTTCACTTATTTAGAGTCAAAAATACAGAAATTCTCCTTATTTTGGGGCAAAACTTAGAAATTCCACTTATTTTGGGGCAAAATTCCAGAAATTTCCCTTATTTTGGGGCAACATTGCAGAAATTTCACTTATTTTGGGGCAAAATTGCAGAAATTTCACTTATTTCAGGGAAAAAAGGCACAAATTTTCATTATTTTGGGGCAAAAAGTCAGAAATTCCTAATATTTTGTGGCAAAAATGCAGAAATTTCCCTTATTTTGAGGTAAAAAGGCTGAAATTCCCCTTATTTGGGGGCAAAGAGGCAGAAATTTCCATTATTTTGGGGCATAATTGGAGAAATTTCACTTATTTCAGGGTAATAATTCAGAAATTCCCCTTATTTTGGGTCAAAAAAGACAGAAATTCCTTTTGTTTTGGGGGAAAAAGACAGAAATTCCACTTATTTAGAGGCAAAAAGGCAGAAATTCCCCTTATTTTGAAGAAAAAATGAAGAAATTTACCTTTTTATGGCAAAAAGATATGCATTCCCCTTACTTTTGGGATAAAAAGCAGAAATTCCCCGTATTTTGAAGCAAAATTGCAGAAATTCTCATAATTTTCGGGCAAAAAGGCAGAAATTCTCCTTATTTTGGGGCAAAAAGACAGAAGATCTCCTTTTATCGGGAGCAAACATTCAGAAATTCCCCTTATTTTGGGGCAAAATTGCAGAAATTTCCTTTACATTGGGGCAAAATTGCAGAAATTTCCCTTATTTTGGGGCAAAATTGTAGAAATTTCACTTATTTCAGGGTAATAATTCAGAAATTCCCCTTATTTTGGTTCAAAAAAGACAGAAATTCCTTTTGTTTTGGGGGAAAAAGACAGAAATTCCACTTATTTAGAGGCAAAAAGGCAGAAATTCCCCTTATTTTGGAGCAAAAATGAAGAAATTTACCTTTTTATGGCAAAAAGGTATGCATTCTTCTTATTTTTGGATAAAAAGCAGAAATTCCCCGTATTTTGAAGCAAAATTGCAGAAATTCTCATAATTTTCGGGCAAAAATGCAGAAATTCCCCGTATTTTGGAGCATAATTGCAGAAATTCCTCTAGTTGTGGTGCACAAAGACAGAAATTCCCTATATGTTGGGGCAAAAAGACAGAAATTCTCCTTATTTTGGGGCAAAACTCAAAAATTCTACTTATTTTGGGGAAAAATTCCAGAAATTTCCCTTATTTTGGGGCAAAATTGCAGAAATTTCACTTATTTTGGGGCAAAATTGCAGAAATTTCACTTATTTCAGGGAAAAAAGGCAGAAATTTTCCTTATTTTGGGGCAAAAAGGCAGAAATTCCTAATATTTTCTGGCAAAAATGCAGAAATTCCCCTTATTTTGAGGTAAAAAGGCTGAAATTCCCCTTATTTGGGGGCAAAAAGGCAGAAATTTCCCTTATTTTGGGGCAAAATTGCAGAAATTTCACTTATTTACAGGCAAAAAGACAGAAATTCTCTTATTTTGGGGCAAAACTTAGAAATTCCACTTATTTTGGGGCAAAATTCCAGAAATTTCCCTTATTTTGTGGCAACATTGCAGAAATTTCACTTATTTTGGGGCAAAATTGCAGAAATTTCACTTATTTCAGGGAAAAAAGGCACAAATTTTCTTTATTTTGGGGCAAAAAGTCAGAAATTCCTAATATTTTGTGGCAAAAATGCAGAAATTCCCCTTATTTTGAGGTAAAAAGGCTGAAATTCCCCTTATTTGGGGGCAAAGAGGCAGAAATTTCCCTTATTTTGGGGCAAAATTGGAGAAATTTCACTTATTTCAGGGTAATAATTCAGAAATTCCCCTTATTTTGGGGCAAAAAAGGCAGAAATTCCCCTTGTTTTGGGGGAAAAAGACAGAAATTCCATTTATTTAGAGGCAAAAAGGCAGAAATTCCCCTTATTTTGGAGCAAAAATGTAGAAATTTACCTTTTTATGGCAAAAAGGTATGCATTCCCTTTACTTTCGGGATTAAAAGCAGAAATTCCCCGTATTTTGAAGCAAAATTGCAGAAATTCTCATAATTTTCGGGCAAAAAGGCAGAAATTCTCCTTATTTTGGGGCAAAAAGACAGAAGATCTCCTTTTTTTGGGAGCAAACATTCAGAAATTCCCGTTATTTTGCGCAAAATTGCAGAAATTTCCTTTACATTGGGGCAAAATTACAGAAATTTCCCTTATTTTGGGGCAAAAATCAGAAATTTCCATTCTTTTATGGAAAAATTCAAGAAATTTCCTTTATTTTGGGGCAAAATTACAGGAATTTACCTTATTTTGGGGCAAAATTGAAGAAATTTTCCTTATTTAGGGCAAAATTGCAGAAATTTCACTTATTTTCAGGTAAAAATGCTGAAATTTCCTTCATATTGGGGCAAAAATGGAGAAATTCCCCTTATTTTGGGGCAAAATTGCAGAAATTTCCCTTATTTTTGGAAAAAATTGAAGAAATTTTCCTTATTTTAGGGCAAAATTGCAGAAATTTCACTTATTTCAAAGAAAAAAAGCAAAAATTTTTCTTATTTTGGGGCAAAAAGGCAGAAATTCCCATTAATTTGTGGCAAAAAGGCAGAAATTTCCCTTATTTTTAAGCAAAATTGCAGAAATTTCACTTATTTCAGTGTAATAAGTCAGAAATTCCCCTTATTTTGAGGCAAAAAAGACAGAAATTCCCTTTGTTTTGAGGGAAAAAGACAGAAATTCCACTTATTTAGAGGCAAAAATGCAGAAATTTCCCTTATTTTAGAGCAAAAATGAAGAAATTTCCCTTTTTTATGGCAAAAAGTTATGCATTCCCCTTATTTTCGGGCAAAAAAGCAAAAATTTCCCGTATTTTTGAGCATAATTGCAGAAAATCCGCTAGTTGTGGTGCATAAAGACAGAAATTCTCTATATGTTGGGGCAAAAAGACAGAAATTCTCCTTATTTTGGGGCAAAACTCAGAAATTCCACTAATTTAGGGCAAAATTCCAGAAATTTCCCTTATTTTGGGGCAAAATTGCAGAAATTTCACTTATTTTAGGGCAAAATTGTAGAAATTTCACTTATTTCAGGGAAAAAAGGCAGAAATTTTCTTTATTTTGGGGCAAAAAGGCAGACATTCCTAATATTCTCTTGCAAAAATGCAGAAATTCCCTTTAATTTGAAGTAAAAAGGCTGAAATTCCCCTTATTTGGGGGCAAAAAGGCAGAAATTCCCCTTATTTTGGGGCATAATTGCAGAAATTTCACTTATTTCAGTGTAATAAGTCAGAAATTCCTCTTTTTTTGAGGCAAAAAAGACAGAAATTCCCTTTGTTTTGAGGGAAAACGACAGAAATTTCACTTATTTAGAGGCAAAAATGCAGAAATTTCCCTTATTTTGGAGCAAAAATGAAGAAATTTCCCTTTTTTATGGCAAAAAGTTATGCATTCCCCTTATTTTCGGGCAAAAAGGCAGAAATTCCCCGTATTTTGGAGCATAATTGCACAAATTCCCCTAGTTGTGGTGCAGAACGACAGAAATTCCCTATATGTTTGGACAAAAAGACAGAAATTCTCCTTAATTTGGGGCAAAACTCAGAAATTCCACTTATTTTGGGGCAAAATTCCAAAAATTTCCCTTATTTTGGGGCAAAATTGCAGAAATTTCACTTATTTTGGGGCAAAATTGCAGAAATTTCACTTATTTCAGGGAAAAAAAAGACATTTTCTTTATTTTGGGGCAAAAAGGCAGAAATTCCTAATATTTTCTGGCAAAAATGCAGAAATTCCCCTTATTTTTAGGTAAAAAGGCTGAAATTCCTTTTATTTGGGGGCAAAAAAACAGAAATTTCCCTTATTTTGGGGCAAAATTGCAGAAATTTCACTTATTTAGAGGCAAAAATACAGAAATTCTCCTTATTTTGGGGCAAAACTTAGAAATTCCACTTATTTGGGGGCAAAATTCCAGAAATTTCCTTTATTTTGGGGCAACATTGCAGAAATTTCACTTATTTTCGGGCAAAATTGCAGAAATTTCACTTATTTCAGGGAAAAAGGCACAAATTTTCCTTATTTTGGGGCAAAAAGTCAGAAATTCCTAATATTTTGTGGCAAAAATGCAGAAATTCCCCTTATTTTGTGGTAAAAAGGCTGAAATTCCCCTTATTTGGGGGCAAAGAGGCAGAAATTTCCATTATTTTGGGGCAAAATTGGAGAAATTTCACTTATTTCAGGGTAATAATTCAGAAATTCCCCTTATTTTGGGTCAAAAAAGACAGAAATTCCTTTTGTTTTGGGGGAAAAAGACAGAAATTCCACTTATTTAGAGGCAAAAAGGCAGAAATTCCCCTTATTTTGAAGAAAAAATGAAGAAATTTACCTTTTTATGGCAAAAAGATATGCATTCCCCTTACTTTTGGGATAAAAAGCAGAAATTCCCCGTATTTTGAAGCAAAATTGCAGAAATTCTCATAATTTTCGGGCAAAAAGGCAGAAATTCTCCTTATTTTGGGGCAAAAAGACAGAAGATCTCCTTTTTACGGGAGCAAACATTCAGAAATTCCCCTTATTTTGGGGCAAAAATGCAGAAATTTCCTTTACATTGGGGCAAAATTGCAGAAATTTCCCTTATTTTGGGGCAAAATTGCAGAAATTTCACTTACTTCATGGTAATAAGTCAGAAATTCCCCTTATTTTGGGGCAAAAAAGACAGAAATTCTCTTTGTTTTGGGGGAAAAAGACAGAAATTCCACTTATTTAGAGGCAAAAAGGCAGAAATTCCCTTTATTTTGGAGCAAAAATGAAGAAATGTCCCTTTTAATGGCAAAAAGGTATGCATTCCCATTATTTTCAGGCAAAAAGGCAGAAATTCCCCGTATTTTGGAGCAAAATTGCAGAAATTCCCCTAATTTTGGGGCAAAATGCAGAAATTCCCTTTATTTTGGGGCAAAAATCAGAAATTCCCCTTATTTTGGGGCAAAATTGCAGAAATTTCACTTATTTCAGTGTAATAAGTCAGAAATTCCTCTTTTTTTGAGGCAAAAAAGACAGAAATTCCCTTTGTTTTGAGGGAAAAAGACAGAAATTCCACTTATTTAGAGGCAAAAATGCAGAAATTTCCCTTATTTTGGAGCAAAAATGAAGAAATTTCCCTTTTTTATGGCAAAAAGTTATGCATTCCCCTTATTTTCGGGCAAAAAGGCAGAAAGTCCCCGTATTTTGGAGCATAATTGCACAAATTCCCCTAGTTGTTGTGCAGAAAGACAGAAATTCCCTATATGTTGGGGCAAAAAGACAGAAATTCTCCTTATTTTGGGGCAAAACTCAGAAATTCCACTTATTTTGGGGCAAAATTCCAGAAATTTCCCTTATTTTGGGGCAAAATTGCAGAAATTTCACTTATTTTGGGGCAAAATTGCAGAAATTTCACTTATTCCAGGGAAAAAAGGCAGAAATTTTCTTTATTTTGGGGCAAAAAGCAGAAATTCCTAATATTTTCTGGCAAAAATGCAGAAATTCCCCTTATTTTTAGGTAAAAATGCTGAAATTCCTTTTATTTGGGGGCAAAAAGGCAAAAATTCCCCTTATTTTGGGGCAAAATTGCAGAAATTTCACTTATTTCACTGTAATAAGTCAGAAATCCCTCTTTTTTTGAGGCAAAAAAGACAGAAATTCCCTTTGTTTTGAGGGAAAAAGACAGAAATTCCACTTATTTAGAGGCAAAAATGCAGAAATTTCCCTTATTTTGGAGCAAAAATGAAGAAATTTCCCTTATTTATGGCAAAAAGTTATGCATTCCCCTTATTTTCGGGCAAAAAGGCAGAAAGTCCCCGTATTTTGGAGCATAATTGCACAAATTCCCCTAGTTGTGGTGCAGAAAGACAGAAATTCCCTATATGTTGGGGCAAAAAGACAGAAATTCTCCTTAATTTGGGGCAAAACTCAGAAATTCCACTTATTTTGGGGCAAAATTCCAGAAATTTCCCTTATTTTGGGGCAAAATTGCAGAAATTTCACTTATTTTGGGGCAAAATTGCAGAAATTTCACTTATTCCAGGGAAAAAAGGCAGAAATTTTCTTCATTTTGGGGCAAAAAGGCAGAAATTCCTAATATTTTCTGGCAAAAATGCAGAAATTCCCCTTATTTTTAGGTAAAAAGGCTGAAATTCCTTTTATTTGGGGGCAAAAAGGCAGAAATTCCCCTTATTTTGGGGCAAAATTGCAGAACTTTCACTTATTTAGAGGCAAAAATACAGAAATTCTGCTTATTTTGGGGCAAAACTTAGAAATTCCACTTATTTTGGGGCAAAATTCCAGAAATTTCCCTTATTTTGGGGCAACATTGCAGAAATTTCACTTATTTTGGGGCAAAATTGCAGAAATTTCACTTATTTCAGGGAAAAAAGTCACAAATTTTCCTTATTTTGCGGCAAAAAGTCAGAAATTCCTAATATTTTGTGGCAAAAATGCAGAAATTCCCCTTATTTTGAGGTAAAAAGGCTGAAATTCCCCTTATTTGGGGGCAAAGAGGCAGAAATTTCCATTATTTTGGGGCAAAATTGGAGAAATTTCACTTATTTCAGGGTAATAATTCAGAAATTCCCCTTATTTTGGTTCAAAAAAGACAGAAATTCCTTTTGTTTTGGGGGAAAAAGACAGAAATTCCACTTATTTAGAGGCAAAAAGGCAGAAATTCCCCTTATTTTGGAGCAAAAATGAAGAAATTTACCTTTTTATGGCAAAAAGGTATGCATTCTTCTTATTTTTGGATAAAAAGCAGAAATTCCCCGTATTTTGAAGCAAAATTGCAGAAATTCTCATAATTTTCGGGCAAAAATGCAGAAATTCCCCGTATTTTGGAGCATAAATGCAGAAATTCCTCTAGTTGTGGTGCACAAAGACAGAAATTCCCTATATGTTGGGGCAAAAAGACAGAAATTCTCCTTATTTTGGGGAAAACTCAAAAATTCTACTTATTTTGGGGAAAAATTCCAGAAATTTCCCTTATTTTGGGGCAAAATTGCAGAAATTTCACTAATTTTGGGGCAAAATTGCAGAAATTTCACTTATTTAAGGGAAAAAAGGCAGAAATTTTCCTTATTTTGGGGCAAAAAGGCAGAAATTCCTAATATGTTCTGGCAAAAATGCAGAAATTACCCTTATTTTGAGGTAAAAAGGCTGAAATTCCCCTTATTTGGGGGCAAAAAGGCAGAAATTTCCCTTATTTTGGGGCAAAATTGCAGAAATTTCACTTATTTACAGGCAAAAAGACAGAAATTCTCCTTATTTTGGGGGAAAACTTAGAAATTCCACTTATGTTGGGGCAAAATTCCAGAAATTTCCCTTATTTTGGGGCAAAATTGCAGAAATTTCACTTATTTTGGGGCGAAATTGCAGAAATTTCACTTATTTCAGGGAAAAAAGGCACAAATTTTCTTTATTTTGGGGCAAAAAGTCAGAAATTCCTAATATTTTGTGGCAAAAATGCAGAAATTCCCCTTATTTTGAGGTAAAAAGGCTGAAATTCCCCTTATTTGGGGGCAAAGAGGCAGAAATTTCATTTATTTTGGGGCAAAATTGGAGAAATTTCACTTATTTCAGGGTAATAATTAAGAAATTCCCCTTATTTTGGGGCAAAAAAGGCAGAAATTCCCTTTGTTTTGGGGGAAAAAGACAGAAATTCCATTTATTTAGAGGCAAAAAGGCAGAAATTCCCCTTATTTTGGAGCAAAAATGTAGAAATTTACCTTTTTATGACAAAAAGGTATGCATTCCCTTTACTTTCGGGATTAAAAGCAGAAATTCCCCGTATTTTGAAGCAAAATTGCAGAAATTCTCATAATTTTCGGGCAAAAAGGCAGAAATTCTCCTTATTTTGGGGCAAAAAGACAGAAGATCTCCATTTTTTGGGAGCAAACATTCAGAAATTCCCGTTATTTTGCGCAAAATTGCAGAAATTTCCTTTACATTGGGGCAAAATTACAGAAATTTCCCTTATTTTGGGGCAAAAATCAGAAATTTCCCTTCTATTGGGGCAAAATTCAAGAAATTTTCTTTATTTTGGGGCAAAATTACAGGAATTTACCTTATTTTGGGGCAAAATTGAAGAAATTTTCCTTATTTGGGGCAAAATTGCAGAAATTTCACTTATTTTCAGGTAAAAATGCTTAAATTTCCTTCATATTGGGGCAAAAAGGGAGAAATTCCCCTTATTTTGGGGCAAAATTGCAGAAATTTCCCTTATTTTTAGAAAAAATTGCAGAAATTTTCCTTATTTTAGGGCAAAATTGCAGAAATTTCACTTATTTCAAAGAAAAAAAGCAAAAATTTTTCTTATTTTGGGGCAAAAAGGCAGAAATTCCCATTAATTTGAGGCAAAAAGGCAGAAATTTCCCTTATTTTTAAGCAAAATTGCAGAAATTTCACTTATTTCAGTGTAATAAGTCAGAAATTCCCCTTATTTTGAGGCAAAAAAGACAGAAATTCCCTTTGTTTTGAGGGAAAAAGACAGAAATTCCACTTATTTAGAGGCAAAAATGCAGAAATTTCCCTTATTTTAGAGCAAAAATGAAGAAATTTCCCTTTTTTATGGCAAAAAGTTATGCATTCCCCTTATTTTCGGGCAAAAAGGCAAAAATTTCCCGTATTTTGGAGCATAATTGCAGAAAATCAGCTAGTTGTGGTGCATAAAGACAGAAATTCCCTATATGTTGGGGCAAAAAGACAGAAATTCTCCTTATTTTGGGGCAAAACTCAGAAATTCCACTAATTTAGGGCAAAATTCCAGAAATTTCCCTTATTTTGGGGCAAAATTGCAGAAATTTCACTTATTTTAGGGCAAAATGGTAGGAATTTCACTTATTTCAGGGAAAAAAGGCAGAAATTTTCTTTATTTTGGGGCAAAAAGGCAGACATTCCTAATATTCTCTTGCAAAAATGCAGAAATTCCCTTTAATTTGAAGTAAAAAAGCTGAAATTCCCCTTATTTGGGGGCAAAACGGCAGAAATTCCCCTTATTTTGGGGCAAACTTGCAGAAATTTCACTTATTTCAGTGTAATAAGTCAGAAATTCCTCTTTTTTTGAGGCAAAAAAGACAGAAATTCCCTTTGTTTTGAGGGAAAACGACAGAAATTCCACTTATTTAGAGGCAAAAATGCAGAAATTTCCCTTATTTTGGCCAAAAATGAAGAAATTTCCCTTTTTTATGGCAAAAAGTTATGCATTCCCCTTATTTTCGGGCAAAAAGGCAGAAATTGCCAGTATTTTGGACCATAATTGCACAAATTCCCCTAGTTGTGGTGCAGAACGTCAGAAATTCCCTATATGTTGGGGCAAAAAGACAGAAATTCTCCTTATTTTTGGGCAAAACTCAGAAATTCCAATTATTTTGGGGCAAAATTCCAGAAATTTCCCTTATTTTGGGGCAAAATTGCAGAAATTTCACTTATTTTGGGGCATAATTGCAGAAATTTCACTTATTTCAGGGAAAAAAGGCAGAAATTTTCTTTATTTTGGGGCAAAAAGGCAGAAATTCCTAATATTTTCTGGCAAAAATGCAGAAATTCCCCTTATTTTTAGGTAAAAATGCTGAAATTCCCCTTATTTGGGGGCAAAAAGGCAGAAATTTCCCTTATTTTGGGGCAAAATTGCAGAAATTTCACTTATTTAGAGTCAAAAATACAGAAATTCTCCTTATTTTGGGGCAAAACTTAGAAATTCCACTTATTTTGGGGCAAAATTCCAGAAATTTCCCTTATTTTGGGGCAACATTGCAGAAATTTCACTTATTTTGGGGCAAAATTGCAGAAATTTCACTTATTTCAGGGAAAAAAGGCACAAATTTTCATTATTTTGGGGCAAAAAGTCAGAAATTCCTAATATTTTGTGGCAAAAATGCAGAAATTTCCCTTATTTTGAGGTAAAAAGGCTGAAATTCCCCTTATTTGGGGGCAAAGAGGCAGAAATTTCCATTATTTTGGGGCATAATTGGAGAAATTTCACTTATTTCAGGGTAATAATTCAGAAATTCCCCTTATTTTGGGTCAAAAAAGACAGAAATTCCTTTTGTTTTGGGGGAAAAAGACAGAAATTCCACTTATTTAGAGGCAAAAAGGCAGAAATTCCCCTTATTTTGAAGAAAAAATGAAGAAATTTACCTTTTTATGGCAAAAAGATATGCATTCCCCTTACTTTTGGGATAAAAAGCAGAAATTCCCCGTATTTTGAAGCAAAATTGCAGAAATTCTCATAATTTTCGGGCAAAAAGGCAGAAATTCTCCTTATTTTGGGGCAAAAAGACAGAAGATCTCCTTTTATCGGGAGCAAACATTCAGAAATTCCCCTTATTTTGGGGCAAAATTGCAGAAATTTCCTTTACATTGGGGCAAAATTGCAGAAATTTCCCTTATTTTGGGGCAAAATTGTAGAAATTTCACTTATTTCAGGGTAATAATTCAGAAATTCCCCTTATTTTGGTTCAAAAAAGACAGAAATTCCTTTTGTTTTGGGGGAAAAAGACAGAAATTCCACTTATTTAGAGGCAAAAAGGCAGAAATTCCCCTTATTTTGGAGCAAAAATGAAGAAATTTACCTTTTTATGGCAAAAAGGTATGCATTCTTCTTATTTTTGGATAAAAAGCAGAAATTCCCCGTATTTTGAAGCAAAATTGCAGAAATTCTCATAATTTTCGGGCAAAAATGCAGAAATTCCCCGTATTTTGGAGCATAATTGCAGAAATTCCTCTAGTTGTGGTGCACAAAGACAGAAATTCCCTATATGTTGGGGCAAAAAGACAGAAATTCTCCTTATTTTGGGGCAAAACTCAAAAATTCTACTTATTTTGGGGAAAAATTCCAGAAATTTCCCTTATTTTGGGGCAAAATTGCAGAAATTTCACTTATTTTGGGGCAAAATTGCAGAAATTTCACTTATTTCAGGGAAAAAAGGCAGAAATTTTCCTTATTTTGGGGCAAAAAGGCAGAAATTCCTAATATTTTCTGGCAAAAATGCAGAAATTCCCCTTATTTTGAGGTAAAAAGGCTGAAATTCCCCTTATTTGGGGGCAAAAAGGCAGAAATTTCCCTTATTTTGGGGCAAAATTGCAGAAATTTCACTTATTTACAGGCAAAAAGACAGAAATTCTCTTATTTTGGGGCAAAACTTAGAAATTCCACTTATTTTGGGGCAAAATTCCAGAAATTTCCCTTATTTTGTGGCAACATTGCAGAAATTTCACTTATTTTGGGGCAAAATTGCAGAAATTTCACTTATTTCAGGGAAAAAAGGCACAAATTTTCTTTATTTTGGGGCAAAAAGTCAGAAATTCCTAATATTTTGTGGCAAAAATGCAGAAATTCCCCTTATTTTGAGGTAAAAAGGCTGAAATTCCCCTTATTTGGGGGCAAAGAGGCAGAAATTTCCCTTATTTTGGGGCAAAATTGGAGAAATTTCACTTATTTCAGGGTAATAATTCAGAAATTCCCCTTATTTTGGGGCAAAAAAGGCAGAAATTCCCCTTGTTTTGGGGGAAAAAGACAGAAATTCCATTTATTTAGAGGCAAAAAGGCAGAAATTCCCCTTATTTTGGAGCAAAAATGTAGAAATTTACCTTTTTATGGCAAAAAGGTATGCATTCCCTTTACTTTCGGGATTAAAAGCAGAAATTCCCCGTATTTTGAAGCAAAATTGCAGAAATTCTCATAATTTTCGGGCAAAAAGGCAGAAATTCTCCTTATTTTGGGGCAAAAAGACAGAAGATCTCCTTTTTTTGGGAGCAAACATTCAGAAATTCCCGTTATTTTGCGCAAAATTGCAGAAATTTCCTTTACATTGGGGCAAAATTACAGAAATTTCCCTTATTTTGGGGCAAAAATCAGAAATTTCCATTCTTTTATGGAAAAATTCAAGAAATTTCCTTTATTTTGGGGCAAAATTACAGGAATTTACCTTATTTTGGGGCAAAATTGAAGAAATTTTCCTTATTTAGGGCAAAATTGCAGAAATTTCACTTATTTTCAGGTAAAAATGCTGAAATTTCCTTCATATTGGGGCAAAAATGGAGAAATTCCCCTTATTTTGGGGCAAAATTGCAGAAATTTCCCTTATTTTTGGAAAAAATTGAAGAAATTTTCCTTATTTTAGGGCAAAATTGCAGAAATTTCACTTATTTCAAAGAAAAAAAGCAAAAATTTTTCTTATTTTGGGGCAAAAAGGCAGAAATTCCCATTAATTTGTGGCAAAAAGGCAGAAATTTCCCTTATTTTTAAGCAAAATTGCAGAAATTTCACTTATTTCAGTGTAATAAGTCAGAAATTCCCCTTATTTTGAGGCAAAAAAGACAGAAATTCCCTTTGTTTTGAGGGAAAAAGACAGAAATTCCACTTATTTAGAGGCAAAAATGCAGAAATTTCCCTTATTTTAGAGCAAAAATGAAGAAATTTCCCTTTTTTATGGCAAAAAGTTATGCATTCCCCTTATTTTCGGGCAAAAAAGCAAAAATTTCCCGTATTTTTGAGCATAATTGCAGAAAATCCGCTAGTTGTGGTGCATAAAGACAGAAATTCTCTATATGTTGGGGCAAAAAGACAGAAATTCTCCTTATTTTGGGGCAAAACTCAGAAATTCCACTAATTTAGGGCAAAATTCCAGAAATTTCCCTTATTTTGGGGCAAAATTGCAGAAATTTCACTTATTTTAGGGCAAAATTGTAGAAATTTCACTTATTTCAGGGAAAAAAGGCAGAAATTTTCTTTATTTTGGGGCAAAAAGGCAGACATTCCTAATATTCTCTTGCAAAAATGCAGAAATTCCCTTTAATTTGAAGTAAAAAGGCTGAAATTCCCCTTATTTGGGGGCAAAAAGGCAGAAATTCCCCTTATTTTGGGGCATAATTGCAGAAATTTCACTTATTTCAGTGTAATAAGTCAGAAATTCCTCTTTTTTTGAGGCAAAAAAGACAGAAATTCCCTTTGTTTTGAGGGAAAACGACAGAAATTTCACTTATTTAGAGGCAAAAATGCAGAAATTTCCCTTATTTTGGAGCAAAAATGAAGAAATTTCCCTTTTTTATGGCAAAAAGTTATGCATTCCCCTTATTTTCGGGCAAAAAGGCAGAAATTCCCCGTATTTTGGAGCATAATTGCACAAATTCCCCTAGTTGTGGTGCAGAACGACAGAAATTCCCTATATGTTGGGGCAAAAAGACAGAAATTCTCCTTATTTTGGGGCAAAACTCACAAATTCCAATTATTTTGGGGCAAAATTCCAGAAATTTCCCTTATTTTGGGGCAAAATTGCAGAAATTTCACTTATTTTGGGGCATAATTGCAGAAATTTCACTAATTTCAGGGAAAAAGGCAGAAATTTTCTTTATTTTGGGGCAAAAAGGCAGAAATTCCTAATATTTTCTGGCAAAAATGCAGAAATTCCCCTTATTTCTAGGTAAAAAGGCTGAAATTTTTTTTATTTGGGGGCAAAAAGGCAGAAATTTCCCTTATTTTGGGGCAAAATTGCAGAAATTTCACTTATTTAGAGTCAAAAATACAGAAATTCTCCTTATTTTGGGGCAAAACTTAGAAATTCCACTTATTTTGGGGCAAAATTCCAGAAATTTCCCTTATTTTGGGGCAACATTGCAGAAATTTCACTTATTTTGGGGCAAAATTGCAGAAATTTCACTTATTTCAGGGAAAAAAGGCACAAATTTTCCTTATTTTGGGGCAAAAATTCAGAAATTCCTAATATTTTGTGGCAAAAATGCAGAAATTCCCCTTATTTTGAGGTAAAAAGGCTGAAATTCCCCTTATTTGGGGGCAAAGAGGCAGAAATTTCCATTATTTCGGGGCAAAATTAGAGAAATTTCACTTATTTCAGGGTAATAATTCAGAAATTCCCCTTATTTTGGGTCAAAAAAGACAGAAATTCCTTTTGTTTTTGGGGAAAAAGACAGAAATTCCACTTATTTAGAGGCAAAAAGGCAGAAATTCCCCTTATTTTGAAGAAAAAATGAAGAAATTTACCTATTTATGGCAAAAAGATATGCATTCCCCTTACTTTTGGGATAAAAAGCAGAAATTCCCCGTATTTTGAAGCAAAATTGCAGAAATTTCACTTATTTTGGGGCAAAATTGCAGAAATTTCACTTATTTCAGGGAAAAAAGACAGAAATTTTCTTTATTTTGGGGCAAAAAGGCAGAAATTCCTAATATCTTCTGGCAAAAATGCAGAAATTCCCCTTATTTTTAGGTAAAAAGGCTGAAATTTTTTTTATTTGGGGGCAAAAAGGCAGAAATTTCCCTTATTTTGGGGCAAAATTGCAGAAATTTCACTTATTTAGAGTCAAAAATACAGAAATTCTCCTTATTTTGGGGCAAAACTTAGAAATTCCACTTATTTTGGGGCATAATTCCAGAAATTTCCCTTATTTTGGGGCAACATTGCAGAAATTTCACTTATTTTGGGGCAAAATTGCAGAAATTTCACTTATTTCAGGGAAAAAAGGCACAAATTTGCCTTATTTTGGGGCAAAAAGTCAGAAATTCCTAATATTTTGTGGCAAAAAATGCAGAAATTCCCCTTATTTTGAGGTAAAAAGGCTGAAATTCCCTTTATTTGGGGGCAAAGAGGCAGAAATTTCCATTATTTTGGGGCAAAATTGGAGAAATTTCACTTATTTCAGGGTAATAATTCAGAAATTCCCCTTATTTTGGGTCAAAAAAGACAGAAATTCCTTTTGTTTTGGGGGAAAAAGACAGAAATTCCACTTATTTAGAGGCAAAAAGGCAGAAATTCCCCTTATTTTGAAGAAAAAATGAAGAAATTTACCTTTTTATGGCAAAAAGATATGCATTCCCCTTACTTTTGGGATAAAAAGCAGAAATTCCCCGTATTTTGAAGCAAAATTGCAGAAATTCTCATAATTTTTGGGCAAAAAGGCAGAAATTCTCCTTATTCTGGGGCAAAAAGACAGAAGATCTCCTTTTTTTCGGGAGCAAACATTCAGAAATTCCCCTTATTTTGGGGCAAAATTGCAGAAATTTCCTTTACATTGGGGCAAAATTGCAGAAATTTCCCTTATTTTGGGGCTAAATTGCAGAAATTTCACTTACTTCAGGGTAATAAGTCAGAAATTCCCCTTATTTTGGGGCAAAAAAGACAGAAATTCTCTTTGTTTTGGGGGAAAAAGACAGAAATTCCACTTATTTAGAGGCAAAAAGGCAGAAATTCCCTTTATTTTGGAGCAAAAATGAAGAAATGTCCCTTTTAATGGCAAAAAGGAATGCATTCCCATTATTTTCAGGCAAAAAGGCAGAAATTCCCCGTATTTTGGAGCAAAATTGCAGAAATTCCCCTAATTTTGGGGCAAAATGCAGAAATTCCCTTTATTTTGGGGCAAAAATCAGAAATTCCCCTTATTTTGGGGCAAAATTGCAGAAATTTCAATTATTTCAGTTTAATAAGTCAGAAATTCCTCTTTTTTTGAGGCAAAAAAGACAGAAATTCCCTTTGTTTTGAGGGAAAAAGACAGAAATTCCACTTATTTAGAGGCAAAAATGCAGAAATTTCCCTTATTTTGGAGCAAAAATGAAGAAATTTCCCTTTTTTATGGCAAAAAGTTATGCATTCCCCTTATTTTCGGGCAAAAAGGCAGAAATTCCCCGTATTTTGGAGCATAATTGCACAAATTCCCCTAGTTGTTGTGCAGAAAGACAGAAATTCCCTATATGTTGGGGCAAAAAGACAGAAATTCTCCTTATTTTGGGGCAAAACTCAGAAATTCCACTTATTTTGGGGCAAAATTCCAGAAATTTCCCTTATTTTGGGGCAAAATTGCAGAAATTTCCTTTACATTGGGGCAAAATTGCAGAAATTTCCCTTATTTTGGGGCAAAAAAGACAGAAATTCTCTTTGTTTTGGGGGAAAAAGACAGAAATTCCACTTATTTAGAGGCAAAAAGGCAGAAATTCCCTTTATTTTGGAGCAAAAATGAAGAAATGTCTTTTTTAATGGCAAAAAGGTATGCATTCCCATTATTTTCAGGCAAAAAGGCAGAAATTCCCCGTATTTTGGAGCAAAATTGCAGAAATTCCCCTAATTTTGGGGCAAAATTCAGAAATTCCCTTTATTTTGGGGCAAAAATCAGAAATTCCCCTTATTTTGGGGCAAAATTGCAGAAATTTCACTTATTTCAGTGTAATAAGTCAGAAATTCCCCTTATTTTGAGGCAAAAAAGACAGAAATTCCCTTTGTTTTTAGAAAAAAAGAAAGAAATTCCACTTATTTAGAGGCAAAAATGCAGAAATTTCCCTTATTTTGGAGCAAAAATGAAGAAATTTCCCTTTTTTATGGCAAAAAGTTATGCATTCCCCTTATTTTCGGGTAAAAATGCAGAAATTCCCCATATTATGGAGCATAATTGCAGAAATTCCCCTAGTTGTGGTGCATAAAGACAGAAATTCCCTATATGTTGGGGCAAAAAGACAGAAATTCTTCTTATTTTGGGGCAAAACTCAGAAATTCTACTTATTTTGGGGCAAAATTCATGAAATTTCCCTTATTTTGGGGCAAAATTGCAGAAATTTCACTTATTTTGGGGAAAAATTGCAGAAATTTCACTTATTTCAGAAAAAAAGGCAGAAATTTTCTCTATTTTGGGGCAAAAAAACAGAAATTCCTAATATTTTCTGGCAAAAATGCAGAAATTCCCCTTATTTTCAGGTAAAAATGCTGAAATTCCCCTTATTTGGGGGCAAATTGGCAGAAATTTCCCTTATTTTGGGGCAAAATTGCAGATATTTCACTTATTTTGAGGCAAAATTGCAGAAATTTCACTTATTTCAGGGAAAAAAGGCACAAATTTTCCTTATTTTGGGGCAAAAAGTCAGAAATTCGTAATATTTTGTGGCAAAAATGCAGAAATTCCCCGTATTTTGAGGTAAAAAGGCTGAAATTCCCCTTATTTGGGTCAAAGAGGCAGTAATTTCCCTTATTTTGGGGCAAAATTGGAGAAATTTCACTTATTTCAGGGTAATTATTCAGAAATTTCCCTTATTTTGGGGCAAAAAAGACAGAAATTCCCTTTGTTTTGGGGGAAAAAGACAGAAATTCCATTTATTTAGAGGCAAAAAGGCAGAAATTCCCCTTATTTTGAAGCAAAAATGAAGAAATTTACCTTTTTATGGCAAAAAGGTATGCATTCCCCTTACTTTCGGGATAAAAAGCAGAAATTCCCCGTATTTTGAAGCAAAATTGCAGAAATTCTCATAATTTTCAGGCAAAAAGGCAGAAATTCTCCTTATTTTGGGGCAAAAAGACAGAAGATCTTTTTTTTTTTCTGAGCAAACATTCAGAAATTCTCGTTATTTTGGGGCAAAATTGCAGAAATTTTTTTTATATTGGGGCAAAATTGCAGAAATTTCCCTTATTTTGGGGCAAAAATCAGAAATTCCCCTTATTTTGGGGCAAAATTCAAGAAATTTCCTTTATTTTTGGGCAAAATTAAAGGAATTTACCTTATTTTGGGGCAAAATTGAAGAAATTTACCTTATTTGGTGCAAAATTGCAGAAATTTCACTTATTTTCAGGTAAAAAGGCTGAAATTTCCTTCATTTTGGGGCAAAAAGGGAGAAATTCCCCTTATTTTGGGGCAAAATTGCAGAAATTTCCATTATTTTGGGAAAAATTGCAGAAATTTTCCTTATTTTAGGGCAAAATTGCAGAAATTTCACTTATTTCAGAGAAAAAAAGCAAAAATTTTTTTATTTTGGGGCAAAAAGGCAGAAATTTCCATTAATTTGTGGCAAAAAGGCAGAAATTCACCTTATTTTGGTGAAAAATGCAGAAATTTCACATTTTTCAGGGTAAAAGGCAGCAATTTCCCTTATTTTGGGGCAAAATTGCAGAAATTTCACTTATTTCAGGGTAATAATTCAGAAATTCCTATTATTTTGGGGGCAAAAAAGACAGAAATTCCCTTTGTTTTGGGGGAAAAAGACAGAAATTCCACTTATTTAGAGGCAAAAATGCAGAAATTTCCCTTATTTTGGAGCAAAAATGAAGAAATTTCCCTTTTTTATGGCAAAAAGTTATGCATTCCCCTTATTTTCGGGCAAAAAGACAGAAATTCCCCGTATTTTGGAGCATAATTGCACAAATTCCCCTAGTTGTGGTGCAGAAAGACAGAAATTCCCTATATGTAGGGGCAAAAACACAGAAATTCTCCTTATTTTGGGGCAAAACTCAGAAATTCTACTTATTTTGGGGAAAAATTCCAGAAATTTCCCTTATTTTGGGGCAAAATTGCAGAAATTTCACTTATTTTGGGGCAAAATTGCAGAAATTTCACTTATTTCAGGGAAAAAAGGCAGAAATTTTCCTTATTTTGGGGCAAAAAGGCAGAAATTCCTAATATTTTCTGGCAAAAATGCAGAAATTCCCCATATTTTGAGGTAAAAAGGCTGAAATTCCTTTTATTTGGGGGCAAAAAGGCAGAAATTTCCCGTATTTTGGGGCAAAATTGCAGAAATTTCACTTATTTACAGGCAAAAAGACAGAAATTCTCCTTATTTTGGGGCAAAACTTAGAAATTCCACTTATTTTGGGGCAAAATTCCAGAAATTTCCCTTATTTTGGGGCAAAATTGCAGAAATTTCACTTATTTGATGGCAAAATTGCAGAAATTTCACTTATTTCAGGGAAAAAAGGCACAAATTTTCTTTATTTTGGGGCAAAAAGTCAGAAATTTTTAATATTTTGTGGCAAAAATGCAGAAATTCCCCTTATTTTGAGGTAAAAAGGCTGAAATTCCCCTTATTTGGGGACAAAGAGGCAGAAATTTCCCTTATTTTGGGGCAAAATTGGAGAAATTTCACTTATTTCAGGGTAATAATTCAGAAATTCCCCTTATTTTGGGGCAAAAAAGGCAGAAATTCCATTTGTTTTGGGGGAAAAAGACAGAAATTCCATTTATTTAGAGGCAAAAAGGCAGAAATTCCCCTTATTTTGGAGCAAAAATGTAGAAATTTAACTTTTTATGACAAAAAGGTATGCATTCCCTTTACTTTCGGGATTAAAAGCAGAAATTCCCCGTATTTTGAAGCAAAATTGCAGAAATTCTCATAATTTTCGGGCAAAAAGGCAGAAATTCTCCTTATTTTGGGGCAAAAAGACAGAAGATCTCCTTTTTTTGGGAGCAAACATTCAGAAATTCCCGTTATTTTGCGCAAAATTGCCGAAATTTTCTTTACATTGGGGCAAAATTGCAGAAATTTCCCTTATTTTGGGGCAAAAATCAGAAATTTCCCTTCTTTTGGGGCAAAATTCAAGAAATTTCCTTTATTTTGGGGCAAAATTACAGGAATTTACCTTATTTTGAGGCAAAATTGAAGAAATTTTCTTTATTTGAGGCAAAATTGCAGAAATTTCACTTATTTTCAGGTAAAAGGGCTGAAATTTCCTTCATATTGGGGCAAAAAGGGAGAAATTCCCCTTATTTTAGGGCAAAATTGCAGAAATTTCCCTTATTTTTGGGAAAAATTGCAGAAATTTTCCTTATTTTAGGGCAAAATTGCAGAAATTTCACTTATTTCAGAGAAAAAAAGCAAAAATTTTTCTTATTTTGGGGCAAAAAGGCAGAAATTTCCATTAATTTGTGGCAAAAAGGCAGAAATTTCCCTTATTTTTAAGCAAAATTGCAGAAATTTCACTTACTTCAGGGTAATAAGACAGAAATTCCCCTTATTTTTGGGCAAAAAAAGACAGAAATTCTCTTTGTTTTGGGGGAAAAAGACAGAAATTCCACTTATTTAGAGGCAAAAAGGCAGAAATTCCCTTTATTTTGGAGCAAAAATGAAGAAATGTCCCTTTTAATGGCAAAAAGGTATGCATTCCCATTATTTTCAGGCAAAAAGACAGAAATTCCCCGTATTTTGGAGCAAAATTGCAGAAATTCCCCTAATTTTGGGGCAAAATGCAGAAATTTCACTTATTTTGGGGCAAAATTGCAGAAATTTCACTTATTTCAGGGAAAAAAGGAACAAATTTTCCTTATTTTGGGGCAAAAAGTCAGAAATTCCTAATATCTTCTGGCAAAAATGCAGAAATTCCCCTTATTTTTAGGTAAAAAGGCTGAAATTTTTTTTATTTGGGGGCAAAAAGGCAGAAATTTCCCTTATTTTGGGGCAAAATTGCAGAAATTTCACTTATTTAGAGTCAAAAATACAGAAATTCTCCTTATTTTGGGGCAAAACTTAGAAATTCCACTTATTTTGGGGCATAATTCCAGAAATTTCCCTTATTTTGGGGCAACATTGCAGAAATTTCACTTATTTTGGGGCAAAATTGCAGAAATTTCACTTATTTCAGGGAAAAAAGGCACAAATTTGCCTTATTTTGGGGCAAAAAGTCAGAAATTCCTAATATTTTGTGGCAAAAAATGCAGAAATTCCCCTTATTTTGAGGTAAAAAGGCTGAAATTCCCTTTATTTGGGGGCAAAGAGGCAGAAATTTCCATTATTTTGGGGCAAAATTGGAGAAATTTCACTTATTTCAGGGTAATAATTCAGAAATTCCCCTTATTTTGGGTCAAAAAAGACAGAAATTCCTTTTGTTTTGGGGGAAAAAGACAGAAATTCCACATATTTAGAGGCAAAAAGGCAGAAATTCCCCTTATTTTGAAGAAAAAATGAAGAAATTTACCTTTTTATGGCAAAAAGATATGCATTCTCCTTACTTTTGGGATAAAAAGCAGAAATTCCCCGTATTTTGAAGCAAAATTGCAGAAATTCTCATAATTTTCGGGCAAAAAGGCAGAAATTCTCCTTATTCTGGGGCAAAAAGACAGAAGATCTCCTTTTTTTCGGGAGCAAACATTCAGAAATTCCCCTTATTTTGGGGCAAAATTGCAGAAATTTCCTTTACATTGGGGCAAAATTGCAGAAATTTCCCTTATTTTGGGGCTAAATTGCAGAAATTTCACTTACTTCAGGGTAATAAGTCAGAAATTCCCCTTATTTTGGGGCAAAAAAGACAGAAATTCTCTTTGTTTTGGGGGAAAAAGACAGAAATTCCACTTATTTAGAGGCAAAAAGGCAGAAATTCCCTTTATTTTGGAGCAAAAATGAAGAAATGTCCCTTTTAATGGCAAAAAGGAATGCATTCCCATTATTTTCAGGCAAAAAGGCAGAAATTCCCCGTATTTTGGAGCAAAATTGCAGAAATTCCCCTAATTTTGGGGCAAAATGCAGAAATTCCCTTTATTTTGGGGCAAAAATCAGAAATTCCCCTTATTTTGGGGCAAAATTGCAGAAATTTCAATTATTTCAGTTTAATAAGTCAGAAATTCCTCTTTTTTTGAGGCAAAAAAGACAGAAATTCCCTTTGTTTTGAGGGAAAAAGACAGAAATTCCACTTATTTAGAGGCAAAAATGCAGAAATTTCCCTTATTTTGGAGCAAAAATGAAGAAATTTCCCTTTTTTATGGCAAAAAGTTATGCATTTCCCTTATTTTCGGGCAAAAAGGCAGAAAGTCCCCGTATTTTGGAGCATAATTGCACAAATTCCCCTAGTTGTTGTGCAGAAAGACAAAAATTCCCTATATGTTGGGGCAAAAAGACAGAAATTCTCCTTATTTTGGGGCAAAACTCAGAAATTCCACTTATTTTGGGGCAAAATTCCAGAAATTTCCCTTATTTTGGGGCAAAATTGCAGAAATTTCCTTTACATTGGGGCAAAATTGCAGAAATTTCCCTTATTTTGGGGCAAAATTGCAGAAATTTCACTTACTTCAGGGTAATAAGTCAGAAATCCCCCTTATTTTGGGGCAAAAAAGACAGAAATTCTCTTTGTTTTGGGGGAAAAAGACAGAAATTCCACTTATTTAGAGGCAAAAAGGCAGAAATTCCCTTTATTTTGGAGCAAAAATGAAGAAATGTCTTTTTTAATGGCAAAAAGGTATGCATTCCCATTATTTTCAGGCAAAAAGGCAGAAATTCCCCGTATTTTGGAGCAAAATTGCAGAAATTCCCCTAATTTTGGGGCAAAATTCAGAAATTCCCTTTATTTTGGGGCAAAAATCAGAAATTCCCCTTATTTTGGGGCAAAATTGCAGAAATTTCACTTATTTCAGTGTAATAAGTAAGAAATTCCCCTTATTTTGAGGCAAAAAAGACAGAAATTCCCTTTGTTTTTAGAAAAAAAGAAAGAAATTCCACTTATTTAGAGGCAAAAATGCAGAAATTTCCCTTATTTTGGAGCAAAAATGAAGAAATTTCCCTTTTTTATGGCAAAAAGTTATGCATTCCCCTTATTTTCGGGTAAAAATGCAGAAATTCCCCATATTATGGAGCATAATTGCAGAAATTCCCCTAGTTGTGGTGCATAAAGACAGAAATTCCCTATATGTTGGGGCAAAAAGACAGAAATTCTTCTTATTTTGGGGCAAAACTCAGAAATTCTACTTATTTTGGGGCAAAATTCATGAAATTTCCCTTATTTTGGGGCAAAATTGCAGAAATTTCACTTATTTTGGGGCAAAATTGCAGAAATTTCACTTATTTCAGAAAAAAAAGGCAGAAATTTTCTCTATTTTGGGGCAAAAAAACAGAAATTCCTAATATTTTCTGGCAAAAATGCAGAAATTCCCCTTATTTTCAGGTAAAAATGCTGAAATTCCCCTTATTTGGGGGCAAATTGGCAGAAATTTCCCTTATTTTGGGGCAAAATTGCAGATATTTCACTTATTTTGAGGCAAAATTGCAGAAATTTCACTTATTTCAGGGAAAAAAGGCACAAATTTTCCTTATTTTGGGGCAAAAAGTCAGAAATTCGTAATATTTTGTGGCAAAAATGCAGAAATTCCCCGTATTTTGAGGTAAAAAGGCTGAAATTCCCCTTATTTGGGTCAAAGAGGCAGTAATTTCCCTTATTTTGGGGCAAAATTGGAGAAATTTCACTTATTTCAGGGTAATTATTCAGAAATTTCCCTTATTTTGGGGCAAAAAAGACAGAAATTCCCTTTGTTTTGGGGGAAAAAGACAGAAATTCCATTTATTTAGAGGCAAAAAGGCAGAAATTCCCCTTATTTTGAAGCAAAAATGAAGAAATTTACCTTTTTATGGCAAAAAGGTATGCATTCCCCTTACTTTCGGGATAAAAAGCAGAAATTCCCCGTATTTTGAAGCAAAATTGCAGAAATTCTCATAATTTTCGGGCAAAAAGGCAGAAATTCTCCTTATTTTGGGGCAAAAAGACAGAAGATCTTTTTTTTTTTTTTCTGAGCAAACATTCAGAAATTCTCGTTATTTTGGGGCAAAATTGCAGAAATTTTTTTTATATTGGGGCAAAATTGCAGAAATTTCCCTTATTTTGGGGCAAAAATCAGAAATTCCCCTTATTTTGGGGCAAAATTCAAGAAATTTCCTTTATTTTTGGGCAAAATTAAAAGAATTTACCTTATTTTGGGGCAAAATTGAAGAAATTTACCTTATTTGGTGCAAAATTGCAGAAATTTCACTTATTTTCAGGTAAAAAGGCTGAAATTTCCTTCATTTTGGGGCAAAAAGGGAGAAATTCCCCTTATTTTGGGGCAAAATTGCAGAAATTTCCATTATTTTGGGAAAAATTGCAGAAATTTTCCTTATTTTAGGGCAAAATTGCAGAAATTTCACTTATTTCAGAGAAAAAAAGCAAAAATTTTTTTATTTTGGGGCAAAAAGGCAGAAATTTCCATTAATTTGTGGCAAAAAGGCAGAAATTCACCTTATTTTGGTGAAAAATGCAGAAATTTCACATTTTTCAGGGTAAAAGGCAGCAATTTCCCTTATTTTGGGGCAAAATTGCAGAAATTTTACTTATTTCAGGGTAATAATTCAGAAATTCCTATTATTTTGGGGGCAAAAAAGACAGAAATTCCCTTTGTTTTGGGGGAAAAAGACAGAAATTCCACTTATTTAGAGGCAAAAATGCAGAAATTTCCCTTATTTTGGAGCAAAAATGAAGAAATTTCCCTTTTTTATGGCAAAAAGTTATGCATTCCCCTTATTTTCGGGCAAAAAGACAGAAATTCCCCGTATTTTGGAGCATAATTGCACAAATTCCCCTAGTTGTGGTGCAGAAAGACAGAAATTCCCTATATGTAGGGGCAAAAAGACAGAAATTCTCCTTATTTTGGGGCAAAACTCAGAAATTCTACTTATTTTGGGGAAAAATTCCAGAAATTTCCCTTATTTTGGGGCAAAATTGCAGAAATTTCACTTATTTTGGGGCAAAATTGCAGAAATTTCACTTATTTCAGGGAAAAAAGGCAGAAATTTTCCTTATTTTGGGGCAAAAAGGCAGAAATTCCTAATATTTTCTGGCAAAAATGCAGAAATTCCCCATATTTTGAGGTAAAAAGGCTGAAATTCCTTTTATTTGGGGGCAAAAAGGCAGAAATTTCCCGTATTTTGGGGCAAAATTGCAGAAATTTCACTTATTTACAGGCAAAAAGACAGAAATTCTCCTTATTTTGGGGCAAAACTTAGAAATTCCACTTATTTTGGGGCAAAATTCCAGAAATTTCCCTTATTTTGGGGCAAAATTGCAGAAATTTCACTTATTTGATGGCAAAATTGCAGAAATTTCACTTATTTCAGGGAAAAAAGGCACAAATTTTCTTTATTTTGGGGCAAAAAGTCAGAAATTTTTAATATTTTGTGGCAAAAATGCAGAAATTCCCCTTATTTTGAGGTAAAAAGGCTGAAATTCCCCTTATTTGGGGACAAAGAGGCAGAAATTTCCCTTATTTTGGGGCAAAATTGGAGAAATTTCACTTATTTCAGGGTAATAATTCAGAAATTCCCCTTATTTTGGGGCAAAAAAGGCAGAAATTCCATTTGTTTTGGGGGAAAAAGACAGAAATTCCATTTATTTAGAGGCAAAAAGGCAGAAATTCCCCTTATTTTGGAGCAAAAATGTAGAAATTTAACTTTTTATGACAAAAAGGTATGCATTCCCTTTACTTTCGGGATTAAAAGCAGAAATTCCCCGTATTTTGAAGCAAAATTGCAGAAATTCTCATAATTTTCGGGCAAAAAGGCAGAAATTCTCCTTATTTTGGGGCAAAAAGACAGAAGATCTCCTTTTTTTGGGAGCAAACATTCAGAAATTCCCGTTATTTTGCGCAAAATTGCCGAAATTTTCTTTACATTGGGGCAAAATTGCAGAAATTTCCCTTATTTTGGGGCAAAAATCAGAAATTTCCCTTCTTTTGGGGCAAAATTCAAGAAATTTCCTTTATTTTGGGGCAAAATTACAGGAATTTACCTTATTTTGAGGCAAAATTGAAGAAATATTCTTTATTTGAGGCAAAATTGCAGAAATTTCACTTATTTTCAGGTAAAAGGGCTGAAATTTCCTTCATATTGGGGCAAAAAGGGAGAAATTCCCCTTATTTTAGGGCAAAATTGCAGAAATTTCCCTTATTTTTGGGAAAAATTGCAGAAATTTTCCTTATTTTAGGGCAAAATTGCAGAAATTTCACTTATTTCAGAGAAAAAAAGCAAAAATTTTTCTTATTTTGGGGCAAAAAGGCAGAAATTTCCATTAATTTGTGGCAAAAAGGCAGAAATTTCCCTTATTTTTAAGCAAAATTGCAGAAATTTCACTTACTTCAGGGTAATAAGTCAGAAATTCCCCTTATTTTGGGGCAAAAAAGACAGAAATTCTCTTTGTTTTGGGGGAAAAAGACAGAAATTCCACTTATTTAGAGGCAAAAAGGCAGAAATTCCCTTTATTTTGGAGCAAAAATGAAGAAATGTCCCTTTTAATGGCAAAAAGGTATGCATTCCCATTATTTTCAGGCAAAAAGACAGAAATTCCCCGTATTTTGGAGCAAAATTGCAGAAATTCCCCTAATTTTGGGGCAAAATGCAGAAATTCCCTTTATTTTGGGGCAAAAATCAGAAATTCCACTTATTTTGTGGCAAAATTGCAGAAATTTCACTTATTTCAGTGTAATAAGTCAGAAATTCCTCTTTTTTTGAGGCAAAAAAGACAGAAATTCCCTTTGTTTTGAGGGAAAAAGACAGAAATTCCACTTATTTAAAAGCAAAAATGCAGAAATTTCCCTTATTTTGGAGCAAAAATGAAGAAATTTCCCTTTTTTATGGCAAAAAGTTATGCATTCCCCTTATTTTCGGGCAAAAAGGCAGAAATTCCCCGTATTTTGGAGCATAATTGCACAAATTCCCCTAGTTGTGGTGCAGAAAGACAGAAATTCCCTATATGTTGGGGCAAAAAGACAGAAATTCTCCTTATTTTGGGGCAAAACTCAGAAATTCCACTTATTTTGGGGCAAAATTAAAGAAATTTCCCTTATTTTGGGGCAAAATTGCAGAAATTTCACTTATTTTGGGGCAAAATTGCAGAAATTTCACTTATTTCAGGGAAAAAAGGAACAAATTTTCCTTATTTTGGGGCAAAAAGTCAGAAATTCCTAATATCTTCTGGCAAAAATGCAGAAATTCCCCTTATTTTTAGGTAAAAAGGCTGAAATTTTTTTTATTTGGGGGCAAAAAGGCAGAAATTTCCCTTATTTTGGGGCAAAATTGCAGAAATTTCACTTATTTAGAGTCAAAAATACAGAAATTCTCCTTATTTTGGGGCAAAACTTAGAAATTCCACTTATTTTGGGGCATAATTCCAGAAATTTCCCTTATTTTGGGGCAACATTGCAGAAATTTCACTTATTTTGGGGCAAAATTGCAGAAATTTCACTTATTTCAGGGAAAAAAGGCACAAATTTGCCTTATTTTGGGGCAAAAAGTCAGAAATTCCTAATATTTTGTGGCAAAAATGCAGAAATTCCCCTTATTTTGAGGTAAAAAGGCTGAAATTCCCTTTATTTGGGGGCAAAGAGGCAGAAATTTCCATTATTTTGGGGCAAAATTGGAGAAATTTCACTTATTTCAGGGTAATAATTCAGAAATTCCCCTTATTTTGGGTCAAAAAAGACAGAAATTCCTTTTGTTTTGGGGGAAAAAGACAGAAATTCCACTTATTTAGAGGCAAAAAGGCAGAAATTCCCCTTATTTTGAAGAAAAAATGAAGAAATTTACCTTTTTATGGCAAAAAGATATGCATTCCCCTTACTTTTGGGATAAAAAGCAGAAATTCCCCGTATTTTGAAGCAAAATTGCAGAAATTCTCATAATTTTCGGGCAAAAAGGCAGAAATTCTCCTTATTCTGGGGCAAAAAGACAGAAGATCTCCTTTTTTCGGGAGCAAACATTCAGAAATTCCCCTTATTTTGGGGCAAAATTGCAGAAATTTCCATTACATTGGGGCAAAATTGCAGAAATTTCCCTTATTTTGGGGCTAAATTGCAGAAATTTCACTTACTTCAGGATAATAAGTCAGAAATTCCCCTTATTTTGGGGCAAAAAAGACAGAAATTCTCTTTGTTTTGGGGGAAAAAGACAGAAATTCCACTTATTTAGAGGCAAAAAGGCAGAAATTCCCTTTATTTTGGAGCAAAAATGAAGAAATGTCCCTTTTAATGGCAAAAAGGAATGCATTCCCATTATTTTCAGGCAAAAAGGCAGAAATTCCCCGTATTTTGGAGCAAAATTGCAGAAATTCCCCTAATTTTGGGGCAAAATGCAGAAATTCCCTTTATTTTGGGGCAAAAATCAGAAATTCCCCTTATTTTGGGGCAAAATTGCAGAAATTTCAATTATTTCAGTTTAATAAGTCAGAAATTCCTCTTTTTTTGAGGCAAAAAAGACAGAAATTCCCTTTGTTTTGAGGGAAAAAGACAGAAATTCCACTTATTTAGAGGCAAAAATGCAGAAATTTCCCTTATTTTGGAGCAAAAATGAAGAAATTTCCCTTTTTTATGGCAAAAAGTTATGCATTTCCCTTATTTTCGGGCAAAAAGGCAGAAAGTCCCCGTATTTTGGAGCATAATTGCACAAATTCCCCTAGTTGTTGTGCAGAAAGACAGAAATTCCCTATATGTTGGGGCAAAAAGACAGAAATTCTCCTTATTTTGGGGCAAAACTCAGAAATTCCACTTATTTTGGGGCAAAATTCCAGAAATTTCCCTTATTTTGGGGCAAAATTGCAGAAATTTCCTTTACATTGGGGCAAAATTGCAGAAATTTCCCTTATTTTGGGGCAAAATTGCAGAAATTTCACTTACTTCAGGGTAATAAGTCAGAAATCCCCCTTATTTTGGGGCAAAAAAGACAGAAATTCTCTTTGTTTTGGGGGAAAAAGACAGAAATTCCACTTATTTAGAGGCAAAAAGGCAGAAATTCCCTTTATTTTGGAGCAAAAATGAAGAAATGTCTTTTTTAATGGCAAAAAGGTATGCATTCCCATTATTTTCAGGCAAAAAGGCAGAAATTCCCCGTATTTTGGAGCAAAATTGCAGAAATTCCCCTAATTTTGGGGCAAAATTCAGAAATTCCCTTTATTTTGGGGCAAAAATCAGAAATTCCCCTTATTTTGGGGCAAAATTGCAGAAATTTCACTTATTTCAGTGTAATAAGTCAGAAATTCCCCTTATTTTGAGGCAAAAAAGACAGAAATTCCCTTTGTTTTTAGAAAAAAAGAAAGAAATTCCACTTATTTAGAGGCAAAAATGCAGAAATTTCCCTTATTTTGGAGCAAAAATGAAGAAATTTCCCTTTTTTATGGCATAAAGTTATGCATTCCCCTTATTTTCGGGTAAAAATGCAGAAATTCCCCATATTATGGAGCATAATTGCAGAAATTCCCCTAGTTGTGGTGCATAAAGACAGAAATTCCCTATATGTTGGGGCAAAAAGACAGAAATTCTTCTTATTTTGGGGCAAAACTCAGAAATTCTACTTATTTTGGGGCAAAATTCATGAAATTTCCCTTATTTTGGGGCAAAATTGCAGAAATTTCACTTATTTTGGGGAAAAATTGCAGAAATTTCACTTATTTCAGAAAAAAAAGGCAGAAATTTTCTCTATTTTGGGGCAAAAAAACAGAAATTCCTAATATTTTCTGGCAAAAATGCAGAAATTCCCCTTATTTTCAGGTAAAAAGGCTGAAATTCCCCTTATTTGGGGGCAAATTGGCAGAAATTTCCCTTATTTTGGGGCAAAATTGCAGATATTTCACTTATTTTGAGGCAAAATTGCAGAAATTTCACTTATTTCAGGGAAAAAAGGCACAAATTTTCCTTATTTTGGGGCAAAAAGTCAGAAATTCGTAATATTTTGTGGCAAAAATGCAGAAATTCCCCGTATTTTGAGGTAAAAAGGCTGAAATTCCCCTTATTTGGGTCAAAGAGGCAGTAATGTCTCTTATTTTGGGGCAAAATTGGAGAAATTTCACTTATTTCAGGGTAATTATTCAGAAATTTCCCTTATTTTGGGGCAAAAAAGACAGAAATTCCCTTTGTTTTGGGGGAAAAAGACAGAAATTCCATTTATTTAGAGGCAAAAAGGCAGAAATTCCCCTTATTTTGAAGCAAAAATGAAGAAATTTACCTTTTTATGGCAAAAAGGTATGCATTCCCCTTACTTTCGGGATAAAAAGCAGAAATTCCCCGTATTTTGAAGCAAAATTGCAGAAATTCTCATAATTTTCGGGCAAAAAGGCAGAAATTCTCCTTATTTTGGGGCAAAAAGACAGAAGATCTTTTTTTTTTTTCTGAGCAAACATTCAGAAATTCTCGTTATTTTGGGGCAAAATTGCAGAAATTTTTTTTATATTGGGGCAAAATTGCAGAAATTTCCCTTATTTTGGGGCAAAAATCAGAAATTCCCCTTATTTTGGGGCAAAATTCAAGAAATTTCCTTTATTTTTGGGCAAAATTAAAGGAATTTACCTTATTTTGGGGCAAAATTGAAGAAATTTACCTTATTTGGTGCAAAATTGCAGAAATTTCACTTATTTTCAGGTAAAAAGGCTGAAATTTCCTTCATTTTGGGGCAAAAAGGGAGAAATTCCCCTTATTTTGGGGCAAAATTGCAGAAATTTCCATTATTTTGGGAAAAATTGCAGAAATTTTCCTTATTTTAGGGCAAAATTGCAGAAATTTCACTTATTTCAGAGAAAAAAAGCAAAAATTTTTTTATTTTGGGGCAAAAAGGCAGAAATTTCCATTAATTTGTGGCAAAAAGGCAGAAATTCACCTTATTTTGGTGAAAAATGCAGAAATTTCACATTTTTCAGGGTAAAAGGCAGCAATTTCCCTTATTTTGGGGCAAAATTGCAGAAATTTCACTTATTTCAGGGTAATAATTCAGAAATTCCTATTATTTTGGGGGCAAAAAAGACAGAAATTCCCTTTGTTTTGGGGGAAAAAGACAGAAATTCCACTTATTTAGAGGCAAAAATGCAGAAATTTCCCTTATTTTGGAGCAAAAATGAAGAAATTTCCCTTTTTTATGGCAAAAAGTTATGCATTCCCCTTATTTTCGGGCAAAAAGACAGAAATTCCCCGTATTTTGGAGCATAATTGCACAAATTCCCCTAGTTGTGGTGCAGAAAGACAGAAATTCCCTATATGTAGGGGCAAAAAGACAGAAATTCTCCTTATTTTGGGGCAAAACTCAGAAATTCTACTTATTTTGGGGAAAAATTCCAGAAATTTCCCTTATTTTGGGGCAAAATTGCAGAAATTTCACTTATTTTGGGGCAAAATTGCAGAAATTTCACTTATTTCAGGGAAAAAAGGCAGAAATTTTCCTTATTTTGGGGCAAAAAGGCAGAAATTCCTAATATTTTCTGGCAAAAATGCAGAAATTCCCCATATTTTGAGGTAAAAAGGCTGAAATTCCTTTTATTTGGGGGCAAAAAGGCAGAAATTTCCCGTATTTTGGGGCAAAATTGCAGAAATTTCACTTATTTACAGGCAAAAAGACAGAAATTCTCCTTATTTTGGGGCAAAACTTAGAAATTCCACTTATTTTGGGGCAAAATTCCAGAAATTTCCCTTATTTTGGGGCAAAATTGCAGAAATTTCACTTATTTGATGGCAAAATTGCAGAAATTTCACTTATTTCAGGGAAAAAAGGCACAAATTTTCTTTATTTTGGGGCAAAAAGTCAGAAATTTTTAATATTTTGTGGCAAAAATGCAGAAATTCCCCTTATTTTGAGGTAAAAAGGCTGAAATTCCCCTTATTTGGGGACAAAGAGGCAGAAATTTCCCTTATTTTGGGGCAAAATTGGAGAAATTTCACTTATTTCAGGGTAATAATTCAGAAATTCCCCTTATTTTGGGGCAAAAAAGGCAGAAATTCCATTTGTTTTGGGGGAAAAAG
Source organism: Micromys minutus (assembly GCF_963924665.1). Classification (NCBI taxonomy): domain Eukaryota; kingdom Metazoa; phylum Chordata; class Mammalia; order Rodentia; family Muridae; genus Micromys; species Micromys minutus. The sequence continues at coordinate 2,292,058 of NW_027667830.1, read as the reverse complement.
ACAGAAATTCCATTTATTTAGAGGCAAAAAGGCAGAAATTCCCCTTATTTTGGAGCAAAAATGTAGAAATTTAACTTTTTATGACAAAAAGGTATGCATTCCCTTTACTTTCGGGATTAAAAGCAGAAATTCCCCGTATTTTGAAGCAAAATTGCAGAAATTCTCATAATTTTCGGGCAAAAAGGCAGAAATTCTCCTTATTTTGGGGCAAAAAGACAGAAGATCTCCTTTTTTTGGGAGCAAACATTCAGAAATTCCCGTTATTTTGCGCAAAATTGCCGAAATTTTCTTTACATTGGGGCAAAATTGCAGAAATTTCCCTTATTTTGGGGCAAAAATCAGAAATTTCCCTTCTTTTGGGGCAAAATTCAAGAAATTTCCTTTATTTTGGGGCAAAATTACAGGAATTTACCTTATTTTGAGGCAAAATTGAAGAAATTTTCTTTATTTGAGGCAAAATTGCAGAAATTTCACTTATTTTCAGGTAAAAGGGCTGAAATTTCCTTCATATTGGGGCAAAAAGGGAGAAATTCCCCTTATTTTAGGGCAAAATTGCAGAAATTTCCCTTATTTTTGGGAAAAATTGCAGAAATTTTCCTTATTTTAGGGCAAAATTGCAGAAATTTCACTTATTTCAGAGAAAAAAAGCAAAAATTTTTCTTATTTTGGGGCAAAAAGGCAGAAATTTCCATTAATTTGTGGCAAAAAGGCAGAAATTTCCCTTATTTTTAAGCAAAATTGCAGAAATTTCACTTACTTCAGGGTAATAAGTCAGAAATTCCCCTTATTTTGGGGCAAAAAAGACAGAAATTCTCTTTGTTTTGGGGGAAAAAGACAGAAATTCCACTTATTTAGAGGCAAAAAGGCAGAAATTCCCTTTATTTTGGAGCAAAAATGAAGAAATGTCCCTTTTAATGGCAAAAAGGTATGCATTCCCATTATTTTCAGGCAAAAAGACAGAAATTCCCCGTATTTTGGAGCAAAATTGCAGAAATTCCCCTAATTTTGGGGCAAAATGCAGAAATTCCCTTTATTTTGGGGCAAAAATCAGAAATTCCCCTTATTTTGGGGCAAAATTGCAGAAATTTCACTTATTTCAGTGTAATAAGTCAGAAATTCCTCTTTTTTTGAGGCAAAAAAGACAGAAATTCCCTTTGTTTTGAGGGAAAAAGACAGAAATTCCACTTATTTAAAGGCAAAAATGCAGAAATTTCCCTTATTTTGGAGCAAAAATGAAGAAATTTCCCTTTTTTATGGCAAAAAGTTATGCATTCCCCTTATTTTCGGGCAAAAAGGCAGAAATTCCCCGTATTTTGGAGCATAATTGCACAAATTCCCCTAGTTGTGGTGCAGAAAGACAGAAATTCCCTATATGTTGGGGCAAAAAGACAGAAATTCTCCTTATTTTGGGGCAAAACTCAGAAATTCCACTTATTTTGGGGCAAAATTCCAGAAATTTCCCTTATTTTGGGGCAAAATTGCAGAAATTTCACTTATTTTGGGGCAAAATTGCAGAAATTTCACTTATTTCAGGGAAAAAAGGAACAAATTTTCCTTATTTTGGGGCAAAAAGTCAGAAATTCCTAATATTTTGTGGCAAAAATGCAGAAATTCCCCTTATTTTGAGGTAAAAAGGCTGAAATTCCCCTTATTTGGGGGCAAAGAGGCAGAAATTTCCATTATTTTCGGGCAAAATTGGAGAAATTTCACTTATTTCAGGGTAATAATTCAGAAATTCCCCTTATTTTGGGGCAAAAATGACAGAAATTCCTTTTGTTTTGGGGGAAAAAGACAGAAATTCAACTTATTTAGAGGCAAAAAGGCAGAAATTCCCCTTATTTTGGAGCAAAAATGAAGAAATTTACCTTTTTATGGCAAAAAGGTATGCATTCCCCTTATTTTGGGATAAAAAGCAGAAATTCCCCATATTTTGAAGCAAAATTGCAGAAATTCTCATAATTTTCGGGCAAAAAAGCAGAAATTCTCATTATTTTGGGGCAAAAAGACAGAAGATCTCCTTTTTTCAGGAGCAAACATTCAGAAATTCCCCTTATTTTGGGGCAAAATTGCAGAAATTTCCTTTACATTGGGGCAAAATTGCAGAAATTTCCTTTATTTTGGGGCAAAATTGCAGAAATTTCACTTTCTTCAGGGTAATAAGTCAGAAATTCCCCTTATTTTGGGGCAAAAAAGACAGAAATTCTCCTTGTTTTGGGGGAAAAAGACAGAAATTCCACTTATTTAGAGGCAAAAAGGCAGAAATTCCCTTTAGTTTGGAGCAAGAATGAAGAAATGTCCCTTTTAATGGCAAAAAGGTATGCATTCTCATTATTTTCAGGCAAAAAGGCAGAAATTCCCCGTATTTTGGAGCAAAATTGCAGAAATTCCCCTAATTTTGGGGCAAAATGCAGAAATTCCCTTTATTTTGGGGCAAAAATCAGAAATTCCCCTTATTTTGGGGCAAAATTGCAGAAATTTCACTTATTTCAGTGTAATAAGTCAGAAATTCCCCTTATTTTGAAGCAAAAAGACAGAAATTCCCTTTGTTTTTAGAAAAAAAGAAAGAAATTCCACTTATTTAGAGGCAAAAATGCAGAAATTTCCCTTATTTTGGAGCAAAAATGAAGAAATTTCCCTTTTTTATGGCAAAAAGTTATGCATTCCCCTTATTTTCGGGTAAAAAGGCAGAAATTCCCCATATTATGGAGCATAATTGCAGAAATTCCCCTAGTTGTGGTGCATAAAGATAGAAATTCCCTATATGTTGGGGCAAAAAGACAGAAATTCTTCTTATTTTGGGGCAAAACTCAGAAATTCTACTTATTTTGGGGCAAAATTCATGAAATTTCCCTTATTTTGGGGCAAAATTGCAGAAATTTCACTTATTTTGGGGCAAAATTGCAGAAATTTCACTTATTTCAGAAAAAAAAGGCAGAAATTTTCTCTATTTTGGGGCAAAAAAACAGAAATTCCTAATATTTTCTGGCAAAAATGCAGAAATTCCCCTTATTTTCAGGTAAAAAGGCTGAAATTCCCCTTATTTGGGGGCAAAATGGCAGAAATTTCCCTTATTTTGGGGCAAAATTGCAGATATTTCACTTATTTTGAGGCAAAATTACAGAAATTTCACTTATTTCAGGGAAAAAAGGCACAAATTTTCCTTATTTTGGGGCAAAAAGTCAGAAATTCGGAATATTTTGTGGCAAAAATGCAGAAATTCCCCGTATTTTGAGGTAAAAATGCTGAAATTCCCCTTATTTGGGGGCAAAGAGGCAGTAATTTCCCTTATTTTGGGGCAAAATTGGAGAAATTACACTTATTTCAGGGTAATTATTCAGAAATTCCCCTTATTTTGGGGCAAAAAAGACAGAAATTCCCTTTGTTTTGGGGGAAAAAGACAGAAATTCCATTTATTTAGAGGCAAAAAGGCAGAAATTCCCCTTATTTTGAAGCAAAAATGAAGAAATTTACCTTTTTATGGCAAAAAGGTATGCATTCCCCTTACTTTCGGGAAAAAAGCAGAAATTCCCCGTATTTTGAAGCAAAATTGCAGAAATTCTCATAATTTTCGGGCAAAAAGGCAGAAATTCTCCTTATTTTGGGGCAAAAAGGCAGAAGATCTTTTTTTTTTTTTCTGAGCAAACATTCAGAAATTCTCGTTATTTTGGGGCAAAATTGCAGAAATTTTTTTTATATTGGGGCAAAATTGCAGAAATTTCCCTTATTTTGGGGCAAAAATCAGAAATTCCCCTTCTTTGGGGCAAAATTCAAGAAATTTCCTTTATTTTTGGGCAAAATTAAAGGAATTTACCTTATTTTGGGGCAAAATTGAAGAAATTTACCTTATTTGGTGCAAAATTGCAGAAATTTCAGTTATTTTCAGGTAAAAAGGCTGAAATTTCCTTCATTTTGGGGCAAAAAGGGAGAAATTCCCCTTATTTTGGGGCAAAATTGCAGAAATTTCCCTTATTTTGGGAAAAATTGCAGAAATTTTCCTTATTTTAGGGCAAAATTGCAGAAATTTCACTTATTTCAGAGTAAAAAAGCAAAAATTTTTCTTATTTTGGGGCAAAAAGGCAGAAATTTCCATTAATTTGTGGCAAAAAGGCAGAAATTCACCTTATTTTGGTGTAAAATGCAGAAATTTCACATATTTCAGGGCAAAAAGGCAGCAATTTCCCTTATTTTGGGGCAAAATTGCAGAAATTTCACTTATTTCAGGGTAATAATTCAGAAATTCCTATTATTTTGGGGCAAAAAAGACAGAAATTCCCTTTATTTTGGGGGAAAAAGACAGAAATTCCATTTATTTAGAGGCAAAAAGGCAGAAATTCCCCTTATTTTGGAGCAAAAATGAAGAAATTTACCTTTTTATGGCAAAAAGGTATGCATTCCCCTTACCTTCGGGATAAAAAGCAGAAATTCCCCGTATTTTGAAGCAAAATTGCAGAAATTCTCATAATTTTCGGGCAAAATGCAGAAATTCTCCTTATTTTGGGGCAAAAAGAGAGAAGATCTTTTTTTTTTGGAGCAAATATTCAGAAATTCTCGTTATTTTGGGGCAAAATTGCAGAAATTTCCTTTACATTAGGGCAAAATTGCAGAAATTTCCCTTATTTTGGGGCAAAAATCAGAAATTCCCTTTTTTTGGGGCAAAATTCAAGAAATTTCCTTTATTTTGGGGCAAAATTACAGGAATTTACCTTATTTTGGGGCAAAATTGAAGAAATTTACCTTATTTGGTGCAAAATTGGAGAAATTTCACTTATTTTCAGGTAAAAAGTCTGAAATTTCCTTCATATTGGGGCAAAAAGGGAGAAATTCCCCTTATTTTGGGGCAAAATTGAGGAAATTTCCCTTATTATTGGGAAAAATTGCAGAAATTTTCCTTATTTTAGGGCAAAATTGCAGAAATTTCACTTATTTCAAAGAAAAAAAGCAAAAATTTTTCTTATTTTGGGGCAAAAAGGCAGAAATTTCCATTAATTTGTGGCAAAAAGGCAGAAATTCACCTTATTTTGGTGTAAAATGCAGAAATTTCACATATTTCAGGGCAAAAAGGCAGCAATTTCCCTTATTTTGGGGCAAAATTGCAGAAATTTCACTTATTTCAGTGTAATAAGTCAGAAATTCAACTTATTTTGAGGCAAAAAAGACAGAAATTCCCTTTGTTTTGAGGGAAAAAGACAGAAATTCCACTTATTTAGAGGCAAAAATGCAGAAATTTCCCTTATTTTGGAGCAAAAATGAAGAAATTTCCCTTTTTTATGGCAAAAAGTTATGCATTCCCCTTATTTTCGGGCAAAAAGGCAGAAATTCCCCGTATTTTGGAGCATAATTGCAGAAATTCCCCTAGTTGTGGGGCAGAAAGACAGAAATTCCCTATATGTTGGGGCAAAAAGACAGAAATTCTCCTTATTTTGGGGCAAAACTTAGAAATTCCATTTATTTTGGGGCAAAATTCCAGAAATTTTCCTTATTTTGGGGAAAAAATTGCAGAAATTTCACTTATTTTGGGGCAAAATTGCAGAAATTTCACTTATTTTGGGGCAAAATTGCAGAAATTTCACTTATTTCAGGGAAAAAAGGCAGAAATTTTCCTTATTTTGGGGCAAAAAGGCAGAAATTCCTAATATTTTCTGGCAAAAATGCAGAAATTCCCCATATTTTGAGGTAAAAAGGCTGAAATTCCTTTTATTTGGGGGCAAAAAGGCAGAAATTTCCCGTATTTTGGGGCAAAATTGCAGAAATTTCACTTATTTACAGGCAAAAAGACAGAAATTCTCCTTATTTTGGGGCAAAACTTAGAAATTCCACTTATTTTGGGGCAAAATTCCAGAAATTTCCCTTATTTTGGGGCAAAATTGCAGAAATTTCACTTATTTGATGGCAAAATTGCAGAAATTTCACTTATTTCAGGGAAAAAAGGCACAAATTTTCTTTATTTTGGGGCAAAAAGTCAGAAATTTTTAATATTTTGTGGCAAAAATGCAGAAATTCCCCTTATTTTGAGGTAAAAAGGCTGAAATTCCCCTTATTTGGGGACAAAGAGGCAGAAATTTCCCTTATTTTGGGGCAAAATTGGAGAAATTTCACTTATTTCAGGGTAATAATTCAGAAATTCCCCTTATTTTGGGGCAAAAAAGGCAGAAATTCCATTTGTTTTGGGGGAAAAAGACAGAAATTCCATTTATTTAGAGGCAAAAAGGCAGAAATTCCCCTTATTTTGGAGCAAAAATGTAGAAATTTAACTTTTTATGACAAAAAGGTATGCATTCCCTTTACTTTCGGGATTAAAAGCAGAAATTCCCCGTATTTTGAAGCAAAATTGCAGAAATTCTCATAATTTTCGGGCAAAAAGGCAGAAATTCTCCTTATTTTGGGGCAAAAAGACAGAAGATCTCCTTTTTTTGGGAGCAAACATTCAGAAATTCCCGTTATTTTGCGCAAAATTGCCGAAATTTTCTTTACATTGGGGCAAAATTGCAGAAATTTCCCTTATTTTGGGGCAAAAATCAGAAATTTCCCTTCTTTTGGGGCAAAATTCAAGAAATTTCCTTTATTTTGGGGCAAAATTACAGGAATTTACCTTATTTTGAGGCAAAATTGAAGAAATTTTCTTTATTTGAGGCAAAATTGCAGAAATTTCACTTATTTTCAGGTAAAAGGGCTGAAATTTCCTTCATATTGGGGCAAAAAGGGAGAAATTCCCCTTATTTTAGGGCAAAATTGCAGAAATTTCCCTTATTTTTGGGAAAAATTGCAGAAATTTTCCTTATTTTAGGGCAAAATTGCAGAAATTTCACTTATTTCAGAGAAAAAAAGCAAAAATTTTTCTTATTTTGGGGCAAAAAGGCAGAAATTTCCATTAATTTGTGGCAAAAAGGCAGAAATTTCCCTTATTTTTAAGCAAAATTGCAGAAATTTCACTTACTTCAGGGTAATAAGTCAGAAATTCCCCTTATTTTGGGGCAAAAAAGACAGAAATTCTCTTTGTTTTGGGGGAAAAAGACAGAAATTCCACTTATTTAGAGGCAAAAAGGCAGAAATTCCCTTTATTTTGGAGCAAAAATGAAGAAATGTCCCTTTTAATGGCAAAAAGGTATGCATTCCCATTATTTTCAGGCAAAAAGACAGAAATTCCCCGTATTTTGGAGCAAAATTGCAGAAATTCCCCTAATTTTGGGGCAAAATGCAGAAATTCCCTTTATTTTGGGGCAAAAATCAGAAATTCCCCTTATTTTGGGGCAAAATTGCAGAAATTTCACTTATTTCAGTGTAATAAGTCAGAAATTCCTCTTTTTTTGAGGCAAAAAAGACAGAAATTCCCTTTGTTTTGAGGGAAAAAGACAGAAATTCCACTTATTTAAAGGCAAAAATGCAGAAATTTCCCTTATTTTGGAGCAAAAATGAAGAAATTTCTCTTTTTTATGGCAAAAAGTTATGCATTCCCCTTATTTTCGGGCAAAAAGGCAGAAATTCCCCGTATTTTGGAGCATAATTGCACAAATTCCCCTAGTTGTGGTGCAGAAAGACAGAAATTCCCTATATGTTGGGGCAAAAAGACAGAAATTCTCCTTATTTTGGGGCAAAACTCAGAAATTCCACTTATTTTGGGGCAAAATTCCAGAAATTTCCCTTATTTTGGGGCAAAATTGCAGAAATTTCACTTATTTTGGGGCAAAATTGCAGAAATTTCACTTATTTCAGGGAAAAAAGGAACAAATTTTCCTTATTTTGGGGCAAAAAGTCAGAAATTCCTAATATTTTGTGGCAAAAATGCAGAAATTCCCCTTATTTTGAGGTAAAAAGGCTGAAATTCCCCTTATTTGGGGGCAAAGAGGCAGAAATTTCCATTATTTTCGGGCAAAATTGGAGAAATTTCACTTATTTCAGGGTAATAATTCAGAAATTCCCCTTATTTTGGGGCAAAAATGACAGAAATTCCTTTTGTTTTGGGGGAAAAAGACAGAAATTCAACTTATTTAGAGGCAAAAAGGCAGAAATTCCCCTTATTTTGGAGCAAAAATGAAGAAATTTACCTTTTTATGGCAAAAAGGTATGCATTCCCCTTATTTTGGGATAAAAAGCAGAAATTCCCCATATTTTGAAGCAAAATTGCAGAAATTCTCATAATTTTCGGGCAAAAAAGCAGAAATTCTCATTATTTTGGGGCAAAAAGACAGAAGATCTCCTTTTTTCAGGAGCAAACATTCAGAAATTCCCCTTATTTTGGGGCAAAATTGCAGTATTTTCCTTTACATTGGGGCAAAATTGCAGAAATTTCCTTTATTTTGGGGCAAAATTGCAGAAATTTCACTTACTTCAGGGTAATAAGTCAGAAATTCCCCTTATTTTGGGGCAAAAAAGACAGAAATTCTCCTTGTTTTGGGGGAAAAAGACAGAAATTCCACTTATTTAGAGGCAAAAAGGCAGAAATTCCCTTTATTTTGGAGCAAGAATGAAGAAATGTCCCTTTTAATGGCAAAAAGGTATGCATTCTCATTATTTTCAGGCAAAAAGGCAGAAATTCCCCGTATTTTGGAGCAAAATTGCAGAAATTCCCCTAATTTTGGGGCAAAATGCAGAAATTCCCTTTATTTTGGGGCAAAAATCAGAAATTCCCCTTATTTTGGGGCAAAATTGCAGAAATTTCACTTATTTCAGTGTAATAAGTCAGAAATTCCCCTTATTTTGAGGCAAAAAAGACAGAAATTCCCTTTGTTTTTAGAAAAAAAGAAAGAAATTCCACTTATTTAGAGGCAAAAATGCAGAAATTTCCCTTATTTTGGAGCAAAAATGAAGAAATTTCCCTTTTTTATGGCAAAAAGTTATGCATTCCCCTTATTTTCGGGTAAAAAGGCAGAAATTCCCCATATTATGGAGCATAATTGCAGAAATTCCCCTAGTTGTGGTGCATAAAGATAGAAATTCCCTATATGTTGGGGCAAAAAGACAGAAATTCTTCTTATTTTGGGGCAAAACTCAGAAATTCTACTTATTTTGGGGCAAAATTCATGAAATTTCCCTTATTTTGGGGCAAAATTGCAGAAATTTCACTTATTTTGGGGCAAAATTGCAGAAATTTCACTTATTTCAGAAAAAAAAGGCAGAAATTTTCTCTATTTTGGGGCAAAAAAACAGAAATTCCTAATATTTTCTGGCAAAAATGCAGAAATTCCCCTTATTTTCAGGTAAAAAGGCTGAAATTCCCCTTATTTGGGGGCAAAATGGCAGAAATTTCCCTTATTTTGGGGCAAAATTGCAGATATTTCACTTATTTTGAGGCAAAATTGCAGAAATTTCACTTATTTCAGGGAAAAAAGGCACAAATTTTCCTTATTTTGGGGCAAAAAGTCAGAAATTCGTAATATTTTGTGGCAAAAATGCAGAAATTCCCCGTATTTTGAGGTAAAAATGCTGAAATTCCCCTTATTTGGGGGCAAAGAGGCAGTAATTTCCCTTATTTTGGGGCAAAATTGGAGAAATTACACTTATTTCAGGGTAATTATTCAGAAATTCCCCTTATTTTGGGGCAAAAAAGACAGAAATTCCCTTTGTTTTGGGGGAAAAAGACAGAAATTCCATTTATTTAGAGGCAAAAAGGCAGAAATTCCCCTTATTTTGAAGCAAAAATGAAGAAATTTACTTTTTATGGCAAAAAGGTATGCATTCCCCTTACTTTCGGGAAAAAAGCAGAAATTCCCCGTATTTTGAAGCAAAATTGCAGAAATTCTCATAATTTTCGGGCAAAAAGGCAGAAATTCTCCTTATTTTGGGGCAAAAAGACAGAAGACCTTTTTTTTTTTTTCTGAGCAAACATTCAGAAATTCACGTTATTTTGGGGCAAAATTGCAGAAATTTTTTTTATATTGGGGCAAAATTGCAGAAATTTCCCTTATTTTGGGGCAAAAATCAGAAATTCCCCTTCTTTGGGGCAAAATTCAAGAAATTTCCTTTATTTTTGGGCAAAATTAAAGGAATTTACCTTATTTTGGGGCAAAATTGAAGAAATTTACCTTATTTGGTGCAAAATTGCAGAAATTTCAGTTATTTTCAGGTAAAAAGGCTGAAATTTCCTTCATTTTGGGGCAAAAAGGGAGAAATTCTCCTTATTTTGGGGCAAAATTGCAGAAATTTCCCTTATTTTGGGAAAAATTGCAGAAATTTTCCTTATTTTAGGGCAAAATTGCAGAAATTTCACTTATTTCAGAGAAAAAAAGCAAAAATTTTTCTTATTTTGGGGCAAAAAGGCAGAAATTTCCATTAATTTGTGGCAAAAAGGCAGAAATTCACCTTATTTTGGTGTAAAATGCAGAAATTTCACATATTTCAGGGCAAAAAGGCAGCAATTTCCCTTATTTTGGGGCAAAATTGCAGAAATTTCACTTATTTCAGGGTAATAATTCAGAAATTCCTATTATTTTGGGGCAAAAAAGACAGAAATTCCCTTTGTTTTGGGGGAAAAAGACAGAAATTCCATTTATTTAGAGGCAAAAAGGCAGAAATTCCCCTTATTTTGGAGCAAAAATGAAGAAATTTACCTTTTTATGGCAAAAAGGTATGCATTCCCCTTACTTTCGGGATAAAAAGCAGAAATTCCCCGTATTTTGAAGCAAAATTGCAGAAATTCTCATAATTTTCGGGCAAAATGCAGAAATTCTCCTTATTTTGGGGCAAAAAGAGAGAAGATCTTTTTTTTTTGGAGCAAACATTCAGAAATTCTCGTTATTTTGGGGCAAAATTGCAGAAATTTCCTTTACATTAGGGCAAAATTGCAGAAATTTCCCTTATTTTGGGGCAAAAATCAGAAATTCCCTTTTTTTGGGGCAAAATTCAAGAAATTTCCTTTATTTTGGGGCAAAATTACAGGAATTTACCTTATTTTGGGGCAAAATTGAAGAAATTTACCTTATTTGGTGCAAAATTGGAGAAATTTCACTTATTTTCAGGTAAAAAGTCTGAAATTTCCTTCATATTGGGGCAAAAAGGGAGAAATTCCCCTTATTTTGGGGCAAAATTGAGGAAATTTCCCTTATTATTGGGAAAAATTGCAGAAATTTTCCTTATTTTAGGGCAAAATTGCAGAAATTTCACTTATTTCAAAGAAAAAAAGCAAAAATTTTTCTTATTTTGGGGCAAAAAGCAGAAATTTCCATTAATTTGTGGCAAAAAGGCAGAAATTCACCTTATTTTGGTGTAAAATGCAGAAATTTCACATATTTCAGGGCAAAAAGGCAGCAATTTCCCTTATTTTGGGGCAAAATTGCAGAAATTTCACTTATTTCAGGGTAATAATTCAGAAATTCCTATTATTTTGGGGCAAAAAAGACAGAAATTCCCTTTGTTTTGGGGGAAAAAGACAGAAATTCCATTTATTTAGAGGCAAAAAGGCAGAAATTTCCCTTATTTTGGAGCAAAAATGAAGAAATTTCCCTTTTTTATGGCAAAAAGTTATGCATTCCCCTTATTTTCGGGCAAAAAGGCAGAAATTCCCCGTATTTTGGAGCATAATTGCAGAAATTCCCCTAGTTGTGGGGCAGAAAGACAGAAATTCCCTATATGTTGGGGCAAAAAGACAGAAATTCTCCTTATTTTGGGGCAAAACTCAGAAATTCCACTTATTTTGGGGAAAAATTCCAGAAATTTCCCTTATTTTGGGGCAAAATTGCAGAAATTTCACTTCTTTTGGGGCAAAATTGCAGAAATTTCACTTATTTCAGGGAAAAAAGGAAGAAATTTTCTTTATTTTGGGGCAAAAGGCAGAAATTCCTAATATTTTCTGGCAAAAAAGCAGAAATTCTCCTTATTTTGAGGTAAAAAGGCTGAAATTCCCCTTATTTGGGGGCAAAAAAGCAGAAATTTCCCTTATTTGAAGGCAAAATTGCAGAAATTTCACTTATTTGGAGGCAAAAAGACAGAAATTCTCCTTATTTTGGGGCAAAACTTAGAAATTCCATTTATTTTGGGGCAAAATTCCAGAAATTTTCCTTATTTTGGGGAAAAAATTGCAGAAATTTCACTTATTTTGGGGCAAAATTGCAGAAATTTCACTTATTTCAGGGAAAAAAGGAACAAATTTTCCTTATTTTGGGGCAAAAAGTCAGAAATTCCTAATATTTTGTGGCAAAAATGCAGAAATTCCCCTTATTTTGAGGTAAAAAGGCTGAAATTCCCCTTATTTGGTGGCAAAGAGGCAAAAATTTCCCTTATTTTGGGGCAAAATTGGAGAAATTTCACTTATTTAAGGGTAATAATTGAGAAATTCCCCTTATTTTGGGGCAAAAAAGACAGAAATTCCCTTTGTTTTGGGGGAAAAAGACAGAAATTCCATTTATTTAGAGGCAAAAAGGCAGAAATTCCCCTTATTTTGGAGCAAAAATGAAGAAATTTACCTTTTATGGCAAAAAGGTATGCATTCCCCTTGCTTTCGGGATAAAAAGCAGAAATTCCCCGTATTTTGAAGCAAAATTGCAGAAATTCTCATAATTTTCGGGCAAAAAGGCAGAAATTCTCCTTATTTTGGGGCAAAAAGACAGATCTTTTTTTTTGGGGAGCAAAATTTCAGAAATTCTCGTTATTTTGGGGCAAAATTGCAGAAATTTCCTTTACATTGGGGCAAAATTGCAGAAATTTCCCTTATTTTGGGGCAAAAATCAGAAATTCCCTTCTTTTGGGGCAAAATTCAAGAAATTTCCTTTATTTTGGGGCAAAATTACAAGGATTTACCTTATTTTGGGGCAAAATTGAAGAAATTTACCTTATTTGGTGCAAAATTGCAGAAATTTCACTTATTTTCAGGTAAATAGACTGAAATTTCCTTCATTTTGGGGCAAAAAGAGAGAAATTCCCCTTATTTTGGGGCAAAATTGCAGAAATTTCCATTATTTTGGGAAAAATTGCAGAAATTTTCCTTATTTTAGGGCAAAATTGCAGAAATTTCACTTATTTCAGAGAAAAAAAGCAAAAATTTTTTTATTTTGGGGCAAAAAGGCAGAAATTTCCATTAATTTGTGGCAAAAAGGCAGAAATTCACCTTATTTTGGTGAAAAATGCAGAAATTTCACATTTTTCAGGGTAAAAGGCAGCAATTTCCCTTATTTTGGGGCAAAATTGCAGAAATTTCACTTATTTCAGGGTAATAATTCAGAAATTCCTATTATTTTGGGAGCAAAAAAGACAGAAATTCCCTTTGTTTTGGGGGAAAAAGACAGAAATTCCACTTATTTAGAGGCAAAAATGCAGAAATTTCCCTTATTTTGGAGCAAAAATGAAGAAATTTCCCTTTTTTATGGCAAAAAGTTATGCATTCCCCTTATTTTCGGGCAAAAAGACAGAAATTCCCCGTATTTTGGAGCATAATTGCACAAATTCCCCTAGTTGTGGTGCAGAAAGACAGAAATTCCCTATATGTAGGGGCAAAAAGACAGAAATTCTCCTTATTTTGGGGCAAAACTCAGAAATTCCACTTATTTTGGGGCAAAATTCCAGAAATTTCCCTTATTTTGGGGCAAAATTGCAGAAATTTCACTTATTTTGGGGCAAAATTGCAGAAATTTCACTTATTTCAGGGAAAAAAAGAAGAAATTTTCTTTATTTTGGGGCAAAAAGTCAGAAATTCCTAATATTTTGTGGCAAAAATGCAGAAATTCCCCTTATTTTGAGGTAAAAAGGCTGAAATTCCCCTTATTTGGTGGCAAAGAGGCAAAAATTTCCCTTATTTTGGGGCAAAATTGGAGAAATTTCACTTATTTAAGGGTAATAATTCAGAAATTCCCCTTATTTTGGGGCAAAAAAGACAGAAATTCCCTTTGTTTTGTGGGAAAAAGACAGAAATTCCATTTATTTAGAGGCAAAAAGGCAGAAATTCCCCTTATTTTGGAGCAAAAATGAAGAAATTTACCTTTTATGGCAAAAAGGTATGCATTCCCCTTGCTTTCGGGATAAAAAGCAGAAATTCCCCGTATTTTGAAGCAAAATTGCAGAAATTCTCATAATTTTCGGGCAAAAAGGCAGAAATTCTCCTTATTTTGGGGCAAAAAGACAGATCTTTTTTTTTTTGGGAGCAAAATTTCAGAAATTCTCGTTATTTTGGGGCAAAATTGCAGAAATTTCCTTTACATTGGGGCAAAATTGCAGAAATTTCCCTTATTTTGGGGCAAAAATCAGAAATTCCCCTTCTTTTGGGGCAAAATTCAAGAAATTTCCTTTATTTTGGGGCAAAATTACAAGGATTTACCTTATTTTGGGGCAAAATTGAAGAAATTTACCTTATTTGGTGCAAAATTGCAGAAATTTCACTTATTTTCAGGAAAAAAGGCTGAAATTTCCTTCATTTTGGGGCAAAAAGAGAGAAATTCCCCTTATTTTGGGGCAAAATTGCAGAAATTTCCCTTATTATTGGGAAAAATTGCAGAAATTTTCCTTATTTTAGGGCAAAATTGCAGAAATTTCACTTATTTCAGAGAAAAAAAGCAAAAATTTTTCTTATTTTGGGGCAAAAAGGCAGAAATTTCCATTAATTTGTGGCAAAAAGGCAGAAATTCACCTTATTTTGGTGAAAAATGCAGAAATTTCACATTTTTCAGGGTAAAAGGCAGCAATTTCCCTTATTTTGGGGCAAAATTGCAGAAATTTCACTTATTTCAGGGTAATAATTCAGAAATTCCTATTATTTTGGGGGCAAAAAAGACAGAAATTCCCTTTGTTTTGGGGGAAAAAGACAGAAATTCCACTTATTTAGAGGCAAAAATGCAGAAATTTCCCTTATTTTGGAGCAAAAATGAAGAAATTTCCCTTTTTTATGGCAAAAAGTTATGCATTCCCCTTATTTTCGGGCAAAAAGACAGAAATTCCCCGTATTTTGGAGCATAATTGCAGAAATTCCCCTAGTTGTGGTGCAGAAAGACAGAAATTCCCTATATGTAGGGGCAAAAAGACAGAAATTCTCCTTATTTTGGGGCAAAACTCAGAAATTCCACTTATTTTGGGGCAAAATTCCAGAAATTTCCCTTATTTTGGGGCAAAATTGCAGAAATTTCACTTATTTTGGGGCAAAATTGCAGAAATTTCACTTATTTCAGGGAAAAAAAGAAGAAATTTTCTTTATTTTGGGGCAAAAAGGCAGAAATTCCTAATATTTTCTGGCAAAAATGCAGAAATTCCCCTTATTTTGAGGTAAAAAGGCTGAAATTTTCCTTATTTGGGGGCAAAAAGGCAGAAATTTTTCTTATTTTAAGGCAAAATTGCAGAAATTTCACTTATTTAGAGGCAAAAAGACAGAAATTCTGCTTATTTTGGGGCAAAACTTAGAAATTCCACGTATTTTGGGGCAAAATTCCAGAAATTTCCCTTATTTTGGGGCAAAATTGCAGAAATTTCACTTATTTTGGGGCAAAATTGCAGAAATTTCACTTATTTCAGGGAAAAAAGGAACAAATTTTCCTTATTTTGGGGCAAAAAGTCAGAAATTCCTAATATTTTGTGGCAAAAATGCAGAAATTCCCCTTATTTTGAGGTAAAAAGGCTGAAATTCCCCTTATTTGGGGGCAAAGAGGCAGAAATTTCCATTATTTTGGGGCAAAATTGGAGAAATTTCACTTATTTCAGGGTAATAATTCAGAAATTCCCCTTATTTTGGGGCAAAAATGACAGAAATTCCTTTTGTTTTGGGGGAAAAAGACAGAAATTCCACTTATTTGGAGGCAAAAAGGCAGAAATTCCCCTTATTTTGGAGCAAAAATGAAGAAATTTACCTTTTTATGGCAAAAAGGTATGCATTCCCCTTATTTTGGGATAAAAAGCAGAAATTCCCCATATTTTGAAGCAAAATTGCAGAAATTCTCATAATTTTCGGGCAAAAAAGCAGAAATTCTCATTATTTTGGGGCAAAAAGACAGAAGATCTCCTTTTTTCGGGAGCAAACATTCAGAAATTCCCCTTATTTTGGGGCAAAATTGCAGAAATTTCCTTTACATTGGGGCAAAATTGCAGAAATTTCCCTTATTTTGGGGCAAAATTGCAGAAATTTCACTTACTTCAGGGTAATAAGTCAGAAATTCCCCTTATTTTGGGGCAAAAAAGACAGAAATTCTCTTTGTTTTGGGGGAAAAAGACAGAAATTCCACTTATTTAGAGGCAAAAAGGCAGAAATTCCCTGTATTTTGGAGCAAAAATGAAGAAATGTCCCTTTTAATGGCAAAAAGGTATGCATTCCCATTATTTTCAGGCAAAAAGGCAGAAATTCCCCGTATTTTGGAGCAAAATTGCAGAAATTCCCCTAATTTTGGGGCAAAATGCAGAAATTCCCTTTATTTTGGGGCAAAAATCAGAAATTACCCTTATTTTGGGGCAAAATTGCAGAAATTTCACTTATTTCAGTGTAATAAGTCAGAAATTCCCCTTATTTTGAGGCAAAAAAGACAGAAATTCCCTTTGTTTTGAGAAAAAAAGAAAGAAATTCCACTTATTTAGAGGCAAAAATGCAGAAATTTCCCTTATTTTGGAGCAAAAATGAAGAAATTTCCCTTTTTTATGGCAAAAAGTTATGCATTCCCCTTATTTTCGGGTAAAAAGGCAGAAATTCCCCATATTATGGAGCATAATTGCAGAAATTCCCCTAGTTGTGGTGCAGAAAGACAGAAATTCCCTATATGTTGGGGCAAAAAGACAGAAATTCTTCTTATTTTGGGGCAAAACTCAGAAATTCTACTTATTTTGGGGCAAAATTCATGAAATTTCCCTTATTTTGGGGCAAAATTGCAGAAATTTCACTTATGTTGGGGCAAAATTGCAGAAATTTCACTTATTTCAGAAAAAAAAGGCAGAAATTTTCTCTATTTTGGGGCAAAAAAACAGAAATTCCTAATATTTTCTGGCAAAAATGCAGAAATTCCCCTTATTTTCAGGTAAAAAGGCTGAAATTCCCCTTATTTGGGGGCAAAAAGGCAGAAATTTCCCTTATTTTGGGGCAAAATTGTAGAAATTTCACTTATTTTGAGGCAAAATTGCAGAAATTTCACTTATTTCAGGGAAAAAAGGCACAAATTTTCTTTATTTTGGGGCAAAAAGTCAGAAATTCATAATATTTTGTGGCAAAAATGCAGAAATTCCCCGTATTTTGAGGTAAAATGGCTGAAATTCCCCTTATTTGGGGGCAAAGAGGCAGTAATTTCCCTTATTTTGGGGCAAAATTGGAGAAATTTCACTTATTTCAGGGTAATTATTCAGAAATTCCCCTTATTTTGGGGCAAAAAAGACAGAAATTCCCTTTGTTTTGGGGGAAAAAGACAGTAATTCCATTTATTTAGAGGCAAAAAGGCAGAAATTCCCCTTATTTTGAAGCAAAAATGAAGAAATTTACCTTTTTATGGCAAAAAGGTATGCATTCCCCTTACTTTCGGGATAAAAAGCAGAAATTCCCCGTATTTTGAAGCAAAATTGCAGAAATTCTCATAATTTTCGGGCAAAAAGGCAGAAATTCTCCTTATTTTGGGGCAAAAAGACAGAAGATCTTTTTTTTGGGAGCAAACATTCAGAAATTCTCGTTATTTTGGGGCAAAATTGCAGAAATTTCCTTTACATTGGGGCAAAATTGCAGAAATTTCACTTATTTTGGGGCAAAAATCAGAAATTCCCCTTCTTTTGGGGCAAAATTCAAGAAATTTCCTTTATTTTGGGGCAAAATTACAGGAATTTACCTTATTTTGGGGCAAAATTGAAGAAATTTACCTTATTTGGTGCAAAATTGCAGAAATTTCACTTATTTTCAGGTAAAAAGGCTGAAATTTCCTTCATTTTGGGGCAAAAAGAGAGAAATTCCCCTTATTTTGGGGCAAAATTGCAGAAATTTCCCTTATTATTGGGAAAAATTGCAGAAATTTTCCTTATTTCAGGGCAAAATTGCAGAAATTTCACTTATTTCAGAGAAAAAAAGCAAAAATTTTTCTTATTTTGGGGCAAAAAGGCAGAAATTTCCATTAATTTGTGGCAAAAAGGCAGAAATTCACCTTATTTTGGTGTAAAATGCAGAAATTTCACATATTTCAGGGCAAAAAGGCAGAAATTTCCCTTATTTTGGGGCAAAATTGCAGAAATTTCACTTATTTCAGGGTAATAATTCAGAAATTCCTATTATTTTGGGGCAAAAAAGACAGAAATTCCCTTTGTTTTGGGGGAAAAAGACAGAAATTCCATTTATTTAGAGGCAAAAAGGCAGAAATTCCCCTTATTTTGGAGCAAAAATGAAGAAATTTACCTTTTTATGGCAAAAAGTTATGCATTCCCCTTATTTTGGGATAAAAAGCAGAAATTCCCCGTATTTTGAAGCAAAATTGCAGAAATTCTCATAATTTTCGGGCAAAATGCAGAAATTCTCCTTATTTTGGGGCAAAAAGAGAGAAGATCTTTTTTTTTTTGGAGCAAACATTCAGAAATTCTCGTTATTTTGGGGCAAAATTGCAGAAATTTCCTTTACATTGGGGCAAAATTGCAGAAATTTCCCTTATTTTGGGGCAAAAATCAGAAATTCCCGTTCTTTTGGGGCAAAATTCAAGAAATTTCCTTTATTTTGGGGCAAAATTACAGGAATTTACCTTATTTTGGGGCAAAATTGAAGAAATTTACCTTATTTGGTGCAAAATTGCAGAAATTTCACTTATTTTCAGGTAAAAAGGCTGAAATTTCCTTTATTTTGGGGCAAAAAGGGAGAAATTCCCCTTATTTTGGGGCAAAATTGCAGAAATTTCTCTTATTATTGGGAAAAATTGCAGAAATTTTCCTTATTTTAGGGCAAAATTGCAGAAATTTCACTTATTTCAGAGAAAAAAAGCAAAAATTTTTCTTATATTGGGGCAAAAAGGCAGAAATTTCCATTAATTTGTGGCAAAAAGGCAGAAATTCACCTTATTTTGGTGTAAAATGCAGAAATTTCACATATTTCAGGGCAAAAAGGCAGCAATTTCACTTATTTTGGGGCAAAATTGCAGAAATTTCACTTATTTCAGTGTAATAAGTCAGAAATTCCCCTTATTTTGAGGCAAAAAAGACAGAAATTCCCTTTGTTTTGAGGGAAAAAGACAGAAATTCCACTTATTTAGAGGCAAAAATGCAGAAATTTCCTTTATTTTGGAGCAAAAATGAAGAAATTTCCCTTTTTTATGGCAAAAAGTTATGCATTCCCCTTATTTTAGGGCAAAAAGGCAGAAATTCCCCGTATTTTGGAGCATAATTGCAGAAATTCCCCTAGTTGTGGGGCAGAAAGACAGAAATTCCCTATATGTTGGGGCAAAAAGACAGAAATTCTCCTTATTTTGGGGCAAAACTCAGAAACTCCACTTATTTTGGGGCAAAATTGCAGAAATTTCCCTTATTTTGGGGCAAAATTGCAGAAATTTCACTTATTTCAGGGGAAAAAGGAAGAAATTTTCTTTATTTTGGGGCAAAAAGGCAGAAATTCCTAATATTTTCTGGCAAAAATGCAGAAATTCCCCTTATTTTGAGGTAAAAAGGCTGAAATTCCCCTTATTTGGGGGCAAAAAAGCAGAAATTTCCCTTATTTGAAGGCAAAATTGCAGAAATTTCACTTATTTGGAGGCAAAAAGACAGAAATTCTTTTTATTTTCAGGCAAAACTTAGAAATTCCACTTATTTTGGGGCAAAATTCCAGAAATTTCCCTTATTTTGGGGAAAAAATTGCAGAAATTTCACTTATTTTGGGGCAAAATTGCAGTAATTTCACTTATTTCAGGGAAAAAAGGAACAAATTTTCCTTATTTTGGGGAAAAAAGTCAGAAATTCCTAATATTTTGTGGCAAAAATGCAGAAATTCCCCTTATTTTGAGGTAAAAAGGCTGAAATTCCCCTTATTTTGGGGCAAAGAGGCAGAAATTTCCCTTATTTTGGGGCAAAATTGGAGAAATTTCACTTATTTCAGGGTAATAATTCAGAAATTCCCCTTATTTTGGGGCAAAAAAGACAGAAATTTCCTTTGTTTTGGGGGAAAAAGACAGAAATTACATTTATTTAGAGGCAAAAAGGCAGAAATTCCCCTTATTTTGGAGCCAAAATGAAGAAATTTACCTTTTTATGGCAAAAAGGTATGCATTCCCCTTGCTTTCGGGATAAAAAGCAGAAATTCCCCGTATTTTGAAGCAAAATTGCAGAAATTCTCATAATTTTCAGGCAAAAAGGCAGAAATTCTCCTTATTTTGGGGCAATAAGACAGAAGATATTTTTTTTTTTGGGGAGCAAACATTCAGAAATTCTCGTTATTTTGGGACAAAATTGCAGAAATTTCCTTTACATTGGGGCAAAATTGCAGAAATTTCCCTTATTTTGGGGCAAAAATCAGAAATTCCCCTTCTTTTGGGGCAAAATTCAAGAAATTTCCTTTATTTTGGGGCAAAATTAGAGGAATTTACCTTATTTTGGGACAAAATTGAAGAAATTTACCTTATTGGTGCAAAATTGCAGAAATTTCACTTATTTTCAGGTAAAAAGGCTGAAATTTCCTTCATTTTGGGGCAAAAAGGGAGAAATTCCCCTTATTTTGGGGCAAAATTGCAAAAATTTCCCTTATTATTGGGAAAAAATTGCAGAAATTTTCCTTATTTTAGGGCAAAATTGCAGAAATTTCACTTATTTCAAAGAAAAAAAGCAAAAATTTTTCTTATTTTGGGGCAAAAAGGCAGAAATTCACCTTATTTTGGTGTAAAATGCAGAAATTTCACATATTTCAGGGCAAAAAGGCAGCAATTTCACTTATTTTGGGGCAAAATTGCAGAAATTTGACTTATTTCAGTGTAATAAGTCAGAAATTCCCCTTATTTTGAGGGAAAAAAGACAGAAATTCCCTTTGTTTTGAGGGAAAAAGACAGAAATTCCACTTATTTAGAGGCAAAAATGCAGAAATTCCCCTTATTTTGAGGTAAAAAGGCTGAAATTCCCCTTATTTTGGGGCAAAGAGGCAGAAATTTCCCTTATTTTGGGGCAAAATTGGAGAAATTTCACTTATTTCAGGGTAATAATTCAGAAATTCCCCTTATTTTGGGGCAAAAAAGACAGAAATTTCCTTTGTTTTGGGGGAAAAAGACAGAAATTACATTTATTTAGAGGCAAAAAGGCAGAAATTCCCCTTATTTTGGAGCCAAAATGAAGAAATTTACCTTTTTATGGCAAAAAGGTATGCATTCCCCTTGCTTTCGGGATAAAAAGCAGAAATTCCCCGTATTTTGAAGCAAAATTGCAGAAATTCTCATAATTTTCAGGCAAAAAGGCAGAAATTCTCCTTATTTTGGGGCAATAAGACAGAAGATATTTTTTTTTTTTGGGAGCAAACATTCAGAAATTCTCGTTATTTTGGGACAAAATTGCAGAAATTTCCTTTACATTGGGGCAAAATTGCAGAAATTTCCCTTATTTTGGGGCAAAAATCAGAAATTCCCCTTCTTTTGGGGCAAAATTCAAGAAATTTCCTTTATTTTGGGGCAAAATTAGAGGAATTTACCTTATTTTGGGGCAAAATTGAAGAAATTTACCTTATTGGTGCAAAATTGCAGAAATTTCACTTATTTTCAGGTAAAAAGGCTGAAATTTCCTTCATTTTGGGGCAAAAAGGGAGAAATTCCCCTTATTTTGGGGCAAAATTGCAAAAATTTCCCTTATTATTGGGAAAAATTGCAGAAATTTTCCTTATTTTAGGGCAAAATTGCAGAAATTTCACTTATTTCAAAGAAAAAAAGCAAAAATTTTTCTTATTTTGGGGCAAAAAGGCAGAAATTCACCTTATTTTGGTGTAAAATGCAGAAATTTCACATATTTCAGGGCAAAAAGGCAGCAATTTCACTTATTTTGGGGCAAAATTGCAGAAATTTGACTTATTTCAGTGTAATAAGTCAGAAATTCCCCTTATTTTGAGGGAAAAAAGACAGAAATTCCCTTTGTTTTGAGGGAAAAAGACAGAAATTCCACTTATTTAGAGGCAAAAATGCAGAAATTTCCCTTATTTTGGAGCAAAAATGAAGAAATTTCCCTTTTTTATGGCAAAAAGTTATGCATTCCCCTTATTTTCGGGCAAAAAGGCAGAAATTCCCCGTATTTTGGAGCATAATTGCAGAAATTCCCCTAGTTGTGGGGCAGAAAGACAGAAATTCCCTATATGTTGGGGCAAAAAGACAGAAATTCTCCTTATTTTGGGGCAAAACTCAGAAATTCCACTTATTTTGGGGCAAAATTCCAGAAATTTCCCTTATTTTGGGGCAAAATTGAAGAAATTTCACTTATTTCAGGGTAATAATTCAGAAATTCCTTTTATTTTGTGGCAAAAAAGACAGAAATTCCCTTTGTTTTGGGGGAAAAAGACAGAAATTCCATTTATTTAGAGGCAAAAAGGCAGAAATTCCATTTATTTTGGAGCAAAAATGAAGAAATTTACCTTTTTATGGCAAAAAGGTATGCATTCCCCTTACTTTTTGGATAAAAAGCAGAAATTCCCCGTATTTTGAAGCAAAATTGCAGAAATTCTCATAATTTTCAGGCAAAAAGTCAGAAATTCTCCTTATTTTGGAGCAAAAAGACAGAAGATCTTTTTTTTTGGGAGCAAACATTCAGAAATTCTTGTTATTTTGGGGCAAAATTGCATAAATTTCCTTTACATTGGGGCAAAATTGCAGAAATTTCCCTTATTTTGGGGCAAAAATCAGAAATTCCCCTTCTTTTGGGGCAAAATTCAAGAAATTTCCTTTATTTTGGGGCAAAATTACAGGAATTTACCTTATTTTGGGGCAAAATTGAAGAAATTTACCTTATTTGGTGCAAAATTGCAGAAATTTCACTTATTTTCAGGAAAAAAGGCTGAAATTTCCTTCATTTTGGGGCAAAAAAGGAGAAATTCCCCTTATTTTGGGGCAAAATTGCAGAAATTTTTCTTATTATTGGGAAAAATTGCAGAAATTTTCCTTATTTTAGGGCAAAATTGCAGAAATTTCACTTATTTCAGAGAAAAAAAGCAAAAATTTTTCTTATTTTGAGCAAAAAGGCAGAAATTTCCATTAATTTGTGGCAAAAAGGCAGAAATTCACCTTTTTTTTGGTGAAAAATGCAGAAATTTCACATTTTTCAGGGTAAAAGTCAGCAATTTCCCTTATTTTGGGGCAAAATTGCAGAAATTTCACTTATTTCCGTGTAATAAGTCAGAAATTCCCCTTATTTTGAGGCAAAAAAGACAGAAATTCCCTTTGTTTTGAGGGAAAAAGACAGAAATTGCACTTATTTAGAGGCAAAAATGCAGAAATTTCCCTTATTTTGGAGCAAAAATGAAGAAATTTCCCTTTTTTATGGCAAAAAGTTATGCATTCCCCTTATTTTCGGGCAAAAAGGCAGAAATTTCCCGTATTTTGGAGCATAATTGCAGAAATTCCCCTAGTTGTGGTGCAGAAAGACAGAAATTCCCTATATGTTGGGGCAAAAAGACAGAAATTCTCCTTATTTTGGGGCAAAACTCAGAAATTCCACTTATTTTGGGGCAAAATTCCAGAAATTTTCCTTATTTTGGGGCAAAATTGCAGAAATTTCACTTATTTTGGGGCAAAATTGCAGAAATTTCACTTATTTCAGGGAAAAAAAGAAGAAATTTTCTTTATTTTGGGGCAAAAAGGCAGAAATTCCTAATATTTTCTGGCAAAAATGCAGAAATTCCCCTTATTTTGAGGTAAAAAGGCTGAAATTCCCCTTATTTGGGGGCAAAAAGGCAGAAATTTCCCTTATTTTAAGGCAAAATTGCAGAAATTTCACTTATTTGGAGGCAAAAGGACAGATATTCTCCTTATTTTCGGGCAAAACTTAGAAATTCCACTTATTTTGGGGCAAAATTCCAGAAATTTTCCTTATTTTGCAGAAAAAATTGCAGAAATTTCACTTATTTTGGGGCAAAATTGCAGAAATTTTACTTATTTCAGGGAAAAAAGGAACAAATTTTCCTTATTTTGGGGCAAAAAGTCAGAAATTCCTAATATTTTGTGGCAAAAATGCAGAAATTCCCCTTATTTTTAGGTAAAAAGGCTGAAATTTCCCTTATTTGGGGGCAAAAAGGCAGAAATTTCCCTTATTTTGGGGCAAAATTGGAGAAATTTCACTTATTTCAGGGTAATAATTCAGAAATTCCCCTTATTTTGGGGCAAAAAAGACAGAAATTCCCTCGGTTTTGGGGGAAAAAGACAGAAATTCCATTTATTTAGAGTCAAAAAGGCAGAAATTCCCCTTATTTTGAAGCAAAAATGAAGAAATTTACCTTTTTATGGCAAAAAGGTATGCATTCCCCTTACTTTCGTGATAAAAAGCAGAAATTCCCCGTATTTTGAAGCAAAATTGCAGAAATTTTCATAATTTTCAGGCAAAAAGTCAGAAATTCTTCTTATTTTGGAGCAAAAAGACAGAAGATCTTTTTTTTTTGGGGAGCAAACATTCAGAAATTCTCGTTATTTTGGGGCAAAATTGCAGAAATTTCCTTTACATTGGGGCAAAATTGCAGAAATTTCCCTTATTTTGGGGCAAAAATCAGAAATTCCCCTTCTTTTGGGGCAAAATTCAAGAAATTTCCTTTATTTTGGGGCAAAATTACAGGAATTTACCTTATTTTGGGGCAAAATTGAAGAAATTTACCTTATTTGGTGCAAAATTGCAGAAATTTCACTTATTTTCAGGAAAAAAGGCTGAAATTTCCTTCATTTTGGGGCAAAAAGGGAGAAATTCCCCTTATTTTGGGGCAAAATTGCAGAAATTTCCCTTATTATTGGGAAAAATTGCAGAAATTTTCCTTATTTTAGGGCAAAATTGCAGAAATTTCACTTATTTCAGAGAAAAAAAGCAAAAATTTTTCTTATTTTGGGGCAAAAAGGCAGAAATTTCCATTAATTTGTGGCAAAAGGCAGAAATTCTCCTTATTTTGGTGTAAAATGCAGAAATTTCACATATTTCAGGGCAAAAAGGCAGCAATTTCCCTTATTTTGGGGCAAAATTGCAGAAATTTCACTTATTTCAGTGTAATAAGTCAGAAATTCCCCTTATTTTGAGGCAAAAAAGACAGAAATTCCCTTTGTTTTGAGGGAAAAAGACAGAAATTCCACTTATTTAGAGGCAAAAATGCAGAAATTTCCCTTATTTTGGAGCAAAAATGAAGAAATTTCCCTTTTTTATGGCAAAAAGTTATGCATTCCCCTTATTTTCGGGCAAAAAGGCAGAAAGTCCCCGTATTTTGGAGCATAATTGCAGAAATTCCCCTAGTTGTGGTGCAGAAAGACAGAAATTCCTTATATGTTGGGGCAAAAAGACAGAAATTCTCCTTATTTTGGGGCAAAACTCAGAAATTCCACTTATTTTGGGGCAAAATTCCAGAAATTTCCCTTATTTTGGGGCAAAATTGCAGAAATTTCACTTATTTTGGGGCAAAATTGCAGAAATTTCACTTATTCCAGGGAAAAAAGGCAGAAATTTTCTTTATTTTGGGGCAAAAAGTCAGAAATTCCTAATATTTTCTGGCAAAAATGCAGAAATTTCCCTTATTTTGAGGTAAAAAGGCTGAAATTCCCCTTATTTGAGGGCAAAAAGGCAGAAATTTCCCTTATTTTAAGGCAAAATTGCAGAAATTTCACTTATTTGGAGGCAAAAAGACAGAAATTCTCCTTATTTTCGGGCAAAATTTAGAAATTCCACTTATTTTGGGGCAAAATTCCAGAAATTTCCCTTATTTTGGGGAAAAAATTGCAGAAATTTCACTTATTTTGGGGCAAAATTGCAGAAATTTTACTTATTTCAGGGAAAAAAAGAAACAAATTTTCCTTATTTTGGGGCAAAAAGTCAGAAATTCCTAATATTTTGTGGCAAAAATGCAGAAATTCCCCTTATTTTGGTAAAAAGGCTGAAGTTTCCCTTATTTGGGGGCAAAGAGGCAGAAATTTCCCTTATTTTGGGGCAAAATTGGAGAAATATCACTTATTTCAGGGTAATAATTCAGAAATTCCCCTTATTTTGGGGCAAAAAAGACAGAAATTCCCTTTGTTTTGGGGGAAAATAACAGAAATTCCATTTATTTAGAGGCAAAAAGGCAGAAATTCCCATTATTTTGGAGCAAAAATTAAGAAATTTACCTTTTTATGGCAAAAAGGTATGCATTCCCCTTACTTTCGTGATAAAAAGCAGAAATTCCCCGTATTTTGAAGCAAAATTGCCGAAATTCTCATAATTTTCAGGCAAAAAGTCAGAAATTCTCATTATTTTGGAGCAAAAAGACAGAAGATCTTTTTTTTTTTGGGAGCAAACATTCAGAAATTCTCGTTATTTTGGGGCAAAATTGCAGAAATTTCCTTTACATTGGGGCAAAATTGCAGAAATTTCCCTTATTTTGGGGCAAAAATCAGAAATTCCCCTTCTTTTGGGGCAAAATTCAAGAAATTTCCTTTATTTTGGGGCAAAATTACAGGAATTTACCTTATTTTGGGGCAAAATTGAAGAAATTTTCCTTATTTGGTGCAAAATTGCAGAAATTTCACTTATTTTCAGGTAAAAAGGCTGAAATTTCCTTCATTTTGGGGCAAAAAGGGAGAAATTCCCCTTATTTTGGGGCAAAATTGCAGAAATTTCCCTTATTATTGGGAAAAATTGCAGAAATTTTCTTTATTTTAGGGCAAAATTGCAGAAATTTCACTTATTTCAGAGAAAAAAAGCAAAAATTTTTCTTATATTGGGGCAAAAAGGCAGAAATTTCCATTAATTTGTGGCAAAAAGGCAGAAATTCACCTTATTTTGGTGTAAAATGCAGAAATTTCACATATTTCAGGGCAAAAAGGCAGCAATTTCCCTTATTTTGGGGCAAAATTGCAGAAATTTCACTTATTTCAGTGTAATAAGTCAGAAATTCCCCTTATTTTGAGGCAAAAAAGACAGAAATTCCCTTTGTTTTGAGGGAAAAAGACAGAAATTCCACTTATTTAGAGGCAAAAATGCAGAAATTTCCCTTATTTTGGAGCAAAAATGAAGAAATCTCCCTTTTTTATGGCAAAAAGTTATGCATTCTACTTATTTTCGGGCAAAAAGGCAGAAATTCCCCGTATATTGGAACATAATTGCAGAAATTCCCCTAGTTGTGGTGCAGAAAGACAGAAATTCCCTATATGTTGGGGCAAAAAGACAGAAATTCTCCTTATTTTGGGGCAAAACTCAGAAATTCTACTTATTTTGGGGCAAAATTCCAGAAATTTCCCTTATTATGGGGCAAAATTGCAGAAATTTCACTTATTTTGGGGCAAAATTGCAGAAATTTCACTTATTTCAGGGAGAAAAGGCAGAAATTTTCCTTATTTTGGGCAAAAAGGCAGAAATTCCTAATATTTTCTGGCAAAAATGCAGAAATTCCCCTTATTTTGAGGTGAAAAGGCTGAAATTCCCCTTATTTGGGGGCAAAAAGGCCGAAATTTCCTTTATTTGGGGGCAAATTGCAGAAATTTCACTTATTTAGAGGCAAAAAGACAGAAATTCTCCTTATTTTGGGGCAAAACTTAGAAATTCCACTTATTTTGGGGCAAAATTCCAGAAATTTCCCTTATTTTGGGTCAAAATTGCAGAAATTTCACATATTTCAGGGCAAAAAGGCAGAAATTTCCCTTATTTTGGGGCAAAATTGCTGAAATTTCACTTATTTCAGTGTAATAAGTCAGAAATTCCCCTTATTTTGAGGCAAAAAGACAGAAATTCCCTTTGTTTTGAGGGAAAAAGACAGAAATTCCATTTATTTAGAGGCAAAAATGCAGAAATTTCCCTTATTTTGGAGCAAAAATAAAGAAATTTCCCCTTTTTTATGGCAAAAAGTTATGCATTCCCCTTATTTTCGGGCCAAAAGGCAGAAATTCCCCGTATTTTGGAGCATAATTGCAGAAATTCCCCTAGTTGTGGTGCAGAAAGGCAGAAATTCCCGATATGTTGGGGCAAAAAGACAGAAATTCTCCTTATTTTTGGACAAAACTCAGAAATTCCACTTATTTCGGGGCAAAATTCCAGAAATTTCCCTTATTTTGGGGCAAAATTGCAGAAATTTCACTTATTTTGGGGCAAAATTGCAGAAATTTCACTTATTTCAGGGAAAAAAGGCAGAAATTTTCCTTATTTTGGGGCAAAAACGCAGAAATTCCTAATATTTTCTGGCAAAAATGCAGAAATTCCCTTTATTTTGAGGTAAAAATTCTGAAATTCCCCTTATTTGGGGGCAAGAAGGCAGAAATTTCCCTTATTTTGGGGCAAAATTGCAGAAATTTCACTTATTTCAGGGTAATGAGTCAGAAATTTTCCTTATTTTGGGGCAAAAATTACAGATAATCTTTTTGTTTTGGGGGAAAAAGACAGAAATTCCACTTATTTAGAGGCAAAAAAGCAGAAATTCCCTTTATTTTGGAGCAAAAATGAAGAAATTTCCCTTTTTTAAGGCAAAAAGTCATGCATTGTTTATGTTTTCAGGCAAAAAGGCAGAAATTCCTCGTATTTTGGAGCAAAATTGCAGAAATTCTTCTAATTGTGGGGCGAAAATGCAGAAATTCCTTATATGTTGGGGCAAAAAAACAGAAATTCTCCTTATTTTGGTGCAAAACTCAGAAATTCCACTTATTTTGGGGCAAAATTCCAGAAATTTCCCTTATTCTGGAACAAAATTGCAGAAATTTCACTTATTTTGTGGCAGAATTGCAGAAATTTTACTTATTTCAGGGAAAAAGTTAGAAATTTTCCTTATTTTGGGTCAAAAAGGCAGGAATTCCCCTTATTTTGAGGTAAAAAGGCTGAAATTCCCATTATTTGAGAGGAAAAAGGCAGAAATTTCTCTTATTTTGGGGAAAATTGCAGAAATTTAAGTTATTTCAGGGTAATAAGTAAGAAATTCCCCTATTTTGGGGCAAAAAAGACAGAAATTCCCTGTGTTTTGGAGGAAAAGACAGAAATTCCACTTATTTAGAGGCAAAAAGGCAGAAATTTCCCTTATTTTGGAGCAAAAATGAAGAAATTTACCTTTTTATGGCAAAAAGGTATGCATTCCCCTTACTTTCGGGATAAAAAGCAGAAATTCCCCGTATTTTGAAGCAAAATTGCAGAAATTCTCATAATTTTCAGGCAAAAAGGCAGAAATTCTTTTTATTTGGGGGCAAAAAGACAGAAAATCTCCTTTTTTTGGGAACAAACAGTCAGAAATTTCCCTTATTTTGGGGCAAAATTGCAGAAATTTAATTTACATTGGGGCAATATTTCAGAAATTTCCCTTATTTTGGGGCAAAATTGCAGAAATTTCACTTATTTCAGGGTAATAAGTCAGAAATTCCCCTTATTTTGGGGCAAAAAAGACAGAAATTCCCTTTGTTTTGGGGGAAAAAGACAGAAATTCCACTTATTTACAGGCAAAAAGGCAGAAATTCTCTTTATTTTGGAGCAAAAATGAAGAAATTTCCCTTTTTATGGATAAAGGTATGCATTCCCATTATTTTCAGGCAAAAAGGCAGAAATTCCCGTATTTTGGAGCAAAATTGCAGAAATTCTTCTAATTGGGCAAAAATGCAGAAATTCCCTATATGTTGGGGCAAAAAGACAGAAATTCTCTTTATTTTGGGGCAAAACTCAGAAATTCTACTTATTTTGGGGCAAAATTCCAGAAATTCCCCTTGTTTTGGGAAAAATTGCAAAAATTTCACTTATTTTAGGGCAAAATTGAAGAAATTTCACTTATTTCAGAGAAAAAAGGCAGAAATTTTCCTTATTTTGGGACAAAAAGGCAAAAATTCCTAATATTTTGTTGCAAAAATGGAGAAATTCGCCTTATATTGAGGTGAAAATGCTGAAATTCCCCTTATTTGGGGGCAAAAAGGCAGGGATTTCCCTAATTTTGGGGCAAAATTTCAGAAATTTTACTTATTTCAGGGTAATAAGTCAGAAATTTTCCTGATTTTGGGGCAAAAAAAACCAGAAAATCCATTTATTTTGGAGGAAAAAACAGAAATTCCGCTTAGTTATAGGCAAAAAAGCAGAAATTCCCCTTATTTTGGAGCAAAAAAGAAGAAATTTCTCTTTTTTAAGGAAAAAAGTTATGCATTCTTCTTATTTTGGGGCAAAAAGGCAGAAATTCCCCGTAATTTGTAGCAAAATAGCAGAAATTCCCCTAATTGTGGGTCAAAAATGCAGAAATTCCCTATATGTTGGGGCAAAAAAAAGAAATTCTCCTTATTTTGGGGCAAAACTCAGAAATTCCACATATTTTGGGGCAAAATTCCAGAAATTTCCCTTATTTTGGGGCAAAATTGCAGAAATTTCACTTATTTTGGGGCAAAATTGGAGAAATTTCACTTATTTCAGGGAAAAAAGGCAGAAATTTTCCTTATTTTGGGGCA
The DNA here is from genome assembly GCF_963924665.1 of Micromys minutus. Lineage (NCBI taxonomy): Eukaryota > Metazoa > Chordata > Mammalia > Rodentia > Muridae > Micromys > Micromys minutus. The sequence continues at coordinate 2,261,648 of NW_027667830.1, read as the reverse complement.
ATAATGCAGAAATTCCTTTTATTTTGAGGTAAAAAGCCTGAAATTTCCCTTATTTGGGGGCAAATAGGCAGAAATTTCCCTTATTTTGGGGCAAAATTGCAGAATTTTCACTAATTTCACGGTAATAAGTCAGAAATTCCCCTTATTTTGGGGTAAAAAAGACAGAAATTTCCTTTGTTTTGGGAGAAAAAGACAGAAATTCCACTTATTTAGCGGCAAAAAGGCAGAAATTCCCCCTTATTTTGTAGCAAAAATGAAGAAATTTACCTTTTTATGTCAAAAAGGTATGCATTCCACTTACTTTCGGGATAAAAGCAGAAATTCCCCGTATTTTGAAGCAAAATTGCAGAAATTCTCATAATTTTCAGGCAAAAAGGCAGAAATTCTCCTTTTTTTGGGGCAAAAAGGCACAAAATCTCCTTTTTTTGGGAACAAACAGTCAGAAATTCCTCTTATTTTGGGGCAAAATTGCAGAAATTTCCTCTACATTGTGGCAAAATTGCAGATATTTCCCTTATTTTGGGGCAAAATTGAAGAAATTTCACTTTTGTCAGAGTAATAAGTCAGAAATTCTCCGTATTTTGGGGCAAAAAAGACAGAAATTACCTTTGTTTTGGGGGAAAACGACAGAAATTCCACTTATTTAGAGGCAAAAAGGCAGTAATTCCCCGTATTTTGCAGCAAAATTGCAGAAATTCCCCTAATTTTGGGGCAAAAGGCAAAAATTCCCTTTATTTTGGGGCAAAAATCAAATATTCCCGTTATTTTAGGGCAAAATTCCAGAAATTTCTTTTATTTTGGGGCAAAATTCCAGAAATTTACCTTATTTAAGGGCAAAATTGCAAAAATTTCCCTAATTTGGGGCAAAATTGCAGAAATTTCAGTTATTTTCAAGTAAAAAGGCTGAAATTTCCTATATTTTGGGGCAAAAAGGGAGAAATTCTCCTTATTTTGGGGCAAAATTGCAGAAATTTCCCTTATGGGATAAAATTGCAGAAATTTCCCTTATTTTAGGGCAAAATTGCAGAAATTTCACTTATTTCAGAGAAAAAAAGCAAAAATTTTTTTTATTTTGGGGCAAAAAGGCAGAAATTCCCATTATTTTGGGGCAAAAATGCAGAAATTCACCTTATTTTGGGGTAAAATTGCAGAAATTTCACATATTTCAGGGCAAAAAGGCAGAAATTTCTTTTATTTTGGGGCAAAATTCCTGAAATTCCACTTGTTTTGGGAAAAATTGCAAAAATTTCACTTATTTTAGGGCAAAATTGCAGAAATTTCACTTATTTCAGAGAAAAAAGGCAGAAATTTTCCTTATTTTGGGTCAAAAAGGCAGAAATTCCTAATATTTTGTGGCAAAAATGCAGAAATTCCCCTTATATTGAGGTGAAAAGGCTGAAAATCCCCTTATTTGGGGGCAAAAAGGCAGAGATTTCCCTTATTTTGGGGCAAAATTTCAGAAATTTTACTTATTTCAGGGTAATAAGTGAGAAATTTTCCTGATATGGGGGCAAAAAAAAAAAGTGAAAATCCCTATATTTTGGAGGAAAAAACAGAAATTCCACTTAGTTAGAGGCAAAAAAGCAGAAATTCCCCTTATTTGGAACAAAAAAGAAGAGATTTCCCTTTTTTTTTTTGGCAAAAAGTTATGCATTCTTCTTATTTTCGGGCAAAAAGGCAGAAATTCCCCGTAATTTGGAGCAAAATTGCAGAAATTCCCCTAATTGTGGGTCAAAAATGCAGAAATTCCCTATATGTTGGGGCAAAAAAAAAAGAAATTCTCCTTACTTTGGGGCAAAACTCAGAAATTCAACATATTTTGGAGCAAAATTCCAGAAATTTCCCTTATTTTGGGGAAAAATTGCAGAAATTTCAATTATTTTGGGGCAAAATTGGAGAAATTTCACTTATTTCAGGAAAAAAAGGCAGAAATTTTCCTTATTTTGGGGCAAAAATGCAAAAATTCCCGTTATTTTGAGGTAAAAAGGCTGAATTCCCCTTATTTGCAGGCAAAAAGGCAGAAATTTCCCTTATTTGGGGCAAAATTGCAGAAATTTCACTTATTTTCAGGAATAAAGGCTGAAATTTCCTTTATTTTGGGGCAAAAGAAAGAATTTCTTCTTATTTTGGGGCAAAATTGCAGAAATTTCTCTTATTATAGGGAAAAATTGCAGAAATTTTCCTTATTTTAGGGCAAATTGCAGAAATTTCACTTATTTCAGGGAAAAAAAGCCAAAATTTTTCTTATTTTGGGGCAAAAATGCAGAAATTCCCATTATTTTGGGGCAAAAAGGCAGAAATTCGACTTATTTTGGGGTAAAATTGCAGAAATTTCACATATTTTAGGTCAAAAAATCAGAAATTTCCCTTTTTTTGGGGCAAAATTGAAGAAATTTCACTTATTTCATGGAAATAAGTCAGAAATTTCCCTTATTTTGAGGCAAAAAAGACAGAAATTCCCTTTGTTTTGGGGGAAAAAGACAGAAATTCCACTTAGTTAGAGGCAAAAATGCAGAAATTCCGCTTATTTTGGAGCAAAAATGAAGAAATTTTCCTTTTTTATAGCTAAAAGTTATGCATTTCCCTTATTTTCGGGCAAAAAGGCAGAAATTCCCCGTATTTTGGAGCAAAATTGCAAAAATTCCCCTAATTGTGGGGCAAAAAGGCAGAAATTCCCAATATGTTGGGGCCCTAAGACAGAAATTCTCCTTATTTTGTGGCAAAACTCATAAATTCCACTTATTTTGGCACAAAATTCCAAAATTTCGCTTATTTTGGGGCAAAATTGCAGAAATTTCACTTATTTTGGGGCAAAATTGCAGAAATTTCACTTTTTTCAGGAAAAAAAGGCAGAAATTTTTCTTATTTTGGGGCAAAAATGCAGAAATTCTTAATATTTTGTGGTAAAAATGCAGAAATTCCCCTTATTTTGAGGTAAAAAGGCTGAAATACCTTTTATTTGGGGGCAAAAAGGCAGAAATTTCCCTTATTTTGGGGCAAAAAAACAGAAATTCCCCTTATTTTGTGGCAAAAAGGTAGAAATTTCTTTTATTTCGGGGCAAAATTGCATAAATTTCACTTATTTCAGGGCATAATTTACAAATTCCTTTTATTTTGGGGCAAAAAGAGAGAAATTCCGTTTATTTTTGGGTAAAAAGGCAGAAATTTCTATTATTTTGAGGTAAAAAGGCAGAAATTCCTCTTATTTTGGGGCAAAAATGAAGAAATTTCCCTTTTTTGTGGCAAAAGTTATACATTCCCCTTACTTTCGTGATAAAAAGCAGAAATTCCCTGTATTATGAAGTAAAATTGCAGAAATTCTCATAATTTTCAGGCAAAAAAGCAAAAATTCTCTTTATTTTTGGGCAAAAGACAGAAAATCTCCTGTTTTCGGCAGCAAACAGTCAGAAATTCCCCTTATTTTGGGGCAGAATTGCAGAAATTACCTTTACATTGGGGCAAAATTGCAGAAATTTCCTTTATTTTGGGGCAAAATTGCAGAAATTTCACTTATTTCAGGGTAATAAGTCTGAAATTCCCCTTATTTTGGGGCAAAAAAGACAGAAATTCCTTTTGTTTGGGGGGAAAAAGACAGAAATTCCACTTATTTAAAGGCAAAAAGGCAGAAATTACCCTTATTTTTGAGCAAAAATGAAAAAATTTCCCTTTTTTATGGCAAAAGGTTATGCATTCCCTTTATTTTCGGGCAAAAAGGCAGAAATTCCCTGTGTTTTGGAGCAAAATTGCAGAAATTTCACTTGTTTCAGAGAAAAAAAGCAAAATTTTTTCTTATTTTGGGGCAAAAGGCAGAAATTCCCATTATTTAGGGGCAAAAAAGCAGAAATTCACCTTATTTTGGGGTAAAATTGCAGAAATTTCACATATTTCAGGGCAAAAAGGCAGAAATTTCCCTTATTTTGGGGCAAAATTGCAGAAATTTCACTTATTTCAGGGTAATAAGTCAGAAATTTTCCTTATTTTGGGGCAAAAACGACAGAAATTCTCTTTGTTTTGGGAAAAAAGACAAAAATTCCACTTATTTAGAGGCAAAAAGGCAGAAATTACCCTTATTTTTGAGCAAAAATGAAAAAATTTTCCTTTTTTATGGCAAAGGTTATGCATTCCCTGTATTTTCGGGCAAAAAGGCAGAAATTCCCTGTATTTTCTAGCAAAATTGCAGAAATTTCCATAATTGTGGTGCAAAAAGGCAGAAATTCCCTATATGTTGGGGCAAAAAGACAATAATTCTCCTTATTTGGGGCAAAACTCAGAAATTCCACTTATTTTGGGGCAAAATTGCAGAAATTTCCAATATTTTGGGGCAAAATTGCAGAAATTTCACTTATTTCAGGGAAAAAAAGCAAAAATTTTCTTTATTTTGGGGAAAAATGCTGAAATTCCTAATATTTTGTGGCAAAAATGCAGAAATTCCCCTTATTTTGAGGTAAAAATGCTGAAATTCCCCTTATTTGGGGGCAAAAAGGCAGAAATTTACCTTATTTTGGGGCAAAATTGCAGAAATTTCACTTATTTCAGAGTAATAAGTCAGAAATTTTCCTTATTTTGGGGCAAAATACAGAAAATCCCTTTTTTTGGGGGGAAAAAGCCAGATATTCCACTTATTTAGAGGCAAAAAGGCAGAAATTCCCCTTTTTTTGGAGCAAAAATGAAGAAATTTCCCTTTTTATGGCAAAAAGGTATGCATTCCCATTATTTTTGGGCAAAAAGGCAGAAATTCCCAGTATTTTGGAACAAAATTGCAGAAATTCCCTTAATTTTGGAGCAAAAGGCAGAAATTCCCTTTATTTTGAGGCCAAAATCAGAAATTCTCCATATTTTGGGGCAAAATTCCAGAAATTTCCTTTATTTTGGGGCAAAATTGCAGGAATTTACCTTATTTTGTAGCAAAGTTGCAGAAATTTCCCTTATATGGGGCAAAATTGCAGAAATTTCACTTATATTCAGGTAAAAAGGCTGAAATTCCTTATATTTGGGGGCAAAAAGGCAGAAATTTCCCTTATTTTGGGGCAAAAAGACAGAAATTCTCCTTATTTTGTAGCAAAAAGGCAGAAATTTCTTTTATTTTGGGGCCAAATTGCAGAAATTTCACTTATTTCAGGGCATAATTCAAAAATTCCTTTTATTTTGGGGCAAAAAGACAGAAAATCCATTTATTTTTGGATAAAAAGGCAGAAATTTCACTTATTTTGAGGTAAAAAGGCAGAAATTCCTCTTATTTTGGGGCAAAAATGAAGAAATTTCACTTTTTTGTGGCAAAAGGTATACCTTCCCCTTACTTTCGGGATAAATAGCAGAAATTTCCCGTATTTTGAAGCAAAATTGCAGAAATTCTCCTAATTTTCGGGCAAAAAGACAGAAATTCTCCTTATTTTGGGGCAAAAAGACATAAAATCTTCTTTTTTCGGGAGCAAACTGTCAGAAATTCCTATTATTTTTGGGCAAAATTGCAGAAATTTCCTTTACATTGGGGCAAAATTGCAGAAATTTCCCTTATTTTAGGGCAAAATTGCAAAAATTTCACTTATTTCAGGGTAATAAGTAAGAAATTCCCCTTATTTTGGGGCAAAACAGACAGAAATTCCCTTTGTTTTGGGGGGAAAAGACAGAAATTACACTTATTTAGAGGCAAAAAGTAGAAATTCTCCTTATTTGAAGCAAAAATGAAGAAATTTCTCTTTTTATGGCAAAAAGGTATGCATTGCCATTATTTTCAGGCAAAAAGGCAGAAATTCCCCGTATTTTGGAGCAAAATTGCAGAAATTTCCCTAATTTTGGGGCAAAAGGCAGAAATTTCCTTTATTTTGAGTCAAAAATCAGAAATTCTTCATGTTTTGGGGCAAAATTCTAGAAATTTCCTTTTTTGGGGGGAAAATTACAGGAATTTACCTTATTTTAAGGCAAAATTGCAGAAATTTCCCTTATTTGGGGCAAAATTGCAAAAATTTCACTTATTTTCAGGTAAAAAGGCTGAAATTTCCTTTATTTTAAGGCAAAAAGAGAGAAATTCCCTTTATTTTGGGGAAAAAAGGCAGAAATTCACCGTATTTTGGGATAAAATTGCAGAAATTTCACATATTTCAGGGCAAAAAGGCAGAAATTTCCCTTATTTTGTGGCAAAATTGCAGAAATTTCACTTATTTAAAAGTAATAAATCAGAAATTCCACTTATTTTGGGGCAAAAAAGACAGAAATTCCCTTTGTTTTGGGGGAAAAAGACAGAAATTCCACTTATTTAGAGGCAAAAAGGCAGAAATTCCCCTTATATTGGAGCAAAAATGAAGAAATTTCCCTTTTTATGGCTAAAAGGTATGCATTCCCCTTACTATTGGGAAAAAGCAGAAATTCCCCATATTTTGAAGCAAAATTTAAGAAATTCTCAAAATTTTCGGCCACAAAGGAAGAAATTCTCTATATTTTGTGGCAAAAAGGCAGAAATTTCTTTTATTTTGGAGCCAAATTGCAGTAATTTCACTTATTTCAGGGCATAATTCAAAAATTCCTTTTATTTTGGGGCAAAAAGACAGAAAATCCGTTTATTTTTGGGGAAAAACACAGAAATTCCACTTATTTAGAGGCAAAAAGGCAGAAATTCCCTTTATTTCGGAGAAAAAATGAAGAAATTTCCCTTTTTATCGCAAAAAGGTATGCCTTCCCATTAATTTCGGGCAAAAAGGCAGAAATTCCCCGTATTTGGAGCAAAATTGCAGAAATTCCCCTAATTTTGGAACAAAAGGCAAAAATTCCCTTTATTTTGGGGCAAAAATCAGAAATTCCCTTTATTTTGGGGAAAAAATTCCTAAAATTTCCTTTACACTGGGGCAAAATTGCAGAAATTTCCCTTATTTGGGGCAAAAGTGCAGAAATTTCAGTTATTTTCTGGTAAAAAGGCTGAAATTTCCTTTATTTTGGGGCAAAAAGGGAGAAATTCCCCTTATTTTTGGGCAAAATTGCAGAAATTTCTCTTATTATGGGATAAAATTGCAGAAATTTCCCTTATTTTTGGGCAAATTTGCAGAAATTTCACTTATTTCAGAGAAAAAAAGCAAAAATTTTTCTTATTTTGGGGCAAAAAGGCAGAAATTCCCATTATTTTGGGGCAAAAAGGCAGAAATTCACCTTATTTTGGGGTAAAATTGCAGAAATTTCCCATATTTCAGGTAAAAAAGGCAGAAATTTTTTTTATTTTGGGGCAAAATTGCAGAAATTTTACATATTTCAGGGTAATAAGTCAGAAATTCCCCTTATTTTGGGGCAAAAAAGACAGAAATTCCCTTTGATTTGAGGCAAAAGAGAAGAAATTCCACTTATTGAGAAGCAAAAAGGCAGAAATTCCCCTAATTTTGGAGCAAAAATAAAGAAATTTCTCTTTTTTATGACAAAAAATTATGCATTCCCTTTATTTTCAGGCAAAAAGGCAGAAATTCCCCGTATTTTGGAGCAAAATTGCAGAAATTCCCCTAATTGTGGTGCAAAAATGCAGAAATAACCTATATGTTGGGGCAAAAAGACAGAAATTCTCCTTATTTGGGGCAAAACTCAGAAATTCCACTTATTTTGGGGCAAAATTGCAGAATTTCACTTATTTTGGGGCAAAGTTGCAATAATTTCTCTTATTTCAGGGTAAAAAGGCAGGAATTTTCCTTATTTTAGGGAAAAAGGCAGAAATTCTTAATATTTTGTGGCAAAAATGCAAAAATTCTCCTTATTTTGTGGTAAAAATGCTGAAATTCCCCTTATTTGAGGGCAAAAAGACAGAAATTCCCCTTATTTTGGGGCAAAAAAAGACAGAAATTCCCGTTGTTTTGGGGGAAAAAGACAGAAATTCCACTTATTTAGAGGCAAAAAGGCAGAAATTCCCCTTTTTTTTGGAAAAAAATGAAGAACTTTCCCTTTTTATGGCAAAAAGGTATGCATTCCCATTATTTTCGGGCAATAGGGCAGAAATTCCCCGTATTTTGGAGCAAAATTGCAGAAAATCCCTTAATTTTGGGGCAAAAGGCAGAAATTCCCTTTATTTTGGGGCCAAAATCAGAAATTTCCCTTATTTTGGGGCAAAATTCAAGAAATTTCCTTAATTTTGGGGCAAAATTGTAGGAATTTACCTTATTTTGGAGCAAAATTGCAGAAATTTCCATTATATGGGGCAAAATTACAGAAATTTCACTTACTTTCAGCTAAAAAGGCTGAAATTTCCTTTATTTTGGGGCAAAAAAGGAGAAATTCCCCTTATTTTGGAGCAAAATTTCAGAAATTTCTCTTATTATGGAGAAATATTGCAGAAATTTCCATTAATTTATAGCAAAATTGCAGAAATTTCACTTATTTCAGAGAAAAAAAGCAAAAAATTTTTTTATTTTGGAGCAAAAAGGCAGAAATTTCCAATATTTTGCAGCAAAAAGGAAGAAATTCACCTTATTTTGGGGTAAAATTGCAGAAATTTCACATATTTCAGGATCAAAAGGCAGAAATTTCTCATATTTCGTGGCAAAAAATACAGAAATTCCCTTTGTTTTAAGGGAAAAAGAAAGAAATTCCACTTATTTAGAGGCAAAAAGGCAGAAATTCCCATTATTTTGGAGCAAAAATGAAGAAATTTCTCTTTTTTATGGCAAAAAGTTATGCATTCCCCTTATTTTCGGGCAAAAAAGCAGAAATTTCACATATTTTGGAGCAAAATTGCAAAATTCCCCTAATTGTGGGGCAAAAATGCTGAAATTCCCCATATGTTAGGGCAAAAATACAGAATTTCTCCATATTTTGGGGCAAAACTAAGAAATTCCAATTCTTTTGGGGCAAAATTCCAGAAATTTCCCTTATTTTGGGGCAAAATTGCAGAAATTTCACTTATTTTGGGGCAAAATTGCAGAAATTTCACTTATTTCAGGGAAAAAAGGCAGAAATTTTCTTATTTTGGGGCAAAAAGGCAGAAATTCCTAATATTTTGTGGCAAAAATTCAGAAATTCCTCTTAATTTGAGGTAAACAGGCTGAAATTCCCCTTATTTGGGGGCAAAAAGGCAGAAATTTCCCTTATTTTGGGGCAAAATTGCAGAAATTTCACTTATTTCAGGGTAATGAGTCAGATTTCCCATTATTTTGGGGCAAAAAAGAGAGAAATTCCCTTTGTTTTGTGGGAAAAAGACAGAAATTCCACTTATTTAGCGGCAAAAAGTCAGAAATTCCCCTTATTTTTGAGCAAAAATGAAGAAATTTCATTTTTTACAGCAAAAAGGTATGCATTTCCATTATTTTCGGGCAAATGGCAGAAATTCCTTGTATTTTAGAGCAAAATTGCAGAAATTCCCCTAATTTTGGGGCAAAAGGCAGAAATTCCCTTTATTTTGGGGCAAAAATCAGAATCCCTTTATTTTGGAGCAAAATTCAAGAAATTTCCTTTATTTTGGGGCAAAATTGCAGGAATTTACCTTATTTTGGGGCAAAATTGCAGAAATTTCCCGTATTTGGGGCAAAATTGCAGAAATTTCACTTATTTTCAGAAAAAAAAAAGGCTAAAATTTCCTTTATTTTGGGGCAAAAAGGGAGTAATTCCCCTTATTTTGGGGCAAAATGGCAGAAATTTCCCTTATTATGGGGAAAAATTGCAGAAATTTTCCTTATTTTAGGGCAAAATTGCAGAAATTTAACTTATTTCAGAGAAAAAAAGCAAAAATTTTTCTTATTTTTGTGCAAAAAGGCAGAAATTCCCATTATTTTGGGGCAAAAATGCAGAAATTCGACTTATTTTGTGGTAAATTTGAAGAAATTTCACATATTTCATGGCAAAAAGGCAGAAATTTTCTTTATTTTGAGGCAAAATTGCAGAAATTTCAATTATTTCATGGTAATAAGTCAGAAATTCCCCTTATTTTCGGGCAAAAAAGACAGAAATTCCCTTTGTTTTGGGGGAAAAAGACAGAAATTCCACTTATTTAGAGGCAAAAAGGCAGAAATTCCTTTATTTTGGAGCAAAAATGAAGAAATTTCCCTTTTTTATGGCAAAAAGTTATGCATTCCTCTTATATTCGGGCAAAAAGGCATAAATTCCCTGTATTTTGGAGCAAAATTGCAGAAATTCCCCTAATTTTGAGGCAAAAAGGCAGAAATTCCCAATATGTTGGGGCAAAAAGACAGAAATTCTCCTTATTTTGGGGCATAACTCAGACATTCCACTTATTTTGGGGCAAAATTCCAAAATTTCGCATATTTTGGAGCAAAATTGCAGAAGTTTCTCTTATTTTGGGGCAAAATTGCAGAAATTTCACTCATTTCAGGGAAAAAAGGCAGAAATTTTCCTTATTTTAAGGCAAAAATGCAGAAATCCTTTATATTTTGTGGCAAAAATGCAGAAATTCCCCTTTTTTTGAGGTAAAAAGGCTGAAATTCTGTTTATTTTTGGGTAAAAAAGCAGAAATTTCACTTATTTTGAGGTAAAAATGAAGAAATTTCTCTTATTTTGGGGAAAAATGAAGAAATTTCTCTTTTTTGTGGCAAAAGGTATACATTCCCCTTACTTTCGGGATACAAAGCAGAAATTCCCCGTATTTTGAAGAAAAATTGCAGAAATTCTCCTAATTTTTGGGCAAAAAGACAGAAATTCTCCTTATTTTGGAGCAAAAAGACAGAAAATCTTCTTTTTTTCGGGAGCAAATTGTCAGAAATTTCCCTTATTTTGGGGCAAAATTGCAGAAATTTCCTTTACATTGGGGCAAAATTGCAGAAATTTCATTTATTTTAGGGTAATAAGTAAGAAATTCCTCTTATTTTGGGGCAAAAAAGACAGAAATTCTCTTTGTTTTGAGAGAAAAAGACCGAAATTCCACTTATTTAGAGGCAAAAAAGCAGAAATTACCGTTATTTTTGAGCAAAAATAAAGAAATTTTCCATTTTTAGGGCATAAAGTAATGCATTACCCTTATTTTTGGGCAAAAAGACAGAAATTCTCCGTATTTTGGAGCAAAATTGCAGAAATTCCCCTAATTGTGGGGTAAAAAGGCAGAAATTCCCTATATATTGGGGCAAAAACACAGAAATTCTTCTTATTTTAAGGCAAAACTCAGAAATTCCACTTATTTTGGGGCAAAATTCCAGAAATTTCCCTTATTTTGGGGCAAAATTGCAGAAATTTCCTTTAATTTGGGGCAAAATTGCAGAAATTTCACTTATTTCAGAGAAAAAAAAAACAAAAATTTTTCTTATTTTGGGACAAAAAGGCAGAAATTCCCATTATTTTAGGGCAAAAAAGCAGAAATTCACCTTATTTTGGGGGTAAAATTGCAGAAATTTCACATATTTCAGGGCAAAAAGGCAGAAATTTCTTTTATTTTGGGGCAAAATTGTAGAAATTTCACTTATTTTTGGGCAAAATTGCAGAAATTTCACTTATTTCAGGGAAAAAAGGTAGAAATTTTCCTTAATTTGGGGAAAAAATGCAGAAATTCTTAATATTTTGTGGCAAAAATGCAGAAATTCCCTCTTATTTTGAGGTAAAAACGCTGAAATTCCCCTTATTTGGGGGCAAAAAGGCAGAAATTTCCCTTATTTTGGGGCAAAAAGACAGTAATTCTCCTTATTTTGTGGCAAAATGGCAGAAATTTCTTTTATTTTGGGGCAAAATTGCAGAAATATCACTTATTTCAGGGCATAATTCAAAAATTCCTATTATTTTGGGGCAAAAAGACAGAAATTCCATTTATTTTTGCGTAAAAAGGGAGAAATTCAATTATTTTGAGGTAAAAAGCAGAAATTCCTTTTATTTTGGGGCAAAAATGAAGAAATTTCTTTTTTTTGTGGCAAAAGGTATACATTCCCCTTACTTTCGGGATAAAAAGCAAAAATTCCCCATATTTTGAAGCAAAATTGCAGAAATTTTCATAATGTTCGGGCAAAAAAGCAGAAATTCTCCTTATTTTGGGGCAAAAAGACAGAAAATCTCCTTTTTTAGGGAGCAAACAGTCAGAAATTCCTCTTATTATGGGGCAAAATTGCAGAAATTTCCTTTACACTGTGGCAAAATTGCATAAATTTCCCTTATTTTGGGGCAAAATTGCAGAAATTTCACTTATTTCAGGGTAATAAGTCAGAATTTTCCCTTATTTTGGGGCAAAAAAGACAGAAATTCCCTTTGTTTTGGGAGAAAAAGACAGAAATTCCACATACTTAGAGGCAAAAATTCAGAAATACCCCTTATTTTGGAGCAAAATTGCAGAATTCCCAAATTTTGGGGCAAAAGGCATAAATTCCCGTTATTTTGGGGCAAAAATCTGAAATTCTCCTTATTTTGGGGCAAAAATAAAGAAATTTCCTTTATTTTGGGGCAAAATTGCAGGAATTTACCTTATTTTGGTGCAAAATTGCACAAATTTCCCTTATTTGGTGCAAAATTGCAGAAAATTCAGATATTTTCAAGTAAAAAGGCTGAAATTTTCTTTATTTTGGGGCAAAAAGGAAGAAATTCCCCTTATTTTTGGGCAAAATTGCAGAAATTTCCCTTGTTATGGGAAAAAATTGCAGAAATTTCCCTTATTTTAGGGCAAAATTGCAGAAATTTCACTTATTTCGGAGAAATAAAGCAAAAATGTTTTTTATTTTGAAGCAAAAAGACAGAAATTTCCATTATTTTAGGGAAAAAGGCAGAAATTCACCTTATTTTGGGGTAAAATTGCAGAAATTTCACATATTTCAGGGCAAAAAGGCAGAAATTTCCCTTATTTTGGGGCAAAATTGCAGAAAATTCACTTATTTCAGGGTAATAAGTCAGAAATTCCCCTTGTTTTGGGGCAAAAAAGAAAGAAATTCCACATATTTAGAGGCAAAAGGGCAGAAATTCCCCTTATTTTGGAGCAAAAATTCAGAAATTTCCCTTTTTTATGGCAAAAAGTTATGCATTTCCCTTATTTTTGGGAAAAAAGGCAGAAATTCCCCGTAATTTGGAGCAAAATTGCAGAAATTCCCCTAATTGTGGGGCAAAAAGGTAGAAATTCACTGTATGTTGGGGCAAAAAGACAGAAATTCTCCTTATTTTGGGGCAAAACTCAGAAATTCCACTTCTTTTAGGGCAAAATTCTAGAAATTTCCCTTATTTTGGGGCAAAATTGCAGAAATTTTACTTATTTTGGGGCAAAATTGCAGAAATTTCATATATTTCAGGGAAAAAAGGCAGAAATTTTCCTTATTTTGGGGCAAAAAAACAGAAATTCCTAATATTTTGTGGCAAAAATGCAGAAATTCCTCTTATTTTGAGGTAAAAAGGCTGAATTCCCCTTATTTGTGGGCAAAAAGGCAGAAATTTCCCTTATTTTGGGGTATAATTGCAGAAATTTCACTTATTTCAGTGTAATAAGTCAGAAATTCCCCTTATTTTGGGGCAAAATAGAGAGAAATTCCATTTGTTTTGTGAGAAAAAGACAGAAATTCCACTTATTTAGAGGCAAAAAGGCAGAAATTCCATTTATTTTGGAGCAAAAATGAAGAAATTTCATTTTTTTTGGCAAAAAGGTATGCATTCCCATTATTGTCGGGCAAAAAGGCAGAAATTCCCCATATTTTGGAGCAAAATTGCAGATATTCCCCTAATTTCGGGGCAAAAGGCAGAAATTCCCTTTATTTTGGGGCAAAAATCAGAAAATCCCTCTATTTTGGGGCAAAATTCAAGAAATTTCCTTTATTTTGGGCCAAAATACTGGAATTTACCTTATTTTGGAGCAAAATTGCAGAAATTTCCTTTATTTGGGGCAAAATTGCAGAAATTTCCCTTATTTTGGGCCAAAATTGCAGAAATTTCACTTATTTCAGTGTAATAAGTCAGAAATTCCCCTTATTTTGAGGCAAAAAAGAAAGAAATTCCCTATGTTTTGGGGGAAAAAGAGAAATTTCACTTAGTTAGAGGCAAAAATGCAGAAATTCCCCTTATTTTGGAGCAAAAATGAAGAAATTTTCCGTTTAATGGCAAAAAGATATGCATTTCCATTATTTTCGGGCAAAAAAGCAGAAATTCCCCGTATTTTGGAGCAAAATTGCACAAATTTTCAAATTTTGGGGCATAAGGCAGAAATTCCCATTATTTTGGGGCAAAATTCAAAAATTTCCTTTATTTTGGCGCAAAATTGCAAGAATTTATCTTATTTTGGGTCAAAATTGCAGAAATTTCCCTTATTTGGGGCAAAATTGCAGAAAATTCACTTATTTTCAGGTAAAAAAGCTGAAATTTCCTCTATTTTGAGACAAAAATGGAGAAATTCCTCTTATTTTGGGGCAAAATTGCAGAAATTTCCCTTGTTATGGGAAAAATTGCAGAAATTTCCCTTATTTTAGGGCAAATTGCAAAAATTTCACTTATTTCTGAGAAAGAAAGCAAAAACTGTTTCTTATTTTGGGGCAAAAAGTCAGAAATTCCCATTATTTTAGGGCAAAAAGGCAGAAATTCACCTTATTTAGGGGTAAAATTGCAGAAATTTCACATATTTCAGGGCAAAAAGGAAGAAATTTCCCTTATTTTGGGACAAAATTGCAGAAATTTCACATATTTCAGGGCAAAAAAGCAGAAATTTCCCTTATTTTGGGGCAAAAATACAGAAATTCCCGTTGTTTTGGGGGAAAAAGACAGAAATTCCACTTATTTAGAAGCAAAAATGCAGAAATTCCCCTTATTTTGGAGCAAAAATGAAGAAATTTCCCTTTTTTGTGGCAAAAAGTTATGCATTTCTCTTATTTTTGAGAAAAAAGGCAGAAATTCCTCAATTTTGGAGCAAAATTGCAGAAATTCCCCTAATTGTGGGGCAACAAGGCAGAAATTCCCTATATGTTGGGGTAAAAAGACAGAAATTCTGCTTATTTTTGGGCAAAACTCAGAAATTCCACTTCTTTTGGGGCATAATTCCAGAAATTTCCCTTATTTTGACGAAAAATTGCAGAAATTTCACTTATTTTGGGGCAAAATTGCAGAAATTTCACTTATTTCAGGCAAAAGATGCAGAAATTTTCCTTATTTTTGGGCAAAAAACCAGAAATTCCTAATATTTTGTGGCAAAAATGCAGAAATTCCTTTTATTTTGAGGTAAAAAGGCTGAATTCCGCTTATTTGGGGGCAAAAAGGCAGAAATTTCCCTTATTTTGGGGCAAAATTGCAGAAATTTCACTTATTTCAGGGTAATGAGTCAGAAATTCCCCTTATTTTGGGGCAAAAAAGACAGAAATTCCCTTTGTTTTGGGGGAAAAAGACAGAAATTCCACTTATTTAGAGGCAAAAAAGCAGAAATTCCCCTTATTTTGGAGCAAAAATGAAGAAATTTCATTTTTTATGGCAAAAAAGTATGCATACCAATTATTTTCCGGAAAAAAGGCAGAAATTCCCCATATTTTGGAGCAAAATTGCAGAAATTTCCCTAATTTTTGGGCCAAAGGCAGAAATTCCCTTTATTTTGGGGCAAAAATCAGAAAATCCCTTCATTATGGGGCAAAATTCAAAAAATTTCCTTAATTTTGGGGCAAAATTGAAGGAATTTACCTTATTGTGTGGAAAAATAGCAGAAATTTTCCTTATTTTAGGGCAAAATTGCAGAAATTTCACTTATTTCAGAGAAAAAAAGCAAAAATTTTTCTTATTTTGGGGCAAAAAGGCAGAAATTCGACTTATATTGGGTAAAATTTCAGAAATTTCACATATTTCAGGGCAAAAATGCATAAATTTCCCTTATTTTTGGGCAAAATTGCAGAAATTTCACTTATTTCATGGTAATAAGTAAGAAATTCCCCTTATTTTGGGGCAAAAAAGACAGAAATTCCCTTTGTTTTGGGGGAAAAAGACAGAAATTCCACTTATTTAAAGGCAAAAAGCAGAAATTCCCCTTATTTTGGAGCAAAAATGAAGAAATTTCCCTTTTTTATGGCAAAAAGTTATGCATTCCCCTTATTTTCGGGCAAAAAGGCAGAAATTCTCTGTATTTTGGAGCAAAATTGCAGAAATTCCTATAATTGTGGGGTAAAAAGGCAGAAATTTTCAATATGTTGGGGCAAAAAGACAGAAATTCTCCTTATTTTGAAGAATAACTCAGAAATTCCACATATTTTGGTGCAAAATTCCAAAATTTCGCTTATTTTGGGGCAAAATTGCAGAAATTTCACTTATTTTAGGGAAAAAAGGCAGAAATTTTTTTTTATTTTGGGGCAAAAATGCAGAAATTCTTAATATTTTGAGGCAAAAACGCAGAAATTCCCCTTATTTTGTGGAAAAAAGGCTGAAATTCCTTTTATTTGGGGGCAAAAAGGCAAAAATTTCCCTTATTTTGGGGCAAAAAGACAAAAATTCCGTTTATTTTTGAGTAAAAAGGCAGAAATTTCACTTATTTTGGGGTAAAAGGCAGAAATTCCTCTTATTTTGGGGCAAAAATGAAGAAATTTCTCCTTTTTGTGGCAAAAGGTATACATTCCCCTTACTTTCGGGATAAAAAGCAGAAATTCCCCGTATTTTGAAGCAAAATTGCAGAAATTCTCCTAATTTTCGGGCAAAAAGACAGAAATTCTTCTTATTTTGTGTCAAAAACACAGAAAATCTTCTTTTTTCGGGATCAAACTGTCAGAAATTCCCCTTATTTTGGGGCAAAATTGCAGAAATTTCCTTTATTTTGGGGCAAAATTGCAGGAATTTACCTTATTTTGGGGCAAAATTTCAGAAATTTCACTTATTTCAGGGTAATAAGTCAGAAATTCCCCTTATTTTGGGGCAAAAAAGAAAGAAATTCCCTTTGTTTTGGGGGAAAAAGACAGAAATTCCACTTATTTAGAGGCAAAAAGGCAGAAATTCCCCTTATTTTGGAGCAAAAATGAAGAAATTTCTCTTTTTATGGCAAAAAGTATGCATTCCCATTATTTTCAGGCAAAAAGGCAGAAATTCCCCGTATTTTGGAGCAAAATTGCAGAAATTCCCCTAATTTTGGGACAAAAAGAAGAAATTCCCTTTATTTTAGGGCAAAAATCAGAAATTCCCCATATTTTGGGGGAAATTCTAGAAATTTCCATTTTTTGGGGGCAAAATTACAGGAATTTACCTTATTTTGGGGCAAAATTGCAGAAATTTCCCTTATTTGGGGCAAAATTGCAGAAATTTCACTTATTTTTAGGTAAAAAGGCTGAAATTTCCTATATTTTGGGGCAAAAAGAAAGAAATTCCCTTTATTTTGGGGCAAAATTGCAAACATTTCCCTTATTATAGAAAAAAATTGCAGAAATTTCCCTTATTTTAGGGCAAAATTGCAGAAATTTCACTTATTTCAGAGAAAAAAAGCAAAAATTTTTCTTATTTTGGGGCAAAAAGGCAGAAATTCCCATAATTTTAGAAAAAAAGTCAGAAATTCATCGTATTTTAAGGTAAAATTGCAGAAATTTCACATATTTTAGGGCAAAAAGGCAAAAATTTCCCTTATTTTGGGGCAAAATTGCAGAAATTTCACTTATTTTAGGGTAATAAGTCAAAATTCCCCTCATTTTGGGGCAAAAAAGACAGAAATTCCCTTTGTTTGGGGGAAAAACACAGAAATTCCATTTATTTAGAGGCAAAAAGGAAGAAATTCTCCTTATTTTGGAGCAAAAATGAAGAAATTCCCCTAATTGTGGGGCAAAAAGGCAGAATTTCCCTATATGTTGGGGCAAATAGACAGAAATTCTCCTTATTTTGGGGCAAAACTAAGAAATTACACTTATTTGGAAGAAAAATTCCAGAAATTTCCTTAATTTTGGGGCAAAATTGCAAAAATTTCACTTATTTTGGGGCAAAATTGCAGAAATTTCACTTATTTCTGATAAAAAAAGCAAAAATTTTTCTAATTTTTGGTGCAAAAGGCAGAAATTCCCATTATTTTGGGGCAAAAAAGCAGAAATTCACCTTATTTTGGGGTAAAATTGCAGAAATTTCACATATTACAGGGAAAAAAGCAGCAATTTCCTTTATTTTGGGGCAAAATTGGAGAAATTTCACTTATTTCAGGGAAAAAATGCAGAAAATTTCCTTATTTTAGGGTAAAAATGCATAAATTCTTAATATTTTGTGGCAAAAATGCAGAAATTCCCCTTATTTTGAGGTAAAAAGGCTGAAATTCCCCTTATTTGGGGGCAAAAAGGCAGAAATTTCCCTTATTTTGGGGCAAAAAGACAGTAATTCCCCTTATTTTGTGGCAAAAACGCAGAAATTTCTTTTATTTTGGGACAAAATTGCAGAAATATCACTTATTTCAAGGAATAATTCAAAAATTCCATTTATTTTGGGGCAAAAAGACAGAAATTCTCCATATTTTGGGGCAAAACTCAGAAATTCCACTTATTTTGGGGCAAAATTCCAGAAATTTCCCTTATTTTGGGGCAAAATTGCAGAAATGTCACTTATTTTGTCGCAAAATTGCAGAAATTTCACTTATTTCAGGAAAAAAGGCAGAAATTTTCTTTATTTTGAGGCAAAAATGCAGAAATTCTTAAAATTTTGTGGCAAAAATGCAGAAATTCCCCTTATTTTGAGGAAAAAGGGCGAAATTCTTATTATTAGGGGGCAAAAAGGCAGAAATTTCCCTTATTTTGGGGCAAAAAGATAGAAATTCCTCTTATTTTGTGGCAAAAAGGCAGAAATTCCTTTTATTTTGGGGCAAAATTGCAGAAATTTCAATTATTTCAGGGCATTATTCAAAAATTCCTTTAATTTTGGGGCAAAAAGACAGAAATTTCATTTATTTTTGGGTATTAAGGCAGAAATTTCCCTTATTTTGATGTAAAAAGGCAGAAATTCCTCTTATTTTGGGGCAAAAATGAAGAAATTTTCCTTTTTTGTGGTAAAAGGTATACATTCCCCTTACTTTCGGGATAAGAAGCAGAAATTCCCTGTATTTTGAAGCAAAATTTCAGAAATTCTCATAATTTTCCGGTAAAAAGGCAGAAATTCCCCTAATTTTGGGGCATAAGAAGAAATTCCCTTTATTTTGACACAAAGATCAGAAATTCCCCCTCTTTTGGGGCAAAATTCAAGAAATTTCCTTTATTTTGGGGCAAAATTGCAGGAATTTACCTTAATTTGGGGCAAAATTGCAGAAATTTCCATTATTTGGGGCAAAATTGCAAAAATTTCACTGATTTTCAGGTAAGGCTGAAATTTCCTTTATTTTCGGGCAAAAAGGGAGAAATTCCCCTTATTTTGGGGCAAAATTGCAGAAATTTCCCTTATTATGGGAAATATTGCAGAAATTTTTCTTAATTTAAGGCAAAATTGCAGAAATTTCACTTATTTCAGAGAAAAAAAAGCAAAAATTTTTCTTATTTTGGGGCAAAAAGGCAGAAATTCCCGTTATTTTGGGGCAAAAAGGCAGAAATTCACCTTATTTTGGGGTAAAATTGCAGAAATTTTAAATATTTCAGGGAAAAAGGCAGAAATTTCCCTTATTTTGGGGCAAAAAAAGACAGAAATTCCTTTTGTTTTGGGCAAAAAAAGACAGAAATTCCACGTATTTAGAGGCAAAAATGCAGAAATTCCCTTTGTTTGGAGCAAAAATGAAGAAATTTCCCTTTTTTATGGGAAAAAGTTATGCATTCCCCTTATTTTTGGGCAAAAAGGCAGAAATTCCCCGTATTTTGGAGCAAAATTGCTAAAATTCCCCTACTTGTGGGGCAAAAATGAAGAAATTCCCTATATGTTGGGGCACAAAGACAGAAATTCTCCTTATTATGGGGCAAAACTCAGAAATTCCACTTATTTTGGGGCAAAATTCCAGAAATTTCCCTTTTTGGGGCAAAATTGCAGAAATTTCACTTATTTTGGGGCAAAATTGCAGAAATTTGACTTATTTCAGGAAAAAAAGACAGAAATTTTCCTTATTTTGGGGCAAAAAGGCAGAAATTCCTAATATTTTGTGGCAAAAATGCAGAAATTGCCCTTATTTTGTGGTGAAAAGTTTGAAATTCCTTTTATTTGGGGGCAAAAAGGTAGAAATTTCCCTTATTTTGGGACAAAATTGCAGAAATTTCACTTATTTCCAGATAATAAGTCAGAAAATTTCCTTATTTTGGGGCAAAAAATACAGAAAATCCCTTTGTTTTGGAGGAAAAAGACAGAAATTCCACTTATTTAGAGGCAAAAAAGCAGAAATTCCCCTTATTTTGGAGCAAAAATGAAGAAATTTCCCTTTTTTAAGGCAAAAAGGTATGCATTCTTTTTATTTACAGGCAAAATGGCAGAAATTTCCCGTATTTTGGAGCAAAATTGCAGAAATTCCATTAATTGTGGGGCAAAAATGCAAAAATTCATTATATGTTGGGGCAAAAAGACAGAAATTCTCCCTATTTTGCGGCAAAACTCAGAAATTCCACTTATTTTGGGGCAAAATTCCAGAAATTTCCCTTATTCTTGGGCAAAATTGCAGAAATTTCCCTTATTTTGGGGCAAAAAGCAGAAATTCTCCTTATTTTGAGGTAAAAAGGCTGAAATTCCCTTTATTTGGGGGCAAAAAGGCAGAAATTTCTCTTATTTTTGGGCAAAATTGCAGAAATTTCCCTTATTCTTGGACAAAATTGCAGAAATTTTCCTTATTTTGGGACAAAATTGCAGAAATTTCACTTATTTCAATGAAAAAAGGCAGAAATTTCCCTTATTTTGGGGCAAAAAGCAGAAATACTCCTTATTTTGAGGTAAAAAGCCTGAAATTCCCTTTATTTGGGGGCAAAAAGCAGAAATTTCCCTTATTTTGGGGCATAATTGCAGAAATTTCACTTATTTCAGGGTAATAAGTCAGAAATTCCCCTTATTTTGGGGCAAAAAAACCCCAGAAATTCCCTTTTTTTTGCGGAAATGACAGAAATTCCACTTATTTAGAGGAAAAAGGCAGAAATTTCCCTTATTTTGGAGCAAAAATGAAGAAATTTACCTTTTTATGGCAAAAAGGTATGCATTCCCTTTATTTTCGGGCAAAAAGGCAGAAATTCCCTGTATTTTGGAGCAAAATTGCAGAAATTCCCCTAATTTTGGGGCAAAAGCCAGAAATTCCCTTTATTTTGGGGCAAAAATCAGAAATTCCCGTTATTTTGGGGCAAAATTCTAGAAATTTTCTTTATTTTGGTGCAAAATTGCAGAAATTTTCTTTATTTGGGGAAAATTGCAGAAATTTCACTTATTTTCAGGTAAAATGGCTGAAATTTCCTTTATTTTGGGGCAAAAAGGAGAAATTCCCTTTTTTTTGGGGCAAAATTGCAGACATTTCCCTTATTATAGAATAATAATTGCAGAAATTTCCCTTTTTTTAGGGCAAAATTGCAGAAATGTCACTTATTTCAGAGAAAAAAAATTTTTTCTTATTTTAGGGCAAAAACGCAGAAATTCCCATTATTTTGAGGGAAAAAGGAGGAAATTCACCGTATTTTGGGGTAAAATTGCAGAAATTTCACATATTTCAGGGCAAAAAGGCAGAAATTTCCCTTATTTTAGGGTAATAAGTCAGAAATTCCCTTTATTTTGGGGCAAATAAGACAGAAATTTCCTTTGTTTTGGAGAAAAAAGACAGAAATTCCACTTATATAGAGGCAAAAAGGCAGAAATTCCCCTTATTTTGGAGCAAAAATGAAGAAATTTTCCATTTTTATGGCAAAAAGTTATGCATTCCCTTTATTTTCGGGCAAAAAGACAGAAATTCCTCGTATTTTGGAGCAAAATTGCAGAAATTCCCCTAATTTTGGGGCAAAGAGGCAGAAATTCCTTATATGTTATGGCAAAAAGACAGAAATTCTCCTTATTTTGGGGCAAAACTCAGAAATTTCATTTATTTTGGGGCAAAATACAAGAAATTTCACTTATTTTGGGGCAAAATTGCAGAAATTTCACTTATATTGGGGCAAAATTGCAGAAATTTCACTTATTTCAGGGAAAAAAGGCAGAAATTTACCTTATTTTGGGGCAAAAATGCAGAAATTCTTAATATTTTGTGGCAAAAATGCAGAAATTCCCCTTATTTTGAGGTAAAAAGGCTGAAATTCTTCTTAATTGGGGGCAAAAAGGCAGAAATTTCTTTTATTTCGGGGCAAGAAGACAGTAATTCCCCTTATTTTGTGGCAAAAAGGCAGAAATTTCTTTTATTTTGGGGCAAAATTGCAGATATATTACTTATTACAGGGAATAATTCAAAAATTCCTTTTATTTTGTTGCAACAAGACAGAAATTCCATTTATTTTTGGGTAATAAGGGAGAAATTTCACTTATTTTGAGGTAAAAAGGCAGAAATTCCTCTTATTTTGGGGCAAAAATTAAGAAATTTCCCTTTTTTTGTGGTAATAGTTATACATTCCCCTTACTTTCGGGATAAAAAGCAGAAATTCCCCGTATTTTGAAGCAAAATTGCAGAAATTCTCATAATTTTCGGGCATAAAGGCAAAATTCCCTTAATTTTAAGGCAAAAGAAGAAATTCCCTTTATTTTGGGGCAAAAATCAGAAATTCCCCTTCTTTTGGGGCAAAATTCAAGAAATTTCCTTTATTTTGGTGCAAAATTGCAGCAATTAACCTTATTTTGGGGCAAAATTGCAGAAATTTCCATTATTTGTGGCAAAATTGCAGAAATTTCACTTATTTTCAGGTAAAAAGGCTGAAATTTCCCTAATTTTCGGGCAAAAAGTGAGAAATTCCTCTTATTTTGGGGCAAAATTGCAGAAATTTCCCTTATTTTGGGAAATATTGCAGAAATTTCCCTTAATTTGAGGCAAAATTGCAGAAATTTCACTTATTTCAGAGAAAAAAACCAAAAATTTTTCTTATTTTGGGGCAAAAAGGCAGAAATTCCCCTTAATTTGGAGCGAAATGACAAAATTTCCCTTTTTTATGGGAAAAAGTTATGCATTCCCCTTATTTTCGGGCAAAAAGGCAGAAATTCCCCTTATTTTGGAGCAAAATTGCAGAAATTCCCTTAATTGTAAGGCAAAAATGCAGAAATTCCCTATATGTTAGGGCAAAAAGACAGAAATTCTCCTTATTTTTGGGCAAAACTCAGAAATTCCACTTATTTTGGGGCAAAATTCCAAAAATTTCCCTTATTTTTGGGCAAAATTGCAGAAATTTCACTTATTTTGGGGCAAAATTGCAGAAATTTCACTTATTTCAGGGAAAAAAGACAGAAATTTTCCTTATTTTGAGGCAAAAAAGAAGAAATTCCTAATATTTTGTGGCAAAAATGCAGAAATTCCCCTTATTTAGAGGTTAAAAGGCTGAAATTCCCCTTATTTGGTTCCAAAAAGGCAGAAATTTCCCTTATTTTGGGACAAAATTGCAGAAATTTCACTTATTTCAGGGTAATAAGTCAGAAATTCCCTTTATTTTGGCGCAAAAAAGACAGAAAATCCATTTGTTTTGGAGGAAAAAGACAGAAATTCCACTTATTTAGAGGCAAAAAAGCAGAAATTCCCTTTATTTTGGAGTAAAAATGAAGAAATTTCATTTTTTTATTGGAAAAAAGTTATGCATTCCCCTTATTTTCGGGCAAAAAGGCAGAAATTCCCCTAATTGTGGGGCAAAAATGCAGAAATTCCCTATATGTTGGGGCAAAAAGACAGAAATTCTCTTTATTTTGGGGCAAAATTGCAGAAATTCCCCTAATTGTGGGGCAAAAATGCAGAAATTCCCTATATGTTGGGGCATAAAGACAGAAATTCTCTTTATTTTGGGGCAAAACTCAGAAATTCCAATTATTTTGGGGCAAAATTCCAAAAATTTCTATTATTTTGAGGCAAAATTGCAGAAATTTCACTTATTTTGGGGCAAAATTGCAGAAATTTGACTTATTTCAGGGAAAAAAGACAGAAATTTTCCTTATTTTGGGGCAAAAAGGCAGAAATTCCTAATATTTTGTGGCAAAAATGCAGAAATTCCCCTTATTTGGAGGTGAAAGGGCTCAAATTCCACTTATTTGGGGGCAAAAAGGCAGAAATTTCCCTTACTTTGGGACAAAATTGCAGAAAATTCACTTATTTCAGGGTAATAAGTCAGAAAATTTCCTTATTTTGGGGCATAAAAAAACAGAAAATCCCTTGTTTTAGAGGAAAAAGACAGAAATTCCACTTATTTAGAGGCAAAAAAGCAAATATTCCCCTTATTTTGGAGCAAAAATGAAGAAATTTCCCTATTTTAAGACAAAAAGGTATGCATTCTTTTTATTTACGGGCAAAAAGGCAGAAATTTCTCATATTTTGGAGCAAAATTGCAGAAATTCCCCTAATTGTGGGCAAAAATGCAGAAATTTTCTATATGTTGGAGCAAAATACAGAAATTCTCCTTATTTTGGGGCAAAACTCAGAAATTCCACTTATTTTGGGGCAAAATTTCAGAAATTTCCCTTATTCTTGGGCAAAAAGGCAGAAATTTCCCTTATTTGGGGCAAAATTGCAGAAATTCCACTTATTTCAGGGTAATAATTTAGAAATTCCCCTATTTTGGGGCAAAAAAGACAGAAATTTCCTTTGTTTTGTGGGAAATGACAGAAATTCCACTTATTTAGAGGCAGAAAGGCAGAAATTTCCCTTGTTTTGGAGCAAAAATGAAGAAATTTACCTTTTTATGGCAAAAAGGTATGCATTCCCATTATTTTCGGGCAAAAAGGCAGAAATTCGCCGTATTTTGGAGCAAAATTGCAGAAATTCCCCTAATTTTGTGGCAAAAGCTAGAAATTCCCCTTATTTTGGGGCAAAATTCCAGAAATTTCCTTTATTTTGGGGCAAAATTGCAGGAATTTACCTTATTTTGGGGCAAAATTGCAGAAATTTCACTTATTTCAGTGTAATAAGTCAGAAATTCCCCTTATTCTGGGGCAAAAAAGACAGAAATTTCCTTTGTTTTGGGGGAAATGACAGAAATTCCACTTATTTAGAGGCAAAAAGGCAGAAATTTCAATTATTTTGGAGCAAAAATGAAGAAATTTACCTTTTTATGGCTAAAAGGTATGCATTCTTATTATTTTCGGACAAAAAGCAGAAATTCCTCGTATTTTGGAGCAAAATTGCAGAAATTCCCCTAATTTTGTGGCAAAAGCCAGAAATTCCCTTTATTTTGGGGCAAAAATCAGAAATTCCCCTTATTTTGGGGCAAAATTCCAGAAATTTCCTTTATTTTGGGGCAAAATTGCAGGAATTTACCTTATTTTGGGGCAAAATTGCAGAAATTTCCTTTATTTGGGGCAAAATTGCAGAAATTTCACTTATTTACTGGTAAAAAGGCTGAAATTTCCTTTATTTTGGGGCAAAAAGGGAGAAATTCCCCTTATTTTGGGGCAAAATTGCAGAATTTTCCCTTATTATGCAATAAAATTGCAGAAATTTCACTTATTTTAGGGCAAAATTGCAGAAATTTCACTTATTTCAGAGAAAAAAGCAAAAATTTTTCTTATTTTTGGGCAAAAAGGCAGAAATTCCCATTATTTTGGGGCAAAAAGTCAGAAATTCACCTTATTTTGGGGTAAAATTGCAGAAATTTCACATATTTCAAGGCAAAAAGGCAGAAATTTCCCTTATTTTGGGGCAAAATTGCAGAAATTTCAATTATTTCAGGGTAATGAGTCAGAAATTCCCCTTATTTTGGGTCAAAAAAGACAGAAATTCCCTTTGTTTATTGTGAAATGACAGAAATTCCACTTATTAGAGGCAAAAAGGCAGAAATTCCCCTTATTTTGGAGCAAAAATGAAGAAGTTTACCTTTTTATGGCAAAAAGGTATGCATTCCCATTATTTTCGGGCAAAAAGGCAGAAATTCGCCGTATTTTGGAGCAAAATTGCAGAAATTCCCCTAATTTTGGGGCAAAAGGCCGAAATTCCCTTTATTTTGGGGCAAAAATCAGAAATTCCCATTATTTTGGGGCAAAATTTCAGAAATTTTTTTATTTTGGGGCAAAATTGCAGAAATTTCACTTATTTTGGGGCAAAATTGCAGAAATTTCAATTATTTCAGTGAAAAAAGGCAGAAATTTCCCTTATTTTGGGGAAAAAAGGCAGAAATTCTCCTTATTTTGAGGTAAAAAGGCTGAAATACCCCTAATTTGAGGGCAAAAAGGCAGAAATTTCCCTTATTTTGGGGCAAAATTGCAGAAATTTTATTTATTTCAGGGTAATATGTCAGAAATTCCCCTTATTTTGGGGCAAAAAAGACAGAAATTCCCTTTGTTTTGGGGGAAATGACAGAAATTCCACTTATTTAGAGGCTAAAAGGCAGAAATTTCCCTTATTTTGGAGCAAAAATGAAGAAATTTACCTTTTTATGGCAAAAAGGTATGCATTCCCATTATTTTCGGGCAAAAAGGCAGAAATTCGCCGAATTTTGGAGCAAAATTGCAGAAATTCCCCTAATTTTGTGGCAAAAGCCAGAAATTCCCTTTATTTTGGGGCAAAAATCAGAAATTCCCCTTATTTTGGGGCAAAATTCCAGAAATTTCCTTTATTTTGGGGCAAAATTGCAGGAATTTACCTTATTTTGTGGCAAAATTGCAGAAATTTTCTTTATTTGGGGCAAAATTGCAGAAATTTCACTTATTTTCTGGTAAAAAGGCTGAAATTTCCTTTATTTTGGTGCAAAAAGGAGAAATCCCCCTTATTTTGGGGCAAAATTGCAGAAATTTCCCTTATTATGCAATAAAATTGCAGAAATTTCACTTATTTTAGGGCAAAATTGCAGAAATTTCACTTATTTCAGAGAAAAAAAGCAAAAATTTTTCTTATTTTGGGCCAAAAAGGCAGAAATTCCCATTATTTTGGGGCAAAAAGGCAGAAATTCACCTTATTTTGGGATAAAAATGCAGAAATTTCACATATTTCAGGGCAAAAAGGCAGAAATTTCCCTTATTTTGGGGCAAAATTGCAGAAATTTCACTTATTTCAGGGTAATAAGTCAGAAATTCCCCTTATTTTGGGTCAAAAAAGACAGAAATTCTCTTTGTTTTGGGGGAAATGACAGAAATTCCAATTATTAGAGGCAAAAAGGCAGAAATTCCCCTTATTTTGGAGCAAAAATGAAGAAATTTCCCTTTTTTTATGGCAACAAGTTATGCATTCACCTTATTTTCGGGCAAAAAGACAGAAATTCCCCGTATTTTGGAGCAAAATTGAGGAAATTCCCCTAATTGTGGGGCAAAAAGGCAGAAATTCCCTATATGTTGGGGGAAAAAAACAAAAATTCTCCTTATTTTAGGGCAAAACTCACAAATTCTAAAATTTAGTTCAAAATTCCAGAAATTTCCCTCTTTTTTGGGGCAAAATTGCAGAAATTTCACTTATTTTGGGGCAAAATTGCAGAAATTTCACTTATTTAAGGGAAAAAAGCAGAAATTTTTCTTATTTTGGGGCAAAAAGGAAGAAATTCCTAATATTTTGTGGCAAAAATGCAGAAATTCCCCTTATTTGGAGGTGAAAGGGCTCAAATTCCACTTATTTGGGGGCAAAAAGGCAGAAATTTCCCTTACTTTGGGACAAAATTGCAGAAAATTCACTTATTTCAGGGTAATAAGTCAGAAAATTTCCTTATTTTGGGGCATAAAAAAACAGAAAATCCCTTGTTTTAGAGGAAAAAGACAGAAATTCCACTTATTTAGAGGCAAAAAAGCAAAAATTCCCCTTATTTTGGAGCAAAAATGAAGAAATTTCCCTATTTTAAGACAAAAAGGTATGCATTCTTTTTATTTACGGGCAAAAAGGCAGAAATTTCTCATATTTTGGAGCAAAATTGCAGAAATTCCCCTAATTGTGGGGCAAAAATGCAGAAATTTTCTATATGTTGGAGCAAAATACAGAAATTCTCCTTATTTTGGGGCAAAACTCAGAAATTCCACTTATTTTGGGGCAAAATTTCAGAAATTTCCCTTATTCTTGTGCAAAAAGGCAGAAATTTCCCTTATTTTGGGGCAAAATTGCAGAAATTTCACTTATTTCAGGGTAATAATTTAGAAATTCCCCTATTTTGGGGCAAAAAGACAGAAATTTCCTTTGTTTTGTGGGAAATGACAGAAATTCCACTTATTTAGAGGCAGAAAGGCAGAAATTTCCCTTGTTTTGGAGCAAAAATGAAGAAATTTACCTTTTTATGGCAAAAAGGTATGCATTCTCATTATTTTCGGGCAAAAAGGCAGAAATTCGCCGTATTTTGGAGCAAAATTGCAGAAATTCCCCTAATTTTGTGGCAAAAGCCAGAAATTCCCCTTATTTTGGGGCAAAATTCCAGAAATTTCCTTTATTTTGGGGCAAAATTGCAGGAATTTACCTTATTTTGGGGCAAAATTGCAGAAATTTCACTTATTTCAGTGTAATAAGTCAGAAATTCCCCTTATTTTGGGGCAAAAAAGACAGAAATTTCCTTTGTTTTGGGGGAAATGACAGAAATTCCACTTATTTAGAGGCAAAAAGGCAGAAATTTTAATTATTTTGGAGCAAAAATGAAGAAATTTACCTTTTTATGGCAAAAAGGTATGCATTCTTATTATTTTCGGACAAAAAGCAGAAATTCCCCGTATTTTGGAGCAAAATTGCAGAAATTCCCCTAATTTTGTGGCAAAAGCCAGAAATTCCCTTTATTTTGGGGCAAAAATCAGAAATTCCCCTTATTTTGGGGCAAAATTCCAGAAATTTCCGTTATTTTGGGGCAAAATTGCAGGAATTTACCTTATTTTGGGGCAAAATTGCAGAAATTTCCTTTACATTGGAGCAAAATTGCAGAAATTTCCCTTATTAAGGGAAAAAATTGCAGAAATTTCCTTTATTTTAGGGCAAAATTGCAGAAATTTTACTTATTTCAGAGTAAAAAAGCAAAAATTTTTCTTATTTTGGGGAAAAAAGGCAGAAATTCCCATTATTTTGGGGCAAAAAAACGGAAATTCACCTTATTTTGTGGTAAAATTGCAGAAATTTCACATATTTCAGGGCAAAAAGGAAGAAATTTTCCTTATCAGGGGCAAAATTGCAGAAATTTCACTTATTTCAGGGTAATAAATCAGAAATTCCCCTTATTTTGGGGCAAAAATACAGAAATTCCCTTTGTTTTCGGAGAAAAAGACAGAAATTCCACTTATCTAGTGGCAAAAAGGCAGAAATTCTGTTTATTTTGGAGCAAAAATGAAGAAATTTCCCTTTTTATGGCAAAAAGGTATTCATTCCCATTATTTTCAGGCAAAAAGGCAGAATTCCCCGTATTTTAAAGCAAAACAGAAGAAATTACCCTAATTTTGGGGCAAAAGGCAGAAATTCCTTTTATTATGGGGCAAAAATCAGAAATTCCCCTCATTTTGGGGCAAAATTCTAGAAATTTCCTTTTTTTTGGGGGCAAAACTGCAGGAATTTACCTTATTTTGAGGCAAAATTGCAGAAATTTCCCCTATTTGGGGCAAAAATGCAGAAATTTCACTTATTTTCAGGTAAAAAGACTGAAATTTCCTTTATTTTGGGGCAAAAAGGGAGAAATTCACTTTATTTTGGGGCAAAATTGCAGACATTTTCCTAATTATGGAGAAAAATTGCAGAAATTTCCCTTATTTTAGGGCAAAATTGCAGAAATTTCACTTATTTCAGAGAAAAAAAGCAAAATTTTTTCTTATTTTGGGGCAAAAAGGCAGAAATTCTCATTATTTTGTGGCAAAAAGGCAGAAATTCACCTTATTTTGGGTTAAAATTGCAGAAATTTAACAAATTTCAGTGCAAAAAGGCAGAAATTTCCCTTATTTTGAGGCAAAATGGCAGAAATTTCCCTTATTTTGGGGCAAAATTGCAGAAATTTCACTTATTTCTGGGTAATAAGTCAAAAATTCCCCTTATTTTGGGGCAAAAAAGACAGAAATTCCCTTTGTTTTGGGGGAAAAAGACAGAAATTCCATTTATCTACAGGCAAAAAGGCAGAAATTCCCCTTTTTTGGAGCAAAAATGAAGAAATTTCCCTTTTTTTGTGGCAAAAAATATACATTCCCCTTACTTTCGGGATAAAAAGCAGAAATTCCCCGCATTTTGAAGCAAAATTGCAGAAATTCTCATAATTTTCGGGCAAAAAGCCAGAAATTCTTTTTATTTTGGGGCAAAAAGACAGAAAATCTCTTTTTTTCGGGAGCAAACAGTCAGAAATTCTACTTATTTTTGGGCAAAATTGCAGAAATTTCCTTTACATTGGGGCAAAATTGCAGAAATTTCCCTTATTATGGGAAAAAATTGCAGAAATTTACCATATTTTAGGGCAAAATTGCAGAAATTTTACTTATTTCAGAGAAAAAAAGCAAAAATTTTTCTTATTTTGGGGCAAAAAGGCAGAAATTCCCATTATTTTGCTGCAAAAAAACAGAAATTCACCTTATTTTGGGGTAAAATTGCAGAAATTTAACATATTTCAGGGCAAAAAGGCAGAAATTTACCTTATCCTGGGGCAAAATTGCAGAAATTTCACTTATTTCAGGGTAATAAGTCAGAAATTCCCCTTATTTTGGGGCAAAAAAGACAGAAATTCGCTTTGTTTTCGGGGAAAAAGACAGAAATTCCACTTATCTAGAGGCAAAAAGGCAGAAATTCCCCTTATTTTGGAGGAACAATGAAGAAATTTCCCTTTTTATTGCAAAAAGGTATGCATTCCCAATATTTTCAGGCAAAAAGGCAGATATTCCCAGTATTTTGGAGCAAAATTGAAGAAATTCCCCTAATTTTGGGGCAAAAGGCAGAAATTCCCTTTATTTTGGGGCAAAAATCAGAAATTCCCCATATTTTGGGGCAAAGTTCTAGAAATTTCCTTTTTTGGGGGCAAAATTGCAGGAATTTACCTTATTTTGGGGCAAAATTGCAGAAATTTCCCTTATTTGGGGCAAAATTGCAGAAATTACATTTATTTTCAGGTAAAAAGACTGAAATTTCCTTTATTTTGGGGCAAAAATGGAGAAATACCCTTTATTTTAGGGCAAAATTGCAAACATTTTCCTTATTATGGGGAAAAATTGCAGAAATTTCCCTTATTTTAGGACAAAATTGCAGAAATTTCACTTATTTCAGAGAAAAAAAGCAAAAATTTTTTTTATTTTGGGGCAAAAAGGCAGAAATTCACCTTATTTTGGGGTAAAATTGCAGAAATTTCACATATTTCAGGGCAAAAAAGCATAAATTTCCCTTATCCTGGGGCAAAATTGCAGAAATTTCACTTATTTTAGGGTAATAAGTCAGAAAATCCTCTTATTTTGGGCCAAAAAAGACAGAAATTCCCTTTGGTTTGGGGGAAAAAGACAGAAATTCCACTTATTTAGAGGCAAAAAGGCAGAAATTCTTATTTTGGAGCAATAATGAAGAAATTTTCCTTTTTTATGGCAACAAGTTATACATTCCCCTTATTTTCAAGCAAAAAGACAGAAATTTCCCGTATTTTGGAGCAAAATTGCAGAAATTCCCCTAATTGTGGGGCAAAAAGGCAGAAATTCCCTATATGTTGGGGCAAAAAGACAAAAATTCTCCTTATTTTGGGGCAAAACTCAGAAATTCCACTTATTTTGGTGCAAAATTCCAGAAATTTCCCTTTTTTGGGGGCAAAATTGCAGAAATTTCACTTATTTTGGGGCAAAATTGCAGAAATTTCACTTATTTCAGGGAAAAAAGGCAGAAATTATACTTATTTTGGGGCAAAAATTCAGAAATTCCTAATATTTTGTGCCAAAATTCAGAAATTCCCTTTATTTTGAGGTAAAAATTCTGAAATTCCCCTTATTTGGGGGCAAGAAGGCAGAAATTTCCTTTATTTTGGGGCAAAATTGCAGAAATTTCACTTATTTCAGGGTAATGAGTCAGAAATTCCTTTTATTTTGGGGCAAAAAAGAGAGAAATTCCCTTTGATTTTTAGGAAAAAGACAGAAATTCCACTTATTTAGACGCAAAAAGGCAGAAATTCCCCTTATTTTGGAGCAAAAATGAAGAAATTTCCCTTTTTTGTGGCAAAAAATATACATTTCTCTTACTTTTGGGATAAAAAGCAGAAATTCCCCGTATTTTGAAGCAAAATTGCAGAAATTCTCATAATTTTTGGGAAAAAGGCAGAAATTCTCCTTATTTTGGGGCAAAAAGACAAAAAATCTCCTTTTTTCGGGAGCAAACAGTCAGAAATTCTCCTTATTTTAAGGCAGAATTGCAGAAATTTCCTTTACATTGGGGCAAAATTGCAGAAATTTCCCTTATTAAGGGAAAAATTGCAGAAATTTCCCTTATTTTAGGGCAAAATTGCAGAAACTTTACTTATTTCAGAGAAAAAAAGCAAAAATTTTTCTTATTTTGGGGCAAAAAGGCAGAAATTCCCATTATTTTGGGGCAAAAAAAACAGTAATTCAACTTATTTTGGGGTAAAATTGCAGAAATTTCACATATTTATGGGCAAAAAGTCAGAAATTTTCCTTATTCTGGGGCAAATTTTCAGAAATTTCACTTATTTCAGGGTAATAAGTCAGAAATTCTCCTTATTTTGGGGCAAAAAAGACAGAAATTCCCTTTGTTTTGGGGGGAAAAGACAGAAATTACACTTATCTACAGGCAAAAAGGCAGAAATTCCCCTTATTTTGGAGCAAAAATAAAGAAATTTCCCTCTTTATGGCAAAAGGGTATGCATTCCCATTATTTTTAGGCAAAAAAGCAGAAATTCCCCGTATTTTGGAGCAAAATTGAAGAAATTCCCCTAATTTTGTGGCAAAAGGCAGAAATTCTTTTATTTTGGGGCAAAAAATCAGAAATTCCCCTTATTTTTGGACAAAATTCTAGAAATTTCCTATTTTGGGGGGCAAAATTGCAGGAATTTACCTTATTTTTGGCCAAAATTGCAGAAATTTCCCTTATTTGGGGCAAAATTGCAGAAATTTCATTTATTTTCAGGTAAAAAGACTGAAATTTCCTTTATTTTGGGGCAAAAAGGGAGAAATTCTCTTTATTTTGGGGCAAAATTGCAGACATTTTCCTTATTATGGGGAAAAATTGCAGAAATTTCCTTTATTTTAGGGCAAAATTGCAGAAATTTCACTTATTTCAGAGAAAAAAAGCAAAAATTTTTTTTATTTTGGGGCAAAAAGGCAGAAATTCTCATTATTTTGGGGCAAAAAGGCAGAAATTCACCTTATTTTGGGGTAAAATTGCAGAAATTTCACATATTTCAGGGCAGAAAGGCAGAAATTTCTTTTATCCTTGGGCAAAATTGCATAAATTTTACTTATTATAGGGTAATAAGTTAGAAAATCCCCTTATTGTGGGGCAAAAAAGACAGAAATTCCCTTCGGTTTGGAGGAAAAAGACAGAAATTCCACATATTTAGAGGCAAAAAGGCAGAAATTCTCTTTATTTTGAAGCAAAAATGAAGAAATTTCCCTTTTTTATAGCAACAAGTTATGCATTCCCCTTATTTTCGGGCAAAAAGACAGAAATTTCCCGTATTTTGGAGCAAAATTGCAGGAATTCCCCTAATTGGGGGGCAAAAAGGGAGAAATTCCCTATATGTTGGGGCAAAAAGCAAAAATTCTCCTTAATTTGAAAGCAAAACTCAGAAATTCCACTTATTTTGGTGCAAAATTCCAGAAATTTCCCTTTTTTTGGGGCAAAATTGCAGAAATTTCACTTATTTTGGGGCAAAATTGCAGAAATTTCACTTATTTCAGGGAAAAAAGGCAGAAATTATACTTATTTGGGGGCAAAAATGCAGAAATTCCTAATATTTTGTGCCAAAATTTAGAAATTCCCCTTATTTTGAGGTAAAAATGCTGAAATTCCCCTTATTTGGGGGCAAAAATGCAGAAATTTCCCTTATTTTGGGGCAAAATTGCAGAAATTTCACTTATTTTAGGGTAATGAGTCAGAAATTCCTTTTATTTTGGGGCAAAAAAGAAAGAAATTCTTTTTGATTTTTGGGAAAAAGACAAAAATTCCACTAATCTACAGGCAAAAAGGCAGAAATTCCGCTTATTTTGGAGCACAAATGAAGAAATTTCCCTTTTTTGTGGCAAAAAATATACATTCCCCTTACTTTCGGGATAAAAAGCAGAAATTCCCCGTATTTTGAAGCAAAATTGCAGAAATTCTCATAATTTTCGGGCAAAATAGCAGAAATTCTCCTTATTTTGTTGCAAAAAGACAGAAAATCTCTTTTTCTCGGGAGCAAACAGTCAGAAATTCTACTTATTTTGGGGCAAAATTGCAGAAATTTCCTTTACATTGGGGCAAAATTGCAGAAATTTCCCTTATTAAGGGAAAAAATTGCAGAAATTTCCCTTATTTTAGGGCAAAATTGCAGAAATTTTACTTATTTTAGAGAAAAAAAGCAAAAATTTTTCTTTTTTTGGGGCAAAAAGGCAGAAATTCCCATTATTTTGGGGCAAAAAAACAGAAATTCACCTTATTTTGGGGTAAAATTGCAGAAATTTCACATATTTTAGAGAAAAAGGGCAGAAATTTACCTTATCCTGGGGCAAAATTGCAGAAATTTCACTTATTTCAGGGTAATAAGTCA
The DNA here is from genome assembly GCF_963924665.1 of Micromys minutus. Taxonomy (NCBI): domain Eukaryota; kingdom Metazoa; phylum Chordata; class Mammalia; order Rodentia; family Muridae; genus Micromys; species Micromys minutus. The sequence continues at coordinate 2,227,164 of NW_027667830.1, read as the reverse complement.
GAAATTCCCCTTATTTTGGGGCAAAAAAGACAGAAATTTGCTTTGTTTTCGGGAAAAAGACAGAAATTCCACTTATCTAGAGTCAAAAAGGCAGAAATTCCCCTTATTTCAGAGCAAAAATGAAGAAATTTCCCTTTTTATGGCAAAAAGGTATGCATTCCCAATATTTTCAGGCATAAAGGCAGAAATTCCCCGTATTTTGGAGGAAAATTGCAGAAATTCCCCTTATTTGGGGGCAAAAGGCAGAAATTCCCTTTATTTTGGGGCAAAAATCAGAAATTCCCCTTATTTTGGTGCAAAATTCAAGAAATTTTTTTTTATTTTGTGGCAAAATTGCAGGAATTTACCTTATTTTGGGGCAAAATTGCAGAAATTTCCCTTATTTGGGGCAAAATTGCAGAAATTTCACTTATTTTCTGGTAAAAAGACTGAAATTTCCTTTATTTTGGGGCAAAAATGGAGAAATACCCTTTATTTTAGGGCAAAATTGCAGACATTTTCCTTATTATGGGGAAAAATTGCAGAAATTTCCCTTATTTCAGAGAAAAAAAGCAAAAATTTTTTTTTATTTTGGGGCAAATAGGCAGAAATTCTCATTATTTTGGGGCAAAAAGGCAGAAATTCACCTTATTTTGGGGTAAAATTGCAGAAATTTCACATATTTCAGGGCAAAAAGGCAGAAATTAACCTTATCCTGGGGCAAAATTGCAGAAATTTAACTTATTTTAGGGTAATAAGTCAGAAAATCCTTTTATTTTGGGGCAAAAAAGACAGAAATTCCCTTTGGTTTGGGGGAAAAAGACAGAAATCCCACTTATTTAGAGGCAAAAAAGCAGAAATTCTCCTTATTTTGGAGCAAAAATGAAGAAATTTCCCTTTTTATGGCAAAAAGGTATGCATTCCCATTATTTTCCGGCAAAAAAGCAGAAATTCCCCGTATTTTGGAGCGAAATTGAAGAAATTCCCCTAATTTTGGGGCAAAAGGCAGAAATTCTTTTATTTTGGGGCAAAAATCAGAAATTCCTCTTATTTTGGGACAAAATTCTAGAAATTTCCTATTTTGGGGGGCAAAATTGCAGGAATTTACCTTATTTTTGGCCAAAATTGCAGAAATTTCCCTTATTTGGGGCAAAATTGCAGAAATTTCACTTCTTTTCAGGTAAAAAGACTGAAATTTCCTTTATTTTGGGGCAAAAAGGGAGAAATTCTCTTTATTTTGGGGCAAAATTGCAGACATTTTCCTTATTATGGGGAAAAATTGCAGAAATTTCCCTTATTTTAGGGCAAAATTGCAGAAATTTCACTTATTTCATAGAAAAAAAGAAAAAATTTTTTTTATTTTGGGGCAAAAAGGCAGAAATTCTCATTATTTTGTGTCAAAAAGGCAGAAATTCACCTTATTTTGGGGTAAAATTGCAGAAATTTTACATATTTCAGGGCAAAAATGCAGAAATTTCCCTTATTTTGGGGCAAAATTGCAGAAATTTCACTTATTTTAGGGTAATAAGTCAGAAAATTTCCTTATTTTGGGGCAAAAAATACAGAAATTCCCTTTGTTTTGGGGGAAAAGACAGAAATTCTACTTATTTAGAGGCCAAAATGCAGAAATTCCCCTTATTTTGGAGCAAAAATGAAGAAATTTCCCTTTTTTATGGCAACAAGTTATGCATTCCCCTTATTTTCGGGCAAAAAAACAGAAATTCCCTGTATTTTGGAGCAAAATTGCAGAAATGCCCCTAATTGTGGGGCAAAAAGGCAGAAATTCCCTATATGTTGGGGCAAAAAGACAAAAATTCTCTTTATTTTGGGGCAAAACTCAGAAATTCCACTTATTTTGGTGCAAAATTCCAGAAATTTCCATTATTTTGGGGCAAAATTGCCGAAATTTCCTTTATTTTGGGCCAAATTGCAGAAATTTTACTTATTTTAGAGAAAAAAAGCAAAAATTTTTCTTATTTTAGGGGAAAAAAAGCAGAAATTCCCATTATGTTGGGGCAAAAATGCAGAAATTCACTTTTTTTAAGGTAAAATTGCAGACATTTCAAATATTTCAGGGCAAAAAGGCAGAAATTTCCCTTATTTTCGGGCAAAATTGCAGAAATTTCACTTATTTTGAAGCAAAATTTCAGAAATTTCACTTATTTCAGGAAAAAAGGCAGAAATTTTTTTTATTTTGGGGCAAAAATGCAGAAATTCTTAATATTTTGTGGCAAAAATGCAGAAATTCCCATTACTTTGAGGTAAAAAGGCTGAAATTCCCCTTATTTGGGGGCAAAAAGGCAGAAATTTCCCTTATTTTGTGGCAAAAAGACAGAAATTCCCCTTATTTTGTGGCAAAAAGGAGAAATTTCTTTTATTTTGGGGCAAAATTGCAGAAATATCACTTATTTTAGGGCATAATTCAAAAATTCCTTTTATTTTGGGGCAAAAAGAAAAAAATTCCATTTATTTTTGAATAAAATGGGAGAAATTTCACTTATTTTGAGGTGAAAAGGCAGAAATTTCTCTTATTTTGGGGCAAAAATGAAGAGATTTCCCTTTTTTGTTGCAAAAGGTATACATTCCCCTTACTTTTGTGATTAAAAGCAGAAATTCCCCGTATTTTGAAGCAAAATTGCAGAAATTCTCATTATTTTCGGGCAAAAAAGCAGAAATTCTCCTTATTTTGGGGCAAAAAGACAGAAAATCTCCTTTTTTTGAGAGCAAACAGTCAGAAATTCCCATTATTTTGGGTCAAAATTGCAGAAATTTCCTTTACATTGCGGCAAAATTGCAGAAATTTCTTTTATTTTGGGGCAAAATTGCAGGAATTTCATTTATTTCAGGGTAATAAGTCAGAAATTGCTTCTATTTGGGGCAAAAATCCAAAAATTCCCTTTTTTTGGGAGAAAAAGACAGAAATTCCACTTATTTAGAGGCAAAAAGACAGAAATTCCCTTTATTAGGAGCAAAAATGAAGAAATTTCGCTTTTTATGGCAAAAAGGTATATATTCCCATTATTTTTGGGCAAAAAGGCAGAAAATCCCCATATTTTGGAGCAAATTGCAGAAATTCCCCTAATTTTGGGGCAAAAGGCAAAATTTCCCTTTATTTTGTGGCAAAAATCAGAAATTACCCTTATTTTGGGGCAAAATTCAAGAAATTTCCTTTATTTTGGGGCAAAATTGCAGGAATTTACCTATTTTGGGGCAAAATTGCAGAAATTTCCCTTATTTGGAGCAAAATTGCAGAAATTTTACATATTTCAGGGCAAAAAGGCAGAAATTTCCCTTATTTTGGGGCAAAATTGCAGATATTTCACTTATTTTAGGGTAATAAGTCAGAAATTCCCCTTATTTTGGGGCAAAAAAGACAGAAATTCCCTGTGTTTGGGGAAAAAGAGAGAAATTCCCCTAATTTAGAGGCAAAAAGGCTGAAATTCCCCGTATTTTGAGGCAAAAATAAAGAAATTTCCCTTTTTTATGGCAAAACGTTATGCATTCCACTGATTTTCGGGCAACAAGACAGAAATTCCTTGCATTTTGAGCAAAATTGCAGAAATTCCCCTAATTGTGGGGCAAAAAGGGAGAAATTCCCTATATGTTGGGGCAAAAAGACAGAAATTCTCCTTCTTTTGGGGCAAAACTCAGAAATTCCACTTATTTTGGGGCAAAATTCCAGAAATTTCCCTTATTTTGGGGTCAAATTGCAGAAATTTCCCTTATTTTAGGGAAAATTGCAGAAATTTTACTTATTTCAGAGAAAAAAAGCAAAAATTTTTCCTATTTTGGGGCTAAAATGCAGAAATTCCAATTATTTTGGGGCAAAAAGGCAGAAATTCACCTTATTTTAGGGTAAAATTGCAGCAATTTCACATATTTCAGGGCAAAAAGGCAGAAAATTCCCTTATTTTGGGGCAAAATTGCAGAAATTTCATTTATTATGGGATAAAATTGTAGAAATTTCACTTATTTCAGGGAAAAAGGCAGAAATTTTCCTTATTTTGGGGAAAAAATTAAGAAATTCTTATTATTTTGTGGCAAAAATGCAGAAATTCCCCTTATTTTGAGGTAAAAAGGCTGAAATTCCCCTTATTTTGAGGTAAAAAGGCTGAAATTCCCCTTATTTTGGGGCAAAAAGGCAGAAATTTCTCTTATTTCGGGGCAAAAAGACAGAAATTCCCCTTATTTTGTGGCAAAAATGTAGAAATTTCTTTTATTTTGGGGCAAAATTGCAGAAATATCACTTATTTCAGGGTATAATTCAAAAATTCCTTTTATTTTGTTGCAAAAAGACAGAAATTCTATTTATTTTTGGGTAAAAAAAAGAAATTTCACTTATTTTGAGGTAAAAAGGCAGAAATTCCTCTTATTTTGGGGCAAAAATTAAGAAATTTCCCTTTTTTGTAGAAAAAGGTATACATTCCCCTTACTTTCAGGATAAAAAGCAGAAATTCCCCGTATTTTGAAGCATAATTGCAGAAATTCTCATAATTTTCGGGCAAAAAAGCAGAAATTCTCCTTATTTTGGAGCAAAAATACAGAAAATCTCCTTTTTTCGGGAGCAAACAGTCAGAAATTCCCTTTATTTTGGGGCAAAATTGCAGAAATTTCCTTTACATTGGGGCAAAATTGCAGAAATTTCCCTTATTTTGGGGCAAAATTGCAGATATTTCCCTAATTGTTGGGCAAAAAGCCAGAAATTCCCTATATGTTGGGGCAAAATACAGAAATTCTCCGTATTTTAAGGCAAAACTCAGAAATTCTACGTATTTTGGGGCAAAATTCCAGAAATTTCTCTTATTTTGGGGCAAAATTGCAGAAATTTCCCTTATTTTGGGGCAAAATTGCAGAAATTTCACTTATTTCAGAGAAAAAAAGCAAAAATTTTTCTTATTTTGGGGCAAAAAACCAGAAATTTCCATTATTTTGGGGCAAAAAGGCAGAAATTCACCTTATTTTGGGGTAAAATTGCAGAAATTTCACATAATTCAGGGCAAAAATGCAGAAATTTCCCTTATTTTGGGGCAAAATTGCAGATATTTCCCTAATTGTTGGTCAAAAAGCCAGAAATTCCCTATATGTTGGGGCAAAATACAGAAATTCTCCGTATTTTAAGGCAAAACTCAGAAATTCCATGAATTTTGGGGCAAAATTCCAGAAATTTCTCTTATTTTGGGGCAAAATTGCAGAAATTTCCCTTATTTTGGGGCAAAATTGCAGAAATTTCACTTATTTCAGAGAAAAAAAGCAAAAATTTTTCTTATTTTGGGGCAAAAAACCAGAAATTTCCATTATTTTGGGGCAAAAAGGCAGAAATTCACCTTATTTTGGGGTAAAATTGCAGAAATTTCACATAATTCAGGGCAAAAAGGCAGAAATTTCTCTTATTTTAGGGCAAAATTGCAGAAATTTCACTTATTTCAGAGAAAAAAAGCAAAAATTTTTTTATTTTGGGGCAAAAAGGCAGAAATTTCCCTTATTTTGGGGCAAAATTGCAGAAATTTCATTTATTTTGGGGCAAAATTGTAGAAATTTCACTTATTTCAGGGAAAAAGGCAGAAATTTTCCTTATTTTGGGGAAAAATTAAGAAATTCTTAATATTTTGTGGCAAAAATGCAGAAATTCCCCTTATTTTGAGGTAAAAAGGCTGAAATTCCCCTTATTTTGAGGTAAAAAGGCTGAAATTCCCCTTATTTGGGGGCAAAAGGCAGAAATTTCGCTTATTTTGGGGCAAAAAGACAGAAATTCCCCTTATTTTGTGGCAAAAAGGTAGAAATTTCTTTTATTTTGAGGCAAAATTGCAGAAATATCACATATTTTAGGGTATAATTCAAAAATTCCTTTTATTTTGTTGCAAAAAGACAGAAATTCCATTTATTTTTGGGTAAAAAAGGAAAAATTTCACTTATTTTAAGGTAAAAAGGCAGAAATTCCTCTTATTTTGGGGCAAAAATTAAGAAATTTCCCTTTTTTGTGGAAAAAGATATACATTCCCCTTACTTTCGGGATAAAAACAGAAATTCCCCGTATTTTGAAGCATAATTGCAGAAATTCTCATAATTTTCGGGCAAAAAAGCAGAAATTCTCCTTATTTTGGAGCAAAAATACAGAAAATCTCCTATTTTCAAAAGCAAACAGTCAGAAATTCCCCTTTTTTGGGGGCAAAATTGCAGAAATTTCCTTTACATTGGGGCAAAATTGCAGAAATTTCCCTTATTTTGGGGCAAAATGCAGAAATTCCCCTTATTTTGGAGCAAAAATGAAGAAATTTCCCTTTTTTTATGGCTACAAGTTTTGCATTCTTCTTATTTTCAGGCAAAAAAACAAAAAATCCCTGTATTTTGGAGCAAAATTGCACAAATTCCCCTAATTGTGGGGCAAAAAGGCAGAAATTCCCTATATGTTGGGGCAAAAAGACAGAAATTCTTCTTATTTTGGGGCAAAACTCAGAAATTCCACTTATTTTGGTGCAAAATTCCAGAAATTTCCCTTATTTTGGGGCAAAATTGCCAAAATTTTAATTATTTTGGGGCAAAATTGCAGAAATTTCACTTATTTTAGAGAAAAAAGCAAAAATTTTTCTTATTTTGGGGCAAAAAGGCATAAATTCCCATTATTTTGGGGCAAAAATGCAAAAATTCACTTTTTTGGGGTAAAATTGCAGAAATTTCACATTTTTCAGGGCGAAAAGGCAGAAATTTCCCTTATTTTCGGGCAAAATTGCAGAAATTTCACTTATTTGGGACAAAATTGCAGAAATTTCACTTATTTCAGGAAAAAAGGCAGAAATTTTCCTTATTTTGGGGCAAAAATGCAGAAATTCTTAATATTTTGTGGCAAAAATGCAGAAATTCCCCTTACTTTGAGGTAAAAAGGCTGAAATTCCCCTTATTTGGGAACAAAAATGGAGAAATTTCCCTTATTTTGGGGCAAAAGAACAGAAAATCCCCTTATTTGTGGCAAAAAGGGAGAAATTCCCATTATTATGGGGGAAAAGGCAGAAATTCACCTTATTTGGGGTAAAATAGCAGAAATTTCACATATTTCAGGGCAAAAAGGCAGAAATTTCTCTTATTTTAGGGCAAAATTGCAGAAATTTTACTTATTTCAGAGAAAAAAAGCAAAAATTTTTTTATTTTGGGGCAAAAAAACAGAAATTCCCATTATTTTGGGGGAAAAAGGCAGAAATTCACCTTATTTTGGGGTAAAATTACAAAAATTTCACATATTTCAGGGCAAAAAGGCAGAAATTTCCCTTATTTTGGCACAAAATTGCAGAGATTTCACTTATTTTAGGGTAATATGTCAGAAATTCCCCTTATTTGGGGCAAAAAAACCCAGAAATTCCCTTTGTTTGGGGGAAAAAGACAGAAATTCCACTTATTTAGAGGCAAAAAGGCTGAAATTCCCCTTAATTTGGAGCAAAAATAAAGAAATTTCCCTTTTGTATGGCAAAAAGTTATGCATTCCACTTATTTTCGGGCAACAAGACAGAAATTCCTTGCATTTTGGAGCAAAATTGCAGAAATTCCCCTAATTGTGGGGCAAAAAGGCAGAAATTCCCTATATGTTGGGGCAAAAAGACAGAAATTCTTTTTCTTTTGGGGCAAAACTCAGAAATTCCACTTATTTTGGGGCAAAATTCCAGAAATTTCCCTTATTTTGGGGCAAAATTGCAGAAATTTCCCTTATTTTAGGGCAAAATTGCAGAAATTTCACTTATTTCAGAGAAAAAAAGCAAAAATTTTTCCTATTTTGGGGCTAAAATGCAGAAATTCCAGTTATTTTAGGGCAAAAAGGCAGAAATTCACCTTATTTTAGGGTAAAATTGCAGCAATTTCACACATTTCAGGGCAAAAAGGCAGAAATTTTTCTTATTTTGGGGCAAAATTGCAGAAATTTCACTTATTTTGGGGCAAAATTACAGAAATTTCACTTATTTCAGGGAATAAAGGCAGAAATTTTCCTTATTTTGGGGAAAAAATGAAGAAATTCTTATTATTTTGTGGCAAAAATGCAGAACTTCCCCTTATTTTGAGGTAAAAAGGCTGAAATTCCCCTTATTTTGAGGTAAAAAGGCTGAAATTCCCCTTATTTGGGTGCAAAAATGCAGAAATTTCTCTTGTTTTGGGGCAAAAAGACAGAAATTCTCCTTATTTTGTAGCAAAAAGGCAGAAATTTCTTTTATTTTGGGGCAAAATTGCAGAAATATCACTTATTTCAGGGAATAATTCAAAAATTCCTTTTATTTTGTTGCAAAAAGACAGAAATTCCATTTATTTTTGGGTAAAAAAAAGAGAAATTTCACTTATTTTGAGGTAAAAAGGCAGAAATTCCTCTTATTTTGGGGCAAAAATTAAGAAATTTCCCTTTTTTGTGGAAAAAGGTATACATTCCCCTTACTTTCAGGATAAAAAGCAGAAATTCCCCGTATTTTGAAGCATAATTGCAGAAATTCTCATAATTTTCGGGCAAAAAAGCAGAAATTCTCCTTATTTTGGAGCAAAAATACAGAAAATCTCCTTTTTTCGGAAGCAAACAGTCAGAAATTTCCCTTATTTTGGGGCAAAATTGCAGAAATTTCCTTTACATTGGAGCAAAATTGCAGAAATTTCCCTTATTTTGGGGCAAAATTGCAGAAATTCCCCTAATTGTTGGGCAAAAAGGTAGAAATTCCCTATATGTTGGGGCAAAAAGACAGAAATTCTCCTTATTTTGTGGCAAAACTCAGAAATTCCATGTATTTTGGGGCAAAATTTCAGAAATTTCCCTTATTTTGGAGCAAAATTGCAGAAATTTCACTTATTTCAGAGAAAAAAAGCAAAATTTTTTTTTATTTTGGGGCAAAAAAACAGAAATTCCCATTATTTTGGGGCAAAAAGGCAGAAATTCACCTTATTTTGGGGTAAAATTGCAGAAATTTCACATATTTCAGGGCAAAAAGTCAGAAATTTCCCTCATTTTGGGGCAAAATTGCAGATATTTTACATATTTTAGGGTAATAAGTCAGAAATTCCCCATATTTTGGGGCAAAATAGACAGAAATTCCCTTTGTTTGGGGGAAAAAGACAGAAATTCCACTTATTTAGAGGCAAAAAGGCTGAAATTCCCCTTATTTTGGAGCAAAAATAAAGAAATTTCCCTTTTGTATTGCAAAAAGTTATGCATTCCACTTATTTTCGGGCAACAAGACAGAAATTCCTTGCATTTTAGAGCAAAATTGCAGAAATTCCCCTAATTGTGGGGCAAAAAGGCAGAAATTCCCTATATGTTGGGGCAAAAAGACAGAAATTCTCCTTCTTTTGGTGCAAAACTCAGAAATTCCACTTATTTTGGGGCAAAATTCCAGAAATTTCCCTTATTTTGGGGCAAAATTGCAGAAATTTCCCTTATTTTAGGGTAAAATTGCAGAAATTTCACTTATTTCAGAGAAAAAAAGCAAAAGTTTTTCCTATTTTGGGGCTAAAATGCAGAAATTCCACTTATTTTAGGGCAAAAAGGCAGAAATTCACCTTATTTTAGGGTAAAATTGCAGCAATTTTACACATTTCAGGGCAAAAAGGCAGAAATTTTTCTTATTTTGGGGCAAAATTGCAGAAATTTCACTTATTTTGTGGCAAAATTGCAGAAATTTCACTTATTTCAGGGAATAAAAGCAGAAATTTTCCTTATTTTGGGGAAAAAATTAAGAAATTCCCCTTATTTTGAGGTAAAAAGGCTGAAATTCCCCTTATTTTGAGGTAAAAAGGCTGAAATTCCCCTTATTTTAAGGTAAAAAGGCTGAAATTCCCCTTATTTGGGTGCAAAAAGGCAGAAATTTCTCTTATTTTGGGGCAAAAAGACAGAAATTCTCCTTATTTTGTAGCAAAAAGGCAGAAATTTCTTTTATTTTGGGGCAAAATTGCAGAAATATCACTTATTTCAGGGTATAATTCAAAAATTCCTTTTATTTTGTTGCAAAAAGACAGAAATTCTATTTATTTTTGGGTAAAAAAAAAGAAATTTCACTTATTTTGAGGTAAAAAGGCAGAAATTCCTCTTATTTTGGGGCAAAAATTAAGAAATTTCCCTTTTTTGTAGAAAAAGGTATACATTCCCCTTACTTTCAGGATAAAAAGCAGAAATTCCCCGTATTTTGAAGCATAATTGCAGAAATCTCATAATTTTCGGGCAAAAAAGCAGAAATTCTCCTTATTTTGGAGCAAAAATACAGAAAATCTCCTTTTTTCGGAAGCAAACTGTCAGAAATTCCCCTTATTTTGGGGCAAAATTGCAGAAATTTCCTTTACATTGGGGCAAAATTGCAGAAATTTCCCTTATTTTGGGGCAAAATTCCAGAAATTTCCCTTATTTTGGGGCAAAATTGCAGAAATTTCACTTATTTCAGAGAATAAAAGCAAAAATTTTTTTTATTTTGGGGCAAAAAAACAGAAATTCCCATTATTTTGGGGCAAAAAGGCAGAAATTCACCTTATTTTGGGGTAAAATTGCAGAAATTTCACATATTTCAGGGCAAAAAGGCAGAAATTTCTCTTATTTTAGGGCAAAATTGCAGAAATTTCACTTATTTCAGAGAAAAAAAGCAAAAAATTTTTTTATTTTGGGGCAAAAAGGCAGAAATTCCCATTATTTTGGGGGAAAAATGCAGAAATTCACCTTATTTTGGGGTAAAATTACAGAAATTTCACATATTTCAGGGCAAAAAGGCAGAAATTTCCCTCATTTTGGGGCAAAATTGCAGATATTTTACATATTTTAGGGTAATAAGTCAGAAATTCCCCATATTTTGGGGCAAAATAGACAGAAATTCCCTTTGTTTGGGGGAAAAAGACAGAAATTCCACTTATTTAGAGGCAAAAAGGCTGAAATTCCCCTTATTTTGGAGCAAAAATAAAGAAATTTCCCTTTTGTATGGCAAAAAGTTATGCATTCCACTTATTTTCGGGCAACAAGACAGAAATTCCTTGCATTTTGGAGCAAAATTGCAGAAATTCCCCTAATTGTGGGGCAAAAAGGCAGAAATTCCCTATATGTTGGGGCAAAAAGACAAAAATTCTCCTTCTTTTGGTGCAAAACTCAGAAATTCCACTTATTTTGGGGCAAAATTCCAGAAATTTCCCTTATTTTGGGGCAAAATTGCAGAAATTTCCCTTATTTTAGGGTAAAATTGCAGAAATTTCACTTATTTCAGAGAAAAAAAGCAAAAGTTTTTCCTATTTTGGGGCTAAAATGCAGAAATTCCACTTATTTTAGGGCAAAAAGGCAGAAATTCACCTTATTTTAGGGTAAAATTGCAGCAATTTTACACATTTCAGGGCAAAAAGGCAGAAATTTTTCTTATTTTGGGGCAAAATTGCAGATATTTCCCTAATTGTTGGGCAAAAAGCCAGAAATTCCCTATATGTTGGGGCAAAATACAGAAATTCTCCGTATTTTAAGGCAAAACTCAGAAATTCTACGTATTTTGGGGCAAAATTCCAGAAATTTCTCTTATTTTGGGGCAAAATTGCAGAAATTTCCCTTATTTTGGGGCAAAATTGCAGAAATTTCACTTATTTCAGAGAAAAAAAGCAAAAATTTTTCTTATTTTGGGGCAAAAAACCAGAAATTTCCATTATTTTGGGGCAAAAAGGCAGAAATTCACCTTATTTTGGGGTAAAATTGCAGAAATTTCACATAATTCAGGGCAAAAATGCAGAAATTTCCCTTATTTTGGGGCAAAATTGCAGATATTTCCCTAATTGTTGGTCAAAAAGCCAGAAATTCCCTATATGTTGGGGCAAAATACAGAAATTCTCCGTATTTTAAGGCAAAACTCAGAAATTCCATGAATTTTGGGGCAAAATTCCAGAAATTTCTCTTATTTTGGGGCAAAATTGCAGAAATTTCCCTTATTTTGGGGCAAAATTGCAGAAATTTCACTTATTTCAGAGAAAAAAAGCAAAAATTTTTCTTATTTTGGGGCAAAAAACCAGAAATTTCCATTATTTTGGGGCAAAAAGGCAGAAATTCACCTTATTTTGGGGTAAAATTGCAGAAATTTCACATAATTCAGGGCAAAAAGGCAGAAATTTCTCTTATTTTAGGGCAAAATTGCAGAAATTTCACTTATTTCAGAGAAAAAAAGCAAAAATTTTTTTATTTTGGGGCAAAAAGGCAGAAATTTCCCTTATTTTGGGGCAAAATTGCAGAAATTTCATTTATTTTGGGGCAAAATTGTAGAAATTTCACTTATTTCAGGGAAAAAGGCAGAAATTTTCCTTATTTTGGGGAAAAATTAAGAAATTCTTAATATTTTGTGGCAAAAATGCAGAAATTCCCCTTATTTTGAGGTAAAAAGGCTGAAATTCCCCTTATTTTGAGGTAAAAAGGCTGAAATTCCCCTTATTTGGGGGCAAAAGGCAGAAATTTCGCTTATTTTGGGGCAAAAAGACAGAAATTCCCCTTATTTTGTGTCAAAAAGGTAGAAATTTCTTTTATTTTGAGGCAAAATTGCAGAAATATCACATATTTTAGGGTATAATTCAAAAATTCCTTTTATTTTGTTGCAAAAAGACAGAAATTCCATTTATTTTTGGGTAAAAAAGGAAAAATTTCACTTATTTTAAGGTAAAAAGGCAGAAATTCCTCTTATTTTGGGGCAAAAATTAAGAAATTTCCCTTTTTTGTGGAAAAAGATATACATTCCCCTTACTTTCGGGATAAAAACAGAAATTCCCCGTATTTTGAAGCATAATTGCAGAAATTCTCATAATTTTCGGGCAAAAAAGCAGAAATTCTCCTTATTTTGGAGCAAAAATACAGAAAATCTCCTATTTTCAAAAGCAAACAGTCAGAAATTCCCCTTTTTTGGGGGCAAAATTGCAGAAATTTCCTTTACATTGGGGCAAAATTGCAGAAATTTCCCTTATTTTGGGGCAAAATGCAGAAATTCCCCTTATTTTGGAGCAAAAATGAAGAAATTTCCCTTTTTTTATGGCTACAAGTTTTGCATTCTTCTTATTTTCAGGCAAAAAAACAAAAAATCCCTGTATTTTGGAGCAAAATTGCACAAATTCCCCTAATTGTGGGGCAAAAAGGCAGAAATTCCCTATATGTTGGGGCAAAAAGACAGAAATTCTTCTTATTTTGGGGCAAAACTCAGAAATTCCACTTATTTTGGTGCAAAATTCCAGAAATTTCCCTTATTTTGGGGCAAAATTGCCAAAATTTTAATTATTTTGGGGCAAAATTGCAGAAATTTCACTTATTTTAGAGAAAAAAGCAAAAATTTTTCTTATTTTGGGGCAAAAAGGCATAAATTCCCATTATTTTGGGGCAAAAATGCAAAAATTCACTTTTTTGGGGTAAAATTGCAGAAATTTCACATTTTTCAGGGCGAAAAGGCAGAAATTTCCCTTATTTTCGGGCAAAATTGCAGAAATTTCACTTATTTGGGACAAAATTGCAGAAATTTCACTTATTTCAGGAAAAAAGGCAGAAATTTTCCTTATTTTGGGGCAAAAATGCAGAAATTCTTAATATTTTGTGGCAAAAATGCAGAAATTCCCCTTACTTTGAGGTAAAAAGGCTGAAATTCCCCTTATTTGGGAACAAAAATGGAGAAATTTCCCTTATTTTGGGGCAAAAGAACAGAAAATCCCCTTATTTGTGGCAAAAAGGGAGAAATTCCCATTATTATGGGGGAAAAGGCAGAAATTCACCTTATTTGGGGTAAAATAGCAGAAATTTCACATATTTCAGGGCAAAAAGGCAGAAATTTCTCTTATTTTAGGGCAAAATTGCAGAAATTTTACTTATTTCAGAGAAAAAAAGCAAAAATTTTTTTATTTTGGGGCAAAAAAACAGAAATTCCCATTATTTTGGGGGAAAAAGGCAGAAATTCACCTTATTTTGGGGTAAAATTACAAAAATTTCACATATTTCAGGGCAAAAAGGCAGAAATTTCCCTTATTTTGACACAAAATTGCAGAGATTTCACTTATTTTAGGGTAATATGTCAGAAATTCCCCTTATTTGGGGCAAAAAAACCCAGAAATTCCCTTTGTTTGGGGGAAAAAGACAGAAATTCCACTTATTTAGAGGCAAAAAGGCTGAAATTCCCCTTAATTTGGAGCAAAAATAAAGAAATTTCCCTTTTGTATGGCAAAAAGTTATGCATTCCACTTATTTTCGGGCAACAAGACAGAAATTCCTTGCATTTTGGAGCAAAATTGCAGAAATTCCCCTAATTGTGGGGCAAAAAGGCAGAAATTCCCTATATGTTGGGGCAAAAAGACAGAAATTCTTTTTCTTTTGGGGCAAAACTCAGAAATTCCACTTATTTTGGGGCAAAATTCCAGAAATTTCCCTTATTTTGGGGCAAAATTGCAGAAATTTCCCTTATTTTAGGGCAAAATTGCAGAAATTTCACTTATTTCAGAGAAAAAAAGCAAAAATTTTTCCTATTTTGGGGCTAAAATGCAGAAATTCCAGTTATTTTAGGGCAAAAAGGCAGAAATTCACCTTATTTTAGGGTAAAATTGCAGCAATTTCACACATTTCAGGGCAAAAAGGCAGAAATTTTTCTTATTTTGGGGCAAAATTGCAGAAATTTCACTTATTTTGGGGCAAAATTACAGAAATTTCACTTATTTCAGGGAATAAAGGCAGAAATTTTCCTTATTTTGGGGAAAAAATGAAGAAATTCTTATTATTTTGTGGCAAAAATGCAGAACTTCCCCTTATTTTGAGGTAAAAAGGCTGAAATTCCCCTTATTTTGAGGTAAAAAGGCTGAAATTCCCCTTATTTGGGTGCAAAAATGCAGAAATTTCTCTTGTTTTGGGGCAAAAAGACAGAAATTCTCCTTATTTTGTAGCAAAAAGGCAGAAATTTCTTTTATTTTGGGGCAAAATTGCAGAAATATCACTTATTTCAGGGAATAATTCAAAAATTCCTTTTATTTTGTTGCAAAAAGACAGAAATTCCATTTATTTTTGGGTAAAAAAAAGAGAAATTTCACTTATTTTGAGGTAAAAAGGCAGAAATTCCTCTTATTTTGGGGCAAAAATTAAGAAATTTCCCTTTTTTGTGGAAAAAGGTATACATTCCCCTTACTTTCAGGATAAAAAGCAGAAATTCCCCGTATTTTGAAGCATAATTGCAGAAATTCTCATAATTTTCGGGCAAAAAAGCAGAAATTCTCCTTATTTTGGAGCAAAAATACAGAAAATCTCCTTTTTTCGGAAGCAAACAGTCAGAAATTTCCCTTATTTTGGGGCAAAATTGCAGAAATTTCCTTTACATTGGAGCAAAATTGCAGAAATTTCCCTTATTTTGGGGCAAAATTGCAGAAATTCCCCTAATTGTTGGGCAAAAAGGTAGAAATTCCCTATATGTTGGGGCAAAAAGACAGAAATTCTCCTTATTTTGTGGCAAAACTCAGAAATTCCATGTATTTTGGGGCAAAATTTCAGAAATTTCCCTTATTTTGGAGCAAAATTGCAGAAATTTCACTTATTTCAGAGAAAAAAAGCAAAATTTTTTTTTATTTTGGGGCAAAAAAACAGAAATTCCCATTATTTTGGGGCAAAAAGGCAGAAATTCACCTTATTTTGGGGTAAAATTGCAGAAATTTCACATATTTCAGGGCAAAAAGTCAGAAATTTCCCTCATTTTGGGGCAAAATTGCAGATATTTTACATATTTTAGGGTAATAAGTCAGAAATTCCCCATATTTTGGGGCAAAATAGACAGAAATTCCCTTTGTTTGGGGGAAAAAGACAGAAATTCCACTTATTTAGAGGCAAAAAGGCTGAAATTCCCCTTATTTTGGAGCAAAAATAAAGAAATTTCCCTTTTGTATTGCAAAAAGTTATGCATTCCACTTATTTTCGGGCAACAAGACAGAAATTCCTTGCATTTTAGAGCAAAATTGCAGAAATTCCCCTAATTGTGGGGCAAAAAGGCAGAAATTCCCTATATGTTGGGGCAAAAAGACAGAAATTCTCCTTCTTTTGGTGCAAAACTCAGAAATTCCACTTATTTTGGGGCAAAATTCCAGAAATTTCCCTTATTTTGGGGCAAAATTGCAGAAATTTCCCTTATTTTAGGGTAAAATTGCAGAAATTTCACTTATTTCAGAGAAAAAAAGCAAAAGTTTTTCCTATTTTGGGGCTAAAATGCAGAAATTCCACTTATTTTAGGGCAAAAAGGCAGAAATTCACCTTATTTTAGGGTAAAATTGCAGCAATTTTACACATTTCAGGGCAAAAAGGCAGAAATTTTTCTTATTTTGGGGCAAAATTGCAGAAATTTCACTTATTTTGTGGCAAAATTGCAGAAATTTCACTTATTTCAGGGAATAAAAGCAGAAATTTTCCTTATTTTGGGGAAAAAATTAAGAAATTCCCCTTATTTTGAGGTAAAAAGGCTGAAATTCCCCTTATTTTGAGGTAAAAAGGCTGAAATTCCCCTTATTTTAAGGTAAAAAGGCTGAAATTCCCCTTATTTGGGTGCAAAAAGGCAGAAATTTCTCTTATTTTGGGGCAAAAAGACAGAAATTCTCCTTATTTTGTAGCAAAAAGGCAGAAATTTCTTTTATTTTGGGGCAAAATTGCAGAAATATCACTTATTTCAGGGTATAATTCAAAAATTCCTTTTATTTTGTTGCAAAAAGACAGAAATTCTATTTATTTTTGGGTAAAAAAAAAGAAATTTCACTTATTTTGAGGTAAAAAGGCAGAAATTCCTCTTATTTTGGGGCAAAAATTAAGAAATTTCCCTTTTTTGTAGAAAAAGGTATACATTCCCCTTACTTTCAGGATAAAAAGCAGAAATTCCCCGTATTTTGAAGCATAATTGCAGAAATCTCATAATTTTCGGGCAAAAAAGCAGAAATTCTCCTTATTTTGGAGCAAAAATACAGAAAATCTCCTTTTTTCGGAAGCAAACTGTCAGAAATTCCCCTTATTTTGGGGCAAAATTGCAGAAATTTCCTTTACATTGGGGCAAAATTGCAGAAATTTCCCTTATTTTGGGGCAAAATTCCAGAAATTTCCCTTATTTTGGGGCAAAATTGCAGAAATTTCACTTATTTCAGAGAATAAAAGCAAAAATTTTTTTTATTTTGGGGCAAAAAAACAGAAATTCCCATTATTTTGGGGCAAAAAGGCAGAAATTCACCTTATTTTGGGGTAAAATTGCAGAAATTTCACATATTTCAGGGCAAAAAGGCAGAAATTTCTCTTATTTTAGGGCAAAATTGCAGAAATTTCACTTATTTCAGAGAAAAAAAGCAAAAAATTTTTTTATTTTGGGGCAAAAAGGCAGAAATTCCCATTATTTTGGGGGAAAAATGCAGAAATTCACCTTATTTTGGGGTAAAATTACAGAAATTTCACATATTTCAGGGCAAAAAGGCAGAAATTTCCCTCATTTTGGGGCAAAATTGCAGATATTTTACATATTTTAGGGTAATAAGTCAGAAATTCCCCATATTTTGGGGCAAAATAGACAGAAATTCCCTTTGTTTGGGGGAAAAAGACAGAAATTCCACTTATTTAGAGGCAAAAAGGCTGAAATTCCCCTTATTTTGGAGCAAAAATAAAGAAATTTCCCTTTTGTATGGCAAAAAGTTATGCATTCCACTTATTTTCGGGCAACAAGACAGAAATTCCTTGCATTTTGGAGCAAAATTGCAGAAATTCCCCTAATTGTGGGGCAAAAAGGCAGAAATTCCCTATATGTTGGGGCAAAAAGACAAAAATTCTCCTTCTTTTGGTGCAAAACTCAGAAATTCCACTTATTTTGGGGCAAAATTCCAGAAATTTCCCTTATTTTGGGGCAAAATTGCAGAAATTTCCCTTATTTTAGGGTAAAATTGCAGAAATTTCACTTATTTCAGAGAAAAAAAGCAAAAGTTTTTCCTATTTTGGGGCTAAAATGCAGAAATTCCACTTATTTTAGGGCAAAAAGGCAGAAATTCACCTTATTTTAGGGTAAAATTGCAGCAATTTTATACATTTCAGGGCAAAAAGGCAGAAATTTTTCTTATTTTGGGGCAAAATTGCAGAAATTTCATTTATTTTGTGGCAAAATTGCAGAAATTTCACTTATTTCAGGGAATAAAGGCAGAAATTTTCCTTATTTTGGGGAAAAAATTAAGAAATTCCCCTTATTTTGAGGTAAAAAGGCTGAAATTCCCCTTATTTTGAGGTAAAAAGGCTGAAATTCCCCTTATTTTAAGGTAAAAATGCTGAAATTCCCCTTATTTGGGTGCAAAAAGGCAGAAATTTCTCTTATTTTGGGGCAAAAAGACAGAAATTCTCCTTATTTTGTAGCAAAAAGGCAGAAATTTCTTTTATTTTGGGGCAAAATTGCAGAAATATCACTTATTTCAGGGTATAAATCAAAAATTCCTTTTATTTTGTTGCAAAAAGACAGAAATTCTATTTATTTTTGGGTAAAAAAAAAAAATTTCACTTATTTTGAGGTAAAAAGGCAGAAATTCCTCTTATTTTCGGGCAAAAATTAAGAAATTTCACTTTTTTGTAGAAAAAGGTATACATTCCCCTTACTTTCAGGATAAAAAGCAGAAATTCCCCGTATTTTGAAGCATAATTGCAGAAATTCTCATAATTTTCGGGCAAAAAAGCAGAAATTCTCCTTATTTTGTAGCAAAAATACAGAAAATCTCCTTTTTTCGGAAGCAAACTGTCAGAAATTCCCCTTATTTTGGGGCAAAATTGCAGAAATTTCCTTTACATTGGGGCAAAATTGCAGAAATTTCCCTTATTTTGGGGCAAAATTGCAGAAATTCCCCTAATTGTTGGGCAAAAAGGCAGAAATTCCCTATATGTTGGGGCAAAAAGACAGAAATTCTCCTTATTTTGGGGCAAAACTCAGAAATTCCACGTATTTTGGGGCAAAATTCCAGAAATTTCCCTTATTTTGGGGCAAAATTGCAGAAATTTCACTTATTTCAGAGAATAAAAGCAAAAATTTTTTTTATTTTGGGGCAAAAAAACAGAAATTCCCATTATTTTGGGGCAAAAAGGCAGAAATTCACCTTATTTTGGGGTAAAATTGCAGAAATTTCACATATTTCAGGGCAAAAAGGCAGAAATTTCTCTTATTTTAGGGCAAAATTGCAGAAATTTCACTTATTTCAGAGAAAAAAAGCAAAAAATTTTTTTATTTTGGGGCAAAAAGGCAGAAATTCCCATTATTTTGGGGGAAAAATGCAGAAATTCACCTTATTTTGGGGTAAAATTACAGAAATTTCACATATTTCAGGGCAAAAAGGCAGAAATTTCCCTCATTTTGGGGCAAAATTGCAGATATTTCACATATTTTAGGGTAATAAGTCAGAAATTCCCCATATTTTGGGGCAAAATAGACAGAAATTCCCTTTGTTTGGGGGAAAAAGACAGAAATTCCACTTATTTAGAGGCAAAAAGTGTGAAATTCCCCTTATTTTGGAGCAAAAATAAAGAAATTTCCCTTTTTTATGGCAAAAAGTTATGCATTCCACTTATTTTCGGGCAACAAGACAGAAATTCCTTGCATTTTGGAGCAAAATTGCAGAAATTCCCCTAATTGTGGGGCAAAAAGGCAGAAATTCCCTATATGTTGGGGCAAAAAGACAGAAATTCTTTTTCTTTTGGGGCAAAACTCAGAAATTCCACTTATTTTGGGGCAAAATTCCAGAAATTTCCCTTATTTTGGGGCAAAATTGCAGAAATTTCCCTTATTTTAGGGCAAAATTGCAGAAATTTCACTTATTTCAGAGAAAAAAAGCAAAAATTTTTCCTATTTTGGGGCTAAAATGCAGAAATTCCAGTTATTTTAGGGCAAAAAGGCAGAAATTCACCTTATTTTAGGGTAAAATTGCAGCAGTTTCACACATTTCAGGGCCAAAAGGCAGAAATTTTTCTTATTTTGGGGCAAAATTGCAGAAATTTCACTTATTTTGGGGCAAAATTGCAGAAATTTCACTTATTTCAGGGAATAAAGGCAGAAATTTTCCTTATTTTGGGGAAAAATTGAAGAAATTCTTAATATTTTGTGGCAAAAATGCAGAAATTCCCATTATTTTGAGGTAAAAAGGCTGAAATTCCCCTGATTTTGAGGTAAAAATGCTGAAATTCCCCTTATTTGGGTGCAAAAAGGCAGAAATTTCTCTTATTTTGGGGCAAAAAGACAGAAATTCTCCTTATTTTGTAGCAAAAAGGCAGAAATTTCTTTTATTTTGTGGGCAAAATTGCAGAAATATCACTTATTTCAGGGTATAATTCAAAAATTCCTTTTATTTTGTTGCAAAAAGACGGAAATTCCATTTATTTTTGGGTAAAAAAGGAGAAATTTCACTTATTTTGAGGTAAAAAAGCAGAAATTCCTCTTATTTTGGGGGAAAAATTAAGAAATTTCCCTTTTTTGTGGAAAAAGGTATACATTCCCCTTATTTTCAGGATAAAAAGCAGAAATTCCCCGCATTTTGAAGCATAATTGCAGAAATTCTCATAATTTTCGGGCAAAAAAGCAGAAATTCTCCTTATTTTGGAGCAAAAATACAGAAAATCTCCTCTTTTCGGAAGCAAACAGTCAGAAATTCCCCTTATTTTGGGGCAAATTTGCAGAAATTTCCTTTACATTGGGGCAAAATTGCAGAAATTTCCCTTATTTTGGGGCAAAATTGCAAAAATTCCCCTAATTGTTGGGCAAAAAGGCAGAAATTCCCTATATGTTGGGACAAAAAGACAGAAATTCTCCTTATTTTGGGGCAAAACTCAGAAATTCCACGTATTTTGGGGCAAAATTCCAGCAATTTACCTTATTTTGGAGCAAAATTGCAGAAATTTCCCTTATTTTGGGGCAAAATTGCAGAAATTTCACTTATTTCAGAGAAAAAATGAAAAAATTTTTCTTATTTTGGGGCAAAAAAACAGAAATTCCCATTATTTTGGGGCAAAAAGGCAGAAATCCACCTTATTTTGGGGTAAAATTGCAGAAATTTCACATATTTCAGGGCAAAAAGGCAGAAATTTCCCTCATTTTGGGGCAAAATTGCAGATATTTCACTTATTTCAGAGAAAAAAAGCAAAAATTTTTTTATTTTGGGGTAAAAATGCTGAAATTCCCATTATTTTGGGGGAAAAATGCAGAAATTCACCTTATTTTGGGGTAAAATTACAGAAATTTCACATATTTCAGGGCAAAAAGGCAGAAATTTCCCTCATTTTGGGGCAAAATTGCAGATATTTTACATATTTTAGGGTAATAAGTCAGAAATTCCCCATATTTTGGGGCAAAATAGACAGAAATTCCCTTTGTTTGGGGGAAAAAGACAGAAATTCCACTTATTTAGAGGCAAAAAGGCTGAAATTCCCCTTATTTTGGAGCAAAAATAAAGAAATTTCCCTTTTGTATGGCAAAAAGTTATGCATTCCACTTATTTTCGGGCAACAAGACAGAAATTCCTTGCATTTTGGAGCAAAATTGCAGAAATTCCCCTAATTGTGGGGCAAAAAGGCAGAAATTCCCTATATGTTGGGGCAAAAAGACAGAAATTCTCCTTCTTTTGGTGCAAAACTCAGAAATTCCACTTATTTTGGGGCAAAATTCCAGAAATTTCCCTTATTTTGGGGCAAAATTGCAGAAATTTCCCTTATTTTAGGGTAAAATTGCAGAAATTTCACATATTTCAGAGAAAAAAAGCAAAAATTTTTCCTATTTTGGGGCTAAAATGCAGAAATTCCACTTATTTTAGGGCAAAAAGGCAGAAATTCACCTTATTTTAGGGTAAAATTGCAGCAATTTTACACATTTCAGGGCAAAAAGGCAGAAATTTTTCTTATTTTGGGGCAAAATTGCAGAAATTTCACTTATTTTGTGGCAAAATTGCAGAAATTTCACTTATTTCAGGGAATAAAGGCAGAAATTTTCCTTATTTTGGGGAAAAAATTAAGAAATTCCCCTTATTTTGAGGTAAAAAGGCTGAAATTCCCCTTATTTTGAGGTAAAAAGGCTGAAATTCCCCTTATTTTAAGGTAAAAAGGCTGAAATTCCCCTTATTTGGGTGCAAAAAGGCAGAAATTTCTCTTATTTTGGGGCAAAAAGACAGAAATTCTCCTTATTTTGTAACAAAAAGGCAGAAATTTCTTTTATTTTGGGGCAAAATTGCAGAAATATCACTTATTTCAGGGTATAATTCAAAAATTCCTTTTATTTTGTTGCAAAAAGACAGAAATTCTATTTATTTTTGGGTAAAAAAAAAGAAATTTCACTTATTTTGAGGTAAAAAGGCAGAAATTCCTCTTATTTTGGGGCAAAAATTAAGAAATTTCCCTTTTTTGTAGAAAAAGGTATACATTCCCCTTACTTTCAGGATAAAAAGCAGAAATTCCCCATATTTTGAAGCATAATTGCAGAAATTCTCATAATTTTCGGGCAAAAAAGCAGAAATTCTCCTTATTTTGGAGCAAAAATACAGAAAATCTCCTTTTTTCGGAAGCAAACTGTCAGAAATTCCCCTTATTTTGGGGCAAAATTGCAGAAATTTCCTTTACATTGGGGCAAAATTGCAGAAATTTCCCTTATTTTGGGGCAAAATTGCAGAAATTCCCCTAATTGTTGGGCAAAAAGGCAGAAATTCCCTATATGTTGGGGCAAAAAGACAGAAATTCTCCTTATTTTGGGGCAAAACTCAGAAATTCAACGTATTTTGGGGCAAAATTCCAGAAATTTCCCTTATTTTGGGGCAAAATTGCAGAAATTTCACTTATTTCAGAGAATAAAAGCAAAAATTTTTTTTATTTTGGGGCAAAAAAACAGAAATTCCCATTATTTTGGGGCAAAAAGGCAGAAATTCACCTTATTTTGGGGTAAAATTGCAGAAATTTCACATATTTCAGGGCAAAAAGGCAGAAATTTCTCTTATTTTAGGGCAAAATTGCAGAAATTTCACTTATTTCAGAGAAAAAAAGCAAAAAATTTTTTTATTTTGGGGCAAAAAGGCAGAAATTCCCATTATTTTGGGGGAAAAATGCAGAAATTCACCTTATTTTGGGGTAAAATTACAGAAATTTCACATATTTCAGGGCAAAAAGGCAGAAATTTCCCTCATTTTGGGGCAAAATTGCAGATATTTCACATATTTTAGGGTAATAAGTCAGAAATTCCCCATATTTTGGGGCAAAATAGACAGAAATTCCCTTTGTTTGGGGGAAAAAGACAGAAATTCCACTTATTTAGAGGCAAAAAGTGTGAAATTCCCCTTATTTTGGAGCAAAAATAAAGAAATTTCCCTTTTTTATGGCAAAAAGTTATGCATTCCACTTATTTTCGGGCAACAAGACAGAAATTCCTTGCATTTTGGAGCAAAATTGCAGAAATTCCCCTAATTGTGGGGCAAAAAGGCAGAAATTCCCTATATGTTGGGGCAAAAAGACAGAAATTCTTTTTCTTTTGGGGCAAAACTCAGAAATTCCACTTATTTTGGGGCAAAATTCCAGAAATTTCCCTTATTTTGGGGCAAAATTGCAGAAATTTCCCTTATTTTAGGGCAAAATTGCAGAAATTTCACTTATTTCAGAGAAAAAAAGCAAAAATTTTTCCTATTTTGGGGCTAAAATGCAGAAATTCCAGTTATTTTAGGGCAAAAAGGCAGAAATTCACCTTATTTTAGGGTAAAATTGCAGCAGTTTCACACATTTCAGGGCCAAAAGGCAGAAATTTTTCTTATTTTGGGGCAAAATTGCAGAAATTTCACTTATTTTGGGGCAAAATTGCAGAAATTTCACTTATTTCAGGGAATAAAGGCAGAAATTTTCCTTATTTTGGGGAAAAATTGAAGAAATTCTTAATATTTTGTGGCAAAAATGCAGAAATTCCCATTATTTTGAGGTAAAAAGGCTGAAATTCCCCTGATTTTGAGGTAAAAATGCTGAAATTCCCCTTATTTGGGTGCAAAAAGGCAGAAATTTCTCTTATTTTGGGGCAAAAAGACAGAAATTCTCCTTATTTTGTAGCAAAAAGGCAGAAATTTCTTTTATTTTGTGGGCAAAATTGCAGAAATATCACTTATTTCAGGGTATAATTCAAAAATTCCTTTTATTTTGTTGCAAAAAGACGGAAATTCCATTTATTTTTGGGTAAAAAAGGAGAAATTTCACTTATTTTGAGGTAAAAAAGCAGAAATTCCTCTTATTTTGGGGGAAAAATTAAGAAATTTCCCTTTTTTGTGGAAAAAGGTATACATTCCCCTTATTTTCAGGATAAAAAGCAGAAATTCCCCGCATTTTGAAGCATAATTGCAGAAATTCTCATAATTTTCGGGCAAAAAAGCAGAAATTCTCCTTATTTTGGAGCAAAAATACAGAAAATCTCCTCTTTTCGGAAGCAAACAGTCAGAAATTCCCCTTATTTTGGGGCAAATTTGCAGAAATTTCCTTTACATTGGGGCAAAATTGCAGAAATTTCCCTTATTTTGGGGCAAAATTGCAAAAATTCCCCTAATTGTTGGGCAAAAAGGCAGAAATTCCCTATATGTTGGGACAAAAAGACAGAAATTCTCCTTATTTTGGGGCAAAACTCAGAAATTCCACGTATTTTGGGGCAAAATTCCAGCAATTTACCTTATTTTGGAGCAAAATTGCAGAAATTTCCCTTATTTTGGGGCAAAATTGCAGAAATTTCACTTATTTCAGAGAAAAAATGAAAAAATTTTTCTTATTTTGGGGCAAAAAAACAGAAATTCCCATTATTTTGGGGCAAAAAGGCAGAAATCCACCTTATTTTGGGGTAAAATTGCAGAAATTTCACATATTTCAGGGCAAAAAGGCAGAAATTTCTCTTATTTTAGGGCAAAATTGCAGAAATTTCACTTATTTCAGAGAAAAAAAGCAAAAATTTTTTTATTTTGGGGTAAAAATGCTGAAATTCCCATTATTTTGGGGGAAAAAGTCAGAAATTCACCTTATTTTGGGGTAAAATTAAAGAAATTTCACATATTTCAGGGCAAAAAGGCAGAAATTTCCCTCATTTTGGGGCAAAATTGCAGATATTTCACATATTTTAGGGTAATAAGTCAGAAATTTCCCATATTTTGGGGCAAAATAGACAGAAATTCCCTTTGTTTGGGGGAAAAAGACAGAAATTCCACTTATTTAGAGGCAAAAAGTTTGAAATTCCCCTTATTTTGGAGCAAAAATAAAGAAATTTCCTTTTTGTATTGCAAAAAGTTATGCATTCCACTTATTTTCGGGCAACAAGACAGAAATTCCTTGCATTTTGGAGCAAAATTGCAGAAATTCCCCTAATTGTGGGGCAAAAAGGCAGAAATTCCCTATATGTTGGGGCAAAAGGCCAGAAATTCTCCTTCTTTTGGGGCAAAACTCAGAAATTCCACTTATTTTGGGGCAAAATTCCAGAAATTTCCCTTATTTTGGGGCAAAATTGCAGAAATTTCCCTTATTTTAGGGCAAAATTGCAGAATTTCACTTATTTCAGAGAAAAAAAGCAAAAGTTTTTCCTATTTTGGGGCTAAAATGCAGAAATTCCACTAATTTTAGTGCAAAAAGGCATAAATTCACCTTATTTTAGGGTAAAATTGCAGCAATTTCACACATTTCAGAGCAAAAAGGCAGAAATTTTTCTTATTTTGGGGCAAAATTGCAGAAATGTCTCTTATTTTAGGGGAAAATTGCAGAAATTTCACTTATTTCAGGGAATAAAGGCAGAAATTTTCCTTATTTTGGGGAAAAAATGAAGAAATTCTTATTAATTTGTGGCAAAAATTCAGAAATTCCCGTTATTTTGAGGTAAAAAGGCTGAAATTCCCCTTATTTGGGTGCAAAAATGCAGAAATTTCTCTTATTTTGGGGCAAAAAGACAGAAATTCTCCTTATTTTGTAGCAAAAAGGCATAAATTTCTTTTATTTTCTGGCAAAATTGCAGAAATATCACTTATTTCAGGGTATAATTCAAAAATTCCTTTTATTTTGTTGCAAAAAGATAGAAATTCCAGTTATTTTTGGGTAAAAAATGAGAAATTTCACTTATTTTGAGGTAAAAAGGCAGAAATTCCTCTTATTTTGGGGCAAAAATTAAGAAATTTCCCTTTTTTGTGGAAAAAGGTATCCATTCCCCTTACTTTCAGGATAAAAAGCAGAAATTCCCCGTATTTTGAAGCATAATTGCAGAAATTCTCATAATTTTCGGGCAAAAAAGCAGAAATTCTCCTTATTTTGGAGCAATAATACAGAAAATCTCCTCTTTTCGGAAGCAAACAGTCAGAAATTCCCCTTATTTTGGGGCAAAATTGCAGAAATTTCCTTTACATTGGGGCAAAATTGCAGAAATTTCCCTTATTTTGGGGCAAAATTGCAGAAATTCCCCTAATTGTTGGGCAAAAAGTCAGAAATTACCTATATGTTGGGGCAAAAAGACAGAAATTCTCCTTATTTTGGGGCAAAACTCAGAAATTCCACGTATTTTGGGGCAAAATTCCAGAAATTTCCCTTATTTTGGGGAAAAATTGCAGAAATTTCACTTATTTCAGGGAAAAAAAGCAAAAATTTTTCTTATTTTTGGGCAAAAAAACAGAAATTCCCATTATTTTGGGGCAAAAAGGCAGAAATTCACCTTATTTTGGGGTAAAATTGCAGAAATTTCACATATTTCAGGGGAAAAAGACAGAAATTTCTCTTATTTTAGGGCAAAATTGCAGAAATTTCACTTATTTCAGAGAAAAAAAGCAAAAAATTTTTTTATTTTGGGGCAAAAAGGCAGAAATTCCCATTATTTTGGGGGAAAAAGGCAGAAATTCACCTTATTTTGGGGTAAAATTAAAGAAATTTCACATATTTCAGGGCAAAAAGGCAGAAATTTCCCTCATTTTGGGGCAAAATTGCAGATATTTCACATATTTTAGGGTAATAAGTCAGAAATTTCCCATATTTTGGGGCAAAATAGACAGAAATTCCCTTTGTTTGGGGGAAAAAGACAGAAATTCCACTTATTTAGAGGCAAAAAGTGTGAAATTCCCCTTATTTTGGAGCAAAAATAAAGAAATTTCCCTTTTTTATGGCAAAAAGTTATGCATTCCACTTATTTTCGGGCAACAAGACAGAAATTCCTTGCATTTTGGAGCAAAATTGCAGAAATTCCCCTAATTGTGGGGCAAAAAGGCAGAAATTCCCTATATGTTGGGGCAAAAAGACAGAAATTCTTTTTCTTTTGGGGCAAAACTCAGAAATTCCACTTATTTTGGGGCAAAATTCCAGAAATTTCCCTTATTTTGGGGCAAAATTGCAGAAATTTCCCTTATTTTAGGGCAAAATTGCAGAAATTTCACTTATTTCAGAGAAAAAAAGCAAAAATTTTTCCTATTTTGGGGCTAAAATGCAGAAATTCCACTTATTTTAGGGCAAAAAGGCAGAAATTCACCTTATTTTAGGGTAAAATTGCAGCAATTTCACACATTTCAGGGCCAAAAGGCAGAAATTTTTCTTATTTTGGGGCAAAATTGCAGAAATTTCACTTATTTTGGGGCAAAATTGCAGAAATTTCACTTATTTCAGGGAATAAAGGCAGAAATTTTCCTTATTTTGGGGAAAAATTGAAGAAATTCTTAATATTTTGTGGCAAAAATGCAGAAATTCCCATTATTTTGAGGTAAAAAGGCTGAAATTTCCTTGATTTTGAGGTAAAAATGCTGAAATTCCCCTTATTTGGGTGCAAAAAGGCAGAAATTTCTCTTATTTTGGGGCAAAAAGACAGAAATTCTCCTTATTTTGTAGCAAAAAGGCAGAAATTTCTTTTATTTTGGGGGTAAAATTGCCGAAATATCACTTATTTCAGGGTATAATTCAAAAATTCCTTTAATTTTGTTGCAAAAAGACAGAAATTCCATTTATTTTTGGGTAAAAAAGGAGAAATTTCACTTATTTTGAGGTAAAAAGGCAGAAATTCCTCTTATTTTGGGGCAAAAATTAAGAAATTTCCCTTTTTTGTGGAAAAAGGTATACATTCCCCTTACTTTCAGGATAAAAAGCAGAAATTCCCCGTATTTTGAAGCATAATTGCAGAAATTCTCATAATTTTCGGGCAAAAAAGTAGAAATTCTCCTTATTTTGGAGCAAAAATACAGAAAATCTCCTGTTTTCGGAAGCAAACAGTCAGAAATTCCCCTTATTTTGGGGCAAAATTGCAGAAATTTCCTTTACATTGGGGCAAAATTGCAGAAATTTCCCTTATTTTGGGGCAAAATTGCAAAAATTCCCCTAATTGTTGGGCAAAAAGGCAGAAATTCCCTGTATGTTGGGACAAAAAGACAGAAATTCTCCTTATTTTGGGGCAAAACTCAGAAATTCCACGTATTTTGGGGAAAAATTCCAGCAATTCACCTTATTTTGGAGCAAAATTGCAGAAATTTCCCTTATTTTGGGGCAAAATTGCAGAAATTTCACTTATTTCAGAGAAAAAATGAAAAAATTTTTCTTATTTTGGGGCAAAAAAACAGAAATTCCCATTATTTTGGGGCAAAAAGGCAGAAATCCACCTTATTTTGGGGTAAAATTGCAGAAATTTCACATATTTCAGGGCAAAAAGGCAGAAATTTCTCTTATTTTAGGGCAAAATTGCAGAAATTTCACTTATTTCAGAGAAAAAAAAGCAAAAATTTTTTTATTTTGGGGCAAAAATGCAGAAATTCCCATTATTTTGAGGGAAAAAGGCAGAAATTCACCTTATTTTGGGGTAAAATTAAAGAAATTTCACATATTTCAGGGCAAAAAGGGAGAAATTTCCCTCATTTTGGGGCAAAATTGGAGATATTTCACATATTTTATGGTAATAAGTCAGAAATTCCCCATATTTTGGGGCAAAATAGACAGAAATTCCCTTTGTTTGGGGGAAAAAGACAGAAATTCCACTTATTTAGAGGCAAAAAGTGTGAAATTCCCCTTATTTTGGAGCAAAAATAAAGAAATTTCCTTTTTGTATGGCAAAAAGTTATGCATTCCACTTATTTTCGGGCAACAAGACAGAATTTCCCCGTATTTTGGAGCAAAATTGCAGAAATTCCCCTAATTGTGGGGCAAAAAGGCAGAAATTCCCTATATGTTGGGGCAAAAAGACAGAAATTCTCCTTCTTTTGGGGCAAAACTCAGAAATTCCACGTATTTTGGGGCAAAATTCCAGAAATTTCCCTTATTTTGGGGCAAAATTGCAGAAATTTCCCTTATTTTAGGGCAAAATTGCAGAATTTCACTTATTTCAGAGAAAAAAAGCAAAAGTTTTTCCTATTTTGGGGCTAAAATGCAGAAATTCCACTAATTTTAGTGCAAAAAGGCAGAAATTCACCTTATTTTAGGGTAAAATTGCAGCAATTTCACACATTTCAGAGCAAAAAGGCAGAAATTTTTCTTATTTTAGGGCAAAATTGCAGAAATTTTACTTATTTTGGGGGAAAATTGCAGAAATTTCACTTATTTCAGGGAATAAAGGCAGAAATTTTCCTTATTTTGGGGAAAAAATGAAGAAATTCTTATTAATTTGTGGCAAAAATTCAGAAATTCCCCTTATTTTGAGGTAAAAAGGCTGAAATTCCCCTTATTTTGAGGTAAAAAGGCTGAAATTCCCCTTATTTGGGTGCAAAAATGCAGAAATTTCTCTTATTTTGGGGCAAAAAGACAGAAATTCTCCTTATTTTGTAGCAAAAAGGCATAAATTTCTTTTATTTTGGGGCAAAATTGCAGAAATACCACTTATTTCAGGGTATAATTCAAAAATTCCTTTTATTTTGTTGCAAAAAGACAGAAATTCCATTTATTTTTGGGTAAAAAAGGAGAAATTTCACTTATTTTGAGGTAAAAAGGCAGAAATTCCTCTTATTTTGGGGCAAAAATTAAGAAATTTCCCTTTTTTGTGGAAAAAGGTATACATTCCCGTTACTTTCAGGATAAAAAGCAGAAATTCCCCGTATTTTGAAGCATAATTGCAGAAATTCTCATAATTTTCGGGCAAAAAAGCAGAAATTCTCCTTGTTTTGGAGCAAAAATACAGAAAATCTCCTTTTTTCGGAAGCAAACAGTCAGAAATTCCCCTTATTTTGGGGCAAAATTGCAGAAATTTCCTTTACATTGGGGCAAAATTGCAGAAATTTCCCTTATTTTGGGGCAAAATTGCAGAAATTCCCCTAATTGTTGGGCAAAAAGGCAGAAATTCCCTATATGTTGGGGCAAAAAGACAGAAATTCTCCTTATTTTGGGGCAAAACTCAGAAATTCCACGTATTTTGGGGCAAAATTCCAGAAATTTCCCTTATTTTGGGGAAAAATTGCAGAAATTTCACTTATTTCAGGGAAAAAAAGCAAAAATTTTTCTTATTTTTGGGCAAAAAAACAGAAATTCCCATTATTTTGGGGCAAAAAGGCAGAAATTCACCTTATTTTGGGGTAAAATTGCAGAAATTTCACATATTTCAGGGGAAAAAGGCAGAAATTTCTCTTATTTTAGGGCAAAATTGCAGAAATTTCACTTATTTCAGAGAAAAAATGCAAAAAATTTTTTTATTTTGGGGCAAAAAGGCAGAAATTCCCATTATTTTGGGGGAAAAAGGCAGAAATTCACCTTATTTTGGGATAAAATTACAGAAATTTCACATATTTCAGGGCAAAAAGGCAGAAATTTCCCTCATTTTGGGGCAAAATTGCAGATATTTCACATATTTTAGGGTAATAAGTCAGAAATTCCCCATATTTTGGGGCAAAATAGACAGAAATTCCCTTTGTTTGGGGGAAAAAGACAGAAATTCCACTTATTTAGAGGCAAAAAGTGTGAAATTCCCCTTATTTTGGAGCAAAAATAAAGAAATTTCCCTTTTTTATGGCAAAAAGTTATGCATTCCACTTATTTTCGGGCAACAAGACAGAAATTCCTTGCATTTTGGAGCAAAATTGCAGAAATTCCCCTAATTGTGGGGCAAAAAGGCAGAAATTCCCTATATGTTGGGGCAAAAAGACAGAAATTCCTTTTCTTTTGGGGCAAAACTCAGAAATTCCACTTATTTTGTGGCAAAATTCCAGAAATTTCCCTTATTTTGGGGCAAAATTGCAGAAATTTCCCTTATTTTAGGGCAAAATTGCAGAAATTTCACTTATTTCAGAGAAAAAAAGCAAAAATTTTTCCTATTTTGGGGCTAAAATGCAGAAATTCCACTTATTTTAGGGCAAAAAGGCAGAAATTCACCTTATTTTAGGGTAAAATTGCAGCAATTTCACACATTTCAGGGCCAAAAGGCAGAAATTTTTCTTATTTTAGGGCAAAATTGCAGAAATTTCACTTATTTTGGGGCAAAATTGCAGAAATTTCACTTATTTCAGGGAATAAAGGCAGAAATTTTCCTTATTTTGGGGAAAAATTGAAGAAATTCTTAATATTTTGTGGCAAAAATGCATAAATTCCCATTATTTTGAGGTAAAAAGGCTGAAATTCCCCTGATTTTGAGGTAAAAATGCTGAAATTCCCCTTATTTGGGTGCAAAAAGGCAGAAATTTCTTTTATTTTGGGGGCAAAATTGCAGAAATATCACTTATTTCAGGGTATAATTCAAAAATTCCTTTTATTTTGTTGCAAAAAGACAGAAATTCCATTTATTTTTGGGTAAAAAAGGAGAAATTTCACTTATTTTGAGGTAAAAAGGCAGAAATTCCTCTTATTTTGGGGCAAAAATTAAGAAATTTCCCTTTTTTGTGGAAAAAGGTATACATTCCCCTTACTTTCAGGATAAAAAGCAGAAATTCCCCGTATTTTGAAGCATAATTGCAGAAATTCTCATAATTTTCGGGCAAAAAAGCAGAAATTCTCCTTATTTTGGAGCAAAAATACAGAAAATCTCCTGTTTTCGGAAGCAAACAGTCAGAAATTCCCCTTATTTTGGGGCAAAATTGCAGAAATTTCCTTTACATTGGGGCAAAATTGCAGAAATTTCCCTTATTTTGGGGCAAAATTGCAAAAATTCCCCTAATTGTTGGGCAAAAAGGCAGAAATTCCCTATATGTTGGGACAAAAAGACAGAAATTCTCCTTATTTTGGGGCAAAACTCAGAAATTCCACGTATTTTGGGGCAAAATTCCAGCAATTTACCTTATTTTGGAGCAAAATTGCAGAAATTTCCCTTATTTTGGGGCAAAATTGCAGAAATTTCACTTATTTCAGAGAAAAAATGAAAAAATTTTTCTTATTTTGGGGCAAAAAAACAGAAATTCCCATTATTTTGGGGCAAAAAGGCAGAAATCCACCTTATTTTGGGGTAAAATTGCAGAAATTTCACATATTTCAGGGCAAAAAGGCAGAAATTCACCTTATTTTGGGGTAAAATTGCAGAAATTTCACATATTTCAGGGGAAATAGGCAGAAATTTCTCTTATTTTAGGGCAAAATTGCAGAAATTTCACTTATTTCAGAGAAAAAAAGCAAAAAATTTTTTTATTTTGGGGCAAAAAGGCAGAAATTCCCATTATTTTGGGGGAAAAAGGCAGAAATTCACCTTATTTTGGGATAAAATTACAGAAATTTCACATATTTCAGGGCAAAAAGGCAGAAATTTCCCTCATTTTGGGGCAAAATTGCAGATATTTCACATATTTTAGGGTAATAAGTCAGAAATTCCCCATATTTTGGGGCAAAATAGACAGAAATTCCCTTTGTTTGGGGGAAAAAGACAGAAATTCCACTTATTTAGAGGCAAAAAGTGTGAAATTCCCCTTATTTTGGAGCAAAAATAAAGAAATTTCCCTTTTTTATGGCAAAAAGTTATGCATTCCACTTATTTTCGGGCAACAAGACAGAAATTCCTTGCATTTTGGAGCAAAATTGAAGAAATTCCCCTAATTGTGTGGCAAAAATGCAGAAATTCCCTATATGTTGGGGCAAAAAGACAGAAATTCTTTTTCTTTTGGGGCAAAACTCAGAAATTCCACTTATTTTGGGGCAAAATTCCAGAAATTTCCCTTATTTTGGGGCAAAATTGCAGAAATTTCTCTTATTTTAGGGCAAAATTGCAGAAATTTCACTTATTTCAGAGAAAAAAAGCAAAAATTTTTCCTATTTTGGGGCTAAAATGCAGAAATTGCACTTATTTTAGGGCAAAAAGACAGAAATTCACCTTATTTTAGGGTAAAATTGCAGCAATTTCACACATTTCAGGGCCAAAAGGCAGAAATTTTTCTTATTTTGGGGCAAAATTGCAGAAATTTCACTTATTTTGGGGCAAAATTGCAGAAATTTCACTTATTTCAGGGAATAAAGGCAGAAATTTTCCTTATTTTGGGGAAAAATTGAAGAAATTCTTAATATTTTGTGGCAAAAATGCAGAAATTCCCATTATTTTGAGGTAAAAAGGCTGAAATTCCCCTGATTTTGAGGTAAAAATGCTGAAATTCCCCTTATTTGGGTGCAAAAAGGCAGAAATTTCTCTTATTTTGGGGCAAAAAGACAGAAATTCTCCTTATTTTGTAGCAAAAAGGCAGAAATTTCTTTTATTTTGGGGGCAAAATTGCAGAAATATCACTTATTTCAGGGTATAATTCAAAAATTCCTTTTATTTTGTTGCAAAAAGACAGAAATTCCATTTATTTTTGGGTAAAAAAGGAGAAATTTCACTTATTTTGAGGTAAAAAGGCAGAAATTCCTCTTATTTTGTGGCAAAAATTAAGAAATTTCCCTTTTTTGTGGAAAAAGGTATACATTCCCCTTACTTTCAGGATATAAAGCAGAAATTCCCCGTATTTTGAAGCATAATTGCAGAAATTCTCATAATTTTCGGGCAAAAAAGCAGAAATTCTCCTTATTTTGGAGCAAAAATACAGAAAATCTCCTCTTTTCGGAAGCAAACAGTCAGAAATTCCCCTTATTTTGGGGCAAAATTGCAGAAATTTCCTTTACATTGGGGCATAATTGCAGAAATTTCCCTTATTTTGGGGCAAAATTGCAAAAATTCCCCTAATTGTTGGGCAAAAAGGCAGAAATTCCCTATATGTTGGGACAAAAAGACAGAAATTCTCCTTATTTTGGGGCAAAACTCAGAAATTCCACGTATTTTGGGGCAAAATTCCAGCAATTTACCTTATTTTGGAGCAAAATTGCAGAAATTTCTCTTATTTTGGGGCAAAATTGCAGAAATTTCACTTATTTCAGAGAAAAAATGAAAAAATTTTTCTTATTTTTGGGCAAAAAAACAGAAATTCCCATTATTTTGGGGCAAAAAGGCAGAAATCCACCTTATTTTGGGGTAAAATTGCAGAAATTTCACATATTTCAGGGCAAAAAGGCAGAAATTTCTCTTATTTTAGGGCAAAATTGCAGAAATTTCACTTATTTCAGAGAAAAAAAGCAAAAATTTTTTTATTTTGGGGCAAAAATGCAGAAATTCCCATTATTTTGGGGGAAAAAGGCAGAAATTCACCTTATTTTGGGGTAAAATTAAAGAAATTTCACATATTTCAGGGCAAAAAGGGAGAAATTTCCCTCATTTTGGGGCAAAATTGCAGATATTTTACATATTTTAAGGTTATAAGTCAGAAATTCCCCATATTTTGGGGCAAAATAGACAGAAATTCCCTTTGTTTGGGGGAAAAAGAGAGAAATTCCACTTATTTAGAGGCAAAAAGTGTGAAATTCCCCTTATTTTGGAGCAAAAATAAAGAAATTTCCTTTTTGTATGGCAAAAAGTTATGCATTCCACTTATTTTCGGGCAACAAGACAGAAATTCCTTGCATTTTGGAGCAAAATTGCAGAAATTCCCCTAATTGTTGGGCAAAAAGGCAGAAATTCCCTATATGTTGGGGCAAAAAGACAGAAATTCTCCTTATTTTGGGGCAAAACTCAGAAATTCCACGTATTTTGGGGCAAAATTCCAGAAATTTCCCTTATTTTGGGGAAAAATTGCAGAAATTTCACTTATTTCAGGGAAAAAAAGCAAAAATTTTTCTTATTTTTGGGCAAAAAAACAGAAATTCCCATTATTTTGGGGCAAAAAGGCAGAAATTCACCTTATTTTGGGGTAAAATTGCAGAAATTTCACATATTTCAGGGGAAAAAGGCAGAAATTTCTCTTATTTTAGGGCAAAATTGCAGAAATTTCACTTATTTCAGAGAAAAAAATCAAAAATTTTTTTTATTTTGTGGCAAAAAGGCAGAAATTCCCATTATTTTGGGGGAAAATTGCAGATATTTCACATATTTTAGGGTAATAAGTCAGAAATTCCCCATATTTTAAGGCAAAATAGACAGAAATTCCCTTTGTTTGAGGGAAAAAGACAGAAATTCCACTTATTTAGAGGCAAAAAGGCTGAAATTCCCCTTATTTTGGAGCAAAAATAAAGAAATTTCCCTTTTTTATGGCAAAAAGTTATGCATTACACTTATTTTCGGGCAACAAGACAGAAATTCCTTGCATTTCGGAGCAAAATTGCAGAAATTCCCCTAATTGTGGGGCAAAAAGGCAGAAATTCCCTATATGTTGGGGCAAAAAGACAAAAATTCTCCTTATTTTGGGGCAAAACTCAGAAATTCCACGTATTTTGGGGCAAAAGTCCAGCAATTTACCTTATTTTGGAGCAAAATTGCAGAAATTTTCCTTATTTTGGGGCAAAATTGCAGAAATTTCACTTATTTCAGAGAAAAAATGCAAAAATTTTTCTTATTTTGGGGCAAAAAAAATGATATTTCCATTATTTTGAGGCAAAAAGGCAGAAATTCACCTTATTTTGGGGTAAAATTTCAGAAATTTCACATATTTCACGGCAAAAAGGCAGAAATTTCTCTTATTTTATGGCAAAATTGCAGAAATTTCACTTATTTCAGAGAAAAAAAGCAAAAATTTTTTTAGTTTGAGGCAAAAAGAAAGAAATTCCCATTATTTTTTGGGAAAAAGGCAGAAATTCACCTTATTTTGGGGTAAAATTGCAGAAATTTCACATATTTCAGGGCAAAAAATAGAAATTTCCCTTATTTTGGGGTAAAATTGCAGAAATTTCACATATTTGAGGGGAAAAAGGCAGAAATTTCTCTTATTTAAGGCAAAATTGCAGAAATTTCACTTATTTCAGAGAAAAAAAGCAAAAATTTTTCCTATTTTCGGGCTAAAATTCAGAAATTCCAATTATTTTGGGGCAAAAGACAGAAATTCACCTTATTTTAGGGTAAAATTGCAGCAATTTCACATATTTCAGGGCAAAAAGGCAGAAATTCCCCTTATTTTGGGGCAAAATTGCAGAAATTTCCTTTACATTGTGGCAAAATTGCAGAAATTTCCTTTATTTGGGGGCTAAATTGCAGAAATTCCCCTAATAGTTGAGCAAAAAGACAGAAATTCTCCTTATTTTGGGGCAAAACTCAGAAATTCCACGTATTTTGGGGCAAAATTCCAGAAATTATTCTTATTTTGGGGCAAAATTGCAGAAATATCCCTTATATTGGGGCAAAATTGCAGAAATTTCACTTATTTCAGAGAAAAAAATCAAAAATTTTTCTCATTTTGGGGCAAAAAAACAGAAATTCCCATTATTTTGGGGCAAAAGGGCAGAAATTCACCTTATTTTGGGGTTAAATTGCAGAAATTTCTCATATTTCAGGGCAAAAAGACAGAAATTTCTCTTATTTTGGGGCAAAATTGCAGAAATTTCACTAATTTTGGGGCAAAAAAGACAGAAATTCCCTTTGTTTTGGGGGAAAAAGACAGAAATTCTACTTAGTTAGAGGCAAAAAGGCAGAAATTCCCCTTATTTTGAAGCAAAAATGAAGAAATTTCCCTTTTTTTATGGCAACAAGTTTTGCATTCCCCTTATTTTCGGGCAAAAAACAGAAAATCCCTGTATTTTGGAGCAAAATTGCAGAAATTCCCCTAATTGTGGGGCCAAAAGGCAGAAATTCCCTATATGTTGGGGCAAAAAGACAAAAATTCTCCTTATTTTGGGGCAAAACTCAGAAATTCCACTTATTTTGGTGCAAAATTCTAGAAATTTCTCTTATTTTGGGGCAAAATTGCCGAAATTTCCTTTATGTTGGGGCAAAATTGCAGAAATTTTACTTATTTCAGGAAAAAAGGCAGAAATTTTCCTTATTTTGGGGCAAAAATGCAGAAATTCTTAATATTTTGTGGCAAAAATGCAGAAATTCCCGTTACTTTGAGGTAAAAAGGCTGAAATTCTCCTTATTTGGGAACAAAAATGGAGAAATTTCCCTTATTTTGGGGCAAAAAGACAGAAAATCCCCTTATTGTGTGGCAAAAAGGCAGAAATTCCCATTATTATAAGGGAAAATGCAGAAATTCACCTTATTTTGGGGTAAAATTACAGAAATTTCACATATTTCAGGGCAAAAAGGCAGAAATTTCCCTCATTTTGGGGCAAAATTGCAGGTATTTCACATATTTTAGGGTAATAAGTCAGAAATTCCCCATATTTTGGGGCAAAATAGACAGAAATTCCCTTTGTTTGGGGGATAAAGACAGAAATTCCACTTATTTAGAGGCAAAAATTGTGAAATTCCCCTTATTTTTGAGCAAAAATAAAGAAATTTCCCTTTTGTATGGCAAAAAGTTATGCATTCCACTTATTTTCGGGCAACAAGACAGAAATTCCTTGTATTTTGGAGCAAAATTGCAGATATTCCACTAATTGATGGGCAAAAAGGAAGGAATTCCCTATATGTTGGGGCAAAAAGACAGAAATTCTCCTTCTTTTGGGGCAAAACTCAGAAATTCCACTTATTTTGGGGCAAAATTCCAGAAATTTCCCGTATTTTGGGGCAAAATTGCAGAAATTTCCCATATTTTAGGGCAAAATTGCAGAAATTTCACTTATTTTAGAGAAAAAAAGCATAAATTTTTCCTATTTTGGGGCTAAAATGCAGAAATTCCACTTATTTTAGGGCAAAAAGGCAGAAATTCACCTTATTTTAGGGTAAAATTGCAGCAATTTCACATATTTCAGGGCAAAAAGGCAGAAATTTCCCTTATTTTGAGGCAAAATTACAGAAATTTCACTTAATTTCGGGCAAAATTGCAGAAATTTCACTTATTTCAGGGAAAAAAGGCAGAAATTTTCCTTATTTTGGGGAAAAAATGAAGAAATTCTTAATATTTTGTGGCAAAAATGCAGAAATTCCTATTATTTTGAGGTAAAAAGGCTGAAATTCCCCTCATTTTGAGGTAAAAAGGCTGAAATTCCCCTTATTTGGGTGCAAAAAGGCAGAAATTTCTCTTATTTTTGGGCAAAAGGAAAGAAATTCCCCTTATTTTGTAGCAAAAAGGCAGAAATTTCTTTTTTTTTCGGCAAAATTGCAGAAATATCACTTATTTCAGGGTATAATTCAAAAATTCCTTTTATTTTGTTGCAAAAAGACAGAAATTCCATTTATTTTTGGGTAAAAAAGGAGAAGTTTCACTTATTTTGAGGTAAAAAGGCAGAAATTCCTCTTATTTTGGGGCAAAAATTAAGAAATTTCCCTTTTTTGTGGAAAAAGATATACATTGCCCTTACTTTCGGGATAAAAAGCAGAAATTCCTCGTATTTTGAAGCATAATTGCAGAAATTCTCATAATTTTCGAGCAAAAAAGCAGAAATTCTCCTTATTTTGGAGCAAAAATATAGAAAATCTCCTTTTTTCGGAAGCAAACAGTCAGAAATTCCCCTTATTTTGGGGCAAAATTGCAGAAATTTCCTTTACATTGGGGCAAAATTGCAGAAATTTCCCTTATTTTGGGGCAAAATTGCACAAATTCCCCTAATTGTTGGGCAAAAATGCAGAAATTCCCTATATGTTGGGGCAAAAAGACAGAAATTCTCCTTATTTTGGGGCAAAACTCAGAAATTCCACGTATTTTGGGGCAAAATTCCAGAAATTTACCTTATTTTGGAGCAAAATTGCAGAAATTCCCCTTATTTTGGGGCAAAATTACAGAAATTTCCTTTACATTGGGGCAAAATTGCAGAAATTCCCCTTATTTTGGGGCAAAATTGCAGAAATTTCCTTTACATTGGGGCAAAATTGCAGAAATTTCCCTTATTTTGGGGCAAAATTGCAGAAATTCCCCTAATTGTTTGGCAAAAAGACAGAAATTCTCCTTATTTTGGGGCATAACTCAGAAATTCCACATATTTTGGGGCAAAATTCCAGAAATTTCCCTTTTTTTGAGGCAAAATTGCAGAAATTTCCCATATTTCAGAGAAAAAAAGCAAAAATTTTTCTTATTTTGGGGCAAAAAAACAGAAATTCCCATTATTTTGGGGCAAAAAGGCAGAAATTCACCTTATTTTGAAGTAAAATTGCAGAAATTTCATATATTTCAGGGCAAAAAGAGAGAAATTTCCCTTATTTTGGGGTAAAATTGCAGAAATTTCACTAATTTTGGGGCAAAAAAGCCAGAAATTCCCTTTGTTTTGGGGGAAAAAGACAGAAATTCCACTTAGTTAGAGGGAAAAAGGCAGAAATTCCCCTTATTTTGGAGCAAAAATGAAGAAATTTCCCTTTTTTTATGGCAACAATTTTGCATTCCCCTATTTTCGGGCAAAAGGACAGAAAATCCCTGTATTTTGGAGCAAAATTGCAGAAATTCCCCTAATTGTGAGGCAAAAAGGCAGAAATTCCCTATATGTTGGGGCAAAAAGACAAAAATTCTCCTTATTTTGGGGCAAAACTCAGAAATTCCACTTATTTTGGTGCAAAATTCCAAAAATTTTCCTTATTTTGGGGCAAAATTGCCAAAATTTCCTTTATTTTGTGGCAAAATTGCAGAAATTTCACTTATTTTAGAGAAAAAAAGCAAAAATTTTTCTTATTTTGGGGCAAAAAGGCATAAATTCCCATTATTTTGGGTCAAAAATGCAAAAATTCACTTTTTTGGGGGTAAAATTGCAGAAATTTCACATATTCAAGGCAAAAAGGCAGAAATTTCCCTTATTTCGGGCAAAATTGCAGAAATTTCACTTATTTTGGGGCAAAATTGCAGAAATTTCACTTATTTCAGGAAAAAAGGCAGAAATTTTCCTTATTTTTTTGGGCAAAAATGCAGAAATTCTTAATATTTTGTGGCAAAAATGCAGAAATTCCCCTTACTTTGAGGTAAAAAGGCTGAAATTCCCCATATTTGGGAACAAAAATGGAGAAATTTCCCTTATTTTGGGGCAAAAAGACAGAAAATCCCCTTATTTTGTGACAAAAAGGCAGAAATTCCCATTATTTTGGGGGAAAAGGCAGAAATTCACCTTATTTTGGGGTAAAATTGCAGAAATTTCACATATTTCAGGGCAAAAAGGCAGAAATTTCTCTTATTTTAGGGCAAAATTGCAGAAATTTCACTTATTTCAGAGAAAAAAAGCAAAATTTTTTTTATTTTTGGGCAAAAAAACAGAAATTCCCATTATTTTGAGGGAAAATTACAAAAATTTCACATATTTCAGGGCAAAAAGGCAGAAATTTCCCTTATTTTGGGTCAAAATTGCAGATATTTCACTTATTTTAGGGTATAAGTCAGAAATTCTTTTTATTTTGGGGCAAAAAAGACAGAAATTCCCTTTGTTTGTGGGAAAAAGACAGAAATTCCACTTATATAGAGGCAAAAATGCTGAAATTCCCCTTATTTTGGAGCAAAAATAAAAAAATTTCCCTTTTTTATGGCAAAAAGTTATGCATTCCACTTATTTTCGGGCAACAAGACAGAAATTACTTGCATTTTGGAGCAAAATTGCAGAAATTCCCCTAATTGTGGGGCAAAAAGGCAGAAATTCTCTATATTTTGGGGCAAAAAGACAGAAATTCTCCTTCTTTTGGGACAAAACTCAGAAATTCCACTTATTTTGCGGCAAAATTCCAGAAATTTCTCTTATTTTGGGGCATAATTGCAGAAATTTCCCTTATTTTAGGGCAAAATTGCAGAAATTTCACTTATTTCAGAGAAAAAAACAAAATTTTTCCTGTTTTGGGGCTAAAATGCAGAAATTCCACTTATTTTAGGGCAAAAAGGCAGAAATTCACCTTATTTTAGGGTAAAATTGCAGCAATTTCACACAAATCAGGGCCAAAAGGCAGAAATTTTTCTTATTTTGGGGCAAAATTGCAGAAATTTCACTTATTTTGGGGCAAAATTGCAGAAATTTTACTTATTTCAGGGAATAAAGGCAGAAATTTTCCTTATTTTGGGGAAAAAATTAAGAAATTCTTAATATTTTGTGGCAAAAATGCAGAAATTCCCCTTATTTTGAGGTAAAAAGGCTGAAATTCCCCTTATTTTGAGGTAAAAAGGCTGAAATTCCCCTTATTTGGGTTCAAAAAGGCAGAAATTTCTCTAATTTGGGGGAAAAAGACAGAAATTCTCCTTATTTTGTAGCAAAAAGGCAGAAATTTCTTTTATTTTGGGGAAAATTGCAGAAATATCACTTATTTCAGGGTATAATTCAAAAATTCCTTTTATTTTGTTGCAAAAAGACAGAAATTCCATTTATTTTTGGGTAAAAAAGGAGAAATTTCACTTATTTTGAGGTAAAAAGGCAGAAATTCCTCTTATTTTGGGGCAAAAATTAAGAAATTTCACTTTTTTGTGGAAAAAGGTATACATTCCCCTTACTTTCGGGATAAAAAGCAGAAATTCCCCGTATTTTGAAGCATAATTGCAGAAATTCTCATAATTTTCGGGCAAAAAAGCAGAAATTCTCCTTATTTTTGAGCAAAAATACAGAAAATCTCCTTTTATCGGAAGCAAACAGTCAGAAATTCCCCTTATTTTGGGGCAAAATTGCAGAAATTTCCTTTACATTGGGGCAAAATTGCAGAAATTTCCCTTATTTTGGGGCAAAATTGCAGAAATTCCCCTAATTGTTGGGCAAAAAGGCAGAAATTCCCTATATGTTGGGGCAAAAAGACAGAAATTCTCCTTATTTTGGGGCAAAACTCAGAAATTCCATGTATTTTGGGGAAAAATTCCAGAAATTTCCCTTATTTTGGGGCAAAATTGCAGAAATTTCACTTATTTCAGAGAAAAAAAGCAAAAATTTTTCTTATTTTGGGTCAAAAAAACAGAAATTCTTATTATTTTGCGGCAAAAAGGCAGAAATTCACCTTATTTTGGGGTAAAGTTGCAGAAATTTCACATATTTCAGGGCAAGAAGGCAGAAATTTCTCTTATTTTAGGGCAAAATTGCAGAAATTTCACTTATTTCAGAGAAAAAAAGCAAAAATTTTTTTATTTTGGGGCAAAAAGGCAGAAATTCCCATTATTTTGTGGGAAAAAGGCAGAAATTCACCTTATTTTGGGATAAAATTGCAGAAATTTCACATATTTCAGGGCAAAATGGCAGAAATTTCCCTTATTTTGGGGCAAAATTGCAGAAATTTCACTAATTTTGGGGCAAAAAA
Organism: Micromys minutus; assembly: GCF_963924665.1. NCBI lineage: Eukaryota > Metazoa > Chordata > Mammalia > Rodentia > Muridae > Micromys > Micromys minutus. The sequence continues at coordinate 2,184,784 of NW_027667830.1, read as the reverse complement.
GACAGAAATTCTTTTTGTTTTGGGGGAAAAATACAGAAATTCCACTTAGTTAGAGGCAAAAAGGCAGAAATTCCCCTTATTTTGTAGCAAAAATGAAGAAATTTCCCTTTTTTTATGGCAACAAGTTTTGCATTCCCCTTATTTTCGGGCAAAAAGACAGAAATTCCCTGTATTTTGGAGCAAAATTGCAGAAATTTCCCTAATTGTGGGGCAAAAAGGCAGAAATTCCCTATATGTTGGGGCAAAAAGACAAAAATTCTCCTTATTTTGGGGCAAAACTCAGAAATTCCACTTATTTTGGTGCAAAATTCCAGAAATTTCCCTTATTTTGGGGCAAAATTGCCGAAATTTCCTTTATTTTGGGGCAAAATTGCAGAAATTTCACTTATTTTAGAGAAAAAAAGCAAAAATTTTTCTTATTTTGGGGCAAAAAAACAGAAATTCCCATTATTTTGGGGCAAAAAGGCAGAAATTCACTTTTTTGGGGGAAAATTGCAGAAATTTCACATATTTCAGGGCAAAAAGCCAGAAATTTCCCTTATTTTTGGGCAAAATTGCAGAAATTTCACTTATTTTGGGGCAAAATTGCAGAAATTTCACTTATTTCAGGGAAAAAAGGCAGAAATTTTCCTTATTTTGCGGAAAAATTAAAAAATTCTTAATATTTTGTAGCAAAAATGCAGAAATTTCCCTTATTTTGAGGTTTTAGGCTGAAATTCCCCTCATTTTGAGGTAAAAAGGCTGAAATTCCCCTTATTTTGAGGTAAAAAGGCTGAAATTCCCCTTACTTGGGTGCAGAAAGGCAGAAATTTCTCTTATTTTGGGGCAAAAAGACAAAAATTCCCCTTATTTTGTAGCAAAAAGGCAGAAATTTTTATTATTTTTTGGGCAAAATTGTAGAAATATCACTTATTTAATGGTATAATTAAAAAATTCCCTTTATTTTGTTGCAAAAAGACAGAAATTCCATTTATTTTAGGGTAAAAAAGGAGAAATTTCACTTATTTTGAGGTAAAAAGGCAGAAATTCCTCTTATTTTGGGGCAAAAATTAAGAAATTTCCCTTTTTTTGTGGAAAAAGGTATACATTCCCCTTACTTTAGGGATAAAAAGCAGAAATTCCCCGTATTTTGAAGCATAATTGCAGAAATTCTCATAATTTTCGGGCAAAAAAGCAGAAATTCTCTTTATTTTGGAGCAAAAATACAGAAAATCTCCTTTTTTCGAAAGCAAAGAGTCAGAAATTCCCCTTATTTTGGAGAAAAATTGCAGAAATTTTCTTTACATTGGGGCAAAATTGCAGAAATTTCGCTTATTTTGGGGCAAAATTGCAGAAATTTCCCTAATTGTTGGGAAAAAGGCAGAAATTTTTTATATGTTGGGGCGAAAAAACAGAAATTCTCTTTATTTTGGCGCAAAACTCAGAAATTCCACGTATTTTGGGGCAAAATTCCAGAAATTTCCCTTATCTTGGGGCAAAATTGCAGAAATTTCCCTTATTTTGGGGCAAAATTGCAGAAATTTCACTTATTTCAGAGAAAAAAGCAAAAATTTTTCTTATTTTAGGGCAAAAAAACAGAAATTCCCATTATTTTGGGGCAAAAAGGCAGAAATTCACCTTATTTTGGGGTAAAATTGCAAAAATTTCACAAATTTCAGGGCAAAAAGGCAGAAATTTCCCTTATTTTCGGGCAAAATTGCAGAAATTTTACTTATTTTGGGGCAAAATTGCAGAAATTTCACTTATTTCAGGAAAAAAGGCAGAAATTTTCCTTATTTTGGGGCAAAAATGCAGAAATTCTTAATATTTTGTGGCAAAAATGCAGAAATTCCCCTTACTTTGAGGTAAAAAGGCTGAAATTCCCCTTATTTGGGGGCAAAAAGGCAGAAATTTCCCTTATTTTGGGGCAAAAAGACAGAAATTCCCCTTATTTTGTGGCAAAAAGTCAGAAATTTCTTTTTTGGGGGGGCAAAATTGCAGAAATATCACTTTTTTCAGGGCATAATTCAAAAATTCCTTATATTTTGGGGCAAAAAGACGAAAATTCCATTTATTTTTGGGTAAAAAGGGAGAAATTTCACTTATTTTGAGGTAAAAAGGCAGAAATTCCTCTTATTTTGGGGCAAAATGAAGAAATTACCCTTTTTTGTTGCAAAAGGTATACATTCCCCTTACTTTCGTGATTAAAAGCAGAAATTCCCCGTATTTTGAAGCAAAACTGCCGAAATTCTCATTATTTTCGGGCAAAAAAGCAGAAATTCTCCTTATTTTGGGGCAAAAAGACAGAAAATCTCCTTTTTTTGAGAGCAAACAGTCAGAAATTACCATTATTTTGGGTCAAAATTGCAGAAATTTTCTTTACATTGGGGCAAAATTGCAGAAATTTTCTTATTTTGGGGCAAAATTGCAGAAATTTCATTTATTTCAGGGTAATATGTCAGAAATTCTTTCTATTTGGGGCAAAAAGGACAGAAATTCCCTTTCTTTTGGGAGAAAAAGACAGAAATTCCACTTATTTAGAGGCAAAAAGGCAGAAATTCCCTTTATTTTGAAGCAAAAATGAAGAAATTTCCCTTTTTATGGCAAAAAGGTATGCATTCCCATTATTTTTGGGCAAAAAGGCAGAAATTCCCCGTATTTTGGAGCAAAATTGCAGAAATTCCCCTAATTTTGGGACAAAAGGCAGAAATTCCCTTTATTTTGGGGCAAAAATCAGAAATTCCCCTTATTTTGGGGCAAAATTCAAGAAATTTCCTTTATTTTGGGGCAAAATTGCAGGAATTTACCTTTTTTGGGGGCAAAATTGCAGAAATTTCATTATTTTCAGGTAAAAAGGCTGAAATTTCCTTTATTTTGAGGCAAAAAGTGAGAAATTCCCTCTATTTTGGGGCAAAATTGCAGACATTTCACTTATTATAGGGAAAAATTGCAGAAATTTCTCTTATTTTAGGGCAAAATTGCAGAAATTTCACTTATTTCAGAGAAAAAAAGCAAAAATTTTTTTATTTTGGGGCAAAAAGGCAGAAATTCCCATTATTTTGTGGGAAAAAGGCAGAAATTCACCTTATTTTGGGATAAAATTGCAGAAATTTCACATATTTCAGGGCAAAATGGCAGAAATTTCCCTTATTTTGGGGCAAAATTGCAGAAATTTCACTAATTTTGGGGCAAAAAAGACAGAAATTCTTTTTGTTTTGGGGGAAAAATACAGAAATTCCACTTAGTTAGAGGCAAAAAGCAGAAATTCCCCTTATTTTGTAGCAAAAATGAAGAAATTTCCCTTTTTTTATGGCAACAAGTTTTGCATTCCCCTTATTTTCGGGCAAAAAGACAGAAATTCCCTGTATTTTGGAGCAAAATTGCAGAAATTTCCCTAATTGTGGGGCAAAAAGGCAGAAATTCCCTATATGTTGGGGCAAAAAGACAAAAATTCTCCTTATTTTGGGGCAAAACTCAGAAATTCCACTTATTTTGGTGCAAAATTCCAGAAATTTCCCTTATTTTGGGGCAAAATTGCCGAAATTTCCTTTATTTTGGGGCAAAATTGCAGAAATTTCACTTATTTTAGAGAAAAAAAGCAAAAATTTTTCTTATTTTGGGGCAAAAAAACAGAAATTCCCATTATTTTGGGGCAAAAAGGCAGAAATTCACTTTTTTGGGGGAAAATTGCAGAAATTTCACATATTTCAGGGCAAAAAGCCAGAAATTTCCCTTATTTTTGGGCAAAATTGCAGAAATTTCACTTATTTTGGGGCAAAATTGCAGAAATTTCACTTATTTCAGGGAAAAAAGGCAGAAATTTTCCTTATTTTGCGGAAAAATTAAAAAATTCTTAATATTTTGTAGCAAAAATGCAGAAATTTCCCTTATTTTGAGGTTTTAGGCTGAAATTCCCCTCATTTTGAGGTAAAAAGGCTGAAATTCCCCTTATTTTGAGGTAAAAAGGCTGAAATTCCCCTTACTTGGGTGCAGAAAGGCAGAAATTTCTCTTATTTTGGGGCAAAAAGACAAAAATTCCCCTTATTTTGTAGCAAAAAGGCAGAAATTTTTATTATTTTTTGGGCAAAATTGTAGAAATATCACTTATTTAATGGTATAATTAAAAAATTCCCTTTATTTTGTTGCAAAAAGACAGAAATTCCATTTATTTTAGGGTAAAAAAGGAGAAATTTCACTTATTTTGAGGTAAAAAGGCAGAAATTCCTCTTATTTTGGGGCAAAAATTAAGAAATTTCCCTTTTTTTGTGGAAAAAGGTATACATTCCCCTTACTTTAGGGATAAAAAGCAGAAATTCCCCGTATTTTGAAGCATAATTGCAGAAATTCTCATAATTTTCGGGCAAAAAAGCAGAAATTCTCTTTATTTTGGAGCAAAAATACAGAAAATCTCCTTTTTTCGAAAGCAAAGAGTCAGAAATTCCCCTTATTTTGGAGAAAAATTGCAGAAATTTTCTTTACATTGGGGCAAAATTGCAGAAATTTCGCTTATTTTGGGGCAAAATTGCAGAAATTTCCCTAATTGTTGGGAAAAAGGCAGAAATTTTTTATATGTTGGGGCGAAAAAACAGAAATTCTCTTTATTTTGGCGCAAAACTCAGAAATTCCACGTATTTTGGGGCAAAATTCCAGAAATTTCCCTTATCTTGGGGCAAAATTGCAGAAATTTCCCTTATTTTGGGGCAAAATTGCAGAAATTTCACTTATTTCAGAGAAAAAAGCAAAAATTTTTCTTATTTTAGGGCAAAAAAACAGAAATTCCCATTATTTTGGGGCAAAAAGGCAGAAATTCACCTTATTTTGGGGTAAAATTGCAAAAATTTCACAAATTTCAGGGCAAAAAGGCAGAAATTTCCCTTATTTTCGGGCAAAATTGCAGAAATTTTACTTATTTTGGGGCAAAATTGCAGAAATTTCACTTATTTCAGGAAAAAAGGCAGAAATTTTCCTTATTTTGGGGCAAAAATGCAGAAATTCTTAATATTTTGTGGCAAAAATGCAGAAATTCCCCTTACTTTGAGGTAAAAAGGCTGAAATTCCCCTTATTTGGGGGCAAAAAGGCAGAAATTTCCCTTATTTTGGGGCAAAAAGACAGAAATTCCCCTTATTTTGTGGCAAAAAGTCAGAAATTTCTTTTTTGGGGGGGCAAAATTGCAGAAATATCACTTTTTTCAGGGCATAATTCAAAAATTCCTTATATTTTGGGGCAAAAAGACGAAAATTCCATTTATTTTTGGGTAAAAAGGGAGAAATTTCACTTATTTTGAGGTAAAAAGGCAGAAATTCCTCTTATTTTGGGGCAAAATGAAGAAATTACCCTTTTTTGTTGCAAAAGGTATACATTCCCCTTACTTTCGTGATTAAAAGCAGAAATTCCCCGTATTTTGAAGCAAAACTGCCGAAATTCTCATTATTTTCGGGCAAAAAAGCAGAAATTCTCCTTATTTTGGGGCAAAAAGACAGAAAATCTCCTTTTTTTGAGAGCAAACAGTCAGAAATTACCATTATTTTGGGTCAAAATTGCAGAAATTTTCTTTACATTGGGGCAAAATTGCAGAAATTTTCTTATTTTGGGGCAAAATTGCAGAAATTTCATTTATTTCAGGGTAATATGTCAGAAATTCTTTCTATTTGGGGCAAAAAGGACAGAAATTCCCTTTCTTTTGGGAGAAAAAGACAGAAATTCCACTTATTTAGAGGCAAAAAGGCAGAAATTCCCTTTATTTTGAAGCAAAAATGAAGAAATTTCCCTTTTTATGGCAAAAAGGTATGCATTCCCATTATTTTTGGGCAAAAAGGCAGAAATTCCCCGTATTTTGGAGCAAAATTGCAGAAATTCCCCTAATTTTGGGACAAAAGGCAGAAATTCCCTTTATTTTGGGGCAAAAATCAGAAATTCCCCTTATTTTGGGGCAAAATTCAAGAAATTTCCTTTATTTTGGGGCAAAATTGCAGGAATTTACCTTTTTTGGGGGCAAAATTGCAGAAATTTCATTATTTTCAGGTAAAAAGGCTGAAATTTCCTTTATTTTGAGGCAAAAAGTGAGAAATTCCCTCTATTTTGGGGCAAAATTGCAGACATTTCACTTATTATAGGGAAAAATTGCAGAAATTTCTCTTATTTTAGGGCAAAATTGCAGAAATTTCACTTATTTCAGAGAAAAAAAGCAAAAATTTTTTTATTTTGGGGCAAAAAGGCAGAAATTCCCATTATTTTGGGGGAAAAGGGCAGAAATTCACCTTATTTTGGGGTAAAATTGCAGAAATTTCACATATTTCAGGGCAAAAAGGCAGAAATTTCCTTTATTTTGGGGCAAAATTGCAGATATTTCACATATTTTAGGGTAATAAGTCAGAAATTCCCCTTATTTTGGGGCAAAAAAGACAGAAATTCCCTTTGTTTGTGTAAAAAAGACAGAAATTCCACTTATTTAGAGGCAAAAAAGCTGAAATTCCCCTTATTTTGGAGCAAAAATGAAGATATTTCTCTTTTTTATGGCAAAAAGTTATGCATTCCACTTATTTTCGGGCAACAAGAGAGAAATTCCTTGCATTTTGGAGCAAAATTGCAGAAATTCCCCTAATTGTGGGGCAAAAAGGCAGAAATTCCCTATATGTTGGGGCAAAAAGACAGATATTGTCGTTCTTTTGGGGCAAAACTCAGAAATTCCACTTATTATGGGGCAAAATTCCAGAAATTTCCCTTATTTTGGGGCAAAATTCCAGAAATTTCCCTTATTTTAGTGCAAAATTGCAGAAATTTCACTTATTTCAGAGAAAAAAAGCAAAAATTTTTCTTATTTTGGGGCTAAAAGGCAGAAATTCCAATTATTTTGGGGCAAAAATGCAGAAATTCACCTTATTTTAGGGTAAAATTGCAGAAATTTCACATATTTCAGGGCAAAAAGGCAGAAATTTCCCTTATTTTGGGACAAAATTGCAGACATTTCACTTATTTTGGGGCAAAATTGCAGAAATTTCACTTATTTCATGGAAAAAAGGCAGAAATTTTCCTTATTTTGGGGAAAAATTAAGAAATTCTTAATATTTTGTGGCAAAAATGCAGAAATTCCCCTTATTTTGATGTTAAAAGGCTTAAATTCCCCTTATTTTGAGGTAAAAAGTCTGAAATTCCACTTATTTTGAGGTAAAAATGCTTAAATTCCCCTTACTTGGGTGCAAAAGGCAGAAATTTCTCCTATTTTGGGGCAAAACTCAGAAATTCCACTTATTTTGAAGCAAAATTCCAGAAATTTCCCTTATTTTGGGGCAAAATTGCAGAAATTTCCCTTATTTTAGGGCAAAATTGCAGAAATTTCACTTATTTCAGAGAAAAAAAGCAAAAATTTTTCCTATTTTGGGGCTAAAATGAAGAAATTCCAATTATTTTCGGGCTAAAAGGCAGAAATTAACCTTATTTTAGGGTAAAATTGCAACAATTTCACATATTTCAGGGCAAAAAGCAGAAATTTCCCTTATTTTGGGGGAAAATAGCAGAAATTTCACTTATTTGGGGGAAAGTTGCAGAAATTTCACTTATTTCAGGGAAAAAAGGCAGAAATTTTCCTTATTTTGGGGAATCAATTAAGAAATTCTTAATATTTTGTGGCAAAAATGCAGAATTTCCCTTTATTTTGAGGTAAAAAGGCTGAAATTCCCCTTATTTTGAGGTAAAAAGTCTGAAATTCCCCTTATTTGGGGGCAAAAAGGCAGAAATTTCTCTTATTTTGGGGCAAAAAGACAGAAATTCCCCTTATTTTGTAGCAAAAAGGCAGAAATTTCTTTTATTTTGGGGCAAAATTGCAGAAATATCACTTATTTCAGGGTATAATTCAAAAATTCCTTTTATTTTGTTGCAAAAAGACAGAAATTCCATTTATTTTTGGGTAAAAAAGGAGAAATTTCACTTATTTTGAGGTAAAAAGGCAGAAATTCCTCTTATTTTGGGGCAAAAATTAAGAAATTTCCCTTTTTTGTGGAAAAAGGTATACATTCCCCTTACTTTCGGGATAAAAAGCAGAAATTCCCCGTATTTTGAAGCATAATTGCAGAAAAATCTCATAATTTTCTTGCAATAAAAGCAGAAATTCTACATATTTTGGAGCAAAAATACAGAAAATCTCCTTTTTTCGGGAGCAAACTGTCAGAAATTCCCTTTATTTTGGGGCAAAATTGCAGAAATTTCCTTTACATTGGGGCAAAATTGCAGAAATTTCCCTTATTTTGGGGCAAAATTTCAGAAATTCCCCTAATTGTTGGGCAAAAAGGCAGAAATTTCCTATATGTTGGGGCAAAAAGACAGAAATTCTCCTTATTTTGGGGCAAAACTCAGAAATTCCACGTATTTTGGGGCAAAATTCCAGAAATTTCCCTTATTTTGGGGCAAAATTGCAGAAATTTTCCTTATTTTGGGGCAAAATTGCAGAAATTTAACTTATTTCAGAGAAAAAAAGCAAAAATTTTTCTTATTTTGGGGCAAAAAAACAGAAATTCCCATTATTTTGGGGCAAAAAGGCAGAAATTCACCTTATTTTGAAGTAAAATTGCAGAAATTTCACATATTTCAGGGCAAAAAGACAGAAATTTCCCTTATTTTGGGGCAAAATTGCAGAAATTTCACTAATTTTGGGGCAAAAAAGACAGAAATTCTTTTTGTTTTGGGGGAAAAAGACAGAAATTCCACTTAGTTAGAGGCAAAAAGACAGAGATTCCCTGTATTTTGGAGCAAAATTGCAGAAATTTCCCTAATTGTGGGGCAAAAAGGCAGAAATTCCCTATATGTTGGGGCAAAAAGACAAAAATTCTCCTTATTTTGGGGCAAAACTCAGAAATTCCACTTATTTTGGTGCAAAATTCCAGAAATTTCCCTTATTTTGGGGCAAAATTGCTGAAATTTCCTTTATTTTGGGGCAAAATTGCAGAAATTTCACTTATTTTAGAGAAAAAAAGCAAAAATTTTTCTTATTTTGGGGCAAAAAAACAGAAATTCCCATTATTTTGGGGCAAAAAGGCAGAAATTCACTTTTTTGGGGGAAAATTGCAGAAATTTCACATATTTCAGGGCAAAAAGCCAGAAATTTCCCTTATTTTTGGGCAAAATTGCAGAAATTTCACTTATTTTGGGGCAAAATTGCAGAATTTTCACTTATTTCAGGGAAAAAAGGCAGAAATTTTCCTTATTTTGCGGAAAAATTAAAAAATTTTTAATATTTTGTAGCAAAAATGCAGAAATTTCCCTTATTTTGAGGTTTTAGGTTGAAATTCCCCTCATTTTGAGGTAAAATGCTGAAATTCCCCTTATTTTGAGGTAAAAAGGCTGAAATTCCCCTTACTTGGGTGCAGAAAGGCAGAAATTTCTCTTATTTTGGGGCAAAAAGACAAAAATTCCCCTTATATTGTAGCAAAAAGGCAGAAATTTTTATTATTTTTTGGGCAAAATTGTAGAAATATCACTTATTTAATGGTATAATTAAAAAATTCCCTTTATTTTGCTGTAAAAAGACAGAAATTCCATTTATTTTTGGGTAAAAAAGGAGAAATTTCACTTATTTTGAGGTAAAAAGGCAGAAATTCCTCTTATTTTGGGGCAAAAATTAAGAAATTTCCATTTTTGTGGAAAAAGGTATACATTCCCCTTACTTTAGGGATAAAAAGCAGAAATTCCCCGTATTTTGAAGCATAATTGCAGAAATTCTCATAATTTTCGGGCAAAAAAGCAGAAATTCTCTTTATTTTGGAGCAAAAATACAGAAAATCTCCTTTTTTCGAAAGCAAAGAGTCAGAAATTCCCCTTATTTTGGAGAAAAATTGCAGAAATTTCCTTTACATTGGGGCAAAATTGCAGAAATTTCGCTTATTTTGGGGCAAAATTGCAGAAATTTCCCTAATTGTTGGGAAAAAGGCAGAAATTTTCTATATGTTGGGGCAAAAAAACAGAAATTCTCTTTATTTTGGCGCAAAACTTAGAAATTCCACGTATTTTGGGGCAAAATTCCAGAAATGTCCCTTATCTTGGGGCAAAATTGCAGAAATTTCCCTTATTTCAGAGAAAAAAGCAAAAATTTTTCTTATTTTAGGGCAAAAAAACAGAAATTCCCATTATTTTGGGGCAAAAAGGCAGAAATTCACCTTATTTTGGGGTAAAATTGCAAAAATTTCACAAATTTTAGGGCAAAAAGGCAGAAATTTCCCTTGTTTTCGGGCAAAATTGCAGAAATTTTACTTATTTTGGGGCAAAATTGCAGAAATTTCACTTATTTCAGGAAAAAAGGCAGAAATTTTCCTTATTTTGGGGCAAAAATGCAGAAATTCTTAATATTTTGTGGCAAAAATGCAGAAATTCCCCTTACTTTGAGGTAAAAAGGCTGAAATTTTCCTTATTTGGGGGCAAAAAGGCAGAAATTTCCCTTATTTTGGGGCAAAAAGACAGAAATTCCCCTTATTTTGTGGCAAAAAGTCAGAAATTTCTTTTTTGGGGGGGCAAAATTGCAGAAATATCACTTTTTTCAGGGCATAATTCAAAAATTCCTTATATTTTGGGGCAAAAAGTCGAAAATTCCATTTATTTTTGGGTAAAAAGGGAGAAATTTCACTTATTTTGAGGTAAAAAGGCAGAAATTCCTCTTATTTTGGGGCAAAAATGAAGAAATTACCCTTTTTTGTTGCAAAAGGTATACATTCCCCTTACTTTCGTGATTAAAAGCAGAAATTCCCCGTATTTTGAAGCAAAACTGCAGAAATTCTCATTATTTTCGGGCAAAAAAGCAGAAATTCTCCTTATTTTGGGGCAAAAAGACAGAAAATCTCCTTTTTTTGAGAGCAAACAGTCAGAAATTACCATTATTTTGGGTCAAAATTGCAGAAATTTTCTTTACATTGGGGCAAAATTGCAGAAATTTTCTTATTTTGGGGCAAAATTGAAGAAATTTCATTTATTTCAGGGTAATATGTCAGAAATTCTTTCTATTTGGGGCAAAAAAGGCAGAAATTCCCTTTCTTTTGGGAGAAAAACACAGAAATTCCACTTATTTAGAGGCAAAAAGGCAGAAATTCCCTTTATTTTGAAGCAAAAATGAAGAAATTTCCCTTTTTATGGCAAAAAGGTATGCATTCTCATTATTTTTGGGCAAAAAGGCAGAAATTCCCCGTATTTTGTAGTAAAATTGCAGAAATTCCCCTAATTTTGGGACAAAAGGCAGAAATTCCCTTTATTTTGGGGCAAAAATCAGAAATTCCCCTTATTTTGGGGCAAAATTCAAGAAATTTCCTTTATTTTGGGGCAAAATTGCAGGAATTTACCTTTTTTTGGGGCAAAATTGCAGAAATTTCATTATTTTCAGGTAAAAAGGCTGAAATTTCCTTTATTTTGAGGCAAAAAGTGAGAAATTCCCTCTATTTTGGAGGAAAATTGCAGACATTTCACTTATTATAGGGAAAAATTGCAGAAATTTCTCTTATTTTAGGGCAAAATTGCAGAAATTTCACTTATTTCAGAGAAAAAAAGCAAAATTTTTTTTATTTTGGGGCAAAAAGGCAGAAATTCCCATTATTTTGGGGGAAAAAGGCAGAAATTCACCTTATTTTGGGGTAAAATTGCAGAAATTTCACATATTTCAGGGCAAAAAGGCAGAAATTTCCTTTATTTTGGGGCAAAATTGCAGATATTTCACATATTTTAGGGTAATAAGTCAGAAATTCCCCTTATTTTGCGGCAAAAAAGACAGAAATTCCCTTTGTTTGTGTAAAAAAGACAGAAATTCCACTTATTTAGAGGCAAAAAGGCTGAAATTCCCCTTATTTTGGAGCAAAAATGAAGATATTTTTCTTTTTTATGGCAAAAAGTTATGCATTCCACTTATTTTCGGGCAACAAGACAGAAATTCCTTGCTTTTTGGAGCAAAATTCAGAAATTCCCCTAATTGTGGGGCAAAAAGGCAGAAATTCCCTATATGTTGGGGCAAAAAGACAGATATTGTCGTTCTTTTGGGGCAAAACTCAGAAATTCCACTTATTTTGGGGCAAAATTCCAGAAATTTCCCTTATTTTGGGGCAAAATTGCAGAAATTTCCCTTATTTTAGGGCAAAATTGCAGAAATTTCACTTATTTCAGAGAAAAAAAGCAAAAATTTTTCTTATTTTGGGGCTAAAAGGCAGAAATTCCAATTATTTTGGGGCAAAAATGCAGAAATTCACCTTATTTTAGGGTAAAATTGCAGAAATTTCACATATTTCAGGGCAAAAAGGCAGAAATTTCCCTTATTTTGGGGCAAAATTGCAGACATTTCACTTATTTTGGGGCAAAATTGCAGAAATTTCAATTATTTCATGGAAAAAAGGCAGAAATTTTCCTTATTTTGGGGAAAAATTAAGAAATTCTTAATATTTTGTGGCAAAAATGCAGAAATTCCCCTTATTTTGATGTTAAAAAGCTTAAATTCCCCTTATTTTGAGGTAAAAAGTCTGAAATTCCACGTATTTTGAGGTAAAAATGCTGAAATTCCCCTTACTTGGGTGCAAAAAGGCAGAAATTTCTCCAATTTTGGGGCAAAATTGCAGAAATATCACTTATTTCAGGGTATAATTCAAAAATTCCTTTTATTTTGTTGCAAAAAGACAGAAATTCCATTTATTTTTGGGTAAAAAAGGAGAAATTTCACTTATTTTGAGGTAAAAAGGCAAAAATTCCTCTTATTTTGGGGCAAAAATTAAGAAATTTCCCTTTTTTGTGGAAAAAGGTATACATTCCCCTTACTTTCGGGATAAAAAGCAGAAATTCCCCGTATTTTGAAGCATAATTGCAGAAATTCTCATAATTTTCGGGCAATAAAAGCAGAAATTCTCCTCATTTTGGAGCAAAAATACAGAAAATCTCCTTTTTTCGGGAGCAAACAGTCAGAAATTCCCCTTATTTTGGGGCAAAATTGCAGAAATTTCCTTTACATTGGGGTAAAATTGCAGAAATTTCCCTTATTTTGGGGCAAAATTTCAGAAATTCCCCTAATTGTTGGGCAAAAAGGCAGAAATTTCCTATATGTTGGGGCAAAAAGACAGAAATTCTCTTTATTTTGGCGCAAAACTCAGAAATTCCACGTATTTTGGAGCAAAATTCCAGAAATTTCCCTTATCTTGGGGCAAAATTGCAGAAATTTCCCTTATTTTGGGGCAAAATTGAAAAAATTTCAATTATTTCAGAGAAAAAAGCAAAAATTTTTCTTATTTTAGGGCCAAAAAACAGAAATTCCCAATATTTTGGAGCAAAAAGGCAAAAATTCACCTTATTTTGGGGTAAAATTGCAAAAATTTCACAAATTTTAGGGCAAAAAGGCAGAAATTTCCCTTGTTTTCGGGCAAAATTGCAGAAATTTCACTTATTTTGGGGCAAAATTGCAGAAATTTCACTTATTTCAGGAAAAAAGGCAGAAATTTTCCTTATTTTGGGGCAAAAATGCAGAAATTCTTAATATTTTGTGGCAAAAATGCAGAAATTCCCCTTACTTTGAGGTAAAAAGGCTGAAATTTTCCTTATTTGGGGGCAAAAAGGCAGAAATTTCCCTTATTTTGGGGCAAAAAGACAGAAATTCCCCTTATTTTGTGGCAAAAAGTCAGAAATTTCTTTTTTGGGGGGGCAAAATTGCAGAAATATCACTTTTTTCAGGGCATAATTCAAAAATTCCTTATATTTTGGGGCAAAAAGTCGAAAATTCCATTTATTTTTGGGTAAAAAGGGAGAAATTTCACTTATTTTGAGGTAAAAAGGCAGAAATTCCTCTTATTTTGGGGCAAAAATGAAGAAATTACCCTTTTTTGTTGCAAAAGGTATACATTCCCCTTACTTTCGTGATTAAAAGCAGAAATTCCCCGTATTTTGAAGCAAAACTGCAGAAATTCTCATTATTTTCGGGCAAAAAAGCAGAAATTCTCCTTATTTTGGGGCAAAAAGACAGAAAATCTCCTTTTTTTGAGAGCAAACAGTCAGAAATTACCATTATTTTGGGTCAAAATTGCAGAAATTTTCTTTACATTGGGGCAAAATTGCAGAAATTTTCTTATTTTGGGGCAAAATTGAAGAAATTTCATTTATTTCAGGGTAATATGTCAGAAATTCTTTCTATTTGGGGCAAAAAAGGCAGAAATTCCCTTTCTTTTGGGAGAAAAACACAGAAATTCCACTTATTTAGAGGCAAAAAGGCAGAAATTCCCTTTATTTTGAAGCAAAAATGAAGAAATTTCCCTTTTTATGGCAAAAAGGTATGCATTCTCATTATTTTTGGGCAAAAAGGCAGAAATTCCCCGTATTTTGTAGTAAAATTGCAGAAATTCCCCTAATTTTGGGACAAAAGGCAGAAATTCCCTTTATTTTGGGGCAAAAATCAGAAATTCCCCTTATTTTGGGGCAAAATTCAAGAAATTTCCTTTATTTTGGGGCAAAATTGCAGGAATTTACCTTTTTTTGGGGCAAAATTGCAGAAATTTCATTATTTTCAGGTAAAAAGGCTGAAATTTCCTTTATTTTGAGGCAAAAAGTGAGAAATTCCCTCTATTTTGGAGGAAAATTGCAGACATTTCACTTATTATAGGGAAAAATTGCAGAAATTTCTCTTATTTTAGGGCAAAATTGCAGAAATTTCACTTATTTCAGAGAAAAAAAGCAAAATTTTTTTTATTTTGGGGCAAAAAGGCAGAAATTCCCATTATTTTGGGGGAAAAAGGCAGAAATTCACCTTATTTTGGGGTAAAATTGCAGAAATTTCACATATTTCAGGGCAAAAAGGCAGAAATTTCCTTTATTTTGGGGCAAAATTGCAGATATTTCACATATTTTAGGGTAATAAGTCAGAAATTCCCCTTATTTTGCGGCAAAAAAGACAGAAATTCCCTTTGTTTGTGTAAAAAAGACAGAAATTCCACTTATTTAGAGGCAAAAAGGCTGAAATTCCCCTTATTTTGGAGCAAAAATGAAGATATTTTTCTTTTTTATGGCAAAAAGTTATGCATTCCACTTATTTTCGGGCAACAAGACAGAAATTCCTTGCTTTTTGGAGCAAAATTCAGAAATTCCCCTAATTGTGGGGCAAAAAGGCAGAAATTCCCTATATGTTGGGGCAAAAAGACAGATATTGTCGTTCTTTTGGGGCAAAACTCAGAAATTCCACTTATTTTGGGGCAAAATTCCAGAAATTTCCCTTATTTTGGGGCAAAATTGCAGAAATTTCCCTTATTTTAGGGCAAAATTGCAGAAATTTCACTTATTTCAGAGAAAAAAAGCAAAAATTTTTCTTATTTTGGGGCTAAAAGGCAGAAATTCCAATTATTTTGGGGCAAAAATGCAGAAATTCACCTTATTTTAGGGTAAAATTGCAGAAATTTCACATATTTCAGGGCAAAAAGGCAGAAATTTCCCTTATTTTGGGGCAAAATTGCAGACATTTCACTTATTTTGGGGCAAAATTGCAGAAATTTCAATTATTTCATGGAAAAACGGCAGAAATTTTCCTTATTTTGGGGAAAAATTAAGAAATTCTTAATATTTTGTGGCAAAAATGCAGAAATTCCCCTTATTTTGATGTTAAAAAGCTTAAATTCCCCTTATTTTGAGGTAAAAAGTCTGAAATTCCACGTATTTTGAGGTAAAAATGCTGAAATTCCCCTTACTTGGGTGCAAAAAGGCAGAAATTTCTCCAATTTTGGGGCAAAATTGCAGAAATATCACTTATTTCAGGGTATAATTCAAAAATTCCTTTTATTTTGTTGCAAAAAGACAGAAATTCCATTTATTTTTGGGTAAAAAAGGAGAAATTTCACTTATTTTGAGGTAAAAAGGCAAAAATTCCTCTTATTTTGGGTCAAAAATTAAGAAATTTCCCTTTTTTGTGGAAAAAGGTATACATTCCCCTTACTTTCGGGATAAAAAGCAGAAATTCCCCGTATTTTGAAGCATAATTGCAGAAATTCTCATAATTTTCGGGCAATAAAAGCAGAAATTCTCCTCATTTTGGAGCAAAAATACAGAAAATCTCCTTTTTTCGGGAGCAAACAGTCAGAAATTCCCCTTATTTTGGGGCAAAATTGCAGAAATTTCCTTTACATTGGGGTAAAATTGCAGAAATTTCCCTTATTTTGGGGCAAAATTTCAGAAATTCCCCTAATTGTTGGGCAAAAAGGCAGAAATTTCCTATATGTTGGGGCAAAAAGACAGAAATTCTCTTTATTTTGGCGCAAAACTCAGAAATTCCACGTATTTTGGAGCAAAATTCCAGAAATTTCCCTTATCTTGGGGCAAAATTGCAGAAATTTCCCTTATTTTGGGGCAAAATTGAAAAAATTTCAATTATTTCAGAGAAAAAAGCAAAAATTTTTCTTATTTTAGGGCCAAAAAACAGAAATTCCCAATATTTTGGAGCAAAAAGGCAAAAATTCACCTTATTTTGGGGTAAAATTGCAAAAATTTCACAAATTTCAGGGCAAAAAGGCAGAAATTTCCCTTATTTTCGGGCAAAATTGCAGAAATTTCACTTATTTTGGGGCAAAATTGCAGAAATTTCACTTATTTCAGGAAAAAAGGCAGAAATTTTCCTTATTTTCGGGCAAAAATGCAGAAATTCTTAATATTTTGTGGCAAAAATGCAGAAATTCCCCTTACTTTGAGGTAAAAAGGCTGAAATTCCCCTTATTTGGGGGCAAAAAGGCAGAAATTTCCCTTATTTTGGGGCAAAAAGACAGAAATTCCCCTTATTTTGTGGCAAAAAGTCAGAAATTTCTTTTTTTGGGGGGGCAAAATTGCAGAAATATCACTTTTTTCAGGGCATAATTCAAAAATTCCTTATATTTTGAGGCAAAAAGATGAAAATTCCATTTATTTTTGGGTAAAAAGGGAGAAATTTCACTTATTTTGAGGTAAAAAGGCAGAAATTCCTCTTATTTTGGGGCAAAAATGAAGAAATTACCCTTTTTTGTTGCAAAAGGTATACATTCCCCTTACTTTCGTGATTAAAAGCAGAAATTCCCCGTATTTTGAAGCAAAATTGAGAAATTCTCATTATTTTCGGGCAAAAAAGCAGAAATTCTCCTTATTTTGGGGCAAAAAGACAGAAAATCTCCTTTTTTTGAGAGCAAACAGTCAGAAATTACCATTATTTTGGGTCAAAATTGCAGAAATTTCCTTTACATTGGGGCAAAATTGCAGAAATTCCCTTATTTTGGGGCAAAATTGCAGAAATTTCATTTATTTCAGGGTAATAAGTCAGAAATTCTTTCTATTTGGGGAAAAAAGACAGAAATTCCCTTTCTTTTGGGAGAAAAAGACAGAAATTCCACTTATTTAGAGGCAAAAAGGCAGAAATTCCCTTTATTTTGAAGCAAAAATGAAGAAATTTCCCTTTTTATGGCAAAAAGGTATGCATTCCCATTATTTTTGGGCAAAAAGGCAGAAATTCCCCGTATTTTGAAGCAAAATTGCAGAAATTCCCCTAATTTTGGGACAAAAGGCAGAAATTCCCTTTATTTTGGGGCAAAAATCAGAAATTCCCCTTATTTTGGGGCAAAATTCAAGAAATTTACTTTATTTTGGGGCAAAATTGCAGGAATTTACCTTTTTTGTGGGCAAAATTCAAGAAATTTCATTATTTTCAGGTAAAAAGGCTGAAATTTCCTTTATTTTGAGGCAAAAAGTGAGAAATTCCCTCTATTTTGGGGCAAAATTGCAGATATTTCCCTTATTATAGGGAAAAATTGCAGAAATTTCTCTTATTTTAGGGCAAAATTGCAGAAATTTCACTTATTTCAGAGAAAAAAAGCAAAAATTTTTTTATTTTGGGGCAAAAAGGCAGAAATTCCCATTATTTTGGGGGAAAAAGGCAGAAATTCACCTTATTTTGGGGTAAAATTGCAGAAATTTCACATATTTCAGGGCAAAAAGGCAGAAATTTCCCTTATTTTGGGGCAAAATTGCAGATATTTCACTTATTTTAGGGTAATAAGTCAGAAATTCTCCTTATTTTGGGGCAAAAAAGACAGAAATTCCCTTTGTTTGTGTAAAAAAGACAGAAATTCCACTTATTTAGAGGCAAAAAGGCTGAAATTCCCCTTATTTTGGAGCAAAAATGAAGATATTTCTCTTTTTTATGGCAAAAAGTTATGCATTCCACTTATTTTCGGGCAACAAGACAGAAATTCCTTGCATTTTGGAGCAAAATTGCAGAAATTCCCCAAATTGTGGGGCAAAAATGCAGAAATTCCCTATATCTTGGGGCAAAAAGACAGATATTGTCATTCTTTTGGGGCAAAACTCAGAAATTCCACTTATTTTGGGGCAAAATTCCAGAAATTTCCCTTATTTTGGGGAAAAATTGCAGAAATTTCCCTTATTTTAGGGCAAAATTGCAGAAATTTCACTTATTTCAGAGAAAAAAAGCAAAAATTTTTCTTATTTTGGGGCTAAAAGGCAGAAATTCCAATTATTTTAAGGCAAAAATGCCGAAAGTAACCTTATTTTAGGGTAAAATTGCAGAAATTTCACATATTTCAGGGCAAAAAGGCAGAAATTTCCCTTATTTTGGGGCAAAATTGCAGACATTTCATTTATTTTGGGGCAAAATTGCAGAAATTTCACTTATTTCAGGAAAAAAGGCAGAAATTTTCCTTATTTTGGGGAAAAATTAAGAAATTCTTAATATTTTGTGGCAAAAAATGCAGAAATTCCCCTTATTTTGATGTTAAACGGCTTAAATTCCCCTTATTTTGTGGTAAAAAGTCTGAAATTCCCTTTATTTTGAGGTAAAAATGCTGAAATTCCCATACTTGGGTGCAAAAAGGCAGAAATTTCTTCTATTTTGGGGCAAAACTCAGAAAGTCCACTTATTTTGAGGCAAAATTCCAGAAATTTCCCTTATTTTGGGGCAAAATTGAGGAAATTTCTCTTATTTTAGGGCAAAATAGCAGAAATTTCCCTTATTTTGGGGCAAAATTGCAGAAATTTCCTTTATTTTGGGGCAAAATTGCAGAAATTTCACTTATTTCAGAGAAAAAAGCAAAAATTTTTCTTATTTTAGGGCAAAAAAACAGAAATTCCCATTATTTTGGGGCAAAAAGGCAGAAATTCACCTTATTTTGGGGTAAAATTGCAGAAATTTCACAAATTTCATGGCAAAAAGGCAGAAATTTCTCTTATTTTAGGGCAAAATTGCAGAAATTTCACTTATTTCAGAGAAAAAAAGCAAAAAATTTTTTTATTTTGGGGCAAAAAGGCAGAAATTTTCATTATTTTGGGGGAAAAAGGCAGAAATTCACCTTATTTTGGGGTAAAATTGCAGAAATTTCACATATTTCAGGGCAAAAAGTCAGAAATTTCCCTTATTTTGGGGCAAAATTACAGATATTTCACTTATTTTAGGGTAATAAGTCAGAAATTCCCCTTATTTTGGGGCAAAAAAACAGAAATTCCCTTTGTTTGTGTAAAAAAGACAGAAAATCCACTTATTTAGAGGCAAAAAGGCTGAAATTCCCCTTATTTTGGAGCAAAAATGAAGATATTTCCCTTTTTTATGGCAAAAAGTTATGCATTCCACTTATTATCGGGCAACAAGAAAGAAATTCCTTGCATTTTGGAGCAAAATTGCAGAAATTCCCCTAGTTGTGGGGCAAAAAGGCAGAAATTCACCTTATTTTAGGGTAAAATTGCAGCAATTTCACATATTTCAGGGCAAAAAGGAAGAAATTTCCCTTATTTTGGGGCAAAATTGCAGAAATTTCACTTATTTTGGGGCAAAATTGCAGAAATTTGAATTATTTCAGGGAAAAAAGGCAGAAATTTTCCTTATTTTGAGGAAAAAATTAAGAAATTCTTAATATTTTGTGGCAAAAATGCAAAAATTCCCTTTATTTTGAGGTAAAAAGGCTGAAATTCTCCTTATTTTGAGGTAAAAAGTCTGAAATTCCCCTTATTTGAGTGCAAAAAGGCAGAAATTTCTCTTATTTTGGGGCAAAAAGACAGAAATTCCCCTTATTTTGTAGCAAAAAGGCAGAAATTTTTATTATTTTGGGGCAAAATTGCAGAAATATCACTTATTTAATGGTATAATTAAAAAATTCCTTTTATTTTGTTGCAAAAAGACAGAAATTCCATTTGTTTTTGGGTAAAAAAGGAGAAATTTCACTTATTTTGAGGTAAAAAGGCAGAAATTCCTCTTATTTTGGGGCAAGAATTAAGAAAATTCCCTTTTTTTGTGGAAAAAGTTATACATTCCCCTTACTTTCGGGATAAAAAGCAGAAATTCCCCGTATTTTGAAGCATAATTGCAGAAATTCTCATAATTTTCGGGCAAAAAAGCAGAAATTCTCCTTATTTTGGAGCAAAAATACAGAAAATCTCCTTTTTTCGGAAGCAAACAGTCAGAAATTCCCCTTATTTTGGGGCAAAATTGCAGAAATTTCCTTTACATTGGGGCAAAATTGCAGAAATTTCCCTTATTTTGGGGCAAAATTGCAGAAATTTCCCTAATTGTTGGGAAAAAAAGCAGAAATTCCCTATATGTTGGGGCAAAAAGACAGAAATTCTCCTTATTTTGGGGCAAAACTCAGAAATTCCACGTATTTTGAGGCAAAATTGCAGAAATTTCCCTTATTTTGGGGCAAAATTGCAGAAATTCCCCTTATTTTGGGGCAAAATTGCAGAAATTTTCTTTATTTTAGGGCAAAATTGCAGAAATTTCACTTATTTCAGAGAAAAAAAGCAAAATTTTTTTTTATTTTGGGGCTAAAAGGCAGAAATTCCAATTATTTTGGGGCAAAAATGCAGAAATTCACCTTATTTTAGGGTAAAATTGCAGAAATTTCACATATTTCAGGGCAAAAAGGCAGAAATTTCCCTTATTTTGGGGTAAAATTGCAGACATTTCACTTATTTTGGGGCAAAATTGCAGAAATTTCACTTATTTCAGGGAAAAAAGGCAGAAATTTTCCTTATTTTGGGGAAAAATTAAGAAATTCTTAATATTTTGTGGCAAAAATGCAGAAATTCCCCTTATTTTGAGGGTAAAAGGCTGAAATTCCCCTTATTTTGAGGTAAAAAGGCTGAAATTCCCCTTTTTTTGAGGTAAAAAGGCTGAAATTCCCCTTACTTGGGTGCAAAAAGGCAGAAATTTCTCCTATTTTGGGGCAAAAAGACAGAAATTCTCCTTATTTTGTAGCAAAAACGCAGAAATTTTTATTATATTGGGGCAAAATTGTAGAAATATCACTTATTTCAAGGTATAATTCAAAAATTCCTTTTATTTTGTTGCAACAAGACAGAAATTCCATTTGTTTTTGGGTAAAAAAGGAGAAATTTCACTTATTTTGAGGTAAAAAGGCAGAAATTCCTCTTATTTTGGGGCAAAAATTAAGAAAATTCCCTTTTTTTGTGGAAAAAGTTATACATTCCCCTTACTTTCGGGATAAAAATCAGAAATTCCCCGTATTTTGAAGCATAATTGCAGAAATTCTCATAATTTTCGGGCAAAAAAGCAGAAATTCTCCTTATTTTGGAGCAAAAATACAGAAAATCTCCTTTTTTCGGAAGCAAACAGTCAGAAATTCCCCTTATTTTGGAGCAAAATTGCAGAAATTTCCTTTACATTGGGGCAAAATTGCAGAAATTTCCCTTATTTTGGGGAAAAATGGCAGAAATTTCCCTAATTGTTGGGAAAAAAAGCAGAAATTCCCTATATGTTGGGGCAAAAAGACAGAAATTCTCCTTATTTTGGGGCAAAACTCAGAAATTCCACGTATTTTGAGGCAAAATTGCAGAAATTTCCCTTATTTTGGGGCAAAATTGCAGAAATTCCCCTTATTTTTGGGCAAAATTGCAGAAATTTCCTTTATTTTAGGGCAAAATTGCAGAAATTTCACTTATTTCCGAGAAAAAAAGAAAAAATTTTTTTTATTTTGGGGCTAAAATGCAGAAATTCCAATTATTTTGGGGCAAAAATGCAGAAATTCACCATATTTTAGTGTAAAATTGCAGAAATTTCACATATTTCAGGGCAAAAAGGCAGAAATTTCCCTTATTTTGGGGCAAAATTGCAGACATTTCACTTATTTTGGGGCAAAATTGCAGAAATTTCACTTATTTCAGGGAAAAAAGGCAGAAATTTTCCTTATTTTGGGGAAAAATTAAGAAATTCTTAATATTTTGTGGCAAAAATGCAGAAATTCCCCTTATTTTGAGGTTAAAAGGCTGAAATTCCCCTTATTTTGAGGTAAAAAGGCTGAAATTCCCCTTATTTTGAGGTAAAAAGGCTGAAATTCCCCTTACTTGGGTGCAAAAAGGCAGAAATTTCTCCTATTTTGGGGCAAAAGGACAGAAATTCCCCTTATTTTGTAGCAAAAAGGCAGAAATTTTTATTATTTTGGGGCAAAATTATAGAAATATCACTTATTTCAGGGTATAATTCAAAAATTCCTTTTATTTTGTTGCAACAAGACAGAAATTCCATTTATTTTTGGGTAAAAAAGGAGAAATTTCACTTATTTTGAGGTAAAAAGGCAGAAATTCCTCTTATTTTGGGGCAAAAATTAAGAAAATTCCCTTTTTTTGTGGAAAAAGGTATACATTCCCCTTACTTTCGGGATAAAAAGCAGAAATTCCCCGTATTTTGAAGCATAATTGCAGAAATTCTAATAATTTTCGGGCAAAAAAGCAGAAATTCTCTTTATTTTGGAGCAAAAATACAGAAAATCTCCTTTTTTCGGAAGCAAACAGTCAGAAATTCCCCTTATTTTGGAGCAAAATTGCAGAAATTTCCTTTACATTGGGGCAAAATTGCAGAAATTTCCCTTATTTTGGGGCAAAATTGCAGAAATTTCCCTAATTGTTGGGAAAAAAGGCAGAAATTCCCTATATGTTGGGGCAAAAAGACAGAAATTCTCCTTATTTGGGGGCAAAACTCAGAAATTCCACGTATTTAGGGGCAAAATTCAAGAAATTTCCCTTATTTTGGGGCAAAATTGCAGAAATTTCCCTTATTTTCGGGCAAAATTGCAGAAATTTCACTTATTTCAGAGAAAAAAAGCAAAAATTTTTCTTATTTTAGGGCAAAAAAATAGGAATTTTCATTATTTTGGGGCAAAAAGGCAGAAATTCACCTTATTTTGGGGTAAAATTGCAGAAATTTCACAAATTTCATGGCAAAAAGGCAGAAATTTCTCTTATTTTAGGGCAAAATTGCAGAAATTTCACTTATTTCAGAGAAAAAAAGCAAAAATTTTTTTTATTTTGGGGCAAAAAGGCAGAAATTCCCATTATTTTGGGGGAAAAAGGCAGAAATTCACCTTATTTTAGGGTAAAATTGCAGCAATTTCACATATTTCAGGGCAAAAAGGCAGAAATTTTTTTTATTTTGGTGCAAAATTGCAGAAATTTCAATAATTTTGGGGCAAAATTGCAGAAATTTCAATTATTTCAGGGAAAAAAGGCAGAAATTTTCCTTATTTTGGGGGAAAATTAAGAAATTCTTAATATTTTGTGGCAAAAATGCAGAAATTCCCCTTATTTTGAGGTTAAAAGCCTGAAATTCCCCTTATTTTGAGGTAAAAAGGCTGAAATTCCCCTCATTTGGGTGCAAAAAGGCAGAAATCTCTCTTAATTTGGGGCAAAAAAACAGAAATTCCCCTTATTTTGTAGTAAAAAGGCAGAAATTTTTATTATTTTTTGGGCAAAATTGTAGAAATATCACTTATTTAATGGTATAATTAAAAAATTCCCTTTATTTTGCTGTAAAAAGACAGAAATTCCATTTATTTTTGGGTAAAAAAGGAGAAATTTCACTTATTTTGAGGTAAAAAGGCAGAAATTCCTCTTATTTTGGGGCAAAAATTAAGAATTTTCCCTTTTTTGGTGGAAAAAGGTATACATTCCCCTTACTTTCGGGATAAAAAGCAGAAATTCCTCGTATTTTGAAGCATAATTGCAGAAATTCTCATAATTTTCGGGCAAAAAAGCAGAAATTCTCCTTATTTTGGAGCAAAAATACAGAAAATCTCTTTTTTTTCGGAAGCAAACAGTCAGAAATTCCCCTTATTTTGGAGCAAAATTGCAGAAATTTCCTTTATATTGGGGCAAAATTGCAGATTTTTCCCTTATTTTGGGGCAAAATTGCAGAAATTTCCCTAATTGTTGGGAAAAAAGGCAGAAATTCCCTATATGTTGGGGCAAAAATACAGAAATTCTCCTTATTTTGGGGCAAAACTGAGAAATTCCACATATTTTGAGGCAAAATTGCAGAAATTTCCCTTAGTTTGGGGCCAAATTGCAGAAATTTCCCTTATTTTGGGGCAAAATTGCAGAAAAATTCTTTTATTTTAGGGCAAAATTGCAGGAATTTCACTTATTTCAGAGAAAAAAAGCAAAAATTTTTCTTATTTTGGGGCTAAAAGGCAGAAATTCCAATTATTTTGGGGCAAAAATGCAGAAATTCACCTTATTTTAGGGTAAAATTGCAGAAATTTCACATATTTCAGGGCAAAAAGGCAGAAATTTCCCTTATTTTGGGGCAAAATTGCAGACATTTCACTTATTTTGGGGCAAAATTGCAGAAATTTCACATATTTCAGGGCAAAAAGGCAGAAATTTCCCTTATTTTTGGGCAAAATTGCAGACATTTCACTTATTTTGGGGAAAAATTGCAGAAATTTCACTTATTTCAGGGAAAAAAGGCAGAAATTTTCCTTATTTTGGGGGAAAATTAAGAAATTCTTAATATTTTGTGGCAAAAATGCAGAAATTCCCATTATTTTGAGGTTAAAAGGCTGAAATTCCCCTTATTTGGAGGTAAAAAGGCTGAAATTCCCCTTACTTGGGTGCAAAAAGTCAGAAATTTCTCCTATTTTGGGGCAAAAGGACAGAAATTCCCCTTATTTTGTAGCAAAAAGGCAGAAATTTTTATTATTTTGGAGCAAAATTATAGAAATATCACTTATTTCAGGGTATAATTCAAAAATTCCTTTTATTTTGTTGCAACAAGACAGAAATTCCATTTATTTTTGGGTAAAAAAGGAGAAATTTCACTTATTTTGTGGTAAAAAGGCAGAAATTCCTCTTATTTTGGGGCAAAAATTAAGAAATTTCCCTTTTTTTGTGGAAAAAGGTATACATTCCCCTTACTTTCGGGATAAAAAGCAGAAATTCCCCGTATTTTGAAGCATAATTGCAGAAATTCTCATAATTTTCGGGCAAAAAAGCAGAAATTCTCTTTATTTTGGAGCAAAAATACAGAAAATCTCCTTTTTTCGGAAGCAAACAGTCAGAAATTCCCATTATTTTGGAGCAAAATTGCAGAATTTTCCTTTACATTGGGGCAAAATTGCAGAAATTTCCCGTATTTTGGGGCAAAATTGCAGAAATTTCCCTAATTGTTGGGAAAAAAGGCAGAAATTCCCTATATGTTGGGGCAAAAAGACAGAAATTCTCCTTATTTTAAGGCAAAACTCAGAAATTCCACGTATTTTGGGGCAAAATTCAAGAAATTTCCCTTATTTTGGTGCAAAATTGCAGAAATTTCCCTTATTTTGGGGCAAAATTGCAGAAATTTCACTTATTTCAGAGAAAAAAGCAAAAATTTTTCTTATTTTAGGGCAAAAAAACAGAAATTCCCATTATTTTGGGGCAAAAAGGCAGAAATTCACCTTATTTTGGGGTAAAATTGCAGAAATTTCACAAATTTCATGGCAAAAAGGCAGAAATTTCTCTTATTTTAGGGCAAAATTGCAGAAATTTCACTTATTTCAGAGAAAAAAAGCAAAAATTTTTTTATTTTGGGGCAAAAAGGCAGAAATTCCCATTATTTGGGGGGAAAAAGGCAGAAATTCACCTTATTTTGGGGTAAAATTGCAGAAATTTCACATATTTCAGGGCAAAAAGGCAGAAATTTCTCTTATTTTGGGGCAAAATTGCAGATATTTCACTTATTTTAGGGTAATAAGTCAGAAATTCCCCTTATTTTGGGGCAAAAAAGACAGAAATTCCCTTTGTTTGTGTAAAAAAGACAGAAATTCCACTTATTTAGAGGCAAAAAGGCTGAAATTCCCCTTATTTTGGAGCAAAAATGAAGATATTTCCCTTTTTTATGGCAAAAAGTTATGCGTTCCACTTATTTTCGGGCAACAAGACAGAAATTCCTTGCATTTTGGAGCAAAATTGCAGAAATTCCCCTAATAGTGGGGCAAAAAGTCAGAAATTCCCTATATGTTGGGGCAAAAAGACAGAAATTCTCGTTCTTTTGGGGCAAAACTCAGAAATTTCCCTTATTTTGGGGCAAAATTGCAAAAATTTCCCTTATTTTAGGGCAAAATTGCAGAAATTTCACTTATTTCAAATAAAAAAAGCAAAAATTTTTTTTATTTTGGGGCAAAAATGCAGAAATTCCAATTATTTTGGGGCAAAAATGCAGAAATTCACCTTATTTTAGGGTAAAATTGCAGAAATTTCACATATTTCAGGGCAAAAAGGCAGAAATTTCCCTTATTTTGGGGCAAAATTGCAGACATTTCACTTATTTTGGGGCAAAATTGCAGAAATTTCCCTTATTTTGTGGCAAAATTGCAGAAATTTCCCTAATTGTTTGGAAAAAAGGCAGAAATTCCCTATATGTTGGGGCAAAAAGACAGAAATACTCCTTATTTTGGGGCAAAACTCAGAAATTCCACGTACTTTGGGGCAAAATTGAAGAAATTTCCCTTATTTTGGGGCAAAATTGCAGAAATTTCCCTTATTTTGGGGCAAAATTGCAGAAATTTCACTTATTTCAGAGAAAAAAGCAAAAATTTTTCTTATTTTGGGGCAAAAAAACAGAAATTCCCATTATTTTAGGGCAAAAAGGCAGAAATTCACCTTATTTTGGGGTAAAATTGCAGAAATTTCACAAATTTCATGGCAAAAAGGCAGAAATTTCTCTTATTTTAGGGCAAAATTACAGAAATTTCACTTATTTCAGAGAAAAAAAGCAAAAATTTTTTTATTTTGGGGCAAAAAGGCAGAAATTCCCATTATTTTGGGAAAAAAAGGCAGAAATTCACCTTATTTTGGGGTAAAATTGCAGAAATTTCACATATTTCAGGGCAAAAAGGCAGAAATTTCCCTTATTTTGGGGCAAAATTGCAGATATTTCACTTATTTTAGGGTAATAAGTCAGAAATTCCCCTTATTTTGGGGCAAAAAAGACAGAAATTCCCTTTGTTTGTGTAAAAAAGACAGAAATTCCACTTATTTAGAGGCAAAAAGGCTGAAATTCCCCTTATTTTGGAGCAAAAATGAAGATATTTCCCTTTTTTATGGCAAAAAGTTATGCATTCCACTTATTTTCGGGCAACAAGACAGAAATTCCTTGCATTTTGGAGCAAAATTGGAGAAATTCCCCTAATTGTGGGGCAAAAAGGCAGAAATTCACCTTATTTTAGGGTAAAATTGCAGCAATTTCACATATTTCAGGGCAAAAAGGCAGAAATTTCCCTTATTTTGGGGCAAAATTGCAGAAATTTCACTTATTTTGGGGCAAAATTGCAGAAATTTCAATTATTTCAGGGAAAAAAGGCAGAAATTTTCCTTATTTTGGGGAAAAAAATTAAGAAATTCTTAATATTTTGTGGCAAAAATGCAGAAATTCCCCTTATTTTGAGGTAAAAAGGCTGAAATTCCCCTCATTTTGAGGTAAAAAGGCTGAAATTCCCCTTATTTGGGTGCAAAAAGGCAGAAATTTCTCTTATTTTGGGGCAAAAAGACAGAAATTCCCCTTATTTTGTAGCAAAAAGGCAGAAATTTTTATTATTTTGGGGCAAAATTGCAGAAATATCACTTATTTCAGGGTATAATTCAAAAATTCCTTTTATTTTCTTGCAAAAAGACAGAAATTCCATTTATTTTTGGGTAAAAAAGAAGAAATTTCACTTATTTTGAAGTAAAAAGGCAGAAATTACTCTTATTTTGGGGCAAAAATTAAGAAATTTCCCTTTTTTTTGTGGAAAAACGTATACATTCCCCTTACTTTCGGGATAAAAAGCAGAAATTCACCATATTTTGAAGCATAATTGCAGAAACTCTCATAATTTTCGGGCAAAAAAGCAGAAATTCTCCTTATTTTGGAGCAAAAATACAGAAAATCTCCTTTTTTCGGAAGCAAACAGTCAGAAATTCCCCTTATTTTGGAGCAAAAATGCAGAAATTTCCTTTACATTGTTGCAAAATTGCAGAAATTTCCCTAATTTTGGGGCAAAATTGCAGAAATTTCCCTAATTGTTGGGAAAAAAGGCAGAAATTCCCTATATGTTGAAGCAAAAAGACAGAAATTCTCCTTATTTTGGGGCAAAACTCAGAAATTCCACGTATTTTGGGGCAAAATTCAAGAAATTTCCCTATTTTGGGGGCAAAATTGCAGAAATTTCCTTTATTTTGGGGCAAAATTGCAGAAATTTCACTTATTTCAGAGAAAAAAATCAAAAATTTTTCTTATTTTAGGGCAAAAAAATAGAAATTCCCATTATTTTGGGGCAAAAAGTCAGAAATTCACCTTATTTTGGGGTAAAATTGCAGAAATTTCACAAATTTCATGGCAAAAAGGCAGAAATTTCTCTTATTTTAGGGCAAAATTGCAGAAATTTCACTTATTTCAGAGAAAAAAAGCAAAAATTTTTTTATTTTGGGGCAAAAAGGCAGAAATTCCCATTATTTTGGGGGAAAAAGGCAGAAATTCACCTTATTTTGGGGTAAAATTGCAGAAATTTCACATATTTCAGGGCAAAAAGGCAGAAATTTCCCTTATTTTGGGGCAAAATTGCAGATATTTCACTTATTTTAGGGTAATAAGTCAGAAATTCCCCTTATTTTGGGGCAAAAAAGACAGAAATTCCCTTTGTTTGTGTAAAAAAGACAGAAATTCCACTTATTTAGAGGCAAAAAGGCTGAAATTCCCCTTATTTTGGAGCAAAAATGAAGATATTTCCCTTTTTTATGGCAAAAAGTTATGCATTCCACTTATTTTCGGGCAACAAGACAGAAATTCCTTGCATTTTGGAGCAAAATTGCAGAAATTCCCCTAATTGTGGGGCAAAAAGTCAGAAATTCCCTATATGTTGGGGCAAAAAGACAGAAATTCTCGTTCTTTTGGGGCAAAACTCAGAAATTTCCCTTATTTTGCGGCAAAATTGCAAAAATTTCCCTTATTTTAGGGCAAAATTGCAGAAATTTCACTTATTTCAAAGAAAAAAAGCAAAAATTTTTCTTATTTTGGGGCTAAAATGCAGAAATTCCAATTATTTTGGGTCAAAAATGCAGAAATTCACCTTATTTTAGGGTAAAATTGCAGAAATTTCACATATTTCAGGGCCAAAAGGCAGAAATTTCCCTTATTTTGGGGCAAAATTGCAGACATTTCACTTATTTTGGGGCAAAATTGCAGAAATTTCCCTTATTTTGGGGCAAAATTGCAGAAATTTCCCTAATTGTTTGGAAAAAAGGCAGAAATTCCCTATATGTTGGGGCAAAAAGACAGAAATACTCCTTATTTTGGGGCAAAACTCAGAAATTCCACGTACTTTGGGGCAAAATTGAAGAAATTTCCCTTATATTGGGGCAAAATTGCCGAAATTTCCCTTATTTTGGGGCAAAATTGAAGAAATTTCACTTATTTCAGAGAAAAAAGCAAAAATTTTTCTTATTTTGGGGCAAAAAAACAGAAATTCCCATTATTTTAGGGCAAAAAGGCAGAAATTCACCTTATTTTGGGGTAAAATTGCAGAAATTTCACAAATTTCATGGCAAAAAGGCAGAAATTTCTCTTATTTTAGGGCAAAATTACAGAAATTTCACTTATTTCAGAGAAAAAAAGCAAAAATTTTTTTATTTGGGGGCAAAAAGGCAGAAATTCCCATTATTTTGGGAAAAAAAGGCAGAAATTCACCTTATTTTGGGGTAAAATTGCAGAAATTTCACATATTTCAGGGCAAAAAGGCAGAAATTTCCCTTATTTTGGGGCAAAATTGCAGATATTTCACTTATTTTAGGGTAATAAGTCAGAAATTCCCCTTATTTTGGGGCAAAAAAGACAGAAATTCCCTTTGTTTGTGTAAAAAAGACAGAAATTCCACTTATTTAGAGGCAAAAAGGCTGAAATTCCCCTTATTTTGGAGCAAAAATGAAGATATTTCCCTTTTTTATGGCAAAAAGTTAAGCATTCCACTTATTTTCGGGCAACAAGACAGAAATTCCTTGCATTTTGGAGCAAAATAGCAGAAATTCCCCTAATTGTGGGGCAAAAAGGCAGAAATTCACCTTATTTTAGGGTAAAATTGCAGCAATTTCACATATTTCAGGGCAAAAAGGCAGAAATTTCCCTTAATTTGGGGCAAAATTGCAGAAATTTCACTTATTTCAAAGAAAAAATGCAAAAATTTTTCTTATTTTGGGGCTAAAATGCAGAAATTCCAATTATTTTGGGGCAAAAATGCAGAAATTCACCTTATTTTAGGGTAAAATTGCAGAAATTTCACATATTTCAGGGCAAAAAGGCAGAAATTTCCCTTATTTTGGGGCAAAATTGCAGACATTTCACTTATTTTGGGGCAAAATTGCAGAAATTTCCCTTATTTTGGGGCAAAATTGCAGAAATTTCCCTAATTGTTTGGAAAAAAGGCAGAAATTCCCTATATGTTGGGGCAAAAAACAGAAATACTCCTTATTTTGGGGCAAAACTCAGAAATTCCACGTACTTTGGGGCAAAATTGAAGAAATTTCCCTTATTTTGGGGCAAAATTGCAGAAATTTCCCTTATTTTGGGGCAAAATTGCAGAAATTTCACTTATTTCAGAGAAAAAAGCAAAAATTTTTCTTATTTTGGGGCAAATAAACAGAAATTCCCATTATTTTAGGGCAAAAAGGCAGAAATTCACCTTATTTTGGGGTAAAATTGCAGAAATTTCACAAATTTCATGGCAAAAAGGCAGAAATTTCTCTTATTTTAGGGCAAAATTACAGAAATTTCACTTATTTCAGAGAAAAAAAGCAAAAATTTTTTTATTTTGGGGCAAAAAGGCAGAAATTCCCATTATTTTGGGAAAAAAATGCAGAAATTCACCTTATTTTGGGGTAAAATTGCAGAAATTTCACATATTTCAGGGCAAAAAGGCAGAAATTTCCCTTATTTTGGGGCAAAATTGCAGATATTTCACTTATTTTAGGGTAATAAGTCAGAAATTCCCCTTATTTTGGGGCAAAAAAGACAGAAATTCCCTTTGTTTGTGTAAAAAAGACAGAAATTCCACTTATTTAGAGGCAAAAAGGCTGAAATTCCCCTTATTTTGGAGCAAAAATGAAGATATTTCCCTTTTTTATGGCAAAAAGTTAAGCATTCCACTTATTTTCGGGCAATAAGACAGAAATTCCTTGCATTTTGGAGCAAAATTGCAGAAATTCCCCTAATTGTGGGGCAAAAAGGCAGAAATTCACCTTATTTTAGGGTAAAATTGCAGCAATTTCACATATTTCAGGGCAAAAAGGCAGAAATTTCCCTTATTTTGGGGCAAAATTGCAGAAATTTCACTTATTTTGGGGCAAAATTGCAGAAATTTCAATTATTTCAGGGAAAAAAGGCAGAAATTTTCCTTATTTTGGGGAAAAAATTAAGAAATTCTTAATATTTTGTGGCAAAAATGCAGAAATTCCCCTTATTTTGAGGTAAAAAGGCTGAAATTCCCCTCATTTTGAGGTAAAAAGGCTGAAATTCCCCTTATTTGGGTGCAAAAAGGCAGAAATTTCTCTTATTTTGGGGCAAAAAGACAGAAATTCCCCTTATTTTGTAGCAAAAAGGCAGAAATTTTTATTATTTTGGGGCAAAACTGCAGAAATATCACTTATTTCAGGGTATAATTCAAAAATTCCTTTTATTTTCTTGCAAAAAGACAGAAATTCCATTTATTTTTGGGTAAAAAAGAAGAAATTTCACTTATTTTGAGGTAAAAAGGCAGAAATTACTCTTATTTGGGGGCAAAAATTAAGAAATTTCCCTTTTTTTTTGTGGAAAAAGGTATACATTCCCCTTACTTTCGGGATAAAAAGCAGAAATTCACCGTATTTTGAAGCATAATTGCAGAAACTCTCATAATTTTCGGGCAAAAAAGCAGAAATTCTCCTTATTTTGGAGCAAAAATACAGAAAATCTCCTTTTTTCGGAAGCAAACAGTCAGAAATTCCCCTTATTTTGGAGCAAAATTGCAGAAATTTCCTTTACATTGTGGCAAAATTGCAGAAATTTCCCTTATTTTGGGGCAAAATTGCAGAAATTTCCCTAATTGTTGGGAAAAAAGGCAGAAATTCCCTATATGTTGAAGCAAAAAGACAGAAATTCTCCTTATTTTGGGGCAAAACTCAGAAATTCCACGTATTTTGGGGCAAAATTCAAGAAATTTCCCTATTTTGGGGGCAAAATTGCAGAAATTTCCCTTATTTTGGGGCAAAATTGCAGAAATTTCACTTATTTCAGAGAAAAAAATCAAAAATTTTTCTTATTTTAGGGCAAAAAAATAGAAATTCCCATTATTTTGGGGCAAAAAGGCAGAAATTCACCTTATTTTGGGGTAAAATTGCAGAAATTTCACAAATTTCATGGCAGAAAGGCAGAAATTTCTCTTATTTTAGGGCAAAATTGCAGAAATTTCACTTATTTCAGAGTAAAAAAGCAAAAATTTTTTTATTTTGGGGCAAAAAGGCAGAAATTCCCATTATTTTCGGGGAAAAAGGCAGAAATTCACCTTATTTTGGGGTAAAATTGCAGAAATTTCACATATTTCAGGGCAAAAAGGCAGAAATTTCCCTTATTTTGGGGCAAAATTGCAGATATTTCACTTATTTTAGGGTAATAAGTCAGAAATTCCCCTTATTTTGGGGCAAAAAAGACAGAAATTCCCTTTGTTTGTGTAAAAAAGACAGAAATTCCACTTATTTAGAGGCAAAAAGGCTGAAATTCCCCTTATTTTGGAGCAAAAATGAAGATATTTCCCTTTTTTATGGCAAAAAGTTATGCATTCCACTTATTTTCGGGCAACAAGACAGAAATTCCTTGCATTTTGGAGCAAAATTGCAGAAATTCCCCTAATTGTGGGGCAAAAAGTCAGAAATTCCCTATATGTTGGGGCAAAAAGACAGAAATTCTTGTTTTTTTGGGGCAAAACTCAGAAATTTCCCTTATTTTGCGGCAAAATTGCAAAAATTTCCCTTATTTTAGGGCAAAATTGCAGAAATTTCACTTATTTCAAAGAAAAAAAGCAAAAATTTTTCTTATTTTGGGGCTAAAATGCAGAAATTCCAATTATTTTGGGGCAAAAATGCAGAAATTCACCTTATTTTAGGGTAAAATTGCAGAAATTTCACATATTTCAGGGCAAAAAGGCAGAAATTTCCCTTATTTTGGGGCAAAATTGCAGACATTTCACTTATTTTGGGGCAAAATTGCAGAAATTTCCCTTATTTTGGGGCAAAATTGCAGAAATTTCCCTAATTGTTTGGAAAAAAGGCAGAAATTCCCTATATGTTGGGGCAAAAAGACAGAAATACTCCTTATTTTGGGGCAAAACTCAGAAATTCCACGTACTTTGGGGCAAAATTGCAGAAATTTCCCTTATTTTGGGGCAAAATTGCAGAAATTTCACTTATTTCAGAGAAAAAAGCAAAAATTTTTCTTATTTTGGGGCAAAAAAACAGAAATTCCCATTATTTTAGGGCAAAAAGGCAGAAATTCACCTTATTTTGGGGTAAAATTGCAGAAATTTCACAAATTTCATGGCAAAAAGGCAGAAATTTCTCTTATTTTAGGGCAAAATTACAGAAATTTCACTTATTTCAGAGAAAAAAAGCAAAAATTTTTTTATTTGGGGGCAAAAAGGCAGAAATTCCCATTATTTTGGGAAAAAAAGGCAGAAATTCACCTTATTTTGGGGTAAAATTGCAGAAATTTCACATATTTCAGGGCAAAAAGGCAGAAATTTCCCTTATTTTGGGGCAAAATTGCAGATATTTCACTTATTTTAGGGTAATAAGTCAGAAATTCCCCTTATTTTGGGGCAAAAAAGACAGAAATTCCCTTTGTTTGTGTAAAAAAGACAGAAATTCCACTTATTTAGAGGCAAAAAGGCTGAAATTCCCCTTATTTTGGAGCAAAAATGAAGATATTTCCCTTTTTTATGGCAAAAAGTTAAGCATTCCACTTATTTTCGGGCAACAAGACAGAAATTCCTTGCATTTTGGAGCAAAATTGCAGAAATTCCCCCAATTGTGGGGCAAAAAGGCAGAAATTCACCTTATTTTAGGGTAAAATTGCAGCAATTTCACATATTTCAGGGCAAAAAGGCAGAAATTTCCCTTATTTTGGGGCAAAATTGCAGAAATTTCACTTATTTCAAAGAAAAAATGCAAAAATTTTTCTTATTTTGGGGCTAAAATGCAGAAATTCCAATTATTTTGGGGCAAAAATGCAGAAATTCACCTTATTTTAGGGTAAAATTGCAGAAATTTCACATATTTCAGGGCAAAAAGGCAGAAATTTCCCTTATTTTGGGGCAAAATTGCAGACATTTCACTTATTTTGGGGCAAAATTGCAGAAATTTCCCTTATTTTGGGGCAAAATTGCAGAAATTTCCCTAATTGTTTGGAAAAAAGGCAGAAATTCCCTATATGTTGGGGCAAAAAACAGAAATACTCCTTATTTTGGGGCAAAACTCAGAAATTCCACGTACTTTGGGGCAAAATTGAAGAAATTTCCCTTATTTTGGGGCAAAATTGCAGAAATTTCCCTTATTTTGGGGCAAAATTGCAGAAATTTCACTTATTTCAGAGAAAAAAGCAAAAATTTTTCTTATTTTGGGGCAAATAAACAGAAATTCCCATTATTTTAGGGCAAAAAGGCAGAAATTCACCTTATTTTGGGGTAAAATTGCAGAAATTTCACAAATTTCATGGCAAAAAGGCAGAAATTTCTCTTATTTTAGGGCAAAATTACAGAAATTTCACTTATTTCAGAGAAAAAAGGCAAAAATTTTTTTATTTTGGGGCAAAAACGCAGAAATTCCCATTATTTTGGGGGAAAAAGGCAGAAATTCACCTTATTTTGGGGTAAAATTGCAGAAATTTCACATATTTCAGGGCAAAAAGGCAGAAATTTCCCTTATTTTGGGGCAAAATTGCAGATATTTCACTTATTTTAGGGTAATAAGTCAGAAATTCCCCTTATTTTGGGGCAAAAAAGACAGAAATTCCCTTTGTTTGTGTAAAAAAGACAGAAATTCCACTTATTTAGAGGCAAAAAGGCTGAAATTCCCCTTATTTTGGAGCAAAAATGAAGATATTTCCCTTTTTTATGGCAAAAAGTTAAGCATTCCACTTATTTTCGGGCAACAAGACAGAAATTCCTTGCATTTTGGAGCAAAATTGCAGAAATTCCCCTAATTGTGGGGCAAAAAGGCAGAAATTCACCTTATTTTAGGGTAAAATTGCAGCAATTTCACATATTTCAGGGCAAAAAGGCAGAAATTTCCCTTATTTTGGGGCAAAATTGCAGAAATTTCACTTATTTCAAAGAAAAAATGCAAAAATTTTTCTTATTTTGGGGCTAAAATGCAGAAATTCCAATTATTTTGGGGCAAAAATGCAGAAATTCACCTTATTTTAGGGTAAAATTGCAGAAATTTCACATATTTCAGGGCAAAAAGGCAGAAATTTCCCTTATTTTGGGGCAAAATTGCAGACATTTCACTTATTTTGGGGCAAAATTGCAGAAATTTCCCTTATTTGGGGGCAAAATTGCAGAAATTTCCCTAATTGTTTGGAAAAAAGGCAGAAATTCCCTATATGTTGGGGCAAAAAACAGAAATACTCCTTATTTTGGGGCAAAACTCAGAAATTCCACGTACTTTGGGGCAAAATTGAAGAAATTTCCCTTATTTTGGGGCAAAATTGCAGAAATTTCCCTTATTTTGGGGCAAAATTGCAGAAATTTCACTTATTTCAGAGAAAAAAGCAAAAATTTTTCTTATTTTGGGGCAAATAAACAGAAATTCCCATTATTTTAGGGCAAAAAGGCAGAAATTCACCTTATTTTGGGGTAAAATTGCAGAAATTTCACAAATTTCATGGCAAAAAGGCAGAAATTTCTCTTATTTTAGGGCAAAATTACAGAAATTTCACTTATTTCAGAGAAAAAAAGCAAAAATTTTTTTATTTTGGGGCAAAAAGGCAGAAATTCCCATTATTTTGGGAAAAAAAGGCAGAAATTCACCTTATTTTGGGGTAAAATTGCAGAAATTTCACATATTTCAGGGCAAAAAGGCAGAAATTTCCCTTATTTTGGGGCAAAATTGCAGATATTTCACTTATTTTAGGGTAATAAGTCAGAAATTCCCCTTATTTTGGGGCAAAAAAGACAGAAATTCCCTTTGTTTGTGTAAAAAAGACAGAAATTCCACTTATTTAGAGGCAAAAAGGCTGAAATTCCCCTTATTTTGGAACAAAAATGAAGATATTTCCCTTTTTTATGGCAAAAAGTTATGCATTCCACTTATTTTCGGGCAACAAGACAGAAATTCCTTGCATTTTGGAGCAAAATTGCAGAAATTCCCCTAATTGTGGGGCAAAAAGGCAGAAATTCACCTTATTTTAGGGCAAAATTGCAGCAATTTCACATATTTCAGGGCAAAAAGGCAGAAATTTCCCTTATTTTGGGGCAAAATTGCAGAAATTTCACTTATTTTGGGGCAAAATTGCAGAAATTTCAATTATTTCAGGGAAAAAAGGCAGAAATTTTCCTTATTTTGGGGAAAAAATTAAGAAATTCTTAATATTTTGTGGCAAAAATGCAGAAATTCCCCTTATTTTGAGGTAAAAAGGCTGAAATTCCCCTTATTTTGAGGTAAAAAGGCTGAAATTCCCCTTATTTGGGTGCAAAAAGGCAGAAATTTCTCTTATTTTGGGGCAAAAAGACAGAAATTCCCCTTATTTTGTCGCAAAAAGGCAGAAATTTTTATTATTTTGGGGCAAAATTGCAGAAATATCACTTATTTCAGGGTATAATTCAAAAATTCCTTTTATTTTCTTGCAAAAAGACAGAAATTCCATTTATTTTTGGGTAAAAAAGAAGAAATTTCACTTATTTTGAGGTAAAAAGGCAGAAATTACTCTTATTTTGGGGCAAATATTAAGAAATTTCCCTTTTTTTTGTGGAAAAAGGTATACATTCCCCTTACTTTCGGGATAAAAAGCAGAAATTCACCGTATTTTGAAGCATAATTGCAGAAACTCTCATAATTTTCGGGCAAAAAAGCAGAAATTCTCCTTATTTTGGAGCAAAAATACAGAAAATCTCCTTTTTTCGGAAGCAAACAGTCAGAAATTCCCCTTATTTTGGAGCAAAAATGCAGAAATTTCCTTTACATTGTGGCAAAATTGCAGAAATTTCCCTTATTTTGGGGCAAAATTGCAGAAATTTCCCTAATTGTTGGGAAAAAAGGCAGAAATTCCCTATATGTTGAAGCAAAAAGACAGAAATTCTCCTTATTTTGGGGCAAAACTCAGAAATTCCACGTATTTTGGGGCAAAATTCAAGAAATTTCCCTATTTTGGGGGCAAAATTGCAGAAATTTCCCTTATTTTGGGGCAAAATTGCAGAAATTTCACTTATTTCAGAAAAAAAATCAAAAATTTTTCTTATTTTAGGGCAAAAAAATAGAAATTCCCATTATTTTGGGGCAAAAAGGCAGAAATTCACCTTATTTTGGGGTAAAATTGCAGAAATTTCACAAATTTCATGGCAGAAAGGCAGAAATTTCTCTTATTTTAGGGCAAAATTGCAGAAATTTCACTTATTTCAGAGTAAAAAAGCAAAAATTTTTTTATTTTGGGGCAAAAAGGCAGAAATTCCCATTATTTTCGGGGAAAAAGGCAGAAATTCACCTTATTTTGGGGTAAAATTGCAGAAATTTCACATATTTCAGGGCAAAAAGGCAGAAATTTCCCTTATTTTGGGGCAAAATTGCAGATATTTCACTTATTTTAGGGTAATAAGTCAGAAATTCCCCTTATTTTGGGGCAAAAAAGACAGAAATTCCCTTTGTTTGTGTAAAAAAGACAGAAATTCCACTTATTTAGAGGCAAAAAGGCTGAAATTCCCCTTATTTTGGAGCAAAAATGAAGATATTTCCCTTTTTTATGGCAAAAAGTTATGCATTCCACTTATTTTCGGGCAACAAGACAGAAATTCCTTGCATTTTGGAGCAAAATTGCAGAAATTCCCCTAATTGTGGGGCAAAAAGTCAGAAATTCCCTATATGTTGGGGCAAAAAGACAGAAATTCTCGTTCTTTTGGGGCAAAACTCAGAAATTTCCCTTATTTTGCGGCAAAATTGCAAAAATTTCCCTTATTTTAGGGCAAAATTGCAGAAATTTCACTTATTTCAAAGAAAAAAAGCAAAAATTTTTCTTATTTTGGGGCTAAAATGCAGAAATTCCAATTATTTTGGGGCAAAAATGCAGAAATTCACCTTATTTTAGGGTAAAATTGCAGAAATTTCACATATTTCAGGGCAAAAAGGCAGAAATTTCCCTTATTTTGGGGCAAAATTGCAGACATTTCACTTATTTTGGGGCAAAATTGCAGAAATTTCCCTTATTTTGGGGCAAAATTGCAGAAATTTCCCTAATTGTTTGGAAAAAAGGCAGAAATTCCCTATATGTTGGGGCAAAAAGACAGAAATACTCCTTATTTTGGGGCAAAACTCAGAAATTCCACGTACTTTGGGGCAAAATTGAAGAAATTTCCCTTATTTTGGGGCAAAATTGCAGAAATTTCCCTTATTTTGGGGCAAAATTGCAGAAATTTCACTTATTTCAGAGAAAAAAGCAAAAATTTTTCTTATTTTGGGGCAAAAAAACAGAAATTCCCATTATTTTAGGGCAAAAAGGCAGAAATTCACCTTATTTTGGGGTAAAATTGCAGAAATTTCACATATTTCAGGGCAAAAAGGCAGAAATTTCCCTTATTTTGGGGCAAAATTGCAGATATTTCACTTATTTTAGGGTAATAAGTCAGAAATTCCCCTTATTTTGGGGCAAAAAAGACAGAAATTCCCTTTGTTTGTGTAAAAAAGACAGAAATTCCACTTATTTAGAGGCAAAAAGGCTGAAATTCCCCTTATTTTGGAACAAAAATGAAGATATTTCCCTTTTTTATGGCAAAAAGTTATGCATTCCACTTATTTTCGGGCAACAAGACAGAAATTCCTTGCATTTTGGAGCAAAATTGCAGAAATTCCCCTAATTGTGGGGCAAAAAGGCAGAAATTCACCTTATTTTAGGGCAAAATTGCAGCAATTTCACATATTTCAGGGCAAAAAGGCAGAAATTTCCCTTATTTTGGGGCAAAATTGCAGAAATTTCACTTATTTTGGGGCAAAATTGCAGAAATTTCAATTATTTCAGGGAAAAAAGGCAGAAATTTTCCTTATTTTGGGGAAAAAATTAAGAAATTCTTAATATTTTGTGGCAAAAATGCAGAAATTCCCCTTATTTTGAGGTAAAAAGGCTGAAATTCCCCTTATTTTGAGGTAAAAAGGCTGAAATTCCCCTTATTTGGGTGCAAAAAGGCAGAAATTTCTCTTATTTTGGGGCAAAAAGACAGAAATTCCCCTTATTTTGTCGCAAAAAGGCAGAAATTTTTATTATTTTGGGGCAAAATTGCAGAAATATCACTTATTTCAGGGTATAATTCAAAAATTCCTTTTATTTTCTTGCAAAAAGACAGAAATTCCATTTATTTTTGGGTAAAAAAGAAGAAATTTCACTTATTTTGAGGTAAAAAGGCAGAAATTACTCTTATTTTGGGGCAAAAATTAAGAAATTTCCCTTTTTTTTGTGGAAAAAGGTATACATTCCCCTTACTTTCGGGATAAAAAGCAGAAATTCACCGTATTTTGAAGCATAATTGCAGAAACTCTCATAATTTTCGGGCAAAAAAGCAGAAATTCTCCTTATTTTGGAGCAAAAATACAGAAAATCTCCTTTTTTCGGAAGCAAACAGTCAGAAATTCCCCTTATTTTGGAGCAAAAATGCAGAAATTTCCTTTACATTGTGGCAAAATTGCAGAAATTTCCCTTATTTTGGGGCAAAATTGCAGAAATTTCCCTAATTGTTGGGAAATAAGGCAGAAATTCCCTATATGTTGAAGCAAAAAGACAGAAATTCTCCTTATTTTGGGGCAAAACTCAGAAATTCCACGTATTTTGGGGCAAAATTCAAGAAATTTCCCTATTTTGGGGGCAAAATTGCAGAAATTTCCCTTATTTTGGGGCAAAATTGCAGAAATTTCACTTATTTCAGAAAAAAAATCAAAAATTTTTCTTATTTTAGGGCAAAAAAATAGAAATTCCCATTATTTTGGGGCAAAAAGGCAGAAATTCACCTTATTTTGGGGTAAAATTGCAGAAATTTCACAAATTTCATGGCAGAAAGGCAGAAATTTCTCTTATTTTAGGGCAAAATTGCAGAAATTTCACTTATTTCAGAGTAAAAAAGCAAATATTTTTTTATTTTGGGGCAAAAAGGCAGAAATTCCCATTATTTTCGGGGAAAAAGGCAGAAATTCACCTTATTTTGGGGTAAAATTGCAGAAATTTCACATATTTCAGGGCAAAAAGGCAGAAATTTCCCTTATTTTGGGGCAAAATTGCAGATATTTCACTTATTTTAGGGTAATAAGTCAGAAATTCCCCTTATTTTGGGGCAAAAAAGACAGAAATTCCCTTTGTTTGTGTAAAAAAGACAGAAATTCCACTTATTTAGAGGCAAAAAGGCTGAAATTCCCCTTATTTTGGAGCAAAAATGAAGATATTTCCCTTTTTTATGGCAAAAAGTTATGCATTCCACTTATTTTCGGGCAACAAGACAGAAATTCCTTGCATTTTGGAGCAAAATTGCAGAAATTCCCCTAATTGTGGGGCAAAAAGTCAGAAATTCCCTATATGTTGGGGCAAAAAGACAGAAATTCTCGTTCTTTTGGGGCAAAACTCAGAAATTTCCCTTATATTGCGGCAAAATTGCAAAAATTTCCCTTATTTTAGGGCAAAATTGCAGAAATTTCACTTATTTCAAAGAAAAAAAGCAAAAATTTTTCTTATTTTGGGGCTAAAATGCAGAAATTCCAATTATTTTGGGGCAAAAATGCAGAAATTCACCTTATTTTAGGGTAAAATTGCAGAAATTTCACATATTTCAGGGCAAAAAGGCAGAAATTTCCCTTATTTTGGGGCAAAATTGCAGACATTTCACTTATTTTGGGGCAAAATTGCAGAAATTTCCCTTATTTTGGGGCAAAATTGCAGAAATTTCCCTAATTGTTTGGAAAAAAGGCAGAAATTCCCTATATGTTGGGGCAAAAAGACAGAAATACTCCTTATTTTGGGGCAAAACTCAGAAATTCCACGTACTTTGGGGCAAAATTGAAGAAATTTCCCTTATTTTGGGGCAAAATTGCAGAAATTTCCCTTATTTTGGGGCAAAATTGCAGAAATTTCACTTATTTCAGAGAAAAAAGCAAAAATTTTTCTTATTTTGGGGCAAAAAAACAGAAATTCCCATTATTTTAGGGCAAAAAGGCAGAAATTCACCTTATTTTGGGGTAAAATTGCAGAAATTTCACAAATTTCATGGCAAAAAGGCAGAAATTTCTCTTATTTTAGGGCAAAATTACAGAAATTTCACTTATTTCAGAGAAAAAAAGCAAAAATTTTTTTATTTTGGGGCAAAAAGGCAGAAATTCCCATTATTTTGGGAAAAAAATGCAGAAATTCACCTTATTTTGGGGTAAAATTGCAGAAATTTCACATATTTCAGGGCAAAAAGGCAGAAATTTTCCTTATTTTGGGGCAAAATTGCAGATATTTCACTTATTTTAGGGTAATAAGTCAGAAATTCCCCTTATTTTGGGGCAAAAAAGACAGAAATTCCCTTTGTTTGTGTAAAAAAGACAGAAATTCCACTTATTTAGAGGCAAAAAGGCTGAAATTCCCCTTATTTTGGAGCAAAAATGAAGATATTTCCCTTTTTTATGGCAAAAAGTTATGCATTCCACTTATTTTCGGGCAACAAGACAGAAATTCCTTGCATTTTGGAGCAAAATTGGAGAAATTCCCTTAATTGTGGGGCAAAAAGGCAGAAATTCACCTTATTTTAGGGTAAAATTGCAGCAATTTCACATATTTCAGGGCAAAAAGGCAGAAATTTCCCTTATTTTGGGGCAAAATTGCAGAAATTTCACTTATTTTGTGGCAAAAATGCAGAAATTCCTCTTATGTTGAGGTAAAAAGGCTGAAATTCCCCTTATTTTGAGGTAAAAAGGCTGAAATTCCCCTTATTTGGGTGCAAAAAGGCAGAAATTTCTCTTATTTTGGGGCAAAAAGACAGAAATTCCCCTTATTTTGTCGCAAAAAGGCAGAAATTTTTATTATTTTGGGGCAAAATTGCAGAAATATCACTTATTTCAGGGTATAATTCAAAAATTCCTTTTATTTTCTTGCAAAAAGACAGAAATTCCATTTATTTTTGGGTAAAAAAGAAGAAATTTCACTTATTTTGAGGTAAAAAGGCAGAAATTACTCTTATTTTGGGGCAAAAATTAAGAAATTTCCTTTTTTTTGTGTGGAAAAAGGTATACATTCCCCTTACTTTCGGGATAAAAAGCAGAAATTCACCGTATTTTGAAGCATAATTGCAGAAACTCTCATAATTTTCGGACAAAAAAGCAGAAATTCTCCTTATTTTGGAGCAAAAATACAGAAAATCTCCTTTTTTCGGAAGCAAACAGTCAGAAATTCCCCTTATTTTGGAGCAAAATTGCAGAAATTTCCTTTACATTGTGGCAAAATTGCAGAAATTTCCCTTATTTTGGGGCAAAATTGCAGAAATTTCCCTAATTGTTGGGAAAAAAGGCAGAAATTCCCTATATGTTGAAGCAAAAAGACAGAAATTCTCCTTATTTTGGGGCAAAACTCAGAAATTCCACGTATTTTGGGGCAAAATTCAAGAAATTTCCCTATTTTTGGGGCAAAATTGCAGAAATTTCCCTTATTTTGGGGCAAAATTGCAGAAATTTCACTTATTTCAGAGAAAAAAAGCAAAAATTTTTCTTATTTTAGGGCAAAAAAATAGAAATTCCCATTATTTTGGGGCAAAAAGGCAGAAATTCACCTTATTTTGGGGTAAAATTGCAGAAATTTCACAAATTTCATGGCAGAAAGGCAGAAATTTCTCTTATTTTAGGGCAAAATTGCAGAAATTTCACTTATTTCAGAGTAAAAAAGCAAAAATTTTTTTATTTTGGGGCAAAAAGGCAGAAATTCCCATTATTTTCGGGTAAAAAGGCAGAAATTCACCTTATTTTGGGGTAAAATTGCAGAAATTTCACATATTTCAGGGCAAAAAGGCAGAAATTTCCCTTATTTTGGGGCAAAATTGCAGATATTTCACTTATTTTAGGGTAATAAGTCAGAAATTCCCCTTATTTTGGGGCAAAAAAGACAGAAATTCCCTTTGTTTGTGTAAAAAAGACAGAAATTCCACTTATTTAGAGGCAAAAAGGCTGAAATTCCCCTTATTTTGGAGCAAAAATGAAGATATTTCCCTTTTTTATGGCAAAAAGTTATGCATTCCACTTATTTTCGGGCAACAAGACAGAAATTCCTTGCATTTTGGAGCAAAATTGCAGAAATTCCCCTAATTGTGGGGCAAAAAGTCAGAAATTCCCTATATGTTGGGGCAAAAAGACAGAAATTCTCGTTCTTTTGGGGCAAAACTCAGAAATTTCCCTTATTTTGCGGCAAAATTGCAAAAATTTCCCTTATTTTAGGGCAAAATTGCAGAAATTTCACTTATTTCAAAGAAAAAAAGCAAAAATTTTTCTTATTTTGGGGCTAAAATGCAGAAATTCCAATTATTTTGGGGCAAAAATGCAGAAATTCACCTTATTTTAGGGTAAAATTGCAGAAATTTCACATATTTCAGGGCAAAAAGGCAGAAATTTCCCTTATTTTGGGGCAAAATTGCAGACATTTCACTTATTTTGGGGCAAAATTGCAGAAATTTCCCTTATTTTGGGGCAAAATTGCAGAAATTTCCCTAATTGTTTGGAAAAAAGGCAGAAATTCCCTATATGTTGGGGCAAAAAGACAGAAATACTCCTTATTTTGGGGCAAAACTCAGAAATTCCACGTACTTTGGGGCAAAATTGAAGAAATTTCCCTTATTTTGGGGCAAAATTGCAGAAATTTCCCTTATTTTGGGGCAAAATTGCAGAAATTTCACTTATTTCAGAGAAAAAAGCAAAAATTTTTCATATTTTGGGGCAAAAAAACAGAAATTCCCATTATTTTAGGGCAAAAAGGCAGAAATTCACCTTATTTTGGGGTAAAATTGCAGAAATTTCACAAATTTCATGGCAAAAAGGCAGAAATTTCTCTTATTTTAGGGCAAAATTACAGAAATTTCACTTATTTCAGAGAAAAGAAGCAAAAATTTTTTTATTTGGGGGCAAAAAGGCAGAAATTCCCATTATTTTGGGAAAAAAAAGGCAGAAATTCACCTTATTTTGGGGTAAAATTGCAGAAATTTCACATATTTCAGGGCAAAAAGGCAGAAATTTCCCTTATTTTGGGGCAAAATTGCAGATATTTCACTTATTTTAGGGTAATAAGTCAGAAATTCCCCTTATTTGGGGGCAAAAAAGACAGAAATTCCCTTTGTTTGTGTAAAAAAGACAGAAATTCCACTTATTTAGAGGCAAAA
The DNA here is from genome assembly GCF_963924665.1 of Micromys minutus. NCBI lineage: Eukaryota > Metazoa > Chordata > Mammalia > Rodentia > Muridae > Micromys > Micromys minutus. The sequence continues at coordinate 2,139,952 of NW_027667830.1, read as the reverse complement.
AGGCTGAAATTCCCCTTATTTTGGAGCAAAAATGAAGATATTTCCCTTTTTTATGGCAAAAAGTTAAGCATTCCACTTATTTTCGGGCAACAAGACAGAAATTCCTTGCATTTTGGAGCAAAATTGCAGAAATTCCCCTAATTGTGGGGCAAAAAGGCAGAAATTCACCTTATTTTAGGGTAAAATTGCAGCAATTTCACATATTTCAGGGCAAAAAGGCAGAAATTTCCCTTATTTTGGGGCAAAATTGCAGAAATTTCACTTATTTCAAAGAAAAAATTCAAAAATTTTTCTTATTTTGGGGCTAAAATGCAGAAATTCCAATTATTTTGGGGCAAAAATGCAGAAATTCACCTTATTTTAGGGTAAAATTGCAGAAATTTCACATATTTCAGGGCAAAAAGGCAGAAATTTCCCTTATTTTGGGGCAAAATTGCAGACATTTCACTTATTTTGGGGCAAAATTGCAGAAATTTCCCTTATTTTGGGGCAAAATTGCAGAAATTTCCCTAATTGTTTGGAAAAAAGGCAGAAATTCCCTATATGTTGGGGCAAAAAACAGAAATACTCCTTATTTTGGGGCAAAACTCAGAAATTCCACGTACTTTGGGGCAAAATTGAAGAAATTTCCCTTATTTTGGGGCAAAATTGCAGAAATTTCCCTTATTTTGGGGCAAAATTGCAGAAATTTCACTTATTTCAGAGAAAAAAGCAAAAATTTTTCTTATTTTGGGGCAAATAAACAGAAATTCCCATTATTTTAGGGCAAAAAGGCAGAAATTCACCTTATTTTGGGGTAAAATTGCAGAAATTTCACAAATTTCATGGCAAAAAGGCAGAAATTTCTCTTATTTTAGGGCAAAATTACAGAAATTTCACTTATTTCAGAGAAAAAAAGCAAAAATTTTTTTATTTTGGGGCAAAAAGGTAGAAATTCCCATTATTTTGGGAAAAAAAAGGCAGAAATTCACCTTATTTTGGGGTAAAATTGCAGAAATTTCACATATTTCAGGGCAAAAAGGCAGAAATTTCCCTTATTTTGGGGCAAAATTGCAGATATTTCACTTATTTTAGGGTAATAAGTCAGAAATTCCCCTTATTTTGGGGCAAAAAAGACAGAAATTCCCTTTGTTTGTGTAAAAAAGACAGAAATTCCACTTATTTAGAGGCAAAAAGGCTGAAATTCCCCTTATTTTGGAGCAAAAATGAAGATATTTCCCTTTTTTATGGCAAAAAGTTAAGCATTCCACTTATTTTCGGGCAACAAGACAGAAATTCCTTGCATTTTGGAGCAAAATTGCAGAAATTCCCCTAATTGTGGAGCAAAAAGGCAGAAATTCACCTTATTTTAGGGTAAAATTGCAGCAATTTCACATATTTCAGGGCAAAAAGGCAGAAATTTCCCTTATTTTGGGGCAAAATTGCAGAAATTTCACTTATTTCAAAGAAAAAATGCAAAAATTTTTCTTATTTTGGGGCTAAAATGCAGAAATTCCAATTATTTTGGGGCAAAAATGCAGAAATTCACCTTATTTTAGGGTAAAATTGCAGAAATTTCACATATTTCAGGGCAAAAAGGCAGAAATTTCCCTTATTTTGGGGCAAAATTGCAGACATTTCACTTATTTTGGGGCAAAATTGCAGAAATTTCCCTTATTTTGGGGCAAAATTGCAGAAATTTCCCTAATTGTTTGGAAAAAAGGCAGAAATTCCCTATATGTTGGGGCAAAAAACAGAAATACTCCTTATTTTGGGGCAAAACTCAGAAATTCCACGTACTTTGGGGCAAAATTGAAGAAATTTCCCTTATTTTGGGGCAAAATTGCAGAAATTTCCCTTATTTTGGGGCAAAATTGCAGAAATTTCACTTATTTCAGAGAAAAAAGCAAAAATTTTTCTTATTTTGGGGCAAATAAACAGAAATTCCCATTATTTTAGGGCAAAAAGGCAGAAATTCACCTTATTTTGGGGTAAAATTGCAGAAATTTCACAAATTTCATGGCAAAAAGGCAGAAATTTCTCTTATTTTAGGGCAAAATTACAGAAATTTCACTTATTTCAGAGAAAAAAAGCAAAAATTTTTTTATTTTGGGGCAAAAAGGCAGAAATTCCCATTATTTTGGAAAAAAAAAGGCAGAAATTCACCTTATTTTGGGGTAAAATTGCAGAAATTTCACATATTTCAGGGCAAAAAGGCAGAAATTTCCCTTATTTTGGGGCAAAATTGCAGATATTTCACTTATTTTAGGGTAATAAGTCAGAAATTCCCCTTATTTTGGGGCAAAAAAGACAGAAATTCCCTTTGTTTGTGTAAAAAAGACAGAAATTCCACTTATTTAGAGGCAAAAAGGCTGAAATTCCCCTTATTTTGGAGCAAAAATGAAGATATTTCCCTTTTTTATGGCAAAAAGTTATGCATTCCACTTATTTTCGGGCAACAAGACAGAAATTCCTTGCATTTTGGAGCAAAATTGCAGAAATTCCCCTAATTGTAAGGCAAAAAGGCAGAAATTCACCTTATTTTAGGGCAAAATTGCAGCAATTTCACATATTTCAGGGCAAAAAGGCAGAAATTTCCCTTATTTTGGGGCAAAATTGCAGAAATTTCACTTATTTTGGGGCAAAATTGCAGAAATTTCAATTATTTCAGGGAAAAAAGGCAGAAATTTTCCTTATTTTGGAGAAAAAATTAAGAAATTCTTAATATTTTGTGGCAAAAATGCAGAAATTCCCCTTATTTTGAGGTAAAAAGGCTGAAATTCCCCTTATTTTGAGGTAAAAAGGCTGAAATTCCCCTTATTTGGGTGCAAAAAGGCAGAAATTTCTCTTATTTTGGGGCAAAAAGACAGAAATTCCCCTTATTTTGTCGCAAAAAGGCAGAAATTTTTATTATTTTGGGGCAAAATTGCAGAAATATCACTTATTTCAGGGTATAATTCAAAAATTCCTTTTATTTTCTTGCAAAAAGACAGAAATTCCATTTATTTTTGGGTAAAAAAGAAGAAATTTCACTTATTTTGAGGTAAAAAGGCAGAAATTACTCTTATTTTGGGGCAAAAATTAAGAAATTTCCCTTTTTTTTGTGGAAAAAGGTATACATTCCCCTTACTTTCGGGATAAAAAGCAGAAATTCACCGTATTTTGAAGCATAATTGCAGAAACTCTCATAATTTTCGGACAAAAAAGCAGAAATTCTCCTTATTTTGGAGCAAAAATACAGAAAATCTCCTTTTTTCGGAAGCAAACAGTCAGAAATTCCCCTTATTTTGGAGCATAATTGCAGAAATTTCCTTTACATTGTGGCAAAATTGCAGAAATTTCCCTTATTTTGGGGCAAAATTGCAGAAATTTCCCTAATTGTTGGGAAAAAAGGCAGAAATTCCCTATATGTTGAAGCAAAAAGACAGAAATTCTCCTTATTTTGGGGCAAAACTCAGAAATTCCACGTATTTTGGGGCAAAATTCAAGAAATTTCCCTATTTTTGGGGCAAAATTGCAGAAATTTCCCTTATTTTGGGGCAAAATTGCAGAAATTTCACTTATTTCAGAGAAAAAAAGCAAAAATTTTTCTTATTTTAGGGCAAAAAAATAGAAATTCCCATTATTTTGGGGCAAAAAGGCAGAAATTCACCTTATTTTGGGGTAAAATTGCAGAAATTTCACAAATTTCATGGCAGAAAGGCAGAAATTTCTCTTATTTTAGGGCAAAATTGCAGAAATTTCACTTATTTCAGAGTAAAAAAGCAAAAATTTTTTTATTTTGGGGCAAAAAGGCAGAAATTCCCATTATTTTCGGGGAAAAAGGCAGAAATTCACCATATTTTGGGGTAAAATTGCAGAAATTTCACATATTTCAGGGCAAAAAGGCAGAAATTTCCCTTATTTTGGGGAAAATTGCAGATATTTCACTTATTTTAGGGTAATAAGTCAGAAATTCCCCTTATTTTGGGGCAAAAAAGACAGAAATTCCCTTTGTTTGTGTAAAAAAGACAGAAATTCCACTTATTTAGAGGCAAAAAGGCTGAAATTCCCCTTATTTTGGAGCAAAAATGAAGATATTTCCCTTTTTTATGGCAAAAAGTTATGCATTCCACTTATTTTCGGGCAACAAGACAGAAATTCCTTGCATTTTGGAGCAAAATTGCAGAAATTCCCCTAATTGTGGGGCAAAAAGGCAGAAATTCACCTTATTTTAGGGCAAAATTGCAGCAATTTCACATATTTCAGGGCAAAAAGGCAGAAATTTCCCTTATTTTGGGGCAAAATTGCAGAAATTTCACTTATTTTGGGGCAAAATTGCAGAAATTTCAATTATTTCAGGGAAAAAAGGCAGAAATTTTCCTTATTTTGGGGAAAAAATTAAGAAATTCTTAATATTTTGTGGCAAAAATGCAGAAATTCCCCTTATTTTGAGGTAAAAAGGCTGAAATTCCCCTTATTTTGAGGTAAAAAGGCTCAAATTCCCCTTATTTGGGTGCAAAAAGGCAGAAATTTCTCTTATTTTGGGGCAAAAAGACAGAAATTCCCCTTATTTTGTCGCAAAAAGGCAGAAAGTTTTATTATTTTGGGGCAAAATTGCAGAAATATCACTTATTTCAGGGTATAATTCAAAAATTCCTTTTATTTTCTTGCAAAAAGACAGAAATTCCATTTATTTTTGGGTAAAAAAGAAGAAATTTCACTTATTTTGAGGTAAAAAGGCAGAAATTACTCTTATTTTGGGGCAAAAATTAAGAAATTTTCCTTTTTTTTTGTCGAAAAAGGTATACATTCCCCTTACTTTCGGGATAAAAAGCAGAAATTCACCGTATTTTGAAGCATAATTGCAGAAACTCTCATAATTTTCGGGCAAAAAAGCAGAAATTCTCCTTATTTTGGAGCAAAAATACAGAAAATCTCCTTTTTTCGGAATCAAACAGTCAGAAATTCCCCTTATTTTGGAGCAAAATTGCAGAAATTTCCTTTACATTGTGGCAAAATTGCAGAAATTTCCCTTATTTTGGGGCAAAATTGCAGAAATTTCCCTAATTGTTGGGAAAAAAGGCAGAAATTCCCTATATGTTGAAGCAAAAAGACAGAAATTCTCCTTATTTTGGGGCAAAACTCAGAAATTCCACGTATTTTGGGGCAAAATTCAAGAAATTTCCCTATTTTTGGGGCAAAATTGCAGAAATTTCCCTTATTTTGGGGCAAAATTGCAGAAATTTCACTTATTTCAGAGAAAAAAAGCAAAAATTTTTCTTATTTTAGGGCAAAAAAATAGAAATTCCCATTATTTTGGGGCAAAAAGGCAGAAATTCACCTTATTTTGGGGTAAAATTGCAGAAATTTCACAAATTTCATGGCAGAAAGGCAGAAACTTCTCTTATTTTAGGGCAAAATGGCAGAAATTTCACTTATTTCAGAGTAAAAAAGCAAAAATTTTTTTATTTTGGGGCAAAAAGGCAGAAATTCCCATTATTTTCGGGGAAAAAGGCAGAAATTCACCTTATTTTGGGGTAAAATTGCAGAAATTTCACATATTTCAGGGCAAAAAGGCAGAAATTTCCCTTATTTTGGGGCAAAATTGCAGATATTTCACTTATTTTAGGGTAATAAGTCAGAAATTCCCCTTATTTTGGGGCAAAAAAGACAGAAATTCCCTTTGTTTGTGTAAAAAAGACAGAAATTCCACTTATTTAGAGGCAAAAAGGCTGAAATTCCCCTTATTTTGGAGCAAAAATGAAGATATTTCTCTTTTTTATGGCAAAAAGTTATGCATTCCACTTATTTTCGGGCAACAAGACAGAAATTCCTTGCATTTTGGAGCAAAATTGCAGAAATTCCCCTAATTGTGGGGCAAAAAGTCAGAAATTCCCTATATGTTGGGGCAAAAAGACAGAAATTCTCGTTCTTTTGGGGCAAAACTCAGAAATTTCCCTTATTTTGCGGCAAAATTGCAAAAATTTCCCTTATTTTAGGGCAAAATTGCAGAAATTTCACTTTTTTCAAAGAAAAAAAGCAAAAATTTTTCTTATTTTGGGGCTAAAATGCAGAAATTCCAATTATTTTGGGGCAAAAATGCAGAAATTCACCTTATTTTAGGGTAAAATTGCAGAAATTTCACATATTTCAGGGCAAAAAGGCAGAAATTTCCCTTATTTTGGGGCAAAATTGCAGACATTTCACTTATTTTGGGGCAAAATTGCAGAAATTTCTCTTATTTTGGGGCAAAATTGCAGAAATTTCCCTAATTGTTTGGAAAAAAGGCAGAAATTCCTTATATGTTGGGGCAAAAAGACAGAAATACTCCTTATTTTGGGGCAAAACTCAGAAATTCCACGTACTTTGGGGCAAAATTCAAGAAATTTCCCTTATTTTGGGGCAAAATTGCAGAAATTTCCCTTATTTTGGGGCAAAATTGCAGAAATTTCACTTATTTCAGAGAAAAAAGCAAAAATTTTTCTTATTTTGGGGCAAAAAAACAGAAATTCCCATTATTTTAGGGCAAAAAGGCAGAAATTCACCTTATTTTGGGGTAAAATTGCAGAAATTTCACAAATTTCATGGTAAAAAGGCAGAAATTTCTCTTATTTTAGGGCAAAATTACAGAAATTTCACTTATTTCAGAGAAAAAAAGCAAAAATTTTTTTATTTTGGTGCAAAAAGGCAGAAATTCCCATAATTTTGGGAAAAAAAGGCAGAAATTCACCTTATTTTGGGGTAAAATTGCAGAAATTTCACATATTTCAGGGCAAAAAGGCAGAAATTTCCCTTATTTTGGGGAAAAATTGCAGATATTTCACTTATTTTAGGGTAATAAGTCAGAAATTCCCCTTATTTTGGGGCAAAAAAGACAGAAATTCCCTTTGTTTGTGTAAAAAAGACAGAAATTCCACTTATTTAGAGGCAAAAAGGCTGAAATTCCCCTTATTTTGGAGCAAAAATGAAGATATTTCCCTTTTTTATGGCAAAAAGTTATGCATTCCACTTATTTTCGGGCAACAAGACAGAAATTCCTTGCATTTTGGAGCAAAATTGCAGAAATTCCCCTAATTGTGGGGCAAAAAGGCAGAAATTCACCTTATTTTAGGGTAAAATTGCAGCAATTTCACATATTTCATGGCAAAAATGCAGAAATTTCCCTTATTTTGGGGCAAAATTGAAGAAATTTCACTTATTTTGGGGCAAAATTGCAGAAATATGACTTATTTCAGGGTATAATTCAAACATTCCTTTTATTTTGTTGCAAAAAGACAGAAATTCCATTTATTTTTGGGTAAAAAAGGAGAAATTTCACTTATTTTGAGGTAAAAAGGCAGACATTCCTCTTATTTTGGGGCAAAAATTAAGAAATTTCCCTTTTTTTGTGGAAAAAGGTATACATTCCCCTTACTTTCGGGATAAAAAGCAGAAATTCCCCGTATTTTGAAGCATAATTGCAGAAATTCTCATAATTTTCGGGCAAAAAAGCAGAAATTCTCCTTATTTTGGAGCAAAAATACAGAAAATCTCCTTTTTTCGGAAGCAAACAGTCAGAAATTCCCCTTATTTTGGGGCAAAATTGCAGAAATTTCCTTTACATTGGGGCAAAATTGCAGAAATTTCGCTTATTTTGGGGCAAAATTGCAGACATTTCCCTAATTGTTGGGCAAAAATGCAGAAATTCCCTATATGTTGGGGCAAAAAGACAGAAATTCTCCTTATTTTGAGGCAAAACTCAGAAATTCCACGTATTTTGGGGCAAAATTGCAGAAATTTCCCTTATTTTGGGGCAAAATTGCAGAAATTTCCCTTATTTTGGCTCAAAATTGCAGAAATTTCACTAATTTTGGGGCAAAATTGCAGAAATTTCACTTATTTCAGAGAAAAAAAGCAAAAATTTTTCTTATTTTAGGGCAAAAAACAGAAATTCCCATTATTTTGGGGCAAAAAGGCAGAAATTCACCTTATTTTGGGGTAAATTTGCAGAAATTTCACAAATTTCAGGGCAAAAAGGCAGACATTTCTCTTATTTTAGGGCAAAATTGCAGAAATTTCACTTATTTCAGAGAAAAAAAGCAAAAATTTTTTTATTTTGGGGCAAAAAGGCAGAAATTCCCATTATTTTGGGGGAAATAGGCAGAAATTCACCTTATTTTGGGTTAAAATTGCTGAAATTTCACATATTTCAGGGCAAAAAGTCAAAAATTTCCCTTATTTTGGGGCAAAATTGCAGATATTTCACTTTTTTTAGGGTAATAAGTCAGAAATTCCCCTTATTTTGGGGCACAAAAGACAGAAATTCCCTTTGTTTGTGTAAAAAAGACAGAAATTCCACTTATTTAGAGGCAAAAAGGCTGAAATTCCCCTTATTTTGGAGCAAAAATGAAGATATTTCTATTTTTTATGGCAAAAACTTATGCATTCCACTTATTTTCGGGCAACAAGACAGAAATTCTTTGCATTTTGGAGCAAAATTGCAGAAATTCCCCTAATTGTGGGGCAAAAAGGCAGAAATTCCCTATATCTTGGGGCAAAAAGACAGATATTGTCGTTCTTTTGGGGCAAAACTCAGAAATTCCACTTATTTTGGGGCAAAATTCCAAAAATTTCCCTTATTTTGGGGCAAAATTGCAGAAATTTCCCTTATTTTAGGGCAAAATTGCAGAAATTTCACTTATTTCAGAGTAAAAAAGCAAAAATTTTTTTATTTTGGGGCAAAAAGGCAGAAATTCCCATTATTTTCGGGGAAAAAGGCAGAAATTCACCATATTTTGGGGTAAAATTGCAGAAATTTCACATATTTCAGGGCAAAAAGGCAGAAATTTCCCTTATTTTGGGGAAAATTGCAGATATTTCACTTATTTTAGGGTAATAAGTCAGAAATTCCCCTTATTTTGGGGCAAAAAAGACAGAAATTCCCTTTGTTTGTGTAAAAAAGACAGAAATTCCACTTATTTAGAGGCAAAAAGGCTGAAATTCCCCTTATTTTGGAGCAAAAATGAAGATATTTCCCTTTTTTATGGCAAAAAGTTATGCATTCCACTTATTTTCGGGCAACAAGACAGAAATTCCTTGCATTTTGGAGCAAAATTGCAGAAATTCCCCTAATTGTGGGGCAAAAAGGCAGAAATTCACCTTATTTTAGGGCAAAATTGCAGCAATTTCACATATTTCAGGGCAAAAAGGCAGAAATTTCCCTTATTTTGGGGCAAAATTGCAGAAATTTCACTTATTTTGGGGCAAAATTGCAGAAATTTCAATTATTTCAGGGAAAAAAGGCAGAAATTTTCCTTATTTTGGGGAAAAAATTAAGAAATTCTTAATATTTTGTGGCAAAAATGCAGAAATTCCCCTTATTTTGAGGTAAAAAGGCTGAAATTCCCCTTATTTTGAGGTAAAAAGGCTCAAATTCCCCTTATTTGGGTGCAAAAAGGCAGAAATTTCTCTTATTTTGGGGCAAAAAGACAGAAATTCCCCTTATTTTGTCGCAAAAAGGCAGAAAGTTTTATTATTTTGGGGCAAAATTGCAGAAATATCACTTATTTCAGGGTATAATTCAAAAATTCCTTTTATTTTCTTGCAAAAAGACAGAAATTCCATTTATTTTTGGGTAAAAAAGAAGAAATTTCACTTATTTTGAGGTAAAAAGGCAGAAATTACTCTTATTTTGGGGCAAAAATTAAGAAATTTTCCTTTTTTTTTGTCGAAAAAGGTATACATTCCCCTTACTTTCGGGATAAAAAGCAGAAATTCACCGTATTTTGAAGCATAATTGCAGAAACTCTCATAATTTTCGGGCAAAAAAGCAGAAATTCTCCTTATTTTGGAGCAAAAATACAGAAAATCTCCTTTTTTCGGAATCAAACAGTCAGAAATTCCCCTTATTTTGGAGCAAAATTGCAGAAATTTCCTTTACATTGTGGCAAAATTGCAGAAATTTCCCTTATTTTGGGGCAAAATTGCAGAAATTTCCCTAATTGTTGGGAAAAAAGGCAGAAATTCCCTATATGTTGAAGCAAAAAGACAGAAATTCTCCTTATTTTGGGGCAAAACTCAGAAATTCCACGTATTTTGGGGCAAAATTCAAGAAATTTCCCTATTTTTGGGGCAAAATTGCAGAAATTTCCCTTATTTTGGGGCAAAATTGCAGAAATTTCACTTATTTCAGAGAAAAAAAGCAAAAATTTTTCTTATTTTAGGGCAAAAAAATAGAAATTCCCATTATTTTGGGGCAAAAAGGCAGAAATTCACCTTATTTTGGGGTAAAATTGCAGAAATTTCACAAATTTCATGGCAGAAAGGCAGAAACTTCTCTTATTTTAGGGCAAAATGGCAGAAATTTCACTTATTTCAGAGTAAAAAAGCAAAAATTTTTTTATTTTGGGGCAAAAAGGCAGAAATTCCCATTATTTTCGGGGAAAAAGGCAGAAATTCACCTTATTTTGGGGTAAAATTGCAGAAATTTCACATATTTCAGGGCAAAAAGGCAGAAATTTCCCTTATTTTGGGGCAAAATTGCAGATATTTCACTTATTTTAGGGTAATAAGTCAGAAATTCCCCTTATTTTGGGGCAAAAAAGACAGAAATTCCCTTTGTTTGTGTAAAAAAGACAGAAATTCCACTTATTTAGAGGCAAAAAGGCTGAAATTCCCCTTATTTTGGAGCAAAAATGAAGATATTTCTCTTTTTTATGGCAAAAAGTTATGCATTCCACTTATTTTCGGGCAACAAGACAGAAATTCCTTGCATTTTGGAGCAAAATTGCAGAAATTCCCCTAATTGTGGGGCAAAAAGTCAGAAATTCCCTATATGTTGGGGCAAAAAGACAGAAATTCTCGTTCTTTTGGGGCAAAACTCAGAAATTTCCCTTATTTTGCGGCAAAATTGCAAAAATTTCCCTTATTTTAGGGCAAAATTGCAGAAATTTCACTTTTTTCAAAGAAAAAAAGCAAAAATTTTTCTTATTTTGGGGCTAAAATGCAGAAATTCCAATTATTTTGGGGCAAAAATGCAGAAATTCACCTTATTTTAGGGTAAAATTGCAGAAATTTCACATATTTCAGGGCAAAAAGGCAGAAATTTCCCTTATTTTGGGGCAAAATTGCAGACATTTCACTTATTTTGGGGCAAAATTGCAGAAATTTCTCTTATTTTGGGGCAAAATTGCAGAAATTTCCCTAATTGTTTGGAAAAAAGGCAGAAATTCCTTATATGTTGGGGCAAAAAGACAGAAATACTCCTTATTTTGGGGCAAAACTCAGAAATTCCACGTACTTTGGGGCAAAATTCAAGAAATTTCCCTTATTTTGGGGCAAAATTGCAGAAATTTCCCTTATTTTGGGGCAAAATTGCAGAAATTTCACTTATTTCAGAGAAAAAAGCAAAAATTTTTCTTATTTTGGGGCAAAAAAACAGAAATTCCCATTATTTTAGGGCAAAAAGGCAGAAATTCACCTTATTTTGGGGTAAAATTGCAGAAATTTCACAAATTTCATGGTAAAAAGGCAGAAATTTCTCTTATTTTAGGGCAAAATTACAGAAATTTCACTTATTTCAGAGAAAAAAAGCAAAAATTTTTTTATTTTGGTGCAAAAAGGCAGAAATTCCCATAATTTTGGGAAAAAAAGGCAGAAATTCACCTTATTTTGGGGTAAAATTGCAGAAATTTCACATATTTCAGGGCAAAAAGGCAGAAATTTCCCTTATTTTGGGGAAAAATTGCAGATATTTCACTTATTTTAGGGTAATAAGTCAGAAATTCCCCTTATTTTGGGGCAAAAAAGACAGAAATTCCCTTTGTTTGTGTAAAAAAGACAGAAATTCCACTTATTTAGAGGCAAAAAGGCTGAAATTCCCCTTATTTTGGAGCAAAAATGAAGATATTTCCCTTTTTTATGGCAAAAAGTTATGCATTCCACTTATTTTCGGGCAACAAGACAGAAATTCCTTGCATTTTGGAGCAAAATTGCAGAAATTCCCCTAATTGTGGGGCAAAAAGGCAGAAATTCACCTTATTTTAGGGTAAAATTGCAGCAATTTCACATATTTCATGGCAAAAATGCAGAAATTTCCCTTATTTTGGGGCAAAATTGAAGAAATTTCACTTATTTTGGGGCAAAATTGCAGAAATATGACTTATTTCAGGGTATAATTCAAACATTCCTTTTATTTTGTTGCAAAAAGACAGAAATTCCATTTATTTTTGGGTAAAAAAGGAGAAATTTCACTTATTTTGAGGTAAAAAGGCAGACATTCCTCTTATTTTGGGGCAAAAATTAAGAAATTTCCCTTTTTTTGTGGAAAAAGGTATACATTCCCCTTACTTTCGGGATAAAAAGCAGAAATTCCCCGTATTTTGAAGCATAATTGCAGAAATTCTCATAATTTTCGGGCAAAAAAGCAGAAATTCTCCTTATATTGGAGCAAAAATACAGAAAATCTCCTTTTTTCGGAAGCAAACAGTCAGAAATTCCCCTTATTTTGGGGCAAAATTGCAGAAATTTCCTTTACATTGGGGCAAAATTGCAGAAATTTCCCTAATTGTTGGGCAAAAATGCAGAAATTCCCTATATGTTGGGGCAAAAAGACAGAAATTCTCCTTATTTTGAGGCAAAACTCAGAAATTCCACGTATTTTGGGGCAAAATTGCAGAAATTTCCCTTATTTTGGGGCAAAATTGCAGAAATTTCCCTTATTTTGGCTCAAAATTGCAGAAATTTCACTAATTTTGGGGCAAAATTGCAGAAATTTCACTTATTTCAGAGAAAAAAAGCAAAAATTTTTCTTATTTTAGGGCAAAAAACAGAAATTCCCATTATTTTGGGGCAAAAAGGCAGAAATTCACCTTATTTTGGGGTAAATTTGCAGAAATTTCACAAATTTCAGGGCAAAAAGGCAGACATTTCTCTTATTTTAGGGCAAAATTGCAGAAATTTCACTTATTTCAGAGAAAAAAAGCAAAAATTTTTTTATTTTGGGGCAAAAAGGCAGAAATTCCCATTATTTTGGGGGAAATAGGCAGAAATTCACCTTATTTTGGGTTAAAATTGCTGAAATTTCACATATTTCAGGGCAAAAAGTCAAAAATTTCCCTTATTTTGGGGCAAAATTGCAGATATTTCACTTTTTTTAGGGTAATAAGTCAGAAATTCCCCTTATTTTGGGGCACAAAAGACAGAAATTCCCTTTGTTTGTGTAAAAAAGACAGAAATTCCACTTATTTAGAGGCAAAAAGGCTGAAATTCCCCTTATTTTGGAGCAAAAATGAAGATATTTCTATTTTTTATGGCAAAAACTTATGCATTCCACTTATTTTCGGGCAACAAGACAGAAATTCTTTGCATTTTGGAGCAAAATTGCAGAAATTCCCCTAATTGTGGGGCAAAAAGGCAGAAATTCCCTATATCTTGGGGCAAAAAGACAGATATTGTCGTTCTTTTGGGGCAAAACTCAGAAATTCCACTTATTTTGGGGCAAAATTCCAAAAATTTCCCTTATTTTGGGGCAAAATTGCAGAAATTTCCCTTATTTTAGGGCAAAATTGCAGAAATTTCACTTATTTCAGAGAAAAAAAGCAAAAATTTTTCTTATTTTGGGGCTAAAAGCCAGAAATTCCAATTATTTTGGGGCAAAAATGCAGAAATTCACCTTATTTTAGAGTAAAATTGCAGAAATTCCACATATTTCAGTGCAAAAAGGCAGAAATTTCCCTTATTTTGGGGCAAAATTGCAGACATTTCACTTATTTTGGGGCAAAATTGCAGAAATTTCACTTATTTCAGGGAAAAAAGGCAGAAATTTTTCTTATTTTGGGGAAAAATTAAGAAATTCTTAATATTTTGTGGCAAAAAATGCAGAAATTCCCCTTATTTTGATGTTAAAAGGCTTAAATTACCCTTATTTTGAGGTAAAAAGTCTGAAATTCCCCTTATTTTGAGGTAAAAATGCTGAAATTCCCCTTACTTGGGTGCAAAAAGGCAGAAATTTCTCCTATTTTGGGGCAAAAAGACAGAAATTCCTCTTATTTTGTAGCAAAAATGCAGAAATTTTTATTATTTTGGAGCAAAATTGGAGAAAAATCACTTATTTCAGGGTATAATTCAAAAATTCCTTTTATTTTTTTGCAACAATACAGAAATTCCATTTATTTTTCGGTAAAAAAGGAGAAATTTCACTTATTTTGAGGTAAAAAGGCATAAATTCCTCTTATTTTGGGGCAAAAATTAAGAAATTTCCCTTTTTTTGTGGAAAAAGGTATACATTCCCCTTACTTTCGGGATAAAAAGCAGAAATTTCCCGTAATATGAAGCATAATTGCAGAAATTCTCATAATTTTCGGACAAAAAAGCAGAAATTCTCCTTATTTTGGAGCAAAAATACAGAAAATCTCCTTTTTTCGGAAGCAAACAGTCAGAAATTCCCCTTATTTTGGAGCAAAATTGCAGAAATTTCCTTTACATTGTGGCAAAATTGCAGAAATTTCCCTTATTTTGGGGCAAAATTGCAGAAATTTCCCTAATTGTTGGGAAAAAAGGCAGAAATTCCCTATATGTTGAAGCAAAAAGACAGAAATTCTCCTTATTTTGGGGCAAAACTCAGAAATTCCACGTATTTTGGGGCAAAATTCAAGAAATTTCCCTATTTTTGGGGCAAAATTGCAGAAATTTCCCTTATTTTGGGGCAAAATTGCAGAAATTTCACTTATTTCAGAGAAAAAAAGCAAAAATTTTTCTTATTTTAGGGCAAAAAAATAGAAATTCCCATTATTTTGGGGCAAAAAGGCAGAAATTCACCTTATTTTGGGGTAAAATTGCAGAAATTTCACAAATTTCATGGCAGAAAGGCAGAAATTTCTCTTATTTTAGGGCAAAATTGCAGAAATTTCACTTATTTCAGAGTAAAAAAGCAAAAATTTTTTTATTTTGGGGCAAAAAGGCAGAAATTCCCATTATTTTCGGGGAAAAAGGCAGAAATTCACCATATTTTGGGGTAAAATTGCAGAAATTTCACATATTTCAGGGCAAAAAGGCAGAAATTTCCCTTATTTTGGGGCAAAATTGCAGATATTTCACTTATTTTAGGGTAATAAGTCAGAAATTCCCCTTATTTTGGGGCAAAAAAGACAGAAATTCCCTTTGTTTGTGTAAAAAAGACAGAAATTCCACTTATTTAGAGGCAAAAAGGCTGAAATTCCCCTTATTTTGGAGCAAAAATGAAGATATTTCCCTTTTTTATGGCAAAAAGTTATGCATTCCACTTATTTTCGGGCAACAAGACAGAAATTCCTTGCATTTTGGAGCAAAATTGCAGAAATTCCCCTAATTGTGGGGCAAAAAGGCAGAAATTCACCTTATTTTAAGGCAAAATTGCAGCAATTTCACATATTTCAGGGCAAAAAGGCAGAAATTTCCCTTATTTTGGGGCAAAATTGCAGAAATTTCACTTATTTTGGGGCAAAATTGCAGAAATTTCAATTATTTCAGGGAAAAAAGGCAGAAATTTTCCTTATTTTGGGGAAAAAATTAAGAAATTCTTAATATTTTGTGGCAAAAATGCAGAAATTCCCCTTATTTTGAGGTAAAAAGGCTGAAATTCCCCTTATTTTGAGGTAAAAAGGCTGAAATTCCCCTTATTTGGGTGCAAAAAGGCAGAAATTTCTCTTATTTTGGGGCAAAAAGACAGAAATTCCCCTTATTTTGTCGCAAAATTGCAGAAATTTTTATTATTTTGGGGCAAAATTGCAGAAATATCACTTATTTCAGGGTATAATTCAAAAATTCCTTTTATTTTCTTGCAAAAAGACAGAAATTCCATTTATTTTTGGGTAAAAAAGAAGAAATTTCACTTATTTTGAGGTAAAAAGGCAGAAATTACTCTTATTTTGGGGCAAAAATTAAGAAATTTCCCTTTTTTTTTGTCGAAAAAGGTATACATTCCCCTTACTTTCGGGATAAAAAGCAGAAATTCACCGTATTTTGAAGCATAATTGCAGAAACTCTCATAATTTTCGGGCAAAAAAGCAGAAATTCTCCTTATTTTGGAGCAAAAATACAGAAAATCTCCTTTTTTCGGAAGCAAACAGTCAGAAATTCCCCTTATTTTGGAGCAAAATTGCAGAAATTTCCTTTACATTGTAGCAAAATTGCAGAAATTTCCCTTATTTTGGGGCAAAATTGCAGAAATTTCCCTAATTGTTGGGAAAAAAGGCAGAAATTCCCTATATGTTGAAGCAAAAAGACAGAAATTCTCCTTATTTTGGGGCAAAACTCAGAAATTCCACGTATTTTGGGGCAAAATTCAAGAAATTTCCCTATTTTTGGGGCAAAATTGCAGAAATTTCCCTTATTTTGGGGCAAAATTGCAGAAATTTCACTTATTTCAGAGAAAAAAAGCAAAAATTTTTCTTATTTTAGGGCAAAAAAATAGAAATTCCCATTATTTTGGGGCAAAAAGGCAGAAATTCACCTTATTTTGGGGTAAAATTGCAGAAATTTCACAAATTTCATGGCAGAAAGGCAGAAATTTCTCTTATTTTAGGGCAAAATTGCAGAAATTTCACTTATTTCAGAGTAAAAAAGCAAAAATTTTTTTATTTTGGGGCAAAAAGGCAGAAATTCCCATTATTTTCGGGGAAAAAGGCAGAAATTCACCTTATTTTGGGGTAAAATTGCAGAAATTTCACATATTTCAGGGCAAAAAGGCAGAAATTTCCCTTATTTTGGGGCAAAATTGCAGATATTTCACTTATTTTAGGTTAATAAGTCAGAAATTCCCCTTATTTTGGGGCAAAAAAGACAGAAATTCCCTTTGTTTGTGTAAAAAAGACAGAAATTCCACTTATTTAGAGGCAAAAAGGCTGAAATTCCCCTTATTTTGGAGCAAAAATGAAGATATTTCCCTTTTTTATGGCAAAAAGTTATGCATTCCACTTATTTTCGGGCAACAAGACAGAAATTCCTTGCATTTTGGAGCAAAATTGCAGAAATTCCCCTAATTGTGGGGCAAAAAATCAGAAATTCCCTATATGTTGGGGCAAAAAGACAGAAATTCTCGTTCTTTTGGGGCAAAACTCAGAAATTTCCCTTATTTTGCGGCAAAATTGCAAAAATTTCCCTTATTTTAGGGCAAAATTGCAGAAATTTCACTTATTTCAAAGAAAAAAAGCAAAAATTTTTCTTATTTTGGGGCTAAAATGCAGAAATTCCAATTATTTTGGGGCAAAAATGCAGAAATTCACCTTATTTTAGGGTAAAATTGCAGAAATTTCACATATTTCAGGGCAAAAAGGCAGAAATTTCCCTTATTTTGGGGCAAAATTGCAGAAATTTCACTTATTTTGGGGCAAAATTGCAGAAATTTCAATTATTTCAGGGAAAAAAGGCAGAAATTTTCCTTATTTTGGGGAAAAAATTAAGAAATTCTTAATATTTTGTGGCAAAAATGCAGAAATTCCCCTTATTTTGAGGTAAAAAGGCTGAAATTCCCCTCATTTTGAGGTAAAAATGCTGAAATTCCCCTTATTTGGGTGCAAAAAGGCAGAAA
Source organism: Micromys minutus (assembly GCF_963924665.1). Lineage (NCBI taxonomy): Eukaryota > Metazoa > Chordata > Mammalia > Rodentia > Muridae > Micromys > Micromys minutus. The sequence goes on along the minus strand of NW_027667830.1, from coordinate 2,122,446 downwards.
TTTCTCTTATTTTGTGGCAAAAAGACAGAAATTCTCCTTATTTTGTAGCAAAAAGGCAGAAATTTTTATTATTTTGGGGCAAAATTGCAGAAATATCACTTATTTCAGGGTATAATTCAAAAATTCCTTTTATTTTCTTGCAAAAAGACAGAAATTCCATTTATTTTGGGGTAAAAAAGAAGAAATTTCACTTATTTTGAGGTAAAAAGGCAGAAATTACTCTTATTTTGGGGCAAAAATTAAGAAATTTCCCTTTTTTTTGTGGAAAAAGGTATACATTCCCCTTACTTTCTGGATAAAAAGCAGAAATTCACCGTATTTTGAAGCATAATTGCAGAAACTCTCATAATTTTCGGGCAAAAAAGCAGAAATTCTCCTTATTTTGGAGCAAAAATACAGAAAATCTCCTTTTTTCGGAAGCAAACAGTCAGAAATTCCCCTTATTTTGGAGCAAAATTGCAGAAATTTCCTTTACATTGTGGCAAAATTGCAGAAATTTCCCTTATTTTGGGGCAAAATTGCAGAAATTTCCCTAATTGTTGGGAAAAAAGGCAGAAATTCCCTATATGTTGAAGCAAAAAGACAGAAATTCTCCTTATTTTGGGGCAAAACTCAGAAATTCCACGTATTTTGGGGCAAAATTCAAGAAATTTCCCTATTTTTGGGGCAAAATTGCAGAAATTTCCCTTATTTTGGGGCAAAATTGCAGAAATTTCACTTATTTCAGAGAAAAAAAGCAAAAATTTTTCTTATTTTAGTGCAAAAAAATAGAAATTCCCATTATTTTGGGGCAAAAAGGCAGAAATTCACCTTATTTTGGGGTAAAATTGCAGAAATTTCACAAATTTCATGGCAGAAAGGCAGAAATTTCTCTTATTTTAGGGCAAAATTGCAGAAATTTCACTTATTTCAGAGTAAAAAAGCAAAATTTTTTTTATTTTGGGGCAAAAAGGCAGAAATTCCCATTATTTTCGGAGAAAAAGGCAGAAATTCACCATATTTTGGGGTAAAATTGCAGAAATTTCACATATTTCAGGGCAAAAAGGCAGAAATTTCCCTTATTTTGGGGCAAAATTGCAGATATTTCACTTATTTTAGGGTAATAAGTCAGAAATTCCCCTTATTTTGGGGAAAAAAAGACAGAAATTCCCTTTGTTTGTGTAAAAAAGACAGAAATTCCACTTATTTAGAGGCAAAAAGGCTGAAATTCCCCTTATTTTGGAGCAAAAATGAAGATATTTCCCTTTTTTATGGCAAAAAGTTATGCATTCCACTTATTTTCGGGCAACAAGACAGAAATTCCTTGCATTTTGGAGCAAAATTGCAGAAATTCCCCTAATTGTGGGGCAAAAAGGCAGAAATTCACCTTATTTTAGGGCAAAATTGCAGCAATTTCACATATTTCAGGGCAAAAAGGCAGAAATTTCCCTTATTTTGGGGCAAAATTGCAGAAATTTCACTTATTTTGGGGCAAAATTGCAGAAATTTCAATTATTTCAGGGAAAAAAGGCAGAAATTTTCCTTATTTTGGGGAAAAAATTAAGAAATTCTTAATATTTTGTGGCGAAAATGCAGAAATTCCCCTTATTTTGAGGTAAAAAGGCTGAAATTCCCCTTATTTTGAGGTAAAAAGGCTGAAATTCCCCTTATTTGGGTGCAAAAAGGCAGAAATTTCTCTTATTTTGGGGCAAAAAGACAGAAATTCCCCTTATTTTGTCGCAAAAAGGCAGAAATTTTTATTATTTTGGGGCAAAATTGCAGAAATATCACTTATTTCAGGGTATAATTCAAAAATTCCTTTTATTTTCTTGCAAAAAGACAGAAATTCCATTTATTTTTGGGTAAAAAAGAAGAAATTTCACTTATTTTGAGGTAAAAAGGCAGAAATTACTCTTATTTTGGGGCAAAAATTAAGAAATTTCCCTTTTTTTTGTGGAAAAAGGTATACATTCCCCTTACTTTCGGGATAAAAAGCAGAAATTCACCGTATTTTGAAGCATAATTGCAGAAACTCTCATAATTTTCGGGCAAAAAAGCAGAAATTCTCCTTATTTTGGAGCAAAAATACAGAAAATCTCCTTTTTTCGGAAGCAAACAGTCAGAAATTCCCCTTATTTTGGAGCAAAATTGCAGAAATTTCCTTTACATTGTGGCAAAATTGCAGAAATTTCCCTTATTTTGGGGCAAAATTGCAGAAATTTCCCTAATTGTTGGGAAAAAAGGCAGAAATTCCCTATATGTTGAAGCAAAAAGACAGAAATTCTCCTTATTTTGGGGCAAAACTCAGAAATTCCACGTATTTTGGGGCAAAATTGCAGAAATTTCCCTATTTTTGGGGCAAAATTGCAGAAATTTCCCTTATTTTGGGGCAAAATTGCAGAAATTTCACTTATTTCAGAGAAAAAAAGCAAAAATTTTTCTTATTTTAGGGCAAAAAAATAGAAATTCCCATTATTTTGGGGCAAAAATGCAGAAATTCACCTTATTTTGGGGTAAAATTGCAGAAATTTCACAAATTTCATGGCAGAAAGGCAGAAATTTCTCTTATTTTAGGGCAAAATTGCAGAAATTTCACTTATTTCAGAGTAAAAAAGCAAAAATTTTTTTATTTTGGGGCAAAAAGGCAGAAATTCCCATTATTTTCGGGGAAAAAGGCAGAAATTCACCTTATTTTGGGGTAAAATTGCAGAAATTTCACATATTTCAGGGCAAAAAGGCAGAAATTTCCCTTATTTTGGGGCAAAATTGCAGATATTTCACTTATTTTAGGTTAATAAGTCAGAAATTCCCCTTATTTTGGGGCAAAAAAGACAGAAATTCCCTTTGTTTGTGTAAAAAAGACAGAAATTCCACTTATTTAGAGGCAAAAAGGCTGAAATTCCCCTTATTTTGGAGCAAAAATGAAGATATTTCCCTTTTTTATGGCAAAAAGTTATGCATTCCACTTATTTTCGGGCAACAAGACAGAAATTCCTTGCATTTTGGAGCAAAATTGCAGAAATTCCCCTAATTGTGGGGCAAAAAATCAGAAATTCCCTATATGTTGGGGCAAAAAGACAGAAATTCTCGTTCTTTTGGGGCAAAACTCAGAAATTTCCCTTATTTTGCGGCAAAATTGCAAAAATTTCCCTTATTTTAGGGCAAAATTGCAGAAATTTCACTTATTTCAAAGAAAAAAAGCAAAAATTTTTCTTATTTTGGGGCTAAAATGCAGAAATTCCAATTATTTTGGGGCAAAAATGCAGAAATTCACCTTATTTTAGGGTAAAATTGCAGAAATTTCACATATTTCAGGGCAAAAAGGCAGAAATTTCCCTTATTTTGGGGCAAAATTGCAGAAATTTCACTTATTTTGGGGCAAAATTGCAGAAATTTCAATTATTTCAGGGAAAAAAGGCAGAAATTTTCCTTATTTTGGGGAAAAAATTAAGAAATTCTTAATATTTTGTGGCAAAAATGCAGAAATTCCCCTTATTTTGAGGTAAAAAGGCTGAAATTCCCCTCATTTTGAGGTAAAAATGCTGAAATTCCTCTTATTTGGGTGCAAAAAGGCAGAAATTTCTCTTATTTTGTGGCAAAAAGACAGAAATTCCCCTTATTTTGTAGCAAAAAGGCAGAAATTTTTATTATTTTGGGGCAAAATTGCAGAAATATCACTTATTTCAGGGTATAATTCAAAAATTCCTTTTATTTTCTTGCAAAAAGACAGAAATTCCATTTATTTTGGGGTAAAAAAGAAGAAATTTCACTTATTTTGAGGTAAAAAGGCAGAAATTACTCTTATTTTGGGGCAAAAATTAAGAAATTTCCCTTTTTTTTGTGGAAAAAGGTATACATTCCCCTTACTTTCTGGATAAAAAGCAGAAATTCACCGTATTTTGAAGCATAATTGCAGAAACTCTCATAATTTTCGGGCAAAAAAGCAGAAATTCTCCTTATTTTGGAGCAAAAATACAGAAAATCTCCTTTTTTCGGAAGCAAACAGTCAGAAATTCCCCTTATTTTGGAGCAAAATTGCAGAAATTTCCTTTACATTGTGGCAAAATTGCAGAAATTTCCCTTATTTTGGGGCAAAATTGCAGAAATTTCCCTAATTGTTGGGAAAAAAGGCAGAAATTCCCTATATGTTGAAGCAAAAAGACAGAAATTCTCCTTATTTTGGGGCAAAACTCAGAAATTCCACGTATTTTGGGGCAAAATTCAAGAAATTTCCCTATTTTTGGGGCAAAATTGCAGAAATTTCCCTTATTTTGGGGCAAAATTGCAGAAATTTCACTTATTTCAGAGAAAAAAAGCAAAAATTTTTCTTATTTTAGGGCAAAAAAATAGAAATTCCCATTATTTTGGGGCAAAAAGGCAGAAATTCACCTTATTTTGGGGTAAAATTGCAGAAATTTCACAAATTTCATGGCAGAAAGGCAGAAATTTCTCTTATTTTAGGGCAAAATTGCAGAAATTTCACTTATTTCAGAGTAAAAAAGCAAAAATTTTTTTATTTTGGGGCAAAAAGGCAGAAATTCCCATTATTTTCGGGGAAAAAGGCAGAAATTCACCTTATTTTGGGGTAAAATTGCAGAAATTTCACATATTTCAGGGCAAAAAGGCAGAAATTTCCCTTATTTTGGGGCAAAATTGCAGATATTTCACTTATTTTAGGGTAATAAGTCAGAAATTCCCCTTATTTTGGGGCAAAAAAGACAGAAATTCCCTTTGTTTGTGTAAAAAAGACAGAAATTCCACTTATTTAGAGGCAAAAAGGCTGAAATTCCCCTTATTTTGGAGCAAAAATGAAGATATTTCTCTTTTTTATGGCAAAAAGTTATGCATTCCACTTATTTTCGGGCAACAAGACAGAAATTCCTTGCATTTTGGAGCAAAATTGCAGAAATTCTCCTAATTGTGGGGCAAAAAGTCAGAAATTCCCTATATGTTGGGGCAAAAAGACAGAAATTCTCGTTCTTTTGGGGCAAAACTCAGAAATTTCCCTTATTTTGCGGCAAAATTGCAAAAATTTCCCTTATTTTAGGGCAAAATTGCAGAAATTTCACTTTTTTCAAAGAAAAAAAGCAAAAATTTTTCTTATTTTGGGGCTAAAATGCAAAAATTCCAATTATTTTGGGGCAAAAATGCAGAAATTCACCTTATTTTAGGGTAAAATTGCAGAAATTTCATATATTTCAGGGCAAAAAGGCAGAAATTTCCCTTATTTTGGGGCAAAATTGCAGACATTTCACTTATTTTGGGGCAAAATTGCAGAAATTTCCCTTATTTTGGGGCAAAATTGCAGAAATTTCCCTTATTTTGGGGCAAAATTGCAGAAATTTCACTTATTTCAGAGAAAAAAGCAAAAATTTTTCTTATTTTGGGGCAAAAAAACAGAAATTCCCATTATTTTAGGGCAAAAAGGCAGAAATTCACCTTATTTTGGGGTAAAATTGCAGAAATTTCACAAATTTCATGGCAAAAAGGCAGAAATTTCTCTTATTTTAGGGCAAAATTACAGAAATTTCACTTATTTCAGAGAAAAAAAGCAAAAATTTTTTTATTTTGGTGCAAAAAGGCAGAAATTCCCATAATTTTGGGAAAAAAAGGCAGAAATTCACCTTATTTTGGGGTAAAATTGCAGAAATTTCACATATTTCAGGGCAAAAAGGCAGAAATTTCCCTTATTTTGGGGAAAAATTGCAGATATTTCACTTATTTTAGGGTAATAAGTCAGAAATTCCCCTTATTTTGGGGCAAAAAAGACAGAAATTCCCTTTGTTTGTGTAAAAAAGACAGAAATTCCACTTATTTAGAGGCAAAAAGGCTGAAATTCCCCTTATTTTGGAGCAAAAATGAAGATATTTCCCTTTTTTATGGCAAAAAGTTATGCATTCCACTTATTTTCGGGCAACAAGACAGAAATTCCTTGCATTTTGGAGCAAAATTGCAGAAATTCCCCTAATTGTGGGGCAAAAAGGCAGAAATTCACCTTATTTTAGGGTAAAATTGCAGCAATTTCACATATTTCATGGCAAAAATGCAGAAATTTCCCTTATTTTGGGGCAAAATTGAAGAAATTTCACTTATTTTGGGGCAAAATTGCAGAAATATGACTTATTTCAGGGTATAATTCAAACATTCCTTTTATTTTGTTGCAAAAAGACAGAAATTCCATTTATTTTTGGGTAAAAAAGGAGAAATTTCACTTATTTTGAGGTAAAAAGGCAGACATTCCTCTTATTTTGGGGCAAAAATTAAGAAATTTCCCTTTTTTTGTGGAAAAAGGTATACATTCCCCTTACTTTCGGGATAAAAAGCAGAAATTCCCCGTATTTTGAAGCATAATTGCAGAAATTCTCATAATTTTCGGGCAAAAAAGCAGAAATTCTCCTTATTTTGGAGCAAAAATACAGAAAATCTCCTTTTTTCGGAAGCAAACAGTCAGAAATTCCCCTTATTTTGGGGCAAAATTGCAGAAATTTCCTTTACATTGGGGCAAAATTGCAGAAATTTTGCTTATTTTGGGGCAAAATTGCAGACATTTCCCTAATTGTTGGGCAAAAATGCAGAAATTCCCTATATGTTGGGGCAAAAAGACAGAAATTCTCCTTATTTTGGGGCAAAACTCAGAAATTCCACGTATTTTGGGGCAAAATTGCAGAAATTTCCCTTATTTTGGGGCAAAATTGCAGAAATTTCCCTTATTTTGGCTCAAAATTGCAGAAATTTCACTAATTTTGGGGCAAAATTGCAGAAATTTCACTTATTTCAGAGAAAAAAAGCAAAAATTTTTCTTATTTTAGGGCAAAAAACAGAAATTCCCATTATTTTGGGGCAAAAAGGCAGAAATTCACCTTATTTTGGGGTAAATTTGCAGAAATTTCACAAATTTCAGGGCAAAAAGGCAGACATTTCTCTTATTTTAGGGCAAAATTGCAGAAATTTCACTTATTTCAGAGAAAAAAAGCAAAAATTTTTTTATTTTGGGGCAAAAAGGCAGAAATTCCCATTATTTTGGGGGAAATAGGCAGAAATTCACCTTATTTTGGGTTAAAATTGCAGAAATTTCACATATTTCAGGGCAAAAAGTCAAAAATTTCCCTTATTTTGGGGCAAAATTGCAGATATTTCACTTTTTTTAGGGTAATAAGTCAGAAATTCCCCTTATTTTGGGGCACAAAAGACAGAAATTCCCTTTGTTTGTGTAAAAAAGACAGAAATTCCACTTATTTAGAGGCAAAAAGGCTGAAATTCCCCTTATTTTGGAGCAAAAATGAAGATATTTCTATTTTTTATGGCAAAAACTTATGCATTCCACTTATTTTCGGGCAACAAGACAGAAATTCTTTGCATTTTGGAGCAAAATTGCAGAAATTCCCCTAATTGTGGGGCAAAAAGGCAGAAATTCCCTATATCTTGGGGCAAAAAGACAGATATTGTCGTTCTTTTGGGGCAAAACTCAGAAATTCCACTTATTTTGGGGCAAAATTCCAAAAATTTCCCTTATTTTGGGGCAAAATTGCAGAAATTTCCCTTATTTTAGGGCAAAATTGCAGAAATTTCACTTATTTCAGAGAAAAAAAGCAAAAATTTTTCTTATTTTGGGGCTAAAAGCCAGAAATTCCAATTATTTTGGGGCAAAAATGCAGAAATTCACCTTATTTTAGAGTAAAATTGCAGAAATTCCACATATTTCAGTGCAAAAAGGCAGAAATTTCCCTTATTTTGGGGCAAAATTGCAGACATTTCACTTATTTTGGGGCAAAATTGCAGAAATTTCACTTATTTCAGGGAAAAAAGGCAGAAATTTTTCTTATTTTGGGGAAAAATTAAGAAATTCTTAATATTTTGTGGCAAAAAATGCAGAAATTCCCCTTATTTTGATGTTAAAAGGCTTAAATTACCCTTATTTTGAGGTAAAAAGTCTGAAATTCCCCTTATTTTGAGGTAAAAATGCTGAAATTCCCCTTACTTGGGTGCAAAAAGGCAGAAATTTCTCCTATTTTGGGGCAAAAAGACAGAAATTCCTCTTATTTTGTAGCAAAAATGCAGAAATTTTTATTATTTTAGAGCAAAATTGGAGAAAAATCACTTATTTCAGGGTATAATTCAAAAATTCCTTTTATTTTTTTGCAACAATACAGAAATTCCATTTATTTTTCGGTAAAAAAGGAGAAATTTCACTTATTTTGAGGTAAAAAGGCATAAATTCCTCTTATTTTGGGGCAAAAATTAAGAAATTTCCCTTTTTTTGTGGAAAAAGGTATACATTCCCCTTACTTTCGGGATAAAAAGCAGAAATTTCCCGTAATATGAAGCATAATTGCAGAAATTCTCATAATTTTCGGGCAAAAAAGCAGAAATTCTCCTTATTTTGGAGCAAAAATACAGAAAATCTCCTTTTTTCGGAAGCAAACAGTCAGAAATTCCCCTTATTTTGGAGCAAAATTGCAAAAATTTCCTTTACTTGGGGCAGAATTGCAGAAATTTCCCTTATTTTGGGGCAAAATTGCAGAAATTTCCCTAATTGTTGGGGAAAAAGACAGAAATTCCCTACATGTTGGGGCAAAAAGACAGAAATTCTCCTTACTTTGGGGCAAAACTCAGAAATTCCACGTATTTTGGGGCAAAATTCAAGAAATTTCCCTTATTTTGGGGCAAAATTGCAGAAATTTCACTTATTTCAGAGAAAAAACAAAAATTTTTTTATTTTGGGGCAAAAAGGCAGAAATTCCCATTATTTTGGGGGAAAAAGGCAGAAATTCACCTTATTTTGGGGTAAAATTGCAGAAATTTCACATATTTCAGGGCAAAAAGGCAGAAATTTCCCTTATTTAGGGGCAAAATTGCAAAAATTTCCCTTATTTAAGGGCAAAATTGCAGAAATTTCACTTATTTCAGAGAAAAAAAGCAAAAATTTTTCTTATTTTGGGGCTAATAGGCAGAAATTCCAATTATTTTGGGGCAAAAATGCAGAAATTCACCTTAATTTAGGGTAAAATTGCAGAAATTTCACATATTTCAGGGCAAAAAGTCTGAAATTTCCCTTATTTTGGGGCAAAATTGCAGACATTTCACTTATTTTGGGGCAAAATTGCAGAAATTTCACTTATTTCAGGAAAAAAGGCAGAAATTTTCCTAATTTTGGGGAAAACTTAAGAAATTCTTAATATTTTGTGGCAAAAATGCAGAAATTCCTTTTATTTTGAGGTTAAAAGGCTGAAATTCCACTTATTTTGAGGTAAAAAGGCTGAAATTCCCCTTACTTGGGTGCAAAAATGCAGAAATTTCTCCTATTTTGGGGCAAAAAGACAGAAATACCTTTTATTTTGTAGCAAAAAGGCAGAAATTTTTATTATTTTGGGGCAAAATTGTAGAAATATCACTTATTTCAGGGTATAATTCAAAAATTCCTTTTATTTTGTTGCAACAAGACAGAAATTCCATATATTTCTGGGTAAAATAGGAGAAATATCACTTATTTTGAGGTAAAAAGGCAGAAATTCCTCTTATTTTGGGGCCAAATTTAAGAAATTTCCCTTTTTTGTGGAAAAAGGTATAAATTCCCCTTACTTTCGGGATAAAAAGCAGAAATTCCCCGTATTTTGAAGCATAATTGCAGAAATTCTCATAATTTTCGGGCAAAGAAGCAAAAATTCTCCTTATTTTGGAGCAAAAATACAGAAAACCTCTTTTTTTTCGGAAGCAAACAGACAGAAATTCCCCTTATTTTGGAGCAAAATTGCAGAAATTTCCTTTACATTGGGGCAAAATTGCAGAAATTTCCCTTATTTTGGGGCAAAATTGCAGAAATTTCCCTAATTGTTGGGAAAAAAGGCAGATATTCCCCATATGTTGGGGCAAAAAGACAGAAATTCTCCTTATTTTGGGGCAAAACTCAGAAATTCCACGTATTTTGGGGCAAAATTCAAGAAATTTCCCTTATTTTGGGGCAAAATTGCAGAAATTTCCCTTATTTTTGGGCAAAATTGCAGAAATTTCACTTATTTAAAAGAAAAAAGCAAAAATTTTTCTTATTTTAGGGCAAAAAAACAGAAATTCCCATTATTTTGGGGCAAAAAGGCAGAAATTCACCTTATTTTGGGGTAAAATTGCAGAAATTTCACAAATTTCATGGCAAGAAGGCAGAAATTTTTCTTATTTTAGGTCAAAATTGCAGAAATTTCACTTATTTCAGAGAAAAAAAGCAAAAATTTTTTTATTTTGGGGCAAAAACGCAGAAATTCCCATTATTTTGGGGGAAAAAGGCAAAAATTCACCTTATTTTGGGGTAAAATTGCAGAAAGTTCACATATTTCAGGGCAAAAAGGCAGAAATTTCCCTTATTTTGGGGCAAAATTGCAGATATTTCACTTATTTTAGGGTAAGAAGTCAGAAATTCCCCTTATTTTGGGGCAAAAAAGACAGAAATTCCCTATGTTTGTGTAAAAAAGACAGAAATTCCACTTATTTAGAGGCAAAAAGGCTGAAATTCCCCTTATTTTGGAGCAAAAATGAAGATATTTCCCCTTTTTATGGCAAAAAGTTATGCATTCCACTTATTTTCGGGCAACAAGACAGAAATTCCTTGCATTTTGGAGCAAAATTGCAGAAATTCCCCTAATTGTGGGGCAAAAAGGCAGGAATTCACCTTATTTTAGGGTAAAATTGAAGCAATTTCACATATTTCAGGGCAAAAAGGCAGAAATTTCCCTTATTTTGGGGAAAATTGCAGAAATTTCACTTATTTTGGGGCAAAATTGCAGAAATTTCAATTATTTCAGGGAAAAAAAGGCAGAAATTTTCCTTATTTTTGGGAAAAAATTAAGAAATTCTTAATATTTTGTGGCAAAAATGCAGAAATTCCCCTTATTTTGAGGTAAAAAGGCTGAAATTCCCCTTAATTTGAGGTAAAAAGGCTGAAATTCCCCTTATTTGGGTGCAAAAAGGCAGAAATTTCTCTTATTTTGGGGCAAAAAGACAGAAATTCCCATTATTTTGTAGCAAAAAGGCAGAAATTTTTATTATTTTGGGGCAAAATTGCAGAAATATCACTTATTTCAGGGTATAATTCAAAAATTCCTTTTATTTTGTTGCAAAAAGACAGAAATTCCATTTATTTTTGGGTAAAAAAGGAGAAATTTCACTTATTTTGAGGTAAAAAGGCAGAAATTCCTCTTATTTTGGGGCAAAAATTAAGAAATTTCCCTTTTTTTGTGGAAAAAGGTATACATTCCTTTTACTTTCGGAATAAAAAGCAGAAATTACCCGTATTTTGAAGCATAATTGCAGAAATTCTCATAATTTTCGGGCAAAAAAGCAGAAATTCTCCTTATTTTGGAGCAAAAATACAGAAAATCTCCTTTTTTCGGAAGCAAACAGTCAGAAATTCCCCTTATTTTGGAGCAAAATTGCAGAAATTTCCTTTACATTGGGGCAAAATTGCAGAAATTTCCCTAATTGTTGGGAAAAAAGGCAGAAATTCCCTATATGTTTGGGCAAAAATACAGAAATTCTCCTTATTTTGGGGCAAAACACAGAAATTCCACGTATTTTGAGGCAAAATTGCAGAAATTTCCCTTATTTTGGGGCAAAATTGCAGAAATTTCCCTTTTTTAGGGCAAAATTGCAGAAATTTCACTTATTTCATAGAAAAAAAGCAAAAATTTTTCTTATTTTGGGGCTAAAAGGCAGAAATTCCCATTATTTTGGGGCAAAAATGCAGAAATTCAACTTATTTCAGGGTAAAATTGCAGAAATTTCACATATTTCAGGGCAAAAAGGCAGAAATTTCCCTTATTTTGGGGCAAAATTGCAGACATTTCACTTATTTTGGGGCAAAGTTGCAGAAATTTCACTTATTTCACGGAAAAAAGGCAGAAATTTTCCTTATTTTGGGGAAAAATTAAGAAATTCTTAATATTTTGTGGCAAAAATGCAGAAATTCCCATTATTTTGAGGTTAAAAGGGTGAAATTCCCTTTATTTTGAGGTAAAAAGGCTGAAATTCCCCTTATTTTGAGGTAAAAATGCTGAAATTCCCCTTACTTGGGTGCAAAAAGGCAGAAATTTCTCCTATTTTGGGGCAAAAAGACAGAAATTCCCCTTATTTTGTAGCAAAAAGGCAGAAATTTTTATTATTTTGGGGCAAAATTGCAGAAATATCACTTATTTCAGGGTATAATTCAAAAATTCCTTTTATTTTGTTGCAACAAGACAGAAATTCCATTTATTTGTGGGTAAAAAAGGAGAAATTTCACTTATTTTGAGGTAAAAAGGCAGAAATTCCTCTTATTTTGGGGCAAAAATTAAGAAATTTCCCTTTTTTTGTGGAAAAAGGTATACATTCCCATTACTTTCAGGATAAAAAGCAGAAATTCCCCGTATTTTGAAGCATAATTGCAGAAATTCTCATAATTTTTTGGCAAAAAAGCAGAAATTCTCCTTATTTTGGAGCAAAAATACAGAAAACCTCTTTTTTTCGGAAGCAAACAGTCAGAAATTCCCCTAATTTTGGAGCAAAATTGCAGAAATTTCCTTTACATTGGGGCAAAATTGCAGAAATTTCCCTTATTTTGGGGCAAAATTGCAGAAATTTCCCTAATTGTTGGGAAAAAAGGCAGATATTCCCTATATGTTGGGGCAAAAAGACAGAAATTCTCCTTATTTTGGGGCAAAACTCAGAAATTCCACGTATTTTGGGGCAAAAATCAAGAAATTTCCCTTATTTTGGGGCAAAATTGCAGAAATTTCCCTTATTTTTGGGCAAAATTGCAGAAATTTCACTTATTTAAGAGAAAAAAGCAAAAATTTTTCTTATTTTAGGGCAAAAAAACAGAAATTCCCATTATTTTGGGGCAAAAAGGCAGAAATTCACCTTATTTTGGGGTAAAATTGCAGAAATTTCACAAATTTCATGGCAAAAAGGCAGAAATTTCCCTTATTTTAGGGCAAAATTGCAGAAATTTCACTTATTTCAGAGAAAAAAAGCAAAAATTTTTTTATTTTGGGGCAAAAAGGCAGAAATTCCCATTATTTTGGGGGAAAAAGGCAGAAATTTCCCTTATTTTGGGGCAAAATTGCAGATATTTCACTTATTTTAGGGTAAGAAGTCAGAAATTCCCCTTATTTTGGGGCAAAAAAGACAGAAATTCCCTTTGTTTGTATATAAAAGACAGAAATTCCACTTATTTAGAGGCAAAAAGGCTGAAATTCCCCTTATTTTGGAGCAAAAATGAAGATATTTCCCTTTTTTATGGCAAAAAGTTATGCATTCCACTTATTTTCGGGCAACAAGACAGAAATTCCTTGCATTTTGGAGCAAAATAGCAGAAATTCCCCTAATTGTGGGGCAAAAAGGCAGAAATTCACCTTATTTTAGGGTAAAATTGCAGCAATTTCACATATTTCAGGGCAAAAAGGCAGAAATTTCCCTTATTTTGGGGCAAAATTGCAGAAATTTCCCTAATTGTTGGGTAAAAAGGCAGAAATTCCCTATATGTTGGGGCAAAAAGACAGAAATTCTCCTTATTTTGGGGCAAAACTCAGAAATTCCACGTATTTTGGGGCAAAATTGCAGAAATTTCCCTTATTTTGGGGCAAAATTGCAGAAATTTCTCTTATTTTAGGGCAAAATTGCAGAAATTTCACTTATTTTGGGGCAAAATTGCAGAAATTTCACTTATTTTAGAGAAAAAAGCAAAAATTTTTCTTATTTTAGGGCAAAAAAAGAGAAATTCCCATTATTTTGGGGCAAAAAGGCAGAAATTCACCTTATTTTGGGGTAAATTTGCAGAAATTTCACAAATTTCAGGGCCAAAAGGCAGAATTTTCTCTTATATTAGGGCAAAATTGCAGAAATTTCACTTATTTCAGAGAAAAAAAGCAAAAATTTTTTTATTTTGGGGCAAAAAGGCAGAAATTCCCATTATTTTGGGGGAAAAAGGCAGAAATTCACCTTATTTTGGGGTAAAATTGCAGAAATTTCACATATTTCAGGGCAAAAAGGCAGAAATTTCCCTTATTTTGGGGCAAAATTGCAGATATTTCACTTATTTTAGGGTAATAAGTCAGAAATTCCCCTTATTTTGGGGCAAAAAAGACAGAAATTCCCTATGTTTGTGTAAAAAAGACAGAAATTCCACTTATTTAGAGGCAAAAAGGCGGAAATTCTTTTATTTTGGAGCAAAAATGAAGATATTTCCCTTTTTTATGGCAAAAAGTTATGCATTCCACTTATTTTCGGGCAACAAGACAGAAATTCCTTGCATTTTGGAGCAAAATTGCAGAAATTCCCCTAATTGTGGGGCAAAAAGGCAGAAATTCCCTATATGTTGGGGCAAAAAGACAGAAATTCTCGTTCTTTTGGGGCAAAACTCAGAAATTCCACTGATTTTGGGGCAAAATTCCAGAAATTTCCCTTATTTTGGGGCAAAATTTCAGAAATTTCCCTTATTTTAGGGCAAAATTGCAGAAATTTCACTTATTTCAGAGAAAAAAAGCAAAAATTTTTCTTATTTTGGGGCTAAAAGGCAGAAATTCCAATTATTTTGGGGCAAAAATGCAGAAATTCACCTTATTTTAGGGTAAAATTGCAGAAATTTCACATATTTCAGGGCAAAAAGGCAGAAATTTCCCTTATTTTGGGGCAAAATTGCAGACATTTCACTTATTTTGGGGCAAAATTGCAGAAATTTCACTTATTTCACGGAAAAAAGGCAGAAATTTTCCTTATTTTGGGGAAAAATTAAGAAATTCTTAATATTTTGTGGCAAAAATGCAGAAATTCCCCTTATTTTGAGGTTAAAAGGCTTAAATTCCCCTTATTTTGAGGTAAAAATTCTGAAATTCCCCTTATTTTGAGGTAAAAAGGCTGAAATTCCCCTTACTTGGGTGCAAAAAGGCAGAAATTTCTCCTATTTTGGGGCAAAAAGACAGAAATTCCTCTTATTTTGTAGCAAAAATGCAGAAATTTTTATTATTTTGTGGCAAAATTGCAGAAATATCACTTATTTCAGGGTATAATTCAAAAATTCCTTTTATTTTTTTGCAACAATACAGAAATTCCATTTATTTTTGGGTAAAAAAGGAGAAATTTCACTTATTTTGAGGTAAAAAGGCAGAAATTCCTCTTATTTTGGGGCAAAAATTAAGAAATTTCCCTTTTTTTGTGGAAAAAGGTATACATTCCCCTTACTTTCGGGATAAAAATCAGAAATTCCCTGTATTGTGAAGCATAATTGCAGAAATTCTCATAATTTTCGGGCAAAAAAGCAGAAATTCTCCTTATTTTGGAGCAAAAATACAGAAAATCTCCTTTTTTCGGAAGCAAACAGTCAGAAATTCCCCTTATTTTGGAGCAAAATTGCAGAAATTTCCTTTACATTGGGGCAAAATTGCAGAAATTTCCCTTATTTTGGGGCAAAATTGCAGAAATTTCCCTAATTGTTGGGGGAAAAGGCAGAAATTCCCTATATGTTGGGGCAAAAAGACAGAAATTCTCCTTATTTTAGGGCAAAACTCAGAAATTCCACGTATTTTGGGGCAAAATTCAAGAAATTTCCCTTATTTTGGGGCAAAATTGCAGAAATTTCCCTTATTTTGGGGCAAAATTGCAGAAATTTCACATATTTCAGAGAAAAAAGCAAAAATTTTTCTTATTTTAGGGCAAAAAAACAGAAATTCCCATTATTTTGGGGGAAAAAGGCAGAAATTCACCTTATTTTGGGGTAAAATTGCAGAAGTTTCACATATTTCAGGGCAAAAAGGCAGAAATTTCCCTTATTTTGGGGCAAAATTGCAGATATTTCACTTATTTTAGGGTAATAAGTCAGAAATTCCCCTTATTTTGGGGCAAAAAAGACAGAAATTCCCTTTGTTTGTGTAAAAAAGACAGAAATTCCACTTATTTAGAGGCAAAAAGGCTGAAATTCCCCTTATTTTGGAGCAAAAATGAAGATATTTCCATTTTTTATGGCAAAAAGTTATGCATTCCACTTATTTTCGGGCAACAAGACAGAAATTCCTTGCATTTTTGATCAAAATTGATGAAATTCCCCTAATTGTGGGGCAAAAATTCAGAAATTCCCTATATGTTGGGGCAAAAAGACAGAAATTCTCGTTCTTTTGGGGCAAAACTCAGAAATTTCCCTTATTTTGCGGCAAAATTGCAAAAATTTCCCTTATTTTAGGGCAAAATTACAGAAATTTCACTTATTTCAAAGAAAAAAAGCAAAAATTTTTCTTATTTTGGGGCTAAAATGCAGAAATTCCAATTATTTTGGGGCAAAAATGCAGAAATTCACCTTATTTTAGGGTAAAATTGCAGAAATTTCACATATTTCAGGGCAAAAAGGCAGAAATTTCCCTTATTTTGGGGCAAAATTGCAGACATTTCACTTATTTTGGGGCAAAATTGCAGAAATTTCACTTATTTCACGGAAAAAAAGGAAGAAATTTTCCTTATTTTGGGGAAAAATTAAGAAATTCTTAATATTTTGTGGCAAAAATGCAGAAATTCCCCTTATTTTGAGGTTAAAAGGCTTAAATTCCCCTTATTTTGAGGTAAAAATTCTGAAATTCCCCTTATTTTGAGGTAAAAAGGCTGAAATTCCCCTTACTTGGGTGCAAAAAGGCAGAAATTTCTCCTATTTTGGGGCAAAAAGACAGAAATTCCCCTTATTTTGTAGCAAAAATGCAGAAATTTTTATTATTTTGTGGCAAAATTGCAGAAATATCACTTATTTCAGGGTATAATTCAAAAATTCCTTTTATTTTTTTGCAACAATACAGAAATTCCATTTATTTTTGGGTAAAAAAGGAGAAATTTCACTTATTTTGAGGTAAAAAGGCAGAAATTCCTCTTATTTTGGGGCAAAAATTAAGAAATTTCCCTTTTTTTTTGTGGAAAAAGGTATACATTCCCCTTACTTTCGGGATAAAAATCAGAAATTCCCTGTATTGTGAAGCATAATTGCAGAAATTCTCATAATTTTCGGGCAAAAAAGCAGAAATTCTCCTTATTTTGGAGCAAAAATACAGAAAATCTCCTTTTTTCGGAAGAAAACAGTCAGAAATTCCCCTTATTTTGGAGCAAAATTGCAGAAATTTCCTTGACATTGGGGCAAAATTGCAGAAATTTCCCTTATTTTGGGGCAAAATTGCAGAAATTTCCCTAATTGTTGGGGAAAAAGGCAGAAATTCCCTATATGTTGGGGCAAAAAGACAGAAATTCTCCTTATTTTAGGGCAAAACTCAGAAATTCCACGTATTTTGGGGCAAAATTCAAGAAATTTCCCTTATTTGGGGGCAAAATTGCAGAAATTTCCCTTATTTTGGGGCAAAATTGCAGAAATTTCACTTATTTCAGAGAAAAAAGAAAAATTTTTCTTATTTTAGGGCAAAAAAACAGAAATTCCCATTATTTTGGGGGAAAAAGGCAGAAATTCACCTTATTTTGGGGTAAAATTGCAGAAATTTCACATATTTCAGGGCAAAAAGGCAGAAATTTCCCTTATTTTGGGGCAAAATTGCCGATATTTCACTTATTTTAGGGTAATAAGTCAGAAATTCCCCTTATTTTGGGGCAAAAAAGACAGAAATTCCCTATGTTTGTGTAAAAAAGACAGAAATTCCACTTATTTAGAGGCAAAAAGGCTGAAATTCTTTTATTTTGGAGCAAAAATGAAGATATTTCTTTTTTTTATGGCAAAAAGTTATGCATTCCACTTATTTTCGGGCAACAAGACAGAAATTCCTTGCATTTTGGAGCAAAATTGCAGAAATTCCCCTAATTGTGGGGCAAAAAGGCAGAAATTCCCTATATGTTGGGGCAAAAAGACAGAAATTCTCGTTCTTTTGGGGCAAAACTCAGAAATTCCACTGATTTTGGGGCAAAATTCCAGAAATTTCCCTTATTTTGGGGCAAAATTGCAGAAATTTCCCTTATTTTGGGGCAAAATTGCAGATATTTCACTTATTTTAGGGTAATAAGTCAGAAATTCCCCTTATTTTGAGGCCAAAAAGACAGAAATTCCCTTTGTTTTTGTAAAAAAGACAGAAATTCCACTTATTTAGAGGCAAAAAGGCTGAAATTCCCCTTATTTTGGAGCAAAAATGAAGATATTTCAATTTTTTATGGCAAAAAGTTATGCATTCCACTTATTTTCGGGCAACAAGACAGAAATTCCTTGCATTTTGGAGCAAAATTGCAGAAATTCCCCTAATTGTGGGGCAAAAAGGCAGAAATTCCCTATATGTTGGGGCAAAATGACAGAAATTCTCGTTCTTTTGGGGCAAAACTCAGAAATTCCACTTATTTTGGGGCAAAATTGCAGAAATTTCCCTTATTTTAGGGCAAAATTGCAGAAATTTCACTTATTTCAGAAAAAAAAAGCAAAAATTTTTCTTATTTTGGGGCTAAAAGGCAGAAATTCCAATTATTTTGGGGCAAAATTGCAGAAATTCACACTTATTTTAGGTTAAAATTGCAGAAATTTCACATATTTCAGGGCAAAAAGGCAGAAATTTCCCTTATTTTGGGGAAAAATTGCAGAAATTTCACTTATTTTGAGGCAAAATTGCAGAAATTTCACTTATTTCAGGGAATAAAGGCAGAAATTTTCCTTATTTTGGGGAAAAAATTAAGAAATTCTTAATATTTTGGGGCAAAAATGCAGAAATTCCCCTTATTTTGAGGTTAAAAAGCTGAAATTCCCCTTATTTTGAGGTAAAAATACTGAAATTCCCCTTATTTGGGGGCAAAAAGCCAGAAATTTCTCTTATTTGGGGGCAAAAAGACAGAAATTCCATTTATTTTTGGGTAAAAAAGGAGAAATTTCACTTATTTTGAGGTAAAAAGGCAGAAATTCCTCTTATTTTGGGGCAAAAATTTAAAAATTTCCCTTTTTTGTGGAAAAAGGTATACATTCCCCTTACTTTCGGGATAAAAAGCAGAAATTCCCCGTATTTTGAAGCATAGTTGCAGAAATTCTCATAATTTTCGGGCAAAAAAACAGAAATTCTGCTTATTTTGGAGCAAAAATACAGAAAATCTCCTCTTTTTGGGAGCAATCTGTCAGAAATTCCCCTTATTTTGGGGCAAAATTGCAGAAATTTCCTTGACATTGGGGCAAAATTGCAGAAATTTCCCTTATTTTGGGGCAAAATTGCAGAAATTTCCCTAATTGTTGGGAAAAAAGGCAGATATTCCCTATATGTTGGGGCAAAAAGACAGAAATTCTCCTTATTTTGGGGCAAAACTCAGAAATTCCACGTATTTTGGGGCAAAAATCAAGAAATTTCCCTTATTTTGGGGCAAAATTGCAGAAATTTCCCTTATTTTTGGGCAAAATTGCAGAAATTTCACTTATTTAAGAGAAAAAAGCAAAAATTTTTCTTATTTTAGGGCAAAAAAACAGAAATTCCCATTATTTTGGGGCAAAAAGGCAGAAATTCACCTTATTTTGGGGTAAAATTGCAGAAATTTCACAAATTTCATGGCAAAAAGGCAGAAATTTCCCATATTTTAGGGCAAAATTGCAGAAATTTCACTTATTTCAGAGAAAAAAAGCAAAAATTTTTTTATTTTGGGGCAAAAAGGCAGAAATTCCCATTATTTTGAAGGAAAAAGGCAGAAATTCACCTTATTTTGGGGTAAAATTGCAGAAATTTCACATATTTCAGGGAAAAAATGCAGAAATTTCCCTTATTTTGGGGCAAAATTGCAGATATTTCACTTATTTTAGGGTAAGAAGTCAGAAATTCCCCTTATTTTGGGGCAAAAAAGACAGAAATTCCCTTTGTTTGTATATAAAAGACAGAAATTCCACTTATTTAGAGGCAAAAAGGCTGAAATTCCCCTTATTTTGGAGCAAAAATGAAGATATTTCCCTTTTTTATGGCAAAAAGTTATGCATTCCACTTATTTTCGGGCAACAAGACAGAAATTCCTTGCATTTTGGAGCAAAATAGCAGAAATTCCCCTAATTGTGGGGCAAAAAGGCAGAAATTCACCTTATTTTAGGGTAAAATTGCAGCAATTTCACATATTTCAGGGCAAAAAGGCAGAAATTTCCCTTATTTTGGGGCAAAATTGCAGAAATTTCCCTAATTGTTGGGTAAAAAGGCAGAAATTCCCTATATGTTGGGGCAAAAAGACAGAAATTCTCCTTATTTTGGGGCAAAACTCAGAAATTCCACGTATTTTGGGGCAAAATTGCAGAAATTTCCCTTATTTTGGGGCAAAATTGCAGAAATTTCTCTTATTTTAGGGCAAAATTGCAGAAATTTCACTTATTTTGGGGCAAAATTGCAGAAATTTCACTTATTTTAGAGAAAAAAGCAAAAATTTTTCTTATTTTAGGGCAAAAAAAGAGAAATTCCCATTATTTTGGGGCAAAAAGGCAGAAATTCACCTTATTTTGGGGTAAATTTGCAGAAATTTCACAAATTTCAGGGCCAAAAGGCAGAATTTTCTCTTATATTAGGGCAAAATTGCAGAAATTTCACTTATTTCAGAGAAAAAAAGCAAAAATTTTTTTATTTTGGGGCAAAAAGGCAGAAATTCCCATTATTTTGGGGGAAAAAGGCAGAAATTCACCTTATTTTGGGGTAAAATTGCAGAAATTTCACATATTTCAGGGCAAAAAGGCATAAATTTCCCTTATTTTGGGGCAAAATTGCAGATATTTCACTTATTTTAGGGTAATAAGTCAGAAATTCCCCTTATTTTGGGGCAAAAAAGACAGAAATTCCCTATGTTTGTGTAAAAAAGACAGAAATTCCACTTATTTAGAGGCAAAAAGGCGGAAATTCTTTTATTTTGGAGCAAAAATGAAGATATTTCCCTTTTTTATGGCAAAAAGTTATGCATTCCACTTATTTTCGGGCAACAAGACAGAAATTCCTTGCATTTTGGAGCAAAATTGCAGAAATTCCCCTAATTGTGGGGCAAAAAGGCAGAAATTCCCTATATGTTGGGGCAAAAAGACAGAAATTCTCGTTCTTTTGGGGCAAAACTCAGAAATTCCACTGATTTTGGGGCAAAATTCCAGAAATTTCCCTTATTTTGGGGCAAAATTTCAGAAATTTCCCTTATTTTAGGGCAAAATTGCAGAAATTTCACTTATTTCAGAGAAAAAAAGCAAAAATTTTTCTTATTTTGGGGCTAAAAGGCAGAAATTCCAATTATTTTGGGGCAAAAATGCAGAAATTCACCTTATTTTAGGGTAAAATTGCAGAAATTTCACATATTTCAGGGCAAAAAGGCAGAAATTTCCCTTATTTTGGGGCAAAATTGCAGACATTTCACTTATTTTGGGGCAAAATTGCAGAAATTTCACTTATTTCACGGAAAAAAGGCAGAAATTTTCCTTATTTTGGGGAAAAATTAAGAAATTCTTAATATTTTGTGGCAAAAATGCAGAAATTCCCCTTATTTTGAGGTTAAAAGGCTTAAATTCCCCTTATTTTGAGGTAAAAATTCTGAAATTCCCCTTATTTTGAGGTAAAAAGGCTGAAATTCCCCTTACTTGGGTGCAAAAAGGCAGAAATTTCTCCTATTTTGGGGCAAAAAGACAGAAATTCCTCTTATTTTGTAGCAAAAATGCAGAAATTTTTATTATTTTGTGGCAAAATTGCAGAAATATCACTTATTTCAGGGTATAATTCAAAAATTCCTTTTATTTTTTTGCAACAATACAGAAATTCCATTTATTTTTGGGTAAAAAAGGAGAAATTTCACTTATTTTGAGGTAAAAAGGCAGAAATTCCTCTTATTTTGGGGCAAAAATTAAGAAATTTCCCTTTTTTTGTGGAAAAAGGTATACATTCCCCTTACTTTCGGGATAAAAATCAGAAATTCCCTGTATTGTGAAGCATAATTGCAGAAATTCTCATAATTTTCGGGCAAAAAAGCAGAAATTCTCCTTATTTTGGAGCAAAAATACAGAAAATCTCCTTTTTTCGGAAGCAAACAGTCAGAAATTCCCCTTATTTTGGAGCAAAATTGCAGAAATTTCCTTTACATTGGGGCAAAATTGCAGAAATTTCCCTTATTTTGGGGCAAAATTGCAGAAATTTCCCTAATTGTTGGGGGAAAAGGCAGAAATTCCCTATATGTTGGGGCAAAAAGACAGAAATTCTCCTTATTTTAGGGCAAAACTCAGAAATTCCACGTATTTTGGGGCAAAATTCAAGAAATTTCCCTTATTTTGGGGCAAAATTGCAGAAATTTCCCTTATTTTGGGGCAAAATTGCAGAAATTTCACATATTTCAGAGAAAAAAGCAAAAATTTTTCTTATTTTAGGGCAAAAAAACAGAAATTCCCATTATTTTGGGGGAAAAAGGCAGAAATTCACCTTATTTTGGGGTAAAATTGCAGAAGTTTCACATATTTCAGGGCAAAAAGGCAGAAATTTCCCTTATTTTGGGGCAAAATTGCAGATATTTCACTTATTTTAGGGTAATAAGTCAGAAATTCCCCTTATTTTGGGGCAAAAAAGACAGAAATTCCCTTTGTTTGTGTAAAAAAGACAGAAATTCCACTTATTTAGAGGCAAAAAGGCTGAAATTCCCCTTATTTTGGAGCAAAAATGAAGATATTTCCCTTTTTTATGGCAAAAAGTTATGCATTCCACTTATTTTCGGGCAACAAGACAGAAATTCCTTGCATTTTTGATCAAAATTGATGAAATTCCCCTAATTGTGGGGCAAAAAGTCAGAAATTCCCTATATGTTGGGGCAAAAAGACAGAAATTCTCGTTCTTTTGGGGCAAAACTCAGAAATTTCCCTTATTTTGCGGCAAAATTGCAAAAATTTCCCTTATTTTAGGGCAAAATTGCAGAAATTTCACTTATTTCAAAGAAAAAAAGCAAAAATTTTTCTTATTTTGGGGCTAAAATGCAGAAATTCCAATTATTTTGGGGCAAAAATGCAGAAATTCACCTTATTTTAGGGTAAAATTGCAGAAATTTCACATATTTCAGGGCAAAAAGGCAGAAATTTCCCTTATTTTGGGGCAAAATTGCAGACATTTCACTTATTTTGGGGCAAAATTGCAGAAATTTCACTTATTTCACGGAAAAAAAGGCAGAAATTTTCCTTATTTTGGGGAAAAATTAAGAAATTCTTAATATTTTGTGGCAAAAATGCAGAAATTCCCCTTATTTTGAGGTTAAAAGGCTTAAATTCCCCTTATTTTGAGGTAAAAATTCTGAAATTCCCCTTATTTTGAGGTAAAAAGGCTGAAATTCCCCTTACTTGGGTGCAAAAAGGCAGAAATTTCTCCTATTTTGGGGCAAAAAGACAGAAATTCCTCTTATTTTGTAGCAAAAATGCAGAAATTTTTATTATTTTGTGGCAAAATTGCAGAAATATCACTTATTTCAGGGTATAATTCAAAAATTCCTTTTATTTTTTTGCAACAATACAGAAATTCCATTTATTTTTGGGTAAAAAAGGAGAAATTTCACTTATTTTGAGGTAAAAAGGCAGAAATTCCTCTTATTTTGGGGCAAAAATTAAGAAATTTCCCTTTTTTTGTGGAAAAAGGTATACATTCCCCTTACTTTCGGGATAAAAATCAGAAATTCCCTGTATTGTGAAGCATAATTGCAGAAATTCTCATAATTTTCGGGCAAAAAAGCAGAAATTCTCCTTATTTTGGAGCAAAAATACAGAAAATCTCCATTTTTCGGAAGCAAACAGTCAGAAATTCCCCTTATTTTGGAGCAAAATTGCAGAAATTTCCTTTACATTGGGGCAAAATTGCAGAAATTTCCCTTATTTTGGGGCAAAATTGCAGAAATTTCCCTAATTGTTGGGGGAAAAGGCAGAAATTCCCTATATGTTGGGGCAAAAAGACAGAAATTCTCCTTATTTTAGGGCAAAACTCAGAAATTCCACGTATTTTGGGGCAAAATTCAAGAAATTTCCCTTATTTTGGGGCAAAATTGCAGAAATTTCCCTTATTTTGGGGCAAAATTGCAGAAATTTCACATATTTCAGAGAAAAAAGCAAAAATTTTTCTTATTTTAGGGCAAAAAAACAGAAATTCCCATTATTTTGGGGGAAAAAGGCAGAAATTCACCTTATTTTGGGGTAAAATTGCAGAAGTTTCACATATTTCAGGGCAAAAAGGCAGAAATTTCCCTTATTTTGGGGCAAAATTGCAGATATTTCACTTATTTTAGGGTAATAAGTCAGAAATTCCCCTTATTTTGGGGCAAAAAAGACAGAAATTCCCTTTGTTTGTGTAAAAAAGACAGAAATTCCACTTATTTAGAGGCAAAAAGGCTGAAATTCTTTTATTTTGGAGCAAAAATGAAGATATTTCTTTTTTTTATGGCAAAAAGTTATGCATTCCACTTATTTTCGGGCAACAAGACAGAAATTCCTTGCATTTTGGAGCAAAATTGCAGAAATTCCCCTAATTGTGGGGCAAAAAGGCAGAAATTCCCTATATGTTGGGGCAAAAAGACAGAAATTCTCGTTCTTTTGGGGCAAAACTCAGAAATTCCACTGATTTTGGGGCAAAATTCCAGAAATTTCCCTTATTTTGGGGCAAAATTGCAGAAATTTCCCTTATTTTGGGGCAAAATTGCAGATATTTCACTTATTTTAGGGTAATAAGTCAGAAATTCCCCTTATTTTGGGGCAAAAAAGACAGAAATTCCCTTTGTTTGTGTAAAAAAGACAGAAATTCCACTTATTTAGAGGCAAAAAGGCTGAAATTCCCCTTATTTTGGAGCAAAAATGAAGATATTTCCCTTTTTTATGGCAAAAAGTTATGCATTCCACTTATTTTCGGGCAACAAGACAGAAATTCCTTGCATTTTTGATCAAAATTGATGAAATTCCCCTAATTGTGGGGCAAAAAGTCAGAAATTCCCTATATGTTGGGGCAAAAAGACAGAAATTCTCGTTCTTTTGGGGCAAAACTCAGAAATTTCCCTTATTTTGCGGCAAAATTGCAAAAATTTCCCTTATTTTAGGGCAAAATTGCAGAAATTTCACTTATTTCAGAAAAAAAAAGCAAAAATTTTTCTTATTTTGGGGCTAAAAGGCAGAAATTCCAATTATTTTGGGGCAAAATTGCAGAAATTCACACTTATTTTAGGTTAAAATTGCAGAAATTTCACATATTTCAGGGCAAAAAGGCAGAAATTTCCCTTATTTTGGGGAAAAATTGCAGAAATTTCACTTATTTTGAGGCAAAATTGCAGAAATTTCACTTATTTCAGGGAATAAAGGCAGAAATTTTCCTTATTTTGGGGAAAAAATTAAGAAATTCTTAATATTTTGGGGCAAAAATGCAGAAATTCCCCTTATTTTGAGGTTAAAAAGCTGAAATTCCCCTTATTTTGAGGTAAAAATACTGAAATTCCCCTTATTTGGGGGCAAAAAGCCAGAAATTTCTCTTATTTGGGGGCAAAAAGACAGAAATTCCATTTATTTTTGGGTAAAAAAGGAGAAATTTCACTTATTTTGAGGTAAAAAGGCAGAAATTCCTCTTATTTTGGGGCAAAAATTTAAAAATTTCCCTTTTTTGTGGAAAAAGGTATACATTCCCCTTACTTTCGGGATAAAAAGCAGAAATTCCCCGTATTTTGAAGCATAGTTGCAGAAATTCTCATAATTTTCGGGCAAAAAAACAGAAATTCTGCTTATTTTGGAGCAAAAATACAGAAAATCTCCTCTTTTTGGGAGCAATCTGTCAGAAATTCCCCTTATTTTGGGGCAAAATTGCAGAAATTTCCTTTACATTGGGGCAAAATTGCAGAAATTTCCCTTATTTTGGGGAAAAATTGCAGAAATTCCCCTAATTGTTGGGCAAAAAGGCAGAAATTCCCTATATGTTGGGGCAAAAAGACAGAAATTCTCCTTATGTAGGGGCAAAACTCAGAAATTCCACGTATTTTGGGGCAAAATTCCAGAAATTTCCCTTATTTTGGGGCAAAATTGCAAAAATTTCCCTTATTTTGGAACAAAATTGCAGAAATTTCACTTATTTCAGAGAAAAAAAGCAAAAATTTTTCTTATTTTTGGGCAAAAAAACAGAAATTCCCATTTTTTTGGGCAAAAAGGCAGAAATTCACCTTATTTTGGGGTAAAATTGCAGAAATTTCACATATTTCAGGGCAAAAAGACAGAAATTTCCCTTATTTCGGGGCAAAATTGCAGAAATTTCACTAATTTTGGGGTAAAAAAGACAGAAATTCCCCTTATTTTGGGGCCAAAAAGACAGAAATTCCCTTTGTTTTGGGGGAAAAAGACAGAAATTCCACTTAGTTAGAGGCAAAAAGGCAGAAATTCCTCTTATTTTGGAGAAAAAATGAAGAAATTTCCCTTTTTTTATGGCAACAAGTTTTGCATTCCCTTTATTTTCGTGCAAAAGGACAGAAATTCCCTGTATTTTGGAGCAAAATTGCAGAAATTCCCCTAATTGTGGGTCAAAAAGGCAGAAATTCCCTATATGTTGGGGCAAAAAGACAAAAATTCTCCTTATTTTGGGGCAAAACTCAGAAATTCCACTTATTTTGGTGCAAAATTCCAGAAATTTCCCTTATTTTCGGGCAAAATTGCCGAAATTTCACCTATTTTAGAGAAAAAAAGCAAAAATTTTTCTTATTTTGGGGCAAAAAGCATAAATTCCCATTATTTTGGGGTAAAAATGCAGTAATTCACTTTTTTTGGGGTAAAATTGCAAAAATTTTACATATTTCAGGGCAAAAAGGCAGAAATTTCCATTATTTTCGGGCAAAATTGCAGAAATTTCACTTATTTTGGGGCAAAATTGCAGAAATTTCACTTATTTCAGAAAAAAAGGCAGAAATTTTCCTTATTTTGGGGCAAAAATGCAGAAATTTTTAATATTTTGTGGCAAAAATGCAGAAATTCCCCTTACTTTGAGGTAAAAAGGCTGAAATTCCCCTTATTTGGGAACAAAAAGGCAGAAATTTCCCTTATTTTGGGGCAAAAAGACAGAAATTCCCCCTATTTTGGGGCAAAAAAGACAGAAATTCCCTTCGTTTGGGGGAAAAAGACAGACATTCCACTTATTTAGAGGCAAAAAGGCTGAAATTCCCCTTATTTTGGAGCAAAAATGAAGATATATCCCTTTTTTATGGCAAAAAGTTATGCATTCCACTTATTTTCAGGCAACAAGACAGAAACACCTTGCATTTTTGAGCAAAATTGCAGAAATTCCCCTAATTGTGGGGCAAAAAGGCAGAAATTCCCTATATGTTGGGGCAAAAAGACAGAA
Source organism: Micromys minutus (assembly GCF_963924665.1). Taxonomy (NCBI): domain Eukaryota; kingdom Metazoa; phylum Chordata; class Mammalia; order Rodentia; family Muridae; genus Micromys; species Micromys minutus. The sequence goes on along the minus strand of NW_027667830.1, from coordinate 2,095,195 downwards.
ATTCTCGTTCTTTTGGGGCAAAACTCAGAAATTCCACTTATTTTGGGGCAAAATTTTAAAAATTTCCCTTATTTTGGGGCAAAATTGCAGAAATTTCCCTTATTTTAGGGCAAAATTGCAGAAATTTCACTTATTTCAGAGAAAAAAAACAAAAATTTTTCTTATTTTGGGGCTAAAAGACAGAAATTCCAATTATTTTGGGGCAAAAATGCAGAAATTCACCTTATTTTAGGGTAAAATTGCAGAAATTTCACATATTTCAGGGCAAAAAGGCAGAAATTTCCCTTATTTTAGGGCAAAATTGCAGATATTTCACTTATTTTGGGGCAAAATTGCAGAAATTTCACTTATTTCAGGGAAAAAAGGCAGAAATTTACCTTATTTTGGGGAAAAAATTAAGAAATTCTTAATATTTTGTGGCAAAAATGCAGAAATTCCCATTATTTTGAGGTTAAAAGGCTGAAAGTCCCCTTATTTTGAGGTAAAAAGACTGAAATTCCAATTATTTGGGGGCAAAAAGGCAGAAATTTCTCTTATTTTGGGGCAAAAAGACAGAAATTCCCCTTATTTTGTGGCAAAAATTCAGAAATTTCTTTTATATTGGGGCAAAATTGCAGAAATATCACTTATTTCAGGGTATAATTCAAAAATTCCTTTTATTTTGTTGCAAAAAGACAGAAATTCCATTTATTTTTGGGTTAAAAAGAAGAAATTTCACTTATTTTGAGGAAAAAAGGCAGAAATTCCTCTTATTTTGGGGCAAAAATTAAGAAATTTCCCTTTTTTGTGGAAAAAGGTATACATTCCCCTTACTTTTGGAATAAAAAGCAGAAATTCCCCGTATTTTGAAGCATAGTTGCAGAAATTCTCATAATTTTCGGGCAAAAAAGCAGAAATTCTCTTTATTTTGGAGCAAAAATACAGAAAATCTCCTTTTTTTCGGGAGCAAACAGTCAGAAATTCCCCTTATTTTGGGGCAAAATTGCAGAAATTTCCTTTACATTGGGGCAAAATTGCAGAAATTTCCCTTATTTTGGGGCAAAATTGCAGAAATTTCCCTAATTGTTGGGGAAAAAGGCAGAAATTCCCTATATGTTGGGGCAAAAATACAGAAATTCTCCTTATTTTAGGGCAAAACTCAGAAATTCCACGTATTCTGGGGCAAAATTGCAGAAATTTCCTTTATTTTGGGGCAAAATTGCAGAAATTTCACTTATTTTAGAGAAAAAAGCAAAAATTTTTCGTATTTTAGGGCAAAAAAACAGAAATTCCCATTATTTTGGGGGAAAAAGGCAGAAATTCACCTTATTTTGGGGTAAAATTGCCGAAATTTCACATATTTCAGGCCAAAAAGGCAGAAATTTCCTTTATTTTGGGGCAAAATTGCAGATATTTCACTGATTTTAGGGTAATAAGTCAGAAATTCCCCTTATTTGGGGGCAAAAAAGACAGAAATTCTTTTTGTTTGTGTAAAAAAGACAGAAATTCCACTTATTTAGAGGCAAAAAGGCTGAAATTCTCCTTATTTTGGAGCAAAAATGAAGATATTTCCATTTTTTATGGCAAAAAGTTATGCATTCCATTTATTTTCGGGCAACAAGACAGAAATTCCTTGCATTTTTGAGCAAAATTGCAGAAATTCCCCTAATTGTGGGGCAAAAAGGCAGAAATTCCCTATATGTTGGGGCAAAAAGACAGAAATTCTCGTTCTTTTGGGGCAAAACTCAGAAATTCCACTTATTTTGGGGCAAAATTCCAAAAATTTCCCTTATTTTGGGGCAAAATTGCAGAAATTTCACTTATTTCAGAGAAAAAAGCAAAAATTTTTCTTATTTTGGGGCTAAAAGGCAGAAATTCCAATTATTTTGGGGCAAAAATGCAGAAATTCACCTTATTTTAGAGTAAAATTGCAGAAATTTCACATATTTCAGGGCAAAAAGGCAGAAATTTCCCTTATTTTAGGGCAAAATTGCAGATATTTCACTTATTTTGGGGCAAAATTGCAGAAATTTCACTTATTTCAGGGAAAAAAGGCAGAAATTTTCCTTATTTTGGGGAAAAAATTAAGAAATTCTTAATATTTTGTGGCAAAAATGCAGAAATTCCCCTTATTTTGAGGTTAAAAGGCTGAAAGTCCCCTTATTTTGAGGTAAAAAGACTGAAATTCCCCTTATTTGGGGGCAAAAAGGCAGAAATTTTTCTTATTTTGGGGCAAAAAGACAGAAATTCCCCTTATTTTGTGGCAAAAATGCAGAAATTTCTTTTATTTTGGGGCAAAATTGCAGAAATATCACTTATTTCAGGGTATAATTCAAAAATTCCTTTTATTTTGTTGCAAAAAGACAGAAATTCCATTTATTTTTGGGTTAAAAAGGAGAAATTTCACTTATTTTGAGGTAAAAAGGCAGAAATTCCCTATATGTTGGGGCAAAAAGACAGAAATTCTCGTTCTTTTGGGGCAAAACTCAGAAATTCCACTTATTTTGGGGCAAAATTCCAGAAATTTCCCTTATTTTGGGGAAAATTGCAGAAATTTCTCTTATTTCAGAAAAAAAAGCAAAAATTTTTCTTATTTTGGGGCTAAAAGGCAGAAATTCCAATTTTTTGGGGCAAAAATGCAGAAATTCACCTTATTTTAGGGTAAAATTGCAGAAATTTCACATATTTCAGGGCAAAAAGGCAGAAATTTCCCTTATTTTGGGGAAAAATTGCAGAAATTTCACTTATTTTGGGGCAAAATTGCAGAAATTTCACTTATTTCAGGGAATAAAGGCAGAAATTTTCCTTATTTTGTGGAAAAAATTAATAAATTCTTAATATTTTGGGGCAAAAATGCAGATATTCCCCTTATTTTGAGGTTAAACGGCTGAAATTCCCCTTATTTTGAGGTAAAAAAACTGAAATTCCCCTTATTTGGGGGCAAAAAGCCAGAAATTTCTCTTATTTTGGGGCAAAAAGACAGAAATTCCCCTTATTATGTGGCAAAAAGGCAGAAATTTCTTTTATTTTGGGGCAAAATTGCAGAAATATCACTTATTTCAGGGTATAATTCAAAAATTCCTTTTATTTTGTTGCAAAAAGACAGAAATTCCATTTATTTTTGGGTAAAAAGGGAGAAATTTCACTTATTTTGAGGTAAAAAGGCAGAAATTCCTCTTATTTTGGGGCAAAAATTAAGAAATTTCCCTTTTTTTGTGGAAAAAGGTATACATTCCCCTTACTTTCGGGATAAAAAGCAGAAATTCCCTGTATTTTGAAGCATAGTTGCAGAAATTCTCATAATTTTCGGGCAAAAAAGAAGAAATTCTCCTTATTTTGGAGCAAAAATACAGAAAATCTCCTTTTTTCGGGAGCAAACTGTCAGAAATTCCCCTTATTTTGGGGCAAAATTGCAGAAATTTCCTTTACATTGGGGCAAAATCGCAGAAATTTCCCTTATTTTGGGGAAAAATTGCAGAAATTCCCCAAATTGTTGGGCAAAAAGGCAGAAATTCCCTATATGTTGGGGCAAAAAGACAAAAATTCTCCTTATTTTGGGGCAAAACTCAGAAATTCCACATATTTTGGGGCAAAATTCCAGAAATTTCCCTTATTTTGGGGCAAAATTGCAAAAATTTCCCTTATTTTGGAACAAAATTGCAGAAATTTCACTTATTTCAAAGAAAAAAAGCAAAAATTTTTCTTATTTTTGGGCAAAAAAACAGAAATTCCCATTTTTTCGGGCAAAAAGGCAGAAATTCACCTTATTTTGTGGCAAAATTGCAGAAATTTCACTAATTTTGGGGCAAAAAAGACAGAAATTCCCTTTGTTTTGGGGGAAAAAGACAGAAATTCCACTTAGAGGCAAAAAGGCAGAAATTCCCCTTATTTTGGAGAAAAAATGAAGAAATTTCCCTTTTTTTATGGCAACAAGTTTTGCATTCCCTTTATTTTCGGGCAAAAGGACAGAAATTCCCTGTATTTTGGAGCAAAATTGCAGAAATTCCCCTAATTGTGGGGCAAAAAGGCAGAAATTCCCTATATGTTGGGGCAAAAAGACAAAAATTCTCCTTATTTTGGGGCAAAACTCAGAAATTCCACTTATTTTGGTGCAAAATTCCAGAAATTTCCCTTATTTTCGGGCAAAATTGCCGAAATTTCCTTTATTTTGGGGCAAAATTGCAGAAATTTCACTTATTTTAGAGAAAAAAAGCAAAAATTTTTTTTATTTTGGGGCAAAAAGCATAAATTCCCATTATTTTGGGGTAAAAATGCAGAAATTCACTTTTTTGGGGGTAAAATTGCAAAAATTTTACATATTTCAGGGCAAAAAGGCAGAAATTTCCATTATTTTCGGGCAACATTGCAGAAATTTCACTTATTTTGGGGCAAAATTGCAGAATTTTCACTTATTTCAGAAAAAAGGCAGAAATTTTCCTTATTTTGGGGCAAAAATGCAGAAATTTTTAATATTTTGTGGCAAAAATGCAGAAATTCCCCTTACTTTGAGGTAAAAAGGCTGAAATTCCCCTTATTTGGGAACAAAAAGGCAGAAATTTCCCTTATTTTGGGGCAAAAAATACAGAAATTCCCTTCGTTTGGGGGAAAAAGACAGACATTCCACTTATTTAGAGGCAAAAAGGCTGAAATTCCCCTTATTTTGGAGCAAAAATGAAGATATTTCCCTTTTTTATGGCAAAAAGTTATGCATTCCACTTATTTTCGGGCAACAAGACAGAAAATCCTTGCATTTTTGAGCAAAATTGCAGAAATTCCCCTAATTGTGGGGCAAAAAGGCAGAAATTCCCTATATGTTGGGGCAAAAAGACAGAAATTCTCGTTCTTTTGGGGCAAAACTCAGAAATTCCACTTATTTTGGGGCAAAATTCCAAAAATTTCCCTTATTTTGGGGCAAAATTGCAGAGATTTCCCTTATTTTAGGGCAAAATTGCAGAAATTTCACTTATTTCAGAAAAAAAAAAGCAAAAATTTTTCTTATTTTGGGGCTAAAAGGCAGAAATTCCAATTATTTTGGGGCAAAAATGCAGAAATTCTCCTTATTTTAGGGTAAAATTGCAGAAATTTCACATATTTCAGGGCAAAAAGGCAGAAATTTCCCTTATTTTGGGGCAAAATTGCAGATATTTCACTTATTTTGGGGCAAAATTGCAGAAATTTCACTTATTTCAGGGAAAAAGGCAGAAATTTTCCTTATTTTGGGGAAAAAAATTAAGAAATACTTAATATTTTGTGGCAAAAATGCAGAAATTCCCCTTATTTTGAGGTTAAAAGGCTGAAAGTCCCCTTATTTTGAGGTAAAAAGACTGAAATTCCCCTTATTTGGAGGCAAAAAGGCAGAAATTTCTCTTATTTTGGGGCAAAAAGACAGAAATTCCCCTTATTTTGTGGCAAAAATGCAGAAATTTCTTTTATTTTGGGGCAAAATTGCAGAAATATCACTTATTTCAGGGTATAATTCAAAAATTCCTTTTATTTTGTTGCAAAAAGACAGAAATTCCATTTATTTTTGGGTAAAAAAGGAGAAATTTCACTTATTTTGAGGTAAAAAGGCAGAAATTCCTCTTATTTTGGGACAAAAATTAAGAAATTTCCATTTTTTGTGGAAAAAGGTATACCTTCCCCTTACTTTCGGAATAAAAAGCAGAAATTCGCGTATTTTGAAGCATAGTTGCAGAAATTCTCATAATTTTCGGGCAAAAAAGCAGAAATTCTCCTATTTTGGAGCAAAAATACAGAAAATCTCCTTTTTTCGGGAGCAAACAGTCAGAAATTCCCCTTATTTTGGGGCAAAATTGCAGAAATTTCCTTTACATTGGGGCAAAATTGCAGAAATTTTCCTTATTTTGGGGCAAAATTGCAGAAATTTCCCTAATTGTTGGGGAAAAAGGCAGAAATTCCCTATATGTTGGGGCAAAAAGACAGAAATTCTCCTTATTTTAGGGCAAAACTCAGAAATTCCACGTATTTTGGGGCAAAATTCAAGAAATTTCCCTTATTTTGGGGCAAAATTGCAGAAATTTCTCTTATTTTGGGGCAAAATTGCAGAAATTTCACTTATATCAGAGAAAAAAGCAAAATTTTTTCTTATTTTAGGGCAAAAAAACAGAAATTCCCATTATTTTGGGAAAAAAAGGCAGAAATTCACCTTATTTTGGGGTAAAATTGCAGAAATTTCACATATTTCAGGGCAAAAAGGCAGAAATTTCCCTTATTTTGGTGCAAAATTGCAGATATTTCACTTATTTTAGGGTAATAAGTCAGAAATTCCCCTTATTTTTGGGGCAAAAAAGACAGAAATTCCCTTTGTTTGTGTAAAAAAGACAGAAATTCCACATATTTAGAGGCAAAAAGGCTGAAATTCCCCTTATTTTGGAGCAAAAATGAAGATATTTCCAATTTTTATGGCAAAAAGTTATGCATTCCACTTATTTTCGGGCAACAAGACAGAAATTCCTTGCATTTTGGAGCAAAATTGCAGAAATTCCCCTAATTGTAGGGCAAAAAGGCAAAAATTCCCTATATGTTGGGGCAAAAAGACAGAAATTCTCGTTCTTTTGGGGCAAAACTCAGAAATTCCACTTATTTTGGGGCAAAATTCCAGAAATTTCCCTTATTTTGGGGCAAAATTGCAGAAATTTCCCTTATTTTAGGGCAAAATTGCAGAAATTTCACTTATTTCAGAAAAAAAAAGCAAAAATTTTTCTTATTTTGGGGCTAAAAGGCAGAAATTCCAATTATTTTGGGGCAAAAATGCAGAAATTCACCTTATTTTAGGGTAAAATTGCAGAAATTTCACATATTTCAGGGCAAAAAGGCAGAAATTTCCCTTATTTCGGGGAAAAATTGCAGAAATTTCACTTATTTTGGGGCAAAATTGCAGAAATTTCACTTATTTCAGGGAATAAAGGCAGAAATTTTCCTTATTTTGGGGAAAAAATTAAGAAATTCTTAATATTTTGGGGCAAAAATGCAGAAATACCCCTTATTTTGAGGTTAAAAGGCTGAAATTCCCCTTATTTTGAGGTAAAAAAACTGAAATTCCCCTTATTTGGGGGCAAAAAGCCAGAAATTTCTCTTATTTTGGGGCAAAAAGACAGAAATTCCCCTTATTATATGGCAAAAAGGCAGAAATTTCTTTTATTTTGGGGCAAAATTGCAGAAATATCACTTATTTCAGGGTATAATTCAAAAATTCCTTTTATTTTGTTGCAAAAAGACAGAAATTCCATTTATTTTTGGGTAAAAAAAGAGAAATTTCACTTATTTTGAGGTAAAAAGGCAGAAATTCCTCTTATTTTGGGGCAAAAATTAAGAAATTTCCCTTTTTTGTGGAAAAAGGTATACATTCCCCTTACTTTCGGGATAAAAAGCAGAAATTCCCCGTATTTTGAAGCATACTTGCAGAAATTCTCATAATTTTCGGGCAAAAAAACAGAAATTCTCCTTATTTTGGAGCAAAAATACAGAAAATCTCCTCTTTTCGGGAGCAAACTGTCAGAAATTCCCCTTATTTTGGGGCAAAATTGCAGAAATTTCCTTGACATTGGGGCAAAATTGCAGAAATTTCCCTTATTTTGGGGAAAAATTGCAGAAATTCCCCTAATTGTTGGGCAAAAAGGCAGAAATTCCCTATATGTTGGGGCAAGAAGACAGAAATTCTCCTTATTTTGGGGCAAAACTCAGAAATTCCACGTATTTTGGGGCAAAATTCCAGAAATTTCCCTTATTTTGGGGCAAAATTGCAAAAATTTCCCTTATTCTGTAACAAAATTGCAGAAATTTCACTTATTTCAGAGAAAAAAAACAAAAATTTTTCTTATTTTGGGGCAAAAAAACAGAAATTCCCATTTTTTTGGGCAAAAAGGCAGAAATTCACCTTATTTTGGGGTAAAATTGCAGAAATTTCACATATTTCAGGGCAAAAAGGCAGAAATTTCCCTTATTTTGGGGCAAAATTGCAGAAATTTCACTAATTTTGGGGCAAAAAAGACAGAAATTTCCTTTGTTTTGGGGGAAAAAGACAGAAATTCCACTTAGTTAGAGGCAAAAAGGCAGAAATTCCCCTTATTTTGGAGAAAAAATGAAGAAATTTCCCTTTTTTTATGGCAACAAGTTTTGCATTCCCTTTATTTTCGGGCAAAAGGACAGAAATTCCCTGTATTTTGGAGCAAAATTGCAGAAATTCCCCTAATTGTGGGGCAAAAAGGCAGAAATTCCCTATATGTTGGGGCAAAAAGACAAAAATTCTCCTTATTTTGGGGCAAAACTCAGAAATTCCACTTATTTTGGTGCAAAATTCCAGAAATTTCCCTTATTTTGGGGCAAAATTGCAGAAATTTCACTTATTTTGGGGCAAAATTGCAGAAATTTCACTTATTTCAGGAAAAAAGGCAGAAATTTTCCTTATTTTGGGGCAAAAATGCAGAAATTTTTAATATTTTGTGGCAAAAATGCAGAAATTCCCCTTACTTTGAGCTAAAAAGGCTGAAATTCCCCTTATTTGGGAACAAAAAGGCAAAATTTTCCCTTATTTTGGGGCAAAAAGACAGAAATTCACCTTATTTTGGGGCAAAAAAGACAGAAATTCCCTTGTTTGGGGGAAAAAGACAGACATTCCACTTATTTAGAGGCAAAAAGGCTGAAATTCCCCTTATTTTGGAGCAAAAATGAAGATATTTCCCTTTTTTATGGCAAAAAGTTATGCATTCCAATTATTTTCGGACAACAAGACAGAAATTCCTTGCATTTTTGAGCAAAATTGCAGAAATTTCCCTAATTGTGGGGCAAAAAGGCAGAAATTCCCTATATGTTGGGGCAAAAAGACAGAAATTCTCGTTCTTTTGGGGCAAAACTCAGAAATTCCACTTATTTTGGGGCAAAATTCCAAAAATTTCCCTTATTTTGGGGCAAAATTGCAGAAATTTCACTTATTTCAGAGAAAAAAAGCAAAAATTTTTCTTATTTTGGGGCTAAAAGTCAGAAATTCCAATTATTTTGGGGCAAAAATGCAGAAATTCACCTTATTTTAGGGTAAAATTGCAGAAATTTCACATATTTCAGGGCAAAAAAGCAGAAATTTCCCTTATTTTGGGGCAAAATTGCAGATATTTCACTTATTTTGGGGCAAAATTGCAGAAATTTCACTTATTTCAGGGAAAAAAAGCAGAAATTTTCCTTATTTTGGGGAAAAAATTAAGAAATTCTTAATATTTTGTGGCAAAAATGCAGAAATTCCCCTTATTTTGAGGTTAAATGGCTGAAAGTCCCCTTATTTTGAGGTAAAAAGACTGAAATTCCCCTTATTTGGGGGCAAAAAGGCAGAAATTTCTCTTATTTTGGGGTAAAAAGACAGAAATTCCCCTTATTTTGTGGCAAAAATGCAGAAATTTCTTTTATTTTGGGGCAAAATTGCAGAAATATCACTTATTTCAGGGTATAATTCAAAAATTCCTTTTATTTTGTTGCAAAAAGACAGAAATTCCATTTATTTTTGGGTAAAAAAGAGAAATTTCACTTATTTTGAGGTAAAAAGGCAGAAATTCCTCTTATTTTGGGGCAAAAATTTAAAAATTTCCCTTTTTTGTGGAAAAAGGTATACATTCCGCTTACTTTCGGGATAAAAAGCAGAAATTCCCTGTATTTTGAAGCATAATAGCAGAAATTCTCATAATTTTCGGGCAAAAAATCAGAAATTCTCCTTATTTTGGAGCAAAAATACAGTAAATCTCCTATTTTCGGGAGCATACAGTCAGAAATTCCCCTTATTTTGTGGCAAAATTGCAGAAATTTCATTTACATTGGGGCAAAATTGAAGAAATTTCCCTTATTTTGGGGAAAAATTGCAGAAATTCCCCTAATTGTTGGGCAAAAAGACAGAAATTCTCCTTATTTTGGGGCAAAACTCAGAAATTCCACGTATTTTGGTGCAAAATTCCAGAAATTTCCCTTATTTTGGGGCAAAATTGCAAAAGTTTCCCTTATTTTGGAGCAAAATTGCCGAAATTTCACTTATTTCAGAGAAAAAAAGCAAAAATTTTTCTTATTTTGGGGCAAAAAAACAGAAATTCCCATTATTTTGGGGCAAAAAGGCAGAAATTCACTTTATTTTGGGGTAAAATTGCAGAATTTTCACATATTTCAGGGCAAAAAGACAGAAATTTTCCTTATTTTGGGGCAAAATTGCAGAAATTTCACTAATTTTGGGGCAAAAAAGACAGAAATTCCCTTTGTTTTGGGGGAAAAAGACAGAAATTCCACTTAGTTAGAGGCAAAAATGCAGAAATTCCACTAATTTTGGAGCAAAAATGAAGAAATTTCCCTTTTTTTATGGCAAAAAGGTATGCATTCCCATTATTTTCAGGCAAAAAGACAGAAAATCCCCGTATTTTGGAGCAAAATTGCAGAAATTCCCCTAATTTTGGGGCAAAAGGCAGAAATTCCCTTTATTTTGGGGCAAAAATCAGAAATTCCACTTATTTTGTGGCAAAAAGGCAGAAATTTCTTTTATTTTGGGGCAAAATTGCAGAAATTTCATATATTTCAGGGCATAATTCAAAAATTTTTTTTATTTTGCGGCAAAAAGACAGAAATTCCGTTTATTTTTGGGTAAAAAGGCAGAAATTTCACTCATGTTTAGGTAAAAAGGCAGAAATTCCTCTTATTTTGGGGCAAAAATGAAGAAATTTCCTTTTTTTGTGGCAAAAAAAATATACATTCCCCTTACTTTTGGGATAAAAAGCAGAAATTCCTTGTATTTTGAAGCAATATTGCAGAAATTCTCATAATTTTCCGGCAAAAAAGAAGAAATTCTCCTTATTTTGGGGCAAAAAGACAGAAAATCTCCTTCTTTCGGGAGCAAACAGTCAAAAATTCCCCTTATTTTGGGGCAAAATTGCAGAAATTTCCTTTACATTGGGGCAAAATTGCAGAAATTTCCCTTATTTTGGGGCAAAATTGCAGAAATTTCAATTATTTCAGAGTAATAAGTCAGAAATTCCTGTTATTTAGGGGCAAAAAAGACAGAAATTCCCTTTGTTTTGGTGGAAAAAGACAGAAATTCCACTTATCTAGAGGCGAAAAGGCAGAAATTCCCCTTATTTTGGAACAAAAATGAAGAAATTTCCCTTTTCATGGCAAAAAAGTATGCATTCCCATTATTTTCAGGCAAAAGGGCAGAAATTTTTCGTATTTTGGAGCAAAATTGCAGAAATTCCCCTTTTTTTGGGGCAAAAGGCAGAAATTCCCTTTATTTTAGGGAAAAAATCAGAAATTCCTCTTATTTTGGGGCAAAATTCTAGAAATTTCCTTTTTGGGGGGCAAAATTGCAGGAATTTAACTTATTTTGGGGCAAAATTGCAGAAATTTCCCTTATTTGGGGCAAAATTGCAGAAATTTCACTTATTTACAGGTAAAAAGGATGAAATTTCCTTTATTTTGGGGCAAAAAGGGAGAAATTCCCTTTATTTTGGGGCAAAATTGCAGACATTTTCTTTATTATGGGGAAAAATTGCAGAAATTTCCCTTATTTTAGGGCAAAATTGCAGTATTTTTCACTTATTTCAGAGAAATAAAAGCAGAAATTTTTCTTACTTTGGGGCAAAAAGGCAGAAATTCCCATTATTTTGGGGCAAAAAGGCAGATATTCACATTATTTTGGGGTAAAATTGAAGAAATTTCACATATTTTAGGGCAAAAAGGCAGAAATTTCCCTTATTTTGGGGCAAAATTGCAGAAATTTCACTTATTTAAGGGTAATAAATCAGAAATTCCCATTATTTTGGGGCAAAAAAGACAGAAATTCCTTTTGTTTTTGGGGAAAAAGACAGAAATTCCACTTATTTAGAGGCAAAAAGGAAGAAATTCCCCTTATTTTGGAGCATAAATGAAGAAATTTCCCTTTTTATGGCAACAAGTTATTCATTCTCCTTGTTTTCGGGCAAAAAGACTGAAATTCCCCGTATTTTGGAGCAAAATTGAGAAATTCCCCTAATTGTGGGGCAAAAAGGCAGAAATTCCCAGTATGTTGGGGCAAAAAGACAGAAATTCTCCTTATTTAGGGGCAAAACTCAGAAATTCCACTTATTTTGGGGCAAAATTGCAGAAATTTCCCTTATTTGGGGGCAAAATTGTGGAAATTTCCCTTATTTTGGGGCAAAATTGCAGAAATTTCACTTATTTCAGAGAAAAAATGCAAAAATTTTCCTTATTATGGGGCAAAAAGGCAGAAATTCCCATTCTTTTGGGGCAAAAATGCAGAAATTCACCTTATTTTGGGGTAAAATTGCAGAAATTTCACATATTTCAGGGCAAAAAAGCAGAAATTTCCCTTATTTTGGGGCAAAATTGCAGAAATTTCACTTATTTTGGGGCAAAATTGCAGAAATTTTACATATTTCATGGAAAAAATGCAGAAATTTTCTTTATTTTGGGGCAAAAATGCAGAAATTCTTAATATTTTGTGGCAAAAATGCAGAAATTTCCCTTATTTTGAGGTAAAAAAGATGAAATTATTCTTATTTGGGGGCAAAAAGGCAAAAATTTCCCTTATTTTGGGGGCAAAAAGACAGAAATTCCCCTTATTTTGTGGCAAAAAGGCAGAAATTTCTTTTATTTTAGGGCAAAATTGCAGAAATATCACTTATTTCACGGCATAAATCAAAAATTCCTTTTATTTTGGGGCAAAAAGACAGAAATTCCATTTATTTTTGCGTAAAAATGGAGAAATTTCACTTATTTTGAGGTAAAAAGGCGGAAGGTCCTCTTATTTTTGGGCAAAAATGAAGAAATTTCCCTTTTTTGTGTCAAAAGGTATACCTTCCCCTTACTTTCGGGATTAAAATCAGAAATTCCCCGTATTTTGAAGCAAAATTGCAGAAATTCTCATTATTTTCGGGCAAAAAAGCAGAAATTCTCCTTATTTTGGGGCAAAAGGCAGAAAATCTCCTCTTTTCGGGAGCAAACAGTCAGAAATTCCCAATATTTTGGGGCAAAATTGCAGAAATTATCTTTACATTGGGGCAAAATTGCAGAAATTTCACTTATTTCAGGGTAATGAGTCAGAAATTCCCCTTATTTTGGGTCAAAAAAGACAGAAATTTCCTTTGTTTTGGGGAAAAAAGACAGAAATTCCACTTAATTAGAGGCAAAAATGCAGAAATTCCCCTTATTTTGGAGCAAAAATGAAGAAATTTCCCTTTTTATGGCAAAAAGGTATGCATTCCCATTATTTTCGGGCAAAAAGGCAGAAATTCCCCGTATTTTGGAGCAAAATTACAGAAATTGCCCTAATTTTGGGGCAAAAGGCTGAAATTCCCTTTATTTTGGGGCAAAAATCAGAAATTCCCCTTATTTTGGGGAAAAATTCAAGAAATTTCTTTTATTTTGGTGCAAAATTGCAGAAATTTTTCTTACTTGGGGCAAAATTGCAGAAATTTCACTTATTTTCAGGTAAAAAGGCTGAAATTTCCTTTATTTTGGGACCAAAAGGGAGAAATTCCCCTTATTTTGGGGCAAAATTGCAGAAATTTCCCTTATTATTGGAAAAAATTGCAGAAATTTTCCTTATTTTAGGGCAAAATTGCAGAGATTTCTCTTATTTCAGAGAAAAAAAGCAAAAATTTTTCTTATTTTGGGGCAAAAAGGCAGAAATTCCCATTAATTTGTGGCAAAAAGGCAGAAATTCACCTTATTTTGGGGTAAAATTGCAGAAATTTCACATATTTCAGGGCAAAAAGCAGAAATTTCCCTTATTTTGGGGCAAAATTGCAGAAATTTCACTTATTTATGTGTAATAAGTCAGAAATTCCCCTTATTTTGAGGCAAAAAAGACAGAAATTTCCTTTGTTTTGAGGGAAAAAGGCAGAAATTCCACTTATTTAGAGGCATTAAGGCAGAAATTTCCCTTATTTTGGAGCAAAAATGAAGAAATTTCCCTTTTTATGGCAAAAAGTTATGCATTCCCCTTATTTTCGGTCAAAAAGGCAGAAATTCCCCGTATTTTGGAGCATAATTGCAGAAATTCCCCTAGTTGTGGTGCAGAAAGACAGAAATTCCCTATATGTTGGGGCAAAAAGACAGAAATTCTCCTTATTTTGGGGCAAAACTCAGAAATTCCACTTATTTTGGGGCAAAATTCCAGAAATTTCCCTATCTTGGGAAAAAAATTGCAGAAATTTCCTTTATTTTGGGGTAAAATTGCCGAAATTTCACTTATTTTAGAGAAAAAAAGCAAAAATCTTTCTTATTTTGGGGCAAAAAAGCAGAAATTCCCATTATTTTGGGGCAAAAATGCAGAAATTCACTTTTTTTGAAGTTAAATTGCAGAAATTTCACATATTTCAGGGCAAAAAGGCAGAAAGTTCCCATATTTTGGGCAAAATTGCAGAAATTTCACTTATTTTGGGGCAAAATTGCAGAAATTTCACTTATTTCAGGAAAAAAGGCAGAAATTTTCCTTATTTTGGGGAAAAATGCAGAAATTCTTAATATTTTTTGGCAAAAATGCAAAAATTCCCCTTACTTTGAGGTAAAAAGGCTGAAATTCCCCTTATTTGGGGGCAAAAAGGCAGAAATTTCCCTTATTTTGGGGCAAAAAGACAGAAATTCCCCTTATTTTGTGGCAAAAAGGCAGAAATTTCTTTTATTTTGGGGCAAAATTGCAGAAATATCACTTATTTCAGGGCATAATTCAAAAATTCCTTTTATTTTGGGGCAAAAAGACAAAAATTCCATTTATTTTTGGGTAAAAGGAGAGAAATTTCACTTATTTTGAGGTAAAAAGGCAGAAATTCCTCTTATTTTGGGGCAAAAATGAAGAAATTTCCCTTTTCTGTTGCAAAAGGTATACATTCCCCTTACTTTCGTGATTAAAAGCAGAAATTCCCCGTATTTTGAAGCAAAATTGCAGAAATTCTCATTATTTTCGGGCAAAAAAGCAGAAATTCTCCTTATTTTGGGGCAAAAAGACAGAAAATCTCCTTTTTTTGAGAACAAACAGTCACAAATTCCCATTATTTTGGGTCAAAATTGCAGAAATTTCCTTTACATTGGGGCAAAATTGCAGAAATTTCCCTTATTTTGGGGCAAAATTGCAGAAATTTCATTTATTTCAGGGTAATAAGTCAGAAATTCCTTCTATTTGGGGTAAAAAGTCAGAAATTCCCTTTGTTTTGGGAGAAAAAGACTGAAATTCCACTTATTTAGAGGCAAAAAGGCAGAAATTCCCTTTATTTTGGAGCAAAAGTGAAGAAATTTCCCTTTTTATGGCAAAAAGGTATGCATTCCCATTATTTTTGGGCAAAAAGGCAGAAATTCCTTGTATTTTGGAGCAAAATTGCAGAAATTCCCCTAATTTTGGGGCAAAAGGCAGAAATTCCCTTTATTTTGGGGCAAAAATCAGAAATTCCCCTTATTTTGGGGCAAAATTCAAGAAATTTCCTTTATTTTGGGGCAAAATTGCAGGAATTTACCTTTTTTGGGGGCAAAATTGCAGAAATTTCCCTTATTTGGGGCAAAATTGCAGAAATTTCACTTATTTTCAGGTTAAAAGGCTGAAATTTCCTTTATTTTGAGGCAAAAAGGGAGAAATTCCCTTTATTTTGGGGCAAAATTGAAGACATTTCCCTTATTATAGAAAAAAATTGCAGAAATTTCCCTTATTTTAGGGCAAAATTGCAGAAATTTCACTTATTTCAGAGAAATAAAGCAAAAATTTTTCTTATTTTGGGGCAAAAAGGCAGAAATTCCCATTATTTTGGGGCAAAAAGGCAGAAATACACCTTATTTTGGGGTAAAATTGCAGAAATTTCACATATTTCAGGGCAAAAAGGCAGAACTTTCCCTTATTTGGGGGCAAAATAGCAGAAATTTCACTTATTTCAGGGTAATAAGTCAGAAATTCCCCTTATTTTGGGGCAACAATCAGAAATTCCCCTTATTTTGGGGCAAAATTCAAGAAATTTCCTTTATTTTGGGGCAAAATTGCAGGAATTTACCTTTTTTTGGGGCAAAATTGCAGAAATTTTTCTTACTTGGGGCAAAATTGCAGAAATTTCATTTATTTTCAGGTAAAAAGGCTGAAATTTCCTTTATTTTGGGCCCAAAAGGGAGAAATTCCCCTTATTTTGATGCAAAATTGCAGAAATTTCCCTTATTATTGGAAAAAATTGCAGAAATTTTCCTTATTTTAGAGCAAAATTGCAGAGATTTCTCTTATTTCAGAGAAAAAAAGCAAAAATTTTTCTTATTTTGGGGCAAAAAGGCAGAAATTCCGATTAATTTGTGGCAAAAAGGCAGAAATTCACCTTATTTTGGGGTAAAATTGCAGAAATTTCACATATTTCAGGGCAAAAAGCAGAAATTTTTCTTATTTTGGGGCAAAATTACAGATATTTCACTTATTTATGTGTAATAAGTCAGAAATTCCCCTTATTTTGAGGCAAAAAAGACAGAAATTTCCTTTGTTTTGAGGGAAAAAGACAGAAATTCCACTTATTTAGAGGCATTAAGGCAGAAATTTCCCTAATTTTGGAGCAAAAATGAAGAAATTTCCCTAATTATGGCAAAAAGTTATGCATTCCCCTTATTTTCGGTCAAAAAGGCAGAAATTCCCCGTATTTTGGAGCATAATTGCAGAAATTCCCCTAGTTGTGGTGCAGAAAGACAGAAATTCCCTATATGTTGGAGCAAAAAGAGAGAAATTCTCCTTATTCAGAGGCAAAACTCAGAAATTCCACCTATTTTGGGGCAAAATTCCAGAAATTTCCCTTATTTTGGGGCAAAATTTCAGAAATTTCCCTTACTTTAGGGCAGACTTGCAGAAATTTCACTTATTTCAGAGCAAAAAAGCAAATTTTTTTTTTTTTATTTTGGGGCAAAAAGGCAGAAATTCCCATTATTTTGGGGCAAAAGGCAAATTCACCTTATTTTGGGGTAAAATTGCAGAAATTTCACATATTTTAGGGCAAAAAGGCAGAAATTTCCCTTATTTTTGGGCAAAATTGCAGAAATTTCCCTTATTTTGGGGCAAAATTGCAGAAATTTCACTTATTTCAGGAAAAAAGGCAGAAATTCTCCTTATTTTGGGGCAAAAATGCAGAAATTCTTAATATTTTGTGGCAAAAATGCAGAAATTCCCCTTATTTTGAGGTAAAAAGGCTGAAATTCCCCTTATTTGAAGGCAAAAAGGCATAAATTTCCCTTATTTTGGGGCAAAAAGACAGAAATTCCCCTTATTTTGTGGCAAAAAGGCAGAAATTTCTTTTATTTTGGGGCAAAATTGCAGAAATATCACTTATTTCAGGGCATAATTCAAAAAATTCTTTTATTTTGGGGCAAAAAGACAGAAATTCCATTTATTTTTGGGTAAAAAGGAAGAAATTTCACTTATTTTTAGGTAAAAAGGAAGAAATTCCTCGTATTCTGGGGCAAAAATGAAGATATTTCCCTTTTTTAGTGGCAAAAGGTATACATTCCCTTTACTTTCGGGATAAAAAGCAGAAATTCCCCGTATTTTGAAACAAAACTGCAGAAATTTTCATAATTTTCGGGCAAAAAGGCAGAAATTCTCCTTATTTTGGGGCAAAAAGACAGAAAATCTCCTGTTTACGAGAGCAAACAGTCAGAAATTCCCCTTATTTTGGGGCAAAATTGCAGAAATTTCCTTTACATTGGGCAAAATTGCAGAAATTTTCTTTATTTTGGGGCAAAATTGCAGAAATTTCACTTATTTCAGGGTAATAAGTCAGAAATTCCCCTTAATTGGGGCAAAAAAGACAGAAATTCCCTTTGTTTTGGGGGAAAAAGACAGAAATTCCACTTATTTAGAGGCAAAAAGGCAGAAATTCCCTTTATTTTGGAGCAAAATTGCAGAAATTCCCCTAATTTTGGGGCAAAAGGCAGAAATTCCCTTTATTTAGGGGCAAAA
This sequence comes from Micromys minutus, assembly GCF_963924665.1. NCBI lineage: Eukaryota > Metazoa > Chordata > Mammalia > Rodentia > Muridae > Micromys > Micromys minutus. Next base: position 2,077,272 of record NW_027667830.1, on the reverse strand, counting down.
ATCAAAAATTCCCCTTATTTTGGGGCAAAATTCAAGAAATTTCCTTTATTTTGGGGCAAAATTGCAGGAATTTACATTATTTTGGGGCAAAATTGCAGAAATTTCCCTTATTTGGGGCAAAATTGCAAAAATTTCACTTATTTTCAGGTTAAAAGGCTGAAATTTCCTTTATTTTGGGGCAAAAAGGGAGAAATTACCTTTATTTTGGGGCAAAATTGCAGAAATTTCCTTTATTATGGGAAAAAATTGCAGAAATTTCCCTTATTTTAGGGCAAAATTGCAGAAATTTCACTTATTTCAGAGAAATAAAGCAAAAATGTTTCTTATTTTGGGGCAAAAAGGCTGAAATTCCCATTATTTTGGGGCAAAAAGGCAGAAATTCACCTTATTTTGGGGTAAAATTGCACAAATTTCACATATTTCAGGGCAAAAAGGTAGAACTTTCCCTTATTTTGGGGCAAAATTGCAGAAATTTCACTTATTTCAGGGTAATAAATCAGAAATTCCCCTTATTTTGGGGCAAAAATGACAGAAATTCCCTTTGTTTTGGGGGAAAATTGCAGAAATTCCACTTATTTAGAGGCAAAAAGGCAGAAATTCCCCTTATTATGGAGCAAAAATGAAGAAATTTCCCTTTTTAATGGCAAAAAGTTATGCATTCCACTTATTTTCGGGCAAAAAGACAGAAATTTCCCGTTTTTGGAGCAAAATTGCAGAAAATCCCCTAATTGTGGGGCAAAAAGGCAGAAATTCCCTATATGTTGGGGCAAAAAGAGAGAAATTCTACTTATTCTGGGGAAAAACTCAGAAATTCCACTTATTTTGGGGCAAAATTCCAGAAATTTCCATTATTTTGGGGCAAAATTTCAGAAATTTCCCTTATTTTAGGGCAAAATTGCAGAAATTTCACTTATTTCAGGGTAATAAGTCAGAAATTACCCTTAATTGGGACAAAAAAGACAGAAATTCCCTTTGTTTTGGGGGAAAAAGACAGAAATTCCACTTATTTAGAGGCAAAAAGGAAGAAATTCCCCTTATTTTGGAGCAAAATTGAAGAAATTTCCTTTTTTTATGGCAAAAAGTTATGCATTCCCCTTATTTTCGGTCAAAAAAGCAGAAATTCCCCGTATTTTGGAACAAAATTGCAGAAATTCCTTTAATTGTGGGGCAAAAAGTCAGAAATTCCCTATATGTTGGGGCAAAAAGACAGAAATTTTCCTTATTTTGGGGCAAAACTAAGAAATTCCACTTATTTTGGTGCAAAATTCCAGAAATTTTCTTTATTTTGGAGCAAAATTGCAGAAATTTTACTTATTTTGGAACAAAATTGCAGAAATTTCTTTTATTATGGGAAAAAATTGCAGAAATTTCCCTTATTTTAGGGCAAAATTGCAGAATTTTCACTTATTTCATAGAAATAAAGCAAAAATGTTTCTTATTTTGGGGCAAAAAGGCAGAAATTCCCATTATTTTGGGGCAAAAAGGCAGAAATTCTCCTTATTTTGGGGTATAATTGCAGAAATTTCACATATTTCAGGGCAAAAAGGCAGAAATATCCCTTATTTTGGGGCAAAATTGCAGAAATTTCACTTATTTCAGGGTAATAAGTCAGAAATTCCCCTTATTTTGGGGCAAAAATAACAGAAATTCCCTTTGTTATAGGGGAAAATTGCAGAAATTCCACTTATTTAGAGGCAAAAAGGAAAAAATTCCCCTTATTTTGGAGCAAAAATGAAGAAATTTCCCTTTTTTATGGCAAAAAGTTATGCATTCCCCTTATTTTCGGTCAAAAAGGCAGAAATTCCCCGTATTTTGGAGCAAAATTGCAGAAATTCCTTTAATTATGGGGCAAAAAGGCAGAAATTCCCTATATGTTGGGGCAAAAAGACAAAAATACTCCTTATTTTGGGGCAAAACTCAGAAATTCCACTTATTTTGGGGCAAAATTCCAGAAATTTCCTTTATTTTGGAGCAAAATTGCAAAAATTTCACTTATTTTGGGGCAAAATTGCAGAAATTTCACTTATTTCAGGGAAAAAAGCAGAAATTTTTCTTACTTTGGGGCAAAAATGCAGAAATTCTTAATATTTTGTGGCAAAAATGCAGGAATTCCCTTTATTTTGAGGTAAAAAGGCTGAAATTTCTTTTATTTGGGTGCAAAAAGGCAGAAATTTCCCTTATTTTGGGGCAAAAAGACAGAACTTCCCCCTATTTTGTAGCAAAAAGGCAGAAATTTCTTTTATTTTGGGGCAAAATTGCAGAAATTTCACTTATTTTAGGGCATAATTCAAAAATTCCTTTTATTTTGGGGCAAAAAGAGAAATTCCGTTAATTTTTGGGTAAAAAGGCAGAAATTTCACTTATTTGAGGTAAAAAGGCAGAAATCCCTCTTATTTTGCGGCAAAAATGAAGAAATTACCCTTTTTTTGTGGCAAAAGGTATACATGCCCCTTTCTTGCGGGATAAAAAGCAGAAATTCCCCGTATTTTGAAGCAAAATTGCAGAAATTCTCCTTATTTTGGGGCAAAAAAACAGAAAATCTTCTTTTTTCGGGAGCAAACAGAAATTCCCCTTATTTTGGGGCAAAATTGCAGAAATTTCCTTTACATTGAGGCAAAATTGCAGAAATTTCCCTTATTTTGGTGAAAAATTGCAGAAATTTCACTTATTTCAGGGTAATAAGTCAGAAATTCCTTTTATTTTGGGACAAAAAAGACAGAAATTCCCTTTGTTTTGGGGGAAAAAGACAGAAATTCCACTTATTTAGAGGCAAAAAGGCAGTAATTCCCCTTATTTTGGAGCAAAAATGATGAAATTTCACTTTTTATGGCAAAAATGTATGCATTCCCATTATTTTCAGGCAAAAAGGCAGAAATTCCCCGTATTTTGGAGCAAAATTGCAGAAATTCCCCTAATTTTGGGGCAAAAGGCACAAATTCCCTTTATTTTGAGGCACAAAGGCAGAAATTAACCTTATTTTGGGGTAAAATTGAAGAATTTTCACATATTTTATGGCAAAAAGGCAGAACTTTTCCTTATTTCGGGGCAAAATTGCAGAAATTTCACTTATTTTAGAATAATAAGTCAGACAATCCCCGTATTTTGGGGCAAAAAAGACAGAAATTCCCTTTGTTTTGGGGGAAAAAGACAGAAATTCCACTTATTTAGAGGCAAAAAGGCAGAAATTCCCCTTATTTTGGAGCAAAAATGAAAAAATTTCTTTTTTTTATGGCAAAAAGTTATGCATTCCTCTTATTTTCGGGCAAAAAGACAAAAATTCCCCGTATTTTGGAGCAAAATTGCAGAAAATCCCCTAATTGTGGGGCAAAAAGGCAGAAATTCCCTATATGTTTGGGCAAAAAGAGAGAAATTCTCCTTATTCGGGGGCAAAACTCAGAAATTCCACTTATTTTGAGGCAAAATTCCAGAAATTTCCCTTATTTTGGGGCAAAATTTCAGAAATTTCCCTTATTTTAGGGCAAAATTGCAGAAAATTCACTTATTTCAGAGCCAAAAAGCAAAAATTTTTTTTATTTTGGGGCAAAAAGGCAGAAATTCCCATTATTTTGGGGCAAAAGGCAGAAATTCACCTTATTTTAGGGTAAAATTGCAGAAATTTCACATATTTCAGGGCAAAAAGTCAGAAATTTCCCTTATTTTTGGGCAAAATTGCAGAAATTTTCTTTATTTTGAGGCAAAATTGCAGAAATTTCACTTATTTCAGGGAAAAAAGGCAGAAATTTTCCTTATTTTGGGGCAAAAATGCAGAAATTCTTAATATTTTGTGGTAAAAATGCAGAAATTCCCCTTATTTTGAGGTAAAAAGGCTGAAATTCCCCTAATTTGAAGGCAAAAAGGCATAAATTTCCCTTATTTTGGGGCAAAAAGAGAGAAATTCCCCTTATTTTGTGGCAAAAAGGCAGAAATTTCTTTTATTTTGGGGCAAAATTGCAGAAATATCACTTATTTCAGGGTATAATTCAAAAAATTCTTTTATTTTGGGGCAAAAAGACAGAAATTCCATTTATTTTTGGGTAAAAAGGAAGAAATTTCACTTATTTTTAGGTAAAAAGGCAGAAATTCCTCGTATTCTGAGGCAAAAATGAAGAAATTTCCCTTTTTTGTGGCAAAAGGTATACATTCCCTTTACTTTCAGGATAAAAAGCAGAAATTCCCCGTATTTTGAAACAAAATTGCAGAAATTCTCATAATTTTCGGGAAAAAAGGCAGAAATTCTCCTTATTTTGTGGCAAAAAGACAGAAAATCTCCTTTTTATGAGAGCAAACAGTCAGAAATTCTTCTTATTTTGGGGGAAAATTGCAGAAATTTCCTTTATTTTGGGGCAAAATTGCAGAAATTTCACTTATTTCATGGTAATAAGTCAGAAATTCCCCTTAATTGGGGCAAAAAAGACAGAAATTCCCTTTGTTTTGGGGGAAAAAGACAGTAATTCCACTTATTTAGAGGCAAAAACCAGAAATTCCCCTTATTTTGTAGCAAAAATAAAGAAATTTCTTTTTTAATGGCAAAAAGGTATGAATTCCCATTATTTTCGGGCAAAAAGCCAGAAATTCCCCGTATTTTGGAGCAAAATTGCAGAAATTCCCCTAATTTTGGGGCAAAAGGCAGAAATTCCCTTTATTTCGGGGCAAAAATCAAAAATTCCTCTTATTTTGTAACTAAATTCAAGAAATTTCCTTTATTTTGAGGCAAAATTGCAGGAATTTACCTTATTTTGCGGCAAAATTGCAGAAATTTCCCTTATTTGGGGCAAAATTGCAAAAATTTCACTTATTTTCAGTAAAAAGGCTGAAATTTTCTTTATTTTGGGGCAAAAAAGGAGAAATTCCCCTTATTTTGGGGTAAAATTGCAGAAATTTCCTTTATTATGGGAAAAAATTGCAGAAATTTCCCTTATTTTAGGGCAAAATTGCAGAAATTTCACTTATTTCAGAGAAATAAAGCAAAAATGTTTCTTATTTTGGGGCAAAAAGGCAGAAATTCCCATTATTTTGGGGCAAAAAGGCAGAAATTCACCTTATTTTGGGGTAAAATTGCAGAAATTTCACATATTTCAGGGCAAAAAGGCAGAACTTTTCCTTATTTGGGGGCAAAATTGCAGAAATTTCACTTATTTCAGGGTAATAAGTCAGAAATTCCCCTTATTTTGGGGCAAAAATCAGAAATTCCTCTTATTTTAGGGCAAAATTCAAGAAATTTCCTTTATTTTGGGGCAAAATTGCAGGAATTTACCTTTTTTGGGGGCAAAATTGCAGAAATTTCCCTTATTTGGGGCAAAATTGCAGAAATTTCACTTATTTTCAGGTTAAAAGCCTGAAATTTCCTTTATTTTGAGGCAAAAAGGGAGAAATTCCCTTTATTTTGGGGCAAAATTGAAGACATTTCTCTTATTATAGAAAAAAATTGCAGAAATTTTCCTTATTTTGGGGCAAAACTCAGAAATTCCAATTATTTTGGTGCAAAATTCCAGAAATTTCCTTTATTTTGGAGCAAAATTGCAGAAATTTCACTTATTTTGGGGCAAAATTGCAGAAATTTCCTTTATTATGGGAAAAAATTGCAGAAATTTCCCTTATTTTAGGGCAAAATTGCAGAAATTTCACTTATTTCAGAGAAATAAAGCAAAAATGTTTCTTATTTAGGGGCAAAAAGGCAGAAATTCCCATTATTTTGGGGCAAAAAGGCAGAAATTCACCTTATTTTGGGGTAAAATTGCAGAAATTTCACATATTTCAGGGCAAAAAGGCAGAAATTTCCCTTATTTTGGGGCAAAATTGCAGAAATTTCACTTATTTCAGGGTAATAAGTCAGAAATTCCCATTATTTTGGGGCAAAAATAACAGAAATTCCCTTTGTTTTAGGGAAAAATTGCAGAAATTCCACTTATTTAGAGGCAAAAAGGAAAAAATTCCCCTTATTTTGGAGCAAAAATGAAGAAATTTCCCTTTTTTATGGCAAAAAGTTATGCATTCCCCTTATTTTCGGTCAAAAAGGCAGAAATTCCCCGTATTTTGGAGCAAAATTGCAGAAATTCCTTTAATTGTGGGGCAAAAAGGCAGAAATTCCCTATATGTTGGGGCAAAAAGATAGAAATTCTTCTTATTTTGGGGCAAAACTCAGAAATTCCACTTATTTTGGGGCAAAATTCCAGAAATTTCCTTTATTTTGGAGCAAAATTGCAGAAATTTCACTTATTTTGGGGCAAAATTGCAGAAATTTCACTTATTTCAGGAAAAAAAGGTGAAATTTTTCTTATTTTGGGGCAAAAATGCAGAAATTCTTAATATTTTGTGGCAAAAATGCAGGAATTCCCTTTATTTTGAGGTAAAAATGCTGAAATTTCTTTTATTTGTGGGCAAAAGGGCAGAAATTTCCCTTATTTTGGGGAAAAAGACAGAAATTCCCCTTATTTTGTAGCAAAAAGGCAGAAATTTCTTTTATTTTGGGGCAAAATTGCAGAAATTTCACTTATTTTAGGGAATAATTCAAAAATTCCTTTTATTTTGGGGCAAAAATAGAAATTCCATTAATTTTTGGGTAAAAAGGCAGAAATATCACTTATTTGAGGTAAAACGGCAGAAATCCCTCTTATTTTGCGGCAAAAATGAAGAAATTACCCTTTTTTTGTGGCAAAAGGTATGCATTCCCCTTACTTTCGGGATAAAAAGCAGAAATTCCCCGTATTTTGAAGCAAAATTGCAGAAATTCTCCTTATTTTGGGGCAAAAAAAACAGAAAATCTTCATTTTTCGGGAGGAAACAGAAATTCCCCTTATTTTGGGGCAAAATTGCAGAAATTTCCTTTACATTGGGGCAAAATTGCAGAAATTTCCCTTATTTTGGTGAAAAATTGTAGAAATTTCACTTATTTCAGGGTAATAAGTCAGAAATTCCTTTTATTTTGGGGCAAAAAAGACAGAAATTCCCTTTGTTTTGGGGGAAAAAGACAGAAATTCCACTTATTTAGAGGCAAAAAGGCAGAAATTTCCCTTATTTTGGAGCAAAAATAAAAAAATTTCCTTTTTTTATGGCAAAAATGTATGCATTCCCATTATTTTCAGGCAAAAAGACAGAAATTCCCCGTATTTTGGAGCAAAATTGCAGAAAATCCCCTAATTGTGGGGCAAAAAGGCAGAAATATCCTATATGTTTGGGCAAAAAAAGAGAAATTCTCCTTATTCTGGGGCAAAACTCAGAAATTCCACTTATTTTGGGGCAAAATTCCAGAAATTTCCCTTATTTTGGGGCAAAATTTCAGAAATTTTTCTTATTTTAGGGCAAAATTGCATAAATTTCACTTATTTCAGAGCAAAAAAGCAAAAATTTTTCTTATTTTGGGGCAAAAAGGCAGAAATTCCCATTACTTTGGGGCAAAAGGCAGAAATTCACCTTATTTTAGGGTAAAATTGCAGAAATTTCACATATTTCAGGGCAAAAAGGGTGAAATTTCCCTTATTTTTGGGCAAAATTGCAGAAATTTTCCTTATTTTGGGGCAAAATTGCAGAAATTTCACTTATTTCAGGGAAAAAAGGCAGAAATTCTCCTTATTTTGGGGCAAAAATGCAGAAATTCTTAATATTTTGTGACAAAAATGCAGAAATTCCCCTTATTTGAGGTAAAAAGGCTGAAATTCCCCTTATTTGAAGGCAAAAAGGCATAAATTTCCCTTATTTTGGGGCAAAAAGACAGAAAATCCCCTTATTTTGTGGCAAAAAGGCAGAAATTTCTTTTATTTTGGGGCAAAATTGCAGAAATATTACTTATTTCAGGGCATAATTCAAAAAATTCTTTTATTTTGGGGCAAAAAGACAGAAATTCCATTTATTTTTGGGTAAAAAGGAAGAAATTTCACTTATTTTTAGGTAAAAAGGCAGAAATTCCTCTTATTTTGGGGCAAAAATGAAGAAATTTCCCTTTTTTGTGGCAAAAGGTATACATTCCCTTTACTTTCGGGATAAAAAGCAGAAATTCCCCGTATTTTGAAACAAAATTGCAGAAATTCTCATAAATTTCGGGCAAAAAGGCAGAAATTCTTCTTATTTTGGGGCAAAAAGACAGAAAATCTCCTTATTACGAGAGCAAACAGTCAGAAATTCCCCTTATTTTGGGGCAAAATTGCAGAAATTTCTTTTACATTCGGGCAAAATTGCCGAAATTTCCTTTATTTTGGGTCAAAATTGCAGAAATTTCACTTATTTCAGGGTAATAAGTCAGAAATTCCCCTTAATTTGGGCAAAAAAGACAGAAATTCCCTTTGTTTTGGGGGAAAAAGACAGAAATTCCACTTATTTAGAGGCAAAAAGGCAGAAATTCCCCTTATTTTGTAGCAAAAATGAAGAAATTTCCCTTTTAATGGCAAAAAGATATGCATTCCCATTATTTTCGGACAAAAAGCCAGTAATTCCCTGTATTTTGGAGCAAAATTGCAGAAATTCCCCTAATTTTGGGGCAAAAGGCAGAAATTCCCTTTATTTTGAGGCAAAAATTAAATATTCCCCTTAATTTGGGGCAAAATTCAAGAAATTTCCTTTATTTTGGGGCAAAATTGAAGGAATTTACCTTATTTTGGGGCAAAATTGCAGAAATTTCCCTTATTTGGGGCAAAATTGCAAAAATTTCACTTATTTTCAGGTAAAAAGGCTGAAATTTCCTTTATTTTGGGGCAAAAAGGGAGAAATTCCCCTTATTTTGGGGCAAAATTGCAGACATTTTCTTTATTATGGGGAAAAATTGCAGAAATTTTTCTTATTTTAGGGCAAAATTGCAGAAATTTCACTTATTTCAGAGAAATAAAGCAAAAATGTTTCTTATTATGGGGCAAAAATGCAGAAATTCCCATTATTTTGTGGCAAAAAGGCAGAAATTCTCCTTATTTTGGGGTAAAATTGCAGAAATTTCACTTATTTCAGGGTAATAAGTCAGAAATTCCCCTTATTTTGGGGCAAAAATGACAGAAATTTTCTTTGTTTTGGGGGAAAATTGCAGAAATTCCACTTATTTAGAGGCAAAAAGGCAGAAATTCCCCTTATTTTGGAGCAAAAATGCAGAAATTCCTTTAATTGTGGGGCAAAAGGGCAGAAATTCACTATTTAGTGGGGTAAAAAGACAGAAATTCTCCTTATTTTGGGGCAAAACTCAGAAATTCCACTTATTTTGGGGCAAAATTCCAGAAATTTCCTTTATTTTGGAGCAAAATTGCAGAAATTTCACTTATTTTGTGGCAAAATGCAGAAATTTCACTTATTTCAGGGTAAAAGGCAGAAATTTTCCTTATTTTGGGGCAAAAATGCAGAAATTCTTAATATTTTGTGGCAAAAATGCAGGAATTCCCTTTATTTTGAGGTAAAAAGCCTGAAATTTCTTTTATTTGGGGGCAAAAAGGCAGAAATTTCCCTTATTGTGGGGCAAAAAGACAGAAATTCCTCTTATTTTGTGGCAAAAAGGCAGAAATTTCTTTTATTTTGGGGCAAAATTGCAGAAATTTCACTTATTTCAGGGCATAATTCAAAAATTCCTTTTATTTTGAGGCAAAAAGACAGAAATTCCGTTTATTTTTGGGTCAAAAGGCCGAAATTTTTCTTATTTTGAGGGAAAAAGTCAGAAATTCCTCTTATTTTGGGGCAAAAATGAAGAAATTTCCCTTTTTTGTGGCAAAAGGTATACATTCCACTTACTTTTGGGATAAAAAGCAGAAATTCCCCGTATTTTGAAGCAAAATTGCAGAGATTCTCATAATTTTCGGGCAATAAGGCAGAAATTCTCCTTATTTTGGGGCAAAAAGACAGAAAATCTTCTTTTTTCGGGAGGAAACAGTCAGAAATTCCCCTTATTTTGGGGCAAAATTGCAGAAATTTCCTTTACATTGGGGCAAAATTGCAGAAATTTCCCTTATTTTGGGGCAAAATCGCAGAAATTTCACTTATTTCAGGGTAATAAGTCAGAAATTCCCCTTATTTTGGGGCAAAAAAGACAGAAATTCCCTTTGTTTTGGGGGAAAAATACAGAAATTCCACTTATTTAGAGGCAAAAATGCAGAAATTCCCCTTATTTTGTAGCAAAAATGAAGAAATTTCTTTTTTTATGGCAAAAAGGTATGCATTCCCATTATTTTCAGGCAAAAAGGCAGAAATTCCCCGTATTTTAGAGCAAAAGGCAGAAATTCCCTTTATTTTGGGGCAAAAATCAGAAATTCCCCTTATTTTGGGGACAAATTCTAGAAATTTCTTTTTTTGGAAGGCAAAATTGCAGGAATTTACATTATATTGGGGCAAAATTGCAGAAATTTCCCTTATTTGGGGCAAAATTGCAGAAATTTCACTTATTTTCAGGTAAAAAGGCTGAAATTTCCTTTATTTTGGGGCAAAAAGGATGAAATTCTCTTTATTTTAGGGCAAAATTGCAGACATTTCCCTTATTATGGGGAAAAATTGCAGAAATTTATCTTATTTTAGGGCAAAATTGCAGAAATTTCACTTATTTTAGAGAAAAAAGCAAAAATTTTTCTTAATTTGGGGCAAAAAGGCAGAAATTCGCATTATTTTGGGGCAAAAATGCAGAAATTCACCTTATTTTGAGGTAAAATTGAAGAAATTTCAAATATTTCAGGGCATAGAGGCAGAGAATTCCCTTATTTGGGGGCAAAATTGCAGAAATTTCACTTATTTCAGGGTAATAAGTCAGAAATTCCCCTTATTTTGGGGCAAAAAGACAGAAATTCCCTTTGTTTTGGGGGAAAAAGACAGAAATTCCACTTATTTAGAGGCAAAAAGGCAGAAATTTCCTCTTATTTTGGAGCTCAAATGATGAAATTTCCCTTTTTTATGGCAAAAAGTTATGCATTCCCCTTATTTTCGAGCAAAAAGACAGAAATTCCCCGTATTTTGGAGCAAAATTGCAGAAATTCCCTTAATTGTGGGGCAAAAAGGCAGAAATTTCACTTATTTTACAGAAAAAAGCAAAAATTTTTCTTAATTTGGGGCAAAAATGCAGAAATTCCCTTATTTTGGGGCAAAATTACAGTAATTTCCTTTACATTGGTGCAAAATTGCAGAAATTTCCTTTATTTTGGGGCAAAATTGCAGAAATTTCACTTATTTCAGGGTAATAAGTCAGAAATTCTTCTTATTTTGGGGCAAAAATAACAGAAATTCCCTGTATTTTGGGGGAAAATTGCAGAAATTCCACTTATTTAGAGGCAAAAAGGCAGAAATTCCCCTTATTTTGGAGCAAAAATGAAGAAATTTCCATTTTTTATGGCAAAAAGTTATGCATTCCACTTATTTTCGGGCAAAAAGGCAGAAATTTCCCTTATTTTTGGGCAAAATTGCAGAAATTTTCCTTATTTTGGGGCAAAATTGCAGAAATTTCACTTATTTCAGGAAAAAAGGCAGAAATTCTCCTTATTTTGGGGCAAAAATGCAGAAATTCTTAATATTTTGTGGCAAAAATGCAGAAATTCCCCTTATTTTGAGGTAAAAAGGCTGAAATTCCCCTTATTTGAAGGCAAAAAGGCATAAATTTCCCTTATTTTGGGGCAAAAAGACAGAAAATCCCCTTATTTTGTGGCAAAAAGGCAGAAATTTCTTTTATTTTGGGGCAAAATTGCAGAAATATCACTTATTTCAGGGCATAATTCAAAAAATTCTTTTATTTTGGGGCAAAAAGACAGAAATTCCATTTATTTTTGGGTAAAAAGGAAGAAATTTCACTTATTTTTAGGTAAAAAGGCAGAAATTCCTCTTATTCTGGGGCAAAAATGAAGAAATTTCCCTTTTTTGTGGAAAAAGGTATACATTCCCTTTACTTTCGGAATAAGAAGCAAAAATTCCCCGTATTTTGAAACAAAATTGCAGAAATTCTCATACTTTTCAGACAAAAAGCAAGAAATTTTCCGTATTTTGAAGCAAAATTGCAGAAATTCCCCTAATTTTGGGGCAAAAGTCAGAAATTCCCTTTATTTTGGGGCAAAAATCAAAAATTCCCCTTATTTTGTGGCAAAATTCAAGAAATTTTTTTTATTTTGGGGCAAAATTGCAGGAATTTACCTTATTTTGCGGCAAAATTGCAGAAATTTCCTTTATTTGGGGCAAAATTGCAAAAATTTCACTCATTTTCAGGTAAAAAGGCTGAATTTTCCTTTATTTTGGGGCAAAAGGGGAAAAATTCCCCTTATTTTTGGGGCAAAATTGCAGAAAATTTCTTTTATTATGGGAAAAAATTGCAGAAATTTCCCTTATTTTAGGGCAAAATTGCAGAAATTTCACTTATTTCAGAGAAATAAAGCAAAAATATTTCTTATTTTGGGGCAAAAAGGCAGAAATTCCCATTATTTTGGGGCAAAAATGTAGAAATTCACCTTATTTTGGGGTAAAATTGCAGAAATTTCACATATTTCAGGGCAAAAAGGCAGAAATTTCCCTTCTTTTGGGGCAAAAAGACAGAAAATCTCCTTTTTTCGGCAGAAAACAGTCAGAAATTCCCCTTATTTTGGGGCAAAGTTGAAGTAATTTCCATTACATTGGTGCAAAATTAAAGAAATTTCCTTTATTTTGGGGCAAAATTGCAGAAATTTCACTCATTTCAGGGTAATAAGTCAGAAATTCCCCTTATTTTGGGGCAAAAATAACAATAATTCCCTTTTTTGGGGGGAAAATTGCAGAAATTCCACTTATTTAAAGGCAAAAAGGCAGAAATTCCCCTTATTTTGGAGCAAAAATGAAGAAATTTACCTTTTTTATGGCCAAAAGTTATGCATTCCCCTTATTTTCGAGCAAAAAGGCAGAAATTCCCCGTATTTTGGAGCAAAATTGCAGAAATTCCCCTAATTGTGGGGCAAAAAGGCAGAAATTCCCTATATGTTGGGGCAAAAAGAGAGAAATTCTCCTTATTTTGGGGCACAACTCAGAAATTCCACTTATTTTGGGGCAAAATTCCAGAAATTTCCCTTATTTTTGGGGCAAAATTGCAGAAATTTCCCTTATTTTGTTGCAAAATTGCAGAAATTTCACTTATTTCAGAGAAAAAATGCAAAAATTTTTCTAATTTTGGGGCAAAAAGGCAGAAATTCTTAATATTTTGTGGCAAAAATGCAGAAGTTCCCCTTATTTTGAGGTAAAAAGGCTGAAATTCACCTTATTTGAGGGCAAAAAGGCATAAATTTCCCTTATTTTAGAGCAAAAAGACAGAATTTCCCCTTATTTTGTTGCAAAACGGCAGAAATTTCTTTTATTTTGGGGCAAAATTGCAGAAATATCACTTATTTCAGGGCATAACTCAAAAATTCCTTTTATTTTGGGGCAAAAAGACAGAAATTCCATTTATTTTTGGGTAAAAAGGAAGAAATTTCACTTATTTTTATGTTAAAAGGCAGAAATTCCTCTTATTCTGGGGCAAAAATGAAAAAATTTCCCTTTTTTGTGGCAAAAGGTATACATTCCCCTCACTTTCGAGATAAAAAGCAGAAATTCCCCGTATTTTGAAGCAAAATTGCAGAAATTCTCTTGATTTTCGGGCAAAAAGGCAGAAATTCTCCTTATTTTGGGGCAAAAAGACAGAAAATCTCCTTTTTTTGGCAGAAAACAGTCAGAAATTCCCCTTATTTTAGGGCAAAATTGAAGTAATTTCCTTTACATTGGTGCAAAATTGAAGAAATTTCCTTTATTTTGGGGCAAAATTGAAGAAATTTCACTTATTTCAGGGTAATAATTCAGAAATTCCCCTTATTTTGGGGCAAAAATAACAGAAATTCTCTTTTTTGGGGGGAAAATTGCAGAAATTCCACTTATTTAGAGGCAAAAAGGCAGAAATTCCCCTTATTTTGGAGCAAAAATGAATAAATTTACCTTTTTTATGGCCATAAGTTATGCATTCCCCTTATTTTCGGGCAAAAAGGCAGAAATTCCCCGTATTTTGGAGCAAAAATGCAGAAATTCCTTTAATTGTGGGGCGAAAGGGCAGAAATTCACTATTTAGTGGGGTAAAAAGACAGAAATTCTCCTTATTTTGGGGCAAAACTCAGAAATTCCACTTATTTTGGGGCAAAATTCCAGAAATTTCCTTTATTTTGGAGCAAAATTGCAGAAATTTCACTTATTTTGTGGCAAAATGCAGAAATTTCACTTATTTCAGGGTAAAAGGCAGAAATTTTCCTTATTTTGGGGCAAAAATGCAGAAATTCTTAATATTTTGTGGCAAAAATGCAGGAATTCCCTTTATTTTGAGGTAAAAAGCCTGAAATTTCTTTTATTTGGGGGCAAAAAGGCAGATATTTCCCTTATTGTGGGGCAAAAAGACAGAAATTCCTCTTATTTTGTGGCAAAAAGGCAGAAATTTCTTTTATTTTGGGGCAAAATTGCAGAAATTTCACTTATTTCAGGGCATAATTCAAAAATTCCTTTTATTTTGAGGCAAAAAGACAGAAATTCCGTTTATTTTTGGGTCAAAAGGCCGAAATTTTTCTTATTTTGAGGGAAAAAGTCAGAAATTCCTCTTATTTTGGGGCAAAAATGAAGAAATTTCCCTTTTTTGTGGCAAAAGGTATACATTCCACTTACTTTTGGGATAAAAAGCAGAAATTCCCCGTATTTTGAAGCAAAATTGCAGAGATTCTCATAATTTTCGGGCAATAAGGCAGAAATTCTCCTTATTTTGGGGCAAAAAGACAGAAAATCTTCTTTTTTCAGGAGGAAACAGTCAGAAATTCCCCTTATTTTGGGGCAAAATTGCAGAAATTTCCTTTACATTGGGGCAAAATTGCAGAAATTTCCCTTATTTTGGGGCAAAATCGCAGAAATTTCACTTATTTCAGGGTAATAAGTCAGAAATTCCCCTTATTTTGGGGCAAAAAAGACAGAAATTCCCTTTGTTTTGGGGGAAAAATACAGAAATTCCACTTATTTAGAGGCAAAAATGCAGAAATTCCCCTTATTTTGTAGCAAAAATGAAGAAATTTCTTTTTTTATGGCAAAAAGGTATGCATTCCCATTATTTTCAGGCAAAAAGGCAGAAATTCCCCGTATTTTAGAGCAAAAGGCAGAAATTCCCTTTATTTTGGGGCAAAAATCAGAAATTCCCCTTATTTTGGGGACAAATTCTAGAAATTTCTTTTTTTGGAAGGCAAAATTGCAGGAATTTACATTATATTGGGGCAAAATTGCAGAAATTTCCCTTATTTGGGGCAAAATTGCAGAAATTTCACTTATTTTCAGGTAAAAAGGCTGAAATTTCCTTTATTTTGGGGCAAAAAGGATGAAATTCTCTTTATTTTAGGGCAAAATTGCAGACATTTCCCTTATTATGGGGAAAAATTGCAGAAATTTATCTTATTTTAGGGCAAAATTGCAGAAATTTCACTTATTTTAGAGAAAAAAGCAAAAATTTTTCTTAATTTGGGGCAAAAAGGCAGAAATTCGCATTATTTTGGGGCAAAAATGCAGAAATTCACCTTATTTTGAGGTAAAATTGAAGAAATTTCAAATATTTCAGGGCATAGAGGCAGAGAATTCCCTTATTTGGGGGCAAAATTGCAGAAATTTCACTTATTTCAGGGTAATAAGTCAGAAATTCCCCTTATTTTGGGGCAAAAAGACAGAAATTCCCTTTGTTTTGGGGGAAAAAGACAGAAATTCCACTTATTTAGAGGCA
Source organism: Micromys minutus (assembly GCF_963924665.1). Classification (NCBI taxonomy): domain Eukaryota; kingdom Metazoa; phylum Chordata; class Mammalia; order Rodentia; family Muridae; genus Micromys; species Micromys minutus. The sequence goes on along the minus strand of NW_027667830.1, from coordinate 2,061,608 downwards.
AAAAGGCAGAAATTTCCTCTTATTTTGGAGCTCAAATGATGAAATTTCCCTTTTTTATGGCAAAAAGTTATGCATTCCCCTTATTTTCGAGCAAAAAGACAGAAATTCCCTGTATTTTGGAGCAAAATTGCAGAAATTCCCTTAATTGTGGGGCAAAAAGGCAGAAATTTCACTTATTTTAGAGAAAAAAGCAAAAATTTTTCTTAATTTGGGGCAAAAATGCAGAAATTCCCTTATTTTGGGGCAAAATTACAGTAATTTCCTTTACATTGGTGCAAAATTGCAGAAATTTCCTTTATTTTGGGGCAAAATTGCAGAAATTTCACTTATTTCAGGGTAATAAGTCAGAAATTCTTCTTATTTTGGGGCAAAAATAACAGAAATTCCCTGTATTTTGGGGGAAAATTGCAGAAATTCCACTTATTTAGAGGCAAAAAGGCAGAAATTCCCCTTATTTTGGAGCAAAAATGAAGAAATTTCCATTTTTTATGGCAAAAAGTTATGCATTCCACTTATTTTCGGGCAAAAAGGCAGAAATTTCCCTTATTTTTGGGCAAAATTGCAGAAATTTTCCTTATTTTGGGGCAAAATTGCAGAAATTTCACTTATTTCAGGAAAAAAGGCAGAAATTCTCCTTATTTTGGGGCAAAAATGCAGAAATTCTTAATATTTTGTGGCAAAAATGCAGAAATTCCCCTTATTTTGAGGTAAAAAGGCTGAAATTCCCCTTATTTGAAGGCAAAAAGGCATAAATTTCCCTTATTTTGGGGCAAAAAGACAGAAAATCCCCTTATTTTGTGGCAAAAAGGCAGAAATTTCTTTTATTTTGGGGCAAAATTGCAGAAATATCACTTATTTCAGGGCATAATTCAAAAAATTCTTTTATTTTGGGGCAAAAAGACAGAAATTCCATTTATTTTTGGGTAAAAAGGAAGAAATTTCACTTATTTTTAGGTAAAAAGGAAGAAATTCCTTGTATTCTTGGCCAAAAATGAAGATATTTCCCTTTTTTAGTGGCAAAAGGTATACATTCCCTTTGCTTTCGGGATAAAAAGCAGAAATTCCCCGTATTTTGAAACAAAACTGCAGAAATTTTCATAATTTTCGGGCAAAAAGGCAGATATTCTCCTTATTTTGGGGCAAAAAGACAGAAAATCTCCTGTTTACGAGAGCAAACAGTCAGAAATTCCCCTTATTTTGGGGCAAAATTGCAGAAATTTCCTTTACATTGGGCAAAATTGCAGAAATTTTCTTTATTTTGGGGCAAAATTGCAGAAATTTCACTTATTTCAGGGTAATAAGTCAGAAATTCCCCTTAATTGGGGCAAAAAAGACAGAAATTCCCTTTGTTTTGGAGGAAAAAGACAGAAATTCCACTTATTTAGAGGCAAAAAGGCAGAAATTCCCTTTATTTTGGAGCAAAATTGCAGAAATTCCCCTAATTTTGGGGCAAAAGGCAGAAATTCCCTTTATTTAGGGGCAAAAATCAAAAATTCCCCTTATTTTGGGGCAAAATTCAAGAAATTTCCTTTATTTTGGGGCAAAATTGCAGGAATTTACCTTATTTTGGGGCAAAATTGCAGAAATTTCCCTTATTTGGGGCAAAATTGCAAAAATTTCACTTATTTTCAGGTAAAAAGGCTGAAATTTCCTTTATTTTGGGGCAAAAAGGGAGAAATTCCCCTTATTTTGGGGCAAAATTGCAGAAATTTCCTTTATTATGGGAAAAAATTGCAGAAATTTCCCTTATTTTAGGGCAAAATTGCAGAAATTTCACTTATTTCAGAGAAATAAAGCAAAAATGTTTCTTATTTTGGGGCAAAAAGGCAGAAATTCCCATTATTTTGGGGCAAAAAGGCAGAAATTCACCTTATTTTTGGGTAAAATTGCAGAAATTTCACATATTTCAGGGCAAAAAGGCAGAACTTTCCCTTATTCTGGGGCAAAATTGCAGAAATTTTACTTATTTCAGGGTAATAAGTCAGAAATTCCCCTTATTTTGGGGCAAAAATGAAATAAATTCCCTTTGTTTTGGGGGAAAATTGCAGAAATTCCACTTATTTAGAGGCAAAAAGGCAGAAATTCCCCTTATTATGGAGCAAAAATGAAGAAATTTCCCTTTTTAATGGCAAAAGTTATGCATTCCACTTATTTTCGGGCAAAAAGACAGAAATTTCCCGTTTTTGGAGCAAAATTGCAGAAAAGCCCCTAATTGTGGGGCAAAAAGGCAGAAATTCCCTATATGTTGGGGCAAAAAGAGAGAAATTCTACTTATTCTGGGGAAAAACTCAGAAATTCCACTTATTTTGGGGCAAAATTCCAGAAATTTCCATTATTTTGGGGCAAAATTTCAGAAATTTCCCTTATTTTAGGGCAAAATTGCAGAAATTTCACTTATTTCAGAGCAAAAAAGCAAAAATTTTTCTTATTTTGGGGCAAAAAGGCAGAAATTCCCATTATTTTGGGGCAAAAGGCAGAAATTCACCTTATTTTGGGTTATAATTGCAGAAATTTCACATATTTCAGGGCAAAAAGGCAGAAATTTTCCTTATTTTTGGGCAATATTGCAGAAATTTTCCTTATTTTGGGGCAAAATTGCAGAAATTTCACTTATTTCAGGGAAAAAAGCAGAAATTTTCCTTATTTTGGGGCAAAAATGCAGAAATTCTTAATATTTTGTGACAAAAATACAGAAATTCCCCTTATTTTGAGGTAAAAAGGCTGAAATTCCCCTTATTTGAAGGCAAAAGGGCATAAATTTCCCTTATTTTGGGGCAAAAAGACAGAAATTCCCATTATTTTGTGGCAAAAAGGCAGAAATTTCTTTTATTTTGGGGCAAAATTGCAGAAATATCACTTATTTCAGGGCATAATTCAAAAAATTCTTTTATTTTGGGGCAAAAAGTCAGAAATTCCATTTATTTTTGGGTAAAAAGGAAGAAATTTCACTTATTTTTAGGTAAAAAGGCAGAAATTTCTCTTATTCTGGGGCAAAAATGAAGAAATTTCCCTTTTTTGTGGCAAAAGGTATACATTCCCTTTACTTTCGGGATAAAAAGCAGAAATTCCCCGTATTTTGAAACAAAATTGCAGAAATTCTAATAATTTTTGGGCAAAAAGGCAGTAATTCTCCTTATTTTGGGGCAAAAAGACAGAAAATATCCTTTTTACGAGAGCAAACAGTCAGAAATTCCCCTTATTTTGGGGCAAAATTGCAGAAATTTCCTTTACATTGGGGCAAAATTGCAGAAATTTCCTTTATTTTTGGGCAAAATTGCAGAAATTTCAATTATTTCAGGGTAATAAGTCAGAAATTCCCCTTAATTGGGGCAAAAAAGACAGAAATTCCCTTTGTTTTGGGGGAAAAAGACAGAAATTCCACTTATTTAGAGGCAAAAAGAAGAAATTCCCCTTATTTTGGAGCAAAATTGAAGAAATTTCCTTTTTTTATGGCAAAAAGTTATGCATTCCCCTTATTTTCGGTCAAAAAAGCAGAAATTCCCCGTATTTTGGAGCAAAATTGCAGAAATTCCTTTAATTGTGGGGCAAAAAGTCAGAAATTCCCTATATGTTGGGGCAAAAAGACAGAAATTTTCCTTATTTTGGGGCAAAACTAAGAAATTCCACTTATTTTGGTGCAAAATTCCAGAAATTTTCTTTATTTTGGAGCAAAATTGCAGAAATTTTACTTATTTTGGAACAAAATTGCAGAAATTTCTTTTATTATGGGAAAAAATTGCAGAAATTTCCCTTATTTTAGGGCAAAATTGCAGAATTTTCACTTATTTCAGAGAAATAAAGCAAATATTTTTTTTATTTTGGGGCAAAAAGGCAGAAATTCCCATTATTTTGGGGCAAAAAATGCAGAAATTCTCCTTATATTGGGGTATAATTGCAGAAATTTCACATATTTCAGGGCAAAAAGGCAGAAATATCCCTTATTTTGGGGCAAAATTGCAGAAATTTCACTTATTTCAGGGTAATAAGTCAGAAATTCCCCTTATTTTGGGGCAAAAATAACAAAAATTCCCTTTGTTATAGGGGAAAATTGCAGAAATTCCACTTATTTAGAGGCAAAAAGGAAAAAATTCCCCTTATTTTGGAGCAGAAATGAAGAAATTTCCCTTTTTTATGGCAAAAAGTTATGCATTCCCCTTATTTTCGGTCAAAAAGGCAGAAATTCCCCGTATTTTGGAGCAAAATTGCAGAAATTCCTTTAATTATGGGGCAAAAAGGCAGAAATTCCCTATATGTTGGGGCAAAAAGACAGAAATACTCCTTATTTTGGGGCAAAACTCAGAAATTCCACTTATTTTGGGGCAAAATTCCAGAAATTTCCTTTATTTTGGAGCAAAATTGAAGAAATTTCACTTATTTTGGGGCAAAATTGCAGAAATTTCACTTATTTCAGGGAAAAAAGCAGAAATTTTTCTTATTTTGGGGCAAAAATGCACAAATTCTTAATATTTTGTGGCAAAAATGCAGGAATTCCCTTTATTTTGAGGTAAAAAGGCTGAAATTTCTTTGATTTGGGTGCAAAAAGGCAGAAATTTCCCTTATTTTGGGGCAAAAAGACAGAACTTCCCCTTATTTTGTAGCTAAAAGGCAGAAATTTCTTTTATTTTGGGGCAAAATTGCAGAAATTTCACTTATTTTAGGGCATAATTCAAAAATTCCTTTTATTTTGGGGCAAAAAGAGAAATTCCGTTAATTTTTGGGTAAAAAGGCAGAAATTTCACTTATTTGAGGTAAAAAGGCAGAAATCCCTCTTATTTTGCGGCAAAAATGAAGAAATTACCATTTTTTTGTGGCAAAAGGTATACATGCCTTTTACTTGCGGGATAAAAAGCAGAAATTCCCCGTATTTTGAAGCAAAATTGCAGAAATTCTCCTTATTTTGGGGCAAAAAAACAGAAAACCTTCTTTTTTTGGGAGCAAACAGAAATTCCCCTTATTTTGGGGCAAAATTGCAGAAATTTCCTTTACATTGAGGCAAAATTGCAGAAATTTCCCTTATTTTGGTGAAAAATTGCAGAAATTTCACTTATTTCAGGGTAATAAGTCAGAAATTCCTTTTATTTTGGGACAAAAAAGATAGAAATTCCCTTTGTTTTGGGGGAAAAAGACAGAAATTCCACTTATTTAGAGGCAAAAAGGCAGAAATTCCCCTTATTTTGGAGCAAAAATGATGAAATTTCACTTTTTATGGCAAAAATGTATGCATTCCCATTATTTTCAGGCAAAAAGGCAGAAATTCCCCGTATTTTGGAGCAAAATTGCAGAAATTCCCCTAATTTTGGGGCAAAAGGCAGAAATTCCCTTTATTTTGGGGCACAAAGGCAGAAATTCACCTTATTTTGGGGTAAAATTGAAGAATTTTCACATATTTTAGGGCAAAAGGCAGAAATTTTCCTTATTTCGGGGCAAAATTGCAGAAATTTCACTTATTTTAGAATAATAAGTCAGACAATCCCCTTATTTTGGGGCAAAAAAGACAGAAATTCCCTTTGTTTTGGGGGAAAAAGACAGAAATTCCACTTATTTAGAGGCAAAAAGGCAGAAATTCCCCTTATTTTGGAGCAAAAATGAAAAAATTTCCTTTTTTTATGGCAAAAAGTTATGCATTCCCCTTATTTTCGGGCAAAAAGACAAAAATTCCCCGTATTTTGGAGCAAAATTGCAGAAAATCCCCTAATTGTGGGGCAAAAAGGCAGAAATTCCCTATATGTTTGGGCAAAAAGAGAGAAATTATCCTTATTCGGGGGCAAAACTCAGAAATTCCACTTATTTTGGGGCAAAATTCCAGAAATTTCCATTATTTTGGGGCAAAATTTCAGAAATTTCCCTTATTTTAGGGCAAAATTGCAGAAATTTCACTTATTTCAGAGCCAAAAAGCAAAAATTTTTTTTATTTTGGGGCAAAAAGGCAGAAATTCCCATTATTTTGGGGCAAAAGGCAGAAATTCACCTTATTTTAGGGTAAAATTGCAGAAATTTCACATATTTCAGGGCAAAAAGGCAGAAATTTCCCTTATTTTTGGGCAAAATTGCAGAAATTTTCCTTATTTTGAGGCAAAATTGCAGAAATTTCACTTATTTCAGGGAAAAAAAGCAGAAATTTTTCTTATTTTGGGGCAAAAATGCAGAAATTCTTAATATTTTGTGGTAAAAATGCAGAAATTCCCTTTATTTTGAGGTAAAAAGGCTGAAATTTCCCTAATTTGAAGGCAAAAAGGCATAAATTTCCCTTATTTTGGGGCAAAAAGACAGAAATTCCCCTTATTTTGTGGCAAAAAGGCAGAAATTTCTTTTATTTTGGGGCAAAATTGCAGAAATATCACTTATTTCAGGGTATAATTCAAAAAATTCTTTTATTTTGGGGCAAAAAGACAGAAATTCCATTTATTTTTGGGTAAAAAGGAAGAAATTTCACTTATTTTTAGGTAAAAAGGCAGAAATTCCTCGTATTCTGAGGCAAAAATGAAGAAATTTCCCTTTTTTGTGGTAAAAGGTATACATTCCCTTTACTTTCGGGATAAAAAGCAGAAATTCCCCGTATTTTGAAACAAAATTGCAGAAATTCTCATAATTTTCGGGCAAAAAGGCAGAAATTCTCCTTATTTTGTGGCAAAAAGACAGAAAATCTCCTTTTTACGAGAGCAAACAGTCAGAAATTCTTCTTATTTTGGAGGAAAATTGCAGAAATTTCCTTTATTTTGGGGCAAAATTGCAGAAATTTCACTTATTTCAGGGTAATAAGTCAGAAATTCCCCTTAATTGGGGCAAAAAAGACAGAAATTCCCTTTGTTTTGGGGGAAAAAGACAGTAATTCCACTTATTTAGAGGCAAAAAACCAGAAATTCCCCTTATTTTGTAGCAAAAATAAAGAAATTTCCCTTTTAATGGCAAAAAGGTATGAATTCCCATTATTTTCGGGCAAAAAGCCAGAAATTCCCCATATTTTGGAGCAAAATTGCAGAAATTCCCCTAATTTTGGGGCAAAAGGCAGAAATTCCCTTTATTTTGGGGCAAAAATCAAAAATTCCACTTATTTTGTAACTAAATTCAAGAAATTTCCTTTATTTTGAGGCAAAATTGCAGGAATTTACCTTTTTTTGGGGCAAAATTGCAGAAATTTCCCTTATTTGGGGCAAAATTGCAGAAATTTCACTTATTTTCAGGTTAAAAGCCTGAAATTTCCTTTATTTTGAGGCAAAAAGGGAAAAATTCCCTTTATTTTGGGGCAAAATTGAAGACATTTCCCTTATTATAGAAAAAAATTGCAGAAATTTTCCTTATTTTGGGGCAAAACTCAGAAATTCCAATTATTTTGGTGCAAAATTCCAGAAATTTCCTTTATTTTGGAGCAAAATTGCAGAAATTTCACTTATTTTGGGGCAAAATTGCAGAAATTTCCTTTATTATGGGAAAAAATTGCAGAAATTTCCCTTATTTTAGGGCAAAATTGCAGAAATTTCACTTATTTCAGAGAAATAAAGCAAAAAAGTTTCTTATTTAGGGGCAAAAAGGCAGAAATTCCCATTATTTTGGGGCAAAAAGGCAGAAATTCACCTTATTTTGGGGTAAAATTGCAGAAATTTCACATATTTCAGGGCAAAAAGGCAGAAATTTCCCTTATTTTGGGGCAAAATTACAGAAATTTCACTTATTTCAGGGTAATAAGTCAGAAATTCCCCTTATTTTGGGGCAAAAATAACAGAAATTCCCTTTGTTTTAGGGAAAAATTGCAGAAATTCCACTTATTTAGAGGCAAAAAGGAAAAAATTCCCCTTATTTTGGAGAAAAATGAAGAAATTTCCCTTTTTTATGGCAAAAAGTTATGCATTCCCCTTATTTTCGGTCAAAAAGGCAGAAATTCCCCGTATTTTGGAGCAAAATTGCAGAAATTCCTTTAATTGTGGGGCAAAAAGGCAGAAATTCCCTATATGTTGGGGCAAAAAGATAGAAATTCTCCTTATTTTGGGGCAAAACTCAGAAATTCCACTTATTTTGGGGCAAAATTCCAGAAATTTCCTTTATTTTTGATCAAAATTGCAGAAATTTCACTTATTTTGAAGCAAAATTGCAGAAATTTCACTTATTTCAGGGAAAAAAGGTGAAATTTTTCTTATTTTGGGGCAAAAATGCAGAAATTCTTAATATTTTGTGGCAAAAATGCAGGAATTCCCTTTATTTTGAGGTAAAAAGGCTGAAATTTCTTTTATTTGGGGGCAAAAGGGCAGAAATTTCCCTTATTTTGGGGAAAAAGACAGAAATTCCCCTTATTTTGTAGCAAAAAGGCAGAAATTTCTTTTATTTTGGGGCAAAATTGCAGAAATTTCACTTATTTTAGGGAATAATTCAAAAATTCCTTTTATTTTGGGGCAAAAAGACAGAAATTCCATTTATTTTTTGGTAAAAAGGAAGAAATATCACTTATTTAAGGTAAAAAGGCAGAAATCCCTCTTATTTTGCGGCAAAAATGAAGAAATTACCCTTTTTTTGTGGCAAAAGGTATGCATTCCCCTTACTTTCGGGATAAAAAGCAGAAATTCCCCGTATTTTGAAGCAAAATTGCAGAAATTCTCCTTATTTTGGGGCAAAAAACCAGAAAACCTTCTTTTTTCGGGAGCAAACAGAAATTCCCCTTATTTTGGGGCAAAATTGCAGAAATTTCCTTTACATTGGGGCAAAATTGCAGAAATTTCCCTTATTTTGGTGAAAAATTGTAGAAATTTCACTTATTTCAGGGTAATAACTCAGAAATTCCTTTTATTTTGGGGAAAAAAAGACAGAAATTCCCTTTGTTTTGGGGGAAAAAGACAGAAATTCCACTTATTTAGAGGCAAAAAGGCAGAAATTTCCCTTATTTTGGAGCAAAAATAAAAAAATTTCCTTTTTTTATGGCAAAAAGTTATGCATTCCCCTTATTTTCGGGCAAAAAGACAGAAATTCCCCGTATTTTGGAGCAAAATTGCAGAAAATCCCCTAATTGTGGGGCAAAAAGGCAGAAATTCCCTATATGTTTGGGCAAAAAAAGAGAAATTCTCCTTATTCCTGGGCAAAACTCAGAAATTCCACTTATTTTGGGGCAAAATTCCAGAAATTTCCCTTATTAGGGGGCAAAATTTCAGAAATTTCCCTTATTTTAGGGCAAAATTGCATAAATTTCACTTATTTCAGAGCAAAAAAGCAAAAATTTTTCTTATTTTGGGGCAAAAAGGCAGAAATTCCCATTACTTTGGGGCAAAAGGCAGAAATTCACCTTATTTTAGGGTAAAATTGCAGAAATTTCACATATTTCAGGGCAAAAAGGCAGAAATTTCCCTTATTTTTGGGCAAAATTGCAGAAATTTTCCTTATTTTGGGGCAAAATTGCAGAAATTTCACTTATTTCAGGGAAAAAAGGCAGAAATTCTCCTTATTTTGGGGCAAAAATGCAGAAATTCTTAATATTTTGTGACAAAAATGCAGAAATTCCCCTTATTTGAGGTAAAAAGGCTGAAATTCCCCTTATTTGAAGGCAAAAAGGCATAAATTTCCCTTATTTTGGGGCAAAAAGACAGAAATTCCCCTTATTTTGTGGCACAAAGGCAGAAATTTCTTTTATTTTGGGGCAAAATTGCAGAAATATTACTTATTTCAGGGCATAATTCAAAAAATTCTTTTATTTTGGGGCAAAAAGACAGAAATTCCATTTATTTTTGGGTAAAAAGTAAGAAATTTCACTTATTTTTAGGTAAAAAGGCAGAAATTCCTCTTATTCTGGGGCAAAAATGAAGAAATTTCTTTTTTTTGTGGCAAAAGGTATACATTCCCTTTACTTTCGGGATAAAAAGCAGAAATTCCCCGTATTTTGAAACAAAATTGCAGAAATTCTCATAAATTTCGGGCAAAAAGGCAGAAATTCTTCTTATTTTAGGGCAAAAAGACAGAAAATCTCCTTTTTACGAGAGCAAACAGTCAGAAATTCCCCTTATTTTGGGGCAAAATTGCAGAAATTTCTTTTACATTCGGGTAAAATTGCCGAAATTTCCTTTATTTTGGGTCAAAATTGCAGAAATTTCACTTATTTCAGGGTAATAAGTCAGAAATTCTCCTTAATTTGGGCAAAAAAGACAGAAATTCCCTTTGTTTTGGGGTAAAAAGACAGAAATTCCACTTATTTAGAGGCAAAAAGGAAGAAATTCCCCTTATTTTGTAGCAAAAATGAAGAAATTTCCCTTTTAATGGCAAAAAGATATGCATTCCCATTATTTTCGGGCAAAAAGCCAGTAATTCCCTGTATTTTGGAGCAAAATTGCAGAAATTCCCCTAATTTTGGGGCAAAAGGCAGAAATTCCCTTTATTTTGAGGCAAAAATTAAAAATTCCCCTTAATTTGGGGCAAAATTCAAGAAATTTCCTATATTTTGGGGCAAAATTGCAGGAATTTACCTTATTTTGGGGCAAAATTGCAGAAATTTCCCTTATTTGGGGCAAAATTGCAAAAATTTCACTTATTTTCAGGTAAAAAGGCTGAAATTTCCTTTATTTTGGGGCAAAAAGGGAGAAATTCCCCTTATTTTAGGGCAAAATTGCAGACATTTTCTTTATTATGGGGAAAAATTGCAGAAATTTCCCTTATTTTAGGGCAAAATTGCAGAAATTTCACTTATTTCAGAGAAATAAAGCAAAAATGTTTCATATTATGGGGCAAAAATGCAGAAATTCCCATTATTTTGTGGCAAAAAGGCAGAAATTCACCTTATTTTGAGGTAAAATTGCAGAAATTTCACATATTTCAGGGCAAAAAGGCAGAACTTTCCCTTATTTTGGGGCAAAATTGCAGAAATTTCACTTATTTCAGGGTAATAAGTCAGAAATTCCCCTTATTTTGGGGCAAAAATGACAGAAATTCCCTTTGTTTTGGGGGAAAATTGCAGAAATTCCACTTATTTAGAGGCAAAAAGGCAGAAATTCCCCTTATTTTGGAGCAAAAATGAAGAAATTTACCTTTTTAATGGCAAAAAGTTATGCATTCCCCTTATTTTCGGGCAAAAAGACAGAAATTTCCCGTATTTTGGAGCAAAATTGCAGAAAATCCCCTAATTGTGGGGCAAAAAGGCAGAAATTCCCTATATGTCGGGGCAAAAAGAGAGAAATTCTCCTTATTCTGGGGCAAAACTCAGAAATTCCACTTATTTTGGGGCAAAATTCCAGAAATTTCTCTTATTTTGGGGCAAAATTTCAGAAATTTCCCTTATTTTAGGTCAAAATTGCATAAATTTCACATATTTCAGAGCAAAAAAGCAAAAATTTTTCTTATTTTGGGGCAAAAAGGCAGAAATTCCCATTATTTTGGGGCTAAAGGCAGAAATTCACCTTATTTTTGGGCAAAATTGCAGAAATTTCCCTTATTTTGGGGCAAAATTGCAGAAATTTCACTTATTTCAGGGAAAAAAGGCAGAAATTTTCCTTATTTTGGAGCAAAAATGCAGAAATTCTTAATATTTTGTGGCAAAAATGCAGAAATTCCCCTTATTTTGAGGTAAAAAGGCTGAAATTCCCCTTATTTGAAGGCAAAAAGGCATAAATTTCCCTTATTTTGGGGCAAAAAGACAGAAATTCCCCTTTTTTTGTGGAAAAAAGGCAGAAATTTCTTTTATTTTGGGGCAAAATTGCAGAAATATCACTTATTTCAGGGCATAATTCAAAAAATTCTTTTATTTTGGGGCAAAAAGACCGAAATTCCATTTATTTTTGGGTAAAAAGGAAGAAATTTCACTTATTTTTAGGTAAAAAGGCAGAAATTCCTCTTATTCTGGGGCAAAAATGAAGAAATTTCCCTTTTTTGTGGAAAAAGGTATACATTCCCTTTACTTTCGGAATAAGAAGCAAAAATTCCCCGTATTTTGAAACAAAATTGCAGAAATTCTCATACTTTTCGGACAAAAAGCAAGAAATTTTCCGTATTTTGAAGCAAAATTGCAGAAATTCCCCTAATTTTGGGGCAAAAGTCAGAAATTCCCTTTATTTTGGGGCAAAAATCAAAAATTCCCCTTATTTTGTGGCAAAATTCAAGAAATTTCCTTTATTTTGGGTCAAAATTGCAGGAATTTACCTTATTTTGCGGCAAAATTGCAGAAATTTCCTTTATTTGGGGCAAAATTGCAAAAATTTCACTTATTTTCAGGTAAAAAGGCTGAAATTTCCTTTATTTTGGGGCAAAAAGGGAAAAATTCCCCTTATTTTTGGGGCAAAATTGCAGAAATTTTCTTTTATTATGGGAAAAAATTGCAGAAATTTCCCTTATTTTAGGGCAAAATTGCAGAAATTTCACTTATTTCAGAGAAATAAAGCAAAAATATTTCTTATTTTGGGGCAAAAAGGCAGAAATTCCCATTATTTTGGGTCAAAAAGGTAGAAATTCACCTTATTTTGGGGTAAAATTGCAGAAATTTCACATATTTCAGGGCAAAAAGGCAGAAATTTCCCTTCTTTTGGGGCAAAAAGACAGATAATCTCCTTTTTTCGGCAGAAAACAGTCAGAAATTCCCCTTATTTTAGGGCAAAGTTGAAGTAATTTCCTTTACATTGGTGCAAAATTGAAGAAATTTCCTTTATTTTGGGGCAAAATTGAAGAAATTTCACTTATTTCAGGGTAATAAGTCAGAAATTCCCCTTATTTTGGGGCAAAAATAACAGAAATTCTCTTTTTTGGGGGGAAAATTGCAGAAATTCCACTTATTTAGAGGCAAAAAGGCAGAAATTCCCCTTATTTTGGAGCAAAAATGAATAAATTTACCTTTTTTATGGCCCAAAGTTATGCATTCCCCTTATTTTCGGGCAAAAAGGCAGAAATTCCCCGTATTTTGGAGCAAAAATGCAGAAATTCCTTTAATTGTGGGGCGAAAAGGCAGAAATTCCCTATATAGTGGGGCAAAAAGACAGAAATTCTCCTTATTTTGGGGCAAAACTCAGAAATTCCACTTATTTTGGGGTAAAATTCCAGAAATTTCCTTTATTTTGGAGCAAAATTGCAGAAATTTCACTTATTGTGTGGCAAAATGCAGAAATTTCACTTATTTCAGGGTAAGAGGCAGAAATTTTCCTTATTTTGGGGCAAAAATGCAGAAATTCTTAATATTTTGTGGCAAAAATGCAGGAATTCCCTTTATTTTGAGGTAAAAAGCCTGAAATTTCTTTTATTTGGGGGCAAAAAGGCAGAAATTTCCCTTATTGTGGGGCAAAAAGACAGAAATTCCTCTTATTTTGTGGCAAAAAGGCAGAAATTTCTTTTATTTTGGGGCAAAATTTTAGAAATTTCACTTATTTCAGGGCATAATTCAAAAATTCCTTTTATTTTGAGGCAAAAAGACAGAAATTCCGTTTATTTTTGGGTCAAAAGGCCGAAATTTTTCTTATTTTGAGGGAAAAAGGCAGAAATTCCTCTTATTTTGGGGCAAAAATGAAGAAATTTCCCTTTTTTGTGGCAAAAGGTATACATTCCACTTACTTTTGGGATAAAAAGCAGAAATTCCCCGTATTTTGAAGCAAAATTGCAGATATTCTCATAATTTTCGGGCAATAAGGCAGAAATTCTCCTTATTTTGGGGCAAAAAGGCAGAAAATCTTCTTTTTTGGGGAGGAAACAGTCAGAAATTCCCCTTATTTTGGGGCAAAATTGCAGAAATTTTTTTTACATTGGGGCAAAATTGCAGAAATTTCCCTTATTTTGGGGCAAAATCGCAGAAATTTCACTTATTTCAGGGTAATAAGTCAGAAATTCCCCTTATTTTGGGGCAAAAAAGACAGAAATTCCCTTTGTTTTGGGGGAAAAATACAGAAATTCCACTTATTTAGAGGCAAAAATGCAGAAATTCCCCTTATTTTGTAGCAAAAATGAAGAAATTTCCCTTTTTATGGCAAAAAGGTATGAATTCCCATTATTTTCAGGCAAAAAGGCAGAAATTCCCCGTATTTTAGAGCAAAAGGCAGAAATTCCCTTTATTTTGGGGCAAAAATCAGAAATTCCCCTTATTTTGGGGACAAATTCTAGAAATTTCTTTTTTTTGGAAGGCAAAATTGCAGGAATTTACATTATATTGGGACTAAATTGCAGAAATTTCCCTTATTTGGGGCAAAATTGCAGAAATTTCACTTATTTTCAGGTAAAAAGGCTGAAATTTCCTTTATTTTGGGGCAAAAAGGATGAAATTCTCTTTATTTTAGGGCAAAATTGCAGACATTTCCCTTATTATGGGGAAAAATTGCAGAAATTTCCCTTATTTTGGAGCAAAATTGCAGAAATTCCAATTATTTTGGGGCAAAATTGCAGAAATTTCACTTATTTCAGAGAAAAAAGGCAGAAATTTTCTTTATTTTGGGGCAAAAATGCAGAAATTCTTAATATTTTGTGGCAAAAATGCAGGAATTCCCTTTATTTTGAGGTAAAATGCTAAAATTTCTTTTATTTGGGGGCAAAAAGGCAGAAATTTCCTTTATTTTGGGGCAAAAAGACAGAAATTTCCCTTATTTTGTGGCAAAAATGCAGAAATTTCTTTTATTTTGGGGCAAAATTGCAGAAATTTCACTTATTTCAGGGCATATTTCAAAAATTCCTTTTATTTTGAGGCAAAAAGACAGAAATTCCATTTATTTTTGGGTCAAAAGGCAGAAATTTTACTTATTTTGAGGGTAAAAGGCAGAAATTCCTCTTATTTTGGGGCAAAAATGAAGAAATTTCCCTTTTTTGTGGCAAAAGGTATACATTCCCCTTACTTTCGGGATAAAAAGCAGAAATTCCCCGTATTTTGAAGCAAAATTGCAGAAATTCTCATAATTTTCGGGCAAAAAGGCAGAAATTCTCAGTATTTTGGGGCAAAAAGACAGAAAATCTCTTTTTTTTGGCAGGAAACAGTCAGAAATTCATTTACATTGAGGCAAAATTGCAGAAATTTCTTTTACATTGATGCAAAATTGCTGAAATTTTCTCTATTTTGGGGCAAAATTGCAGAAATTTCACTTATTTCAGGGTAATAAGTAAGAAATTCCCCTTATTTTGGGGCAAAAAAGAAAGAAATTCCCTTTGTTTTGGGGGAAAAGGACAGAAATTCCACTTATTTAGAGGCAAAAATGCAGAAATTCCCCTTATTTTGGTGCAAAAATGAAGAAATTTACCTTTTTATGGCAAAAAGGTATGCATTCCCATTATTTTCAGGCAAAATAGCAGAAATTCCCCATATTTTGGAGCAAAATTGCAGAAATTCCCCTAATTTTGGGGCAAAAGGCAGAAATTCCCCTTATTTTGGAGAAAAATTCCAGAAATTTCTTTTTTGGGGGGGGCAAAATTGCAGGAATTTAATTTATTTTGGAGTAAATTGCAGAAATTTTTCTTATTTGGGGCAAAATTGCAGAAATTTCACTTATTTTCAGGTAAAAAGGCTGAAATTTCATTTATTTTGGGGCAATAAGAAAGAAATTCCCCTTATTTTGGGGCAAAAAAGACAGAAATTCCCTTTGTTTTGGGGGAAAAAGACAGAAATTCCCCTTATTTTGGGGCAAAATTGTAGAAATTTCCCTTATTATGGGGAAAAATTGCAGAAATTTCCCTTATTTTAAGGCAAAATTTCAGAAATTTCACTTATTTCAGAGGAAAAAAGCAAAAGTTTTTTCTTATTTTGGGGCAAAAAGGCAGAAATATCCATTATTTTGGGAAAAAAAGGCCGAAATTCACCTCATTTTGGGGTAAAATTGCAGAAATTTCATATATTTCAGAGCAAAAAGGCAAAAATTTTCCTTATTTTGGGGCAAAATTGCAGAAATTTCACTTATTTCAGAGTAATAAGTCAGAAATTTTCCTTATTTTGGGGCAAAAAGACAGAAATTCTTTTTGTTTTGGGAAAAAAGACAGAAATTCCACTTATTTAGAGACAAAAAGGCAGAAATTCCCCTTATTTTGGAGCAAAAATGAAGAAATTTCCCTTTTCTATGGCAAAAAGGTATGCATTCCCCTTATTTTCAGGCAAAAAGGCAGAAATTCCCTGTATTTTGGAGCAAAATTGCAGATATTCCCCTAATTGTTGGGCAAAAAGGCAGAAATTCTTCGTATTTTGGAGCAAAATTGAAGAAA
The DNA here is from genome assembly GCF_963924665.1 of Micromys minutus. Classification (NCBI taxonomy): domain Eukaryota; kingdom Metazoa; phylum Chordata; class Mammalia; order Rodentia; family Muridae; genus Micromys; species Micromys minutus. The sequence continues at coordinate 2,045,495 of NW_027667830.1, read as the reverse complement.
TTCCCCTAATTGTGGGGAAATAAGGTAGAAATTCTCTATATTTTGGGACAAAAAACAGAAATTCTCCTTATTTTGGGGCAAAACTCAGAAATTCCACATATTTTGGGGCAAAATTGCAGAAATTTCACTTATTTAAGGGAAAAAAGGCAGAAATTTTTCTTATTTTGGGGCAAAAATGCAGAAATTCTTAATATTTTGTGGCAAAAATGCAAAAATTCCCTTTATTTTGTGGTAAAAAGTCTGAAATTCCCATCATTTGGGGGCAAAAAGGCAGAAATTCACCTTATTTTGGGGCAAAATTGCAGAAATTTCACTTATTTCTGAGTAATAAGTCAGAAATTCCCATTATTTGGGGGCAAAAAAGTCAGAAATTTCCTTTGTTTTGGGGAAAAAAGACAGAAATTCAACTTATTTAGAGGCAAAAAAGACAGAAATTCCCCTTATTTTGGAGCAAAAATGAAGAAATTTCTCTTTTTTATGGCAAAAAGTTATGCATTCCCCTTATTTTCAGGCAAAAAGGCAGAAATTCCCCGTATTTTAGAGCAAAATTGCAGAAATTCCTTTAATTGTGGGGCAAAAGGGCAGAAATTCCCTATATAGTGGGGCAAAAGACAGAAATTCTCCTTATTTTGGGGCAAAATGCCAGAAATTTCCCTTATTTTGGAGCAAAATTGCAGAAATTCCACTTATTTTGGGGCAAAATTGCAGAAATTTCACTTATTTCAGAGAAAAAAGGCAGAAATTTTCTTTATTTTGTGGCAAAAATGCAGAAATTCTTAATATTTTGTGGCAAAAATGCAGGAATTCCCTTTATTTTGAGGTAAAAAGGCTGAAATTTCTTTTATTTGGGGGCAAAAAGTCAGAAATTTTCCTTTATTTTAAGGCAAAAAGACAGAAATTTCCCTTATTTTGTGGCAAAAAGCAGAAATTTCTTTTATTTTGGGCCAAAATTGCAGAAATTTCACTTATTTCAGGGAAAAAAGGCAGAAATTTTTCTTATTTTGGGGCAAAAATGCAGAAATTCTTAATATTTTGTGGCAAAAATGCAAAAATTCCCTTTATTTTGTGGTAAAAAGTCTGAAATTCCCCTCATTTGGGGGCAAAAAGGCAGAAATTCACCTTATTTTGGGGCAAAATTGCAGAAATTTCACTTATTTCTGAGTAATAAGTCAGAAATTCCCATTATTTGGGGGCAAAAAAAGTCAGAAATTCCCTTTGTTTTGGGGAAAAAAGACAGAAATTCAACTTATTTAGAGGCAAAAAAGACAGAAATTCCCCTTATTTTGGAGCAAAAATGAAGAAATTTCACTTTTTTATGGCAAAAAGGTATGCATTCCCCTTATTTTCGGGCAAACAGGCAGAAATTCCCTGTATTTTGGAGCAAAATTGCAGAAATTCCCCTAATTTTGGGGCAAAAGGCAGAAATTCCCTTTATTATGGGGTAAAAATCAGAAATTCCCCTTATTTTGGGGCAAAATTCCAGAAATTTCCTTTATTTTGGGGCAATATAGCAGAAATTTACCTTATTTTGGGGCAAAATTGCAGAAATTTCCCTTATTTGGGGCAAAATTGCAGTAATTTCACTTATCTTCAGGTATAAAGGCTGAAATTTCCTTTATTTTGGGGCAAAAAAGGAGAAATACCTCTTATTTTGGGGCAAAATTGTATAAATTTTCTTTATTATGGGGCAAAAAGACAGAAATTCTGTAAATTTTGTGGCAAAAAATGCAGAAATCCCCCTTATTTTGAAGTAAAAAGGCTGAAATTCCCCTTATTTGGGGGCAAAAAAGCAGAAATTTCCCTTATTTTGGGACAAAATTGCAGAAATTTTACTTATTTCAGGGTAATAAGTCAGAAATTCCCCTTATTTTGGGGCAAAAAAGACAGAAATTCTCTTTTTTGGGGGGAAAAATACAGAAATTCCACTTATTTAGAGGCAAAAAGGCAGAAATTACTCTAATTTTGTAGCAAAAATGAAGAAATTTCCCTTTTTATGGCAAAAAGGTATGCATTCCCATTATTTTCAGGCAAAAAGGCAGAAATTCCCCGTATTTTGGAGCAAAAATGAAGAAATTTCACTTTTTTTATGGCAAAAAGGTATGCATTCCCCTTATTTTCGGGCAAACAGGCAGAAATTCCCTGTATTTTGGAGCAAAATTGCAGAAATTCCCCAAATTTTTGGGCAAAAGGCAGAAATTCCCTTTATTTTGGGGTAAAAATCAGAAATTCCCCTTATTTTGGGGCAAAATTCCAGAAATTTCCTTTATTTTGGGGCAATATTGCAGAAATTTACCTTATTTTGGGGCAAAATTGCAGAAATTTCCCTTATTTGTGGCAAAATTGCAGTAATTTCACTTATCTTCAGGTAAAAAGGCTGAAATTTCCTTTATTTTGGGGCAAAAAAGGAGAAATTCCTCTTATTTTGGGGCAAAATTGTATAAATTTTCTTTATTAAGGGGCAAAAAGGCAGAAATTCTGTAAATTTAGTGGCAAAAATGCAGAAATTCCCCTTATTTTGAGTTAAAAATGCTAAAATTCCCCTTATTTGGGGGCAAAAAAGCAGAAATTTCCCTTATTTTGGGACAAAATTGCAGAAATTTTTCTTATTTCAGGGTAATAAGTCAGAAATTCCCCTTATTTTGGGGCAAAAAAGACAGAAATTCTCTTTTTTGGAGGAAAAATACAGAAATTCCACTTATTTAGAGGCAAAAAGGCAGAAATTCCCCTTATTTTGTAGCAAAAATGAAGAAATATCCCTTTTTATGGCAAAAAGGTATGCATTCCCATTATTTTCAGGCAAAAAGGCAGAAATTCCCCGTATTTTGGAGCAAAATTCCAGAAATTTCTTTTTTTGGGGGGGCAAAATTGCAGGAATTTAATTTATTTGGGAGCTAAATTGCAGAAATTTTTCTTATTTGGGGCAAAATTGCAGAAATTTCACTTATTTTCAGGTAAAAAGGCTGAAATTTCATTTATTTTGGGGCAAAAAGAAAGAAATTCCCCTTATTTTGGGGCAAAAAAGACAGAAATTCCCTTTGTTTTGGGGGAAAAAGACAGAAATTCCCCTTATTTTGGGGCAAAATTGTAGAAATTTCCCTTATTATGGGGAAAAATTGCAGAAATTTCCCTTATTTTTTGGCAAAATTGCAGAAATTTCACTTATTTCAGAGAAAAAAAGCAAAAGTTTTTTCTTATTTTGGGGCAAAAAGGTAGAAATTCCCATTATTTTGGGAAAAAAAGGCCGAAATTCACCTCATTTTGGGGTAAAATTGCAGAAATTTCATATATTTCAGAGCAAAAAGGCAAAAATTTTCCTTATTTTGGGGCAAAATTGCAGAAATTTCACTTATTTCAGAGTAATAAGTCAGAAATTTTCCTTATTTTGGGGCAAAAAGACAGAAATTCTCTTTGTTTTGGGAAAAAAGACAGAAATTCCACTTATTTAGAGGCAAAAAGGCAGAAATTCCCATTATTTTGAAGCAAAAATGAAGAAATTTCCCTTTTCTATGGCAAAAAGGTATGCATTCCCCTTATTTTCAGGCAAAAAGGCAGAAATTCCCTGTATTTTGGAGCAAAATTGCAGAAATTCCCCTAATTGTTGGGCAAAAAGGCAGAAATTCTTCGTATTTTGGAGCAAAATTGAAGAAATTCCCCTAATTGTGGGGAAATAAGGTAGAAATTCTCTATATTTTGGGGCAAAAAGACAGAAATTCTCCTTATTTTGGGGCAAAACTCAGAAATTCCACTTATTTTGGGGCAAAATTGCAGAAATTTCACTTATTTCAGGGAAAAAAGGCAGAAATTTTTCTTATTTTGGGGCAAAAATGCAGAAATTCTTAATATGTTGTGGCAAAAATGCAAAAATTCCCTTTATTTTGTGGTAAAAAGTCTGAAATTCCCCTCATTTGGGGGCAAAAAGGCAGAAATTCACCTTATTTTGGGGCAAAATTGCAGAAATTTCACTTATTTCTGAGTAATAAGTCAGAAATTCCCATTATTTGGGGGCAAAAAAAGTCAGAAATTCCCTTTGTTTTGGGGAAAAAAGACAGAAATTCAACTTATTTAGAGGCAAAAAAGACAGAAATTCCCCTTATTTTGGAGCAAAAATGAAGAAATTTCACTTTTTTATGGCAAAAAGGTATGCATTCCCCTTATTTTCGGGCAAACAGGCAGAAATTCCCTGTATTTTGGAGCAAAATTGCAGAAATTCCCCTAATTTTGGGGCAAAAGGCAGAAATTCCCTTTATTATGGGGTAAAAATCAGAAATTCCCCTTATTTTGGGGCAAAATTCCAGAAATTTCCTTTATTTTGGGGCAATATAGCAGAAATTTACCTTATTTTGGGGCAAAATTGCAGAAATTTCCTTTATTTGGGGCAAAATTGCAGTAATTTCACTTATCTTCAGGTATAAAGGCTGAAATTTCCTTTATTTTGGGGCAAAAAAGGAGAAATACCTCTTATTTTGGGGCAAAATTGTATAAATTTTCTTTATTATGGGGCAAAAAGACAGAAATTCTGTAAATTTTGTGGCAAAAAATGCAGAAATCCCCCTTATTTTGAAGTAAAAAGGCTGAAATTCCCCTTATTTGGGGGCAAAAAAGCAGAAATTTCCCTTATTTTGGAACAAAATTGCAGAAATTTTACTTATTTCAGTGTAATAAGTCAGAAATTCCCCTTATTTTGGGGCAAAAAAGACAGAAATTTTCTTTTTTGGGGGGAAAAATACAGAAATTCCACTTATTTAGAGGCAAAAAGGCAGAAATTCCTCTTATTTTGTAGCAAAAATGAAGAAATTTCCCTTTTTATGTCAAAAAGGTATGCATTCCCATTATTTTCAGGCAAAAAGGCAGAAATTCCCCGTATTTTGGAGCAAAAATTAAGAAATTTCACTTTTTTATGGCAAAAAGGTATGCATTCCCCTTATTTTCGGGCAAACAGGCAGAAATTCCCTGTATTTTGGAGCAAAATTGCAGAAATTCCCCTAATTTTTGGGCAAAAGGCAGAAATTCCCTTTATTTTGGGGTAAAAATCAGAAATTCCTCTTATTTTGGGGCAAAATTCCAGAAATTTCCTTTATTTTGGGGCAATATTGCAGAAATTTACTTTATTTTGCGGCAAAATTGCAGAAATTTCCCTTATTTGTGGCAAAATTGCAGTAATTTCACTTATCTTCAGGTAAAAAGGCTGAAATTTCCTTTATTTTAGGGCAAAAAAGGAGAAATTCCTCTTATTTTGGGGCAAAATTGTATAAATTTTCTTTATTAAGGGGCAAAAAGGCACAAATTCTGTAAATTTAGTGGCAAAAATGCAGAAATTCCCCTTATTTTGAGTTAAAAAGGCTAAAATTCCCCTTATTTGGGGGCAAAAAAGCAGAAATTTCCCTTATTTTGGGACAAAATTGCAGAAATTTTTCTTATTTCAGGGTAATAAGTCAGAAATTTCCCTTATTTTGGGGCAAAAAAGACAGAAATTCTCTTTTTTGGAGGAAAAATACAGAAATTCCACTTATTTAGAGGCAAAAGGGCAGAAATTCCCCTTATTTTGTAGCAAAAATGAAGAAATATCCCTTTTTATGGCAAAAAGGTATGCATTCCCATTATTTTCAGGCAAAAAGGCAGAAATTCCCCGTATTTTGGAGCAAAATTGCAGAAATTCCCCTAATTTTGGGGCAAAAGGCAGAAATTCCCTTTATTTTGGGGCAAAAATCAGAAATTCCTTTTATTTTGGGGCAAAATTCTAGAAATTTCCTTTTTTTGGAAGGCAAAATTGCAGGAATTTACATTATATTGGGGCAAAATTGCAGGAATTTACATTATATTGGGGCAAAATTGCAGGAATTTACATTATATTGTGGCAAAATTGCAGAAATTTCCCTTATTTGGGGTAAAATTGCAGAAATTACACTTATTTTCAGGTAAAAAGGCTGAAATTTCCTTTATTTTGGGGCAAAAAGGATGAAATTCTCTTTATTTTGGGGCAAAATTGCAGACATTTTCCTTATTATGGGGAAAAAATGCAGAAATTTATCTTATTTTAGGGCAAAATTGCAGAAATTTCACTTATTTAAGAGAAAAAAAGCTAAAATTTTTCTTATTTTCGGGCAAAAGGCAGAAATTCCCTGTATTTTGGAGCAAAATTGCAGAAATTCCTTTAATTGTGGGGCAAAAGGGCAGAAATTCCCTATATAGTGGGGCAAAAAGACAGAAATTCTCCTTATTATGGGGCAAAACTCAGAAATTCCACTTATTTTGGGGCAAAATTCCAGAAATTTCCCTTATTTTGGAGCAAAATTGCAGAAATTTCACTTATTTTGGGGCAAAATTGCAGAAATTTCACTTCTTTCTGAGAAAAAAGGCAGAAATTTTCCTTATTTTGGGGCAAAAATGCAGAAATTCTTAATATTTGGTGGCAAAAATGCAGGAATTCCCTTTATTTTGAGGTAAAAAGGCTGAAATTTCTTTTATTTGGGGGCAAAAAGGCAGAAATTTCCCTTCTTTGGGGCAAAGAGACAGAAATTCCCCTTATTTTGTTTCAAAAAGGCAGAAATTTCTTTTATTTCAGGGCAAAATTGCAGAAATTCTCATAATTTTCGGGCAAAAAGGCAGAAATTCTCCTTATTTTGGGGCAAAAAGACAGAAAATCTTTTTTCGGGAGCAAACAGTCAGAAATTCCCCTTATTTTGGGGCAAAATTGCAAAAATTTCCTTTACATTGGGGCATAATTGCAGAAATTTCCCTTATTTTGAGGAAAAATTGCAGAAATTTCACCTATTTCAGGGTAACAAGTCAGAAATTCCCCTTATTTTGGGGAAAAAAGACAGAAATTCCCATTGTTTTGGGGGAAAAAGACAGAAATTCACTTATTTAGAGGCAAAAAGGAAGAAATTCCCCTTATTTTGGAGTAAAAATGAAGAAATTTCCCTTTTTATGGCAAAAAGGTATGCATTCCCATTATTTTCAGCCAAAAAGGCAGAAATTCCCTGTATTTTGGAGCAAAATTGCAGAAATTCCCCTAATTGTGGGGCAAAAAGGCAGAAATTCCCAATATGTTGGGGCAAAAAGAGAGAAATTCTCCTTATTTTGGGGCAAAACTCAGAAATTCCACTTATTTTGGGGCAAAATTCCAGAAATTTCCCTTATTTGGGGGCAAAATTGCAGAAATTTTCCTTATTTTGCGGCAAAATTGCAGAAATTTCACTTATTTCAGAGAAAAAAAGCAAAAATTTTTCTTATTTTGGGGCAAAAAGGCAGAAATTCTCATTATTTTAGGGCAAAAAGGCAGAAATTCACCTTATTTTGGGGTAAAATTGCAGAAATTTCACATATTTCAGGGCAAAAAGGCAGAAATTTCCCTTATTTTGGGGCAAAATTGCAGAAATTTCCCTTATTTTGGGGCAAAATTGCAGAAATTTCACTTATTTCAAAGAAAAAAGGCCGAAATTTTCCTTATTTTGGGGAAAAATGCAGAAATTCTTATTATTTTGTGGCAAAAATGCAGAAATTCCCCTTATTTTGAGGTAAAAAGGCTGAAATTCCCCTTATTTGAGGGCAAAAAGGCATATATTTCCCTTATTTTGGGGCAAAAAGACTGAAATTCCCCTTATTTTGTGGCAAAAAGGCAGAAATTTCTTTTATTTTGGGGCATAATTGCAGAAATATCACTTATTTCAGGGCATAACTCAAAAATTCCTGTTATTTTGGGTCAAAAAGACAGAAATTCCATTTATTTTTTGGTAAAAGGAAGAAATTTCACATATTTTTAGGTAAAAAGGCAGAAATTCCTCTTATTCTGGGGCAAAAATGAAGAAATTTCCCTTTTTTGTGGCAAAAGGTATACATTCCCCTTACTTTCGGGATAAAAAGCAGAAATTCCCCGTATTTTGAAGCAAAATTGCAGAAATTCTCATAATTTTCGGGCAAAAAGGCAGAAATTCCCCTTATTTTGGGGCAAAATTACAGTAATTTCCTTTACATTGGTGCAAAATTGCAGAAATTTCCTTTATTTTGGGGCAAAATTGCAGAAATTTCACTTATTTCAGGGTAATAAGTCAGAAATTCCCCTTATTTTGGGGCAAAAATAACAGAAATTCCCTGTATTTTGGGGGAAAATTGCAGAAATTCCACTTATTTAGAGGCAAAAAGGCAGAAATTCCCCTTATTTTGGAGCAAAAATGAAGAAATTTCCCTTTTTTATGGCAAAAAGTTATGCATTCCCCTTATTTTCGGGCAAAAAGGCAGAAATTCCCCGTATTTTGGAGCAAAATTGCAGAAATTCCTTTAATTGTGGGGCAAAAGGGCAGAAATTCCCTATATAGTGGGGCAAAAAGACAGAAATTCTCCTTATTTTGGGGCAAAACTCAGAAATTCCACTTATTTTGGGGCAAAATTTTAGAAATTTCCCTTATTTTGGAGCAAAATTGCAGAAATTTCACTTATTTTGGGGCAAAATTGCAGAAATTTCACTTATTTCTGGAAAAAAAGGCAGTAATTTTTCTTATTTTGGGGCAAAAATGCAGAAATTCTTAATATTTGGTGGCAAAAATGCAGGAATTCCTTTTATTTTGAGGTAAAAAGGCTGAAATTTCTTTTATTTGGGGGCAAAAAGGCAGAAATTTCCCTTATTTTGGGGCAAAAAGACAGAAATTCCCCTTATTTTGTTTCAAAAAGGCAGAAATTTCTTTTATTTTGGGGCAAAATTGCAGAAATTTCACTTATTTCAGGGCATAATACAAAAATTCCTTTTATTTTGAGGCAAAAAGACAGAAATTCCATTTATTTTTGGGTCAAAAGGCAGAAATTTCACTTATTTTGAGGGGAAAAGGCAGAAATTCCTATTATTTTGGGGCAAAAATGAAGAAATTTCCCTTTTTTGTGGCAAAAGGTATACATTCTCCTTACTTTTGGGATAAAAAGCAGAAATTCCCCGTTTTTTTAAGCAAAATTGCAGAAATTCTCATAATTTTCGGGCAAAAAGTCAGAAATTCTTCTTATTTTAGGGCAAAAAGACAGAAAATCTTCTTTTTTCGGGAGCAAACAGTCAGAAATTCCCCTTATTTTGGGGCAAAATTGCAGAAATTTCACTTATTTTCAGGTAAAAAGGCTGAAATTTCCTTTATTTTGGGGCAAAAAGGATGAAATTCTCTTTATTTTAGGGCAAAATTGCAGACATTTCCCTTATTATGGGGAAAAATTGCAGAAATTTATCTTATTTTAGGGCAAAATTGCAGAAATTTCACTTATTTTAGAGAAAAAAGCAAAAATTTTTTCTTAATTTGGGGCAAAAAGGCAGAAATTGGCATTATTTTGGGGCAAAAATGCAGAAATTCACCTTATTTTGGGGTAAAATTGAAGAAATTTCACATATTTCAGGGCATAAAGGCAGAGAATTTTCTTATTTGGGAGCAAAATTGCAGAAATTTCACTTATTTCAGGGTAATAAGTCAGAAATTCCCCTTATTTTGGGGCAAAAAGACAGAAATTCCCTTTGTTTTGGGAGAAAAAGACAGAAATTCCACTTATTTAGAGGCAAAAAGGCAGAAATTTCCTCTTATTTTGGAGCTCAAATGATGAAATTTCCCTTTTTTATGGCAAAAAGTTATGCATTCCCCTTATTTTCGAGCAAAAAGACAGAAATTCCCAGTATTTTGGAGCAAAATTGCAGAAATTCCCCTAATTGTGGGGCAAAAAGGCAGAAATTTCACTTATTTTAGAGAAAAAAGCAAAAATTTTTCTTAATTTGGGGCAAAAATGCAGAAATTCCCTTATTTTGGGGCAAAATTACAGTAATTTCCTATACATTGGTGCAAAATTGCAGAAATTTCCTTTATTTTGGGGCAAAATTGCAGAAATTTCACTTATTTCAGGGTAATAAGTCAGAAATTCCCCTTATTTTGGGGCAAAAAAGACAGAAATTCCCTTTGTTGTGGGGGAAAAAGACAGAAATTCCACATATTTAGAGGCAAAAAGGCAGAAATTTCCCTTATTTTGGAGCAAAAATGAAGATATTTCCCTTTTTTATGGCAAAAAGTTATGCATTCCCCTTATTTTCGGGCAAAAAGGCAGAAATTCCCCGTATTTTGGAGCAAAATTGCAGAAATTTTCCTAATTGTGGGGCAAAAAGGCAGAAATTCCCTATATGGTGGGGCAAAAAGACAGAAATTCTCCTTATTTTGGGGCAAAACTCAGAAATTCCACTTATTTTGGGGCAAAATTCCAGAAATTTCCCTTATTTTGGAGCAAAATTGCATAAATTTCACTTATTTTGGGGCAAAATTGCAGAAATTTCACTTATTTCAGGGAAAAAAGGCACAAATTTTCCTTATTTTTGGGTAAAAATGCAGAAATTCTTAATATTTTGTGGCAAAAATGCAGAAATTCCCCTAATTTTGAGGTAAAAAGGCTGAAATTCCTATTATTTTGGGGCAAAAATGCAGAAATTTCCCTTATTTTGTGGCAAAAAGACAGAAATTCCCCTTATTTTGTGGCAAAAAGGCAGAAATTTCTTTTATTTTCTGGCAAAATTGCAGAAATTTCACTTATTTCAGGGCATAATTTAAAAATTCCTTTTATTTTGTGGCAAAAAAACAGAAATTCCGTTCATTTTGGGGTAAAAAGGCAGAAATTTCTTTTATTTTGAGGTAAAAAGGCAGAAATTCCTCTTATTTTAGGGCAAATTGAAGAAATTTTCCTTTTTGGTGGCAAAAGGTATACATTCCCCTTACTTTCGGGATAAAAAGCAGAAATTCCCCGTATTTTGAAGCAAAATTGCAGAAATTCTCATAATTTTCAGGCAAAAAGGCAGAAATTCTCCTTATTTTGGGGCAAAAAGACAGAAAATCTCCTTTTTTTGGCAGCAAAGATTCAGAAATTCCTTTACATTGAGGCAAAATTGCAAAAATTTCCTTTATATTGGTGTAAAATTGATGAAATTTCCTTTATTTCTGGGCAAAATTGCAGAAATTTCACTTATTTCAGGGTAATAAGTCAGAAATTCCCCTTATTTTGGGGCAAAAAAGACAGAAATTCCCTTTGTTTTGGGGGAAAAAGACAGAAATTCCACTTATTTAGAGGCAAAAATGCAGAAATTCCCCTTATTTATAGCAAAAATGAAGAAATTTACCTTTTTATGGCAAAAAGGTATGCATTCCCATTATTTTCAGGCAAAAAGGCAGAAATTCCCCGTATTTTGGAGCAAAATTGCAGAAATTCCCCTAATTTTGGGGCAAAAGACAGAAATTACCTTTATTTTGGGGCAAAAATCAGAAATTCCCCTTATTTTGGGGCAAAATTCCAGAAATTTCTTTTTTTTTGGGGGCAAAATTGCAGGAATTTACTTTATTTTGGAGCTAAATTGCAGAAATTTTTCTTATTTGGGGCAAAATTGCAGAAATTTCACTTATTTTCAGGTAAAAAGACTGAAATTTCCTTTATTTTGGGGCAAAAAGGAAGAAATTCCTCTTATTTTGGGGCAAAAAAGACAGAAATTCCCTTTGTTTTGGGGGAAAAAAGACAGAAATTCCCCTTATTTCTGGGCAAAATTGCAGAAATTTCCCTTATTATGGGGAAAAATTGCAGAAATTTCCCTTATTTTAGGGCAAAATTACAGAAATTTCACTTATTTCAGAGAAAAAAAGCAAAATTTTTTCTTATATTGGGGCAAAAAAGCAGAAATTCCCATTATTTTGGGCCAAAAAGGCCGAAATTCACCTTATTTTGGGGTAAAATTGCAGAAATTTCACATATTTCAGGGCAAAAAGGCAAAAATTTCTCTTATTTTGGGGCATAATTGCAGAAATTTCACTTAATTCAGGGTGATAAGTTAGAAATTTTTCTTATTTTGTGGCAAAAAGACAGAAATTCTTTTTGTTTTGGGAAAAAAGACAGAAATTCCACTTATTTAGAGGCAAAAAGGCAGAAATTCCCCTTATTTTGGAGCAAAAATGAAGAAATTTCCTTTTTCTATGGCAAAAAGGTATGCATTCCCCTTATTTTCAGGCAAAAAGGCAAAAATTCCCTGTATTTTGGAGCAAAATTGCAGAAATTCCCCTAATTGTTGGGCAAAAAGGCAGAAATTCTTCGTATTTTGGAGCAAAATTGCAGAAATTCCACTAATTGTGGGGCAATAAGGTAGAAATTCTCTATATTTTGGGGCAAAAAGACAGAAATTCTCCTTATTTTGGGGCAAAACTAAGAAATTCCACTTATTTTGGGGCAAAATTGCAGAAATTTCACTTATTTCAGGGAAAAAAGGCAGAAATTTTCCTTATTTTAGGGCAAAAATGCAGAAATTCCTAATATTTTGTGGCAAAAATGCAAAAATTCCCCTTATTTTGTGGTAAAAAGGCTGAAATTCCACTCATTTGGGGGCAAAAAGGCAGAATTTCACCTTATTTTGGGGCAAAATTGCAGAAGTTTCACTTATTTCAGAGTAATAAGTCAGAAATTCCCATTATTTGGGGGCAGAAAAGTCAGAAATTTCCTTTGTTTTGGGGGAAAAAGACAGAAATTCCACTTATTTAGAGGCAAAAAGGCAGAAATTCCCCTTATTTGGGAGCAAAAATGAAGAAATTTCACTTTTTTATGGCAAAAAGGTATGCATTCCCCTTATTTTCGGGCAAACAAGCAGAAATTCCCTGTATTTTGGAGCAAAATTGCAGAAATTCCCCTAATTTTGGGGCATAAGGCAGAAATTCCCTTTATTTTGGGGTAAAAATCAGAAATTCCCCTTTTTTGGAGCAAAATTCCAGAAATTTCCTTTATTTTGGGGCAATATTGCAGAAATTTACCTTATTTTGGGGCAAAATTGCAAAAATTTCCCTTATTTGGGGCAAAATTGCAGTAATTTCACTTATCTTCAGGTAAAAAAGCTGAAATTTCCTTTATTTTGGGGCAAAAAAGAAGAAATTCCTCTTATTTTGGGGCAAAATTGTAGAAATTTTCCTTATTATAGGGCAAAAAGGCAGAAATTCTGTAAATTTTGTGGCAAAAATGCAGATATTCTTCTTATTTTGAGGTAAAAAGGCTGAAATTCTCCTTATTTGGGGGCAAAAAAGCAGAAATTTCACTTATTTTGGGACACAATTGCAGAAATTTTACTTATTTCTGGGTAATAAGTCAGAAATTCCCCTTATTTTGGGGCAAAAAAGACAGCAATTCTCTTTGTTTTGGGGGAAAAAGACAGAAATTCCACGTATTTAGAGGCAAAAAGGCAGAAATTCTCCTTATTTTGGGGCAAAAATGAAGAAATTTCCCTTTTATATGGCAAAAAGCTATGCATTCCCCTTATTTTCGGGGAAAAAGGCCGAAATTCACCGTATTTTGGAGCAAAATTGCAGAAATTCCCCTGTTTGTGGGGCAAAAAGGCAGAAATTCTCTATATGTTGGGGCAAAAAGACAGAAATTCTCCTTATTTTGGGGCAAAACTCAGAAATTCCATTTATTTTAGGTAAAATTGCAGAAATTTCATTTATTTCAGGGAAAAATGCAGAAAGTTTCCTTATTTTGGGGCAAAAAGGCAGAAATTCCTAATATTTTGTGGCAAAAACGCAGAAATTCCCCTTATTTTGAGATAAAAAGGCTGAAATTCCTTTTATTTGGGGGAAAAATGCAGAAATTTCCCTTATTTTGGGTCAAAATTGCAGAAATTTCAATTATTTCAGGGTAATAATTTAGAAATTCTTCTAATTTTGGGGTAAAAAAGACAGAAATTCCCTTTGTTTTGGGGAAAAAAGACAGAAATTCCACTTATTTAGAGGCAAAAAGGCAGAAATTCCCCTTAATTTGAAGCAAAATTGAAGAAATTTCACTTTTTTATGGCAAAATGTAAGCATTCCCCTTATTTTCGGTCTAAAAGGCAGAAATTCCCCGTATTTGGGAGCAAAATTGCAGAAATTCCCCTAATTTTGGGGCAAAAGGCAGAAATTCCCTTTATTTTGGGGCAAAAATCAGAAATTCCCCATATTTTGGGGCAAAATTCCAGAAATTTTCTTTTTTTTTTGGGGCAAAGTTTCAGAAATTTCCCTTATTTGGGGCAAAATTGCAGAAATTTCACTTATTTTATACTAAAAAAGTTGATATTTGATTTATTTTGGGGCAAAAAGGGAGAAATTTCTTTTATTTGGGGCAAAATTGCAGTAATTTTCATTATTTTGGGGCAAAAAGGCAGAAATTTCCCTTATTTAGAGGTAATAAGGTTGAAATTTCCTTTATTTGGGGGCAAAAAGGCTGAAATTCCCCTTATTTGGGGGCAAAAGGCAGAAATTTCACTTATTTTGGGGCAAAATTGCAGAAATTTCACTTATTTCAGGGAAAAAAGTAAAAAATTTTACTTATTTTGAGGCAAAAAGCAGAAATTCCTAATATTTTGTGGAAAAACTGCAGAAATTCCCCATATTTTGAGGTAAAAAGGCTGGAATTCCCCTTATTTGGGGGCAAAAAGGCAGAAATTTCCCTTATGTTGGGGCAAAATTGGAGAAATTTCACTTATTTCAGGGAAAAAAGGCTGAAATTTTCTTTATTTTGGGGCAAAAAGACAGAAGTTTTCTTTGTTTTGGGAAAAAAAGACAGAAATTCCACTTATTTAGAGGCAAAAAGAAAGAAATTCCCATTATTTTGGAGCAAAAATGAAGAAATTTCACTTTTTTATGGCAAAAACGTATGCATTCCCCTTATTTTCAGGCAAAAAGGAAGAAATTCCCTGTATTTTGGAGCAAAATTGCAGAAATTCCCCTAATTTTGGGGCAAAAGGCAGAAATTCCCTTTATTTTGGGGTAAAAATCAGAAATTCTCCTTATTTTGGGGCAAAATTCCAGGAATTTCCTTTATTTTGGGGCAAAATTGCAGAAATTTACCTTATTTTGGGCAAAATTGCAGTAATTTCACTTATATTCAGGAAAAAAGGCTGAAATTGCCTTTTTGGGGGCAAAAAAGGAGAAATTCCCCTTATTTTGGGCAAAATTGCAGAAATTTTCCTTATGACGGGGCAAAAAGGCAGAAATTCCGTAAATTTTGTGGCAAAAATGCAGAAATTCCTTTTAGTTTGAGGTAAAAAGGCTGAAATTCCCCTTATTTGGGGGCAAAAAGGCAGAAATTTCCCTTATTTTGGGACAAAATTGCAGAAATTTTACTTATTTCAGGGTAATAAGTCAGAAATTCCCCTTATTTTGTGGCAAAAAAGACAGAAATTCCTTTTGTTTTTAAGGAAAAAGAAAGAAATTCCACATATTTAGAGGCAAAAAGGCAGAAATTCTTTTTATTTTGGAGCAAAAATGAAGAAATTTCCCTTTTATATGGCAAAAAAATATGCATTCCCCTTATTTTCAGGCAAAAAGGCAGAAATTCCCCGTATTTTGGAGCAAAATTGCAGAAATTCCCCTAATTGTGGGGCAAAAAGGCAGAAATTCCCTATATGTTGGGGCAAAAAGACAGAAATTCTCCTTATTTTGGGGCAAAACTCAGAAATTCCACTTATTTTGGGGCAAAATTGCATAAATTTCACTTATTTCTGGGAAAAAATGCAGAAATTTTCCTTATTTTGGGGCAAAAAGGCAGAAATTCCTTATATTTTGTGGCAAAAATGCAGAAATTCCCCTTATTTTGAGGTAAAAAGGCTGAAATTCTCCTTTTTTGGGGACAAAAAGGCAGAAATTTCCTTTATTTTTGGGCAAAATTGCAGAAATTTACTTTATTTTGGGGCAAAATTTCAGAAATTTCCCTTATTTGGGGCAAAATTGCAGAAATTTCACTTATTTTTAGGTAAAAAGGATGATATTTAATATATTTTGGGGCAAAAAGGGAGAAATTCCCCTTATTTGGGGCAAAATTGCAATAATTTTCCTTATTTTGGGGCAAAAAGGCAGAAATTCCGTATATTTTGTGGCAAAAAGGCAGAAATTTCCCTTATTTAGAGGTAATAAGTTTGAAATTCCCCTTATTTGTGGGCAAAAAGGTTGAAATTCCCCTTTATTTGGGGGCAAAAAGGCAGAAATTTCACTTATTTTGGGGAAAAATTGCAGAAATTTCAATTATTTCAGGGAAAAAAGGCAGAAATTTTCCTTATTTTGGGGCAAAAAGGCAGAAATTCCTAATATTTTGTTGCAAAAATGCAGAAATTCCCCTTATTTTGAGGTAAAAAGGCTGGAATTCCCCTTATTTGGGGGCAAAAAGGCAGAAATTTCCCTTATGTTGGGGCAAAATTGCAGAAATTTCACTTATTTCAGAAAAAAAAGGCCGAAATGTTCTTTATTTTGGGGCAAAAAGACAGAAATTCTCTTTGTTTTGGGAAAAAAAAGAGAGAAATTCCACTTATTTAGAGGCAAAAAAGAAGAAATTTCGTTATTTTGGAGCAAAAATGAAGATATTTCCCCTTTTTATGGCAAAAAGGTATGCATTCCCCTTATTTTCGGGCAAAAAGGCAGAAATTCCCCTTATTTTGGGGCAAAAAGATGAAATCCCTAATTTTTGGCTAAAATTGAAGAAATTTCACTTATTTCGGGAGAAAAAGGCAGAAATTCCAATTAATTTCGGGCAAAAAGGAAGAAATGACCCGTATTTAGGAGCAAAATTGCAGAAATTCCCCTAATATTGGTGCAAAAATGCAGAAATTCCCTTTATTTTGGGGGAAAAAGGCAGAAATTGTCCATATTTTGGTGCAAAAATCAGAAATTTCCCTTATTTTGAGGTAAAATGCTGAAATTCCCCATATTTTGGGCCAAAAGGCAAAAATTTCCCTTATTTTGGAGTAAATTTGCAGAAATTTCACTTATTTGATGGTAATAAGTAAGAAATTTTCCTTATTTTGGTGCAAAAAAGACAGAAATTCCCTTGGTTTAGGGGAAAAAGACAGAAATTCCACTTATTTAGATGCAAAAAGGCAAAAGTTCCCCTTATTTTGGATCAAAAATGAAGAAATTTTCCTTTTTTATGGCAAAAAGGTATGCATTCTTATTATTTTCGAACAAAAAGGCAGAAATTCCCCATATTTCGGGGCAAAAAGCAGAAATTCCCCTTATTTTGGGGCAAAATTGCAGAAATTTCCTTAATTGTGTGGCCAAAAAACAGAAATTCTCTTTATTTGGGGGCAAAATAGCAGAAATTTCCCTTATTATGGGGAAAAATTGCAGAAATTTCCCTTATTTTAGGGCAAAATTGCAGAAATTTCACTAATTGTGGGGCAAAAATGCAGAAATTCTCCATATTTTGGGGCAAAACTCAAAAATTCCACTTATTTTGGGGCAAAATTCTAGAAATTTCCCTTATTTTGGGGCAAAATTGCAGAAATTTCACTTATTTTGGGGCAAAATTGCAGAAATTTCACTTATTTCAGGGAAAAAAGGCAGATTTTCCTTATTTTGGGGCAAAAATGCAGAAATTCCTAATATTTTGTGCCAAAATTCAGAAATTCCTTATATTTTGAGGTAAAAAGGCTAAAATTCCCCTTATTTGGGGGCAAAAAGGTAGAAATTTCTTTTATATTGGGGCAAAATTGCAGAAATTTCACTTATTTCAAGGTAATAAGTCAGAAATTTTTTTTATTTTGGGGCAAAAAAGACAGAAATCCCCTTGTTTTGGGGGAAAAAGACAGAAATTCCACTTATTTAGAGGCAAAGAAGCAGAAATTTCACTTATTTTGGAGCAAAAATGAAGAAATTTCCCTTTTTTATGGCAAAAAGGTATGCATTCTTCTTATTTTTCGGGCAAAAAGGCAGAAATTCCCCATATTTTGGGGCAAAAGGAAGAAATTCCCTTTATTTTGGGGCAAAAAGGCAAAAATTTCCCTTATTTTGGGGCAAAATTGCAGAAATTTCATTTATTTCAGGGCAAAAATTTAGAAATTCCCCTATTTTGGGGCAAAAAGCAGAAATTTCTTTTATTATGGTACAAAATTGAAGAAATTCTCCTTATATTGGAACAAAAAGGCAGAAATTCCCATATTTTGGTGCAAAAGGCAGAAATTCTTCTTATTTTGAGGTAAAATGCAGAAATTCCCCTTATTTGGAGGTAAAATGCAGAAATTCCCCAAATATTGGGGGAAAATGCAGAAATTCCCTTTATTTTGTGGCTAAAATGCAGAAATTAACCGTATTTTAAAGCAAAATTGCAGAAATTCTCATAATTTTCGGGCAAAAAAGCAGAAATTCTCCTTATTTTGGGGCAAAAAGACAGAAAATCTCCTTTTTTTGAGAGCAAACAGTCAGAAATTCGCCTTATTTTGGGGCAAAATTGCAGAAATTTTCTTTACATTGGGGCAAAATTGCAGAAATTTCCCTTATTTTGAGGCAAAATTGCAGAAATTTCACTTATTTCAGAAAAATGGCAGAAATTTTCTTATTTTGGGGCAAAAAAGCAGAAACTTCTTTTATTTTGGTACAAAATTGCAGAAATTTTTTTTTATTTTGGGGGAAAAAGGCAGAAATTCCCTATATTGTGGGGCAAAAAGGAAGAAACTCCCCTTATTTTGAGGTAAAAAGGCTGAAATTCCCCTTATTTTCGGGCAAAAAGTCAGAAATTCCCCTTATTTTGATGCAAAAAGACAGAAATTTTTTTTATTTTTAGGGAAAAGGCAGAAATTGCACTTATTTTGCGTCAAAAAGGCAGAAAATCCCCATATTTTGGGGCAAAAATGAAGAAATTTCCCTTTTTTATGGCAAAAAGGAAAACATTCCCTTTATTTTCGAGCAAAAAGGCAGAAATTTCCCATATTTTGGAGCAAAATTGAAGAAAGTCCCCTAATTTTGGGGCAAAAGGCAGAAATTCTCTATATTTTGGGGCAAAAATTAGAAATTCCCCTTTTTTTGGGGCAAAATTCCAGAAATTTTCTTTATTTTGGGGCAAAATTGCAGGAATTTACCTTTTTTGAACAAAATTGCAGAAATTTCCCTTATTTGGGGCAAAATTGCAGAAATTTCTCTTATTTTCAGGTAAAAAGTCTGAAATTTCCTTTATTTTGCGCAAAAAGGGAGAAATTCCTCTTATTTTGGGGCAAAATTGCAGAAATTTTTTTTTTGGGGCAAAAAGGCAGAAATTCCGTATATTTTGTGGCAAAAGGCAGATATTTCCTTTATTTTGAGGTAATAAGGTTGAAATTCCCCTTATTTTGGGGCAAAAAGGCAGAAATTCACCTTATTTTGGGGTTAAATTGCAGAAATTTCAAATATTTCAGGGCAAAATGGCAGAAATTCCCCTTATTTTGGGGCAAAAAGATGAAATCCCTAATTTTTGGCGAAAATTGAAGAAATTTCACTTATTTCGGGACAAAAAGCCAGAAATTCTAATTAATTTCGGGCAAAAAGGCGGAAATGACCCGTATTTTGGAGCAAAATTGCAGAAATACCCCTAATATTGGTGCAAAAATGCAGAAATTTCCTTTATTATGGGGCAAAAAGGCAGAAATTTTCCATATTTTGGTGCAAAAATCAGAAATTTCCCTTATTTTGAGGTAAAATTCTCAAATTCCCCAAATTTTAGGGCAAAAGGCAAAAATTTCCATTATTTTGGGGCAAATTTGCAGAAATTTCACTTATTTTATAGTAAAAAATTGATATTTAATTGATTTTGGGGCAAAAAGGGAGAAATTCCCCTTATTTGGAGCAAAATTGCAGTAATTTTCCTTATTTTGGGGCAAAAAGGCAGAAATTCTGTATATTTTGTGGCAAAAAGGCAGAAATTTCCCTTATTTAGAGGTAATAAGGTTGAAATTCCCTTTATTTGGGGGCAAAAAGGCTGAAATTCCCCTTATTTGGGGGCAAAAAGGCAGAAATTTCACTTATTTTGGGGCAAAATTGCAGAAATTTCATTTATTTCAGGGAAAAACATCAGAAATTTTCCTTATTTTGAGGCAAAAAAGACAGAAATTCCCTTTGTTTTGAGGGAAAAACAGAAATTCAACTTATTTAGAGGCAAAAAGGCAAAAGTTCCCCTTATTTTGGAGCATAAATGAAGAAATTTCCCTTTTATATGGCAAAAAAATATGCATTCCCCTTATTTTCAGGCAAAAAGGCAGAAATGCCCCTTATTTTGGAGCAAAAATGAAGAAATTTCACTTTTTTATGGCAAAATGTAAGCATTCCCCTTATTTTCGATCAAAAAGGCAGAAATTCCCTGTATTTGGGAGCAAAATTGCAGAAATTCCCCTAATTTTGGGGCAAAAAGCAGAAATTCCCTTTATTTTGGGGCAAAAATCAGAAATTCCCCATATTTTGGGGCAAAATTCCAGAAATTTTCTTTATTTTGGGGCAAAATTTCAGAAATTTTTCTTATTTGGGGCAAAATTGCAGAAATTTCACTTATTTTATAGTAAAAAATTGATATTTAATTTATTTTGGGGCAAAAAGGGAGAAATTCCCCTTATTTGGAGCAAAATTGCAGTAATTTTCCTTATTTTGGGGCAAAAAGGCAGAAATTCTGTATATTTTGTGGCAAAAAGGCAGAAATTTCCCTTATTTAGAGGTAATAAGGTTGAAATTCCCTTTATTTGGGGGCAAAAAGGCTGAAATTCCCCTTATTTGGGGGCAAAAAGGCAGAAATTTCACTTTTTTGGGGGCAAAATTGCAGAAATTTCATTTATTTCAGGGAAAAACATCAGAAATTTTCCTTATTTTGGGGCAAAAACAGAAATACCTAATATTTTGTGGAAAAAATGCAGAAATTCCCCATATTTTGAGGTAAAAAGGCTGGAATTCCCTTTATTTGGGGGCAAAAAGGCAGAAATTTCCCTTATGTTGGGGCAAAATTGCAGAAATTTCACTTATTTCAGGGAAAAAAGGCAGAAATTTCCTTTATTTTGGGGCAAAAAGACAGAAGTTTTCTTTGTTTTGTGAAAAAAAGACAGAAATTCCACTTATTTAGAGGCAAAAAGGAAGAAATTCCCATTATTTTGGAGCAAAAATGAAGAAATTTCACTTTTTTATGGCAAAAACGTATGCATTCCCCTTATTTTCAGGCAAAAAGAAGAAATTCCCCGTATTTTGGAGCAAAATTGCAGAAATTCCCCTAATTTTGGGGCAAAAGGCAGAAATTCCTTTATTTTGGGGTAAAAATCAGAAATTCCCCTTATTTAGGGGCAAAATTCCAGGAATTTCCTTTATTTTGGGGCCAAAATTCAGAAATTTACCTTATTTTGGGTAAAATTGCAGTAATTTAACTTATATTCAGGAAAAAAGGCTGAAATTGCCTTTTTGGGTGCAAAAAAGGAGAAATTCCCCTTATTTTGGGCAAAATTGCAGAAATTTTCATTATGATGGAGCAAAAAGGCAGAAATTCCGTAAATTTTGTGACAAAAATGCAGAAATTCCCCTTATTTTGAGGTAAAAAGGCTGAAATTCCCCTTATTTTGGGGCAAAAGGCAGAAATTCCCTTTATTCTGGGGCAAAAATCAGAAATTCCCCATATTTTGGGGCAATATTCCAGAAATTTTTTTTATTTTGGGGCAAAATTTCAGAAATTTCTCTTATTTGGGGCAAAATTGCAGAAATTTCACTTATTTTATAGTAAAAAAGTTGATATTTAATTTATTTTGGGGCAAAAAGGGAGAAATTCCCCTTATTTGGGGCAAAATTGCAGTAATTTTTCTTATTTTGGGGCAAAAAGGCAGAAATTCTGTATATTTTGTGGCAAAAAGACAGAAATTTCCTTTATTTAGAGGTAATAAGGTTGAAATTCCCTTTATTTGGGGGCAAAAAGGCTGAAATTCCCCTTATTTGGGGGCAAAAAGGCAGAAATTTCACTTATTTTGGGGCAAAATTGCAGAAATTTCATTTATTTCAGGGAAAAAAGTCAGAAATTTTCCTTATTTTGGGGTAAAAAGCAGAAATTTTTAATATTTTGTGGAAAAAATGCAGAAATTCCCCATATTTTGAGGTAAAAAGGCTGGAATTCCCCTTATTTGGGGGCAAAAAGGCAGAAATTTCCCTTATGTTGGGGCAAAATTGCAGAAATTTCACTTATTTCAGAGAAAAAAGGCAGAAATTTTCTTTATTTTGGGGCAAAAAGACAGAAGTTTTCTTTGTTTAGGGAAAAAAAAGACAGAAATTCCACTTATTTAGAGGCAAAAAGGAAGAAATTCCCATTATTTTGGAGCAAAAATGAAGAAATTTCACTTTTTTATGGCAAAAACGTATGCATTTTCCTTATTTTCATGCAAAAAGAAGAAATTCCCCGTATTTTGGAGCAAAATTGCAGAAATTCCCCTAATTTTGGGAGAAAAAGCAGAAATTCCCTTTATTTTGGGGTAAAAATCAGAAATTCCCCTTATTTTGGGGCAAAATTCCAGGAATTTCCTTTATTTTGGGGCAAAATTGCAGAAATTTACCTTATTTTGGGCAAAATTGCAGATTTCACTTATATTCAGGAAAAAAGGCTGAAATTGCCTTTTTGGGGGCAAAAATAGAGAAATTCCCCTTATTTTGGGCAAAATTGCAGAAATTTTCCTTATTTTGGGGCAAAAATGCAGAAATTCCGTATATTTTGTTGCAAAAAGGGAGAAATTTCTTTTATTTAGAGGTAATAAGGTTGAAATTCCCCTTATTTGGGGGCAAAATGGCTGAAATTCCCCTTTATTTGGGGGTAAAAAGGCAGAAATTTCACTTATTTTGGGGAAAAATTGCAGAAATTTCAATTATTTCAGGGAAAAAAGGCAGAAATTTTCCTTATTTTGGGGCAAAAAGGCAGAAATTCCTAATATTTTGTTGCAAAAATGCAGTAATTCCCCATATTTTGAGGTAAAAAGGCTGGAATTCCCCTTATTTGGGGGCAAAAAGGCAGAATTTTCCCTTATGTTGGGGCAAAATTGCAGAAATTTCACTTATTTCAGAAAAAAAAGGCCGAAATGTTCTTTATTTTGGGGCAAAAAGACAGAAATTCTCTTTGTTTTGGGAAAAAAAGAGAGAAATTCCACTTATTTAGAGGCAAAAAAGAAGAAATTTCGTTATTTTTGAGCAAAAATTAAGAAATTTCCCTTTTTTATGGCAAAAAGGTATGCATTCCTCTTATTTTCGGGCAAAAAGACAGAAATTCCCCTTATTTTGGGGCAAAAAGATGAAATCCCTAATTTTTGGCGAAAAATGAAGAAATTTCACTTATTTCGGGAGAAAAAGGCAGAAATTCCAATTAATTTCGGGCAAAAAGGAAGAAATTACTCGTATTTAGGAGCAAAATTGCAGAAATTTTCCTAATATTGGTGCAAAAATGCAGAAATTCCCTTTATTTTGGGGGAAAAAGGCAGAAATTGTCCATATTTTGGTGCAAAAATCAGAAATTTCCTTATTTTGAGGTAAAATGCTGAAATTCCCCATATTTTGGGCCAAAAGGCAAAAATTTCCCTTATTTTGGGGCAAATTTGCAGAAATTTCACTTATTTGATGGTAATAAGTAAGAAATTTTCCTCTTTTTGGGGCAAAAAAGACAGAAATTCCCTTTGTTTTAGGGGAAAAAGACAGAAATTCCAATTATTTAGAGGCAAAAAGGCAAAACTTCCCCTTATTTTGGAGCAAAAATGAAGAAATTTTCGTTTTTTATGGCTAAAAAGGTATGCT
This sequence comes from Micromys minutus, assembly GCF_963924665.1. Taxonomy (NCBI): domain Eukaryota; kingdom Metazoa; phylum Chordata; class Mammalia; order Rodentia; family Muridae; genus Micromys; species Micromys minutus. The sequence continues at coordinate 2,021,967 of NW_027667830.1, read as the reverse complement.
TTCTTCTTATTTTCGAACAAAAAGGCAGAAATTCCCATTATTTTGGGGCAAAAAGCAGAAATTTCCCTTATTTTGGGGCAAAATTGCAGAAATTTCCCTAATTGTGTGGAAAAAAACCAGAAATTCCCTTTATTTGAAGGCAAAATAGAAGAAATTTCCCTTATTATTGAGAAAAATTGCAGAAATTTCTTTTTTTTAGGGCAAAATTGAAGAAATTTCACTCATTGTGGGGCAAAAAGGAAGAAATTCTCAATATTTTGGGGCAAAACTCAGAAATTCCACTTATTTTGGGGCAAAATTCTAGAAATTTCCCTTATTTTGGGGCAAAATTGCAGAAATTTCACTTATTTTGGGGCAAAATTGCAGAAATTTCACTTATTTCAAGGTAATAAGTCAGAAATTTTTCTTATTTTGGGGCAAAAGAGACAGAAATTCCCTTTGTTTTGGGGGAAAAAGACAGAAATTCCACTTATTTAGAGGCAAAGAAGCAGAAATTTCGCTTATTTTGGAGCAAAAATGAAGAAATTTCCCTTTTTTATGGCAAAAAGGTATGCATTCTTCTTATTTTCGGGGAAAAAGGCAGAAATTCCCCATATTTTGGGGCAAAAGGAAGAAATTCCCTTTATTTTTGGGCAAAAAGGCAAAAATTTCCCTTATATTGGGGCAAAATTGCAGAAATTTCATTTATTTCAGGGCAAAAATTCAGAAATTCCCCTATTTTGGGGCAAAAAGCAGAAATTTCTTTTATTATGGTACAAAATTGAAGAAATTTTCCTTATTTTGGAACAAAAAGGCAGAAATTCCCATATTTTGGTGCAAAAGGCAGAAATTCTTCTTATTTTGAGGTAAAATGCAGAAATTCCCCTTATTTGGAGGTAAAATGCAGAAATTCCCCAAATATTGGGGGAAAATGCAGAAATTCCCTTCATTTTGGGGCTAAAAGGCAGAAATTAACCGTATTTTAAAGCAAAATTGCAGAAATTCTCATAATTTTCGGGCAAAAAATCAGAAATTCTCCTTAATTTGGGCAAAAAGACAGAAAATCTCCTTTTTTCGATAGCAAACAGTCTGAAATTCCCCTTATTTTGGGGCAAAATTGCAGAAATTTCCTTTACATTGGGGCAAAATTGCAGATATTTCCCTTATTTTGAGGCAAAATTGCAGAAATTTCACTTATTTCAGAAAAAAGGCAGAAATTTTCTTATTTTGGGGCAAAAAGGCAGAAATTTCTTTTATTTTGGTACAAAATTGCCGAAATTTTTCTTATTTTGGGGCAAAAAGGCAGAAATTCCCCCATATTTTGGGGCAAAATGAAGAAATTCCCCTTATTTTGAGGTAAAAAGTCTGAAATTCCCCTTATTTTTGGGCAAAAAGTCAGAAATTCCCCTTATTTTGGTGCAAAAAGACAGAAATTTTGTTTATTTTTAGGGAAAAGGCAGAAATTGCACTTATTTTGAGTCAAAAAGGTGGAAAATCCCCATATTTTGGGGCAAAAATGAAAAAATTTCCCTTTTTTATGGCAAAAAGGAAAACATTCCCTTTATTTTCGGGCAAAAAGGCAGAAATTCCCCATATTTTGGAGCAAAATTGCAGAAATTCCCCTAATTTTGGGGCAAAAGGCAGAAATTCCCTATATTTTGGGGCAAAAGTCAGAAATTCCCCTTATTTTGTGGCAAAATTCCAGAAATTTTCTTTATTTTGGGGCAAAATTGCAGGAATTTACCTTTTTTTGGAACAAAATTGCAGAAATTTCTCTTATTTGGGGAAAAATTGCAGAAATTTCTCTTATTTTCAGGTAAAAAGTCTGAAATTTCCTTTATTTTGCGCAAAAAGGGAGAAATTCCTCTTATTTTGGGGCATAATTGCAGAAATTTTCCTTATTTTGGGGCAAAAGGGCAGAAATTCCATATATTTTGTGGCAAAAAGGCAGAAATTTCCTTTATTTTGAGGTAATAAGGTTGAAATTCCCCAAATTTTGGGGCAAAAAGGCAGAAATTCACCTTATTTTGGGGTTCAATTGCAGAAATTTCAAATATTTCAGGGCAAAATGGCAGAAATTCCCTTTATTTTGGGGCAAAAAGATGAAATCCCTAATTTTTGGCGAAAATTGAAGAAATTTCACATATTTCTGGACAAAAAGCCAGAAATTACAATTAATTTCGGGCAAAAAGGCAGAAATGACCCGTATTTTGGAGAAAAATTGCAGAAATTCCCCTAATATTGGTGCAAAAATGCAGAAATTCCCTTTATTATGGGGCAAAAAGGCAGAAATTCTCCATATTTTGGTGCAAAAATCAGAAATTTCCCTTATTTTGAGGTAAAATTCTCAAATTCCCCAAATTTTAGGGCAAAAGGCAAAAATTTCCATTATTTTGGGGCAAATTTGCAGAAATTTCACTTATTTCAGCGTAATAAGTCAGAAATTTTCCTTATTTTGAGGCAAAAAAGACAGAAATTCCCTTTGTTTTGAGGGAAAAACAGAAATTCCACTTATTTAGAGGCAAAACGGCAAAAGTTTCCCTTATTTTGGAGCAAAAATGAAGAAATTTCCCTTTTATATGGCAAAAAAATATGCATTCCCCTTATTTTCAGGCAAAAAGGAAGAAATTCCCCTTATTTTGGAGCAAAAATGAAGAAATTTCACTTTTTTATGGCAAAATGTAAGCATTCCCCTTATTTTCGATTAAAAAGGCAGAAATTCCCTGTATTTGGGAGCAAAATTGCAGAAATTCCCCTAATTTTGGGACAAAAAGCAGAAATTCCCTTTATTTTGGTGTAAAAATCAGAAATTCCCCATATTTTGGGGCAAAATTCCAGAAATTTTCTTTATTTTAGGGCAAAATTTCAGAAATTTCCCTTATTTGGGGCAAAATTGCAGAAATTTCACTTATTTTATAGTAAAAAAGTTGATATTTAATTTATTTTGGGGCAAAAAGGGAGAAATTTCCCTTATTTGGGGCAAAATTGCAGTAATTTTTCTTATTTTGGGGCAAAAAGGCAGAAATTCTGTATATTTTGTGGCAAAAAGGCAGAAATTTCCCTTATTTAGAGGTAATAAGGTTGAAATTCCCTTTATTTGGGGGCAAAAAGGCTGAAATTCCCTTATTTGGGGTCAAAAAGGCAGAAATTTCACTTATTTTGGGGCAAAATTGCAGAAATTTCATTTATTTCAGGGAAAAAATCAGAAATTTTCCTTATTTTAGGGCAAAAAGCAGAAATTCCTAATATTTTGTGGAAAAAATGCAGAAATTCCCTATATTTTGAGGTAAAAAGGCTGGAATTCCCTTTATTTGGGGGCAAAAAGGCAGAAATTTCCCTTATGTTGGGGCAAAATTGCAGAAATTTCACTTATCTCAGGGAAAAAAGGCAGAAATTTCCTTTATTTTGGGGCAAAAAGACAGAAGTTTTCTTTGTTTTGTGAAAAAAAGACAGAAATTCCACTTATTTAGAGGCAAAAAGGAAGAAATTCCCATTATTTTGGAGCAAAAATGAAGAAATTTCTCTTTTTTATGGCAAAAACGTATGCATTCACCTTATTTTCAGGCAAAAAGAAGAAATTCTCCGTATTTTGGAGCAAAATTGCAGAAATTCCCCTAATTTTGGGGCAAAAGGCAGAAATTCCCTTTATTTTGGGGTAAAAATCAGAAATTCCCCTTATTTTGGGGTAAAATTCCAGGAATTTCCTTTATTTTGGGGCAAAATTGCAGAAATTTACCTTATTTTGGGCAAAATTGGAGTAATTTCACTTATATTCAGGAAAAAAGGCTGAAATTGCCTTTTTGGGGGCAAAAATAGAGAAATTCCCCTTATTTTGGGCAAAATTGCAGAAATTTTCCTTATGATGGAGCAAAAAGGCAGAAATTCCGTAAATTTTGTGACAAAAATGCAGAAATTCCCCTTATTTTGAGGTAAAAAGGCTGAAATTCCCCTTATTTGGGGGCAAAAAGGCAGAAATTTCCCTTATTTTGGGACAAAATTGCAGAAATTTTACTTATTTCAGGGTAATAAGTCAGAAATTCCCTTTATTTTGGGGCAAAAAAGACAGAAATTCCTTTTGTTTTAAAGGAAAAAGACAGAAATTCCACTTATTTAGAGGCAAAAAGGCAGAAATTCTCCTTATTTTGGAGCAAAAATGAAGAAATTTCCCTTTTATATGGCAAAAATATGCATTCCCTTATTTTCAGGCAAAAAGTCAGAAATTCCCCTTATTTTGGTGCAAAAAGACAGAAATTTTGTTTATTTTTAGGGAAAAGGGAGAAATTGAACTTATTTTGAGTCAAAAAGGCAGAAAATCCCCATATTTTGGGGCAAAAATGAAGAAATTTCCCTTTTTTATGGCAAAAAGGAAAACATTCCCTTTATTTTCGGGCAAAAAGGCAGAAATTCCCCATATTTTGGAGCAAAATTGCAGAAATTCCCCTAATTTTGGGGAAAAAGGCAGAAATTCCCTATATTTTGGGGCAAAAATCAGAAATTCCCCTTATTTTGGGGCAAAATTCCAGAAATTTTCTTTATTTTGGGGCAAATTTGCAGAAATTTCACTTATTTCAGCGTAATAAGTCAGAAATTTTCCTTATTTTGAGGCAAAAAAGACAGAAATTCCCTTTGTTTTGAGGGAAAAAAAGAAATTCCCCTTATTTTCAGGCAAAAAGGCAGAAATTCCCATTATTTTGGAGCAAAAATGAAGAAATTTCACTTTTTTATGGCAAAATGTAAGCATTCCCCTTATTTTTGGTCAAAAAGGCAGAAATTCCCCATATTTGGGAGCAAAATTCCAGAAATTCCCCTAATTTTGGGGCAAAAGGCAGAAATTTCCTTTATTTTGGGGCAAAAATCAGAAATTCCCCATATTTTGGGGCAAAATTCCAGAAATTTTCTTTATTTTGGGGCAAAATTTCAGAAATTTCCCTTTTTTGGGGCAAAATTGCAGAAATTTCACTTATTTTATAGTAAAAAAGTGGATATTTAATTTATTTTGGGGCACAAAGGGAGAAATTCCCCTTATTTGGGGTAAAATTGCAGTAATTTTCCTTATTTTGGAGCAAAAAGGCAGAAATTCTGTATATTTTGTGGCAAAAAGACAGAAATTTCCATTATTTAGAGGTAATAAGGTTGAAATTCCCTTTATTTGGGGGCAAAAAGGCTGAAATTCCCCTTATTTGGGGGCAAAAAGGCAGAAATTTCACTTATTTTGGGGCAAAATCGCAGAAATTTCATTTATTTCAGGAAAAAAAGTCAGAAATTTTCCTTATTTTGGGGCAAAAAGCAGAAATTCCTAATATATTGTGGAAAAAATGCAGAAATTCCCCATATTTTGAGGTAAAAAGGCTGGAATTCCCCTTATTTGGGGGCAAAAATGCAGAAATTTCCCTTATGTTGGGGCAAAATTGCAGAAATTTCACTTATTTCAGAGAAAAAAGGCAGAAATTTTCTTTATTTTGGGGCAAAAAGACAGAAGTTTTTTTTTTTTTTAGGGAAAAAAAGAGAGAAATTCCACTTATTTAGAGGCAAAAAGGTAGAAATTCCCATTATTTTGGAGCAAAAATGAAGAAATTTCACTTTTTATGGCAAAAACGTATGCATTTTCTTTATTTTCAGGCAAAAAGAAGAAATTCCCCGTATTTTGGAGCAAAATTGCAGAAATTCCCCTTATTTTGGGACAAAAGGCAGAAATTCCCTTTATTTTGGAGTAAAAATCAGAAATTCCCCTTATTTTGGGGCAAAATTCCAGGAATTTCCTTTATTTTGGGGCAAAATTGCAGAAATTTACCTTATTTTGGGCAAAATTGGAGTAATTTCACTTATATTCAGGAGAAAAGGCTGAAATTGCCTTTTTGGGGGCAAAAATAGAGAAATTCCCCTTATTTTGGGCAAAATTGCAGAAATTTTCCTTATGATGGGGCAAAAAGGCAGAAATTCCTTAAATTTTGTGGCAAAAATGCAGAAATTCCCCTTATTTTGAGGTAAAAAAGCTGAAATTCCCCTTATTTGGGGGCAAAAAGGCAGAAAATTCCCTTATTTTGGGACAAAATTGCAGAAATTTTACTTATTTCAGGGTAATAAGTCAGAAATTCCCCTTATTTTGGGGCAAAAAAGACAGAAATTCCTTTTGTTTTTAAGGAAAAAGACAGAAATTCCACTTATTTAGAGGCAAAAAGGCAGAAATTCTCCTTATTTTGGAGCAAAAATGAAGAAATTTCCATTTTATATGGCAAAAAAATATGCATTCCCCTTATTTTTGGTCAAAAAGGCAGAAATTCCTCGTATTTTGGAGCAAAATTGCAGAAATTCCCCTAATTGTGGGGCAAAAATGCAGAAATTCCCTATATGTTGGGGCAAAAAAACAGAAATTCTCCTTATTTTGGGGCAAAACTCAGAAATTTCACTTATTTTGGGGCAAAATTGCATAAATTTCACTTATTTCGGGGAAAAATGCAGAAATTTTCCTTATTTTGGGGCAAAAAGGCAGAAATTCCTTATATTTTGTGGCAAAAATGCAGAAATTCCCCTTATTTTGAGGTAAAAAGCTGAAATTCTCCTTATTTGGGCGCAAAAAGGCAGAAATTTCACTTATTTTGGGGAAAAATTGCAGAAATTTACCTTATTTTGGAACAAAATTTCAGAAATTTCCCTTATTTGGGGCAATATTGCAGAAATTTCACTTATTTTAAGGTAAAAAGGATGATATTTAATATATTTTGGGGCAAAAAGGGAGAAATTTCTCTTATTTGGGGCAAAATTGCAGTAATTTTTCTTATTTTGGGGCAAAAATGCAGAAATTCCGTATATTTTGTTGCAAAAAGGGAGAAATTTCTTTTATTTAGAGGTAATAAGGTTGAAATTCCCCTTATTTGGGGGCAAAAAGGCTGAAATTCCCCTTTATTTGGGGGCAAAAAGGCAGAAATTTCACTTATTTTGGGGAAAAATTGCAGAAATTTCAATTATTTCAGGGAAAAAAGGCAGAAATTTTCCTTATTTTGGGGCAAAAAGGCAGAAATTCCTAATATTTTGTTGCAAAAATGCAGAAATTCCCCATATTTTGAGGTAAAAAGGCTGGAATTCCCCTTATTTAGGGGCAAAAAGGCAGAAATTTCCTTTATGTTGGGGCAAAATTGCAGAAATTTCACTTATTTCAGAAAAAAAATGCCGAAATATTCTTTATTTTGGGGCAAAAAGAGAGAAATTCTCTTTGTTTTGGGAAAAAAAGAGAGAAATTCCACTTATTTAGAGGCAAAAAAGAAGAAATTTCGTTATTTTGGAGCAAAAATGAAGAAATTTCCTTTTTTTATGGCAAAAAGGTATGCATTCCCCTTATTTTCGGGCAAAAAGGCAGAAATTCCTCTTATTTTGGGGCAAAAAGATGAAATCCCTAATTTTTGGATAAATTGAAGAAATTTCACTTATTTCGTGAGAAAAAGGCAGAAATTCCAATTACTTTCGGGCAAAAAGTAAGAAATGACCCGTATGTAGGAGCAAAATTGTAGAAATTCCCCTAATATTGGTGCAAAAATGCAGAAATTCCCTTTATTTTGGGGGAAAAAGGCAGAAATTGTCCATATTTTGGTGCAAAAATCAGAAATTTCCTTTATTTTGAGGTAAAATGCTGAAATTCCCCATATTTTGGGCCAAAAGGCAAAAATTTCCCTTATTTTGGGGCAAATTTGCAGAAATTTTACTTATTTGATGGTAATAAGTAAGAAATTTTCCTTATTTTGGGGCAAAAAAGACAGAAATTCCCTTTGTTTTAGGGGAAAAAGACAGAAATTCCAATTATTTAGAGGCAAAAAGGCAAAAGTTCCCCTTATTTTGGAGAAAAAATAAAGAAATTTTCCTTTTTTATGGCAAAAAGGTATGCATTCTTCTTATTTTCGAACAAAAAGGCAGAAATTCCCATTATTTTGGGGCAAAAAGCAGAAATTTCCCTTATTTTGGGGCAAAATTGCAGAAATTTCCCTAATTGTGTGGAAAAAAAAACAGAAATTCCCTTTATTTGAAGGCAAAATAGCAGAAATTTCCCTTTTTATGGAGAAAATTGTAGAAATTTCCCTTTTTTTAGGGCAAAATTGCAGAAATTTCACTAATTGTGGGGCAAAAAGGCAGAAATTCTCAATATTTTGGGGCAAAACTCAGAAATTCCACTTATTTTGGGGCAAAATTCTAGAAATTTCCCTTATTTTGGGGCAAAATTGCAGAAATTTCACTTATTTTAGGGCAAAATTGCAAAAATTTCACTTATTTCATGGAAAAAAGGCAGATTTTCCTTATTTTGGGGCAAAAACTCAGAAATTCCTAATATTTTGTGCCAAAATTCAGAAATTCCTTATATTTTGAGGTAAAAAGGCTGAAATTCCCCTTATTTGGGGGCAAAAAGGTAGAAATTTCCCTTATATTGGGGCAAAATTGCAGAAATTTCACTTATTTCAAGGTAATAAGTCAGAAATTTTTCTTATTTTGGGGCAAAAAAGACAGAAATTCCCTTAGTTTTGGGGGAAAAAGACAGAAATTCCACTTATTTAGAGGCAAAGAAGCAGAAATTTCGCTTATTTTGGAGCAAAAATGAAGAAATTTCCCTTTTTTATGGCAAAAAGGTATGCATTCTTCTTATTTTCGGGCAAAAAGGCAGAAATTCCCCATATTTTGGGGCAAAAGGAAGAAATTTCCTTTATTTTTGGGCAAAAAGGCAAAAATTTCCCTTATTTTGGGGCAAAATTGCAGAAATTTCATTTATTTCAGGGCAAAAATTCAGAAATTCCCCTTATTTTGGGGCAAAAAGCAGAAATTTCTTTTATTATGGTACAATATTAAAGAAATTTTCCTTATTTTGGAACAAAAAGGCAGAAATTCCCATATTTTGGTGCAAAAGGCAGAAATTCTTCTTATTTTGAGGTAAAATGCAGAAATTCCCCTTATTTGGAGGTAAAATGCAGAAATTCCCCAAATATTGGGGGAAAATGCAGAAATTCCCTTTATTTTGGGGCTAAAAGGCAGAAATTAACCGTATTTTAAAGCAAAATTGCAGAAATTCTCATAATTTTCGGGCAAAAAAGCAGAAATTCTCCTTAATTTGGGCAAAAAGACAGAAAATCTCCTTTTTTCGATAGCAAACAGTCTGAAATTCCCCTTATTTTGGGGCAAAATTGCAGAAATTTCCTTTACATGGGGCAAAATTGCAGATATTTCCCTTATTTTGAGGCAAAATTGCAGAAATTTCACTTATTTCAGAAAAAAGGCAGAAATTTTCTTATTTTGGGGCAAAAAGGCAGAAATTTCTTTTATTTTGGTACAAAATTGCCGAAATTTTTCTTATTTTGGGGCAAAAAGGCAGAAATTCCCCCATATTTTGGGGCAAAATGAAGAAATTCCCCTTATTTTGAGGTAAAAAGTCTGAAATTCCCCTTATTTTTGGGCAAAAAGTCAGAAATTCCCCTTATTTTGGTGCAAAAAGACAGAAATTTTGTTTATTTTTAGGGAAAAGGCAGAAATTGCACTTATTTTGAGTCAAAAAGGTGGAAAATCCCCATATTTTGGGGCAAAAATGAAAAAATTTCCCTTTTTTATGGCAAAAAGGAAAACATTCCCTTTATTTTCGGGCAAAAAGGCAGAAATTCCCCATATTTTGGAGCAAAATTGCAGAAATTCCCCTAATTTTGGGGCAAAAGGCAGAAATTCCCTATATTTTGGGGCAAAAGTCAGAAATTCCCCTTATTTTGTGGCAAAATTCCAGAAATTTTCTTTATTTTGGGGCAAAATTGCAGGAATTTACCTTTTTTTGGAACAAAATTGCAGAAATTTCTCTTATTTGGGGAAAAATTGCAGAAATTTCTCTTATTTTCAGGTAAAAAGTCTGAAATTTCCTTTATTTTGCGCAAAAAGGGAGAAATTCCTCTTATTTTGGGGCATAATTGCAGAAATTTTCCTTATTTTGGGGCAAAAAGGCAGAAATTCCCCATATTTTGGGGCAAAAAGGAAGAAATTTCCTTTATTTTGAGGTAATAAGGTTGAAATTCCCCAAATTTTGGGGCAAAAAGGCAGAAATTCACCTTATTTTGGGGTTCAATTGCAGAAATTTCAAATATTTCAGGGCAAAATGGCAGAAATTCCCTTTATTTTGGGGCAAAAAGATGAAATCCCTAATTTTTGGCGAAAATTGAAGAAATTTCACATATTTCTGGACAAAAAGCCAGAAATTACAATTAATTTCGGGCAAAAAGGTAGAAATGACCCGTATTTTGGAGAAAAATTGCAGAAATTCCCCTAATATTGGTGCAAAAATGCAGAAATTCCCTTTATTATGGGGCAAAAAGGCAGAAATTCTCCATATTTTGGTGCAAAAATCAGAAATTTCCCTTATTTTGAGGTAAAATTCTCAAATTCCCCAAATTTTAGGGCAAAAGGCAAAAATTTCCATTATTTTGGGGCAAATTTGCAGAAATTTCACTTATTTCAGCGTAATAAGTCAGAAATTTTCCTTATTTTGAGGCAAAAAAGACAGAAATTCCCTTTGTTTTGAGGGAAAAACAGAAATTCCACTTATTTAGAGGCAAAACGGCAAAAGTTTCCCTTATTTTGGAGCAAAAATGAAGAAATTTCCCTTTTATATGGCAAAAAAATATGCATTCCCCTTATTTTCAGGCAAAAAGGAAGAAATTCCCCTTATTTTGGAGCAAAAATGAAGAAATTTCACTTTTTTATGGCAAAATGTAAGCATTCCCCTTATTTTCGATTAAAAAGGCAGAAATTCCCTGTATTTGGGAGCAAAATTGCAGAAATTCCCCTAATTTTGGGACAAAAAGCAGAAATTCCCTTTATTTTGGTGTAAAAATCAGAAATTCCCCATATTTTGGGGCAAAATTCCAGAAATTTTCTTTATTTTAGGGCAAAATTTCAGAAATTTCCCTTATTTGGGGCAAAATTGCAGAAATTTCACTTATTTTATAGTAAAAAAGTTGATATTTAATTTATTTTGGGGCAAAAAGGGAGAAATTTCCCTTATTTGGGGCAAAATTGCAGTAATTTTTCTTATTTTGGGGCAAAAAGGCAGAAATTCTGTATATTTTGTGGCAAAAAGGCAGAAATTTCCCTTATTTAGAGGTAATAAGGTTGAAATTCCCTTTATTTGGGGGCAAAAAGGCTGAAATTCCCTTATTTGGGGTCAAAAAGGCAGAAATTTCACTTATTTTGGGGCAAAATTGCAGAAATTTCATTTATTTCAGGGAAAAAAGTCAGAAATTTTCCTTATTTTAGGGCAAAAAGCAGAAATTCCTAATATTTTGTGGAAAAAATGCAGAAATTCCCTATATTTTGAGGTAAAAAGGCTGGAATTCCCTTTATTTGGGGGCAAAAAGGCAGAAATTTCCCTTATGTTGGGGCAAAATTGCAGAAATTTCACTTATCTCAGGGAAAAAAGGCAGAAATTTCCTTTATTTTGGGGCAAAAAGACAGAAGTTTTCTTTGTTTTGTGAAAAAAAGACAGAAATTCCACTTATTTAGAGGCAAAAAGGAAGAAATTCCCATTATTTTGGAGCAAAAATGAAGAAATTTCACTTTTTTATGGCAAAAACGTATGCATTCACCTTATTTTCAGGCAAAAAGAAGAAATTCTCCGTATTTTGGAGCAAAATTGCAGAAATTCCCCTAATTTTGGGGCAAAAGGCAGAAATTCCCTTTATTTTGGGGTAAAAATCAGAAATTCCCCTTATTTTGGGGTAAAATTCCAGGAATTTCCTTTATTTTGGGGCAAAATTGCAGAAATTTACCTTATTTTGGGCAAAATTGGAGTAATTTCACTTATATTCAGGAAAAAAGGCTGAAATTGCCTTTTTGGGGGCAAAAATAGAGAAATTCCCCTTATTTTGGGCAAAATTGCAGAAATTTTCCTTATGATGGAGCAAAAAGGCAGAAATTCCGTAAATTTTGTGACAAAAATGCAGAAATTCCCCTTATTTTGAGGTAAAAAGGCTGAAATTCCCCTTATTTGGGGGCAAAAAGGCAGAAATTTCCCTTATTTTGGGACAAAATTGCAGAAATTTTACTTATTTCAGGGTAATAAGTCAGAAATTCCCTTTATTTTGGGGCAAAAAAGACAGAAATTCCTTTTGTTTTAAAGGAAAAAGACAGAAATTCCACTTATTTAGAGGCAAAAAGGCAGAAATTCTCCTTATTTTGGAGCAAAAATGAAGAAATTTCCCTTTTATATGGCAAAAATATGCATTCCCTTATTTTCAGGCAAAAAGTCAGAAATTCCCCTTATTTTGGTGCAAAAAGACAGAAATTTTGTTTATTTTTAGGGAAAAGGGAGAAATTGAACTTATTTTGAGTCAAAAAGGCAGAAAATCCCCATATTTTGGGGCAAAAATGAAGAAATTTCCCTTTTTTATGGCAAAAAGGAAAACATTCCCTTTATTTTCGGGCAAAAAGGCAGAAATTCCCCATATTTTGGAGCAAAATTGCAGAAATTCCCCTAATTTTGGGGAAAAAGGCAGAAATTCCCTATATTTTGGGGCAAAAATCAGAAATTCCCCTTATTTTGGGGCAAAATTCCAGAAATTTTCTTTATTTTGGGGCAAATTTGCAGAAATTTCACTTATTTCAGCGTAATAAGTCAGAAATTTTCCTTATTTTGAGGCAAAAAAGACAGAAATTCCCTTTGTTTTGAGGGAAAAAAAGAAATTCCCCTTATTTTCAGGCAAAAAGGCAGAAATTCCCATTATTTTGGAGCAAAAATGAAGAAATTTCACTTTTTTATGGCAAAATGTAAGCATTCCCCTTATTTTTGGTCAAAAAGGCAGAAATTCCCCATATTTGGGAGCAAAATTCCAGAAATTCCCCTAATTTTGGGGCAAAAGGCAGAAATTTCCTTTATTTTGGGGCAAAAATCAGAAATTCCCCATATTTTGGGGCAAAATTCCAGAAATTTTCTTTATTTTGGGGCAAAATTTCAGAAATTTCCCTTTTTTGGGGCAAAATTGCAGAAATTTCACTTATTTTATAGTAAAAAAGTGGATATTTAATTTATTTTGGGGCACAAAGGGAGAAATTCCCCTTATTTGGGGCAAAATTGCAGTAATTTTCCTTATTTTGGAGCAAAAAGGCAGAAATTCTGTATATTTTGTGGCAAAAAGACAGAAATTTCCATTATTTAGAGGTAATAAGGTTGAAATTCCCTTTATTTGGGGGCAAAAAGGCTGAAATTCCCCTTATTTGGGGGCAAAAAGGCAGAAATTTCACTTATTTTGGGGCAAAATCGCAGAAATTTCATTTATTTCAGGAAAAAAAGTCAGAAATTTTCCTTATTTTGGGGCAAAAAGCAGAAATTCCTAATATATTGTGGAAAAAATGCAGAAATTCCCCATATTTTGAGGTAAAAAGGCTGGAATTCCCCTTATTTGGGGGCAAAAATGCAGAAATTTCCCTTATGTTGGGGCAAAATTGCAGAAATTTCACTTATTTCAGAGAAAAAAGGCAGAAATTTTCTTTATTTTGGGGCAAAAAGACAGAAGTTTTTTTTTTTTTAGGGAAAAAAAGAGAGAAATTCCACTTATTTAGAGGCAAAAAGGTAGAAATTCCCATTATTTTGGAGCAAAAATGAAGAAATTTCACTTTTTATGGCAAAAACGTATGCATTTTCTTTATTTTCAGGCAAAAAGAAGAAATTCCCCGTATTTTGGAGCAAAATTGCAGAAATTCCCCTTATTTTGGGACAAAAGGCAGAAATTCCCTTTATTTTGGAGTAAAAATCAGAAATTCCCCTTATTTTGGGGCAAAATTCCAGGAAATTCCTTTATTTTGGGGCAAAATTGCAGAAATTTACCTTATTTTGGGCAAAATTGGAGTAATTTCACTTATATTCAGGAGAAAAGGCTGAAATTGCCTTTTTGGGGGCAAAAATAGAGAAATTCCCCTTATTTTGGGCAAAATTGCAGAAATTTTCCTTATGATGGGGCAAAAAGGCAGAAATTCCTTAAATTTTGTGGCAAAAATGCAGAAATTCCCCTTATTTTGAGGTAAAAAAGCTGAAATTCCCCTTATTTGGGGGCAAAAAGGCAGAAAATTCCCTTATTTTGGGACAAAATTGCAGAAATTTTATTATTTCAGGGTAATAAGTCAGAAATTCCCCTTATTTTGGGGCAAAAAAGACAGAAATTCCTTTTGTTTTTAAGGAAAAAGACAGAAATTCCACTTATTTAGAGGCAAAAAGGCAGAAATTCTCCTTATTTTGGAGCAAAAATGAAGAAATTTCCATTTTATATGGCAAAAAAATATGCATTCCCCTTATTTTTGGTCAAAAAGGCAGAAATTCCTCGTATTTTGGAGCAAAATTGCAGAAATTCCCCTAATTGTGGGGCAAAAATGCAGAAATTCCCTATATGTTGGGGCAAAAAAACAGAAATTCTCCTTATTTTGGGGCAAAACTCAGAAATTTCACTTATTTTGGGGCAAAATTGCATAAATTTCACTTATTTCAGGGAAAAATGCAGAAATTTTCCTTATTTTGGGGCAAAAAGGCAGAAATTCCTTATATTTTGTGGCAAAAATGCAGAAATTCCCCTTATTTTGAGGTAAAAAGCTGAAATTCTCCTTATTTGGGGGCAAAAAGGCAGAAATTTCACTTATTTTGGGGAAAAATTGCAGAAATTTACCTTATTTTGGAACAAAATTTCAGAAATTTCCCTTATTTGGGGCAATATTGCAGAAATTTCACTTATTTTAAGGTAAAAAGGATGATATTTAATATATTTTGGGGCAAAAAGGGAGAAATTTCTCTTATTTGGGGCAAAATTGCAGTAATTTTCCTTATTTTGGGGCAAAAATGCAGAAATTCCGTATATTTTGTTGCAAAAAGGGAGAAATTTCTTTTATTTAGAGGTAATAAGGTTGAAATTCCCCTTATTTGGGGGCAAAAAGGCTGAAATTCCCCTTTATTTGGGGGCAAAAAGGCAGAAATTTCACTTATTTTGGGGAAAAATTGCAGAAATTTCAATTATTTCAGGGAAAAAAGGCAGAAATTTTCCTTATTTTGGGGCAAAAAGGCAGAAATTCCTAATATTTTGTTGCAAAAATGCAGAAATTCCCCATATTTTGAGGTAAAAAGGCTGGAATTCCCCTTATTTAGGGGCAAAAAGGCAGAAATTTCCTTTATGTTGGGGCAAAATTGCAGAAATTTCACTTATTTCAGAAAAAAAATGCCGAAATATTCTTTATTTTGGGGCAAAAAGAGAGAAATTCTCTTTGTTTTGGGAAAAAAAGAGAGAAATTCCACTTATTTAGAGGCAAAAAAGAAGAAATTTCGTTATTTTGGAGCAAAAATGAAGAAATTTCCTTTTTTTATGGCAAAAAGGTATGCATTCCCCTTATTTTCGGGCAAAAAGGCAGAAATTCCCCTTATTTTGGGGCAAAAAGATGAAATCCCTAATTTTTGGATAAATTGAAGAAATTTCACTTATTTCGTGAGAAAAAGGAAGAAATTCCAATTACTTTCGGGCAAAAAGTAAGAAATGACCCGTATGTAGGAGCAAAATTGTAGAAATTCCCCTAATATTGGTGCAAAAATGCAGAAATTCCCTTTATTTTGGGGGAAAAAGGCAGAAATTGTCCATATTTTGGTGCAAAAATCAGAAATTTCCTTTATTTTGAGGTAAAATGCTGAAATTCCCCATATTTTGGGCCAAAAGGCAAAAATTTCCCTTATTTTGGGGCAAATTTGCAGAAATTTTACTTATTTGATGGTAATAAGTAAGAAATTTTCCTTATTTTGGGGCAAAAAAGACAGAAATTCCCTTTGTTTTAGGGGAAAAAGACAGAAATTCCAATTATTTAGAGGCAAAAAGGCAAAAGTTCCCCTTATTTTGGAGAAAAAATAAAGAAATTTTCCTTTTTTATGGCAAAAAGGTATGCATTCTTCTTATTTTCGAACAAAAAGGCAGAAATTCCCATTATTTTGGGGCAAAAAGCAGAAATTTCCCTTATTTTGGGGCAAAATTGCAGAAATTTCCCTAATTGTGTGGAAAAAAAAACAGAAATTCCCTTTATTTGAAGGCAAAATAGCAGAAATTTCCCTTTTTATGGAGAAAATTGTAGAAATTTCCCTTTTTTTAGGGCAAAATTGCAGAAATTTCACTAATTGTGGGGCAAAAAGGCAGAAATTCTCAATATTTTGGGGCAAAACTCAGAAATTCCACTTATTTTGGGGCAAAATTCTAGAAATTTCCCTTATTTTGGGGCAAAATTGCAGAAATTTCACTTATTTTAGGGCAAAATTGCAAAAATTTCACTTATTTCATGGAAAAAAGGCAGATTTTCCTTATTTTGGGGCAAAAACGCAGAAATTCCTAATATTTTGTGCCAAAATTCAGAAATTCCTTATATTTTGAGGTAAAAAGGCTGAAATTCCCCTTATTTGGGGGCAAAAAGGTAGAAATTTCCCTTATATTGGGGCAAAATTGCAGAAATTTCACTTATTTCAAGGTAATAAGTCAGAAATTTTTCTTATTTTGGGGCAAAAAAGACAGAAATTCCCTTTGTTTTGGGGGAAAAAGACAGAAATTCCACTTATTTAGAGGCAAAGAAGCAGAAATTTCGCTTATTTTGGAGCAAAAATGAAGAAATTTCCCTTTTTTATGGCAAAAAGGTATGCATTCTTCTTATTTTCGGGCAGAAAGGCAGAAATTCCCCATATTTTGGGGCAAAAGGAAGAAATTTCCTTTATTTTTGGGCAAAAAGGCAAAAATTTCCCTTATTTTGGGGCAAAATTGCAGAAATTTCATTTATTTCAGGGCAAAAATTCAGAAATTCCCCTTATTTTGGGGCAAAAAGCAGAAATTTCTTTTATTATGGTACAATATTGAAGAAATTTTCCTTATTTTGGAACAAAAAGGCAGAAATTCCCATATTTTGGTGCAAAAGGCAGAAATTCTTCTTATTTTGAGGTAAAATGCAGAAATTCCCCTTATTTGGAGGTAAAATGCAGAAATTCCCCAAATATTGGGGGAAAATGCAGAAATTCCCTTTATTTTGGGGCTAAAATGCAGAAATTAACCGTATTTTAAAGCAAAATTGCAGAAATTCTTATAATTTTGGGGCAAAAAATCAGAAATTCTCCTTAATTTGGGCAAAAAGACAGAAAATCTCCTTTTTTCGAGAGCAAACAGTCAGAAATTCCCCTTATTTTTGGGCAAAATTGCAGAAATTTCTTTTACATTGAGGCAAAATTGCAGAAATTTCCCTTATTTTGGGGCAAAATTGCCGAAATTTCACTTATTTCAGAGTAATAAGTCAGAAATTCTCCTCATTTTGTTGCAAAAAAGACAGAAATTCCCTTTGTTTTGTGGGAAAAAGACAGAAATTCCACTTATTTAGAGGCAAAAAGGCAGAGATTTCCCTTATTTTGGAGCAAAAATTAAGAAATTTCCTTTTTTTATGGCAAAAAGGTATGCATTTTTTTTATTTTCGGGCAATAAGGCAGAAATTCTTCAAATTTTGGGGCATAAGGCAGAAATTCCACTTATTTTGGTCCAAAATTGCAGAAATTTCCCTTATTTTGGGGCAAAATTGCAGAAATTTCACTTATTTTGGGGCAAAATTGCAGATATTTCACTTATTTCAAAGAAAAAAGGCAGAAAATTTCCTTATTTTGGGGCAAAAATGCAGAAATTCCTAATATTTTGTGCCAAAATTTAGAAATTCCCATTATTTTGAGGTAAAAAGTCTGAAATTCCCATTATTTGTGGGCAAAAAGGCAGAAATTTCGCTTATATTGGGGCAAAATTTCAGAAATTTCACTTATTTCAGGGTAATAAGTCAGAAATTTTACTCATTTTGGGGAAAAAAGACAGAAATTCCTTTTGTTTTGGGGGAAAAATAAAGAAATTCCACTTATTTAGAGGCAAAAAAGCAGAAATTCCCCTTATTTTGGAGCAAAAATGAAGAAATTTACCTTTTTTATGGCAAAAAGGTATGCATTCTTCTTATTTTCGGGCAAAAAGGCAGAAATTCCCCATATTTTGAGGCAAAAGGCAGAAATTCTCTTTATTTTGGGGCAAAAAGGCAAAAATTTCCCTTATTTTAGGGCAAAATTGCAGAAATTTCTTTATTTCAGGGCAAAAATTCAGAAATTTCCCTTATTTTGGGGCAAAAAGCAGAAATTTCTTTTATTATGGTACAAAATTAAAGAAATTTTTGTAATTTTGGAAAAAAAAGGCAGAAATTCCCCCATATTTTGGGGCAAAAGGCATAAATTCTTCTTATTTTGAGGTAAAATGCAGAAATTCCCCTTATTTAGAGGTACAATGCAGAAATTCCCCAAATATTGGGGGAAAATGCAGAAATTCCCTTTATTTTGGGGCTAAAAGGCAGAAATTAACCGTATTTTAAAGCAAAATTGCAGAAATTCTCATTATTTTCAGGCAAAAGAGCAGAAATTCTACTTATTTTGGGGCAAAAAGACAGAAAATCTCCTATTTTCGAGAGCAAACAGTCAGAAATTCCCCTTATTTTGGGGCAAAATTGCAGAAATTTCTTTTACATTAGGGCAAAATTGCAGAAATTCCCCTAATTTTGGGGCAAAAGGCAGAAATTCCCTTTATTTTGGGGCAAAAATCAAAAATTCCCCTTATTTTGGGGCAAAATTCAAGAAATTTCTTTTATTTTGGGGCAAAATTGAAGGAATTTACCTTATTTTGGGGCAAAATTGCAGAAATTTCCCTTATTTGGGGCAAAATTGCAGAAATTTTACTTTTTTTCAGGTAAAAAGGCTGAAATTTCCTTTATTTTGGGGCAAAAAGGAAAAAATTCCCCTTATTTTGGGGCAAAATTGCAAAAATTTCCTTTATTATGGGAAAAAATTAAAAAAATTTCCCTTATTTTAGGGCAAAATTGCAGAAATTTCACTTATTTCAGAGAAATAAAGCAAAAATTTTTCTTATTTTGGGGCAGAAGGACAGAAATTCCCATTATTTTGGGGCAAAAAGGCAAAAATTCACCTTATTTTGGGGTAAAATTGCAGAAATTTCACTTATTTCATGGCAAAAAGGCAGAAATTTCCCTTATTTTGGTGCAAAATTTCAAAAATTTCATTTATTTCAGGGCAAAAATTCAGAAATTCCCCTTATTTTGGGGCAAAAAGCAGAAATTTCTTTTATTATGGTACAAAATTGAAGAAATTTTCCTTATTTTAGAACAAAAAGCAGAAATTCCCCATATTTTGGAGCAAAAGGCAGAAATTCTTCTTATTTTGAGGTAAAATGCAGAAATTCCTCTTATTTAGAGGTAAAATGCAGAAATTCCCCAAATATTGGAGGAAAATGCAGAAATTCCCTTTATTTTGGGGCTAAAAGGCAGAAATTAACCGTATTTTAAAAGAAAATTGCAGAAATTCTCATAATTTTCGGGCAAAAAAGCAGAAATTCTCCTTATTTTGGGGCAAAAAGACAGAAAATCTTCTTTTTTTCGAGAGCAAACAGTCAGAAATTCCCCTTATTTTGGGGCAAAATTGCAGAAATTTTTTTTACATTTGGGCAAAATTGCAGAAATTTCCCTTATTTTGGGGCAAAATTGCAGAAATTTCACTTATTTCAGGGTAATAAGTCAGAAATTCTCCTTATTTTGATGCAAAAAAGACAGAAATTCCCTTGTTTGGGGGGAAAAAGACAGAAATTCCACTTATTTAGAGGCAAAAATGCAGAAATTCCCCTTATTTTGGAGCAAAAATGAAGAAATTTCCCTTTTTATGGCAAAAAGGTATGCATTCCCATTATTTTCGGGCAAAAAGGCAGAAATTCCCAGTATTTTGGAGCAAAATTGCAGAAATTCCCCTAATTTTGGGGCAAAAAGCAGAAATTCCCCTTATTTTGGGGCAAAATTGCAGAAATTTTCCTAATTGTGGGGCAAAAAAACAGAAATTCCCCTTATTTGGGGGCAAAATGGCAGAAATTTCCCTTATTATGGGTAAAAATTGCAGAAATTTCCCTTATTTTAGGGCAAAATTGCAGATATTTCACTAATTGTGGTGCAAAAAAGCAGAAATTCTCCATATTTTGGGGCAAAATTCAGAAATTCCACATATTTTGGGGCAAAATTCTAGAAATTTCCCTTATTTTGGGGCAAAATTGCAGAAATTTCACTTATTTTGGGGCAAAATTGCAGAAATTTCACTTATTTCACAGAAAAAAGGCAGAAATTTTCCTTATTTTGGGGCAAAAAGGCAGAAATTCCTAATATTTTGTGCCAAAATTTAGAAATTCCTTATATTTTGAGGTAAAAAGGCTGAAATTCCCCTTATTTGGGAGCAAAAAGGTAGAAATTTCCCTTATATTGGAGCAAAATTGCAGAAATTTCTCTTATTTCAAGGTAATAAGTCAGAAATTTTCCTTATTTTGGGGCAATAAAGACAGAAATTCTCTTTGTTTTGTGGGAAAAAGACAGAAATTCCACTTATTTAGAGGCAAAGAAGCAGAAATTTCGCTTATTTTTGAGCAAAAATGAAGAAATTTCCCTTTTTTATGGCAAAAAGGTATGCATTCTTCTTATTTTCGGGTAAACAGGCAGAAATTCCCCATATTTTGGGGCAAAAGGCAAAATTCCCATTGTTTTGGGGCAAAAGGCACAAATTTAACTTCTTTTTGGGCAAAATTGCAGAAATTTCATTTATTTCAAGGCAAAAAGTCAGAAATTTCCCTTATTTTGGGGCAAAAAGCAGAAATTTCTTTTATTATGGTACAAAATTGAAGAAATTTTCCTTATTTCGGAACAAAAGGCAGAAATTCCCCAAATTTGGGGCAAAAGGCAGAAATTCTTCTTATTTTAAGGTAAAATGCAGAAATTCCCCTTATTTGGAGGTAAAATGCAGAAATTCCCCAAATATTGGAGGAAAATGCAGAAATTCCCTTTATTTTGGGGCTAAAAGGCAGAAATTATCCGTATTTTAAAAGAAAATTGCAGAAATTCTCATAATTTTCGGGCAAAAAAGCAGAAATTCTCCTTATTTTGGGGCAAAAAGACAGAAAATCTTCTTTTTTTCGAGAGCAAACAGTCAGAAATTCCCCTTATTTTGGGGCAAAATTGCAGAAATTTTTTTTACATTTGGGCAAAATTGCAGAAATTTCCCTTATTTTGGGGCAAAATTGCAGAAATTTCACTTATTTCAGGGTAATAAGTCAGAAATTCTCCTTATTTTGATGCAAAAAAGACAGAAATTCCCTTGTTTGGGGGGAAAAAGACAGAAATTCCACTTATTTAGAGGCAAAAATGCAGAAATTCCCCTTATTTTGGAGCAAAAATGAAGAAATTTCCCTTTTTATGGCAAAAAGGTATGCATTCCCATTATTTTCGGGCAAAAAGGCAGAAATTCCCAGTATTTTGGAGCAAAATTGCAGAAATTCCCCTAATTTTGGGGCAAAAAGCAGAAATTCCCCTTATTTTGGGGCAAAATTGCAGAAATTTTCCTAATTGTGGGGCAAAAAAACAGAAATTCCCCTTATTTGGGGGCAAAATGGCAGAAATTTCCCTTATTATGGGTAAAAATTGCAGAAATTTCCCTTATTTTAGGGCAAAATTGCAGAAATTTCACTAATTGTGGTGCAAAAAAGCAGAAATTCTCCATATTTTGGGGCAAAATTCAGAATTTCCACATATTTTGGGGCAAAATTCTAGAAATTTCCCTTATTTTGGGGCAAAATTGCAGAAATTTCACTTATTTTGGGGCAAAATTGCAGAAATTTCACTTATTTCACAGAAAAAAGGCAGAAATTTTCCTTATTTTGGGGCAAAAAGGCAGAAATTCCTAATATTTTGTGCCAAAATTTAGAAATTCCTTATATTTTGAGGTAAAAAGGCTGAAATTCCCCTTATTTGGGAGCAAAAAGGTAGAAATTTCCCTTATATTGGAGCAAAATTGCAGAAATTTCTCTTATTTCAAGGTAATAAGTCAGAAATTTTCCTTATTTTGGGGCAATAAAGACAGAAATTCTCTTTGTTTTGTGGGAAAAAGACAGAAATTCCACTTATTTAGAGGCAAAGAAGCAGAAATTTCGCTTATTTTTGAGCAAAAATGAAGAAATTTCCCTTTTTTATGGCAAAAAGGTATGCATTCTTCTTATTTTCGGGTAAACAGGCAGAAATTCCCCATATTTTGGGGCAAAAGGCAAAATTCCCATTGTTTTGGGGCAAAAGGCACAAATTTAACTTCTTTTTGGGCAAAATTGCAGAAATTTCATTTATTTCAAGGCAAAAAGTCAGAAATTTCCCTTATTTTGGGGCAAAAAGCAGAAATTTCTTTTATTATGGTACAAAATTGAAGAAATTTTCCTTATTTCGGAACAAAAGGCAGAAATTCCCCAAATTTGGGGCAAAAGGCAGAAATTCTTCTTATTTTAAGGTAAAATGCAGAAATTCCCCTTATTTGGAGGTAAAATGCAGAAATTCCCCAAATATTGGGGGAAAATGCAGAAATTCCCTTTATTTTGGGGCTAAAAGAAAGAAATTAACCGTATTTTGAAGCAAAATTGCAGAAATTCTCATAATTTTCGGGCAAAAAGGCAAAAATTCTTATTTTGGGGCAAAAAGACAGAAAATCTCCTTTTTTTGGGAGCATAAAGTCAGAAATTTCCCTTATTTTGGGGCAAAATTGCATAAATTTCCAATACATTGGGGCAAAATTGCAGAAATTTCCCTTATTTTTAGGCATAATTGCAGAAATTTCACTTATTTCAGAAAAAAGGCAGAAATTTTCTTATTTTGGAGCAAAAAAACAGAAATTCCCCATATTTTGGGGCAAAAAGGAAGAAATTCCCTTTATTTTGAGGTAAAAAGGCTGAAATTCCCCTTATTTTCGGGCAAAAAGTCAGAAATTTCCCTTATTTTGCTGCAAAAAGACAGAAATTTTGTTTATTTTTAGGGAAAAGGCAGAACTTGAACTTATTTTGAATCAAAAAGGCGGAAAATCCCCATTTTTTGGGGCAAAAATGAGGAAATTTCCCTTTTTTATGGCAAAAAGGTAAACATTCCCTTTATTTTCGGGCAAAAAGGCAGAAATTCCCTATATTTTGGAGCAAAATTGCAGAAATTCCCCTAATTTTGGGGCAAAAGGCAGAAATTCCCTTTATTTTGGGGTAAAAATCAGAAATTCCCCTTATTTTGGGGCAAAATTCCAGAAACATTTTTTATTTTGGGGCAAAATTGCAGAAATTTACCTTATTTCGGGGCAAAATTGCAGAAATTTTACTTATTTCAGGGTAATAAGTCAGAAATTCTCCTTATTTTGATGCAAAAAAGACAGAAATTCCCTTTGTTTTGGGGGAAAAAGACAGAAATTCCACTTATTTAGAGGCAAAAAGGCAGAAATTCCCCTTATTTTGGAGCAAAAATGAAGAAATTTCCCTTTTTATGGCAAACAGGTATGCATTCCCATTATTTTCGGGCAAAAAAACAGAAATTCCCCCTATTTTGGAGCAAAATCGCAGAAATTCCCCAAATTTGGGGGCAAAAAGCAGAAATTCTCCTTATTTTGGGGCAAAATTGCAGAAATTTCCCTAATTGTGGGGCAAAAAAACAGAAATTCCCCTTATTTGGGGGCAAAATGGAAGAAATTTCCCTTATTATGGGGAAAAATTGCAGAAATTTCCCTTATTTTACGGCAAAATTGCAGAAATTTCATTAATTGTGGGGCAAAAAGGCAGAAATTCTCCATATTTTGGGGCAAAATTCAGAAATTCCACTTATCTTGGGGCAAAATTCCAGAAATTTCCTTTATTTTGGGGCAAAATTGCAGAAATTTCACTTATTTTGGGGCAAAATTGCAGAAATTTCACTTATTTCAGAGAAAAGAGGCAGAAATTTTCTTTATTTTGGTGCAAAAAGGCAGAAATTCCTAATATTTTGTGCCAAATTTTATAAATTTCTTATATTTTGAGGTTAAAAGCCTGAAATTCCCCTTATTTGTGGGCAAAAAGGTAGAAATTTCCCTTATATTGGGGCAAAATTGCAGAAATTTCACTTATTTCAAGGTAATAAGTCAGAAATTTTCCTTATTTTGGGGCAAAAAAGACAGAAATTCCCTTTGTTTTGGAGGAAAAAGACAGAAATTCCACTTATTTAGAGGCAAAGAAGCAGAAATTTCGCTTATTTTGGAGCAAAAATGAAGAAATTGCCCTTTTTATGGCAAAAAGATATTCATTCTTCTTATTTTCGGGGAAACAGGCAGAAATTCCCCATATTTTGGGACAAAAGGCAGAAATTCCCATTATTTTGGGGCAAAAGGCACAAATTTAATTTATTTTTGGGCAAAATTGCAGAAATTTCATTTATTTCAAGGCAAAAAGTCAGAAATTTCCCTTATTTTGGGGCAAAAAGCAGAAATTTCTTTTATTATGGTACAAAATTGAAGAAATTTTCCTTATTTCGGAACAAAAAGGCAGAAATTCCCCATATTTTGGGGCAAAAGGCAGAAATTCTTCTTATTTTGAGGTAAAATGCAGAAATTCCCCTTATTTAGAGGTAAAATGCAGAAATTCCCCAAATATTGGGGAAAAATGCAGAAATTCTCTTTATTTTGGGGCTAAAAGGAAGAAATTAACCGTATTTTGAAGCAAAATTGCAGGAATTCTCATAATTTTCGGGCAAAAAGGCAAAAATTCTTATTTTAGGGCAAAAAGACAGAAAATTTCCTTTTTTCGGGAGCATAAAGTCAGAAATTTCCCTTATTTTGGGGCAAAATTGCATAAATTTCCGATACATTTGGGCAAAATTGCAGAAATTTCCCTTATTTTGAGGCAAAATTGCAGAAATTTCATTTATTTCAGAAAAAAGGCAGAAATTTTCTTATTTTGGGGCAAAAAGGCAGAAATTTCCCATATTTTGGGGCAAAAAGGAAGAAATTCCCCTTATTTTGAGGTAAAAAGGCTGAAATTCCCCTTATTTTCGGGCAAATTCAGAAATTCCCTTTTTTGGTGCAAAAAGACAGAAATTTTGTTTATTTTTAGGGAAAAGGCAGAAATTGCACTTATTTTAAATCAAAATAGCAAAAAATCCCCATATTTTGGGGCAAAAATGAAGAAATTTCCCTTTTTTATGGCAAAAAGGTAAACATTCCTTTTATTTTCGGGCAAAAAGGCAGAAATTCCCCATATTTTGGAGCAAAATTGCAGAAATTCCCCTAATTTTTGGGCAAAAGGCAGAAATTCCCTTTATTTTGGGGCAAAAATCAGAAATTCCCCTTATTTTGGGGCAAAATTCCAGACATTTTCTTTATTTTGGGGCAAAATTGCAGGAATTTACCTTATTTTGGAACAAAATTGCAGAAATTTCTTATATTTGGGGCAAAATTGCAGAAATTTCTCTTATTTTCAGGTAAAAAGTCTGAAATTTCCTTTATTTTGGGCAAAAAGTGAGAAATTCTTCTTATTTTGGGGCAAAATTGCAGAAATTTTCCTTATTTTGGGGCAAAAAGGAAGAAATTCCGTATATTTTGTGGAAAAAAGGCAGAAATTTCCTTTATTTTGAGGTAATAAAGTTGAAATTCTCCTTATTTTGGGGCAAAAAGGCAGAAATTCCCCTTATTTTGGGGTAAAATTGAAGAAATTTCAAATATTTCAGGGCAAAATGGCAGAAATTCCCCTTATTTTGGGGCAAAAAGATGAAATCCTTAATTTTTTGCGAAAATTGAAGAAATTTCACTTATTTCGGGACAAAAAGCCCAAAATTCCAATTAATTTCGGGCAAAAAGGCAGAAATGACCCGTATTTTGGAGCAAAATTGCAGAAATTCCCCTAATATTGGTGCAAAAATGCAGAAATTCCCTTTATTATGGGGCAAAAAGGCAGAAATTCTCCATATTTTGGTGCAAAAATCAGAAATTTCCCTTATTTTGAGGTAAAATTCTCAAATTCCGCAAATTTTAGGGCAAAAGGCAAAAATTTCCATTATTTTGGGGCAAATTTGCAGAAATTTCACTTATTTCAGGGTAATAAGTCAGAAATTTTCCTTATTTTGAGGCAAAAAAGACAGAAATTCCCTTTGTTTTGGGGGAATAACAGAAATTCCACTTATTTAGAGGCAAAAAGGCAAAAGTTCCCCTTATTTTGAGCAAAAATGAAGAAATTTCCATTTTTAATGGCAAAAATATATGCATTCTTTTTATTTTCGGGCAAAAAGGCAGAAATTCCCCAAATTTTGGGGCAAAAGGCAGAAATTCCACTTATTTTGGGGCAAAATTGCAGAAATTTCCCTTATTTTGGGGCAAAATTGGAGAAATTTCACTTATTTTGGGGCAAAAAGGCAGAAATTCCTAATATTTTGTGCCAAAATTTAGAAATTCCCATTACTTTGAGGTAAAAAGTCTGAAATTCCCCTTATTTGGGGGCAAAATGGCAGAAATTTCCTTTATATTGGGGCAAAATTTCAGAAATTTCACTTATTTCAGGGTAATAAGTAAGAAATTTTCCTTATTTTAGGGCAAAAAAGACAAAAATTCCTTTGTTTTGGAAGAAAAAGAAAGAAATTCCACTTATTTAGAGGCAAAAAAGCAGAAATTCCCCTTATTTTGGAGCAAAAATGAAGAAATTTACTTTTTTATGGCAAAAAGGTATGCATTCTTCTTATTTTTGGGCAAAAATGCAGAAATTCGCCATATTTTGGGGCAAAAGGAAGAAATTCTCTTTATTTTGGGGCAAAAAAGCAAAAATTTCCCTTATTTTGGGGGAAATTGCAGAAATTTCATTTATTTCAGGGCAAAAATTCAGAAACTCCCCTTATTTTGGGGCAAAAAGCAGAAATTTCTTTTATTATGGTACAATATTGAAGAAATTTTCCTTATTTTGGAACAAAAAGGCAGAAATTCCCCATATTTTGCGGCAAAAGTCAGAAATTGTTCTTATTTTGAGGTAAAATGCAGAAATTCCCCTTATTTAGAGGTAAAATGCAGAAATTCCCCAAATATTGGGGGAAAATGCAGAAATTCCCTTTATTTTGGGGCTAAAAGGCAGAAATTAACCGTATTTTGAAGCAAAATTGCACAAATTTTCATAATTTTCGGGGAAAAAAGCAGAAATTCTCCTTATTTTGGGGCAAAAAGACAGAAAATCTCCTTTTTTCGAGAGCAAACAGTCAGAAATTCCCCTTATTTTGGGGCAAAATTGCAGAAATTTCTTTTACATTGGGGCAAAATTGCAGAAATTTCCCTTATTTTGGGGCAAAATTGCAGAAATTTCACTTATTTCAGGGTAATAAGTCAGAAATTCTCCTTATTTTGATGCAAAAAAGACAGAAATTCCCTTTGTTTTGGGGGAAAAAGACAGAAATTCCACTTATTTAGAGGCAAAAAGGCAGAAATTCCCCTTATTTTGGAGCAAAAATGAAGAAATTTCCATTTTTATGGCAAAAAGGTATGCATTCCCATTATTTTCAAGCAAAAAGGCAGAAATTCCCCGTATTTTGGAGCAAAATTGTAGAAATTCCCCTAATTTTGGGGCAAAAGGCAGAAATTCCCTTTATTTTGGGGCAAAAATCAGAAATTCCCCTTATTTTGGGGCAAAATTCAAGAAATTTCCTTTATTTTGGGGCAAAATTGCAGGAATTTACCTTATTTTGGGGCAAAATTGCAGAAATTTCCCTTATTTGGGGTAAAATTGCAGAAATTTCACTTATTTTCAGGTAAAAAGGCTGAAATTTCCTTTATTTTGTGGCAAAAAGGAAGAAATTCCCTTTATTTTGGGGCAAAATTGCAGAAATTTCCTTTATTATGGGAAAAAATTGCAGAAATTTCCCTTATATTAGGGCAAAATTGCAGAAATTTCACTTATTTCAGAGAAATAAAGCAAAAATTTTTCTTATTTTGGGGCAAAAAGGCAGAAATCCCCATTATTTTGGCGCAAAAAGGCAAAAATTAACCTTATTTTGGGGTAAAATTGCAGAAATTTCACATATTTCATGGCAACAAGGCAGAAATTTCCCTTATTTTGGGGCAAAATTGCAGAAATTTCATTTATTTCAGGGCAAAATGAAGAAATTCCCCTTATTTTGGGGCAAAAAGCAGAAATTTCTTTTATTATGGTACAAAATTGAAGAAATTTTCCTTATTTTAGAACAAAAATGCAGAAAATCCCCATATTTTGGGGCAAAAGGCAGGAATTCTTCTTATTTTGTGGTAAAATGCAGAAATTCCCATTATTTAGAGGTAAAATGCAGAAATACCCCAAATATTGGGGGAAAATGCAGAAATTCCCTTTATTTTGTGGCTAAAAGGCAGAAATTAACCGTATTTTAAAACAAAATTGCAGAAATTCTCATAATTGTCGGGCAAAAGCAGAAATTCTCCTTATTTTGGGGCAAAAAGACAGAAAATCTCCTTTTTTCGAGAGCAAACAGTCAGAAATTCCCCTTATTTTGGGGCAAAATTGCAGAAATTTCTTTTACATTGGGGCAAAATTGCAGAAATTTCCCTTATTTTGGTGCAAAATTGCAGAAATTTCACTTATTTCAGGGTAATAAGTCAGACATTCTCCTTATTTTGATGCAAAAAAGACAG
This sequence comes from Micromys minutus, assembly GCF_963924665.1. Classification (NCBI taxonomy): domain Eukaryota; kingdom Metazoa; phylum Chordata; class Mammalia; order Rodentia; family Muridae; genus Micromys; species Micromys minutus. The sequence goes on along the minus strand of NW_027667830.1, from coordinate 1,993,454 downwards.
AAATTCCCTTTGTTTTGGGGGAAAAAGACAGAAATTCTACTTATTTAGAGGCAAAAATGAAGAAATTCCCCTTATTTTGGAGCAAAAAGGAAGAAATTTCCCTTTTTATGGCAAAAAGGTATGCATTCCCATTATTATCGGGCAAAAAGGCAGAAATTCCCCGTATTTTGGAGCAAAATTGAAGAAATTCCCCTAATTTTGGGGCAAAAGGCAGAAATTCCCTTTATTTTGGGGCAAAAATCAGAAATTCCCCTTATTTTGGGGCAAAATTCAAGAAATTTCCTTTATTTTGCGTCAAAATTGCAGGAATTTACCTTATTTTGAGGCAAAATTGCAGAAATTTCACTTATTTTGGGCAAAATTGCAGAAATTTCACTTATTTTCAGGTAAAAAGGCTGAAATTTCCCTTATTTTGGGGCAAAAAAGGAGAAATTCCCCTTATTTCGAGGCAAAATTGCAGAAATTTCCTTTATTATGGGAAAAAATTGCAGAAATTTCCCTTATTTTAGGGCAAAATTGCAGAAATTTTGCTTATTTCAGAGAAATAAAGCAAAAATCTTTCTTATTTTGGGGCAAAAATGCAGAAATTCCCATTATTTTTGGGCAAAAAGGCAGAAATTCACCTTATTTTGGGGTAAAGTTGCAGAAATTTCACATATTTCATGGCAAAAAGGCAGAAATTTCCCTTATTTTGGGGCAAAATTGCAGAAATTTCATTTATTTCAGGGCAAAAATTCAGAAATTCCCCTTATTTTGGGGCAAAAAGCAGAAATTTCTTTTATTATGGTATAAAATTGTAGAAATATTCCTTATTTTGGAACAAAAAGGCAGAAATTCCCCATATTTTGGGGCAAAAGGCAGAAATTCTTCTTATTTTGAGGTAAAATGCAGAAATTCCCCTTATTTAGAGGTAAAATGCAGAAATTCCCCAAATATTGGGGGAAAATGCAGAAATTCTCTTCATTTTGGGGCTAAAAGGCAGAAATTAACCGTATTTTAAAGCAAAATTGCAGGAATTCTCATAATTTTCGGGCAAAAAAGCAGAAATTCTCCTTATTTTGGGGCAAAAGGACAGAAAATCTCCTTTTTTCGAGAGCAAACACTCAGAATTTCCCCTTATTTTGGGGCAAAATTGCAGAAATTTCTTTTACATTGGGGCAAAATTGCAGAAATTTCCCTTATTTTGGGGCAAAATTGCAGAAATTTCACTTATTTCAGGGTAATAAGTCAGAAATTCTCCTCATTATGATGCAAAAAAAGACAGAAATTCCCTTTGTTTTGGGGGAAAAAGACAGAAATTCCACTTATTTAGAGGCAAAAAGGCAGAAATTCCCCTTATGTTGGAGCAAAAATTAAGAAATTTCCCTTTTTGTGGCAAAAAGGTATGCATTTCCATTATTTTCTGGCAAAAAGGCAGAAATTCCCCGTATTTTGGAGCAAAATGCAGAAATTCCCCTAATTTTGGGCAAAAGACAGAAATTCCCTTTATTTTGGGGCAAAAATCAGAAATTCCCCTTATTTTGGGGCAAAATTCAAGAAATTTCCTTTATTTTGGGGCAAAATTACAGGAATTTGCCTTATTTTGGGGCAAAATTGCAGTAATTTCCTTTATTTGGGGCAAAATTGCAGAAATTTCACTAATTTTAAGGTAAAAAGGCTGAAATTTCCTTTATTTTGGGGCAAAAATTGAGAAATTCCCCTTATTTTGGGACAAAATTGCAGAAATTTCCTTTATTAGGGGAAAAAATTGCAGAAATTTCCCTTATTTTAGCGCAAAATTGCAGAAATTTCACTTATTTCAGAGAAATAAAGCAAAAATTTTTCTTATTTTGGGGCAAAAAGGCAGAAATTCCCCATATTTTGGGGCAAAAGGCAGAAATTCTTCTTATTTTGAGGTAAAATGCAGAAATTCCCCTTATTTAGAGATAAAATGCAGAAATTCCCCAAATATTGGGGGAAAATGCAGAAATTCTCTTTATTTTGGGGCTAAAAGGAAGAAATTTTACTTATTTCAGAGAAATAAAGCAAAAATCTTTCTTATTTTGGGGCAAAAATGCAGAAATTCCCATTATTTTTGGGCAAAAAGGCAGAAATTCACCTTATTTTGGGGTAAAGTTGCAGAAATTTCACATATTTCATGGCAAAAAGGGAGAAATTTCCCTTATTTTGGGGCAAAATTGCAGAAATTTCATTTATTTCAGGGCAAAAATTCAGAAATTCCCCTTATTTTGGGGCAAAAAGCAGAAATTTCTTTTATTATGGTATAAAATTGTAGAAATATTCCTTATTTTGGAACAAAAAGGCAGAAATTCCCCATATTTTGGGGCAAAAGGCAGAATTTCTTCTTATTTTGAGGTAAAATGCAGAAATTCCCCTTATTTAGAGGTAAAATGCAGAAATTCCCCAAATATTGGGGGAAAATGCAGAAATTCTCTTCATTTTGGGGCTAAAAGGCAGAAATTAACCGTATTTTAAAACAAAATTGCAGGAATTCTCATAATTTTCGGGCAAAAAAGCAGAAATTCTCCTTATTTTGGGGCAAAAAGACAGAAAATCTCCTTTTTTCGAGAGCAAACAGTCAGAAATTCCCCTTATTTTGGGGCAAAATTGCAGAAATTTCTTTTACATTGGGGCAAAATTGCAGAAATTTCCCTTATTTTGGGGCAAAATTGCAGAAATTTCACTTATTTCAGGGTAATAAGTCAGAAATTCTCCTTATTTTGATGCAAAAAAGACAGAAATTCTCTTTGTTTTGGGGGAAAAAGACAGAAATTCCACTTATTTAGAGGCAAAAAGGCAGAAATTCCCCTTATTTTGGAGCAAAAATGAAGAAATTTCCATTTTTATGGCAAAAAGGTATGCATTCCCATTATTTTCAAGCAAAAAGGCAGAAATTCCCCGTATTTTGGAGCAAAATTGTAGAAATTCCCCTAATTTTGGGGCAAAAGGCAGAAATTCCCTTTATTTTGGGGCAAAAATCAGAAATTCCCCTTATTTTGGGGCAAAATTCAAGAAATTTCCTTTATTTTGGGGCAAAATTGCAGAAATTTCCCTTATTTGGGGTAAAATTGCAGAAATTTCACTTATTTTCAGGTAAAAAGGCTGAAATTTCCTTTATTTTGGGGCAAAAAGGAAGAAATTCCCCTTATTTTGGGGCAAAATTGCAGAAATTTCCTTTATTATGGGAAAAAATTGCAGAAATTTCCCTTATTTTAGGGCAAAATTGCAGAAATTTCACTTATTTCAGAGAAATAAAGCAAAAATTTTTCTTATTTTGGGGCAAAAAGGCAGAAATCCCCATTATTTTGGCGCAAAAAGGCAAAAATTAACCTTATTTTGGGGTAAAATGGCAGAAATTTCACATATTTCATGGCAACAAGGCAGAAATTTCCCTTATTTTGGGGCAAAATTGCAGAAATTTCATTTATTTCAGGGCAAAATGAAGAAATTCCCCTTATTTTGGGGCAAAAAGCAGAAATTTCTTTTATTATGGTACAAAATTGAAGAAATTTTCCTTATTTTAGAACAAAAATGCAGAAAATCCCCATATTTTGGGGCAAAAGGCAGGAATTCTTCTTATTTTGTGGTAAAATGCAGAAATTCCCATTATTTAGAGGTAAAATGCAGAAATACCCCAAATATTGGGGGAAAATGCAGAAATTCCCTTTATTTTGTGGCTAAAAGGCAGAAATTAACCGTATTTTAAAACAAAATTGCAGAAATTCTCATAATTGTCGGGCAAAAGCAGAAATTCTCCTTATTTTGGGGCAAAAAGACAGAAAATCTCCTTTTTTCGAGAGCAAACAGTCAGAAATTCCCCTTATTTTGGGGCAAAATTGCAGAAATTTCTTTTACATTGGGGCAAAATTGCAGAAATTTCCCTTATTTTGGTGCAAAATTGCAGAAATTTCACTTATTTCAGGGTAATAAGTCAGACATTCTCCTTATTTTGATGCAAAAAAGACAGAAATTCCCTTTGTTTTGGGGGAAAAAGACAGAAATTCTACTTATTTAGAGGCAAAAATGAAGAAATTCCCCTTATTTTGGAGCAAAAAGGAAGAAATTTCCCTTTTTATGGCAAAAAGGTATGCATTCCCATTATTATCGGGCAAAAAGGCAGAAATTCCCCGTATTTTGGGGCAAAATTGCAGAAATTTCATTTATTTCAGGGCAAAAATTCAGAAATTCCCCTTATTTTGGGGCAAAAAGCAGAAATTTCTTTTATTATGGTATAAAATTGTAGAAATATTCCTTATTTTGGAACAAAAAGGCAGAAATTCCCCATATTTTGGGGCAAAAGGCAGAAATTCTTCTTATTTTGAGGTAAAATGCAGAAATTCCCCTTATTTAGAGGTAAAATGCAGAAATTCCCCAAATATTGGGGGAAAATGCAGAAATTCTCTTCATTTTGGGGCTAAAAGGCAGAAATTAACCGTATTTTAAAGCAAAATTGCAGGAATTCTCATAATTTTCGGGCAAAAAAGCAGAAATTCTCCTTATTTTGGGGCAAAAGGACAGAAAATCTCCTTTTTTCGAGAGCAAACACTCAGAATTTCCCCTTATTTTGGGGCAAAATTGCAGAAATTTCTTTTACATTGGGGCAAAATTGCAGAAATTTCCCTTATTTTGGGGCAAAATTGCAGAAATTTCACTTATTTCAGGGTAATAAGTCAGAAATTCTCCTTATTTTGATGCAAAAAAAGACAGAAATTCCCTTTGTTTTGGGGGAAAAAGACAGAAATTCCACTTATTTAGAGGCAAAAAGGCAGAAATTCCCCTTATGTTGGAGCAAAAATTAAGAAATTTCCCTTTTTGTGGCAAAAAGGTATGCATTTCCATTATTTTCTGGCAAAAAGGCAGAAATTCCCCGTATTTTGGAGCAAAATGCAGAAATTCCCCTAATTTTGGGCAAAAGACAGAAATTCCCTTTATTTTGGGGCAAAAATCAGAAATTCCCCTTATTTTGGGGCAAAATTCAAGAAATTTCCTTTATTTTGGGGCAAAATTACAGGAATTTGCCTTATTTTGGGGCAAAATTGCAGTAATTTCCTTTATTTGGGGCAAAATTGCAGAAATTTCACTAATTTTAAGGTAAAAAGGCTGAAATTTCCTTTATTTTGGGGCAAAAATTGAGAAATTCCCCTTATTTTGGGACAAAATTGCAGAAATTTCCTTTATTAGGGGAAAAAATTGCAGAAATTTCCCTTATTTTAGCGCAAAATTGCAGAAATTTCACTTATTTCAGAGAAATAAAGCAAAAATTTTTCTTATTTTGGGGCAAAAAGGCAGAAATTCCCCATATTTTGGGGCAAAAGGCAGAAATTCTTCTTATTTTGAGGTAAAATGCAGAAATTCCCCTTATTTAGAGATAAAATGCAGAAATTCCCCAAATATTGGGGGAAAATGCAGAAATTCTCTTTATTTTGGGGCTAAAAGGCAGAAATTTTACTTATTTCAGAGAAATAAAGCAAAAATCTTTCTTATTTTGGGGCAAAAATGCAGAAATTCCCATTATTTTTGGGCAAAAAGGCAGAAATTCACCTTATTTTGGGGTAAAGTTGCAGAAATTTCACATATTTCATGGCAAAAAGGGAGAAATTTCCCTTATTTTGGGGCAAAATTGCAGAAATTTCATTTATTTCAGGGCAAAAATTCAGAAATTCCCCTTATTTTGGGGCAAAAAGCAGAAATTTCTTTTATTATGGTATAAAATTGTAGAAATATTCCTTATTTTGGAACAAAAAGGCAGAAATTCCCCATATTTTGGGGCAAAAGGCAGAATTTCTTCTTATTTTGAGGTAAAATGCAGAAATTCCCCTTATTTAGAGGTAAAATGCAGAAATTCCCCAAATATTGGGGGAAAATGCAGAAATTCTCTTCATTTTGGGGCTAAAAGGCAGAAATTAACCGTATTTTAAAACAAAATTGCAGGAATTCTCATAATTTTCGGGCAAAAAAGCAGAAATTCTCCTTATTTTGGGGCAAAAAGACAGAAAATCTCCTTTTTTCGAGAGCAAACAGTCAGAAATTCCCCTTATTTTGGGGCAAAATTGCAGAAATTTCTTTTACATTGGGGCAAAATTGCAGAAATTTCCCTTATTTTGGGGCAAAATTGCAGAAATTTCACTTATTTCAGGGTAATAAGTCAGAAATTCTCCTTATTTTGATGCAAAAAAGACAGAAATTCTCTTTGTTTTGGGGGAAAAAGACAGAAATTCCACTTATTTAGAGGCAAAAAGGCAGAAATTCCCCTTATTTTGGAGCAAAAATGAAGAAATTTCCATTTTTATGGCAAAAAGGTATGCATTCCCATTATTTTCAAGCAAAAAGGCAGAAATTCCCCGTATTTTGGAGCAAAATTGTAGAAATTCCCCTAATTTTGGGGCAAAAGGCAGAAATTCCCTTTATTTTGGGGCAAAAATCAGAAATTCCCCTTATTTTGGGGCAAAATTCAAGAAATTTCCTTTATTTTGGGGCAAAATTGCAGAAATTTCCCTTATTTGGGGTAAAATTGCAGAAATTTCACTTATTTTCAGGTAAAAAGGCTGAAATTTCCTTTATTTTGGGGCAAAAAGGAAGAAATTCCCCTTATTTTGGGGCAAAATTGCAGAAATTTCCTTTATTATGGGAAAAAATTGCAGAAATTTCCCTTATTTTAGGGCAAAATTGCAGAAATTTCACTTATTTCAGAGAAATAAAGCAAAAATTTTTCTTATTTTGGGGCAAAAATGCAGAAATCCCCATTATTTTGGCGCAAAAAGGCAAAAATTAACCTTATTTTGGGGTAAAATGGCAGAAATTTCACATATTTCATGGCAACAAGGCAGAAATTTCCCTTATTTTGGGGCAAAATTGCAGAAATTTCATTTATTTCAGGGCAAAATGAAGAAATTCCCCTTATTTTGGGGCAAAAAGCAGAAATTTCTTTTATTATGGTACAAAATTGAAGAAATTTTCCTTATTTTAGAACAAAAATGCAGAAAATCCCCATATTTTGGGGCAAAAGGCAGGAATTCTTCTTATTTTGTGGTAAAATGCAGAAATTCCCATTATTTAGAGGTAAAATGCAGAAATACCCCAAATATTGGGGGAAAATGCAGAAATTCCCTTTATTTTGTGGCTAAAAGGCAGAAATTAACCGTATTTTAAAACAAAATTGCAGAAATTCTCATAATTGTCGGGCAAAAGCAGAAATTCTCCTTATTTTGGGGCAAAAAGACAGAAAATCTCCTTTTTTCGAGAGCAAACAGTCAGAAATTCCCCTTATTTTGGGGCAAAATTGCAGAAATTTCTTTTACATTGGGGCAAAATTGCAGAAATTTCCCTTATTTTGGTGCAAAATTGCAGAAATTTCACTTATTTCAGGGTAATAAGTCAGACATTCTCCTTATTTTGATGCAAAAAAGACAGAAATTCCCTTTGTTTTGGGGGAAAAAGACAGAAATTCTACTTATTTAGAGGCAAAAATGAAGAAATTCCCCTTATTTTGGAGCAAAAAGGAAGAAATTTCCCTTTTTATGGCAAAAAGGTATGCATTCCCATTATTATCGGGCAAAAAGGCAGAAATTCCCCGTATTTTGGAGCAAAATTGAAGAAATTCCCCTAATTTTGGGGCAAAAGGCAGAAATTCCCTTTATTTTGGGGCAAAAATCAGAAATTCCCCTTATTTTGGGGCAAAATTCAAGAAATTTCCTTTATTTTGCGTCAAAATTGCAGGAATTTACCTTATTTTGAGGCAAAATTGCAGAAATTTCACTTATTTTGGGCAAAATTGCAGAAATTTCACTTATTTTCAGGTAAAAAGGCTCAAATTTCCCTTATTTTGGGGCAAAAAAGGAGAAATTCCCCTTATTTCGAGGCAAAATTGCAGAAATTTCCTTTATTATGGGAAAAAATTGCAGAAATTTCCTTTATTTTAGGGCAAAATTGCAGAAATTTTACTTATTTCAGAGAAATAAAGCAAAAATCTTTCTTATTTTGGGGCAAAAATGCAGAAATTCCCATTATTTTTGGGCAAAAAGGCAGAAATTCACCTTATTTTGGGGTAAAGTTGCAGAAATTTCACATATTTCATGGCAAAAAGGCAGAAATTTCCCTTATTTTGGGGCAAAATTGCAGAAATTTCATTTATTTCAGGGCAAAAATTCAGAAATTCCCCTTATTTTGGGGCAAAAAGCAGAAATTTCTTTTATTATGGTATAAAATTGTAGAAATATTCCTTATTTTGGAACAAAAAGGAAGAAATTCCCCATATTTTGGGGCAAAAGGCAGAAATTCTTCTTATTTTGAGGTAAAATGCAGAAATTCCCCTTATCTAGAGGTAAAATGCAGAAATTCCCCAAATATTGGGGGAAAATGCAGAAATTCTCTTCATTTTGGGGCTAAAAGGCAGAAATTAACCGTATTTTAAAGCAAAATTGCAGGAATTCTCATAATTTTCGGGCAAAAAAGCAGAAATTCTCCTTATTTTGGGGCAAAAAGACAGAAAATCTCCTTTTTTCGAGAGCAAACAGTCAGAATTTCCCCTTATTTTGGGGCAAAATTGCAGAAATTTCTTTTACATTGGGGCAAAATTGCAGAAATTTCCCTTATTTTGGGGCAAAATTGCAGAAATTTCACTTATTTCAGGGTAATAAGTCAGAAATTCTCCTTATTTTGATGCAAAAAAGACAGAAATTCCCTTTGTTTTGGCGGAAAAAAACAGAAATTCCACTTATTTAGAGGCAAAAAGGCAGAAATTCCCCTTATTTTGGAGCAAAAATTAAGAAATTTCCCTTTTTGTGGCAAAAAGGTATGCATTCCCATTATTTTCTGGCAAAAAGGCAGAAATTCCCCGTATTTTGGAGCAAAATGCAGAAATTCCCCTAATTTTGGGCAAAAGACAGAAATTCCCTTTATTTTGGGGCAAAAATCAAAAATTCCCCTTATTTTGGGGCAAAATTCAAGAAATTTCTTTTATTTTGGGGCAAAATTGAAGGAATTTACCTTATTTTGGGGCAAAATTGCAGAAATTTCCCTTATTTGGGGCAAAATTGCAGAAATTTTACTTTTTTTCAGGTAAAAAGGCTGAAATTTCCTTTATTTTGGGGCAAAAAGGAAAAAATTCCCCTTATTTTGGGGCAAAATTGCAAAAATTTTCTTTATTATGGGAAAAAATTGCAAAAATTTCCCTTATTTTAGGGCAAAATTGCAGAAATTTCACTTATTTCAGAGAAATAAAGCAAAAATTTTTCTTATTTTGGGGCAGAAGGACAGAAATTCCCATTATTTTGGGGCAAAAAGGCAAAAATTCACCTTATTTTGGGGTAAAATTGCAGAAATTTCACTTATTTCATGGCAAAAAGGCAGAAATTTCCCTTATTTTGGTGCAAAATTTCAAAAATTTCATTTATTTCAGGGCAAAAATTCAGAAATTCCCCTTATTTTGGGGCAAAAAGCAGAAATTTCTTTTATTATGGTACAAAATTGAAGAAATTTTCCTTATTTTAGAACAAAAAGCAGAAATTCCCCATATTTTGGAGCAAAAGGCAGAAATTCTTCTTATTTTGAGGTAAAATGCAGAAATTCCTCTTATTTAGAGGTAAAATGCAGAAATTCCCCAAATATTGGAGGAAAATGCAGAAATTCCCTTTATTTGGGGCTAAAAGGCAGAAATTAACTGTATTTTAAAAGAAAATTGCAGAAATTCTCATAATTTTCGGGCAAAAAAGCAGAAATTCTCCTTATTTTGGGGCAAAAAGACAGAAAATCTTCTTTTTTTCGAGAGCAAACAGTCAGAAATTCCCCTTATTTTGGGGCAAAATTGCAGAAATTTTTTTTACATTTGGGCAAAATTGCAGAAATTTCCCTTATTTTGGGGCAAAATTGCAGAAATTTCACTTATTTCAGGGTAATAAGTCAGAAATTCTCCTTATTTTGATGCAAAAAAGACAGAAATTCCCTTGTTTGGGGGGAAAAAGACAGAAATTCCACTTATTTAGAGGCAAAAATGCAGAAATTCCCCTTATTTTGGAGCAAAAATGAAGAAATTTCCCTTTTTATGGCAAAAAAGGTATGCATTCCCATTATTTTCGGGCAAAAAGGCAGAAATTCCCAGTATTTTGGAGCAAAATTGCAGAAATTCCCCTAATTTTGGGGCAAAAAGCAGAAATTCCCCTTATTTTGGGGCAAAATTGCAGAAATTTTCCTAATTGTGGGGCAAAAAAACAGAAATTCCCCTTATTTGGGGGCAAAATGGCAGAAATTTCCCTTATTATGGGTAAAAATTGCAGAAATTTCCCTTATTTTAGGGCAAAATTGCAGAAATTTCACTAATTGTGGTGCAAAAAAGCAGAAATTCTCCATATTTTGGGGCAATATTCAGAAATTCCACATATTTTGGGGCAAAATTCTAGAAATTTCCCTTATTTGGGGGCAAAATTGCAGAAATTTCACTTATTTTGGGGCAAAATTGCAGAAATTTCACTTATTTCACAGAAAAAAGGCAGAAATTTTCCTTATTTTGGGGCAAAAAGGCAGAAATTCCTAATATTTTGTGCCAAAATTTAGAAATTCCTTATATTTTGAGGTAAAAAGGCTGAAATTCCCCTTATTTGGGAGCAAAAAGGTAGAAATTTCCCTTATATTGGAGCAAAATTGCAGAAATTTCTCTTATTTCAAGGTAATAAGTCAGAAATTTTCCTTATTTTGGGGCAATAAAGACAGAAATTCTCTTTGTTTTGTGGGAAAAAGACAGAAATTCCACTTATTTAGAGGCAAAGAAGCAGAAATTTCGCTTATTTTTGAGCAAAAATGAAGAAATTTCCCTTTTTTATGGCAAAAAGGTATGCATTCTTCTTATTTTCGGGTAAACAGGCAGAAATTCCCCATATTTTGGGGCAAAAGGCAAAATTCCCATTGTTTTGGGGCAAAAGGCACAAATTTAACTTATTTTTGGGCAAAATTGCAGAAATTTCATTTATTTCAAGGCAAAAAGTCAGAAATTTCCCTTATTTTGGGGCAAAAAGCAGAAATTTCTTTTATTATGGTACAAAATTGAAGAAATTTTCCTTATTTCGGAACAAAAGGCAGAAATTCCCCAAATTTGGGGCAAAAGGCAGAAATTCTTCTTATTTTAAGGTAAAATGCAGAAATTCCCCTTATTTGGAGGTAAAATGCAGAAATTCCCCAAATATTGGGGGAAAATGCAGAAATTCCCTTTATTTTGGGGCTAAAAGAAAGAAATTAACCGTATTTTGAAGCAAAATTGCAGAAATTCTCATAATTTTCGGGCAAAAAGGCAAAAATTCTTATTTTGGGGCAAAAAGACAGAAAATCTCCTTTTTTTGGGAGCATAAAGTCAGAAATTTCCCTTATTTTGGGGCAAAATTGCATAAATTTCCAATACATTGGGGCAAAATTGCAGAAATTTCCCTTATTTTTAGGCATAATTGCAGAAATTTCACTTATTTCAGAAAAAAGGCAGAAATTTTCTTATTTTGGAGCAAAAAAACAGAAATTCCCCATATTTTGGGGCAAAAAGGAAGAAATTCCCTTTATTTTGAGGTAAAAAGGCTGAAATTCCCCTTATTTTCGGGCAAAAAGTCAGAAATTTCCCTTATTTTGCTGCAAAAAGACAGAAATTTTGTTTATTTTTAGGGAAAAGGCAGAACTTGAACTTATTTTGAATCAAAAAGGCGGAAAATCCCCATTTTTTGGGGCAAAAATGAGGAAATTTCCCTTTTTTATGGCAAAAAGGTAAACATTCCCTTTATTTTCGGGCAAAAAGGCAGAAATTCCCTATATTTTGGAGCAAAATTGCAGAAATTCCCCTAATTTTGGGGCAAAAGGCAGAAATTCCCTTTATTTTGGGGTAAAAATCAGAAATTCCCCTTATTTTGGGGCAAAATTCCAGAAACATTTTTTATTTTGGGGCAAAATTGCAGAAATTTACCTTATTTCGGGGCAAAATTGCAGAAATTTTACTTATTTCAGGGTAATAAGTCAGAAATTCTCCTTATTTTGATGCAAAAAAGACAGAAATTCCCTTTGTTTTGGGGGAAAAAGACAGAAATTCCACTTATTTAGAGGCAAAAAGGCAGAAATTCCCCTTATTTTGGAGCAAAAATGAAGAAATTTCCCTTTTTATGGCAAACAGGTATGCATTCCCATTATTTTCGGGCAAAAAAACAGAAATTCCCCCTATTTTGGAACAAAATCGCAGAAATTCCCCAAATTTGGGGGCAAAAAGCAGAAATTCTCCTTATTTTGGGGCAAAATTGCAGAAATTTCCCTAATTGTGGGGCAAAAAAACAGAAATTCCCCTTATTTGGGGGCAAAATGGAAGAAATTTCCCTTATTATGGGGAAAAATTGCAGAAATTTCCCTTATTTTACGGCAAAATTGCAGAAATTTCATTAATTGTGGGGCAAAAAGGCAGAAATTCTCCATATTTTGGGGCAAAATTCAGAAATTCCACTTATCTTGGGGCAAAATTCCAGAAATTTTATTTATTTTGGGGCAAAATTGCAAAAATTTCACTTATTTTGGGGCAAAATTGCAGAAATTTCACTTATTTCATAGAAAAGAGGCAGAAATTTTCTTTATTTTGGTGCAAAAAGGCAGAAATTCCTAATATTTTGTGCCAAATTTTATAAATTTCTTATATTTTGAGGTAAAAAGCCTGAAATTCCCCTTATTTGTGGGCAAAAAGGTAGAAATTTCCCTTATATTGGGGCAAAATTGCAGAAATTTCACTTATTTCAAGGTAATAAGTCAGAAATTTTCCTTATTTTGGGGCAAAAAAGACAGAAATTCCCTTTGTTTTGGGGGAAAAAGACAGAAATTCCACTTATTTAGAGGCAAAGAAGCAGAAATTTCGCTTATTTTGGAGCAAAAATGAAGAAATTGCCCTTTTTATGGCAAAAAGATATTCATTCTTCTTATTTTCGGGGAAACAGGCAGAAATTCCCCATATTTTGGGACAAAAGGCAGAAATTCCCATTATTTTGGGGCAAAAGGCACAAATTTAATTTATTTTTGGGCAAAATTGCAGAAATTTCATTTATTTCAAGGCAAAAAGTCAGAAATTTCCCTTATTTTGGGGCAAAAAGCAGAAATTTCTTTTATTATGGTACAAAATTGAAGAAATTTTCCTTATTTCGGAACAAAAAGGCAGAAATTCCCCATATTTTGGGGCAAAAGGCAGAAATTCTTCTTATTTTGAGGTAAAATGCAGAAATTCCCCTTATTTAGAGGTAAAATGCAGAAATTCCCCAAATATTGGGGAAAAATGCAGAAATTCTCTTTATTTTGGGGCTAAAAGGAAGAAATTAACCGTATTTTGAAGCAAAATTGCAGGAATTCTCATAATTTTCGGGCAAAAAGGCAAAAATTCTTATTTTAGGGCAAAAAGACAGAAAATTTCCTTTTTTCGGGAGCATAAAGTCAGAAATTTCTCTTATTTTGGGGCAAAATTGCATAAATTTCCGATACATTTGGGCAAAATTGCAGAAATTTCCCTTATTTTGAGGCAAAATTGCAGAAATTTCATTTATTTCAGAAAAAAGGCAGAAATTTTCTTATTTTGGGGCAAAAAGGCAGAAATTTCCCATATTTTGGGGCAAAAAGGAAGAAATTCCCCTTATTTTGAGGTAAAAAGGCTGAAATTCCCCTTATTTTCGGGCAAATTCAGAAATTCCCTTTTTTGGTGCAAAAAGACAGAAATTTTGTTTATTTTTAGGGAAAAGGCAGAAATTGCACTTATTTTAAATCAAAATAGCAAAAAATCCCCATATTTTGGGGCAAAAATGAAGAAATTTCCCTTTTTTATGGCAAAAAGGTAAACATTCCTTTTATTTTCGGGCAAAAAGGCAGAAATTCCCCATATTTTGGAGCAAAATTGCAGAAATTCCCCTAATTTTTGGGCAAAAGGCAGAAATTCCCTTTATTTTGGGGCAAAAATCAGAAATTCCCCTTATTTTGGGGCAAAATTCCAGACATTTTCTTTATTTTGGGGCAAAATTGCAGGAATTTACCTTATTTTGGAACAAAATTGCAGAAATTTCTTATATTTGGGGCAAAATTGCAGAAATTTCTCTTATTTTCAGGTAAAAAGTCTGAAATTTCCTTTATTTTGGGCAAAAAGTGAGAAATTCTTCTTATTTTGGGGCAAAATTGCAGAAATTTTCCTTATTTTGGGGCAAAAAGGAAGAAATTCCGTATATTTTGTGGAAAAAAGGCAGAAATTTCCTTTATTTTGAGGTAATAAAGTTGAAATTCTCCTTATTTTGGGGCAAAAAGGCAGAAATTCCCCTTATTTTGGGGTAAAATTGAAGAAATTTCAAATATTTCAGGGCAAAATGGCAGAAATTCCCCTTATTTTGGGGCAAAAAGATGAAATCCCTAATTTTTTGCGAAAATTGAAGAAATTTCACTTATTTCGGGACAAAAAGCCCGAAATTCCAATTAATTTCGGGCAAAAAGGCAGAAATGACCCGTATTTTGGAGCAAAATTGCAGAAATTCCCCTAATATTGGTGCAAAAATGCAGAAATTCCCTTTATTATGGGGCAAAAAGGCAGAAATTCTCCATATTTTGGTGCAAAAATCAGAAATTTCCCTTATTTTGAGGTAAAATTCTCAAATTCCCCAAATTTTAGGGCAAAAGGCAAAAATTTCCCTTATTTTGGGGCAAATTTGCAGAAATTTCACTTATTTCAGGGTAATAAGTCAGAAATTTTCCTTATTTTGAGGCAAAAAAGACAGAAATTCCCTTTGTTTTGGGGGAAAAACAGAAATTCCACTTATTTAGAGGCAAAAAGGCAAAAGTTCCCCTTATTTTGAGCAAAAATGAAGAAATTTCCCTTTTTTATGGCAAAAAGGTATGCATTCTTTTTATTTTCGGGCAAAAAGGCAGAAATTCCCCAAATTTTGGGGCAAAAGGCAGAAATTCCACTTATTTTGGGTCAAAATTGCAGAAATTTCCCTTATTTTGGGGCAAAATTGGAGAAATTTCACTTATTTTGGGGCAAAAAGGCAGAAATTCCTAATATTTTGTGCCAAAATTTAGAAATTCCCATTACTTTGAGGTAAAAAGTCTGAAATTCCCCTTATTTGGGTGCAAAATGGCAGAAATTTCCTTTATATTGGGGCAAAATTTCAGAAATTTCACTTATTTCAGGGTAATAAGTAAGAAATTTTTCTTATTTTAGGGCAAAAAAGACAAAAATTCCTTTTGTTTTGGAAGAAAAAGAAAGAAATTCCACTTATTTAGAGGCAAAAAAGCAGAAATTCCCCTTATTTTGGAGCAAAAATGACGAAATTTACTTTTTTATGGCAAAAAGGTATGCATTCTTCTTATTTTTGGGCAAAAATGCAGAAATTCGCCATATTTTGGGGCAAAAGGAAGAAATTCTCTTTATTTTGGGGCAAAAAAGCAAAAATTTCCCTTATTTTGGGGGAAATTTCAGAAATTTCATTTATTTCAGGGCAAAAATTCAGAAACTCCCCTTATTTTGGGGCAAAAAGCAGAAATTTCTTTTATTATGGTACAAAATTGAAGAAATTTTCCTTATTTTGGAACAAAAAGGCAGAAATTCCCCATATTTTGCGGCAAAAGTCAGAAATTGTTCTTATTTTGAGGTAAAATGCAGAAATTCCCCTTATTTAGAGGTAAAATGCAGAAATTCCCCAAATATTGGGGGAAAATGCAGAAATTCCCTTTATTTTGGGGCTAAAAGGCAGAAATTAACCGTATTTTGAAACAAAATTGCAGAAATTTTCATAATTTTCGGGGAAAAAAGCAGAAATTCTCCTTATTTTGGGGCAAAAAGACAGAAAATCTCCTTTTTCCGAGAGCAAACAGTCAGAAATTCCCCTTATTTTGGGGCAAAATTGCAGAAATTTCTTTTACATTGGGGCAAAATTGCAGAAATTTCCCTTATTTTGGGGCAAAATTGCAGAAATTTCACTTATTTCAGGGTAATAAGTCAGAAATTCTCCTTATTTTGAGGCAAAAAAGACAGAAATTCTCCTTGTTTTGGGGGAAAAAGACAGAAATTCCACTTATTTAGAGGCAAAAAGGCAGAAATTCCCCTTATTTTGGAGCAAAAATGAAGAAATTTCCATTTTTATGGCAAAAAGGTATGCATTCCCATTATTTTCAAGCAAAAAGGCAGAAATTCCCCGTATTTTGGAGCAAAATTGTAGAAATTCCCCTAATTTTGGGGCAAAAGGCAGAAATTCCCTTTATTTTGGGGCAAAAATCAGAAATTCCCCTTATTTTGTGGCAAAATTCAAGAAATTTCCTTTATTTTGGGGCAAAATTGCAGGAATTTACCTTATTTTGGGGCAAAATTGCAGAAATTTCCCTTATTTGGGGTAAAATTGCAGAAATTTCACTTATTTTCAGGTAAAAAGGCTGAAATTTCCTTTATTTTGGGGCAAAAAGGAAGAAATTCCCATTATTTTGGGGCAAAATTGCAGAAATTTCCTTTATTATGGGAAAAAATTGCAGAAATTTCCCTTATTTTAGGGCAAAATTGCAGAAATTTCACTTATTTCAGAGAAATAAAGCAAAAATTTTTCTTATTTTGGGGCAAAAAGGCAGAAATCCCCATTATTTTGGCGCAAAAAGGCAAAAATTAACCTTATTTTGGGGTAAAATGGCAGAAATTTCACATATTTCATGGCAACAAGGCAGAAATTTCCCTTATTTTGGGGCAAAATTGCAGAAATTTCATTTATTTCAGGGCAAAATGAAGAAATTCCCCTTATTTTGGGGCAAAAAGCAGAAATTTCTTTTATTATGGTACAAAATTGAAGAAATTTTCCTTATTTTAGAACAAAAATGCAGAAAATCCCCATATTTTGGGGCAAAAGGCAGGAATTCTTCTTATTTTGTGGTAAAATGCAGAAATTCCCATTATTTAGAGGTAAAATGCAGAAATACCCCAAATATTGGGGGAAAATGCAGAAATTCCCTTTATTTTGTGGCTAAAAGGCAGAAATTAACCGTATTTTAAAACAAAATTGCAGAAATTCTCATAATTGTCGGGCAAAAGCAGAAATTCTCCTTATTTTGGGGCAAAAAGACAGAAAATCTCCTTTTTTCGAGAGCAAACAGTCAGAAATTCCCCTTATTTTGGGGCAAAATTGCAGAAATTTCTTTTACATTGGGGCAAAATTGCAGAAATTTCCCTTATTTTGGTGCAAAATTGCAGAAATTTCACTTATTTCAGGGTAATAAGTCAGACATTCTCCTTATTTTGATGCAAAAAAGACAGAAATTCCCTTTGTTTTGGGGGAAAAAGACAGAAATTCTACTTATTTAGAGGCAAAAATGAAGAAATTCCCCTTATTTTGGAGCAAAAAGGAAGAAATTTCCCTTTTTATGGCAAAAAGGTATGCATTCCCATTATTATCGGGCAAAAAGGCAGAAATTCCCCGTATTTTGGAGCAAAATTGAAGAAATTCCCCTAATTTTGGGGCAAAAGGCAGAAATTCCCTTTATTTTGGGGCAAAAATCAGAAATTCCCCTTATTTTGGGGCAAAATTCAAGAAATTTCCTTTATTTTGCGTCAAAATTGCAGGAATTTACCTTATTTTGAGGCAAAATTGCAGAAATTTCACTTATTTTGGGCAAAATTGCAGAAATTTCACTTATTTTCAGGTAAAAAGGCTGAAATTTCCCTTATTTTGGGGCAAAAAAGGAGAAATTCCCCTTATTTCGAGGCAAAATTGCAGAAATTTCCTTTATTATGGGAAAAAATTGCAGAAATTTCCCTTATTTTAGGGCAAAATTGCAGAAATTTTACTTATTTCAGAGAAATAAAGCAAAAATCTTTCTTATTTTGGGGCAAAAATGCAGAAATTCCCATTATTTTTGGGCAAAAAGGCAGAAATTCACCTTATTTTGGGGTAAAGTTGCAGAAATTTCACATATTTCATGGCAAAAAGGCAGAAATTTCCCTTATTTTGGGGCAAAATTGCAGAAATTTCATTTATTTCAGGGCAAAAATTCAGAAATTCCCCTTATTTTGGGGCAAAAAGCAGAAATTTCTTTTATTATGGTATAAAATTGTAGAAATATTCATTATTTTGGAACAAAAAGGAAGAAATTCCCCATATTTTGGGGCAAAAGGCAGAAATTCTTCTTATTTTGAGGTAAAATGCAGAAATTCCCCTTATTTAGAGGTAAAATGCAGAAATTCCCCAAATATTGGGGGAAAATGCAGAAATTCTCTTCATTTTGGGGCTAAAAGGCAGAAATTAACCGTATTTTAAAGCAAAATTGCAGGAATTCTCATAATTTTCGGGCAAAAAAGCAGAAATTCTCCTTATTTTGGGGCAAAAAGACAGAAAATCTCCTTTTTTCGAGAGCAAACAGTCAGAATTTCCCCTTATTTTGGGGCAAAATTGCAGAAATTTCTTTTACATTGGGGCAAAATTGCAGAAATTTCCCTTATTTTGGGGCAAAATTGCAGAAATTTCACTTATTTCAGGGTAATAAGTCAGAAATTCTCCTTATTTTGATGCAAAAAAGACAGAAATTCCCTTTGTTTTGGGGGAAAAAGACAGAAATTCCACTTATTTAGAGGCAAAAAGGCAGAAATTCCCCTTATTTTGGAGCAAAAATTAAGAAATTTTCCTTTTTGTGGCAAAAAGGTATGCATTCCCATTATTTTCTGGCAAAAAGGCAGAAATTCCCCATATTTTGGAGCAAAATGCAGAAATTCCCCTAATTTTGGGCAAAAGACAGAAATTCCCTTTATTTTGGGGCAAAAATCAGAAATTCCCCTTATTTTGGGGCAAAATTCAAGAAATTTCCTTTATTTTGGGGCAAAATTACAGGAATTTACCTTATTTTGGGGCAAAATTGCAGTAATTTCCTTTATTTGGGGCAAAATTGCAGAAATTTCACTAATTTTCAGGTAAAAAGGCTGAAATTTCCTTTATTTTGGGGCAAAAATGGAGAAATTCCCCTTATTTTGGGACAAAATTGCAGAAATTTCCTTTATTAGGGGAAAAAATTGCAGAAATTTCCCTTATTTTAGCGCAAAATTGCAGAAATTTCACTTATTTCAGAGAAATAAAGCAAAAATTTTTCTTATTTTGGGGCAAAAAGGCAGAAATTCCCCATATTTTGGGGCAAAAGGCAGAAATTCTTCTTATTTTGAGGTAAAATGCAGAAATTCCCCTTATTTAGAGATAAAATGCAGAAATTCCCCAAATATTGGGGGAAAATGCAGAAATTCTCTTTATTTTGGGGCTAAAAGGCAGAAATTTTACTTATTTCAGAGAAATAAAGCAAAAATATTTCTTATTTTGGGGCAAAAATGCAGAAATTCCCATTATTTTTGGGCAAAAAGGCAGAAATTCACCTTATTTTGGGGTAAAGTTGCAGAAATTTCACATATTTCATGGCAAAAAGGCAGAAATTTCCCTTATTTTGGGGCAAAATTGCAGAAATTTCATTTATTTCAGGGCAAAAATTCAGAAATTCCCCTTATTTTGGGGCAAAAAGCAGAAATTTCTTTTATTATGGTATAAAATTGTAGAAATATTCCTTATTTTGGAACAAAAAGGCAGAAATTCCCCATATTTTGGGGCAAAAGGCAGAATTTCTTCTTATTTTGAGGTAAAATGCAGAAATTCCCCTTATTTAGAGGTAAAATGCAGAAATTCCCCAAATATTGGGGGAAAATGCAGAAATTCTCTTCATTTTGGGGCTAAAAGGCAGAAATTAACCGTATTTTAAAGCAAAATTGCAGGAATTCTCATAATTTTCGGGCAAAAAAGCAGAAATTCTCCTTATTTTGGTGCAAAAAGACAGGAAAATCTCCATTTTCGAGAGCAAACAGTCAGAATTTCCCCTTATTTTGGGGCAAAATTGCAGAAATTTCTTTTACATTGGGGCAAAATTGCAGAAATTTCCCTTATTTTGGGGCAAAATTGCAGAAATTTCACTTATTTCAGGGTAATAAGTCAGAAATTCTCCTTATTTTGATGCAAAAAAGACAGAAATTCCCTTTGTTTTGGGGGAAAAAGACAGAAATTCCACTTATTTAGAGGCAAAAAGGCAGAAATTCCCCTTATTTTGGAGCAAAAATTAAGAAATTTCCCTTTTTGTGGCAAAAAGGTATGCATTCCCATTATTTTCTGGCAAAAAGGCAGAAATTCCCCGTATTTTGGAGCAAAATGCAGAAATTCCCCTAATTTTGGGCAAAAGACAGAAATTCCCTTTATTTTGGGGCAAAAATCAGAAATTCCCCTTATTTTGGGGCAAAATTCAAGAAATTTCCTTTATTTTGGGGCAAAATTACAGGAATTTTCCTTATTTTGGGGCAAAATTGCAGTAATTTCCTTTATTTGGGGCAAAATTGCAGAAATTTCAATAATTTTAAGGTAAAAAGGCTGAAATTTCCTTTATTTTAGGGCAAAAATGGAGAAATTCCCCTTATTTTGGGACAAAATTGCAGAAATTTCCTTTATTAGGGGAAAAAATTGCAGAAATTTCCCTTATTTTAGCGCAAAATTGCAGAAATTTCACTTATTTCAGAGAAATAAAGCAAAAATTTTTCTTATTTTGGGGCAAAAAGGCAGAAATTCCCCATATTTTGGGGCAAAAGGCAGAAATTCTTCTTATTTTGAGGTAAAATGCAGAAATTCCCCTTATTTAGAGATAAAATGCAGAAATTCCCCAAATATTGGGGGAAAATGCAGAAATTCTCTTTATTTTGGGGCTAAAAGGCAGAAATTTTACTTATTTCAGAGAAATAAAGCAAAAATCTTTCTTATTTTGGGGCAAAAATGCAGAAATTCCCATTATTTTTGGGCAAAAAGGCAGAAATTCACCTTATTTTGGGGTAAAGTTGCAGAAATTTCACATATTTCATGGCAAAAAGGCAGAAATTTCCCTTATTTTGGGGCAAAATTGCAGAAATTTCATTTATTTCAGGGCAAAAATTCAGAAATTCCCCTTATTTTGGGGCAAAAAGCAGAAATTTCTTTTATTATGGTATAAAATTGTAGAAATATTCTTTATTTTGGAACAAAAAGGCAGAAATTCCCCATATTTTGGGGCAAAAGGCAGAATTTCTTCTTATTTTGAGGTAAAATGCAGAAATTCCCCTTATTTAGAGTAAAATGCAGAAATTCCCCAAATATTGGGGGAAAATGCAGAAATTCTCTTCATTTTTGGGCTAAAAGGCAGAAATTAACCGTATTTTAAAGCAAAATTGCAGGAATTCTCATAATTTTCGGGCAAAAAAGCAGAAATTCTCCTTATTTTGGTGCAAAAAGACAGGAAAATCTCCATTTTCGAGAGCAAACAGTCAGAATTTCCCCTTATTTTGGGGCAAAATTGCAGAAATTTCTTTTACATTGGGGCAAAATTGCAGAAATTTCCCTTATTTTGGGGCAAAATTGCAGAAATTTCACTTATTTCAGGGTAATAAGTCAGAAATTCTCCTTATTTTGATGCAAAAAAGACAGAAATTCCCTTTGTTTTGGGGGAAAAAGACAGAAATTCCACTTATTTAGAGGCAAAAAGGCAGAAATTCCCCTTATTTTGGAGCAAAAATTAAGAAATTTCCCTTTTTGTGGCAAAAAGGTATGCATTCCCATTATTTTCTGGCAAAAAGGCAGAAATTCCCCGTATTTTGGAGCAAAATGCAGAAATTCCCCTAATTTTGGGCAAAAGACAGAAATTCCCTTTATTTTGGGGCAAAAATCAGAAATTCCCCTTATTTTGGGGCAAAATTCAAGAAATTTCCTTTATTTTGGGGCAAAATTACAGGAATTTTCCTTATTTTGGGGCAAAATTGCAGTAATTTCCTTTATTTGGGGCAAAATTGCAGAAATTTCAATAATTTTAAGGTAAAAAGGCTGAAATTTCCTTTATTTTAGGGCAAAAATGGAGAAATTCCCCTTATTTTGGGACAAAATTGCAGAAATTTCCTTTATTAGGGGAAAAAATTGCAGAAATTTCCCTTATTTTAGCGCAAAATTGCAGAAATTTCACTTATTTCAGAGAAATAAAGCAAAAATTTTTCTTATTTTGGGGCAAAAAGGCAGAAATTCCCCATATTTTGGGGCAAAAGGCAGAAATTCTTCTTATTTTGAGGTAAAATGCAGAAATTCCACTTATTTAGAGATAAAATGCAGAAATTCCCCAAATATTGGGGGAAAATGCAGAAATTCTCTTTATTTTGGGGCTAAAAGGCAGAAATTTTACTTATTTCAGAGAAATAAAGCAAAAATCTTTCTTATTTTGGGGCAAAAATGCAGAAATTCCCATTATTTTTGGGCAAAAAGGCAGAAATTCACCTTATTTTGGGGTAAAGTTGCAGAAATTTCACATATTTCATGGCAAAAAGGCAGAAATTTCCCTTATTTTGGGGCAAAATTGCAGAAATTTCATTTATTTCAGGGCAAAAATTCAGAAATTCCCCTTATTTTGGGGCAAAAAGCAGAAATTTCTTTTATTATGGTATAAAATTGTAGAAATATTTCTTATTTTGGAACAAAAAGGCAGAAATTCCCCATATTTTGGGGCAAAAGGCAGAATTTCTTCTTATTTTGAGGTAAAATGCAGAAATTCCCCTTATTTAGAGGTAAAATGCAGAAATTCCCCAAATATTGGGGGAAAATGCAGAAATTCTCTTCATTTTGGGGCTAAAAGGCAGAAATTAACCGTATTTTAAAGCAAAATTGCAGGAATTCTCATAATTTTCGGGCAAAAAAGCAGAAATTCTCCTTATTTTGGTGCAAAAAGACAGGAAAATCTCCATTTTCGAGAGCAAACAGTCAGAATTTCCCCTTATTTTGGGGCAAAATTGCAGAAATTTCTTTTACATTGGGGCAAAATTGCAGAAATTTCCCTTATTTTGGGGCAAAATTGCAGAAATTTCACTTATTTCAGGGTAATAAGTCAGAAATTCTCCTTATTTTGATGCAAAAAAGACAGAAATTCCCTTTGTTTTGGGGGAAAAAGACAGAAATTCCACTTATTTAGAGGCAAAAAGGCAGAAATTCCCCTTATTTTGGAGCAAAAATTAAGAAATTTCCCTTTTTGTGGCAAAAAGGTATGCATTCCCATTATTTTCTGGCAAAAAGGCAGAAATTCCCCGTATTTTGGAGCAAAATGCAGAAATTCCCCTAATTTTGGGCAAAAGACAGAAATTCCCTTTATTTTGGGGCAAAAATCAGAAATTCCCCTTATTTTGGGGCAAAATTCAAGAAATTTCCTTTATTTTGGGGCAAAATTACAGGAATTTTCCTTATTTTGGGGCAAAATTGCAGTAATTTCCTTTATTTGGGGCAAAATTGCAGAAATTTCAATAATTTTAAGGTAAAAAGGCTGAAATTTCCTTTATTTTAGGGCAAAAATGGAGAAATTCCCCTTATTTTGGGACAAAATTGCAGAAATTTCCTTTATTAGGGGAAAAAATTGCAGAAATTTCCCTTATTTTAGCGCAAAATTGCAGAAATTTCACTTATTTCAGAGAAATAAAGCAAAAATTTTTCTTATTTTGGGGCAAAAAGGCAGAAATTCCCCATATTTTGGGGCAAAAGGCAGAAATTCTTCTTATTTTGAGGTAAAATGCAGAAATTCCCCTTATTTAGAGATAAAATGCAGAAATTCCCCAAATATTGGGGGAAAATGCAGAAATTCTCTTTATTTTGGGGCTAAAAGGCAGAAATTTTACTTATTTCAGAGAAATAAAGCAAAAATCTTTCTTATTTTGGGGCAAAAATGCAGAAATTCCCATTATTTTTGGGCAAAAAGGCAGAAATTCACCTTATTTTGGGGTAAAGTTGCAGAAATTTCACATATTTCATGGCAAAAAGGCAGAAATTTCCCTTATTTTGGGGCAAAATTGCAGAAATTTCATTTATTTCAGGGCAAAAATTCAGAAATTCCCCTTATTTTGGGGCAAAAAGCAGAAATTTCTTTTATTATGGTATAAAATTGTAGAAATATTCTTTATTTTGGAACAAAAAGGCAGAAATTCCCCATATTTTGGGGCAAAAGGCAGAATTTCTTCTTATTTTGAGGTAAAATGCAGAAATTCCCCTTATTTAGAGGTAAAATGCAGAAATTCCCCAAATATTGGGGGAAAATGCAGAAATTCTCTTCATTTTGGGGCTAAAAGGCAGAAATTAACCGTATTTTAAAGCAAAATTGCAGGAATTCTCATAATTTTCGGGCAAAAAAGCAGAAATTCTCCTTATTTTGGGGCAAAAAGACAGAAAATCTCCTTTTTTCGAGAGCAAACAGTCAGAAATTCCCCTTATTTTGGGGCAAAATTGCAGAAATTTCTTTTACATTGGGGCAAAATTGCAGAAATTTCCCTTATTTTGGGGCAAAATTGCAGAAATTTCACTTATTTCAGGGTAATAAGTCAGAAATTCTCCTTATTTTGATGCAAAAAAGACAGAAATTCTCTTTGTTTTGGGGGAAAAAGACAGAAATTCCACTTATTTAGAGGCAAAAAGGCAGAAATTCCCCTTATTTTGGAGCAAAAATGAAGAAATTTCCATTTTTATGGCAAAAAGGTATGCATTCCCATTATTTTCAAGCAAAAAGGCAGAAATTCCCCGTATTTTGGAGCAAAATTGTAGAAATTCCCCTAATTTTGGGGCAAAAGGCAGAAATTCCCTTTATTTTGGGGCAAAAATCAGAAATTCCCCTTATTTTGGGGCAAAATTCAAGAAATTTCCTTTATTTTGGGGCAAAATTGCAGGAATTTACCTTATTTTGGGGCAAAATTGCAGAAATTTCCCTTATTTGGGGTAAAATTGCAGAAATTTCACTTATTTTCAGGTAAAAAGGCTGAAATTTCCTTTATTTTGGGGCAAAAAGGAAGAAATTCCCCTTATTTTGGGGCAAAATTGCAGAAATTTCCTTTATTATGGGAAAAAATTGCAGAAATTTCCCTTATTTTAGGGCAAAATTGCAGAAATTTCACTTATTTCAGAGAAATAAAGCAAAAATTTTTCTTATTTTGGGGCAAAAAGGCAGAAATCCCCATTATTTTGGCGCAAAAAGGCAAAAATTAACCTTATTTTGGGGTAAAATGGCAGAAATTTCACATATTTCATGGCAACAAGGCAGAAATTTCTCTTATTTTGGGGCAAAATTGCAGAAATTTCATTTATTTCAGGGCAAAATGAAGAAATTCCCCTTATTTTGGGGCAAAAAGCAGAAATTTCTTTTATTATGGTACAAAATTGAAGAAATTTTCCTTATTTTAGAACAAAAATGCAGAAAATCCCCATATTTTGGGGCAAAAGGCAGGAATTCTTCTTATTTTGTGGTAAAATGCAGAAATTCCCATTATTTAGAGGTAAAATGCAGAAATACCCCAAATATTGGGGGAAAATGCAGAAATTCCCTTTATTTTGTGGCTAAAAGGCAGAAATTAACCGTATTTTAAAACAAAATTGCAGAAATTCTCATAATTGTCGGGCAAAAGCAGAAATTCTCCTTATTTTGGGGCAAAAAGACAGAAAATCTCCTTTTTTCGAGAGCAAACAGTCAGAAATTCCCCTTATTTTGGGGCAAAATTGCAGAAATTTCTTTTACATTGGGGCAAAATTGCAGAAATTTCCCTTATTTTGGTGCAAAATTGCAGAAATTTCACTTATTTCAGGGTAATAAGTCAGACATTCTCCTTATTTTGATGCAAAAAAGACAGAAATTCCCTTTGTTTTGGGGGAAAAAGACAGAAATTCTACTTATTTAGAGGCAAAAATGAAGAAATTCCCCTTATTTTGGAGCAAAAAGGAAGAAATTTCCCTTTTTATGGCAAAAAGGTATGCATTCCCATTATTATCGGGCAAAAAAGCAGAAATTCCCCGTATTTTGGAGCAAAATTGAAGAAATTCCCCTAATTTTGGGGCAAAAGGCAGAAATTCCCTTTATTTTGGGGCAAAAATCAGAAATTCCCCTTATTTTGGGGCAAAATTCAAGAAATTTCCTTTATTTTGCGTCAAAATTGCAGGAATTTACCTTATTTTGAGGCAAAATTGCAGAAATTTCACTTATTTTGGGCAAAATTGCAGAAATTTCACTTATTTTCAGGTAAAAAGGCTGAAATTTCCCTTATTTTGGGGCAAAAAAGGAGAAATTCCCCTTATTTCGAGGCAAAATTGCAGAAATTTCCTTTATTATGGGAAAAAATTGCAGAAATTTCCCTTATTTTAGGGCAAAATTGCAGAAATTTTACTTATTTCAGAGAAATAAAGCAAAAATCTTTCTTATTTTGGGGCAAAAATGCAGAAATTCCCATTATTTTTGGGCAAAAAGGCAGAAATTCACCTTATTTTGGGGTAAAGTTGCAGAAATTTCACATATTTCATGGCAAAAAGGCAGAAATTTCCCTTATTTTGTGGCAAAATTGCAGAAATTTCATTTATTTCAGGGCAAAAATTCAGAAATTCCCCTTATTTTGGGGCAAAAAGCAGAAATTTCTTTTATTATGGTATAAAATTGTAGAAATATTCCTTATTTTGGAACAAAAAGGCAGAAATTCCCCATATTTTGGGGCAAAAGGCAGAAATTCTTCTTATTTTGAGGTAAAATGCAGAAATTCCCCTTATTTAGAGGTAAAATGCAGAAATTCCCCAAATATTGGGGGAAAATGCAGAAATTCTCTTCATTTTGGGGCTAAAAGGCAGAAATTAACCGTATTTTAAAGCAAAATTGCAGGAATTCTCATAATTTTCGGGCAAAAAAGCAGAAATTCTCCTTATTTTGGTGCAAAAAGACAGGAAAATCTCCATTTTCGAGAGCAAACAGTCAGAATTTCCCCTTATTTTGGGGCAAAATTGCAGAAATTTCTTTTACATTGGGGCAAAATTGCAGAAATTTCCCTTATTTTGGGGCAAAATTGCAGAAATTTCACTTATTTCAGGGTAATAAGTCAGAAATTCTCCTTATTTTGATGCAAAAAAGACAGAAATTCCCTTTGTTTTGGGGGAAAAAGACAGAAATTCCACTTATTTAGAGGCAAAAAGGCAGAAATTCCCCTTATTTTGGAGCAAAAATTAAGAAATTTCCCTTTTTGTGGCAAAAAGGTATGCATTCCCATTATTTTCTGGCAAAAAGGCAGAAATTCCCCGTATTTTGGAGCAAAATGCAGAAATTCCCCTAATTTTGGGCAAAAGACAGAAATTCCCTTTATTTTGGGGCAAAAATCAGAAATTCCCCTTATTTTGGGGCAAAATTCAAGAAATTTCCTTTATTTTGGGGCAAAATTACAGGAATTTTCCTTATTTTGGGGCAAAATTGCAGTAATTTCCTTTATTTGGGGCAAAATTGCAGAAATTTCAATAATTTTAAGGTAAAAAGGCTGAAATTTCCTTTATTTTAGGGCAAAAATGGAGAAATTCCCCTTATTTTGGGACAAAATTGCAGAAATTTCCTTTATTAGGGGAAAAAATTGCAGAAATTTCCCTTATTTTAGCGCAAAATTGCAGAAATTTCACTTATTTCAGAGAAATAAAGCAAAAATTTTTCTTATTTTGGGGCAAAAAGGCAGAAATTCCCCATATTTTGGGGCAAAAGGCAGAAATTCTTCTTATTTTGAGGTAAAATGCAGAAATTCCCCTTATTTAGAGATAAAATGCAGAAATTCCCCAAATATTGGGGGAAAATGCAGAAATTCTCTTTATTTTGGGGCTAAAAGGCAGAAATTTTACTTATTTCAGAGAAATAAAGCAAAAATCTTTCTTATTTTGGGGCAAAAATGCAGAAATTCCCATTATTTTTGGGCAAAAAGGCAGAAATTCACCTTATTTTGGGGTAAAGTTGCAGAAATTTCACATATTTCATGGCAAAAAGGCAGAAATTTCCCTTATTTTGGGGCAAAATTGCAGAAATTTCATTTATTTCAGGGCAAAAATTCAGAAATTCCCCTTATTTTGGGGCAAAAAGCAGAAATTTCTTTTATTATGGTATAAAATTGTAGAAATATTCCTTATTTTGGAACAAAAAGGCAGAAATTCCCCATATTTTGGGGCAAAAGGCAGAATTTCTTCTTATTTTGAGGTAAAATGCAGAAATTCCCCTTATTTAGAGGTAAAATGCAGAAATTCCCCAAATATTGGGGGAAAATGCAGAAATTCTCTTCATTTTGGGGCTAAAAGGCAGAAATTAACCGTATTTTAAAGCAAAATTGCAGGAATTCTCATAATTTTCGGGCAAAAAAGCAGAAATTCTCCTTATTTTGGTGCAAAAAGACAGGAAAATCTCCATTTTCGAGAGCAAACAGTCAGAATTTCCCCTTATTTTGGGGCAAAATTGCAGAAATTTCTTTTACATTGGGGCAAAATTGCAGAAATTTCCCTTATTTTGGGGCAAAATTGCAGAAATTTCACTTATTTCAGGGTAATAAGTCAGAAATTCTCCTTATTTTGATGCAAAAAAGACAGAAATTCCCTTTGTTTTGGGGGAAAAAGACAGAAATTCCACTTATTTAGAGGCAAAAAGGCAGAAATTCCCCTTATTTTGGAGCAAAAATTAAGAAATTTCCCTTTTTGTGGCAAAAAGGTATGCATTCCCATTATTTTCTGGCAAAAAGGCAGAAATTCCCCGTATTTTGGAGCAAAATGCAGAAATTCCCCTAATTTTGGGCAAAAGACAGAAATTCCCTTTATTTTGGGGCAAAAATCAGAAATTCCCCTTATTTTGGGGCAAAATTCAAGAAATTTCCTTTATTTTGGGGCAAAATTACAGGAATTTTCCTTATTTTGGGGCAAAATTGCAGTAATTTCCTTTATTTGGGGCAAAATTGCAGAAATTTCAATAATTTTAAGGTAAAAAGGCTGAAATTTCCTTTATTTTAGGGCAAAAATGGAGAAATTCCCCTTATTTTGGGACAAAATTGCAGAAATTTCCTTTATTAGGGGAAAAAATTGCAGAAATTTCCCTTATTTTAGCGCAAAATTGCAGAAATTTCACTTATTTCAGAGAAATAAAGCAAAAATTTTTCTTATTTTGGGGCAAAAAGGCAGAAATTCCCCATATTTTGGGGCAAAAGGCAGAAATTCTTCTTATTTTGAGGTAAAATGCAGAAATTCCCCTTATTTAGAGATAAAATGCAGAAATTCCCCAAATATTGGGGGAAAATGCAGAAATTCTCTTTATTTTGGGGCTAAAAGGCAGAAATTTTACTTATTTCAGAGAAATAAAGCAAAAATCTTTCTTATTTTGGGGCAAAAATGCAGAAATTCCCATTATTTTTGGGCAAAAAGGCAGAAATTCACCTTATTTTGGGGTAAAGTTGCAGAAATTTCACATATTTCATGGCAAAAAGGCAGAAATTTCCCTTATTTTGGGGCAAAATTGCAGAAATTTCATTTATTTCAGGGCAAAAATTCAGAAATTCCCCTTATTTTGGGGCAAAAAGCAGAAATTTCTTTTATTATGGTATAAAATTGTAGAAATATTCTTTATTTTGGAACAAAAAGGCAGAAATTCCCCATATTTTGGGGCAAAAGGCAGAATTTCTTCTTATTTTGAGGTAAAATGCAGAAATTCCCCTTATTTAGAGGTAAAATGCAGAAATTCCCCAAATATTGGGGGAAAATGCAGAAATTCTCTTCATTTTTGGGCTAAAAGGCAGAAATTAACCGTATTTTAAAGCAAAATTGCAGGAATTCTCATAATTTTCGGGCAAAAAAGCAGAAATTCTCCTTATTTTGGTGCAAAAAGACAGGAAAATCTCCATTTTCGAGAGCAAACAGTCAGAATTTCCCCTTATTTTGGGGCAAAATTGCAGAAATTTCTTTTACATTGGGGCAAAATTGCAGAAATTTCCCTTATTTTGGGGCAAAATTGCAGAAATTTCACTTATTTCAGGGTAATAAGTCAGAAATTCTCCTTATTTTGATGCAAAAAAGACAGAAATTCCCTTTGTTTTGGGGGAAAAAGACAGAAATTCCACTTATTTAGAGGCAAAAAGGCAGAAATTCCCCTTATTTTGGAGCAAAAATTAAGAAATTTCCCTTTTTGTGGCAAAAAGGTATGCATTCCCATTATTTTCTGGCAAAAAGGCAGAAATTCCCCGTATTTTGGAGCAAAATGCAGAAATTCCCCTAATTTTGGGCAAAAGACAGAAATTCCCTTTATTTTGGGGCAAAAATCAGAAATTCCCCTTATTTTGGGGCAAAATTCAAGAAATTTCCTTTATTTTGGGGCAAAATTACAGGAATTTTCCTTATTTTGGGGCAAAATTGCAGTAATTTCCTTTATTTGGGGCAAAATTGCAGAAATTTCAATAATTTTAAGGTAAAAAGGCTGAAATTTCCTTTATTTTAGGGCAAAAATGGAGAAATTCCCCTTATTTTGGGACAAAATTGCAGAAATTTCCTTTATTAGGGGAAAAAATTGCAGAAATTTCCCTTATTTTAGCGCAAAATTGCAGAAATTTCACTTATTTCAGAGAAATAAAGCAAAAATTTTTCTTATTTTGGGGCAAAAAGGCAGAAATTCCCCATATTTTGGGGCAAAAGGCAGAAATTCTTCTTATTTTGAGGTAAAATGCAGAAATTCCACTTATTTAGAGATAAAATGCAGAAATTCCCCAAATATTGGGGGAAAATGCAGAAATTCTCTTTATTTTGGGGCTAAAAGGCAGAAATTTTACTTATTTCAGAGAAATAAAGCAAAAATCTTTCTTATTTTGGGGCAAAAATGCAGAAATTCCCATTATTTTTGGGCAAAAAGGCAGAAATTCACCTTATTTTGGGGTAAAGTTGCAGAAATTTCACATATTTCATGGCAAAAAGGCAGAAATTTCCCTTATTTTGGGGCAAAATTGCAGAAATTTCATTTATTTCAGGGCAAAAATTCAGAAATTCCCCTTATTTTGGGGCAAAAAGCAGAAATTTCTTTTATTATGGTATAAAATTGTAGAAATATTTCTTATTTTGGAACAAAAAGGCAGAAATTCCCCATATTTTGGGGCAAAAGGCAGAATTTCTTCTTATTTTGAGGTAAAATGCAGAAATTCCCCTTATTTAGAGGTAAAATGCAGAAATTCCCCAAATATTGGGGGAAAATGCAGAAATTCTCTTCATTTTGGGGCTAAAAGGCAGAAATTAACCGTATTTTAAAGCAAAATTGCAGGAATTCTCATAATTTTCGGGCAAAAAAGCAGAAATTCTCCTTATTTTGGTGCAAAAAGACAGGAAAATCTCCATTTTCGAGAGCAAACAGTCAGAATTTCCCCTTATTTTGGGGCAAAATTGCAGAAATTTCTTTTACATTGGGGCAAAATTGCAGAAATTTCCCTTATTTTGGGGCAAAATTGCAGAAATTTCACTTATTTCAGGGTAATAAGTCAGAAATTCTCCTTATTTTGATGCAAAAAAGACAGAAATTCCCTTTGTTTTGGGGGAAAAAGACAGAAATTCCACTTATTTAGAGGCAAAAAGGCAGAAATTCCCCTTATTTTGGAGCAAAAATTAAGAAATTTCCCTTTTTGTGGCAAAAAGGTATGCATTCCCATTATTTTCTGGCAAAAAGGCAGAAATTCCCCGTATTTTGGAGCAAAATGCAGAAATTCCCCTAATTTTGGGCAAAAGACAGAAATTCCCTTTATTTTGGGGCAAAAATCAGAAATTCCCCTTATTTTGGGGCAAAATTCAAGAAATTTCCTTTATTTTGGGGCAAAATTACAGGAATTTTCCTTATTTTGGGGCAAAATTGCAGTAATTTCCTTTATTTGGGGCAAAATTGCAGAAATTTCAATAATTTTAAGGTAAAAAGGCTGAAATTTCCTTTATTTTAGGGCAAAAATGGAGAAATTCCCCTTATTTTGGGACAAAATTGCAGAAATTTCCTTTATTAGGGGAAAAAATTGCAGAAATTTCCCTTATTTTAGCGCAAAATTGCAGAAATTTCACTTATTTCAGAGAAATAAAGCAAAAATTTTTCTTATTTTGGGGCAAAAAGGCAGAAATTCCCCATATTTTGGGGCAAAAGGCAGAAATTCTTCTTATTTTGAGGTAAAATGCAGAAATTCCCCTTATTTAGAGATAAAATGCAGAAATTCCCCAAATATTGGGGGAAAATGCAGAAATTCTCTTTATTTTGGGGCTAAAAGGCAGAAATTTTACTTATTTCAGAGAAATAAAGCAAAAATCTTTCTTATTTTGGGGCAAAAATGCAGAAATTCCCATTATTTTTGGGCAAAAAGGCAGAAATTCACCTTATTTTGGGGTAAAGTTGCAGAAATTTCACATATTTCATGGCAAAAAGGCAGAAATTTCCCTTATTTTGGGGCAAAATTGCAGAAATTTCATTTATTTCAGGGCAAAAATTCAGAAATTCCCCTTATTTTGGGGCAAAAAGCAGAAATTTCTTTTATTATGGTATAAAATTGTAGAAATATTCTTTATTTTGGAACAAAAAGGCAGAAATTCCCCATATTTTGGGGCAAAAGGCAGAATTTCTTCTTATTTTGAGGTAAAATGCAGAAATTCCCCTTATTTAGAGGTAAAATGCAGAAATTCCCCAAATATTGGGGGAAAATGCAGAAATTCTCTTCATTTTGGGGCTAAAAGGCAGAAATTAACCGTATTTTAAAGCAAAATTGCAGGAATTCTCATAATTTTCGGGCAAAAAAGCAGAAATTCTCCTTATTTTGGGGCAAAAAGACAGAAAATCTCCTTTTTTCGAGAGCAAACAGTCAGAAATTCCCCTTATTTTGGGGCAAAATTGCAGAAATTTCTTTTACATTGGGGCAAAATTGCAGAAATTTCCCTTATTTTGGGGCAAAATTGCAGAAATTTCACTTATTTCAGGGTAATAAGTCAGAAATTCTCCTTATTTTGATGCAAAAAAGACAGAAATTCTCTTTGTTTTGGGGGAAAAAGACAGAAATTCCACTTATTTAGAGGCAAAAAGGCAGAAATTCCCCTTATTTTGGAGCAAAAATGAAGAAATTTCCATTTTTATGGCAAAAAGGTATGCATTCCCATTATTTTCAAGCAAAAAGGCAGAAATTCCCCGTATTTTGGAGCAAAATTGTAGAAATTCCCCTAATTTTGGGGCAAAAGGCAGAAATTCCCTTTATTTTGGGGCAAAAATCAGAAATTCCCCTTATTTTGGGGCAAAATTCAAGAAATTTCCTTTATTTTGGGGCAAAATTGCAGGAATTTACCTTATTTTGGGGCAAAATTGCAGAAATTTCCCTTATTTGGGGTAAAATTGCAGAAATTTCACTTATTTTCAGGTAAAAAGGCTGAAATTTCCTTTATTTTGGGGCAAAAAGGAAGAAATTCCCCTTATTTTGGGGCAAAATTGCAGAAATTTCCTTTATTATGGGAAAAAATTGCAGAAATTTCCCTTATTTTAGGGCAAAATTGCAGAAATTTCACTTATTTCAGAGAAATAAAGCAAAAATTTTTCTTATTTTGGGGCAAAAAGGCAGAAATCCCCATTATTTTGGCGCAAAAAGCAAAAATTAACCTTATTTTGGGGTAAAATGGCAGAAATTTCACATATTTCATGGCAACAAGGCAGAAATTTCCCTTATTTTGGGGCAAAATTGCAGAAATTTCATTTATTTCAGGGCAAAATGAAGAAATTCCCCTTATTTTGGGGCAAAAAGCAGAAATTTCTTTTATTATGGTACAAAATTGAAGAAATTTTCCTTATTTTAGAACAAAAATGCAGAAAATCCCCATATTTTGGGGCAAAAGGCAGGAATTCTTCTTATTTTGTGGTAAAATGCAGAAATTCCCATTATTTAGAGGTAAAATGCAGAAATACCCCAAATATTGGGGGAAAATGCAGAAATTCCCTTTATTTTGTGGCTAAAAGGCAGAAATTAACCGTATTTTAAAACAAAATTGCAGAAATTCTCATAATTGTCGGGCAAAAGCAGAAATTCTCCTTATTTTGGGGCAAAAAGACAGAAAATCTCCTTTTTTCGAGAGCAAACAGTCAGAAATTCCCCTTATTTTGGGGCAAAATTGCAGAAATTTCTTTTACATTGGGGCAAAATTGCAGAAATTTCCCTTATTTTGGTGCAAAATTGCAGAAATTTCACTTATTTCAGGGTAATAAGTCAGACATTCTCCTTATTTTGATGCAAAAAAGACAGAAATTCCCTTTGTTTTGGGGGAAAAAGACAGAAATTCTACTTATTTAGAGGCAAAAATGAAGAAATTCCCCTTATTTTGGAGCAAAAAGGAAGAAATTTCCCTTTTTATGGCAAAAAGGTATGCATTCCCATTATTATCGGGCAAAAAGGCAGAAATTCCCCGTATTTTGGAGCAAAATTGAAGAAATTCCCCTAATTTTGGGGCAAAAGGCAGAAATTCCCTTTATTTTGGGGCAAAAATCAGAAATTCCCCTTATTTTGGGGCAAAATTCAAGAAATTTCCTTTATTTTGCGTCAAAATTGCAGGAATTTACCTTATTTTGAGGCAAAATTGCAGAAATTTCACTTATTTTGGGCAAAATTGCAGAAATTTCACTTATTTTCAGGTAAAAAGGCTGAAATTTCCCTTATTTTGGGGCAAAAAAGGAGAAATTCCCCTTATTTCGAGGCAAAATTGCAGAAATTTCCTTTTATGGGAAAAAATTGCAGAAATTTCCCTTATTTTAGGGCAAAATTGAAGAAATTTTACTTATTTCAGAGAAATAAAGCAAAAATCTTTCTTATTTTGGGGCAAAAATGCAGAAATTCCCATTATTTTTGGGCAAAAAGGCAGAAATTCACCTTATTTTGGGGTAAAGTTGCAGAAATTTCACATATTTCATGGCAAAAAGGCAGAAATTTCCCTTATTTTGGGGCAAAATTGCAGAAATTTCATTTATTTCAGGGCAAAAATTCAGAAATTCCCCTTATTTTGGGGCAAAAAGCAGAAATTTCTTTTATTATGGTATAAAATTGTAGAAATATTCCTTATTTTGGAACAAAAAGGCAGAAATTCCCCATATTTTGGGGCAAAAGGCAGAAATTCTTCTTATTTTGAGGTAAAATGCAGAAATTCCCCTTATTTAGAGGTAAAATGCAGAAATTCCCCAAATATTGGGGGAAAATGCAGAAATTCTCTTCATTTTGGGGCTAAAAGGCAGAAATTAACCGTATTTTAAAGCAAAATTGCAGGAATTCTCATAATTTTCGGGCAAAAAAGCAGAAATTTTCCTTATTTTGGGGCTAAAAGACAGAAAATCTGCTTTTTTCGAGAGCAAACAGTCAGAATTTCCCCTTATTTTGGGGCAAAATTGCAGAAATTTCTTTTACATTGGGGCAAAATTGCAGAAATTTCCCTTATTTTGGGGCAAAATTGCAGAAATTTCACTTATTTCAGGGTAATAAGTCAGAAATTCTCCTTATTTTGATGCAAAAAAGACAGAAATTCCCTTTGTTTTGGGGGAAAAAGACAGAAATTCCACTTATTTAGATGCAAAAAGGCAGAAATTCCCCTTATTTTGGAGCAAAAATTAAGAAATTTCCCTTTTTGTGGCAAAAAAGTATGCATTCCCATTATTTTCTGGCAAAAAGGCAGAAATTCCCCGTATTTTGGAGCAAAATGCAGAAATTCCCCTAATTTTGGGCAAAAGACAGAAATTCCCTTTATTTTGGGGCAAAAATCAGAAATTCCCCTTATTTTGGGGCAAAATTCAAGAAATTTCCTTTATTTTGGGGCAAAATTACAGGAATTTACCTTATTTTGGGGGAAAAATTGCAGTAATTTCCTTTATTTGGGGCAAAATTGCAGAAATTTCACTAATTTTCAGGTAAAAAGGCTGAAATTTCCTTTATTTTGGGGCAAAACTGGAGAAATTCCGCTTATTTTGGGACAAAATTGCAGAAATTTCCTTTATTAGGGGAAAAAATTGCAGAAATTTCCCTTATTTTAGCGCAAAATTGCAGAAATTTCACTTATTTCAGAGAAATAAAGCAAAAATTTTTCTTATTTTGGGGCAAAAAGGCAGAAATTCCCCATATTTTGGGGCAAAAGGCAGAAATTCTTCTTATTTTGAGGTAAAATGCAGAAATTCCCCTTATTTAGAGATAAAATGCAGAAATTCCCCAAATATTGGGGGAAAATGCAGAAATTCTCTTTATTTTGGGGCTAAAAGGCAGAAATTAACCGTATTTTAAAGCAAAATTGCAGAAATTCTCATAATTTTCGGGCAAAAAAGCAGAAATTCTCCTTATTTTGGGGCAAAAGGACAGAAAATCTCCTTTTTTCGAGAGCAAACAGTCAGAAATTCCCCTTATTTTGGGGCAAAATTGCAGAAATTTCTTTTACATTGGGGCAAAATTGCAGAAATTTCCCTTATTTTGGGGCAAAATTGCAGAAATTTCACTTATTTCAGGGTAATAAGTCAGAAATTCTCCTTATTTTGATGCAAAAAAGACAGAAATTCTCTTTGTTTTGGGGGAAAAAGACAGAAATTCCACTTATTTAGAGGCAAAAAGGCAGAAATTCCCCTTATTTTGGAGCAAAAATGAAGAAATTTCCATTTTTATGGCAAAAAGGTATGCATTCCCATTATTTTCAAGCAAAAAGGCAGAAATTCCCCGTATTTTGGAGCAAAATTGTAGAAATTCCCCTAATTTTGGGGCAAAAGGCAGAAATTCCCTTTATTTTGGGGCAAAAATCAGAAATTCCCCTTATTTTGGGGCAAAATTCAAGAAATTTCCTTTATTTTGGGGCAAAATTGCAGGAATTTACCTTATTTTGGGGCAAAATTGCAGAAATTTCCCTTATTTGGGGTAAAATTGCAGAAATTTCACTTATTTTCAGGTAAAAAGGCTGAAATTTCCTTTATTTTGGGGCAAAAAGGAAGAAATTCCCCTTATTTTGGGGCAAAATTGCAGAAATTTCTTTTACATTGGGGCAAAATTGCAGAAATTTCCCTTATTTTGGTGCAAAATTGCAGAAATTTCACTTATTTCA
The DNA here is from genome assembly GCF_963924665.1 of Micromys minutus. NCBI lineage: Eukaryota > Metazoa > Chordata > Mammalia > Rodentia > Muridae > Micromys > Micromys minutus. Next base: position 1,956,540 of record NW_027667830.1, on the reverse strand, counting down.
GGGTAATAAGTCAGACATTCTCCTTATTTTGATGCAAAAAAGACAGAAATTCCCTTTGTTTTGGGGGAAAAAGACAGAAATTCTACTTATTTAGAGGCAAAAATGAAGAAATTCCCCTTATTTTGGAGCAAAAAGGAAGAAATTTCCCTTTTTATGGCAAAAAGGTATGCATTCCCATTATTATCGGGCAAAAAGGCAGAAATTCCCCGTATTTTGGAGCAAAATTGAAGAAATTCCCCTAATTTTGGGGCAAAAGGCAGAAATTCCCTTTATTTTGGGGCAAAAATCAGAAATTCCCCTTATTTTGGGGCAAAATTCAAGAAATTTCCTTTATTTTGCGTCAAAATTGCAGGAATTTACCTTATTTTGAGGCAAAATTGCAGAAATTTCACTTATTTTGGGCAAAATTGCAGAAATTTCACTTATTTTCAGGTAAAAAGGCTGAAATTTCCCTTATTTTGGGGCAAAAAAGGAGAAATTCCCCTTATTTCGAGGCAAAATTGCAGAAATTTCCTTTATTATGGGAAAAAATTGCAGAAATTTCCCTTATTTTAGGGCAAAATTGCAGAAATTTTACTTATTTCAGAGAAATAAAGCAAAAATCTTTCTTATTTTGGGGCAAAAATGCAGAAATTCCCATTATTTTTGGGCAAAAAGGCAGAAATTCACCTTATTTTGGGGTAAAGTTGCAGAAATTTCACATATTTCATGGCAAAAAGGCAGAAATTTCCCTTATTTTGGGGCAAAATTGCAGAAATTTCATTTATTTCAGGGCAAAAATTCAGAAATTCCCCTTATTTTGGGGCAAAAAGCAGAAATTTCTTTTATTATGGTATAAAATTGTAGAAATATTCATTATTTTGGAACAAAAAGGAAGAAATTCCCCATATTTTGGGGCAAAAGGCAGAAATTCTTCTTATTTTGAGGTAAAATGCAGAAATTCCCCTTATTTAGAGGTAAAATGCAGAAATTCCCCAAATATTGGGGGAAAATGCAGAAATTCTCTTCATTTTGGGGCTAAAAGGCAGAAATTAACCGTATTTTAAAGCAAAATTGCAGGAATTCTCATAATTTTCGGGCAAAAAAGCAGAAATTCTCCTTATTTTGGGGCAAAAAGACAGAAAATCTCCTTTTTTCGAGAGCAAACAGTCAGAATTTCCCCTTATTTTGGGGCAAAATTGCAGAAATTTCTTTTACATTGGGGCAAAATTGCAGAAATTTCCCTTATTTTGGGGCAAAATTGCAGAAATTTCACTTATTTCAGGGTAATAAGTCAGAAATTCTCCTTATTTTGATGCAAAAAAGACAGAAATTCCCTTTGTTTTGGGGGAAAAAGACAGAAATTCCACTTATTTAGAGGCAAAAAGGCAGAAATTCCCCTTATTTTGGAGCAAAAATTAAGAAATTTTCCTTTTTGTGGCAAAAAGGTATGCATTCCCATTATTTTCTGGCAAAAAGGCAGAAATTCCCCATATTTTGGAGCAAAATGCAGAAATTCCCCTAATTTTGGGCAAAAGACAGAAATTCCCTTTATTTTGGGGCAAAAATCAGAAATTCCCCTTATTTTGGGGCAAAATTCAAGAAATTTCCTTTATTTTGGGGCAAAATTACAGGAATTTACCTTATTTTGGGGCAAAATTGCAGTAATTTCCTTTATTTGGGGCAAAATTGCAGAAATTTCACTAATTTTCAGGTAAAAAGGCTGAAATTTCCTTTATTTTGGGGCAAAAATGGAGAAATTCCCCTTATTTTGGGACAAAATTGCAGAAATTTCCTTTATTAGGGGAAAAAATTGCAGAAATTTCCCTTATTTTAGCGCAAAATTGCAGAAATTTCACTTATTTCAGAGAAATAAAGCAAAAATTTTTCTTATTTTGGGGCAAAAAGGCAGAAATTCCCCATATTTTGGGGCAAAAGGCAGAAATTCTTCTTATTTTGAGGTAAAATGCAGAAATTCCCCTTATTTAGAGATAAAATGCAGAAATTCCCCAAATATTGGGGGAAAATGCAGAAATTCTCTTTATTTTGGGGCTAAAAGGCAGAAATTTTACTTATTTCAGAGAAATAAAGCAAAAATCTTTCTTATTTTGGGGCAAAAATGCAGAAATTCCCATTATTTTTGGGCAAAAAGGCAGAAATTCACCTTATTTTGGGGTAAAGTTGCAGAAATTTCACATATTTCATGGCAAAAAGGCAGAAATTTCCCTTATTTTGGGGCAAAATTGCAGAAATTTCATTTATTTCAGGGCAAAAATTCAGAAATTCCCCTTATTTTGGGGCAAAAAGCAGAAATTTCTTTTATTATGGTATAAAATTGTAGAAATATTCCTTATTTTGGAACAAAAAGGCAGAAATTCCCCATATTTTGGGGCAAAAGGCAGAAATTCTTCTTATTTTAAGGTAAAATGCAGAAATTCCCCTTATTTAGAGGTAAAATGCAGAAATTCCCCAAATATTGGGGGAAAATGCAGAAATTCTCTTCATTTTGGGGCTAAAAGGCAGAAATTAACCGTATTTTAAAAGAAAATTGCAGAAATTCTCATAATTTTCGGGCAAAAAAGCAGAAATTCTCCTTATTTTGATGCAAAAAAGACAGAAATTCTCTTTGTTTTGGGGGAAAAAGACAGAAATTCCACTTATTTAGAGGCAAAAAGGCAGAAATTCCCCTTATTTTGGAGCAAAAATGAAGAAATTTCCATTTTTATGGCAAAAAGGTATGCATTCCCATTATTTTCAAGCAAAAAGGCAGAAATTCCCCGTATTTTGGAGCAAAATTGTAGAAATTCCCCTAATTTTGGGGCAAAAGGCAGAAATTCCCTTTATTTTGGGGCAAAAATCAGAAATTCCCCTTATTTTGGGGCAAAATTCAAGAAATTTCCTTTATTTTGGGGCAAAATTGCAGGAATTTACCTTATTTTGGGGCAAAATTGCAGAAATTTCCCTTATTTGGGGTAAAATTGCAGAAATTTCACTTATTTTCAGGTAAAAAGGCTGAAATTTCCTTTATTTTGGGGCAAAAAGGAAGAAATTCCCCTTATTTTGGGGCAAAATTGCAGAAATTTCCTTTATTATGGGAAAAAAATTGCAGAAATTTCCCTTATTTTAGGGCAAAATTGCAGAAATTTCACTTATTTCAGAGAAATAAAGCAAAAATTTTTCTTATTTTGGGGCAAAAAGGCAGAAATCCCCATTATTTTGGCGCAAAAAGGCAAAAATTAACCTTATTTTGGGGTAAAATGGCAGAAATTTCACATATTTCATGGCAACAAGGCAGAAATTTCCCTTATTTTGGGGCAAAATTGCAGAAATTTCATTTATTTCAGGGCAAAATGAAGAAATTCCCCTTATTTTGGGGCAAAAAGCAGAAATTTCTTTTATTATGGTACAAAATTGAAGAAATTTTCCTTATTTTAGAACAAAAATGCAGAAAATCCCCATATTTTGGGGCAAAAGGCAGGAATTCTTCTTATTTTGTGGTAAAATGCAGAAATTCCCATTATTTAGAGGTAAAATGCAGAAATACCCCAAATATTGGGGGAAAATGCAGAAATTCCCTTTATTTTGTGGCTAAAAGGCAGAAATTAACCGTATTTTAAAACAAAATTGCAGAAATTCTCATAATTGTCGGGCAAAAGCAGAAATTCTCCTTATTTTGGGGCAAAAAGACACAAAATCTCCTTTTTTCGAGAGCAAACAGTCAGAAATTCCCCTTATTTTGGGGCAAAATTGCAGAAATTTCTTTTACATTGGGGCAAAATTGCAGAAATTTCCCTTATTTTGGTGCAAAATTGCAGAAATTTCACTTATTTCAGGGTAATAAGTCAGACATTCTCCTTATTTTGATGCAAAAAAGACAGAAATTCCCTTTGTTTTGGGGGAAAAAGACAGAAATTCTACTTATTTAGAGGCAAAAATGAAGAAATTCCCCTTATTTTGGAGCAAAAAGGAAGAAATTTCCCTTTTTATGGCAAAAAGGTATGCATTCCCATTATTATCGGGCAAAAAAGCAGAAATTCCCCGTATTTTGGAGCAAAATTGAAGAAATTCCCCTAATTTTGGGGCAAAAGGCAGAAATTCCCTTTATTTTGGGGCAAAAATCAGAAATTCCCCTTATTTTGGGGCAAAATTCAAGAAATTTCCTTTATTTTGCGTCAAAATTGCAGGAATTTACCTTATTTTGAGGCAAAATTGCAGAAATTTCACTTATTTTGGGCAAAATTGCAGAAATTTCACTTATTTTCAGGTAAAAAGGCTGAAATTTCCCTTATTTTGGGGCAAAAAAGGAGAAATTCCCCTTATTTCGAGGCAAAATTGCAGAAATTTCCTTTATTATGGGAAAAAATTGCAGAAATTTCCCTTATTTTAGGGCAAAATTGCAGAAATTTTACTTATTTCAGAGAAATAAAGCAAAAATCTTTCTTATTTTGGGGCAAAAATGCAGAAATTCCCATTATTTTTGGGCAAAAAGGCAGAAATTCACCTTATTTTGGGGTAAAGTTGCAGAAATTTCACATATTTCATGGCAAAAAGGCAGAAATTTCCCTTATTTTGTGGCAAAATTGCAGAAATTTCATTTATTTCAGGGCAAAAATTCAGAAATTCCCCTTATTTTGGGGCAAAAAGCAGAAATTTCTTTTATTATGGTATAAAATTGTAGAAATATTCCTTATTTTGGAACAAAAAGGCAGAAATTCCCCATATTTTGGGGCAAAAGGCAGAATTTCTTCTTATTTTGAGGTAAAATGCAGAAATTCCCCTTATTTAGAGGTAAAATGCAGAAATTCCCCAAATATTGGGGGAAAATGCAGAAATTCTCTTCATTTTGGGGCTAAAAGGCAGAAATTAACCGTATTTTAAAGCAAAATTGCAGGAATTCTCATAATTTTCGGGCAAAAAAGCAGAAATTCTCCTTATTTTGGGGCAAAAAGACAGAAAATCTCCTTTTTTCGAGAGCAAACAGTCAGAAATTCCCCTTATTTTGGGGCAAAATTGCAGAAATTTCTTTTACATTGGGGCAAAATTGCAGAAATTTCCCTTATTTTGGGGCAAAATTGCAGAAATTTCACTTATTTCAGGGTAATAAGTCAGAAATTCTCCTTATTTTGATGCAAAAAAGACAGAAATTCTCTTTGTTTTGGGGGAAAAAGACAGAAATTCCACTTATTTAGAGGCAAAAAGGCAGAAATTCCCCTTATTTTGGAGCAAAAATGAAGAAATTTCCATTTTTATGGCAAAAAGGTATGCATTCCCATTATTTTCAAGCAAAAAGGCAGAAATTCCCCGTATTTTGGAGCAAAATTGTAGAAATTCCCCTAATTTTGGGGCAAAAGGCAGAAATTCCCTTTATTTTGGGGCAAAAATCAGAAATTCCCCTTATTTTGGGGCAAAATTCAAGAAATTTCCTTTATTTTGGGGCAAAATTGCAGGAATTTACCTTATTTTGGGGCAAAATTGCAGAAATTTCCCTTATTTGGGGTAAAATTGCAGAAATTTCACTTATTTTCAGGTAAAAAGGCTGAAATTTCCTTTATTTTGGGGCAAAAAGGAAGAAATTCCCCTTATTTTGGGGCAAAATTGCAGAAATTTCCTTTATTATGGGAAAAAATTGCAGAAATTTCCCTTATTTTAGGGCAAAATTGCAGAAATTTCACTTATTTCAGAGAAATAAAGCAAAAATTTTTCTTATTTTGGGGCAAAAAGGCAGAAATCCCCATTATTTTGGCGCAAAAAGGCAAAAATTAACCTTATTTTGGGGTAAAATGGCAGAAATTTCACATATTTCATGGCAACAAGGCAGAAATTTCCCTTATTTTGGGGCAAAATTGCAGAAATTTCATTTATTTCAGGGCAAAATGAAGAAATTCCCCTTATTTTGGGGCAAAAAGCAGAAATTTCTTTTATTATGGTACAAAATTGAAGAAATTTTCCTTATTTTAGAACAAAAATGCAGAAAATCCCCATATTTTGGGGCAAAAGGCAGGAATTCTTCTTATTTTGTGGTAAAATGCAGAAATTCCCATTATTTAGAGGTAAAATGCAGAAATACCCCAAATATTGGGGGAAAATGCAGAAATTCCCTTTATTTTGTGGCTAAAAGGCAGAAATTAACCGTATTTTAAAACAAAATTGCAGAAATTCTCATAATTGTCGGGCAAAAGCAGAAATTCTCCTTATTTTGGGGCAAAAAGACAGAAAATCTCCTTTTTTCGAGAGCAAACAGTCAGAAATTCCCCTTATTTTGGGGCAAAATTGCAGAAATTTCTTTTACATTGGGGCAAAATTGCAGAAATTTCCCTTATTTTGGTGCAAAATTGCAGAAATTTCACTTATTTCAGGGTAATAAGTCAGACATTCTCCTTATTTTGATGCAAAAAAGACAGAAATTCCCTTTGTTTTGGGGGAAAAAGACAGAAATTCTACTTATTTAGAGGCAAAAATGAAGAAATTCCCCTTATTTTGGAGCAAAAAGGAAGAAATTTCCCTTTTTATGGCAAAAAGGTATGCATTCCCATTATTATCGGGCAAAAAGGCAGAAATTCCCCGTATTTTGGAGCAAAATTGAAGAAATTCCCCTAATTTTGGGGCAAAAGGCAGAAATTCCCTTTATTTTGGGGCAAAAATCAGAAATTCCCCTTATTTTGGGGCAAAATTCAAGAAATTTCCTTTATTTTGCGTCAAAATTGCAGGAATTTACCTTATTTTGAGGCAAAATTGCAGAAATTTCACTTATTTTGGGCAAAATTGCAGAAATTTCACTTATTTTCAGGTAAAAAGGCTGAAATTTCCCTTATTTTGGGGCAAAAAAGGAGAAATTCCCCTTATTTCGAGGCAAAATTGCAGAAATTTCCTTTTATGGGAAAAAATTGCAGAAATTTCCCTTATTTTAGGGCAAAATTGAAGAAATTTTACTTATTTCAGAGAAATAAAGCAAAAATCTTTCTTATTTTGGGGCAAAAATGCAGAAATTCCCATTATTTTTGGGCAAAAAGGCAGAAATTCACCTTATTTTGGGGTAAAGTTGCAGAAATTTCACATATTTCATGGCAAAAAGGCAGAAATTTCCCTTATTTTGGGGCAAAATTGCAGAAATTTCATTTATTTCAGGGCAAAAATTCAGAAATTCCCCTTATTTTGGGGCAAAAAGCAGAAATTTCTTTTATTATGGTATAAAATTGTAGAAATATTCCTTATTTTGGAACAAAAAGGCAGAAATTCCCCATATTTTGGGGCAAAAGGCAGAATTTCTTCTTATTTTGAGGTAAAATGCAGAAATTCCCCTTATTTAGAGGTAAAATGCAGAAATTCCCCAAATATTGGGGGAAAATGCAGAAATTCTCTTCATTTTGGGGCTAAAAGGCAGAAATTAACCGTATTTTAAAGCAAAATTGCAGGAATTCTCATAATTTTCGGGCAAAAAAGCAGAAATTTTCCTTATTTTGGGGCAAAAAGACAGAAAATCTGCTTTTTTCGAGAGCAAACAGTCAGAATTTCCCCTTATTTTGGGGCAAAATTGCAGAAATTTCTTTTACATTGGGGCAAAATTGCAGAAATTTCCCTTATTTTGGGGCAAAATTGCAGAAATTTCACTTATTTCAGGGTAATAAGTCAGAAATTCTCCTTATTTTGATGCAAAAAAGACAGAAATTCCCTTTGTTTTGGGGGAAAAAGACAGAAATTCCACTTATTTAGATGCAAAAAGGCAGAAATTCCCCTTATTTTGGAGCAAAAATTAAGAAATTTCCCTTTTTGTGGCAAAAAAGTATGCATTCCCATTATTTTCTGGCAAAAAGGCAGAAATTCCCCGTATTTTGGAGCAAAATGCAGAAATTCCCCTAATTTTGGGCAAAAGACAGTAATTCCCTTTATTTTGGGGCAAAAATCAGAAATTCCCCTTATTTTGGGGCAAAATTCAAGAAATTTCCTTTATTTTGGGGCAAAATTACAGGAATTTACCTTATTTTGGGGGAAAAATTGCAGTAATTTCCTTTATTTGGGGCAAAATTGCAGAAATTTCACTAATTTTCAGGTAAAAAGGCTGAAATTTCCTTTATTTTGGGGCAAAACTGGAGAAATTCCGCTTATTTTGGGACAAAATTGCAGAAATTTCTTTTATTAGGGGAAAAAATTGCAGAAATTTCCCTTATTTTAGCGCAAAATTGCAGAAATTTCACTTATTTCAGAGAAATAAAGCAAAAATTTTTCTTATTTTGGGGCAAAAAGGCAGAAATTCCCCATATTTTGGGGCAAAAGGCAGAAATTCTTCTTATTTTGAGGTAAAATGCAGAAATTCCCCTTATTTAGAGATAAAATGCAGAAATTCCCCAAATATTGGGGGAAAATGCAGAAATTCTCTTTATTTTGGGGCTAAAAGGCAGAAATTAACCGTATTTTAAAGCAAAATTGCAGAAATTCTCATAATTTTCGGGCAAAAAAGCAGAAATTCTCCTTATTTTGGGGCAAAAGGACAGAAAATCTCCTTTTTTCGAGAGCAAACAGTCAGAAATTCCCCTTATTTTGGGGCAAAATTGCAGAAATTTCTTTTACATTGGGGCAAAATTGCAGAAATTTCCCTTATTTTGGGGCAAAATTGCAGAAATTTCACTTATTTCAGGGTAATAAGTCAGAAATTCTCCTTATTTTGATGCAAAAAAGACAGAAATTCTCTTTGTTTTGGGGGAAAAAGACAGAAATTCCACTTATTTAGAGGCAAAAAGGCAGAAATTCCCCTTATTTTGGAGCAAAAATGAAGAAATTTCCATTTTTATGGCAAAAAGGTATGCATTCCCATTATTTTCAAGCAAAAAGGCAGAAATTCCCCGTATTTTGGAGCAAAATTGTAGAAATTCCCCTAATTTTGGGGCAAAAGGCAGAAATTCCCTTTATTTTGGGGCAAAAATCAGAAATTCCCCATATTTTGGGGCAAAATTCAAGAAATTTCCTTTATTTTGGGGCAAAATTGCAGGAATTTACCTTATTTTGGGGCAAAATTGCAGAAATTTCCCTTATTTGGGGCAAAATTGCAGGAATTTACCTTATTTTGGGGCAAAATTGCAGAAATTTCCCTTATTTGGGGTAAAATTGCAGAAATTTCACTTATTTTCAGGTAAAAAGGCTGAAATTTCCTTTATTTTGGGGCAAAAAGGAAGAAATTCCCCTTATTTTGGGGCAAAATTGCAGAAATTTCTTTTACATTGGGGCAAAATTGCAGAAATTTCCCTTATTTTGGTGCAAAATTGCAGAAATTTCACTTATTTCAGGGTAATAAGTCAGACATTCTCCTTATTTTGATGCAAAAAAGACAGAAATTCCCTTTGTTTTGGGGGAAAAAGACAGAAATTCTACTTATTTAGAGGCAAAAATGAAGAAATTCCCCTTATTTTGGAGCAAAAAGGAAGAAATTTCCCTTTTTATGGCAAAAAGGTATGCATTCCCATTATTATCGGGCAAAAAGGCAGAAATTCCCCGTATTTTGGAGCAAAATTGAAGAAATTCCCCTAATTTTGGGGCAAAAGGCAGAAATTCCCTTTATTTTGGGGCAAAAATCAGAAATTCCCCTTATTTTGGGGCAAAATTCAAGAAATTTCCTTTATTTTGCGTCAAAATTGCAGGAATTTACCTTATTTTGAGGCAAAATTGCAGAAATTTCACTTATTTTGGGCAAAATTGCAGAAATTTCACTTATTTTCAGGTAAAAAGGCTGAAATTTCCCTTATTTTGGGGCAAAAAAGGAGAAATTCCCCTTATTTCGAGGCAAAATTGCAGAAATTTCCTTTATTATGGGAAAAAATTGCAGAAATTTCCCTTATTTTAGGGCAAAATTGCAGAAATTTTACTTATTTCAGAGAAATAAAGCAAAAATCTTTCTTATTTTGGGGCAAAAATGCAGAAATTCCCATTATTTTTGGGCAAAAAGGCAGAAATTCACCTTATTTTGGGGTAAAGTTGCAGAAATTTCACATATTTCATGGCAAAAAGGCAGAAATTTCCCTTATTTTGGGGCAAAATTGCAGAAATTTCATTTATTTCAGGGCAAAAATTCAGAAATTCCCCTTATTTTGGGGCAAAAAGCAGAAATTTCTTTTATTATGGTATAAAATTGTAGAAATATTCATTATTTTGGAACAAAAAGGAAGAAATTCCCCATATTTTGGGGCAAAAGGCAGAAATTCTTCTTATTTTGAGGTAAAATGCAGAAATTCCCCTTATTTAGAGGTAAAATGCAGAAATTCCCCAAATATTGGGGGAAAATGCAGAAATTCTCTTCATTTTGGGGCTAAAAGGCAGAAATTAACCGTATTTTAAAGCAAAATTGCAGGAATTCTCATAATTTTCGGGCAAAAAAGCAGAAATTCTCCTTATTTTGGGGCAAAAAGACAGAAAATCTCCTTTTTTCCAGAGCAAACAGTCAGAATTTCTCCTTATTTTGGGGCAAAATTGCAGAAATTTCTTTTACATTGGGGCAAAATTGCAGAAATTTCCCTTATTTTGGGGCAAAATTGCAGAAATTTCACTTATTTCAGGGTAATAAGTCAGAAATTCTCCTTATTTTGATGCAAAAAAGACAGAAATTCCCTTTGTTTTGGGGGAAAAAGACAGAAATTCCACTTATTTAGAGGCAAAAAGGCAGAAATTCCCCTTATTTTGGAGCAAAAATTAAGAAATTTTCCTTTTTGTGGCAAAAAGGTATGCATTCCCATTATTTTCTGGCAAAAAGGCAGAAATTCCCCATATTTTGGAGCAAAATGCAGAAATTCCCCTAATTTTGGGCAAAAGACAGAAATTCCCTTTATTTTGGGGCAAAAATCAGAAATTCCCCTTATTTTGGGGCAAAATTCAAGAAATTTCCTTTATTTTGGGGCAAAATTACAGGAATTTACCTTATTTTGGGGCAAAATTGCAGTAATTTCCTTTATTTGGGGCAAAATTGCAGAAATTTCACTAATTTTCAGGTAAAAAGGCTGAAATTTCCTTTATTTTGGGGCAAAAATGGAGAAATTCCCCTTATTTTGGGACAAAATTGCAGAAATTTCCTTTATTAGGGGAAAAAATTGCAGAAATTTCCCTTATTTTAGCGCAAAATTGCAGAAATTTCACTTATTTCAGAGAAATAAAGCAAAAATTTTTCTTATTTTGGGGCAAAAAGGCAGAAATTCCCCATATTTTGGGGCAAAAGGCAGAAATTCTTCTTATTTTGAGGTAAAATGCAGAAATTCCCCTTATTTAGAGATAAAATGCAGAAATTCCCCAAATATTGGGGGAAAATGCAGAAATTCTCTTTATTTTGGGGCTAAAAGGCAGAAATTTTACTTATTTCAGAGAAATAAAGCAAAAATCTTTCTTATTTTGGGGCAAAAATGCAGAAATTCCCATTATTTTTGGGCAAAAAGGCAGAAATTCACCTTATTTTGGGGTAAAGTTGCAGAAATTTCACATATTTCATGGCAAAAAGGCAGAAATTTCCCTTATTTTGGGGCAAAATTGCAGAAATTTCATTTATTTCAGGGCAAAAATTCAGAAATTCCCCTTATTTTGGGGCAAAAAGCAGAAATTTCTTTTATTATGGTATAAAATTGTAGAAATATTCCTTATTTTGGAACAAAAAGGCAGAAATTCCCCATATTTTGGGGCAAAAGGCAGAAATTCTTCTTATTTTAAGGTAAAATGCAGAAATTCCCCTTATTTAGAGGTAAAATGCAGAAATTCCCCAAATATTGGGGGAAAATGCAGAAATTCTCTTCATTTTGGGGCTAAAAGGCAGAAATTAACCGTATTTTAAAAGAAAATTGCAGAAATTCTCATAATTTTCGGGCAAAAAAGCAGAAATTCTCCTTATTTTGATGCAAAAAAGACAGAAATTCTCTTTGTTTTGGGGGAAAAAGACAGAAATTCCACTTATTTAGAGGCAAAAAGGCAGAAATTCCCCTTATTTTGGAGCAAAAATGAAGAAATTTCCATTTTTATGGCAAAAAGGTATGCATTCCCATTATTTTCAAGCAAAAAGGCAGAAATTCCCCGTATTTTGTAGCAAAATTGTAGAAATTCCCCTAATTTTGGGGCAAAAGGCAGAAATTCCCTTTATTTTGGGGCAAAAATCAGAAATTCCCCTTATTTTGGGGCAAAATTCAAGAAATTTCCTTTATTTTGCGTCAAAATTGCAGGAATTTACCTTATTTTGAGGCAAAATTGCAGAAATTTCACTTATTTTGGGCAAAATTGCAGAAATTTCACTTATTTTCAGGTAAAAAGGCTGAAATTTCCCTTATTTTGGGGCAAAAAAGGAGAAATTCCCCTTATTTCGAGGCAAAATTGCAGAAATTTCCTTTATTATGGGAAAAAATTGCAGAAATTTCCCTTATTTTAGGGCAAAATTGCAGAAATTTTACTTATTTCAGAGAAATAAAGCAAAAATCTTTCTTATTTTGGGGCAAAAATGCAGAAATTCCCATTATTTTTGGGCAAAAAGGCAGAAATTCACCTTATTTTGGGGTAAAGTTGCAGAAATTTCACATATTTCATGGCAAAAAGGCAGAAATTTCCCTTATTTTGTGGCAAAATTGCAGAAATTTCATTTATTTCAGGGCAAAAATTCAGAAATTCCCCTTATTTTGGGGCAAAAAGCAGAAATTTCTTTTATTATGGTATAAAATTGTAGAAATATTCCTTATTTTGGAACAAAAAGGCAGAAATTCCCCATATTTTGGGGCAAAAGGCAGAATTTCTTCTTATTTTGAGGTAAAATGCAGAAATTCCCCTTATTTAGAGGTAAAATGCAGAAATTCCCCAAATATTGGGGGAAAATGCAGAAATTCTCTTCATTTTGGGGCTAAAAGGCAGAAATTAACCGTATTTTAAAGCAAAATTGCAGGAATTCTCATAATTTTCGGGCAAAAAAGCAGAAATTCTCCTTATTTTGGTGCAAAAAGACAGGAAAATCTCCATTTTCGAGAGCAAACAGTCAGAATTTCCCCTTATTTTGGGGCAAAATTGCAGAAATTTCTTTTACATTGGGGCAAAATTGCAGAAATTTCCCTTATTTTGGGGCAAAATTGCAGAAATTTCACTTATTTCAGGGTAATAAGTCAGAAATTCTCCTTATTTTGATGCAAAAAAGACAGAAATTCCCTTTGTTTTGGGGGAAAAAGACAGAAATTCCACTTATTTAGAGGCAAAAAGGCAGAAATTCCCCTTATTTTGGAGCAAAAATTAAGAAATTTCCCTTTTTGTGGCAAAAAGGTATGCATTCCCATTATTTTCTGGCAAAAAGGCAGAAATTCCCCGTATTTTGGAGCAAAATGCAGAAATTCCCCTAATTTTGGGCAAAAGACAGAAATTCCCTTTATTTTGGGGCAAAAATCAGAAATTCCCCTTATTTTGGGGCAAAATTCAAGAAATTTCCTTTATTTTGGGGCAAAATTACAGGAATTTTCCTTATTTTGGGGCAAAATTGCAGTAATTTCCTTTATTTGGGGCAAAATTGCAGAAATTTCAATAATTTTAAGGTAAAAAGGCTGAAATTTCCTTTATTTTAGGGCAAAAATGGAGAAATTCCCCTTATTTTGGGACAAAATTGCAGAAATTTCCTTTATTAGGGGAAAAAATTGCAGAAATTTCCCTTATTTTAGCGCAAAATTGCAGAAATTTCACTTATTTCAGAGAAATAAAGCAAAAATTTTTCTTATTTTGGGGCAAAAAGGCAGAAATTCCCCATATTTTGGGGCAAAAGGCAGAAATTCTTCTTATTTTGAGGTAAAATGCAGAAATTCCCCTTATTTAGAGATAAAATGCAGAAATTCCCCAAATATTGGGGGAAAATGCAGAAATTCTCTTTATTTTGGGGCTAAAAGGCAGAAATTTTACTTATTTCAGAGAAATAAAGCAAAAATCTTTCTTATTTTGGGGCAAAAATGCAGAAATTCCCATTATTTTTGGGCAAAAAGGCAGAAATTCACCTTATTTTGGGGTAAAGTTGCAGAAATTTCACATATTTCATGGCAAAAAGGCAGAAATTTCCCTTATTTTGGGGCAAAATTGCAGAAATTTCATTTATTTCAGGGCAAAAATTCAGAAATTCCCCTTATTTTGGGGCAAAAAGCAGAAATTTCTTTTATTATGGTATAAAATTGTAGAAATATTCTTTATTTTGGAACAAAAAGGCAGAAATTCCCCATATTTTGGGGCAAAAGGCAGAATTTCTTCTTATTTTGAGGTAAAATGCAGAAATTCCCCTTATTTAGAGGTAAAATGCAGAAATTCCCCAAATATTGGGGGAAAATGCAGAAATTCTCTTCATTTTGGGGCTAAAAGGCAGAAATTAACCGTATTTTAAAGCAAAATTGCAGGAATTCTCATAATTTTCGGGCAAAAAAGCAGAAATTCTCCTTATTTTGGGGCAAAAAGACTGAAAATCTCCTTTTTTCGAGAGCAAACAATCAGAAATTCCCCTTATTTTGGGGCAAAATTGCAGAAATTTCTTTTACATTGGGGCAAAATTGCAGAAATTTCCCTTATTTTGGGGCAAAATTGCAGAAATTTCACTTATTTCAGGGTAATAAGTCAGAAATTCTCCTTATTTTGATGCAAAAAAGACAGAAATTCTCTTTGTTTTGGGGGAAAAAGACAGAAATTCCACTTATTTAGAGGCAAAAAGGCAGAAATTCCCCTTATTTTGGAGCAAAAATGAAGAAATTTCCATTTTTATGGCAAAAAGGTATGCATTCCCATTATTTTCAAGCAAAAAGGCAGAAATTCCCCGTATTTTGGAGCAAAATTGTAGAAATTCCCCTAATTTTGGGGCAAAAGGCAGAAATTCCCTTTATTTTGGGGCAAAAATCAGAAATTCCCCTTATTTTGGGGCAAAATTCAAGAAATTTCCTTTATTTTGGGGCAAAATTGCAGGAATTTACCTTATTTTGGGGCAAAATTGCAGAAATTTCCCTTATTTGGGGTAAAATTGCAGAAATTTCACTTATTTTCAGGTAAAAAGGCTGAAATTTCCTTTATTTTGGGGCAAAAAGGAGAAATTCCCCTTATTTTGGGGCAAAATTGCAGAAATTTCCTTTATTATGGGAAAAAATTGCAGAAATTTCCCTTATTTTAGGGCAAAATTGCAGAAATTTCACTTATTTCAGAGAAATAAAGCAAAAATTTTTCTTATTTTGGGGCAAAAAGGCAGAAATCCCCATTATTTTGGCGCAAAAAGGCAAAAATTAACCTTATTTTGGGGTAAAATGGCAGAAATTTCACATATTTCATGGCAACAAGGCAGAAATTTCCCTTATTTTGGGGCAAAATTGCAGAAATTTCATTTATTTCAGGGCAAAATGAAGAAATTCCCCTTATTTTGGGGCAAAAAGCAGAAATTTCTTTTATTATGGTACAAAATTGAAGAAATTTTCCTTATTTTAGAACAAAAATGCAGAAAATCCCCATATTTTGGGGCAAAAGGCAGGAATTCTTCTTATTTTGTGGTAAAATGCAGAAATTCCCATTATTTAGAGGTAAAATGCAGAAATACCCCAAATATTGGGGGAAAATGCAGAAATTCCCTTTATTTTGTGGCTAAAAGGCAGAAATTAACCGTATTTTAAAACAAAATTGCAGAAATTCTCATAATTGTCGGGCAAAAGCAGAAATTCTCCTTATTTTGGGGCAAAAAGACAGAAAATCTCCTTTTTTCGAGAGCAAACAGTCAGAAATTCCCCTTATTTTGGGGCAAAATTGCAGAAATTTCTTTTACATTGGGGCAAAATTGCAGAAATTTCCCTTATTTTGGTGCAAAATTGCAGAAATTTCACTTATTTCAGGGTAATAAGTCAGACATTCTCCTTATTTTGATGCAAAAAAGACAGAAATTCCCTTTGTTTTGGGGGAAAAAGACAGAAATTCTACTTATTTAGAGGCAAAAATGAAGAAATTCCCCTTATTTTGGAGCAAAAAGGAAGAAATTTCCCTTTTTATGGCAAAAAGGTATGCATTCCCATTATTATCGGGCAAAAAGGCAGAAATTCCCCGTATTTTGGAGCAAAATTGAAGAAATTCCCCTAATTTTGGGGCAAAAGGCAGAAATTCCCTTTATTTTGGGGCAAAAATCAGAAATTCCCCTTATTTTGGGGCAAAATTCAAGAAATTTCCTTTATTTTGCGTCAAAATTGCAGGAATTTACCTTATTTTGAGGCAAAATTGCAGAAATTTCACTTATTTTGGGCAAAATTGCAGAAATTTCACTTATTTTCAGGTAAAAAGGCTGAAATTTCCCTTATTTTGGGGCAAAAAAGGAGAAATTCCCCTTATTTCGAGGCAAAATTGCAGAAATTTCCTTTTATGGGAAAAAATTGCAGAAATTTCCCTTATTTTAGGGCAAAATTGAAGAAATTTTACTTATTTCAGAGAAATAAAGCAAAAATCTTTCTTATTTTGGGGCAAAAATGCAGAAATTCCCATTATTTTTGGGCAAAAAGGCAGAAATTCACCTTATTTTGGGGTAAAGTTGCAGAAATTTCACATATTTCATGGCAAAAAGGCAGAAATTTCCCTTATTTTGGGGCAAAATTGCAGAAATTTCATTTATTTCAGGGCAAAAATTCAGAAATTCCCCTTATTTTGGGGCAAAAAGCAGAAATTTCTTTTATTATGGTATAAAATTGTAGAAATATTCCTTATTTTGGAACAAAAAGGCAGAAATTCCCCATATTTTGGGGCAAAAGGCAGAAATTCTTCTTATTTTGAGGTAAAATGCAGAAATTCCCCTTATTTAGAGGTAAAATGCAGAAATTCCCCAAATATTGGGGGAAAATGCAGAAATTCTCTTCATTTTGGGGCTAAAAGGCAGAAATTAACCGTATTTTAAAGCAAAATTGCAGGAATTCTCATAATTTTCGGGCAAAAAAGCAGAAATTTTCCTTATTTTGGGGCTAAAAGACAGAAAATCTGCTTTTTTCGAGAGCAAACAGTCAGAATTTCCCCTTATTTTGGGGCAAAATTGCAGAAATTTCTTTTACATTGGGGCAAAATTGCAGAAATTTCCCTTATTTTGGGGCAAAATTGCAGAAATTTCACTTATTTCAGGGTAATAAGTCAGAAATTCTCCTTATTTTGATGCAAAAAAGACAGAAATTCCCTTTGTTTTGGGGGAAAAAGACAGAAATTCCACTTATTTAGATGCAAAAAGGCAGAAATTCCCCTTATTTTGGAGCAAAAATTAAGAAATTTCCCTTTTTGTGGCAAAAAAGTATGCATTCCCATTATTTTCTGGCAAAAAGGCAGAAATTCCCCGTATTTTGGAGCAAAATGCAGAAATTCCCCTAATTTTGGGCAAAAGACAGAAATTCCCTTTATTTTGGGGCAAAAATCAGAAATTCCCCTTATTTTGGGGCAAAATTCAAGAAATTTCCTTTATTTTGGGGCAAAATTACAGGAATTTACCTTATTTTGGGGGAAAAATTGCAGTAATTTCCTTTATTTGGGGCAAAATTGCAGAAATTTCACTAATTTTCAGGTAAAAAGGCTGAAATTTCCTTTATTTTGGGGCAAAACTGGAGAAATTCCGCTTATTTTGGGACAAAATTGCAGAAATTTCCTTTATTAGGGGAAAAAATTGCAGAAATTTCCCTTATTTTAGCGCAAAATTGCAGAAATTTCACTTATTTCAGAGAAATAAAGCAAAAATTTTTCTTATTTTGGGGCAAAAAGGCAGAAATTCCCCATATTTTGGGGCAAAAGGCAGAAATTCTTCTTATTTTGAGGTAAAATGCAGAAATTCCCCTTATTTAGAGATAAAATGCAGAAATTCCCCAAATATTGGGGGAAAATGCAGAAATTCTCTTTATTTTGGGGCTAAAAGGCAGAAATTAACCGTATTTTAAAGCAAAATTGCAGAAATTCTCATAATTTTCGGGCAAAAAAGCAGAAATTCTCCTTATTTTGGGGCAAAAGGACAGAAAATCTCCTTTTTACGAGAGCAAACAGTCAGAAATTCCCCTTATTTTGGGGCAAAATTGCAGAAATTTCTTTTACATTGGGGCAAAATTGCAGAAATTTCCCTTATTTTGGGGCAAAATTGCAGAAATTTCACTTATTTCAGGGTAATAAGCCAGAAATTCTCATTATTTTGATGCAAAAAAGACAGAAATTCCCTTTATTTTGGGGGAAAAAGACAGAAATTCCACTTATTTAGAGGCAAAAATGCAGAAATTCCCCTTATTTTGGAGCAAAAATGAAGAAATTTCCCTTTTTATGGCAAAAAGGTATGCATTCCCATTATTTTCGGGCAAAAAGGCAGAAATTCCCCGTATTTTTGAGCAAAATCGCAGAAATTCCCCTAATTTTGGGGCAAAAGGCAGAAATTCCCTTTATTTTGGGGCAAAAATCAGAAATTCCCCTTATTTTGGGGCATAATTCAAGAAATTTCCTTTATTTTGGGGCAAAATTGCAGGAATTTACCTTATTTTGGGGCAAAATTGCAGAAATTTCCCTTATTTGGGTCAAAATTGCAGAAATTTCACTTATTTTCAGATAAAAAGGCTGAAATTTCCTTTATTTTGGGGCAAAAAGTGAGAAATTCCCCTTATTTTGAGGCAAAATTGCAGAAATTTCCTTTATTATGGGAAAAAATTGCAGAAATTTCCCTTATTTTAGGGCAAAATTGCAGAAATTTCACTTATTTCAGAGAAATAAAGAAAAAATTTTTCTTATTTTGGGGCAAAAAGGCAGAAATTCCCATTATTTTGGGGCAAAAAGGCAGAAATTCACCTTATTTTGGGGTAAAATTGCAGAAATTTCACATATTTCATGGCAACAAGGCAGAAATTTTCCTTATTTTGGGCAAAATTGCAGAAATTTCATTTATTTCAGGGCAAAAATTCAGAAATTCCCTTTATTTTGGAGCAAAAAGCAGAAATTTCTTTTATTATGGTACAAAATTGAAGAAATTTTCCTTATTTTGGAACAAAAAGGCAGAAATTCCCCATATTTTGGGGCAAAAGGCAGAAATTCTTCTTATTTTTAGGTAAAATGCAGAAATTCCCCTTATTTAGAGGTAAAATGCAGAAATTCCCCAAATATTGGGGGAAAATGCAGAAATTCCCTTTATTTTGGGGCTAAATGGCAGAAATTAACCGTATTTTGAAGCAAAATTGCAGAAATTCTCATAATTTTCAAGCAAAAAAGCAGAAATTCACCTTATTTTGGGGCAAAAAGACAGAAAATCTCCTTTTTTCAAGAGCAAACAGTCAAAAATTTCTCTTATTTTGGGGCAAAATTGCAGAAATTTCACTAATTTCAGGGTAATAAGTCAGAAATTCTCCTTATTTTTGATGCAAAAAAGACAGAAATTCCCTTTGTTTTGGAGGAAAAAGACAGAAATTCCACTTATTTAGAGGCAAAAAGGCAGAAATTCCCTTTATTTTGGAGCAAAAATGAAGAAATTGCCCTTTTTATGGCAAAAAGATATGCATTCCCATTATTTTCAGGCAAAAAGGCAGAAATTCCCCGTATTTTGGAGCTAAATTGCAGAAATTCCCCTAATTTTGGGGCAAAAGGCAGAAATTCCCTTTATTTTGGGGCAAAAATCAGAAATTCCCCTTATTTTGGTGAAAAATTCAAGAAATTTCCTTTATTTTGGGGCAAAATTGCAGGAATTTACCTTATTTTGGGGCAAAATTGCAGAAATTTTTCTTATTTAGGGCAAAATTGCAGAAATTTCACTTATTTTCAGGTAAAAAGTCTGAAATTTCCTTTATTTTGGGGCAAAAAAGGAGAAATTCCCCTTATTTTGGGGCAAAATTGCAGAAATTTCCTTTATTATGGGAAAAAATTGCACAAATTTCCCTTATTTTAGGGCAAAATTGCAGAAATTTCACTTATTTCAGAGAAATAAAGCAAAAATTTTTCTTATTTTGGGGCAAAAATGCAGAAATTCCCATTATTTTGGGGCCAAAAGGCAGAAATTCCCCTTATTTTGGGGTAAAATTGCAGAAATTTCACATATTTCATAGCAAAAATGGAGAAATTTCCCTTATTTTGGGCACAATTGCAGAAATTTCATTTATTTCAGGGCAAAAATTCAGAAATTCCCCTTATTTTGGGGCAAAAAGCAGAAATTTCTTTTATTATCATACAAAATTGAAGAAATTTTCCTTATTTTGGAAGAGAAAGGCAGAAATTCCTCCTATTTTGGGGCAAAAGGCAGAAATTCTTCTTATTTTGAGGTAAAATGCAGAAATTCCCCTTATTTAGAGGTAAAATGCAGAAATTCCCCAAATATTGGGGAAAAATGCAGAAATTCCCTTTATTTTGGGGCTAAAAGGCAGAAATTAACCGTATTTTAAAACAAAATTGCAAAAATTCTCATAATTTTCGGGCAAAAAAGCAGAAATTCTTTTTATTTTGAGGCAAAAAGACAGAAAATCTCCTTTTTTCGAGAGCAAATAGTCAGAAATTCCCCTTATTTTGGGGCAAAATTGCAGAAATTTCTTTTACATTCGGGCAAAATTGCAGAAATTTTCCTTATTTTGGGGCAAAATTGCAGAAATTTCACTTATTTCAGGGTAATAAGACAGAAATTCTCCTTATTTTGATGCAAAAAGACAGAAATTCCCTTTGTTTTGGGGGAAAAATACAGAAATTCCACTTATTTAGATGCAAAAAGACAGAAATTCCCCTTATTTTGGAGCAAAAATAAAGAAATTTCCCTTTTTATGGCAAAAAGGTTTGCATTCCCATTATTTTCGTGCAAAAAGGCAGAAATTCCCCGTATTTTGGAGCAAAATTGCAGAAATTCTTCTAATTTTGTCGCAAAAAGCGAAATTCCCTTTATTTTGGGGCAAAAATCAGAAATTGTCGTTATTTTGGGGCAAAATTCAAGAAATTTCCTTTATTTTGGGGCAAAATTGCAGGAATTTACCTTATTTTGGGGTAAAATTGCAGAAATTTCCCTTATTTGGGGCAAAATTGCAGAAATTTCACTTATTTTCAGGTTAAAAGGCTGAAATATCCTTTATTTTCGGGCAAAAAGAGAGAAATTTTCCTTATTTTGGGGCAAAATTGCAGAAATTTCCTTTATTATGGGAAAAAATTGCAGAAATTTCCCTTATTTTAGGGCAAAATTGCAGGAATTTCACTTATTTCAGAGAAATAAAGCAAATTTTCTTTTTATTTTGGGGCAAAAAGGCAGAAATTCCCATTATTTTGGGGCAAAAAGGCAGAAATTCACCTTATTTTGGGGTAAAATTGCAGAAATTTCGCATATTTCATGGCAAAAAGGCAGAAATTCCTAATATTTTGTGGCAAAAATGCAGAAATTCCCCTTATTTTGAGGTAAAAAGGCTGGAATTCCCCTTATTTGGGGGGAAAAAGGCAGATATTTCCCTTATGTTGGGGCAAAATTGCAGAAATTTCACTTATTTCAGGAAAAAAAAGGCAGAAATGTTCTTTATTTTGGGGCAAAAAGACAGAAATTCTCTTTGTTTTGGGAAAAAAAGACAGAAATTCCACTTATTTAGAGGCAAAAAAGAAGAAATTTCGTTATTTTGGAGCAAAAATGAAGAAATTTCCCTTTTTTATGGCAAAAAGGTATGCATTCCCCTTATTTTCGGGCAAAAAGGCAGAAATTCCCCTTATTTTGGGGCAAAAAGATGAAATCCCTAATTTTTGTCTAAAATTGAAGAAATTTCACTTATTTCGGGAGAAATAAGCAGAAATTCCAATTAATTTCAGGCAAAAAGAAAGAAATGACCCGTATTTTGGAGCAAAATTGCAGAAATTCCCCTAATATTGGTGCAAAAATGCAGAAATTCCCTTTATTTTGGGGCAAAAAGCAGAAATTTTACATATTTTGGTGCAAAAATCAGAAATTTCTCTTATTTTGAGGTAAAATGCTGAAATTCCTCATATTTTGGGCCAAAAGGCAAAAATTTCCCTTATTGTGGGGCAAATTTGCACAAATTTCTCTTATTTGAGGGTAATAAGTAAGAAATTTACCTAATTTTGGGGCAAAAAGAGAGAAATTCCCTTTGTTTTAGGGGAGAAAGACAGAAATTCCACTTATTTAGAGGTAAAAAGGCAAAAGTTACCCTTATTTTGGAGCAAAAATGAAGAAATTTTTCTTTTTTATGGCAAAATGTATGCATTCTTCTTATTTTCGAACAAAAAGGCAGAAATTCCCCATATTTTGGGGCAAAAAGCAGAAATTCCCCTTATTTTGGGGCAAAATTGCAGAAATTTCCATAATTGTGGGGCAAAAAAACAGAAATTCCCATTATTTGGGGGCAAAATTGCAGAAATTTCCCTTATTATGGGAAAAAATTGCAGAAATTTCCCTTATTTTAGAGCAAAATTGCAGAAATTTCACTAATTGTGGGGCAAAAAGGCAGAAATTCTCCATATTTTGGGGCAAAACTCAGAAATTCCACTTATTTTGGAGCAAAATTCCAGAAATTTTTCTTATTTTGGGGCAAAATTGCAGAAATGTCACTTATTATGGGGCAAAATTGCAGAAATTTCACTTATTTCAGGGACAAAAGGCAGAAATTTTCCTTATTTTGGGGCAAAAAGTCAGACATTCCTAATATTTTCTGCCAAAATTCAGAAATTCCTTATATTTTGTGGTAAAAAGTCTGAAATTCCCCTTGTTTGCGGGCAAAAAGCTAGAAATTTCCCTTATATTGGTGCAAAATTGCAGAAATTTCACTTATTTCAAGGTAATAAGTCAGAAATTTTCCTTATTTTGGGGCAAAAAAGACAGAAATTCCCTTTGTTTTTGGGGAAAAAGACAGAAATTCCACTTATTTAGAGGCAAAGAAGCAGAAATTTCTCTTATTTTGGAGCAAAAATGAAGAAATTTTACTTTTTTATGGCAAAAAGGTATGCATTCTTCTTATTTTCGGGCAAAAAGGCAGAAATTCCCCATATTTTGGGGCAAAAGGCAGAAATTCCCATTATTTTGGGGCAAAAGGCACAAATTTAACATATTTTCGGGCAAAATTGCAGAAATTTCATTTATTTTAAGGCAAAAAGTCAGAAATTCCACTTATTTTGCGGCAAAAAGCAGAAATTTCTTTTATTATGGTACAAAATTGCAGAAATTTTCCTTTTTTTGAAACAAAAAGGCAGAAATTCCCCATATTTTGGGGCAAAAGGCAGAAATTCTACTTATTTTGAGGTAAAATGCAGAAATTCCCCTTATTTAGAGGTAAAATGCAGAAATTCCCCAAATATTGGGGGAAATTCAAAAATTCCCTTTATTTTGGGGCTAAAAGGAAGAAATTAACCGTATTTTGAAGCAAAATTGCAGAAATTCTCATAATATTCGGGCAAAAAGGCAAAAATTCTTATTTTGGGGCAAAAAGACAGAGAATCTCCTTTTTTCGAAAGCATAAAGTCAGAAATTTCTCTTATTTTGGGGGAAAATTGCAGAAATTTCACTTATTTCAGAAAAAAGGCAGAAATTTTTCTTATTTTGGGGCAAAAAGGCAGAAATTCCCCATATTTTGGGGCAAAAAGGAAGAAATTCCTGTTATTTTGAGATAAAAAGGCTGAAATTCCCCTTATTTTCGGGCAAAATGTCAGAAATTCCCCTTATTTTGGTGCAAAAAGACAGAAATTTTGTTTATTTTTAGGGAAAAGGCAGAAATTGCACTTATTTTGAGTCAAAAAGGCGGAAAATCCCCATATTTTGGGGCAAAAATGAAGAAATTTCCCTTTTTTATGGCAAAAAGGTAAACATTCCCTTTATTTTCGGGCAAAAAGGCAGAAATTCCCTATATTTTGGAGCAAAATTGCAGAAATTCCCCTAATTTTGGAGCAAAAGGCAGAAATTCCCTTTATTTTGGGGCAAAAATCAGAAATTCCCCTTATTTTGGGACAAAATTTCAGAAATTTTCTTTATTTTGGGGCAAAATTGCAGGAATTTACCTAATTTTAGAACAAAATTACAGAAATTTCTCTTATTTGGTGCAAAATTGCAGAAATTTCTCTTATTTTCAGGTAAAAAGTCTGAAATTTTCTTTATTTTGGGCAAAAAGGGAGAAATTCCTTTTATTTTGGGGCAAAAAGGCAGAAATTCCCCTTATTTTGGGGTAAAATTGCAGAAATTTCAAATATTTCAAGGCAAAATGGCAGAAATTCCCCTTATTTTGGGGCAAAAAGATGAAAACCCTAATTTTTGGCGAAAATTGAAGAAATTACACTTATTTCGGGACAAAAAGCCAGAAATTCCAATTAATTTCGGGCAAAAAGGCAGAAATGACCCGTATTTTGGAGCAAAATTGCAGAAATTCCCATAATATTGGTGCAAAAATGCAGAAATTAACTTTATTATGGGGCAAAAAGGCAGAAATTCTCCATATTTTGGTGCAAAAATCAGAAATTTCCCTCATTTTGAGGTAAAATTCTCAAATTCCCCAAATTTTAGGGCAAAAGGCAAAAATTTCCCTTATTTTGGGGCAAATTTGCAGAAATTTTACTTATTTCAGTGTAATAAGTCAGAAATTTTCCTTATTTTGAGGCAAAAAATACAGAAATTCCCTTTGTTTTGGGATAAAAACAGAAATTCCACTTATTTAGAGGCAAAAAGGAAAAAGTTCCCCTTATTTTGGAGCAAAAATGAAGAAATTTCCCTTTTTTATGGCAAAAAGGTATGCATTCTTTTTATTTTCGGGCAAAAAGGCAGAAATTCCCCAAATTTTGGGGCAAAAGGCAGAAATTCCACTTATTTTGGGGCAAAATTGCAGAAATTTCCCTTATTTTGGGGCAAAATTGCAGAAATTTCACTTATTTTGGGGAAAAATTGCAGAAATTTCACTTATTTCAAGGTAATAAGTCAGAAATTCTCCTTATTTTGGGGCAAAAAAGACAGAAATTCCCTTTGTTTTGGGGGAAAAAGAGAAATTCCACTTATTTACAGGCAAAGAAGCAGAAATTTCGCTTATTTTGGAGAAAAAATGAAAAAATTTCCCTTTTTTATGGCAAAAAGGTATGCATTCTTCTCATTTTAGGGGAAACAGGCAGAAATTCCCCATATTTTGGGGCAAAAGGCAGAAATTCCCATTATTTTGGGGCAAAAAGGCACAAATTTAACTTATTTTTAGGCAAAATTGCAGAAATTTCATTTATTTCAGGGCAAAAAGTCAGAAATTCCCCTTATTTTGGGGCAAAAATCAGAAATTTCTTTTATTATGGTACAAAATTGAAGAAATTTTCCTTATTTTGGAACAAAAAGGCAGAAATTCCCCATATTTTGGGGCAAAAGGCAGAAATTCTTCTTATTTTGAAGTAAAATGCAGAAATTCCCCATATTTAGAGGTAAAATGCAGAAATTCCCCAAATATTGGGGGAAAATGCAGAAATTCCCTTTATTTTTGGGCTAAAAAAGAAGAAATTAACCATATTTTGAAGCAAAATTGCAGAAATTCTCATAATTTTCGGGCAAAAAGGCAGAAATTCTTATTTTGGGGCAAAAAGACAGTAAATCTCGTTTTTTCGGGAGCATAAAGTCAGAAATTTCTCTTATTTTGGGGCAAAATTGCAGATATTTCCTTTACATTCGGGCAAAATTGCAGAAATTTCCCTTATTTTGAGGCAAAATTGCACAAATTTCACTTATTTCAGAAAAAAGGCAGAAATTTTCTTATTTTGGGGCAAAAATGCAGAAATTTCTTTTATTTTGGTACAAAATTGCAGAAATTTTTCTTATTTTGGGGCAAAAAGGCAGAAATTCCCCATATTTTGGGGCAAAAAGGAAGAAATTCCTGTTATTTTGAGATAAAAAGGCTGAAATTCCCCTTATTTTCGGGCAAAATGTCAGAAATTCCCCTTATTTTGGTGCAAAAAGACAGAAATTTTGTTTATTTTTAGGGAAAAGGCAGAAATTGCACTTATTTTGAGTCAAAAAGGCGGAAAATCCCCATATTTTGGGGCAAAAATGAAGAAATTTCCCTTTTTTATGGCAAAAAGGTAAACATTCCCTTTATTTTCGGGCAAAAAGGCAGAAATTCCCCATATTTTGGAGCAAAATTGCAGAAATTCCCCTAATTTTGGAGCAAAAGGCAGAAATTCCCTTTATTTTGGGGCAAAAATCAGAAATTCCCCTTATTTTGGGACAAAATTTCAGAAATTTTCTTTATTTTGGGGCAAAATTGCAGGAATTTACCTTATTTTAGAACAAAATTACAGAAATTTCTCTTATTTGGTGCAAAATTGCAGAAATTTCTCTTATTTTCAGGTAAAAAGTATGAAATTTTCTTTATTTTGGGCAAAAAGGCAGAAATTCCCCTTATTTTGGAGTAAAATTGCAGAAATTTCAAATATTTCAGGGCAAAATGGCAGAAATTCCCCTTATTTTGGGGCAAAAAGATGAAAACCCTAATTTTTGGCGAAAATTGAAGAAATTACACTTATTTCGGGACAAAAAGCCAGAAATTCCAATTAATTTCGGGCAAAAAGGCAGAAATGACCCGTATTTTGGAGCAAAATTGCAGAAATTCCCATAATATTGGTGCAAAAATGCAGAAATTAACTTTATTATGGGGCAAAAAGGCAGAAATTCTCCATATTTTGGTGCAAAAATCAGAAATTTCCCTCATTTTGAGGTAAAATTCTCAAATTCCCCAAATTTTAGGGCAAAAGGCAAAAATTTCCCTTATTTTGGGGCAAATTTGCAGAAATTTTACTTATTTCAGGGTAATAAGTCAGAAATTTTCCTTATTTTGAGGCAAAAAATACAGAAATTCCCTTTGTTTCGGGGTAAAAACAGAAATTCCACTTATTTAGAGGCAAAAAGGAAAAAGTTCCCCTTATTTTGGAGCAAAAATGAAGAAATTTTCCTTTTTTATGGCAAAAAGGTATGCATTCTTTTTATTTTCGTGCAAAAAGGCAGAAATTCCCCAAATTTTGGGGCAAAAGGCAGAAATTCCACTTATTTTGGGGCAAAATTGCAGAAATTTCCCTTATTTTGGGGCAAAATTGCAGAAATTTCACTTATTTTGGGGCAAAATTGCAGAAATTTCACTTATTTCAAGGAAAAAAAGCAGAAATTTTTCTTATTTTGGGGCAAAAAGGCAGAAATTCCTAATATTTTGTGCCAAAATTTAGAAATTCCCATTATTTTGAGGTAAAAAGTCTGAAATTCCCCTGATTTGGGGGCAAAAAGGCAGAAATTTCCCTTATATTGGGGCAAAATTTCAAAAATTTCACTTATTTCAGGGTAATAAGTCAGCAATTTTTCTTATTTTGGGGCAAAAAAGACAGAAATTTCTTTTGTTTTGGGGGAAAAAGAAAGAAATTCCACTTATTTAGAGGCAAAAAAGCAGAAATTCCCCTTATTTTGGAGCAAAAATGAAGAAATTTCCCTTTTTTATGGCAAAAAGGTATGCATTCTTCTCATTTTCGGGGAAACAGGCAGAAATTCCCCATATTTTGGGGCAAAAGGCAGAAATTCCCATTATTTTGGGGCAAAAAGGCACAAATTTAACTTATTTTTGGGCAAAATTGCAGAAATTTTATTTATTTCAGGGCAAAAAGTCAGAAATTCCCCTCATTTTGGGGCAAAATGGCAGAAATTTTTTTTACATTGGGTCAAAATTGCAGAAATTTCCTTCATTTTGGGGCAAAAAGGCAGAAATTCCCATTATTTTTGGGCAAAAAGGCAGAAATTCACCTTATTTTGTGGTAAAATTGCAGAAATTTCACATATTTCATGGCAAAAAGGCAGAAATTTCCCTTATTTTGGGGCAAAATTGCAGAAATTTCACTTATTTCAGGGTAATAAGTCAGAAATTACCATTATTTTGGGGCAAAAATACAGAAATTCCCTTTGTTTTGAGGGAAAATTGCAGAAATTCCACTTATTTAGAGGAAAAAATGCAGAAATTCCCTTTAATTTGTAGCAAAAATGAAGAAATTTCTCTTTTTTATGGCAAAAAGTTATGTATTCCCCTTATTTTCGGGCAAAAAGGCAGAAATTCCCTGTATTTTGGAGCAAAATTGCAAATATTCCCCTAATTGTGGGGCAAAAAGGCAGAAATTCCCTATATGGTGGGGAAAAAACAGAAATTCTCCTTATTTTGGGGCAAAACTCAGAAATTTCACTTATTTTGGGGCAAAAATCCAGAAATTTCTTTTATTTGGAGCAAAATTACAGAAATTCCACTTATTTTGGGGCAAAATTGCAGAAATTTCACTTATTTCAGGAAAAAAAGGCAGAAATTTTCCTTATTTTGGGGCAAACATGCAGAAATTCTTAATAATTTGTGACAAAAATGCAGAAATTCCCTTTATTTTGAGGTAAAAAAGCTGAAATTCCTTTTATTTGGAAGCAAAAAGAGAGAAATTTCCCTTATTTTTTGGAAAAAGGCAGAAATTTCTTTTATTTGAGGGCAAAATTGCAGAAATTTCACTTATTTCAGGGCATAATTCAAAAATTCCTTTTATTTTGGGGCAAACACACAAAAATTCCTTTTATTTTTGTGTAAAAGAGCAGAAATTTCAATTATTTTGAGGTAAAAAGGCAGAAATTCCTCTTATTTTGGGGCAAAAATTAAGAAATTTTCCTTTTTTGTGGCAAAAGGTATACATTCCCTTTACTTTCGGGATAAAAAGCAGAAATTCCCCGTATTTTCAAGCAAAATTGCAGAAATTCTCATAATTTTCGGGCAAAAAGGCAGAAATTCTCCTTATCTTGTGGCAAAAAGAAAGAAAATCTATTTTCGGGAGGAAAATCAGTCAGAAATTCCCCTTATTTTGGGGAAAAATTGCAGAAATTTCACTTATTTCAGGGTAATAAGCCAGAAATTCCCCTTATTTTGGGGCAAAAAAGACAGAAATTCCCATTGTTTTTGGGGGAAAAAGACAGAAATTCCACTTATTTAGAGGCAAAAAGGCAGAAATTCCCCTTATTTTGGAGCAAAAATGAAGAAATTTCCCTTTTTATGTCAAAAAGGTATGCATCCCCATTATTTTCAGGCAAAAAGGCAGAAATTCCCCGTATTTTGGAGGAAAATTGCAGAAATTCCCCTAATTTTGGAGCAAAAGGCACAAATTCCCTTTAATTTGGGGCAAAAATAAGAAATTTTCCTTATTTGGGGCAAAATTGCAGAAATTTCACTTATTTTCAGGTAAAAAGGCTGAAATTTCATTTATTTTGGGGCAAAAAGGGAGAAATTCCCTTTATATTGGGGCAAAATTGAAGACCTTTCCCTTATTATGTGGAAAAATTGCAAAAATTTCCTTTATTTTAGGGCAAAATTGCAAAAATTTCACTTATTTCAGAAAAAAAAGCAAAAATTTTTCTTATTTTGTGGCAATAAGGCAGAAATTACCATTATTTTGGGGCAAAAAGGCATAAATTCACCTTGTTTTGGGGTAAAATTGAAGAAATTTCACATATTTCAGGGCAAAAATGCAGAAATTTCCCTTATTTAGGGGCAAAATTGCAGAAATTTTAATTATTTTAGGGTAATAAGTCAGAAAGTCCCCTTATTTTGGGGCAAAAAGAAAGAAATTCTCTTTGTTTTAAGGGAAAAGGACAGAAATTCCACTTATTTAGAGGCAAAAAGGCAGAAATTCCCCTTATTTTGGAGCACAAATGAAGAAATTTCTTTTTTTTATGACAAAAAGTTAGGCATTCCACTTATTTTCGGGCATAAAGACAGAAATTCCCCGTATTTTGGAGCAAAATTGCAGAAATTCCTCTAATTGTGGGGCAAAAATGCAGAAATTCCCTATATGTTGGGGCAAAAAGAGAGAAATTCTCCTTATTTTGGGGCAAAACTCAGAAATTCCAATTATTTTGGGGCAAAATTCCAGAAATTTCGCTTATTTTGGGGCAACATTACAGAAATTTCTATTATTTTGGGGCAAAATTACAGAAATTTCACTTATTTCAGAGAAAAAAAGCAAAAATTTTTCTTATTTTGGGGCAAAAAGGCAGAAATTCCCATTATTTTGGGGCAAAAATGCAGAAATTCACCTTATTTTGGGGTAAAATTGAAAAAATTTCATATATTTCAAGGTAAAAAAGCAGAAATTTCCCTTATTTTGGGACAAAATTGCAGAAATTTCCTTTATTTTGGGGCAAAATTGCAGAAATTTCACTTATTTCAGGGAAAAAAGGCAGAAATTTTCCTTATTTTAGGGCAAAAATGCAGAAATTCTTAATATTTTGTTGCAAAAATGCAGAAATTCCTTTTATTTTGAGGTAAAAAGGCTGAAATTCCTCTTATTTGAGAGCAAAAATGCATAAATTTCCATTATTTTGGGGAAAAAGATAGAAATTCCCCTTATTTTGTGGCAAAAAGGCAGAAATTTCTTTTATTTTGTGGCAAAATTGCAGAAATATCACTTATTTCAGAGCATAATTGAAAAATTCCTTTTATTTTGGGGCAAAAAGACAGAAATTCCATTTAGTTTTAGGTAAAAAGGAAGAAATTTCACTTATTTTTAGGTAAAAGGCAGAAATTCCTCTTATTCTGGGGCAAAAATGAAGAAATTTCCCTTTTTTGTGGCAAAAGGTATACATTCCCCTTACTTTCGGGATAAAAAGTAGAAATTCCCCGTATTTTGAAGCAAAATTGCAGAAATTCTCATAATTTTCGGGCAAAAAACCAGAAATTTTCCTAATTTTGGGGCAAAAAGACAGAAAATCTCCTTTTTTGGCAGCAAACAGTCAAAAATTCCTATTATTCTGGGGCAAAATTCAGAAATTTTCTTTACATTGGTGCAAAATTGCAGAAATTTCCTTTATTTTGGGGCAAAATTGCAGAAATTTCCCTTATTTGGGGCAAAATTGCAGAAATTTCACATATTTTCAGGTAAAAAGGCTGAAATTTCCTTTATTTTGGGGCAAAAAGGAAGAAATTCCCCTTATTTTGGGGGCAAAATTGCAGAAATTTCACTTATTTCAGCGAAATAATGCAAAAATTTTTCTTATTTTGGGGCAAAAAGGCAGAAATTCCTATTATTTTGGGGCAAAAAGGCAGAAATTCACCTTATTTTTGGGTAAAATTGCAGAAATTTCACATATTTCAGGGCAAAAAGGCAAAAATTTCCCTTATTTTGGGGCAAAATTGCAGAAATTTCACTTATTTCAGGGTAATAAGTCAGAAATTCACCTTATTTTGGGGCAAAAAAGAAAGAAATTCCCTTTGTTTTGGGGGAAAATTGCAGAAATTCCACTTATTTAGAGGAAAAAAGGCAGAAATTCGCCTTATTTAGGAGCAAAAATTAAGAAATTTCCCTTGTTTATGGCAAAAAGTTATGCATTCCCCTTATTTTCGGGCAAAAACGCAGAAATTTCCCGTATTTGGAGCAAAATTGAGGAAATTCCGCTAATTGTGGGGCAAAAATGCAGAAATTCCCTATATGGTGGAGCAAAAAACAGAAATTCTCCTTATTTTGGGGCAAAACTCAGAAATTCCACTTATTTGGGGGCAAAATTCCAGAAATTTTTCTTATTTTGGAGCAAAATTGCAGAAATTTCACTTATTTTGGGGCAAAATTGCAGAAATTTCACTTATTTCAGGGAAAAAGGCAGAAATTTTCCTTATTTTGGGGCAAAAATGCAGACATTTCTCTTATTATGGGGAAAAATAGCAGAAATTTCCCTTAATTTAGGGCAAAATTGCAGATATTTCACTTATTTCAGAAAAAAAAGCAAAAATTTTTCTTATATTGGGGCAAAAAGGCAGAAATTCCCATTATTTTCAGGCACAAAGGCAGGAATTCACCTTATTTTGGGGTAAAATTGAAGAAATTTCACATATTTCAGGGCACAAAGGCAGAAATTTCCCTTATTTTGGGGCAAAATTGCAGAAATTTCACTTATTTCAGGGTAATAAGTCAGAAATTCACATTATTTTGGGGCAAAAAAGACAGAAATTCTATTTCTTTTGGGGGAAAATTTCAGAAATTCCACTTATTTAGAGGAAAAAAGGCAGAAATTCCCTTTAATTTGGAGCAAAAATGAAGAAATTTCCCTTTTTTATGGCCAAAAGGTATGCATTCCCATTATTTTCAGGCAAAAAGGCAGAAATTCCCTATATGTTGGGGCAAAAAGAGAGATATTCTCCTTATTTTGTGACAAAACTCAGAAATTCCACATATTTTGGGGCAAAATTCCAGAAATTTCCCTTATTTTTGGGCAAAATTGCAGAAATTTCACTTATTTCAGAGAAAAAAAGCAAAAATTTTTCTTATTTTGGGGCAAAAAGGCAGAAATTCCCATTATTTTGAAGAAAAAAGGCAGAAATTCACCTTATTTTTGGGTAAAATTGAAGAAAGTTCACATATTTCAGAGCAAAAAGTTAGAAATTTCCCTTATTTTGGGGCAAAATTGCAGAAATTTCACATATTTCAGGGCATAATTTAAAAATTCCTTTTATTTTGGGGCAAAAAAACAGAAATTCCGTTTATTTTGGGGTAAAAAGGCAGAAATTGCTATTAATTTGAGGTAAAAAGGCAGAAATTCCTCTTATTTGGGGCAAAAATGACGAAATTTCCCTTTTTTGTGGCAAAAGGTATACATTCCCCTTACTTTCAGGATAAAAAGCAGAAATTCCCCGTATTTTGAAGCAAAATTGCAGAAATTCTCATAATTTTCAAGCAAAAAGGCAGAAATTCTCCTTATTTTGGGGCAAAAAGACAGAAAATCTACTTTTTTCGGGAGCAAACAGTAAGAAATTCCCCTTATTTTGGGGCAAAATTGCAGAAATTTCCTTTACATTGGGGCAAAATTGCAGAAATTTCCCTTATTTTGGTGAAAAATTGCAGAAATTTCACTTATTTCAGGGTAATAAGTCAAAAATTCCCCTTATTTTTGGGGCAAAAAAGACAGAAATTTCCTTTGTTTTGTGGGAAAAAGACAGAAATTTCACTTATTTAGAGGCAAAAAGGCAGAAATTCCCCTTATTTTGGAGCAAAAATGAAAAAATTTCCCTTTTTATGGTAAAAAGGTATGCATTCCCATTATTTTCAGGCAAAAAGGCAGAAATTTTCCGTATTTTGGAGCAAAATTGCAGAAATTCCCCTAATTTTGGGGCAAAAGGCAGAAATTCCCTTTATTTTGGGGCAAAAATCAGAAATTCCCTTTATTTTGGGGCAAAATTGCAGAAATTTCACTTATTTCAGTGTAATAAGTCAAAAATTGCCCTTATTTTGGGGCAAAAAAGACAGAAATTCCCATTGTTTTGGGGGGAAAAAGACAGAAATTCCACTTATTTAGAGGCAAAAAGGCAGAAATTCCCCTTATTTTGGAGCAAAAATGAAGAAATTTCCCTTTTTTATGGCAAAAGGGAATGCATTCCCATTATTTTCAGGCAAAAAGGCAGAAATTCCCTGTATTTTGGAGCAAAATTGCAGAAATTTCCCTTATTTTGGAGCAAAATTGCAGAAATTGCACTTATTTTGGGGCAAAATTGAAGAAATTTCACTTATTTTATGGAAAAAAGGCAGAAATTTTCCTTATTTTGGGGCAAAAATGCAGAAATTCTTAAGATTTTGTGGCAAAAATGCAGAAATTTCCTTTATTTTGAGGTATAAAGGCTGAAATTCCTTTTATTTGGGGGCAAAAAGGCAGAAATTTCCCTTATTTTGGGGCAAAAAGTCAGAAATTCCCCTTATTGTGTGGCTAAAACGCAAAAATTTCTTTTATTTTGGGGCAAAATTGCAGAAATTTCACTTATTTCAGGGCATAATTTAAAAATTTCTTTTATTTTTGGGAAAAAAGACAGAAATTCCGTTTATTTTTTGGTAAAAAGGCAGAAATTTCTCTTATTTAGAGGTAAAAAGGCAGAAATTCCTCTTATTTTGGGGCAAAAATGAAGAAATTTCCCTTTTTTGTGGCAAAAGGTATACATTCCTCTTACTTTCGGGATAAAAAGCAGAAATTCCCCGTATTATGAAGCAAAATTGCAGAAATTCTCATAATTTTTGGGCAAAAAACCAGAAATTCTCCTCATTTTGCAACAAAAAGACAGAAAATCTTCTTTTTTCGGCAGCAAACAGTCAGAAATTCCCTTTATTTTGGGGCAAAATTGCAGAAATTTCCTTTACATTGGTGAAAAATTGCAGAAATTCCCTTTATTTTGGGGTAAAAATCAGAAATTCCCTTTATTTTGAGGCAAAATTCCAGAAATTTCTTTTTTTGGGGGCAAAATTACAGGAATTTACCTCATTTTGGGGCTAAATTGCAGAAATTTTCTTTATTTGGGGCAAAATTGCAGAAATTTCACTTATTTTCAGGGAAAAAGGCTAAAATTTCCTTTATTTTGGGGCAAACAGGAAGAAATTCCCCTTATTTTGGGGCAAAAAAGACAGAAATTCCCTTTGTTTTGGAGGAAAAAAGGAGAAATTCCCCTTATTTTGGGGAAAAATTTCAGAAATTTCCCTTATTATGGGGAAAAATTGCAGAAATTTCCTTTATTTTAGGGCAAAATTGCAGAAATTTCACTTATTTCAGATTAAAAAAGCAAAAGTTTTTTCTTATTTTGGGGCAAAAAGGCAGAAATTCCCATTATTTTGGGGCAAAATGCAGAAATTCACCCTATTTTGGGGTAAAATTGCAGAAATTTCACATATTTCAGGGCAAAAAGGCAGAAATTTTCCTTATTTTGGGGCAAAATTGCAGAAATTTCACTTATTTCAGGGTAATAAGTCAGAAATTTTCCTTATTTTGAGGCAAAAAAGACAGAAATTCTCTTTGTTTTGGGAAAAAAGACAGAAATTCCACTTATTTAGAGGCAAAAATGCAGAAATTCCCTTTATTTTGGAGCAAAAATGATGAAATTTCTCTTTTCTATGGCAAAAAGATATGCATTTTCCTTATTTTCAGGAAAAAAGGCAGAAATTCCCTGCATTTTGGAGCAAAATTGTAGAAATTCCCCTAATTGTGGGGCAAAAAGGCAGAAATTCCCTGTATATATGAGCAAAATTGCAGAAATTCCCCTAATTGTGGGGAAAATAGGCAAAAATTCCCTATATGTTGGGGCAAAAAGACAGAAATTCTTCTTATTTTAGGGCAAAACTCAGAAATTCCACTTATTTTGGGGCAAAATTGAAGAAATTCCACTTATTTCAGTAAAAAAAGGCAGAAATTTTCCTTATTTTGGGGCAAAAAGCTAGAAATTCCTAATATTTTGTGGCAAAAATGCAGAAATTCTCCTTATTTTGAGGTAAAAAGGCTGAAATTCCCCTTATTTGAAGGCAAAAAGGCAGAAATTCACCTTATTTTGAGGCAAAAAGACAGAAAATCTCCTTTTTTTGAGAGCAAACTGTTAGAAATTCCCCTTATTTTGGGGCAAAATTGCAGAAATTTCCTTTACATTGGTAAAAAATTGCAGAAATTTCCTTTATTTTGGGGCAAAATTGCAGAAATTTAATTTATTTCAGGGTAATAAGTCAGAAATTGCCCTTATTTTAGGGCAAAAAAAACAGAAATTCCTTTTGTTTTTGGGGAAAAAGACAGAAATTCCACTTATTTAGAGACAAAAAGGCAGAAATTCCCCTTATTTTGGAGCAAAAATGAAAAAATTTCCCTTTATATGGCAAAAAACTAATCATTCCCATTATTTTCAGGCAAAAAGGCAGAAATTCCTTGTATTTTGGAGCAAAATTGCAGAAATTCCCCTAATTTTTGGGCAAAAGGCAGAAATTCCCTTTATTTTTGGGTAAAAATCAGAAATTCTCTTTATTTTGAGGCAAAATTCCAGAAATTTCTTTTTTTGGGGGCAAAATTGCAGGAATTTACCTTATTTTGGGGCTAAATTGCAGAAATTTTCCTTATTTGGGGCAAAATTGCAGAAATTTCACTTATTTTCAGGTAAAAAGGCTGAAATTTCCTTTATTTTGGGGCAAAAAAAAAAGAAATTCCCCTTATTTTGGGGCAAAAAAGACAGAAATTCCCTTTGTTTTGGGGGAAAAAGACAGAAATTCCCCTTATTTTGGGGCAAAATTGCAGAAATTTCACTTATTTCAGGGTAATAAGTCAGAAATTTTCCTTATTTTGGGGCAAAAAAGACAGAAATTCTCTTTGTTTTGGGAAAAAAGACAGATATTCCACTTATTTAGAGGCAAAAGGCAGAAATTCCCCTTATTTTGGAGCAAAAATGAAGAAATTTCCCTTTTCTATGGCAAAAAGGTATGCATTCCCCTTATTTTCAGGAAAAAAGGCATAAATTCCCTGCATTTTGGAGAAAAATTGCAGAAATTCCCCTAATTGTGGGGCAAAAAGGCAAAAATTCCCTATATGTTGGGGCAAAAATACAGAAATTCTCCTTATTTTAGGGCAAAACTCAGAAATTCCACTTATTTTGGGGCAAAATTGCAGAAATTTCACTTATTTCAGTGAAAAAAGGCAGAAATTTTCCTTATTTTGGGGCAAAAAGGCAGAAATTCCTAATATTTTGTGGCAAAAATGCAGAAATTCACCTTATTTTGAGGCAAAAAGACAGAAAATCTCCTTTTTTCGAGAGCAAACTGTTAGAAATTCCCCTTATTTATGGGAAAAATTTAGAAATTTCCTTTACATTGGTGAAAAATTGCAGAAATTTCCTTTATTTTGGGGCAAAATTGCAGAAATTTCATTTATTTCAGAGTAATAAGTCAGAAATTGCCCTTATTTTAGGGCAAAAAAGACAGAAATTCCCTTTGTTTTGGGGTAAAAAGACAAAATTTCCATTATTTAGAGACAAAAAGGCAGAAATTCCCCTTATTTTGGAGCAAAAATGAAAAAATTTCCCTTTATATGGCAATAAACTATGCATTCCCATTCTTTTCAGGCAAAAAGGCAGAAATTCCTTGTATTTTGGAGCAAAATTGCAGAAATTCCTTAATTTTTGGGCAAAAGGCAGAAATTCCCTTTATTTTGGGGTAAAAATCAGAAATTCCCTTTATTTTGAGGCAAAATTCCAGAAATTTCTTTTTTGGGGGGCAAAATTGCAGGAATTTACCTTATTTTGGGGCTAAATTTCAGAAATTTCGCTTATTTTGGGCAAAATTGCAGAAATTTCACTTATTTTCAGGTAAAAAGGCTGAAATTTCCTTTATTTTGTGGCAAAAAAAGAAATTCCCCTTATTTTGGGTCAAAAAAGACAGAAATTCCCTTTGTTTTGGTGGAAAAAGACAGAAATTCCCTTTATTTTGGGGAAAAATTTCAGAAATTTCCCTTATTAAGGGGAAAAATTGCAGATTTTTTTTTTATTTTAGGGCAAAATTGCAGAAATATCACTTATTTCAGATTAAAAAAGCAAAAGTTTTTTCTTATTTTGGGTCAAAAAGGCAGAAATTCCCATTATTTTGGCGCAAAATGCAGAAATTCACCTTATTTTGGGGTAAAATTGCAGAAATTTCACATATTTCAGGGCAAAAAGGCAGAAATTTTCCTTATTTTGGGGCAAAATTGCAGAAATTTCACTTATTTCAGGGTAATAAGTCAGAAATTTTCCTTATTTTGAGGCAAAAAAGACAGAAATTCTCTTTGTTTTGGGAAAAAAGACAGAAATTCCACTTATTTAGAGGCAAAAATGCAGAAATTCCCTTTATTTTGGAGCAAAAATGATGAAATTTCCCTTTTCTATGGCAAAAAGATATGCATTTTCCTTATTTTCAGGAAAAAAGGCAGAAATTCCCTGCATTTTGGAGCAAAATTGTAGAAATTCCCCTAATTGTGGGGCAAAAAGGCAGAAATTCCCTGTATATATGAGCAAAATTGCAGAAATTCCCCTAATTGTGGGGAAAATAGGCAAAAATTCCCTATATGTTGGGGCAAAAAGACAGAAATTCTTCTTATTTTAGGGCAAAACTCAGAAATTCCACTTATTTTGGGGCAAAATTGAAGAAATTCCACTTATTTCAGTAAAAAAAGGCAGAAATTTTCCTTATTTTGGGGCAAAAAGCTAGAAATTCCTAATATTTTGTGGCAAAAATGCAGAAATTCTCCTTATTTTGAGGTAAAAAGGCTGAAATTCCCCTTATTTGAAGGCAAAAAGGCAGAAATTCACCTTATTTTGAGGCAAAAAGACAGAAAATCTCCTTTTTTTGAGAGCAAACTGTTAGAAATTCCCCTTATTTTGGGGCAAAATTGCAGAAATTTCCTTTACATTGGTAAAAAATTGCAGAAATTTCCTTTATTTTGGGGCAAAATTGCAGAAATTTAATTTATTTCAGGGTAATAAGTCAGAAATTGCCCTTATTTTAGGGCAAAAAAAACAGAAATTCCTTTTGTTTTTGGGGAAAAAGACAGAAATTCCACTTATTTAGAGACAAAAAGGCAGAAATTCCCCTTATTTTGGAGCAAAAATGAAAAAATTTCCCTTTATATGGCAAAAAACTAATCATTCCCATTATTTTCAGGCAAAAAGGCAGAAATTCCTTGTATTTTGGAGCAAAATTGCAGAAATTCCCCTAATTTTTGGGCAAAAGGCAGAAATTCCCTTTATTTTGGGGTAAAAATCAGAAATTCTCTTTATTTTGAGGCAAAATTCCAGAAATTTCTTTTTTTGGGGGCAAAATTGCAGGAATTTACCTTATTTTGGGGCTAAATTGCAGAAATTTTCCTTATTTGGGGCAAAATTGCAGAAATTTCACTTATTTTCAGGTAAAAAGGCTGAAATTTCCTTTATTTTGGGGCAAAAAAAAAAAGAAATTCCCCTTATTTTGGGGCAAAAAAGACAGAAATTCCCTTTGTTTTGGGGGAAAAAGACAGAAATTCCCCTTATTTTGGGGCAAAATTGCAGAAATTTCACTTATTTTAGGGTAATAAGTCAGAAATTTTCCTTATTTTGGGGCAAAAAAGACAGAAATTCTCTTTGTTTTGGGAAAAAAGACAGAAATTCCACTTATTTAGAGGCAAAAGGCAGAAATTCCCCTTATTTTGGAGCAAAAATGAAGAAATTTCCCTTTTCTATGGCAAAAAGGTATGCATTCCCCTTATTTTCAGGAAAAAAGGCATAAATTCCCTGCATTTTGGAGAAAAATTGCAGAAATTCCCCTAATTGTGGGGCAAAAAGGCAGAAATTCCCCGTATTTTGGAGCAAAATTGCAGAAATTCCCCTAATTGTGGGGAAAAAAGGCAAAAATTCCCTATATGTTGGGGCAAAAATACAGAAATTCTCCTTATTTTAGGGCAAAACTCAGAAATTCCACTTATTTTGGGGCAAAATTGCAGAAATTTCACTTATTTCAGTGAAAAAAGGCAGAAATTTTCCTTATTTTGGGGCAAAAAGGCAGAAATTCCTAATATTTTGTGGCAAAAATGCAGAAATTCACCTTATTTTGAGGCAAAAAGACAGAAAATCTCCTTTTTTCGAGAGCAAACTGTTAGAAATTCCCCTTATTTATGGGAAAAAATTAGAAATTTCCTTTACATTGGTGAAAAATTGCAGAAATTTCCTTTATTTTGGGGCAAAATTGCAGAAATTTCATTTATTTCAGGGTAATAAGTCAGAAATTGCCCTTATTTTAGGGCAAAAAAGACAGAAATTCCCTTTGTTTTGGGGGAAAAAGACAGAATTTCCATTATTTAGAGACAAAAAGGCAGAAATTCCCTTTATTTTGGAGCAAAAATGAAAAAATTTCCCTTTATATGGCAATAAACTATGCATTCCCATTCTTTTCAGGCAAAAAGGCAGAAATTCCTTGTATTTTGGAGCAAAATTGCAGAAATTCCTTAATTTTTGGGCAAAAGGCAGAAATTCCCTTTATTTTGGGGTAAAAATCAGAAATTCCCTTTATTTTGAGGCAAAATTCCAGAAATTTCTTTTTTGGGGGGCAAAATTGCAGGAATTTACCTTATTTTGGGGCTAAATTGCAGAAATTTCGCTTATTTTGGGCAAAATTGCAGAAATTTCACTTATTTTCAGGTAAAAAGGCTGAAATTTCCTTTATTATGTGGCAAAAAAAGAAATTCCCCTTATTTTGGGTCAAAAAAGACAGAAATTCCCTTTGTTTTGGGGGAAAAAGACAGAAATTCCCTTTATTTTGGGGAAAAATTTCAGAAATTTCCCTTATTAAGGGGAAAAATTGCAGATTTTTTTTTTATTTTAGGGCAAAATTGCAGAAATATCACTTATTTCAGATTAAAAAAGCAAAAGTTTTTTCTTATTTTGGGTCAAAAAGGCAGAAATTCCCATTATTTTGGGGCAAAATGCAGAAATTCACCTTATTTTGGGGTAAAATTGCAGAAATTTCATATATTTCAGGGCAAAAAGGCAGAAATTTTCCTTATTTTGGGGCAAAATTGCAGAAATTTCACTTATTTCTGGGTAATAAGTCAGAAATTTTCCTTATTTTGGGGCAAAAAAGACAGAAATTCTCTTTGTTTTGGGAAAAAAGACAGAAATTCCACTTATTTTGAGGCAAAAAGGCAGAAATTCCCCTTATTTTGGAGCAAAAATGAAGAAATTTCCCTTTTCTATGGCAAAAAGGTATGCATTCCCCTTATTTTCAGGAAAAAAGGTAGAAATTCCCTGCATTTTGGAGCAAAATTGCAGAAATTCCCCTAATTGTGGGGCAAAAAGGCAGAAATTCCCCGTATTTTGGAGCAAAATTGCAGAAATTCCCCTAATTGTGAGGAAAAAAGGCAAAAATTCCCTATATGTTGGGGCAAAAAGACAGAAATTCTCCTTATTTTAGGGCAAAACTCAGAAATTCCACTTATTTTGGGGCAAAATTGCAGAAATTTCACTTATTTCAGGGAAAAAAGGCAGAAATTTTCCTTATTTTGGGGCAAAAAGGCAGAAATTCCTAATATTTTGTGGCAAAAATGCAGAAATTCCCCTTATTTTGAGGTAAAAATGCTGAAATTCCCCTTTATTGAAGGCAAAAAGGCAGAAATTCACCTTATTTTGAGGCAAAAAGACAGAAAATCTCCTTTTTTTGAGAGCAAACAGTCAGAAATTCCCCTTATTTTGGGGCATAATTGCAGAAATTTTTTTTCCTTGGGGCAAAATTGCAGAAATTTCCTTTATTTTGGGGCAAAATTGCAGAAATTTCACTTATTTCAGGGTAATACGTCAGAAATTCTCCTTATTTTGATGCAAAAAAGACAGAAATTCCCTTTGTTTTGGGGGAAAAAGACAGAAATACCACTTATTTAGAGGCAAAAAGGCAGAAATTCCCCTTATTATGGAGCAAAAATGAAGAAATTTCTCTTTTTATGGCAAAAAGGTATGCATTCCCATTATTTTCGGGCAAAAAGGCAGAAATTTCCCGTATTTTGGAGCAAAATTGTAGAAATTCCCCTAATTTTGGGGCAAAAGGCAGAAATTCTTTTTATTTTGGTGCAAAAATCAGAAATTCCCCTTATTTTGGGGCAAAATTCAAGAAATTTCCTATATTTTGGGGCAAAATTGCAGGAATTTACCTTATTTTGGGGCCAAATTGCAGAAATTTCCCTTATTTGGGGCAAAATTGCAGAAATTTCACTTATTTTCAGATAAAAAGGCTGAAATTTCCTTTATTTTGGGGCAAAAAGTGAGAAATTCCCCTAATTTTGGGGCAAAATTGCAGAAATTTCCTTTATTATGGGAAAAAAATGCAGAAATTTACCTCATTTTAGGGCAAAATTTCAGAAATTTCACTTATTTCAGAGAAATAAAGCAAAAATTTTTCTTATTTTGGGGCAAAAAGGCCGAAATTCCCATTATTTTGGGGCAAAAAGGCAGAAATTCACCTTATTTTGGGGTAAAATTGCAGAAATTTCACATATTTCATGGCAAAAAGGCAGAAATTTCCCTTATTTTGGGGCAAAATTGCAGAAATTTCACTTATTTCAGGGTAATAAGTCAGAAATTCCCATTATTTTGGGGCAAAACAGACAGAAATTCCCTTTCTTTTGGGGGAAAATTGCAGAAATTCCACTTATTTAGAGGAAAAAAGGCAGAAATTCCCTTTAATTTGGAGCAAAAATGAAGAAATTTCCCTTTTCTATGGCAAAAAGTTATGCATTCCCCTTATTTTCGGGCAAAAAGGCAGAAATTCCCAGTATTTTGGAGCAAAATTGCAAAAATTCCCCTAATTGTGGGGCAAAATGCAGAAATTCCCTATATGGTGGGGCAAAAAACAGAAATTCTCCTTATTTTGGGGCAAAACTCAGAAATTCCACTTATTTTGGGGCAAAATTCCAGAAATTTCCCTTATTTTGGAGCAAAATTGCAGAAATTCCACTTATTTTGGGGCAAAATTGCAGAAATTTCACTTATTTCAGGGAAAAAAGGGAGAAATTTTCTTTATTTTGGGGCAAACATGCAGAAATTCTTAATATTTTGTGGCAAAAATGCAGAAATTCCCCTTATTTTGAGGTAAAAAGGCTGAAATTCCTTTTATTTGGAAGCAAAAAGGCAGAAATTTCCCTTATTTTTTGGCAAAAAGGCAGAAATTTCTTTTATTTTGGGGCAAAATTGCAGAAATTTCACTTATTTCAGGGCATAATTCAAAAATTCCTTTTATTTTGGGGCAAAAAGTCAGAAATTCTATTTTTTTTTGTGTAAAAAGGCAGAAATTTCACTTATTTTGAGGTAAAAAAGCAGAAATTCCTCTTATTTTGGGGCAAAAATGAAGAAATTTTTCTTTTTTGTGGCAAAAGGTATACATTCCCCTTACTTTCAGGATAAAAAGCAGAAATTCCCCTCATTTTTTTAAGCAAAATTGCAGAAATTCTCATAATTTTCGGGCAAAAAGGCAGAAATTCTCTTTATTTTGGGGCAAAAAGAAAGAAAATCTTCTTTTTTCGGAAGCAAACAGTCAGAAATTCCCCTCATTTTGGGCAAAAATTGCAGAAATTTAATTTATTTCAGGGTAATAAGTAAGAAATTCATCTTATTTTGGGGCAAAAAGACAGAAATTCCCTTTGTTTTGGGGGAAAAAGACAGAAATTCCACTTATTTAGAGGCAAAAAGGCAGAAATTCCCCTTATTTTGGAGCAAAAATGAAAAAATTTCCTTTTATATGGCAAAAAACTATGCATTCCCATTATTTTCAGGCAAAAAGGCAGAAATTCCTTGTATTTTGGAGCAAAATTGCAGAAATTCCCCTAATTTTTGGGCAAAAGGCAGAAATTCCCTTTATTTTGGGGTAAAAATCAGAAATTCCCTTTATTTTGAGGCAAAATTCCAGAAATTTCTTTTCTTGGGGGCAAAATTGCAGGAATTTACCTTATTTTGGGGCTAAATTGCAGAAATTTCCCTTATTTGGGGCAAAATTGCAGAAATTTCACTTATTTTCAGGTAAAAAGGCTGAAACTTCCTTTATTTTGGGGCAAAAAAAGAGAAATTCCCCTTATTTTGGGGCAAAAAAGACAGAAATTACCTTTGTTTTGGGGGAAAAAGAAAGAAATTCCCCTTATTTTGGGGAAAAATTTCAGAAATTTCCCTTA
The DNA here is from genome assembly GCF_963924665.1 of Micromys minutus. NCBI lineage: Eukaryota > Metazoa > Chordata > Mammalia > Rodentia > Muridae > Micromys > Micromys minutus. The sequence continues at coordinate 1,913,186 of NW_027667830.1, read as the reverse complement.
TTATGGGGAAAAATTGCAGAAATTTCCTTTATTTTAGGGCAAAATTGCAGAAATTTCACTTATTTCAGATTAAAAAAGCAAAAGTTTTTTCTTATTTTGGGGCAAAAAGGCAGAAATTCCCATTATTTTGGGGCAAAATGCAGAAATTCACCTTATTTTGGGGTAAAATTGCAGAAATTTCACATATTTCAGGGCAAAAAGGCAGAAATTTTCTTTATTTTGGGGCAAAATTGCAGAAATTTCACTTATTTCAGGGTAATAAGTCAGAAATTTTCCTTATTTTGGGGCAAAAAAGACAGAAATTCTCTTTGTTTTGGGAAAAATGACAGAAATTCCACTTATTTAGAGGCAAAAAGGCAGAAATTCCCCTTATTTTGGAGCAAAAATGAAGAAATTTCCCTTTTCTATGGCAAAAAGGTATGCATTCCCCTTATTTTCAGGAAAAAAGGTAGAAATTCCATGCATTTTGGAGCAAAATTGCAGAAATTCCCCTAATTGTGGGGCAAAAACAGAAATTCTTCGTATTTTGGAGCAAAATTGCAGAAATTCCCCTAATTGTGGGGAAAAAAGGCTAAAATTCCCTATATGTTGGGGCAAAAAGACAGAAATTTTCCTTATTTTGGGGCAAAAAGGCAGAAATTCCTAATATTTTGTGGCAAAAATGCAGAAATTCCCCTTATTTTGAGGTAAAAAGGCTGAAATTCCCCTTATTTGAAGGCAAAAAGGCAGAAATTCACCTTATTTTGAGGCAAAAAGACAGAAAATCTCCTTTTTTCGAGAGCAAACAGTCAGAAATTCCCCTTATTTTGATGCAAAATTGCAGAAATTTTTTTTACATTGCGGCAAAATTGCAGAAATTTCCTTTATTTTGGGGCAAAATTGCAGAAATTTCACTTATTTCAGAATAATAAGTCAGAAATTCTCCTTATTTTGATGCAAAAAATACAGAAATTCCCTTTGTTTTGGGGGAAAAAGACAGAAATTCCACTTATTTAGAGGCAAAAAGGCAGAAATTCCCCTTATTTTGGAGCAAAAATGAAGAAATTTCTCTTTTTATGGCAAAAAGGTATGCATTCCCATTATTTTCGGGCAAAAAGGAAGAAATTCCCCGTATTTTGGAGCAAAATTGCAGAAATTCCCCTAATTTTGGGGCAAAAGGCAGAAATTCCCTTTATTTTGGGGCAAAAATCAGAAATTCCCCTTATTTTGGGGCAAAATTAAAGAAATTTCCTATATTTTGGGGCAAAATTGCAGGAATTTACCTTATTTTGGGGCAAAATTGCAGAAATTTCCATTATTTGGGGCAAAATTGCAGAAATTTCACTTATTTTCAGGTAAAAGTTTGAAATTTCCTTTATTTTGGGGCAAAAAGGGAGAAATTCCCCTTATTTTGGGGCAAAATTGCAGAAATTTCTTATATTATGGGAAAAAATTGAAGAAATTTCCCTCATTATAGGGCAAAATTTCAGATATTTCACTTATTTCAGAGAAATAAAGCAAAAATTTTTCTTATTTTGGGGCAAAAAGGCAGAAATTCCCATTATTTTGGGGCAAAAAGGCAGAAATTCACCTTATTTTGGGGTAAAATTGCAGAAATTTCACATATTTCAGGGCAAAAAGGCAGAACTTTTCCTTATTTGGGGGCAAAATTGCAGAAATTTCACTTATTTCAGGGTAATAAGTCAGAAATTCCCATTATTTTGGGGCAAAAAAGACAGAAATTTCCTTTGTTTTGGGGGAAAAAGACAGAAATTCCACTTATTTAGAGGCAAAAATGCAGAAATTCCCCTTATTTTGAAGCAAAAATGAAGAAATTTCCCTTTTTATGGCAAAAAGTTATGCATTCCCATTATTTTCAGGCAAAAAGGCAGAAATTCCCCATATTTTCGAGCAAAATTGCAGAAATTCCCTTATTTTTGGAGCAAAAGGCAGAAATTCCCTTTAATTTGGGGCAAAAATCAGAAATTCCCTTTATTTGAGGCAAAATTGCAGAAATTTCACTTATTTTCAGGTAAAAAGGCTGAAATTTCATTTATTTTGGGGCAAAAAGGGAGAAATTCCCTTTATTTTGGGGCAAAATTGCAGACATTTCTCTTATTATGTGGAAAAATTGCAGAAATTTCCTTTATTTTAGGGCAAAATTGCAAAAATTTCACTTATTTCAGAAAAAAAAGCAAAAATTTTTCTTATTTTGGGGCAAAAAGGCAGAAATTATTATTATTTTGTGGCAAAAATGCAGAAATTCCCCTAATTTTGAGGTAAAAAGGCTGAAATTCCCTTTATTTGAGGGCAAAAAGCCATAAATTTCCATTATTTTGGGGCAAAAATATAGAAATTCCCCTTATTTTGTGGCAAAAAAGCAGAAATTTCTTTTATTTTGGGGCAAAATTTCAGAAATATCACTTATTTCAGGGCATAATTCAAAAATTCCTTTTATTTCGGGGCAAAAAGACAGAAATTCCATTTATTTTTGGGTAAAAAGGAAGAAATTTCACTTATTTTTAGGTAAAAAGGCAGAAATTCCTCTTATTCTGGGGCAAAAATGAAGAAATTTCCCTTTTTTTGTGGCAAAAGGTATACATTCCCCTTACTTTCGGGATAAAAAGCAGAAATTCCCCGTATTTTGAAGCAAAATTGCAGAAATTCTCATAATTTTCAGGCAAAAAGGCAGAAATTCTCCTTATTTTGGGGCAAAAAGACAGAAAATCTCCTTTTTTGGGCAGCAAACAGTCAGAAATTCCTTTACATTGAGGCAAAATTGCAGAAATTTCCTTTACATTGGTGCAAAATTGCTGAAATTTCCTTTATTTTGGGGCAAAAAAGACAGAAATTCTCTTTGTTTTGGGGGAAAAAGACAGAAATTCCACTTATTTAGAGGCAAAAAGGCAGAAATTCTTATTTTAGAGCAAAAATAAAAAAATTTCCCTTTTTATGGAAAAAAGGTATGCATCCCCATTATTTTCAGGCAAAAAGGCAGAAATTCCCCGTATTTTGGAGCAAAATTGCAGAAATTCCCCTATTTTTGTAGCAAAGGCAGAAATTCCTTTATATTGAAGCAAATATCAGAAATTCCCCTTATTTTGTGGCAAAATTCAAGAAATTTCCTTTATTTTGGGGCAAAATTGCAGGAATTTACCTTATTTTGGGGCAAAATTTCAGAAATTTTCCTTATTTGGGGCAAATTTGCAGAAATTTCACTTACCTTCAGGTAAAAATGCTGAAATTTCCTTTATTTTGGGGCAAAAAATGAGAAATTCCCCTTATTTTGGGGCAAAATTGCAGAAATTTCCTTTATTATGGGAAAAAATTGCAGAAATTTCCCTTATTTTAGGGCAAAATTGCAGAAATTTCACTTATTTCAGGGTAATAAGTCAGAAATTCCTTTTATTTTGTGGCAAAAAAGACAGAAAATCCCTTTGTTTTGGGGGAAAATTGCAGAAATTCCACTTATTTAGAGGAAAAAAGGTAGAAATTCCCCTTATTTAGGAGCAAAAATTAAGAAATTTCCCTTTTTTATGGCAAAAAGTTATGCATTCCCCTTATTTTCGGGCAAAAAGGAAGAAATTCCCCGTATTTTGGAGCAAAATTGCAGAAATTGCCCTAATTGTGGGGCAAAAATGCAGAAATTCCCTATATGGTGGGGCAAAAAACAGAAATTCTCCTTATTTTGGGGCAAAACTCAGAAATGCCACTTATTTGGGGGCAAAATTTCAGAAATTTCCTTTATTTTGGAGCAAAATTGCAGAAATTTCACTTATTTTGGGGCAAAATTCCAGAAATTTCCCTTATTTTGGGGCAAAATTGCAGAAATTTCCTTTATTTTGGGGCAAAATTACAAAAATTTCACTTATTTCTGAGAAAAAAGCAAAAATTTTTCTTATTTTTGGGCACAAAGGCAGAAATTTCCATTATTTTGGGGCAAAAAGGCAAAAATTCACCTTATTTTGGGGTAAAATTGAAAAAATTTCATATATTTCAGGGCAAAAAGGCAGAAATTTCCCTTATTTTGGGGCAAAATTGCAGAAATTTTCTTTATTTTGGGGCAAAATTGCAGAAATTTCACTTATTTCAGGGAAAAAAGGAAGAAATTTTCCTTCTTTTATGGGCAAAAATGAAGAAATTCTTAATATTTTGTGGCAAAAATGCAGGAATTCCCCTAATTTTGAGGTAAAAAGGCTGAAATTCCCCTTATTTGAGGGCAAAAAGGCATAAATTTCCATTATTTTGGGGCAAAAATATAGAAATTCCCCTTATTTTGTGGAAAAAAAGAAGAAATTTCTTTTATTTTGGGGCAAAATTGCAGAAATATCACTTATTTCAGGGCATAATTCAAAAATTCCTTTTATTTTGGGGCAAAAAGACAGAAATTCCATTTATTTTTGGGTAAAAAGGAAGATATTTCACTTATTTTTAGGTAAAAAGGCAGAAATTCCTCTTATTCTGGGGCAAAAATGAAGAAATTTCCCTTTTTTGTGGCAAAGGGTATACATTCCCCTTACTTTCGGGATAAAAAGCAGAAATTCTCTGTATTTTGAAGCAAAATTGCAGAAATTCTCATAATTTTCATGCAAAAAGGCAGAAATTCTCCTTATTTTGGGGCAAAAAGACAGAAAATCTCCTTTTTTCGGCAGCAAACAGTCAGAAATTCCCCTTATTCTGGGACAAAATTCAGAAATTTCCTTTACATTGGTTCAAAATTGCAGAAATTTCCTTTATTTTGGGGCAAAAAAGACAGAAATTTTCTTTGTTTTGGGGGAAAATGACAGAAATTCCACTTATTTAGAGGCAAAAAGGCAGAAATTCTTATTTTAGAGCAAAAATGAAAAAATTCTCCTTTTTATGGCAAAAAGGTATGCATCCCCATTATTTTCAGGCAAAAAGGCAGAAATTCCCCATATTTTGGAGCAAAATTGCAGAAATTCCCCTAATTTTGTGGCAAGAGGCAGAAATTCCTTTATCTTGGGGCAAATATCAGAAATTCCCCTTATTTTGGGGCAAAACTCAAGAAATTTCCTTTATTTTGGGGCAAAATTGCAGGAATTTACCTTATTTTGGCGCAAAATTTCAGAAATTTCCCTTATTTGGGGCAAAATTGCAGAAATTTCACTTATTCAGGTAAAAAGGCTGAAATTTCCTTTATTTTGGGGCAAAAAGTGAGAAATTCCCCTTATTTTGGGGCAAAATTGCAGAAATTTCCTTTATTATGAGAAAAAATTGCAGAAATTTCCCTTATTTTAGGGCAAAATTGCAGAAATTTCACTTATTTCAGGGTAATAAGTCAGAAATTCCTTTTATTTTGGGGCAAAAAAGACAGAAAATCCCTTTGTTTTGGGGGAAAATTGCAGAAATTCCACTTATTTAGAGGAAAAAAGGCAGAAATTCCCCTTATTTAGGAGCAAAAATTAAGAAATTTCCCCTTTTTATGGCAAAAAGTTATGCATTCCCCTTATTTTCGGGCAAAAAGGCAGAAATTACCCGTATTTTGGAGCAAAATTGCAGAAATTGCCCTAATTGTGGGGCAAAAATTCAGAAATTCCCTATATGGTGGGGCAAATAACAGAAATTCTCCTTATTTTGGGGCAAAACTCAGAAACTCCACTTATTTGGGGGCAAAATTTCAGAAATTCCCTTATTTTGGAGCAAAATTGCAGAAATTTCACTTATTTTGGGGCAAAATTGCAGAAATTTCATTTATTTCAGGGAAAAAAGGCAGAAATTTTCCTTATTTTGGGGCAAAAGTGCAGACATTTCCCTTATTATGGGGAAAAATTGCAGAAATTTCTTTTATTTTAGGGCAAAATTGCAGAAATTTCACTTATTTCAGAGAAAAAAAGCAATAATTTTTCTTATTTTGGGGCAAAAAGGCAGAAATTCCCATTATTTTGGGGCAAAAAGGCAGAAATTCACCTTATTTTGGGGTAAAATTGAAGAAATTTCACATATTTCAGGACAAAAAGGCAGAAATTTCCCTTATTTTGGGGCAAAATTGCAGAAATTTTAATTATTTTAGGGTAATAAATCAGAAAATCCTCTTATTTTGGGGCAAAAAGACAGAAATTCCCTTTGTTTTGGCGGAAAAAGACTGAAATTCCACTTATTTAGAGGCAAAAAGGCAGAAATTCCCCTTATTTTGGAGCACAAATGAAGAAATTTCCCTTTTTATGGCAAAAAGTTATGCATTCCCCTTATTTTCGGGCAAAAAGACAGAATTTCCCCGTATTTTGTAGCAAAATTGCAGAAATTCCCCCAATTGTGGGGCAATAAGGCAGAAAATCCCTATATGTTGGGGCAAAAAGAGAGAAATTCTCCTTATTTTGTGACAAAACTCAGAAATTCCACTTTTTCTGGGGCAAAATTCCAGAAATTTCCCTTATTTTGGGGCAAAATTGCAGAAATTTCACTTATTTCAGAGAAAAAAAAGCAAAAATTTTTCTTATTTTGGGGCAAAAAGGCAGAAATTCCCATTATTTTGGTGCAAAAATGCAGAAATTCACCTTATTTTGGGGTAAAATTGAAGAAATTTCACATATTTCAGGGCAAAAAGGCAAAAATTTCCCTTATTTTGGGGCAAAATTGCAGAAATTTCACTTATTTCAGGGCATAATTTAAAAATTCCTTTTATTTTGGGGCAAAAAAACAGAAATTCCGTTTATTTTTGGGTAAAAAGTCTAAAATTTCTCTTATTTTGAGGTAAAAAGGCAAAAATTCCTCTTATTTTAGGGCAAAAATGAAGAAATTTCCCTTTTTGTGGCAAAGGTATACATTCCTTTTACTTTCGGGATAAAAAGCAAAAATTCCCCGTATTTTGAAGCAAAATTGCAGAAATTCTCATAATTTTCGGGCAAAAAGGCAGAAATTCCCCTTATTTTGGGGCAAAAAGAAAGAAAATCTTCTTTTTTCGGGAGCAAACAGTCTGAAATTCCCCTTATTTTTGGGAAAAATTGCAGAAATTTCACTTATTTCACGGTAATAAGTCAGAAATTCCCCTTATTTTGGGGCAAAAAAGACAGAAATTCCCTTTGTTTTGGGGGAAAAAGACAGAAATTCCACTTATTTAGAGGCAAAAAGGCAGAAATTCCCCTTATTTTGGAGCAAAAATGAAGAAATTTCCCTTTTTATGGCAAAAAGGTATGCATTCCCATTATTTTCAGGCAAAAAGGCAGAAATTCCCCGTATTTTGGAGCAAAATTGCAGAAATTCCCCTAATTTTGGAGCAAAAGGCAGAAATTCCCTTTAATTTGGGGCAAAAACCAGAAATTCCCCTTATTTGGGGCAAAATTTCAGAAATTTCACTTATTTTCAGGTAAAAAGGCTGAAATTTCATTTATTTTGGGGCAATAACGAGAAATTCCCTTTATTTTGGGGCAAAATTGCAGACATTTCCCATATTATGTGGAAAAATTTCCCTTATTTTAGGGCAAAATTGCAAAAATTTTACTTATTTCAAAAAAAAAGCAAAAATTTTTCTTATTTTGTGGCAAAAATGCAGAAATTATTATTATTTTGGGGCAAAAAGTCAGAAATTCACCTTATTTTGGGGTAAAATTGAAGAAATTTTACATATTTTAGGGCAAAAATGCAGAAATTTCCCTTATTTTGGGGCAAAATTGCAGAAATTTTAATTATTTTAAGGTAATAAGTCAGAAAGTCCCTTTATTTTGGGGCAAAAAGACAGAAATTCTCTTTGTTTTGGGGGAAAAAGACACAAATTCCACTTATTTAGAGGCAAAAAGGCAGAAATTCCCCTTATTTTGGAGCAAAAATGAAGAAATTTTTTTTTATGGCAAAAAGTTATGCATTCCAATTATTTTTGGGCATAAAGACAGAAATTCCCTGTATTTTATAGCAAAATTGCAGAAATTCCCCTAATTGTGGGGCAAAAAGGCAGAAATTCCCTATATGTTGGGGCAAAAAGAGAGAAATTCTCCTTATTTTGGGGCAAAACTCAGAAATTCCACTTATTTTGGGGCAAAATTCCAGAAATTTCCCTTATTTTGGGGCAAAATTGCAGAAATTTCCTTTATTTTGGGCCAAAATTACAGAAATTTCACTTATTTCAGAGAAAAAAAGCAAAAATTTTTCTTATTTTGGGGCAAAAAGGCAGAAATTCCCATTATTTTGGGGCAAAAAGGCAGAAATTCACCTTATTTTGGGGTAAAATTGAAAAAATTTCATATATTTCAGGGCAAAAAGGCAGAAATTTCCCTTATTTTGGGGCAAAATTGCAGAAATTTCCCTTATTTTGTGGCAAAATTGCAGAAATTTCACTTATTTCAGGGAAAAAGGGGAGAAATTTTCCTTATTTTAGGGCAAAAATGCAGAAATTCTTAATATTTTGTGGCAAGAATGCTGAAATTCCCCTTATTTTTAGGTAAAAACGCTGAAATTCCCCTTATTTAAGGGCAAAAAGGCATAAATTTCCATTATTTTGGGGCAAAAAGATAGAAATTCCCCTTATTTTGTGGCAAAAAGTAAGAAATTTCTTTTATTTTGGGGCAAAATTGCAGAAATATCAATTATTTCAGGGCATAATTCAAAAATTCCTTTTATTTTGGGGCAAAAAGACAGAAATTCCATTTATTTTTGGGTAAAAAGGCAGAAATTTCACTTATTTTTAAGTAAAAACGCAAAATTCTCTTATTCTGGGGCAAAAATGAAGAAATTTCCCTTTTTTGTGGCAAAAGGTATACATTCCCCTTACTTTCGGGATAAAAAGCAGAAATTCCCCGTATTTTGAAGCAAAATTGCAAAAATTCTCATAATTTTCAGGCAAAAAGGCAGAAATTCTCCTTATTTTGGGGCAAAAAGACAGAAAATCTCCTTTTTTGGGCAGCAAACAGTCAGAAATTCCTTTACATTGAGGCAAAATTGCAGAAATTTCCTTTACATTGGTGCAAAATTGCTGAAATTTCCTTTATTTTGGGGCAAAAAAGACAGAAATTCTCTTTGTTTTGGGGGAAAAAGACAGAAATTTCACTTATTTAGAGGCAAAAAGGCAGAAATTCTTATTTTAGAGCAAAAATAAAAAAATTTCCCTTTTTATGGCAAAAAGGTATGCATCCCCATTATTTTCAGGCAAAAAGGCAGAAATTCTCCGTATTTTGGAGCAAAATTGCAGAAATTCCCCTATTTTAGTAGCAAAGGCAGAAATTCCTTTTTATTGAAGCAAATATCAGAAATTCCCCTTATTTTGTGGCAAAATTCAAGAAATTTCCTTTATTTTGGGGCAAAATTGCAGGAATTTACCTTATTTTGGGGCAAAATTGCAGAAATTTCCCTTATTTGGGGCAAATTTGCAGAAATTTCACTTACTTTCAGGTAAAAATGCTGAAATTTCCTTTATTTTGGGGCAAAAAATGAGAAATTCCCCTTATTTTGGGGCAAAATTGCAGAAATTTCCTTTATTATGGGAAAAAATTGCAGAAATTTCCCTTATTTTAGGGCAAAATTGCAGAAATTTCACTTATTTCAGGGTAATAAGTCAGAAATTCCTTTTATTTTGGGGCAAAAAAGACAGAAAATCCCTTTGTTTTGGGGGAAAATTGAAGAAATTCCACTTATTTAGAGGAAAAAAGGCAGAAATTCCCCTTATTTAGGAGCAAAAATTAAGAAATTTCCCTTTTTTATGGCAAAAAGTTATGCATTCCCCTTATTTTCGGGCAAAAAGGCAGAAATTCCCCGTATTTTGGGGCAAAATTGCAGAAATTGCCCTAATTGTGGGGCAAAAATGCAGAAATTCCCTATATGGTGGGGCAAAAAACAGAAATTCTCCTTATTTTGGGGCAAAACTCAGAAATTCCACTTATTTGGGGGCAAAATTTCAGAAATTTCCCTTATTTTGGAGCAAAATTGCAGAAATTTCACTTATTTCAGGGCATAATTTAAAAATTCCTTTTATTTTGGGGCAAAAAAACAGAAATTCCGTTTATTTTTGGGTAAAAAGGCTAAAATTTCTCCTATTTTGAGGATAAAAGGCAGAAATTCCTCTTATTTTAGGGCAAAAATGAAGAAATTTCCCTTTTTTGTGGCAAAAGGTATACATTCCTTTTACTTTCGGGATAAAAAGCAGAAATTCCCCGTATTTTGAAGCAAAATTGCAGAAATTCTCATAATTTTCGGGCAAAAAGCCAGAAATTCTCTTTATTTTGAGGCAAAAAGACAGAAAATCTTCTTTTTTAGGGAGAAAACAGTCAGAATTTCCCCTTATTTTGGGGCAATATTGCAGAAATTTCCCTTATTTTGGTGAAAAATTGCAGAAATTTCACTTATTTCAGGGTAATAAGTCAGAAATTCCCCTTATTTTAGGGCAAAAAAGAGAGAAATTCCATTTGTTTTGGGGGAAAAAGACAGAAATTCCACTTATTTAGAGGCAAAAAGGCAGAAATTCCCCTTATTTTGGAGCAAAAATGAAGAAATTTCTTTTGTTATGGTAAAAAGGTATGCATTCCCATTATTTTCAGGCAAAAAGGCAGAAATTCCCCATATTTTGGAGCAAAATTGCAGAAATTCCCCTAATTTTGGGGCAAAAGGCAGAAATTCCCTTTATTTTGGGGCAAAAATCAGAAATTCCCCTTATTTTGGGGCAAAATTGCAGAAATTTCACTTATTTCAGGGTAATAAGTCAAAAATTCCCCTTATTTTGGGGCAAAAATACAGAAATTTCCTCTCTTTTGGGGGGAAAAGAAAGAAATTCCACTTATTTAGAGGCAAAAAGGCAGAAATTCCCCTTATTTTGGAGCAAAAATGAAGAAATTTCCCTTTTTTTATGGCAAAAAGGTATGCATTCCCATTATTTTCAGGCAAAAAGGCAGAAATTCCCTGTATTTTGGAGCAAAATTGCAGAAATTTCCCTAATTGTGGGGCAAAAAGGCAGAAATTCCCTATATGGTGGGGAAATAAGACAGATATTCTACTTATTTTGGTGCAAAACTCAAAAATTCCACTTATTTTGAGGCAAAATTCCAGAAATTTCCCTTATTTTGGAGCAAAATTGCAGAAATTTCACTTATTTTGGGGCAAAATCGAAGAAATTTCACTTATTTCAGGGTAAAAAGCCAGAAATTATCCTTATTTTGGGGCAAAAATTCAGAAATTCCCCTTATTTTGAGGTAAAAAGGCTGAAATTCCTTTTATTTGACGGCAAAAAGGCAGAAATGTCCCTTATTTTGGGGCAAAAAGACAGAAATTCCCCTTATTTTGTGGCAAAAAGGCAGAAATTTCTTTTATTTTGGGGCAAAATTGCAGAAATTTCACATATTTCAGAGCATAATTTAAAAATTTCTTTTATTTTGGGTCAAAAAGACAGAAATTCCGTTTATTTTGGGTAAAAGGGCAGAAATTTCTCTTATTTAGAGGTAAAAAGGCAGAAATTCCTCTTATTTTGGGGCAAAAATGAAGAAATTTCCCTTTTTTGTTGCAAAAGGTATACATTCCCCTTACTTTCGGGATAAAAAGCAGAAATTCCCCGTATTATGAAGCAAAATTGCAGAAATTCTCATAATTTTTGGGCAAAAAGGCAGAAATTCTCCTTATTTTGCGACAAAAGGACAGAAAATCTCCTTTTTTCGGCAGCAAACAGTCAGAAATTCCCCTTATTTGGGGCAAAATTGCAGAAATTTCCTTTACATTGGTGAAAAATTGCAGAAATTTCCTTTATTTTGGGGCAAAATTGCAGAAATTTCATTTATTTCAAGGTAATAAGTCAGAAATTGCCCTTATTTTGGGGAAAAAAAGACAGAAATTCCCTTTGTTTTGGGGGAAAAGACAGAAATTCCTCTTATTTAGAGGCAAAAAGGCAGAAATTCCCCTTATTTTGGAGCAAAAATGAAAAAATTTCCCTTTTTTTGGCAAAAAACTATGCATTCCCATTATTTTCAGGCAAAAAGGCAGAAATTCCTTGTATTTTGGAGCAAAATTGCAGTAATTCCCCTAATTTTTGGGCAAAAGGCAGAAATTCCCTTTATTTTGGAGTAAAAATCAGAAATTCCCTTTATTTTGAGGCAAAATTCCAGAAATTTTTTTTTGGGGGGCAAAATTGCAGGAATTTATCTTATTTTGGGGCTAAATTGCAGAAATTTCTCTTATTTGGGGCAAAATTGCAGAAATTTCACATATTTTCATTTAAAAAGGCTGAAATTTCCTTTATTTTGGGGCAAAAGGGAAGAAATTCCCTTTATTTTGGGGCAAAAAAGACAGAAATTCCCTTTGTTTTGTGGTAAAAAAACAGAATTTCCCCTTATTTTGGGAAAAAAATTCAGAAATTTTCCTTATTATAAGGAAAAATTGCAGAAATTTTCGTTATTTTAGGGCAAAATTGCAGAAATTTCACTTATTTCAGATTAAAAAAGCAAAAGTTTTTTCTTATTTTGGGGCAAAAAGGCAGAAATTCCCATTATTTTGGGGCAAAATGCAGAAATTCACCTTATTTTGGGGCAAAATTGCAGAAATTTCACTTATTTCAGGGTAATACGTCAGAAAATTTCCTAATTTTGGGGCAAAAAAGACAGAAATTCTCTTTGTTTTGTGAAAAAAGACAGAAATTCCACTTATTTAGAGGCAAAAAGGCAGAAATTCCCCTTATTTTGGAGCAAAAATGAAGAAATTTCCCTTTTCTATGCCAAATTGGAATGCATTTCCCTTATTTTCAGGAAAAAAGGCAGAAATTCCCTGCATTTTGGAGCAAAATTGCAGAAATTCCCCTAATTGTGGGGCAAAAAGGCAGAAATTCTTCGTATTTTGGAGCAAAATTGCAGAAATTCCTCTAATTGTGGGGCAAAAAGGCAAAAATTTCCTATATGTTGGGGCAAAAAGACAGAAATAATCCTTATTTTAGGGCAAAACTCAGAAATTCCACTTATTTTGGGGCAAAATTGCAGAAATTTCACTTATTTCAGGGAAAAAAGCAGAAATTTTACTTATTTTCTGGCAAAAAGCAGAAATTCCTAATATTTTGTGGCAAAAATGCAGAAATTCCCCTTATTTTGAGGTAAAAAGGCTGAAATTCCCTTTATTTGGTGGCAAAAAGGCAGAAATTCACCTAATTTTGGGGCAAAATTTCAGAAATTTCACTTATTTCAGAGTAATAAGTCAGAAATTCCCATTATTTGGGGGCAAAAAGGTCAGAAATTCCCTTTGTTTTGGGGGAAAATGACAGAAATTCTACGTATTTAGAGGCACAAAATGCAGAAATTCCACTCATTTTGGAGCAAAAATGAAGAAATTTCACTTTTTTATGGCAAAAAGGTATGCATTCTCCTTATTTTCGGGCAAAAAGGCAGAAATTCCCCGTGTTTTGGAGCAAAATTGCAGTAATTTCACTTATTTTCAGTTAAAAAGGCTGAAATTTCCTTTATTTTGGAAAAAAAGGAGAAATTCCTTTTATTTTGGGGCAAAATTGCAGAAATTTTCTTTATTATGGGGCAAGAAGCAGAAATTCTGTAAATTTTGTGGCAAAAATGCAGAAATTCTTCTTATTTTGAGGTAAAAAGGCTGAAATTCCCCTTATTTGGGGGCAAAAAGGCAGAAATTTCCATTATTTTGGGACAAAATTGCAGAAATTTTACTTATTTCAGGGTAATAAGTCAGAAATTCCCCTTATTTTGGGGCAAAAGTGACATAAATTCCCTTTGTTTTGGGGGAAAAAGACAGAAATTCCACATATTTAGAGGTAAAAAGGCAGAAATTCTCCTTATTTTGGGGCAAAAATGAAGAAATTTCTATTTTATATGGCAAAAAGGTATGCATTCGCCTTATTTTCGGGGAAAAGGGCAGAAATTCCCCGTGTTTTGGTGCAAAATTGCAGAAATTCCCCTATTTGTGGGGCAAAAAGGCAGAAATTCCCTATATGTTGGGGCAAAAAGACAGAAATTCTCCTTATTTTGGGGCAAAACTCAGAAATTCCACTTATTTTGGAGCAAAATTGCAGAAATTTCACTTATTTCAGGGAAAAATGCAGATATTTTCCTTATTTTGGGGCAAAAAGGCAGAAATTCCTAATATTTTGTGGCAAAAACGCAGAAATTTCCCTTATTTTGAGGTAAATAGGCTGAAATTCCCCTTATTTGGGTACAAAAAGGCAGAAATTTCCCTTATTTTTGGTCAAAATTGCAGAAATTTCACTTATTTCAGGGTAATAAGTCAGAAATTTTCCTTATTTTGGGGAAAAGAGACAAAAATTCCTTTTGTTTTGGGGGAAAAAAAAGAAATTCCACTTATTTAGAGGCAAAAAGGCAGAAATTCCCCTTATTTTGGAGCAAAAATGAAAAAATTTCACTTTTTTATGGCAAAAAGGTAAGCATTCCCCTTATTTTTGGTCAAAAAGGAAGAAATCCCCCGTATTTTGGAGCAAAATTGCAGAAATTCCCCTAATTTTGGGGCAAAAGTTAGAAATTCCCTTTATTTTGGGGCAAAAATCAGAAATTCCCCTTATTTTGGGGCAAAATTCCAGAAATTTTCTATATTTTGGGGCAAAATTGCAGTAATTTACCTTATTTTGGGGCAAAATTTCAGAAATTTTCCTTATTTGGGGCCAAATTCCAGAAATTTCACTTATTTTAAGGTAAAAAGGATGATTTTTAATTTATTTTGGGGCAAATAGGGAGAAATTCTCCTTATTTGGGGCAAAATTGCAGTAATTTTTCTTATTTTAGGTCAAAAAGTCAGAAATTCGGTATATTTTGTTGCAAAAAGGGAGAAATTTTTCTTATTTAGAGGTAATAAGTTTGAAATTCCCCTTATTTGGGCCAAAAAGTCTAAAATTCCCCATATTTGGGGGCAAAAAGGCAGAAATTTCACTTATTTTGGAGAAAAATTGCAGAAATTTCAATCATTTAAGGGAAAATAGGCAGAAATTTTTCTTATTTTGGGGCAAAAAGGCAGAAATTCCTAATATTTTGTGGCAAAATGCAGAAATTCCCCTTATTTTGAGGTAAAAAGGCTGGAATTCCCCTTATTTGGAGGCAAAAAGGCAAAAATTTCCCTTATGTTGGGGCCAAAGTGCAGAAATATCACTTATTTCAGGGAAAAAAATGCAGAAATTTTCTCTATTTTGGGGCAAAAAAGAGAGAAATTCTCTTTGTTTTGGGAAAAAAGACAGAAATTCCACTTATTTAGAGGCAAAAAGGAAGAAATTTCGTTATTTTGGAGCAAAAATGAAGAAATTTCCCTTTTTTATGGCAAAAAGGTATGCATTCCCCTTATTTTCAGGCAAAAAGGCAGAAATTCCCCTTATTTTGGGGCAAAAAAATGAAATCCCTAATTTTTTGCTAAAATTGAAGAAATTTCACTTATTTCGGGACAAAAAGGCAGAAATTCCAATTAATTTCGGGCAAAAAGAAAGAAATGACCCGTATTTTAGAGCAAAATTGCAGAAATTCCCCTAATATTGGTGCAAAAATGCAGAAATTCCCTTTATTTTGGGGTAAAAAGGCAGAAATTCTCCATATTTTGGTGCAAAAATCAGAAATTTCCCTTATTTTGAGGTAAAATGCTGAAATTCCCTATATTTTGGGCCAAAAGGCAGAAATTTCCCTTATTTTGGGGCAAATTTGCAGAAATTTCACTTATTATGGAGAAAAATTGCAGAAATTTCCCTTATTTAAGGCAAAATTGCAGAAATTTCACTAATTGTGGGGCAAAAAGGAAGAAATTCTCTATATTTTGGGGCAAAACTCAGAAATTCCACTCATTTTGGGGCAAAATTCCAGAAATTTCCCTTATTTTGGGGCAAAATTGCAGAAATTTCACTTATTTTGAAACAAAATTGCAGAAATTTCACTTATTTCAGGGAAAAAAGGCAGAAATTTCTTTTATTTTAGGGCAAAAAGGCAGAAATTTCTTTTATTTTGGTACAAAATTTAGAAATTCCCTATATTTTGAGGTAAAAAGGCTGAAATTCCCCTTATTTGGGGGCAAAAAGGTAGAAATTTCCCTTATATTGGGGCAAAATTGCAGAAATTTCACTTATTTCAAGGTAATAAGTCAGAAATTTTCCTTATTTTGGGGCAAAAAATACAGAAATTCCCTTTGTTTTGGGGGAAAAAGATAGAAATTCCACTTATTTAGAGGCAAAGAAGCAGAAATTTTCTTTATTTTGGAGCAAAAATGAAGAAATTTCCCTTTTTTATGGCAAAAAGTTATGCATTCTTCTTATTTTCAGGCAAAAAGGCAGAAATTCCTCATATTTTGGGGCAAAAGGCAGAAATTCCCATTATTTTGGGGCAAAAGGGCACAAATTTAACTTATTTTTGGGCAAAATTGCAGAAATTTCATTTATTTCAGGGCAAAAAGTCTGAAATTCCACTTATTTTGGGGCAAAAAGCAGAAATTTCTTTTATTATGGTACAAAATTGAAGAAATTTTTCTTATTTTGGAACAAAAAGGCAGAAATTCCCCATATTTTGGGGCAAAAGGCAGTAATTCTTCTTATTTTGAGGTAAAATGCAGAAATTCCCCTTATTTAGAGGTAAAATGCAGAAATTCCCCATATATTGGTGGAAAATGCAGAAATTCCCTTTATTTTGGGGCTAAAAGGAAGAAATTAACCGTATTTTGAAGCAAAATTGCAAAAATTCTCATAATTTTCAGGCAAAAAGGCAGAAATTCTTATTTTGGGGCAAAAAGACAGAAAATCTCCTTTTTTCGGGAGCATAAAGTCAGAAATTTTTCTTATTTTGGGGCAAAATTGCGGAAATTTCCTTTACATTGGGGCAAAATTGCAGAAATTTCTCTTATTTTGGGGCAAAATTGCAGAAATTTCACTTATTTCAGAAAAAAGGCAGAAATTTTTTTATTTTGGGGCATAAAGACAGAAATTTCTTTTATTTTGGTACAAAATTGCAGAAAGTTTTCTTATTTTGGGGCAAAAAGGCAGAAATTCCCCATACTTTGGGGCAAAAAGGCAGAAATTCCCCTTATTTTGGGGCAAAATTGCAGAAATTTCCTATATTATGGGAAAAAATTGAAGAAATTTCCCTCATTTTAGGGCAAAATTTCAGATATTTCACTTATTTCAGAGAAATAAAGCAAAAATTTTTCTTATTTTGGGGCAAAAAGGCAGAAATTCCCATTATTTTGGGGCAAAAAGGCAGAAATTCACCTTATTTTGGGGTAAAATTGCAGAAATTTCACATATTTCATGGCAAAAAGGCAGAAATTTCCCTTATTTTGGGGCAAAATTGCAGAAATTTCACTTATTTCAGGGTAATAAGTCAGAAATTCCCATTATTTTGGGGCAAAAAAGACAGAAATTCCCTTTCTTTTGGGGGAAAATTGCAGAAATTCCACTTATTTAGAGGAAAAAAGGCAGAAATTCCCTTTAATTAGGAGCAAAAATGAAGAAATTTCCCTTTTTTATGGCAAAAAGTTATGCATTCTCCTTATTTTCGGGCAAAAGTGCAGAAATTCCCAGTATTTTGGAACAAAATTGCAAAAATTCCCCTAATTGTGGGGCAAAAAGGCAGAAATTCCCTATATGGTAGGGCAAAAAACAGAAATTCTCCTTATTTTGGGGCAAAACTCAGAAATTCCACTTATTTTGGGGCAAAATTCCAGAAATTTCCCTTATTTTGGAGCAAAATTGCAGAAATTCCACTTATTTTGGGGCAAAATTGCAGAAATTTCACTTATTTCAGGGAAAGAAGGGAGAAATTTTCCTTATTTTGGGGCAAACATGCAGAAATTCTTAATATTTTGTGGCAAAAATGCAGAAATTCTCCTTATTTTGAGGTAAAAAGGCTGAAATTCCTTTTATTTGGAAGCAAAAAGGCAGAAATTTTTCTTATTTTTTGGCAAAAAGGCAGAAATTTCTTTTATTTTGGGGCAAAATTGCAGAAATTTCACTTATTTCAGGGCATAATTCAAAAATTCCTTTTATTTTGGGGCAAAAAGACAGAAATTCCATTTATTTTTGTGTAAAAAGGCAGAAATTTCACTTATTTTGAGGTAAAAAAGCAGAAATTCCTCTTATTTTGGGGCAAAAATGAAGAAATTTTCCTTTTTTGTGGCAAAAGGTATACATTCCCCTTACTTTCGGGATAAAAAGCAGAAATTCCCCGTATTTTGAAGCAAAATTGCAGAAATTCTCATAATTTTCGGGCAAAAAGGCAGAAATTCTCCTTATTTTGGGGCAAAAAGAAAATCTTCTTTTTTCGGGAGCAAACAGTCAGAAATGCCCCTCATTTTGGGTAAAAATTTCAGAAATTTCACTTTTTTCAGGGTAATAAGTCAGAAATTTCCCTTATTTTGGTGCAAAAAAGACAGAAATTCCCTTTGTTTTGGGGGAAAAAGACAGAAATTCCACTTATTTAGAGGCAAAAAGGCAGAAATTCCCCTTATTTTGAAGCAAAAATGAAGAAATTTCCCTTTTTATGGCAAAAAGTTATGCATTCCCATTATTTTCAAGCAAAAAGGCAGAAATTCCCCATATTTTCGAGCAAAATTGCAGAAATTCCCCTAATTTTGGGGCAAAAGTTAGAAATTCCCTTTATTTTGGGGCAAAAATCAGAAATTCCCCTTATTTTGGGGCAAAATTCCAGAAATTTTCTATATTTTGGGGCAAAATTGCAGTAATTTACCTTATTTTGGGGCAAAATTTCAGAAATTTTCCTTATTTGGGGCCAAATTCCAGAAATTTCACTTATTTTAAGGTAAAAAGGATGATTTTTAATTTATTTTGGGGCAAATAGGGAGAAATTCTCCTTATTTGGGGCAAAATTGCAGTAATTTTTCTTATTTTAGGTCAAAAAGTCAGAAATTCGGTATATTTTGTTGCAAAAAGGGAGAAATTTTTCTTATTTAGAGGTAATAAGTTTGAAATTCCCCTTATTTGGGCCAAAAAGTCTAAAATTCCCCATATTTGGGGGCAAAAAGGCAGAAATTTCACTTATTTTGGAGAAAAATTGCAGAAATTTCAATCATTTAAGGGAAAATAGGCAGAAATTTTTTCTTATTTTGGGGCAAAAAGGCAGAAATTCCTAATATTTTGTGGCAAAAATGCAGAAATTCCCCTTATTTTGAGGTAAAAAGGCTGGAATTCCCCTTATTTGGAGGCAAAAAGGCAAAAATTTCCCTTATGTTGGGGCCAAAGTGCAGAAATATCACTTATTTCAGGGAAAAAAATGCAGAAATTTTCTCTATTTTGGGGCAAAAAAGAGAGAAATTCTCTTTGTTTTGGGAAAAAAGACAGAAATTCCACTTATTTAGAGGCAAAAAGGAAGAAATTTCGTTATTTTGGAGCAAAAATGAAGAAATTTCCCTTTTTTATGGCAAAAAGGTATGCATTCCCCTTATTTTCAGGCAAAAAGGCAGAAATTCCCCTTATTTTGGGGCAAAAAAATGAAATCCCTAATTTTTTGCTAAAATTGAAGAAATTTCACTTATTTCGGGACAAAAAGGCAGAAATTCCAATTAATTTCGGGCAAAAAGAAAGAAATGACCCGTATTTTAGAGCAAAATTGCAGAAATTCCCCTAATATTGGTGCAAAAATGCAGAAATTCCCTTTATTTTGGGGTAAAAAGGCAGAAATTCTCCATATTTTGGTGCAAAAATCAGAAATTTCCCTTATTTTGAGGTAAAATGCTGAAATTCCCTATATTTTGGGCCAAAAGGCAGAAATTTCCCTTATTTTGGGGCAAATTTGCAGAAATTTCACTTATTATGGAGAAAAATTGCAGAAATTTCCCTTATTTAAGGCAAAATTGCAGAAATTTCACTAATTGTGGGGCAAAAAGGAAGAAATTCTCTATATTTTGGGGCAAAACTCAGAAATTCCACTCATTTTGGGGCAAAATTCCAGAAATTTCCCTTATTTTGGGGCAAAATTGCAGAAATTTCACTTATTTTGAAACAAAATTGCAGAAATTTCACTTATTTCAGGGAAAAAAGGCAGAAATTTCTCTTATTTTAGGGCAAAAAGGCAGAAATTTCTTTTATTTTGGTACAAAATTTAGAAATTCCCTATATTTTGAGGTAAAAAGGCTGAAATTCCCCTTATTTGGGGGCAAAAAGGTAGAAATTTCCCTTATATTGGGGCAAAATTGCAGAAATTTCACTTATTTCAAGGTAATAAGTCAGAAATTTTCCTTATTTTGGGGCAAAAAATACAGAAATTCCCTTTGTTTTGGGGGAAAAAGATAGAAATTCCACTTATTTAGAGGCAAAGAAGCAGAAATTTTCTTTATTTTGGAGCAAAAATGAAGAAATTTCCCTTTTTTATGGCAAAAAGTTATGCATTCTTCTTATTTTCAGGCAAAAAGGCAGAAATTCCTCATATTTTGGGGCAAAAGGCAGAAATTCCCATTATTTTGGGGCAAAAGGGCACAAATTTAACTTATTTTTGGGCAAAATTGCAGAAATTTCATTTATTTCAGGGCAAAAAGTCTGAAATTCCACTTATTTTGGGGCAAAAAGCAGAAATTTCTTTTATTATGGTACAAAATTGAAGAAATTTTTCTTATTTTGGAACAAAAAGGCAGAAATTCCCCATATTTTGGGGCAAAAGGCAGTAATTCTTCTTATTTTGAGGTAAAATGCAGAAATTCCCCTTATTTAGAGGTAAAATGCAGAAATTCCCCATATATTGGTGGAAAATGCAGAAATTCCCTTTATTTTGGGGCTAAAAGGAAGAAATTAACCGTATTTTGAAGCAAAATTGCAAAAATTCTCATAATTTTCAGGCAAAAAGGCAGAAATTCTTATTTTGGGGCAAAAAGACAGAAAATCTCCTTTTTTCGGGAGCATAAAGTCAGAAATTTTTCTTATTTTGGGGCAAAATTGCGGAAATTTCCTTTACATTGGGGCAAAATTGCAGAAATTTCCCTTATTTTGGGGCAAAATTGCAGAAATTTCACTTATTTCAGAAAAAAGGCAGAAATTTTTTTATTTTGGGGCATAAAGACAGAAATTTCTTTTATTTTGGTACAAAATTGCAGAAAGTTTTCTTATTTTGGGGCAAAATTGCAGAAATTTCCTATATTATGGGAAAAAATTGAAGAAATTTCCCTCATTTTAGGGCAAAATTTCAGATATTTCACTTATTTCAGAGAAATAAAGCAAAAATTTTTCTTATTTTGGGGCAAAAAGGCAGAAATTCCCATTATTTTGGGGCAAAAAGGCAGAAATTCACCTTATTTTGGGGTAAAATTGCAGAAATTTCACATATTTCATGGCAAAAAGGCAGAAATTTCCCTTATTTTGGGGCAAAATTGCAGAAATTTCACTTATTTCAGGGTAATAAGTCAGAAATTCCCATTATTTTGGGGCAAAAAAGACAGAAATTCCCTTTCTTTTGGGGGAAAATTGCAGAAATTCCACTTATTTAGAGGAAAAAAGGCAGAAATTCCCTTTAATTAGGAGCAAAAATGAAGAAATTTCCCTTTTTTATGGCAAAAAGTTATGCATTCTCCTTATTTTCGGGCAAAAGTGCAGAAATTCCCAGTATTTTGGAGCAAAATTGCAAAAATTCCCCTAATTGTGTGGCAAAAAGGCAGAAATTCCCTATATGGTAGGGCAAAAAACAGAAATTCTCCTTATTTTGGGGCAAAACTCAGAAATTCCACTTATTTTGGGGCAAAATTCCAGAAATTTCCCTTATTTGGAGCAAAATTGCAGAAATTCCACTTATTTTGGGGCAAAATTGCAGAAATTTCACTTATTTCAGGGAAAGAAGGGAGAAATTTTCCTTATTTTGGGGCAAACATGCAGAAATTCTTAATATTTTGTGGCAAAAATGCAGAAATTCTCCTTATTTTGAGGTAAAAAGGCTGAAATTCCTTTTATTTGGAAGCAAAAAGGCAGAAATTTTTCTTATTTTTTGGCAAAAAGGCAGAAATTTCTTTTATTTTGGGGCAAAATTGCAGAAATTTCACTTATTTCAGGGCATAATTCAAAAATTCCTTTTATTTTGGGGCAAAAAGACAGAAATTCCATTTATTTTTGTGTAAAAAGGCAGAAATTTCACTTATTTTGAGGTAAAAAAGCAGAAATTCCTCTTATTTTGGGGCAAAAATGAAGAAATTTTCCTTTTTTGTGGCAAAAGGTATACATTCCCCTTACTTTCGGGATAAAAAGCAGAAATTCCCCGTATTTTGAAGCAAAATTGCAGAAATTCTCATAATTTTCGGGCAAAAAGGCAGAAATTCTCCTTATTTTGGGGCAAAAAGAAAATCTTCTTTTTTCGGGAGCAAACAGTCAGAAATGCCCCTCATTTTGGGTAAAAATTTCAGAAATTTCACTTTTTTCAGGGTAATAAGTCAGAAATTTCCCTTATTTTGGTGCAAAAAAGACAGAAATTCCCTTTGTTTTGGGGGAAAAAGACAGAAATTCCACTTATTTAGAGGCAAAAAGGCAGAAATTCCCCTTATTTTGAAGCAAAAATGAAGAAATTTCCCTTTTTATGGCAAAAAGTTATGCATTCCCATTATTTTCAAGCAAAAAGGCAGAAATTCCCCATATTTTCGAGCAAAATTGCAGAAATTCCCCTAATTTTGGAGCAAAAGGCAGAAATTCCCTTTAATTTGGGGCAAAAATCAGAAATTCCCCTTATTTGGGGCAAAATTGCAGAAATTTCACTTATTTTCAGGTAAAAAGGCTGAAATTTCATTTATTTTGGGGCAAAAAGGGAGAAATTCCCTTTATTTTGGGGCAAAATTGCAGACATTTCTCTTATTATGTGGAAAAATTGCAGAAATTTCCTTTATTTTAGGGCATAATTGCAAAAATTTCACTTATTTCAGAAAAAAAAGCAAAAATTTTTCTTATTTTGGGGCAAAAAGGCAGAAATTATTATTATTTTGGGGCAAAAAGGAAGAAATTCACCTTATTTTTGGGTAAAATTGAAGAAATTTCACATATTTCAGGGCAAAAAGACAGAAATTTCCCTTATTTTGGGGCAAAATTGCAGAAATTTTAATTATTTTAGGGTAATAAGTCAGAAAGTCCCCTTATTTTGGGGCAAAAAGACAGAAATTCCCTTTGTTTTGGAAAAAAAGACAGAAATTCCACTTATTTAGAGGCAAAAATGCAGAAACTCCCCCTTATTTTGGAGCAAAAATTAAAAAATTTCCCTTTATATGGTAAAAAACTATGCATTTCGATTATTTTCAGGCAAAAAGGCAGAAATTCCTTGTATTTTGGAGCAAAATTGCAGAAATTCCCCTAATTTTTGGGCAAAAGGCAGAAATTCCCTTTATGTTGGGGTAAAAATCAGAAATTCCCTTTATTTTGAGGCAAAATTCCAGAAATTTCTTTTTTTGGGGGCAAAATTGCAGGAATTTACCTTATTTTGGGGCTAAATTGCAGAAATTTCCCTTATTTGGGGCAAAATTGCAGAAATTTCACTTATTTTCAGGTAAAAAGGCTGAAATTTCCTTTATTTTAGGGCAAAAAAAAAGAAATTTTTTATATTTTGGGGCAAAAAAGACAGAAATTCCCTTGGTTTTGGGGGAAAAAGAAAGAAATTCCCCTTATTTTGGGGAAAAATTTCAGAAATTTCCCTTATTATGGGGAAAAATTGCAGAAATTTCCTTTATTTTAGGGCAAAATTGCAGAAATTTCATTTATTTCAAGGTAATAAGTCAGAAATTGCCCTTATTTTGGGGCAAAAAAGACAGAAATTCCCTTTGTTTTGGGGGAAAAGACAGAAATTCCTCTTATTTAGAGGCAAAAAGGCAGAAATTCCCCTTATTTTGGAGCAAAAATGAAAAAATTTCCCTTTTTTTGGCAAAAAACTATGCATTCCCATTATTTTCAGGCAAAAAGGCAGAAATTCCTTGTATTTTGGAGCAAAATTGCAGTAATTCCCCTAATTTTTGGGCAAAAGGCAGAAATTCCCTTTATTTTGGAGTAAAAATCAGAAATTCCCTTTATTTTGAGGCAAAATTCCAGAAATTTTTTTTTGGGGGCAAAATTGCAGGAATTTATCTTATTTTGGGGCTAAATTGCAGAAATTTCTCTTATTTGGGGCAAAATTGCAGAAATTTCACTTATTTTCATTTAAAAAGGCTAAAATTTCCTTTATTTTGGGGCAAAAGGGAAGAAATTCCCTTTATTTTGGGGCAAAAAAGACAGAAATTCCCTTTGTTTTGTGGTAAAAAAACAGAATTTCCTCTTATTTTGGGAAAAAATTTCAGAAATTTTCCTTATTATAAGGAAAAATTGCAGAAATTTTTGTTATTTTAGGGCAAAATTGCAGAAATTTCACTTATTTCAGATTAAAAAAGCAAAAGTTTTTTCTTATTTTGGGGCAAAAAGGCAGAAATTCCCATTATTTTGGGGCAAAATGCAGAAATTCACCTTATTTTGGGGCAAAATTGCAGAAATTTCACTTATTTCAGGGTAATACGTCCGAAAATTTCCTAATTTTGGGGCAAAAAAGACAGAAATTCTCTTTGTTTTGTGAAAAAAGACAGAAATTCCACTTATTTAGAGGCAAAAAGGCAGAAATTCCCCTTATTTTGGAGCAAAAATGAAGAAATTTCCCTTTTCTATGCCAAATTGGAATGCATTTCCCTTATTTTCAGGAAAAAAGGCAGAAATTCCCTGCATTTTGGAGCAAAATTGCAGAAATTCCCCTAATTGTGGGGCAAAAAGGCAGAAATTCTTCGTATTTTGGAGCAAAATTGCAGAAATTCCTCTAATTGTGGGGCAAAAAGGCAAAAATTTCCTATATGTTGGGGCAAAAAGACAGAAATAATCCTTATTTTAGGGCAAAACTCAGAAATTCCACTTATTTTGGGGCAAAATTGCAGAAATTTCACTTATTTCAGGGAAAAAAGCAGAAATTTTACTTATTTTCTGGCAAAAAGCAGAAATTCCTAATATTTTGTGGCAAAAATGCAGAAATTCCCCTTATTTTGAGGTAAAAAGGCTGAAATTCCCTTTATTTGGTGGCAAAAAGGCAGAAATTCACCTAATTTTGGGGCAAAATTTCAGAAATTTCACTTATTTCAGAGTAATAAGTCAGAAATTCCCATTATTTGGGGGCAAAAAAGTCAGAAATTCCCTTTGTTTTGGGGGAAAATGACAGAAATTCCACGTATTTAGAGGCACAAAATGCAGAAATTCCACTCATTTTGGAGCAAAAATGAAGAAATTTCACTTTTTTATGGCAAATAGGTATGCATTCCCCTTATTTTCGGGCAAAAATGCAGAAATTCCCCGTGTTTTGGAGCAAAATTGCAGTAATTTCACTTATTTTCAGTTAAAAAGGCTGAAATTTCATTTATTTTGGAAAAAAAAGGAGAAATTCCTTTTATTTTGGGGCAAAATTGCAGAAATTTTCTTTATTATGGGGCAAGAAGCAGAAATTCTGTAAATTTTGTGGCAAAAATGCAGAAATTCCCCTTATTTTGAGGTAAAAAGGCTGAAATTCCCCTTATTTGGGGGCAAAAAGGCAGAAATTTCCATTATTTTGGGACAAAATTGCAGAAATTTTACTTATTTCAGGGTAATAAGTCAGAAATTCCCCTTATTTTGGGGCAAAAGTGACATAAATTCCCTTTGTTTTGGGGGAAAAAGACAGAAATTCCACATATTTAGAGGTAAAAAGGCAGAAATTCTCCTTATTTTGGGGCAAAAATGAAGAAATTTCTATTTTATATGGCAAAAAGGTATGCATTCCCCTTATTTTCGGGGAAAAGGGCAGAAATTCCCCGTGTTTTGGTGCAAAATTGCAGAAATTCCCCTATTTGTGGGGCAAAAAGGCAGAAATTCCTTATATGTTGGGGCAAAAAGACAGAAATTCTCCTTATTTTGGGGCAAAACTCAGAAATTCCACTTATTTTGGAGCAAAATTGCAGAAATTTCACTTATTTCAGGGAAAAATGCAGATATTTTCCTTATTTTGGGGCAAAAAGGCAGAAATTCCTAATATTTTGTGGCAAAAACGCAGAAATTTCCCTTATTTTGAGGTAAATAGGCTGAAATTCCCCTTATTTGGGTACAAAAAGGCAGAAATTTCCCTTATTTTTGGTCAAAATTGCAGAAATTTCACTTATTTCAGGGTAATAGGTCAGAAATTTTCCTTATTTTGGGGAAAAGAGACAAAAATTCCTTTTGTTTTGGGGGAAAAAAAAGAAATTCCACTTATTTAGAGGCAAAAAGGCAGAAATTCCCCTTATTTTGGAGCAAAAATGAAAAAATTTCACTTTTTTATGGCAAAAAGGTAAGCATTCCCCTTATTTTTGGTCAAAAAGGAAGAAATCCCCCGTATTTTGGAGCAAAATTGCAGAAATTCCCCTAATTTTGGGGCAAAAGTTAGAAATTCCCTTTATTTTGGGGCAAAAATCAGAAATTCCCCTTATTTTGGGGCAAAATTCCAGAAATTTTCTATATTTTGGGGCAAAATTGCAGTAATTTACCTTATTTTGGGGCAAAATTTCAGAAATTTTCCTTATTTGGGGCCAAATT
Organism: Micromys minutus; assembly: GCF_963924665.1. Classification (NCBI taxonomy): domain Eukaryota; kingdom Metazoa; phylum Chordata; class Mammalia; order Rodentia; family Muridae; genus Micromys; species Micromys minutus. Next base: position 1,886,782 of record NW_027667830.1, on the reverse strand, counting down.
CCAGAAATTTCACTTATTTTAAGGTAAAAAGGATGATTTTTAATTTATTTTGGGGCATATAGGGAGAAATTCTCCTTATTTGGGGCAAAATTGCAGTAATTTTTCTTATTTTAGGTCAAAAAGTCAGAAATTCGGTATATTTTGTTGCAAAAAGGGAGAAATTTTTCTTATTTAGAGGTAATAAGTTTGAAATTCCCCTTATTTGGGCCAAAAAGTCTTAAATTCCCCATATTTGGGGGCAAAAAGGCAGAAATTTCACTTATTTTGGAGAAAAATTGCAGAAATTTCAATCATTTAAGGGAAAATAGGCAGAAATTTTTCTTATTTTGGGGAAAAGGCAGAAATTCCTAATATTTTGTGGCAAAAATGCAGAAATTCCCCTTATTTTGAGGTAAAAAGGCTGGAATTCCCCTTATTTGGAGGCAAAAAGGCAAAAATTTCCCTTATGTTGGGGCCAAAGTGCAGAAATATCACTTATTTCAGGGAAAAAAATGCAGAAATTTTCTCTATTTTGGGGCAAAAAAGAGAGAAATTCTCTTTGTTTTGGGAAAAAAGACAGAAATTCCACTTATTTAGAGGCAAAAAGGAAGAAATTTCGTTATTTTGGAGCAAAAATGAAGAAATTTCCCTTTTTTATGGCAAAAAGGTATGCATTCCCCTTATTTTCAGGCAAAAAGGCAGAAATTCCCCTTATTTTGGGGCAAAAAAATGAAATCCCTAATTTTTTGCAAAAATTGAAGAAATTTCACTTATTTCGGGACAAAAAGGCAGAAATTCCAATTAATTTCGGGCAAAAAGAAAGAAATGACCCGTATTTTAGAGCAAAATTGCAGAAATTCCCCTAATATTGGTGCAAAAATTCAGAAATTCCCTTTATTTTGGGGTAAAAAGGCAGAAATTCTTCATATTTTGGTGCAAAAATCAGAAATTTCCCTTATTTTGAGGTAAAATGCTGAAATTCCCTATATTTTGGGCCAAAAGGCAGAAATTTCCCTTATTTTGGGGCAAATTTGCAGAAATTTCACTTATTATGGAGAAAAATTGCAGAAATTTCCCTTATTTAAGGCAAAATTGCAGAAATTTCACTTATTTCAGATTAAAAAAGCAAAAGTTTTTTCTTATTTTGGGGCAAAAAAGCAGAAATTTCCATTATTTTGGGGCAAAATTCAGAAATTCACCTTATTTTGGGGTAATATTGCAGAAATTTCACATATTTCAGGGCAAAAAGGCAGAAATTTTCCTTATTTTTGGGCAAAATTGCAGAAATTTCACTTATTTCAGGGTAATAAGTCAGAAATTTTCCTTATTTTGGGGCAAAAAATACAGAAATTCTTATTGTTTTGGGAAAAAAGACAGAAATTCCACTTATTTAGAGGAAATAAGGTAGAAATTCCCTGCATTTTGGAGCAAAATTGCAGAAATTCCCCTAATTGTGGGGAAAAAAGGCTAAAATTCCCTATATGTTGGGGCAAAAAGACAGAAATTCTCCTTATTTTGGGGTAAAACTCAGAAATTCCACTTATTTTGGGGCAAAATTGCAGAAATTTCACTTATTTCAGAGAAAAAGGCAGAAATTTTCCTTATTTTAGGGGAAAAATGCAGAAATTCTTAATATTTTGTGGCAAAAATGCAGAAATTCCCCTAATTTTGAGGTAAAAAGGCTGAAATTCCCCTTATTTGAGGGCAAAAAGCCATAAATTTCCATTATTTTGGGGCAAAAATATAGAAATTCCCCTTATTTTGTGGCAAAAAAGCAGAAATTTCTTTTATTTTGGGGCAAAATTTCAGAAATATCACTTATTTCAGGGCATAATTCAAAAATTCCTTTTATTTCGGGGCAAAAAGACAGAAATTCCATTTATTTTTGGGTAAAAAGGAAGAAATTTCACTTATTTTTAGGTAAAAAGGCAGAAATTCCTCTTATTCTGGGGCAAAAATGAAGAAATTTCCCTTTTTTTGTGGCAAAAGGTATACATTCCCCTTACTTTCGGGATAAAAAGCAGAAATTCCCCGTATTTTGAAGCAAAATTGCAGAAATTCTCATAATTTTCAGGCAAAAAGCAGAAATTCTCCTTATTTTGGGGCAAAAAGACAGAAAATCTCCTTTTTTGGGCAGCAAACAGTCAGAAATTCCTTTACATTGAGGCAAAATTGCAGAAATTTCCTTTACATTGGTGCAAAATTGCTGAAATTTCCTTTATTTTGGGGCAAAAAAGACAGAAATTCTCTTTGTTTTGGGGGAAAAAGACAGAAATTCCACTTATTTAGAGGCAAAAAGGCAGAAATTCTTATTTTAGAGCAAAAATAAAATAATTTCCCTTTTTATGGCAAAAAGGTATGCATCCCCATTATTTTCAGGCAAAAAGGCAGAAATTCCCCGTATTTTGGAGCAAAATTGCAGAAATTCCCCTATTTTTGTGGCAAAGGCAGAAATTCCTTTATATTGAAGCAAATATCAGAAATTCCCCTTATTTTGTGGCAAAATTCAAGAAATTTCCTTTATTTTGGGGCAAAATTGCAGGAATTTACCTTATTTTGGGGCAAAATTGCAGAAATTTCCCTTATTTGGGGCAAATTTGCAGAAATTTCACTTATTTTCAGGTAAAAATGCTGAAATTTCCTTTATTTTGGGGCAAAAAATGAGAAATTCCCCTTATTTTGGGGAAAAATTGCAGAAATTTCCTTTATTATGGGAAAAAATTGCAGAAATTTCCCTTATTTTAGGGCAAAATTGCAGAAATTTCACTTATTTCAGGGTAATAAGTCAGAAATTCCTTTTATTTTGGGGCAAAAAAGACAGAAAATCCCTTTGTTTTGGGGGAAAATTGCAGAAATTCCACTTATTTAGAGGAAAAAAGGTAGAAATTCCCCTTATTTAGGAGCAAAAATTAAGAAATTTCCCTTTTTTATGGCAAAAAGTTATGCATTCCCCTTATTTTCGGGCAAAAAGGAAGAAATTCCCCGTATTTTGGAGCAAAATTGCAGAAATTGCCCTAATTGTGGGGCAAAAATGCAGAAATTCCCTATATGGTGGGGCAAAAAACAGAAATTCTCCTTATTTTGGGGCAAAACTCAGAAATGCCACTTATTTGGGGGCAAAATTTCAGAAATTTCCTTTATTTTGGAGCAAAATTGCAGAAATTTCACTTATTTTGGGGCAAAATTCCAGAAATTTCCCTTATTTTGGGGCAAAATTGCAGAAATTTCCTTTATTTTGGGGCAAAATTACAAAAATTTCACTTATTTCTGAGAAAAAAACAAAAATTTTTCTTATTTTTGGGCACAAAGGCAGAAATTTCCATTATTTTGGGGCAAAAAGGCAAAAATTCACCTTATTTTGGGGTAAAATTGAAAAAATTTCATATATTTCAGGGCAAAAAGGCAGAAATTTCCCTTATTTTGGGGCAAAATTGCAGAAATTTTCTTTATTTTGGGGCAAAATTGCAGAAATTTCACTTATTTCAGGGAAAAAAGGAAGAAATTTTCCTTCTTTTATGGGCAAAAATGAAGAAATTCTTAATATTTTGTGGCAAAAATGCAGGAATTCCCCTAATTTTGAGGTAAAAATGCTGAAATTCCCCTTATTTGAGGGCAAAAAGGCATAAATTTCCATTATTTTGGGGCAAAAATATAGAAATTCCCCTTATTTTGTGGAAAAAAAAGAAGAAATTTCTTTTATTTTGGGGCAAAATTGCAGAAATATCACTTATTTCAGGGCATAATTCAAAAATTCCTTTTATTTTGGGGCAAAAAGACAGAAATTCCATTTATTTTTGGGTAAAAAGGAAGATATTTCACTTATTTTTAGGTAAAAAGGCAGAAATTCCTCTTATTCTGGGGCAAAAATGAAGAAATTTCCCTTTTTTGTGGCAAAGGGTATACATTCCCCTTACTTTCGGGATAAAAAGCAGAAATTCCCCGTATTTTGAAGCAAAATTGCAGAAATTCTCATAATTTTCATGCAAAAAGGCAGAAATTCTCCTTATTTTGGGGCAAAAAGACAGAAAATCTCCTTTTTTCGGCAGCAAACAGTCAGAAATTCCCCTTATTCTGGGACAAAATTCAGAAATTTCCTTTACATTGGTTCAAAATTGCAGAAATTTCCTTTATTTTGGGGCAAAAAAGACAGAAATTTTCTTTGTTTTGGGGGAAAATGACAGAAATTCCACTTATTTAGAGGCAAAAAGGCAGAAATTCTTATTTTAGAGCAAAAATGAAAAAATTCTCCTTTTTATGGCAAAAAGGTATGCATCCCCATTATTTTCAGGCAAAAAGGCAGAAATTCCTTATATTTTGGAGCAAAATTGCAGAAATTCCCCTAATTTTGTGGCAAGAGGCAGAAATTCCTTTATCTTGGGGCAAATATCAGAAATTCCCCTTATTTTGGGGCAAAACTCAAGAAATTTCCTTTATTTTGGGGCAAAATTGCAGGAATTTACCTTATTTTGGCGCAAAATTTACGAAATTTCCCTTATTTGGGGCAAAATTGCAGAAATTTCACTTATTCAGGTAAAAAGGCTGAAATTTCCTTTATTTTGGGGCAAAAAGTGAGAAATTCCCCTTATTTTGGGGCAAAATTGCAGAAATTTCCTTTATTATGAGAAAAAATTGCAGAAATTTCCCTTATTTTAGGGCAAAATTGCAGAAATTTCACTTATTTCAGGGTAATAAGTCAGAAATTCCTTTTATTTTGGGGCAAAAAAGACAGAAAATCCCTTTGTTTTGGGGGAAAATTGCAGAAATTCCACTTATTTAGAGGAAAAAAGGCAGAAATTCCCCTTATTTAGGAGCAAAAATTAAGAAATTTCCCTTTTTTATGGCAAAAAGTTATGCATTCCCCTTATTTTCGAGCAAAAAGGCAGAAATTACCCGTATTTTGGAGCAAAATTGCAGAAATTGCCCTAATTGTGGGGCAAAAATTCAGAAATTCCCTATATGGTGGGGCAAATAACAGAAATTCTCCTTATTTTGGGGCAAAACTCAGAAACTCCACTTATTTGGGGGCAAAATTTCAGAAATTCCCTTATTTTGGAGCAAAATTGCAGAAATTTCACTTATTTTGGGGCAAAATTGCAGAAATTTCATTTATTTCAGGGAAAAAAGGCAGAAATTTTCCTTATTTTGGGGCAAAAGTGCAGACATTTCCCTTATTATGGGGAAAAATTGCAGAAATTTCTTTTATTTTAGGGCAAAATTGCAGAAATTTCACTTATTTCAGAGAAAAAAAGCAATAATTTTTCTTATTTTGGGGCAAAAAGGCAGAAATTCCCATTATTTTGGGGCAAAAAGGCAGAAATTCACCTTATTTTGGGGTAAAATTGAAGAAATTTCACATATTTCAGGGCAAAAAGGCAGAAATTTCCCTTATTTTGGGGCAAAATTGCAGAAATTTTAATTATTTTAGGGTAATAAATCAGAAAATCCTCTTATTTTGGGGCAAAAAGACAGAAATTCCCTTTGTTTTGGCGGAAAAAGACTGAAATTCCACTTATTTAGAGGCAAAAAGGCAGAAATTCCCCTTATTTTGGAGCACAAATGAAGAAATTTCCCTTTTTATGGCAAAAAGTTATGCATTCCCCTTATTTTCGGGCAAAAAGACAGAATTTCCCCGTATTTTGGAGCAAAATTGCAGAAATTCCCCCAATTGTGGGGCAATAAGGCAGAAAATCCCTATATGTTGGGGCAAAAAGAGAGAAATTCTCCTTATTTTGTGACAAAACTCAGAAATTCCACTTTTTCTGGGGCAAAATTCCAGAAATTTCCCTTATTTTGGGGCAAAATTGCAGAAATTTCACTTATTTCAGAGAAAAAAAAGCAAAAATTTTTCTTATTTTGGGGCAAAAAGGCAGAAATTCCCATTATTTTGGTGCAAAAATGCAGAAATTCACCTTATTTTGGGGTAAAATTGAAGAAATTTCACATATTTCAGGGCAAAAAGGCAAAAATTTCCCTTATTTTGGGGCAAAATTGCAGAAATTTCACTTATTTCAGGGCATAATTTAAAAATTCCTTTTATTTTGGGGCAAAAAAACAGAAATTCCGTTTATTTTTGGGTAAAAAGTCTAAAATTTCTCTTATTTTGAGGTAAAAAGGCAAAAATTCCTCTTATTTTAGGGCAAAAATGAAGAAATTTCCCTTTTTGTGGCAAAGGTATACATTCCTTTTACTTTCGGGATAAAAAGCAAAAATTCCCCGTATTTTGAAGCAAAATTGCAGAAATTCTCATAATTTTCGGGCAAAAAGGCAGAAATTCCCCTTATTTTGGGGCAAAAAGAAAGAAAATCTTCTTTTTTCGGGAGCAAACAGTCTGAAATTCCCCTTATTTTTGGGAAAAATTGCAGAAATTTCACTTATTTCACGGTAATAAGTCAGAAATTCCCCTTATTTTGGGGCAAAAAAGACAGAAATTCCCTTTGTTTTGGGGGAAAAAGACAGAAATTCCACTTATTTAGAGGCAAAAAGGCAGAAATTCCCCTTATTTTGGAGCAAAAATGAAGAAATTTCCCTTTTTATGGCAAAAAGGTATGCATTCCCATTATTTTCAGGCAAAAAGGCAGAAATTCCCCGTATTTTGGAGCAAAATTGCAGAAATTCCCCTAATTTTGGAGCAAAAGGCAGAAATTCCCTTTAATTTGGGGCAAAAACCAGAAATTCCCCTTATTTGGGGCAAAATTTCAGAAATTTCACTTATTTTCAGGTAAAAAGGCTGAAATTTCATTTATTTTGGGGCAATAACGAGAAATTCCCTTTATTTTGGGGCAAAATTGCAGACATTTCCCATATTATGTGGAAAAATTTCCCTTATTTTAGGGCAAAATTGCAAAAATTTTACTTATTTCAAAAAAAAAGCAAAAATTTTTCTTATTTTGGGGCAAAAATGCAGAAATTATTATTATTTTGGGGCAAAAAGTCAGAAATTCACCTTATTTTGGGGCAAAATTGCAGAAATTTCACTTATTTCAGGGTAATAAGTCAGAAATTCCTTTTATTTTGGGGCAAAAAAGACAGAAAATCCCTTTGTTTTGGGGGAAAATTGCAGAAATTCCACTTATTTAGAGGAAAAAAGGTAGAAATTCCCCTTATTTAGGAGCAAAAATTAAGAAATTTCCCTTTTTTATGGCAAAAAGTTATGCATTCCCCTTATTTTCGGGCAAAAAGGAAGAAATTCCCCGTATTTTGGAGCAAAATTGCAGAAATTGCCCTAATTGTGGGGCAAAAATGCAGAAATTCCCTATATGGTGGGGCAAAAAACAGAAATTCTCCTTATTTTGGGGCAAAACTCAGAAATGCCACTTATTTGGGGGCAAAATTTCAGAAATTTCCTTTATTTTGGAGCAAAATTGCAGAAATTTCACTTATTTTGGGGCAAAATTCCAGAAATTTCCCTTATTTTGGGGCAAAATTGCAGAAATTTCCTTTATTTTGGGGCAAAATTACAAAAATTTCACTTATTTCTGAGAAAAAAACAAAAATTTTTCTTATTTTTGGGCACAAAGGCAGAAATTTCCATTATTTTGGGGCAAAAAGGCAAAAATTCACCTTATTTTGGGGTAAAATTGAAAAAATTTCATATATTTCAGGGCAAAAAGGCAGAAATTTCCCTTATTTTGGGGCAAAATTGCAGAAATTTTCTTTATTTTGGGGCAAAATTGCAGAAATTTCACTTATTTCAGGGAAAAAAGGAAGAAATTTTCCTTCTTTTATGGGCAAAAATGAAGAAATTCTTAATATTTTGTGGCAAAAATGCAGGAATTCCCCTAATTTTGAGGTAAAAATGCTGAAATTCCCCTTATTTGAGGGCAAAAAGGCATAAATTTCCATTATTTTGGGGCAAAAATATAGAAATTCCCCTTATTTTGTGGAAAAAAAAGAAGAAATTTCTTTTATTTTGGGGCAAAATTGCAGAAATATCACTTATTTCAGGGCATAATTCAAAAATTCCTTTTATTTTGGGGCAAAAAGACAGAAATTCCATTTATTTTTGGGTAAAAAGGAAGATATTTCACTTATTTTTAGGTAAAAAGGCAGAAATTCCTCTTATTCTGGGGCAAAAATGAAGAAATTTCCCTTTTTTGTGGCAAAGGGTATACATTCCCCTTACTTTCGGGATAAAAAGCAGAAATTCCCCGTATTTTGAAGCAAAATTGCAGAAATTCTCATAATTTTCATGCAAAAAGGCAGAAATTCTCCTTATTTTGGGGCAAAAAGACAGAAAATCTCCTTTTTTCGGCAGCAAACAGTCAGAAATTCCCCTTATTCTGGGACAAAATTCAGAAATTTCCTTTACATTGGTTCAAAATTGCAGAAATTTCCTTTATTTTGGGGCAAAAAAGACAGAAATTTTCTTTGTTTTGGGGGAAAATGACAGAAATTCCACTTATTTAGAGGCAAAAAGGCAGAAATTCTTATTTTAGAGCAAAAATGAAAAAATTCTCCTTTTTATGGCAAAAAGGTATGCATCCCCATTATTTTCAGGCAAAAAGGCAGAAATTCCCCATATTTTGGAGCAAAATTGCAGAAATTCCCCTAATTTTGTGGCAAGAGGCAGAAATTCCTTTATCTTGGGGCAAATATCAGAAATTCCCCTTATTTTGGGGCAAAACTCAAGAAATTTCCTTTATTTTGGGGCAAAATTGCAGGAATTTACCTTATTTTGGCGCAAAATTTACGAAATTTCCCTTATTTGGGGCAAAATTGCAGAAATTTCACTTATTCAGGTAAAAAGGCTGAAATTTCCTTTATTTTGGGGCAAAAAGTGAGAAATTCCCCTTATTTTGGGGCAAAATTGCAGAAATTTCCTTTATTATGAGAAAAAATTGCAGAAATTTCCCTTATTTTAGGGCAAAATTGCAGAAATTTCACTTATTTCAGGGTAATAAGTCAGAAATTCCTTTTATTTTGGGGCAAAAAAGACAGAAAATCCCTTTGTTTTGGGGGAAAATTGCAGAAATTCCACTTATTTAGAGGAAAAAAGGCAGAAATTCCCCTTATTTAGGAGCAAAAATTAAGAAATTTCCCTTTTTTATGGCAAAAAGTTATGCATTCCCCTTATTTTCGAGCAAAAAGGCAGAAATTACCCGTATTTTGGAGCAAAATTGCAGAAATTGCCCTAATTGTGGGGCAAAAATTCAGAAATTCCCTATATGGTGGGGCAAATAACAGAAATTCTCCTTATTTTGGGGCAAAACTCAGAAACTCCACTTATTTGGGGGCAAAATTTCAGAAATTCCCTTATTTTGGAGCAAAATTGCAGAAATTTCACTTATTTTGGGGCAAAATTGCAGAAATTTCATTTATTTCAGGGAAAAAAGGCAGAAATTTTCCTTATTTTGGGGCAAAAGTGCAGACATTTCCCTTATTATGGGGAAAAATTGCAGAAATTTCTTTTATTTTAGGGCAAAATTGCAGAAATTTCACTTATTTCAGAGAAAAAAAGCAATAATTTTTCTTATTTTGGGGCAAAAAGGCAGAAATTCCCATTATTTTGGGGCAAAAAGGCAGAAATTCACCTTATTTTGGGGTAAAATTGAAGAAATTTCACATATTTCAGGGCAAAAAGGCAGAAATTTCCCTTATTTTGGGGCAAAATTGCAGAAATTTTAATTATTTTAGGGTAATAAATCAGAAAATCCTCTTATTTTGGGGCAAAAAGACAGAAATTCCCTTTGTTTTGGCGGAAAAAGACTGAAATTCCACTTATTTAGAGGCAAAAAGGCAGAAATTTCTCTTATTTTGGAGCACAAATGAAGAAATTTCCCTTTTTATGGCAAAAAGTTATGCATTCCCCTTATTTTCGGGCAAAAAGACAGAATTTCCCCGTATTTTGGAGCAAAATTGCAGAAATTCCCCCAATTGTGGGGCAATAAGGCAGAAAATCCCTATATGTTGGGGCAAAAAGAGAGAAATTCTCCTTATTTTGTGACAAAACTCAGAAATTCCACTTTTTCTGGGGCAAAATTCCAGAAATTTCCCTTATTTTGGGGCAAAATTGCAGAAATTTCACTTATTTCAGAGAAAAAAAAGCAAAAATTTTTCTTATTTTGGGGCAAAAAGGCAGAAATTCCCATTATTTTGGTGCAAAAATGCAGAAATTCACCTTATTTTGGGGTAAAATTGAAGAAATTTCACATATTTCAGGGCAAAAAGGCAAAAATTTCCCTTATTTTGGGGCAAAATTGCAGAAATTTCACTTATTTCAGGGCATAATTTAAAAATTCCTTTTATTTTGGGGCAAAAAAACAGAAATTCCGTTTATTTTTGGGTAAAAAGTCTAAAATTTCTCTTATTTTGAGGTAAAAAGGCAAAAATTCCTCTTATTTTAGGGCAAAAATGAAGAAATTTCCCTTTTTGTGGCAAAGGTATACATTCCTTTTACTTTCGGGATAAAAAGCAAAAATTCCCCGTATTTTGAAGCAAAATTGCAGAAATTCTCATAATTTTCGGGCAAAAAGGCAGAAATTCCCCTTATTTTGGGGCAAAAAGAAAGAAAATCTTCTTTTTTCGGGAGCAAACAGTCTGAAATTCCCCTTATTTTTGGGAAAAATTGCAGAAATTTCACTTATTTCACGGTAATAAGTCAGAAATTCCCCTTATTTTGGGGCAAAAAAGACAGAAATTCCCTTTGTTTTGGGGGAAAAAGACAGAAATTCCACTTATTTAGAGGCAAAAAGGCAGAAATTCCCCTTATTTTGGAGCAAAAATGAAGAAATTTCCCTTTTTATGGCAAAAAGGTATGCATTCCCATTATTTTCAGGCAAAAAGGCAGAAATTCCCCGTATTTTGGAGCAAAATTGCAGAAATTCCCCTAATTTTGGAGCAAAAGGCAGAAATTCCCTTTAATTTGGGGCAAAAACCAGAAATTCCCCTTATTTGGGGCAAAATTTCAGAAATTTCACTTATTTTCAGGTAAAAAGGCTGAAATTTCATTTATTTTGGGGCAATAACGAGAAATTCCCTTTATTTTGGGGCAAAATTGCAGACATTTCCCATATTATGTGGAAAAATTTCCCTTATTTTAGGGCAAAATTGCAAAAATTTTACTTATTTCAAAAAAAAAGCAAAAATTTTTCTTATTTTGGGGCAAAAATGCAGAAATTATTATTATTTTGGGGCAAAAAGTCAGAAATTCACCTTATTTTGGGGTAAAATTGAAGAAATTTTACATATTTTATGGCAAAAATGCAGAAATTTCCCTTATTTTGGGGCAAAATTGCAGAAATTTTAATTATTTTAAGGTAATAAGTCAGAAAGTCCCTTTATTTTGGGGCAAAAAGACAGAAATTCTCTTTGTTTTGGGGGAAAAAGACACAAATTCCACTTATTTAGAGGCAAAAAGGCAGAAATTCACCTTATTTTGGAGCAAAAATGAAGAAATTTTTTTTTATGGCAAAAAGTTATGCATTCCAATTATTTTTGGGCATAAAGACAGAAATTCCCTGTATTTTATAGCAAAATTGCAGAAATTCCCCTAATTGTGGGGCAAAAAGGCAGAAATTCCCTATATGTTGGGGCAAAAAGAGAGAAATTCTCCTTATTTTGGGGCAAAACTCAGAAATTCCACTTATTTTGGGGCAAAATTCCAGAAATTTCCCTTATTTTGGGGCAAAATTGCAGAAATTTCCTTTATTTTGGGCCAAAATTACAGAAATTTCACTTATTTCAGAGAAAAAAAGCAAAAATTTTTCTTATTTTGGGGCAAAAAGGCAGAAATTCCCATTATTTTGGGGCAAAAAGGCAGAAATTCACCTTATTTTGGGGTAAAATTGAAAAAATTTCATATATTTCAGGGCAAAAAGGCAGAAATTTCCCTTATTTTGGGGCAAAATTGCAGAAATTTCCCTTATTTTGTGGCAAAATTGCAGAAATTTCACTTATTTCAGGGAAAAAGGGGAGAAATTTTCCTTATTTTAGGGCAAAAATGCAGAAATTCTTAATATTTTGTGGCAAGAATGCTGAAATTCCCCTTATTTTTAGGTAAAAACGCTGAAATTCCCCTTATTTAAGGGCAAAAAGGCATAAATTTCCATTATTTTGGGGCAAAAAGATAGAAATTCCCCTTATTTTGTGGCAAAAAGTAAGAAATTTCTTTTATTTTGGGGCAAAATTGCAGAAATATCAATTATTTCAGGGCATAATTCAAAAATTCCTTTTATTTTGGGGCAAAAAGACAGAAATTCCATTTATTTTTGGGTAAAAAGGCAGAAATTTCACTTATTTTTAAGTAAAAACGCAAAATTCTCTTATTCTGGGGCAAAAATGAAGAAATTTCCCTTTTTTGTGGCAAAAGGTATACATTCCCCTTACTTTCGGGATAAAAAGCAGAAATTCCCCGTATTTTGAAGCAAAATTGCAAAAATTCTCATAATTTTCAGGCAAAAAGGCAGAAATTCTCCTTATTTTGGGGCAAAAAGACAGAAAATCTTCTTTTTTCGGCAGCAAATAGTAAGAAATTCCCCTTATTCTGGGAAAAAATTCAGAAATTTCCTTTACATTGGTGCAAAATTGCAAAAATTTCTTTTATTTTGGGGCAAAAAAGAGAAATTCTCTTTGTTTTGGGGAAAAAAGACAGAAATTCCACTTATTTAGAGGCAAAAAGGCATAAATTCTCCTTATTTTAGAGCAAAAATGAAAAAATTTCCCTTTTTATGGCAAAAAGGTATGCATCCCCATTATTTTCAGGCAAAAAGTCAGAAATTCCCCGTATTTTGGAGCAAAATTGCAGAAATTCCCCTAATTTGGCAGCAAAAGGCAGAAATTCCTTTATTTTGGAGCAAATATCAGAAATTCCCCTTATTTTGGGGCAAAATTTAAGAAATTTCCTTTATTTTGGGGCAAAATTGCAGGAATTTACCTTATTTTGGGGCAAAATTGCAGAAATTTCCCTTATTTGGGGCAAAATTGCAGAAATTTCACTTATTTTCAGGTAAAAAGGCTGAAATTTCCTTTATTTTGGGGCAAAAAGTGAGAAATTCCCCTTATTTTGGGGCAAAATTGCAGAAATTTCCTTTATTATGGGAAAAAAATGCAGAAATTTCCTTTATTTTAGGGAAAAATTGCAGAAATTTCACTTATTTCAGAGAAATAAAGCAAAAATTTTTCTTATTTTGGAGAAAAAAGGCAGAAATTCCCATTATTTTGGGGCAAAAAGGCAGAAATTCACCTTATTTTGGAGTAAAATTGCAGAAATTTCACATATTTCAGGGCAAAAAGGCAGAAATTTCCCTTTTTTGGGGGCAAAATTGCAGAAATTTCACTTATTTCACTGTAATAAGTCAGAAATTCCTTTTATTTTGGGGCAAAAAAAAACAGAAAATCCCTTTGTTTTGGGGGAAAATTGAAGAAATTCCACTTATTTAGAGGAAAAAATGCAGAAATTCCCCTTATTTAGGAGCAGAAATTAAGAAATTTCCCTTTTTTATGGCAAAAAGTTATGCATTCCCCTTATTTTCGGGCAAAAAGGCAGAAATTCCCATATTTTGGAGCAAAATTGCAGAAATTGCCCTAATTGTGGGGCAAAAATGCAGAAATTCCCTATATGGTGGGGCAAAAAACAGAAATTCTCCTTATTTTGGGGCAAAACTCAGAAATTCCACTTATTTGGGGGCAAAATTTCAGAAATTTCCCTTATTTTGGAGCAAAATTGCAGAAATTTCACTTATTTTGGGGAAAAAAGGCAGAAATTCCCATTATTTTGGTGCAAAAAGGCAGAAATTTCCCTTATTTTGGGGCAAAATTGCAGAAATTTCACTTATTTCAGGGCATAATTTAGAAATTCCTATTATTTTGGGGCAAAAAAACAGAAATTCCGTTTATTTTTGGGTAAAAAGGCTAAAATTTCTCCTATTTTGAGGATAAAAGGCAGAAATTCCTCTTATTTTAGGGCAAAAATGAAGAAATTTCCCTTTTCTGTGGCAAAAGGTATACATTCCTTTTACTTTCGGGATAAAAAGCAGAAATTCCCCGTATTTTGAAGCAAAATTGCAGAAATTCTCATAATTTTCGGGCAAAAAGGCAGAAATTCTCTCTATTTTGGGGCAATAAGACAGAAAATCTTCTTTTTTCGGGAGAAAACAGTCAGAAATTCCCCTTATTTTGGGGCAAAATTGCAGAAATTTCCCTTATTTTGGTAAAAAATTGCAGAAATTTCACTTATTTCAGGGTAATAAGTCAGAAATTCCCCTTATTTTAGGGCAAAAAAGAGAGAAATTCCATTTGTTTTGGGGGAAAAAGACAGAAATTCCACTTATTTAGAGGCAAAAAGGCAGAAATTCCCCTTATTTTGGTGCAAAAATGAAGAAATTTCTTTTTTTATGGTAAAAAGGTATGCATTCCCATTATTTTCAGGCAAAAAGGCAGAAATTCCCCATATTTTGGAGCAAAATTGCAGAAATTCCCCTTATTTTGGGGCAAAAGGCAGAAATTCCCTTTATTTTGGGGCAAAAATCAGAAATTCCCCCTATTTTGGGGCAAAATTGCAGAAATTTCACTTATTGCAGGGTAATAAGTCAAAAATTCCCCTTATTTTGGGGCAAAAATACAGAAATTTCCTCTCTTTTGGGGGGAAAAGACAGAAATTCCACTTATTTAGAGGCAAAAAGGCAGAAATTCCCCTTATTTTGGAGCAAAAATGAAGAAATTTCCCTTTTTATGGCAAAAAGGTATGCATTCCCATTATTTTCAGGCAAAAAGGCAGAAATTCCCTGTATTTTGGAGCAAAATTGCAGAAATTTCCCTAATTGTGGGGCAAAAAGGCAGAAATTCCCTATATGGTGGGGAAATAAGACAGATATTCTACTTATTTTGGGGCAAAACTCAAAAATTCCACTTATTTTGAGGCAAAATTCCAGAAATTTCCATTATTTTGGAGCAAAATTGCAGAAATTTCACTTATTTTGGGGCAAAATTGAAGAAATGTCACTTATTTCAGGGTAAAAAAGCAGAAATTATCCTTATTTTGGGGCAAAAATGCAGAAATTCCCCTTATTTTGAGGTAAAAAGGCTGAAATTCCTTTTATTTGACGGCAAAAAGTCAGAAATTTCCCTTATTTTGGGGCAAAAAGACAGAAATTCCTCTTATTTTTTGGCAAAAAGGCAGAAATTTCTTTTATTTTGGGGCAAAATTGCAGAAATTTCACATATTTCAGAGCATAATTTAAAAATTCCTTTTATTTTGGGTCAAAAAGACAGAAATTCCGTTTATTTTTGTGTAAAAAGGCAGAAATTTCTCTTATTTAGAGGTAAAAAGGCAGAAATTTCCCTTATTTTGGGGCAAAATTGCAGAAATTTCCCTTATTTTGTGGCAAAATTGCAGAAATTTCACTTATTTCAGGGAAAAAGGGGAGAAATTTTCCTTATTTTAGGGCAAAAATGCAGAAATTCTTAATATTTTGTGGCAAAAATGCAGAAACTCCCCTTATTTTTTGGAAAAAACGCTGAAATTCCCCTTATTTCAGGGCAAAAAGGCATAATTTCCATTATTTTGGACAATAAGATAGAAATTCCCCTTATTTTGTGGCAAAAAGTAAGAAATTTCTTTTATTTTGGGGCAAAATTGCAGAAATATCAATTATTTCAGGGCATAATTCAAAAATTCCTTTTATTTTGGGGCAAAAAGACAGAAATTCCATTTATTTTTGGGTAAAAAGGAAGAAATTTCACTTATTTTTAAGTAAAAACGCAAAATTCTCTTATTCTGGGGCAAAAATGAAGAAATTTCCCTTTTTGTGGCAAAAGGTATACATTCCCCTTACTTTCGGGATAAAAAGCAGAAATTCCCCGTATTTTGAAGCAAAATTGCAGAAATTCTCATAATTTTCAGGCAAAAAGGCAGAAATTCTCCTTATTTTATGGCAAAAAGACAGAAAATCTCCTTTTTTCGGGAGCAAATAGTCAGAAATTCCACTTATTCTGGGAAAAAATTCAGAAATTTCCTTTACATTGGTGCAAAATTGAAGAAATTTCTTTTATTTTGGGGCAAATAAGGCAGAAATTTTCTTTGTTTTGGGGGAAAAAGACAGAAATTCCACTTATTTAGAGGCAAAAAGGCATAAATTCTCCTTATTTTAGAGCAAAAATGAAAAAATTTCCCTTTTTATGGCAAAAAGGTATGCATCCCCATTATTTTCAGGCAAAAAGGCAGAAATTCCCCGTATTTTGGAGCAAAATTGC
The DNA here is from genome assembly GCF_963924665.1 of Micromys minutus. Lineage (NCBI taxonomy): Eukaryota > Metazoa > Chordata > Mammalia > Rodentia > Muridae > Micromys > Micromys minutus. The sequence goes on along the minus strand of NW_027667830.1, from coordinate 1,870,615 downwards.
AGAAATTCCCCTAATTTGGTGGCAAAAGGCAGAAATTCCTTTATTTTGGGGCAAATATCAGAAATTCCCCTTATTTTGGGGCAAAATTTAAGAAATTTCCTTTATTTTGGGGCAAAATTGCAGGAATTTACCTTGTTTTGGGGCAAAATTTCAGAAATTTCCCTTATTTGGGGCATAATTACAGAAATTTCATTTTTTTTCAGGTAAAAAGGCTGAAATTTCCTTTATTTTGGGGCAAAAAGTGAGAAATTCCCCTTATCTTGGGGCAAAATTGCAGAAATTTCCTTTATTATGGGGAAAAATTGCAGAAATTTCCTTTATTTTAGGGAAAAATTGCAGAAATTTCACTTATTTCAGAGAAATAAAGCAAAGATTTTTCTTATTTTGGGGCAAAAAGGCAGAAATTCCCATTATTTTGGGGCAAAAAGGCAGAAATTCACCTTATTTTGGGGTAAAATTGCAGAAATTTCACATATTTCAGGGCAAAAAGGCAGAAATTTCCCATTTTTGGGGGCAAAATTGCAGAAATTTCACTTATTTCAGGGTAATAAGTCAGAAATTCCTTTTATTTTGGGGCAAAAAAGACAGAAAATCCCTTTGTTTTGGGGGAAAATTGAAGAAATTCCACTTATTTAGAGGAAAAAATGCAGAAATTCCCCTTATTTAGGAGCAGAAATTAAGAAATTTCCCTTTTTTATGGCAAAAAGTTATGCATTCCCCTTATTTTCGGGCAAAAAGGCAGAAATTCCCCGTATTTTGGAGCAAAATTGCAGAAATTGCCCTAATTGTGGGGCAAAAATGCAGAAATTCCCTATATGGTGGGGCAAAAAACAGAAATTCTCCTTATTTTGGGGCAAAACTCAGAAATTCCACTTATTTGGGGGCAAAATTTCAGAAATTTCCTTTATTTTGGAGCAAAATTGCAGAAATTTCACTTATTTTGGGGCAAAAAGGCAGAAATTCCTATTATTTTGGTGCAAAAATGCAGAAATTTCCCTTATTTTGGGGCAAAATTGCAGAAATTTCACTTATTTCAGGGCATAATTTAAAAATTCCTTTTATTTTGGGGCAAAAAAACAGAAATTCCGTTTATTTTTGGGTAAAAAGGCTAAAATTTCTCCTATTTTGAGGTAAAAAGGCAGAAATTCCTCTTATTTTAGGGCAAAAATGAAGAAATTTCCGTTTTTTTGTGGCAAAAGGTATACATTCCTTTTACTTTCGGGATAAAAAGCAGAAATTCCCCGTATTTTGAAGCAAAATTGCAGAAATTCTCATAATTTTCGGGCAAAAAGGCAGAAATAATCCTTATTTTGGGGCAAAAAGACAGAAAATCTTCTTTTTTCGGGAGAAAACAGTCAGAAATTCCCCTTATTTTGGGGCAAAATTGCAGAAATTTCCCTTATTTTGGTGAAAAATTGCAGAAATTTCACTTATAAGTCAGAAATTCCCCTTATTTTAGGGCAAAAAAGAGAGAAATTCCATTTGTTTTGGGGGAAAAAGACAGAAATTCCACTTATTTAGAGGCAAAAAGGCAGAAATTGCCCTTATTTTGGAGCAAAAATGAAGAAATTTCTTTTTTTATGGTAAAAAAGTATGCATTCCCATTATTTTCAGGCAAAAAGGCAGAAATTCCCCATATTTTGGAGCAAAATTGCAGAAATTCCCCTAATTTTGGGGCAAAAGGCAGAAATTCCCTTTATTTTGGGGCAAAAATCAGAAATTTCCCTTATTTTGGGGCAAAAAAGACAGAAATTTCCTTTCTTTTGGGGGGAAAACACAGAAATTCCACTTATTTAGAGGCAAAAAGGCAGAAATTCCCCTTATTTTGGAGCAAAATTGAAGAAATTTCCCTTTTTTTATGGCAAAAAGGTATGTATTCCTATTATTTTCAGGCAAAAAGGCAGAAATTCCCTGTATTTTGGAGCAAAATTGCAGAAATTTCCCTAATTGTGGGGCAAAAAGGCAGAAATTCCCTATATGGTGGGGAAATAAGACAGATATTCTCCTTATTTTGGGGCAAAACTCAAAAATTCCACTTATTTTGAGGCAAAATTCCAGAAATTTCCCTTATTTTGGAGCAAAATTGCAGAAATTTCACTTATTTTGGGGCAAAATTGAAGAAATGTCACTTATTTCAGGGTAAAAATCAGAAATTATCCTTATTTTGGGGCAAAAATGCAGAAATTCCCCTTATTTTGAGGTAAAAAGGCTGAAATTCCTTTTATTTGAGGGCAAAAAGGCAGAAATTTCCCTTATTTTGGGGCAAAAAGACAGAAATTCCGTTTATTTTGGGTAAAAAGGCAGAAATTTCTCTTATTTAGAGGTAAAAAGGCAGAAATTCCTCTTATTTTGGGGCAAAAATGAAGAAATTTCCCTTTTTTGTTTCAAAAGGTATACATTCCCCTTACTTTCGGGATAAAAAGCAGAAATTCCCCGTATTATGAAGCAAAATTGCAGAAATTCTCATAATTTTCAGGCAAAAAGGCAGAAATTCTCCTTATATTGCGACAAAAAGACAGAAAATCTCCTTTTTTCGGCAGCAAACAGTCAGAAATTCCCCTTATTTTGGGGCAAAATTGCAGAAATTTCCTTTACATTGGTGAAAAATTGAAGAAATTTCCTTTATTTTGGGGCAAAATTGCAGAAATTTCATTTATTTCAAGGTAATAAGTCAGAAATTGCCCTTATTTTGGGGCAAAAAAGACAGAAATTCCCTTTGTTTTGGGGGAAAAAGACAGAAATTCCTCTATTTAGAGGCAAAAAGGCAGAAATTCCCCTTATTTTGGAGCAAAAATGAAAAAATTTCCCTTTTTTTTGGCAAAAAACTATGCATTCCCATTATTTTCAGGCAAAAAGGCAGAAATTCCTTGTATTTTGGAGCAAAATTGCAGTAATTCCCCTAATTTTTGGGCAAAAGGCAGAAATTCCCTTTATTTTGCAGTAAAAATCTGAAATTCCCTTTATTTTGAGGCAAAATTCCAGAAATTTCTTTTTTTTGAGGCAAAATTGCAGGAATTTATCTTATTTTGGGGCTAAATTGCAGAAATTTCTCTTATTTGGGGCAAAATTGCAGAAATTTCACTTATTTTCATTTAAAAAGGCTGAAATTTCCTTTATTTTGGGGCAAAAGGGAAGAAATTCCCTTCATTTTGGGGCAAAAAAGACAGAAATTCCCTTTGTTTTGGGGTAAAAAACAGAAATTCCCCTTATTTTGGGAAAAAATTTCAGAAATTTTCCTTATTATAAGGAAAAATTGCAGAAATTTTCTTTATTTTAGGGCAAAATTGCAGAAATTTCACTTATTTCAGAGAAAAAAGGCAAAAATTTTTCTTATTTTGGGGCAAAAAGGCAGAAATTCCCATTATTTTGGGGCAAAAAGGCAGAAATTCACCTTATTTTGGGCTAAAATTGCAGAAATTTTTCATATTTCAGGGCAAAAAGGCAGAAATTTTTCTTAATTTGGGGCAAAAATGAAGAAATTTCCCTTTTTTATGGCAAAAAGTTATGCATTCCACTTATTTTCGGGCAAAAAGCAGAAATTCCCCGTATTTTAAAGCACAATTGCAGAAATTCCCCTAATTGTGGGGCAAGAAGGCAGAAATTCTTTTTATTTTGGGGCAAAACTCAGAAATTGCACTTATTTTGGGGCAAAATTCCAGAAATTTCCCTTATTTTAGGGCAAAATTGCAGAAATTTCACTTATTTCAGAGAAAAAAGGCAAAAATTTTTCTTATTTTGGGGCAAAAAGGCAGAAATTCCCATTATTTTGGGGCAAAATGCAGAAATTCACCTTATTTTGGGGCAAAATTGCAGAAATTTCACTTATTTCAGGGTAATAAGTCAGAAATTTTCCTTATTTTGGGGCAAAAAAGACAGAAATTCTCTTTGTTTTGTGAAAAAAGACAGAAATTCCACTTATTTAGAGGCAAAAAGGCAGAAATTCCCCTTATTTTGGAGCAAAAATGAAGAAATTTCCCTTTTCTGTGGCAAAATGGTATGCATTTCCCTTATTTTCAGGAAAAAAGGCAGAAATTCCCTGCATTTTGGAGCAAAATTGCAGAAATTCCCCTAATTGTGGGGCAAAAAGGCAGAAATTCCCCGTATTTTGGAGCAAAATTGCAGAAATTCCCCTAATTGTGGGGCAAAAAAGCAAAAATTTCCTATATGTTGGGGCAAAAAGACAGAAATAATCTTTATTTTAGGGCAAAACTCAGAAATTCCACTTATTTGGGGGCAAAATTGCAGAAATTTCACTTATTTCAGGGAAAAAAGCAGAAATTTTACTTATTTTCTGGCAAAAATCAGAAATTCCTAATATTTTGTGGCAAAAATGCAGAAATTCCCCTTATTTTGAGGTAAAAAGGCTGAAATTCCCTTTATTTGGTGGCAAAAAGGCAGAAATTCACCTTATTTTGGGGCAAAATTTCAGAAATTTCACTTATTTCAGAATAATAAGTCAGAAATTCCCATTATTTGGGGGCAAAAAGGTCAGAAATTCCCTTTGTTTTGGGGGAAAATGACAGAAATTCCACTTATTTAGAGGCACAAAATGCAGAAATTCCACTCATTTTGGAGCAAAAATGAAGAAATTTCACTTTTTTATGGCAAAAAGGTATGCATTCCCCTTATTTTCGGGCAAAAAAGCAGAAATTCCCCGTGTTTTGGAGCAAAATTGCAGTAATTTCAATTATTTTCAGTTAAAAAGGCTGAAATTTCCTTTATTTTGGAGCAAAAAAGGAGAAATTCCTTTTATTTTGGGGCAAAATTGCAGAAATTTTCTTTATTATGGTGCAAGAAGCAGAAATTCTGTAAATTTTGTGGCAAAAATGCAGAAATTCCCCTTATTTTGAGGTAAAAATGCTGAAATTCCCCTTATTTGGGGGCAAAAAGGCAGAAATTTCCCTTATTTTGGGACAAAATTGCAGAAATTTTACTTATTTCAGGGTAATAAGTCAGAAATTCCCCTTATTTTGGGGCAAAAGTGACATAAATTCCCTTTGTTTGGGGGAAAAAGACAGAAATTCCACATATTTAGAGGTAAAAAGGCAGAAATTCTCCTTATTTTGGGGCAAAAATGAAGAACTTTCTATTTTATATGGCAAAAAGGTATGCATTCCCCTTATTTTCGGGGAAAAGGGCAGAAATTCCCCGTATTTTGGTGCAAAATTGCAGAAATTCCCCTATTTGTGGGGCAAAAAGGCAGAAATTCCCTATATGTTGGGGCAAAAAGACAGAAATTCTCCTTATTTTGGGGCAAAACTCAGAAATTCCACTTATTTTGGAGCAAAATGCAGAAATTTCACTTATTTCAGGGAAAAATGCAAATATTTTCCTTATTTTGGGGCAAAAAGGCAGAAATTCCTAATATTTTGTGGCAAAAACGCAGAAATTTCCCTTATTTTGAGGTAAAAAGGCTGAAATTTCCCTTATTTGGGTACAAAAAGGCAGAAATTTCCCTTATTTTTGGTCAAAATTGCAGAAATTTCACTTATTTCAGGGTAATAAGTCAGAAATTTTCCTTATTTTGGGGCAAAAGAGACAAAAATTCCTTTTGTTTTGGGGGAAAAAAAAGAAATTCCACTTATTTAGAGGCAAAAAGGCAGAAATTCCCCTTATTTTGGAGCAAAAATGAAAAAATTTCACTTTTTTATGGCAAAAAGTTAAGCATTCCCCTTATTTTCGGTCAAAAAGGAAGAAATCCCCCGTATTTTGGAGCAAAATTGCAGAAATTCCCCTAATTTTGGGGCAAAAGGTAGAAATTCCCTTTATTTTGGGGCAAAAATCAGAAATTCCCATTATTTTGGGGCAAAATTCCAGAAATTTTCTATATTTTGGGGCAAAAGTGCAGTAATTTACCTTATTTTGGGGCAAAATTTCAGAAATTTTCCTTATTTGGGGCCAAATTCCAGAAATTTCACTTCTTTTAAGGTAAAAAGGATGATATTTAATTTATTTTGGCGCAAATAGGGAGAAATTCTCCTCATTTGGGGCAAAATTGCAATAATTTTTCTTATTTTAGGTCAAAAAGTCAGAAATTCGGTATATTTTGTTGCAAAAAGGGAGAAATTTTTCTTATTTAGAGGTAATAAGTTTGAAATTCCCCTTATTTGGGCCAAAAAGTCTAAAATTCCCCATATTTGGGGGCAAAAAGGCAGAAATTTCACTTATTTTGGAGAAAAATTGCAGAAATTTCAATCATTTCAGGGAAAATAGGCAGAAATTTTTCTTATTTTGGGGCAAAAAGGCAGAAATTCCTAATATTTTGTGGCAAAAATGCAGAAATTCCCCTTATTTTGAGGTAAAAAGGCTGGAATTCCCCTTATTTGGGGGCAAAAAGGCAAAAATTTCCCTTATGTTGGGGCCAAAGTGCAGAAATATCACTTATTTCAGGGAAAAAATTGCAGAAATTTTCTCTATTTTGGGGCAAAAATGAGAGAAATTCTCTTTGTTTTGGGAAAAAAGACAGAAATTCCACTTATTTAGAGGCAAAAAGGAAGAAATTTCGTTATTTTGGAGCAAAAATGAAGAAATGTCCATTTTTTATGGCAAAAAGGTATGCATTCCCCTTATTTTCAGGCAAAAAGGCAGAAATTTCCCTTATTTTGGGGCAAAAAAATGAAATTCCTAATTTTTGGCTAAAATTTAAGAAATTTCAGTTATTTCGGGACAAAAAGGCAGAAATTCCAATTAATTTCGGGCAAAAAGGAAGAAATGACCCGTATTTTAGAGCAAAATTGCAGAAACTCCCCTAATATTGGTTCAAAAATGCAGAAATTCCCTTTATTTTGGGGTAAAAAGGCAGAAATTCTCCATATTTTGGTGCAAAAATCAGAAATTTCCCTTATTTTGAGGTAAAATGCTGAAATTCCCCATATTTTGGGACAAAAGGCAGAAATTTCCCTTATTTTGGGGCAAATTTGCAGAAATTTCACTTATTATGGAGAAAAATTGCAGAAATTTCCCTTATTTAAGGCAAAATTGCAGAAATTTCACTAATTGTGGGGCAAAAAGGAAGAAATTCTCTATATTTTGGGGCAAAACTCAGAAATTCCACTTATTTTGGGGCAAAATTCCAGAAATTTCCCTTATTTTGGGGCAAAATTGCAGAAATTTCACTTATTTTGAAACAAAATTGCAGAAATTTCACGTATTTCAGGGAAAAAATGCAGAAATTTCTCTTATTTTAGGGCAAAAAGGCAGAAATTTCTTTTATTTTGGTACAAAATTTAGAAATTCCCTATATTTTGAGGTAAAAAGGCTGAAATTCCCCTTATTTGGGGGCAAAAAGGTAGAAATTTCCCTTATATTGGGGCAAAATTGCAGAAATTTCACTTATTTCAAGGTAATAAGCCAGAAATTTTCCTTATTTTGGGGCAAAAAATACAGAAATTCCCTTTGTTTTGGGGGAAAAAGATAGAAATTCCACTTATTTAGAGGCAATGAAGCAGAAATTTTCTTTATTTTGGAGCAAAAATGAAGAAATTTCCCTTTTTTATGGCAAAAAGTTATGCATTCATCTTATTTTCAGGCAAAAAGGCAGAAATTCCTCATTTTTTGGGGCAAAAGGCAGAAATTCCCATTATTTTGGGGCAAAAGGGCACAAATTTAACTTATTTTTGGGCAAAATTGCAGAAATTTCATTTATTTCAGGGCAAAAAGTCTGAAATTCCACTTATTTTGGTGCAAAAAGCAGAAATTTCTTTTATTATGGTACAAAATTGAAGAAATTTTTCTTATTTTGGAACAAAAAGGCAGAAATTCCCCATATTTTGGGGCAAAAGGCAGTAATTCTTCTTATTTTGAGGTAAAATGCATAAATTCCCCTTATTTAGAGGTAAAATGCAGAAATTCCCCATATATTGGTGGAAAATGCAGAAATTCCCTTTATTTTGGGGCTAAAAGGAAGAAATTAACCGTATTTTGAAGCAAAATTGCAAAAATTCTCATAATATTCAGGCAAAAAGGCAGAAATTCTTATTTTGGGGTTAAAAAGACAGAAAATCTCCTTTTTTCGGGAGCATAAAGTCAGAAATTTTTCTTATTTTGGGGCAAAATTGCGGAAATTTCCTTTACATTGGGGCAAAATTGCAGAAATTTCCCTTATTTTGGGGCAAAATTGCAGAAATTTCACTTATTTCAGAAAAAAGGCAGAAATTTTTTTATTTTGGGGCATAAAGACAGAAATTTCTTTTATTTTGGTACAAAATTGCAGAAAGTTTTCTTATTTGGGGGCAAAAAGGCAGAAATTCCCCATACTTTGGGGCAAAAAGGCAGAAATTCCCCTTATTTTGAGGTAAAAAGGCTGAAATTCCCTTTATTTTCGGGCAAAAAGTCAGAAATTCCCCTTATTTTGGTGCAAAAAGACAGAAATTTTGTTTGTTTTTAGGGAAAAGGCACAAATTGCACTTATTTTGAATCAAGAAGGTGGAAAATCCCCTTATTTTGGGGCAAAAATGAAGAAATTTCCCTTTTTTATGGCAAAAAGGTAAACATTCCCTGTATTTTCAAGCAAAAAGGCAGAAATTCCCCATATTTTGGAGCAAAATTGCAGAAATTCCCCTAATTTTGGGGCAAAAGGCAGAAATTCCCTCTATTTTGGGGCAAAAATCAGAAATTCCTTTTATTTTGGGGCAAAATTCAAGAAATTTTCTTTATTTTGGGGCAAAATTGCAGGAATTTATCTTATTTTGGGGCAAAATTGCAGAAATTTCTTTTATTTGGGGCAAAATTGCAGAAATTTCTCTTATTTTCAGGTAAAAAGTCTGAAATTTCCTTTATTTTGGGCAAAAAGGAAGAAATTCTCCTTATTTTGGGGCAAAACTGCAAAAAATTTCCTTATTTTGGGGCAAAAAGGCAGAAATTCCTTATATTTTGTGGCAAAAAGGCAGAAATTTCCCTTATTTTGAGGTAATAAGGTTGAAATTCTCCTTATTTTGGGGCAAAAAGGCAGAAATTCTTTTTATTTTGAGGTAAAATTGCCGATATTTCAAATATTCCAGGTCAAAATGGCAGAAATTCCCCTTATTTTGGGGCAAAAAGATGAAATCCCTAATTTTTGGCGATAATTGAAGAAATTTCACTTATTTCAGGACAAAAAGCCAGAAATTCCAATTAATTTTGGGCAAAAAGGCAGAAATGACCCGTATTATGGAGAAAAATTGCAGAAATTCCCCTAATATTGGTGCAAAAATGCAGAAATTCCCTTTATTATGGGGCAAAAAGGCAGAAATTCTCCATATTTTGGTGCAAAAATCAGAAATTTCCCTTATTTTGAGGTAAAATTCTCAAATTCCCTAAATTTTATGGCAAAAGGCAAAAATTTCCCTTATTTTGGGGCAAATTTGGAGAAATTTCACTTATTTCAGCATAATAAGTCAGAAATTTTCCTTATTTTGAGGCAAAAGAGACAGAAATTCCCTTTGTTTTGGGGGAAAAACAGAAATTCCACTTTTTTAGAGGCAAAAAGGCAAAAGTTCTCCTTATTTTGGAGCAAAAATGAAGAAATTTCCCTTTTTATGGCAAAAAAGTTTGCATTCTTCTTATTTTCGGGCAAAAAGGCAGAAATTCCCCAAATTTTGGGGCAAAAGGCAGAATTTCCCCTTATTTTGGGGCAAATTGCAGAAATTTCGCTTATTTTGGGGCAAAATGAAGAAATTTCCCTTTTTTATGGCAAAAAGTTATACATTCCCTTTATTTTCGGGCAAAAAGGCAGAAATTCCTCGTATTTTGGAGCAAAATTGCAGAAATTCCCCTAATTGTGGGGCAAAAAGGCAGAAATATTCCTTATTTTGGGGCAAAAGTCAGAATTTTCACTTATTTTGGGGCAAAATTCAGAAAACTTTCCTTATTTTGGGGCAAAATTGCAGAAATGTCACTTATTTTGGGGCAAAAGTGCAGAAATTTCACTTATTTCAGGGAAAGAAGGCAGAAATTTTCTTTATTTGGGGCAAAAAGGCAGAAATTCCTAATATTTTGTGCCAAAATTGAGAAATTCCTTTTATTTTGAGTTAAAAAGGCTGAAATTCCCCTTATTTGTGGGCAAAAAGGCAGAAATTTCCCTTATATTGGGGCAAAATTGCAGAAATTTCACTTATTTCAGAGTAATAAGTCAGAAATTTTCCTTATTTTGGGGCAAAAAAGACGGAAATTCCCTTTGTTTTGAGGGAAAAAGACAGAAATTCCACTTATCTAGAGGCAAAAAGCAGAAATTCCCTTTATTTTGGAGCAAATATAAAAAAATTTCCTTTTTTATGGCAAAAACGTATGTATTCTTCTTATTTTCAGGCAAATAGGCAGAAATTACCCATATTTTGGGGCAAAAGGCAGAAATTCCTCTTATTTTGGGGCAAAAAGGCTCAAATTTCCCTTATTTTTGGGCAAAATTGCAGAAATTTCATTTATTGTAGTGCAAAAAGTCAGAAATTTCCCTTATTTTGGGGCAAAAAGCAGAAATTTTTTTTTATTATGGTACAAAATTGAAGAAATTTTCCTTATTTTGGAACAAAAAGACAGAAATTCCCCATATTTTGGGGCAAGAGGCAGAAATTCTTCTTATTTTGAGGTAAAATGCAGAAATTCCCCTTATTTAGAGATAAAATGCAGAAATTCACCAAATATTTGAGGAAAATGCAGAAATTACCTTTATTTTGGGGCTAAAAGGCAGAAATTCCCAGTATTTTGAAGCAAAATTGGAGAAATTCTCATAATTTTCGGGCAAAAAGGCAGAAATTCTTCTTATTTTGGGGCAAAAAGACAGAAAATCTTTTTTTTTCGGGAGCATAAAGTCAGAAATACCTTTTATTTTGGGGCAAAATTGCAGAAATTTCACTTATTTCAGAAAAAATGCAGAAATTTTCTTATTTTGGGGCAAAAAGGCAGAAATTTCTTTTATTTTGGTACAAAATTGCAGAAATTATTCTTATTTTGGGGCAAAAAGGCAGAAATTACCCATATTTTGGGGTAAAACGGCAGAAATTCCCTTTATTTTGAGGTAAAAAGGCTGAAATTCCCTTTAATTTCGGGCAAAAAGTCAGAAATTCCCCTTATTTTGGTGCAAAAAGACAGAAATTTCATTTATTTTTGGGGAAAAGTCAAAAAGGCGGAAAATCCTCTTATTTTGGGGCAAAAATGAAGAAATTTCCCTTGTTTATGGCAAAAAGGAAAACATTCCCTTTATTTTTGGGCAAAAAGGCAAAAATTCCCCATATTTTGGAGCAAAATTGCAGAAATTTCCCTAATTTTGGGGCAAAAAAGCAGAAATTCCTCTTATTTTGAGGTAAAACTGCAGAAATTTCACTTATTTCGCAGCAAAATGGCAGAAATTCCCCTTATTTTCGGCAAAAAAGGCAGAAAATCCCCGTATTTTGGAGCAAAATTGCAGAAATTCACCTAATTTTGGGGTAAAAAATACAGTAATTTTTATTATTTTGAGGCAAAACGGCAAAAATTCTCATTATTTTGGGGCAAAAGGCAGAAATTCCCCTTATTTTAGAGCAAAATTGCAGAAATTTCCCTTATTTGGGGGCAAAAAAACAGAAATTCCCCTTATTTTTGGGCAAAATTGCAGAAATTTCTCTTATTATGGGAAAAAATTGCAGAAATTTCCCTTATTTTAGGGCAAATTTGCAGAAATTTCACTTATTTCAGAGAAAAAAAGCAAAAATTTTTCTTATTTTGGGGCAAAAAGGCAGAAATTCCCATTATTTTGGGGCGAAAATGCAGAAATTCCCCTTATTTTGGGCTAAAATTGCAGAAATTTCACATATTTCAGGGCAAAAAGGCAGAAATTTCCCTTATTTTGGGGCAAAAATGAAGAAATTTCCCTGGGCAAAAAGCAGAAATTTTTTTTATATTGGTACAAAATTGAAGAAATTTTCCTTATTTTGGAACAAAAAGGCAGAAATTCCCCATATTTTGGGACAAAAGGCAGAAATTCCCCTTATTTTGAGGTAAAAAGGCTGAAATTCCCTTTCTTTTGGGGCAAAAAGGCCGAAATTCTTTTTATTTTGGGGTAAAATTGCAGAAATTTCAAATATTTCAGGGCAAAATGGCAGAAATTCTGCTTATTTTGGGGCAAAAAAATGAAATCCCTAATTTTTGGCTAAAATTGCAGATATTTCACTTATCTCGAAACAAAAAGGCAGAAATTCCACTTAATTTCGGGCAAAAAGGCAGAAATGACCCGTATTTTGGAGCAAAAAGGTGAAATTCCCCTAAATTTGAGGTAAAATGCTGAAATTCCTCATATTTTGGGGCAAAAGGCAGAAATTCTCCTCATTTTGGGGCAAAAAGGCACAAATTTCATTTATTTTTGGGCAAAATTGCAGAAATTTCATTTATTTTTGGGTAAAAAGTAAGAAATTCCCCTTTTTTTGGGGCAAAAAGCAGAAATTTCTTTTATTATGGTACAAAATTGAAGAAATTTTCCTTATTTTGGAACAAAAAGGAAGAAATTCCCCATATTTTGAGGCAAAATGCAGAAATTCCCTTTATTTTGGGGCTAAAAGGCAGAAATTCCCCCTATTTTGAAGCAAAATTGCAGAAATTCTCATAATTTTAGGGCAAAAAGGCTGAAATTCTCCTTATTTAGGGCAAAATTGCAGAATTTTCCTTTACTTTGGGGAAAAATTGCAGAAGTATTTCCTTATTATGGGGCAAAATTGCAGAAATTTCACTTATTTCAGGGAAAAAAGGCAGAAATTCCCCTTATTTTCGGCGAAAAAGGCAGAAAATCCTTGTATTTTGGAGCAGAATTGCAGAAATTAACCTAATTTTGGGGTAAAAAATGCCGTAATTTTCTTTGTTTTGGGGCAAAATGCAGAAATTCCCCTTATTTTGGGGCAAAAGGCAGAAATTCCCTTTATTTTAGGGCAATATTGCAGAAATTTCTCTGATTTGGGGACAAAAAACAGAAATTTCATTTATTTAGGGGCAAAATTGCAGAAAATTTCTTTATTATGAGGAAAAATTGCAGAAATTTCTTTTATTTTAAGGCAAAATTGCAGAAATTTCACTTATTTCAGAGAAAAAAAGCAAAAATTTTACTTATTTGAGAGAAAAAGGCAGAAATTCCCATTATTTTGGGGCAAAAAGGCAGAAATTCACCTTATTTTGGGGTAAAATTGCAGACATTTCACATAATTCAGGGCAAAAAGAAAGAAATTTCCCTTATTTGGGGGTATAAGGCAGAAATTCCCATTATTTTGAGATAAAATTGCAGAAATTTCTCTTGTTTGGGGGCAAAAAGGCAGAAAATCCCCTTAATTTTGGGCAAAAAGGCAGAAATTCCCCTAATATTGGGGCAAAAATGCTGAAATTCCCTTTATTTGGGGCAAATCGGCAGAAGTTCCCTTTATTTTCGGGAAAAAAGGCAGAAATTCCCTGTATTTTGAAGCAAAATTGCAGAAACTCCCCTAATTTTGAGGCAAAAAGGCAGAAATTCCTTTTATTTTGGGGCAAAAATACAGAAATTCTCATTATTTCGGGGCAAAAATCAGAAATTTCCCTTATTTTGTGGCAAAATTTTAAAAATTTCTTTTATTTTTGTACAGAATTGCAGAAATTTTTCTTATTTTGTTGCAAAAAGGCAGAAATTCTCCATATTTTGGTGCAAAAAGGCTGAAATTCCCCTTATTTTGAGGTAAAATTCTGAAATTCCCCATATTTTGGGGTTAAAAGGCAAAAATTCCCCTCATTTTGGGGCAAAAAGGCACAAATTTCCCTTATTTTCGGGCAAAATTGAAGAAATTTCATTTATTTAAGAACAAAAAGTCAGAAATTACTTTTATTTTTGGGCAAAAAGCAGAAATTTCTTTTATTTTGGTACAAAATTGAAGAAATTTTCTTTATTTTGGAACAAAAAGTCAGAAATTCCCCATATTTTGGGCAAAAGGAAGAAATTCCCCTTATTTTGAGGTAAAAAGGCTGAAATTCCCGTTATTTTGGGGCAAAAGGCAGAAATTCCCTTTATTTTGTGGCAAAAAGGCAGAAATTTCCATTAATTGGGGCAGAAAAGCAAAAATTTTCCTTATTTGGGGGCAATAAGGCAGAAATTCCCCATATTTTGTGGCAAAAAGGCACAAATTCCCCTTATTTGGAGGTAAAATGCTGAAATTTTCCTTATTTTGGCAAAAAACAGAAATTCCCCTTATTTTGGGGAAAATTGCAGAAATTTCACTTATTTCAGGGCAATAAGTCAGAAATTTGCCTTATTTTGGGGCAAAAAGCAGAAATTCTCCTAATTTTGGAGCCAAAAAGAGAAATTCCCCTTATTTTGGTGTAAAATTTCGGAAATTTCAAATATTTCAGGGCAAAAAGGCAGAAATTCCACTTTATTTTGGGCAATAAGGCAGAAATTTTCTGTATTTTTCAGCAAAGTTTCAGAAATTCGGCTTATATTGGTGCAAAAATGCAGAAATTCCCTTTATTTTGGTGATATAAGGCTGAAATTCCCCGTATTTTGAAGCAAAATTGCACATATTCCACTAATTTTGAGGGAAAATGCAGAAATTCACATTATTTTGGGGCAAAAAGACAGAAATTCTCTTTATTTCAGGGCAAAAGTCAGATATTCCCATTATTTTGGGGCAAAATTCCAGAAATGTACTTTATTTTGGGGCAAAATTGCAGAAATCTCCCTTATTTTGTGGCAAAATTTCAGAAATTTCACTTATTTCAGGGATAAAACGCAGAAATTTCTCTTATTTTGGGGCAAAAAGGCAGAAATTACTTTTATTTTGGTACAAAATTGCAGAAAATTTCTTTATTTTGGGAGAAAAATACAGAAATTCTCCATAATTTAGGGCAAAAAGGCAGACATTCCCCTTATCATTAGGTAACAAGGCTGAAATTCCCCTTATTTTGGGGCAAAAAGAAAGAAATTCCCCTTATTTTGTGGCAAAAATGCAGAAATTTCCCTTACTTTGGGGCAAAATTGCAGAAATTTCACTTATTTCAGGGCATAATTCAAAAATTCCTTTTACTTTCTGGCAAAAATACAGAAATTCCGTATATTTTTGGGTAAAAAGGCAGAAATTTCACTTATTTTGAGGAAAAAGCAGAAATTCCTCTTATTTTGGGGCAAAAATGAAGAAATTTTCCTTTTTTGTGGCAAAAGGTAAACATTCCCCTTATTTTCGGGCAAAAAAGCAGAAATTCCCCGTATTTTAAAGCAAAATTGCAGAAATTCCCGAAATTGTGGGACAAAAAGGCAGAAATTCCCTATATGGTGGGGCAAAAAGACAGAAATTCTCCTTATTTTGGGGCAAAACTCAGAAATTCCACTTATTTTGGGGCAAAATTCCAGAAATTTTCCTTATTTTGGGGCAAAATTGCAGAAATTTCAATTATTTTGGGGCAAAATTGCAGAAATTTCACTTATTTCAGGAAAAAAAGGCAGAAATTTACCTTATTTTAGAGAAAAAAGCAGAAATTCCTAATATTATGTGGCAAAAACGCAAAAATTCCCCTTATTTTGCGGCAAAAAGGCAGAAATTTCTTTTATTTTAGGGCAAAATTGCAGAAATTTCACCTATTTCAGGGTATAATTCAAAAATTCCTTTTATTTTGAGGCAAAAAGACGAAATTTCCATTTATTTTTGGGTAAAAAGGCAGAAATTTCACTTATTTTGAGGTAAAAAGGCAGAAATTCCTTTTATTTTGGGGCAAAAAAGAAGAAATTTCCTTTTTTTGTGGCAAAAGGTATACATTCCCCTTATTTTCGGGAAAAAAGCAGAAATTCCCAGTATTTTGGAGCAAAATTGCAGAAATTCTTCTAGTTGTGGGGCAAAAAGTCAGAAATTCCCTATTTGTTGGGGCAAAAAGACAGAAATTCTCTTCATTTTGGGGCAAAACTCAGAAATTCCACTTATTTCGGGGCAAAATTCCAGAAATTTCTCTTATTTTGGGGCAAAATTGCAGAAATTTCACTTATTTTGGGGCAAAATTGCAGAAATTTCACTTATTTCAGGGAAAAAAGGCAGAAATTTTCCTAATTTTGGAGCAAGAAGGCAGAAATTCCTAATATTTTGTGGCAAAAATGCAAAACTTCCCCTTATTTTGAGGTAAAAAGGCTGAAAGTCCCCTTATTTGGGGGCAAAAAGGCAAAAATTTCTCTTATTTATGGGCAAAAAGACAGAAATTCATCTTATTTTGGGGCAAAATTGCAGAAATTTCAATTATTTTGTGGAAAAATTTTAGAAAATTAACTTATTTCAGGGCAAAAAGTCAGAAATTCCCTTTATTTTGGGGCAAAAAGACAGAAATTCTGTTTATTTTTGGGGAAAAGTCAGAAACTGCACTTATTTTGAGTCAAAAAAGCAGAAAATCCCCTTATTTTGGTGTAAAAATGAAGAAATTTCCCTTTTTAGGGCAAAAAGGTATACATTCTCTTTATTTTCGGGCAAAAAGGCAGAAATTCCCCGTATTTTGGAGCAAAATTGCAGAAATTCCCCTAATTTTGGGGTAAAAAGGCAGAAATTCCTTTCATTTTGGGGTAAAACTGCAGAAATTTCACTTATTTCACGGCAAAATGACAGAATTTCCTTTTATTTTCAGCGAAAAAGGCAGATAATCCTTGTATTTTGGAACAGAATTGCAGAAATTCACCTAATTTTGGGGTAAAACATGCAGTAATTTTCTTTGTTTTGGGGCAAAAAGGCAGAAATTCCCCTTATTTTGGGGCAAAAGTCAGAAATTCCCCTTATTTTGGGGTAAAACTGCAGAAATTTCACTTATTTTGCGGCAAAATGGCAGAAATTCCCCTTATTGTCGGCAAATAAGGCAGAAAATCCCTGTATTTTGGAGCAAAATTCCAGAAATTCACCTAATTTTGGGGTAAAACATGCAGTAATTTTCTTTGTTTTGAGGCAAAAAGGCAGAATTTCCCCTTATTTTGGGGCAAATGCAGAAATTCCCCTTAATTTAGAGCAAAATTGCAGAAATTTACCCTATTTGGGGACAAAAAATAGAAATTTCCTTTATTTTGGGGCAAAATTGCAGAAAATTCCTTTATTATGGGGAAAAATTGCAGAATTTTTTTTAATTTAAAGCAAAATTGCAGAAATTTCCCCTATTTGGGGACAATAAATAGAAATTTCCTTTATTTTGGGGCAAAAAGGGAGAAATTCACCTTATTTTGGGGTAAAATTAGAGACATTTCACATATTTCAGGGCAAAAAGGCAGAAATTCCCCTTATTTGGGGGCAAAAAGGCAGAAATTTCCCTTATTTTGGGATAAAATTGCAGAAATTTTTCTTGTTTGGTGGCAAAAAGGCAGAAAATCCCCTTAATTTCGGGCAAAAAGGCAAAAATTCCGCGTATTTTGGAGCAAAATTGATGAAATTCCCCTAATATTGGGGCAAAAATGAAGAAATTCCCTTTATTTGGGGCAAATCAGCAGAAGTTCCTTTTATTTTCGAGAAAAGAGGCAGAAATTCCCTGTATTTTGAAGCAACATTGCAGAAACTCCCCTAATATTGGGGCAAAAATGCAGAAATTCCCTTTATTTGGGGCAAATCAGCAGAAGTTCCTCTTATTTTTGGGAAAAGAGGGAGAAATTCTCTGCATTTTGAAGCAAAATTGAAGAAACTTTCCTAATTTTGGGGCAAAAAGGCAGAAATTCCCTTTATTTTGGGACAAAAATACAGAAATTCTCCTTATTTCGGGGCAAAAATCAGAAATTTCCCTTATTTTGGGGTAAAATTTTAGAAATTTCTTTTATTTTGGTACAGAATTGCAGAAATTTTTCTTATTTTGTGGCAAATGCAGAAATTCCACATATTTTGGTGCAAAAAGGCTGAGATTCCCCTTATTTTGAGGTAAAATGCTGAAATTCCCTATATTTTGGGGTTAAAAGGCAGAAATTCCCCTCATTTTGGGGCAAAAAGGCACAAATTTCCCTTATTTTCGGGCAAAATTGCAGAAATTTCATTTATTTCAGGGCAAAAAGTCAGAAATTACTTTTATTTTGGGGTAAAAAGCAGAAATTTCTTTTATTTTGGTACAAAATTGAAGAAATTCCCCTTATTTTGGAACAAAAAGGCAGAAATTCCCCATATTTTGGGGCAAAATGCAGAAATTCCCCTTATTAAGAGGTAAAATGCAAATATTATCCTAATATTGGGGAAAAATTCAGAAATTCCCTTTATTTTGGGGCTAAAAGGCAGAAATTCCCCGTATTTTGAAGCAAAATTGCAGAAATTCTCATAATTTTAAAGCAAAAGGGCTGAAATTCTCCTTATTTTGGTGCAAAAAAAAAGAAAATCTCTGTTTTTCAAGGGCAAAAAGTCAGAAATTCCCCTTATTTGGGACAAAATTGCAGAAATTTCCTTTACTTTAAGGAAAAATTGCAGAAATTTCCCTTATTATGGGGCAAAATTGCAGAAATTTCACTTATTTCAGGGAAAAAAGGCACAAATTTCTCTTATTTTGGGGCAAAATGCAGAAATTTCTTTTATTTTGGTACAAAATTGCAAAAATTTTTCTTATTTTGGGGCAAATAGGTAGAAATTACCTATACTTTGGGGCAAAAGGCAGAATTCCCCTTATTTTGTGGCAAAAAGGCAGAAATTTCCTTTATTTTGGGGCAAAATTGCAGAAATTTCACTTATTTCAGGGCAAAATTCAAAAATTGCTTTTATTTTGGGGCAAAATACAGAAATTCCATATATTTTAGGGTAAAAAGGCAGAAATTATACGCATTTTAAGGTAAAAAGGCAGAAATTCCTCTTATTTTGGGGCAAAAATGAAGAAATTTCCCTTTTTTGGCAGAAAAGGTAAACATTCCCCTTATTTTCGGGCAGAAAAACAGAAATTCTCCGTATTTTGGAGCAAAATTGCAGAAATTTTCCTAATTGTGTGGCAAAAAGGCAGAAATTCCTTATATGTTGGGGCAAAAAGACAGAATTTCTCCTTATTTTGGGGCAAAACTCAGAAATTCCACTTATTTTGGGGCAAAATTCCAGAAATTTCCCTTATTTTGGGGCAAAATTGCAGAAATTTCAATTATTTTGGGGCAAAATTGCAGAAATTTCACTTTTTTCAGTGAAAAAAGGCAGAAATTTTTCTTATTTTGGGGCAAAAAGGCAGAAATTCCTAATATTTTGTGGCAGAAATGCAGAAATTCCTTTTATTTTGTGGCAAAAAGGCAGAAATTTCCCTTATTTTGAGGCAAAATTGCAGAAATTTCACTTATTTCAGGGCATAATTCAAAAATTCCTTTTATTTTGCGGCAAATAGAAAGAAATTCCGTTTAATTTTCGGTAAAAAGGCAGAAATTTCACTTATTTTGAGGTAAAAAGGCAGGAATTCCTCTTTTTTTGGGGCAAAAATGAAGAAATTTCCCTTTTTTTTGTGGGAAAAGGTATACATTCCATTTATTTTCGAGAAAAAAAGCAGAAATTTTAAGTATTTTGGAGCAAAATTGCAGAAATTCCCCTAATTGTGGGGCAAAAAGGCAGAAATTCCCTATTTGTTGGGGCAAAGATACAGAATTCCTCCTTATTTTGGAGCAAAACTCAGAAATTCCACTTATTTTGGGGCAAAATTCCAGAAATTTCCCTTATTTTGTGGCAAAATTGCAGAAATTTCAATTATTTTGGGACAAAATTGCAGAAATTTCACTTATTTTAGGGAAAAAAGGCAGAAATTTTCCTAATTTTGGAGGAAAAATTCAGAAATTCCCTTTATTTTGAGGTAAAAAGGCTGAATTCCCCTTATTTGGGGGCAAAAAGGCAGAAATTTCCCTTATTTTGGGGCAAAAAGACAGAAATTCCCCATATTTTGGAGCAAAATTGCAGAAATTCCTCTAATTTTAGGGCAAAAAGGCAGAAATTCCCCTTACTTTGGGGTAAAACTGCAAAAATTTCACTTATTTCACGGCAAAATGGCAAAAATCCCCCTTATTTTCGGCGAAAAATGCAGAAAAATCTTGTATTTTGGAGCAGAATTGCAGAAATTAACCTAATTTTGGGGTAAAACATGCAGTAATTTTCTTTGTTTTGGGGCAAAAAGGCAGAAATTCCTTTTATTTTGGGGCAAAAAGCAGAAATTCCCCTTATTTTAGGGCAATATTGCAGAAATTTCCCTTATTTGGGGACAAAAACCAGAAATTCCGTTTATTTTGGGGCAAAATTGCAGAAAATTTCTTTATTATGGGGAAAAATTGCAGAAATTCCTTTTATTTTAAGGCAAAATTGCAGAAATTTCACTTATTTCAGAAAAAAAAAAACAAAAATTTTTCTTATTTCTGGGCAATAAGGCAGAAATTCCCATTATTTTGAGGCAAAAAGACAGAAATTCACCTTATTTTGGGGTAAAATGTCAGACATTTCACATATTTCAGGGCAAAAAGGCAAAAATTCTCCTTATTTGGGGGTATAAAGGCAGAAATTCCCATTATTTTGAGATAAAATTGCAGAAATTTCCCTTGTTTGGGGGCAAAGAGGCAGAAAATCCCTTTAATTTCGGGCAAAAAGGCATAAATTCCCCGTATTTTGGAGCAAAATTGCAGAAATTCCCCTAATATTGGGGCAAAAATGCAGAAATTCCCTTTATTTGGGGCAAATCAGCAGAAGTTCCCCTTATTTTCGGGAAAAGAGGCAGAAATTCCCTGTATTATGAAGCAAAATTACAGAAACTCCCCTAATTTTTGGGCAAAAAGGCAGAAATTCCCTTTATTTTGGGGCAAAAATACAGAAATTCTCCTTATTTCGGGGCAAAAATCAGAAATTTCCCTTATTTTGGGGCAAAATTTTAGAATTTTCTTTTATTTTGGTACAGAATTGCAGAAATTTTTTTTATTTTGTGGCAAGAAGGCAGAAATTTTTTATATTTTGTGGCAAAAAGGCACAAATTTTTCTTTATTTTTGGGCAAAATTGCAGAAATTTCATTTATTTCAGGACAAAAAGTCAGAAATTCCTTTTATTTTGGGGCAAAAATCAGAAATTTCTTTTATTTTGGTACAAAATTGAAGAAATTTTCCTTGTTTTGGAACAAAAAGGCAGAAATTCCCCATATATTGGGGCAAAAGGCAGAAATTCCCCTTATTTGAGGTAAAAATGCTGAAATTCCCCTTATTTTGGGGCAAAAAGGCAGAAATTCCCTTTACTTTGTGGCAAAAAGGCAGAAATTCCTGTTAATTGGGGCAGAAAAGCAGAAATTTTCCTTATTTGGAGGCAATAAGGCAGAAATTCCCCATATTTTGTGGCAAAATGGAAGAAATTCACCTTATTTTGGGGCAAAATTTCAGAAATTTCACTTATTTCATGGCAAAAAGTCAGAAATTTGCCTTATTTTGGGGCAAAAAGCAGAAATTCTCCTAATTTTAGGGCCAAAAAGAGAAATTCCCCTTATTTTGGTGTAAAATTGCAGAAATTTCAAATATTTCAGGGCAAAAAGGCAGAAATTCCACTTTATTTCGGGCAATAAGGCAGAAATTCTCCGTATTTTGTAGCAAAATTTCAGAAATTTCACTTATATTGGTGCAAAAATGCAGAAATTCCCTTTATTTTGGTGCAATAAGGCAGAAATTCCCCATATTTTGGAGCAAAATTGCACATCTTCCACTAATTTTGAGGGAAAATGCAGAAATTCACATTATTTTGGGGCAAAAACAAAGAAATTCTTCTTATTTCAGGGCAAAAAGTCAGATATTCCCCTTATTTTGGGGCAAAATTCAAGAAATGTCCTTTATTTTGGGGCAAAATTGCAGAAATCTTCTATATTTTTGGGCAAAATTACAGAAATTTCACTTATTTCAGGGAAAAAACGCAGAAATTTCTCTTATTTTGGGGCAAAAAGGCAGAAATTACTTTTATTTTGGTACAAAATTGCAGAAAATTTCTTTATTTTGGGAGAAAAATACAGAAATTCTCCATATTTTAGGGCAAAAAGGCAGACATTCCCCTTATCATTAGGTAACAAGGCTGAAATTCCCTTTATTTTGGGGCAAAAAGACAGAAATTCCCCTTATTTTGCGGCAAAAAGGCAGAAATTTCCCTAATTTTGGGGCAAAATTGCAGAAATTTCACTTATTTCAGGGCAAAATTCAAAAATTCCTTTTAATTTCGGGTAAAAATACAGAAATTCCATATATTTTTGAGTAAAAAGGCAGAAATTTCAATTATTTTTAGGAAAAAAGGCAGAAATTCCTCTTATTTTGGGGCAAAAATGAAGAAATTTCCCTTTTTTGTGGCATAAGGTAAACATTCCCTTATTTTTGGGCAAAAAAGCAGAAATTTCCCGTATTTTAAAGCAAAATTGCAGAAATTTTCCTAATTGTGGGGCAAAAAGGCAGAAATTCCATATATGTTGTGGCAAAAAGACAGAAATTCTCCTTATTTTGGGGCAAAACTCAGAAATTCCACTTATTTTGGGGCAAAATTCCAGAAATTTTTCTTATTATGGGGCAAAATTGCAGAAATTTCAATTATTTTGGGGCAAAATTGCACAAATTTCACTTATTTCAAGAAAAAAGGCAGAAATTTTTCTTATTTTGGGTAAAAAGGCAGAAATTCCTAATATTTTGTGGCAAAAACGCAGAAATTCCCTTTATTTTGCGGCAAGAAGGCAGAAATTTCCCTTATTTTGGGGCAAAATAGCAGAAATTTTACTTATTTCAGGGCATAATTCAAAAATTCCTTTTATTTTGGGGCAAAAAGACAGAAATTCCTTTTATTTTGGGGTAAAAAGGCAGACATTCCTCTTATTTTGGGGCAAAAATGAAGAAATTTCCCCTTTTTGTGGGAAAAGGTATACATTCCCCTTATTTTCGGGAAAAAAAGGCAGAAATTCCCTGTATTTTGGAGCAAAATTGCAGAAATTCCCCTAATTGTGGGGCAAAATGGCAGAAATTCCCTATATGTTGGGGCAAAAAGACAGAAATTCTCCTTATTTTGGGGCAAAACTCAGAAATTCCCCTTATTTTGGGGCAAAATTCCAAAAATTTCTTTTATTTTGGGGCAAAATTGCAGAAATTTCATTTATTTCAGGGAAAAAAGGCAGAAATTTTCCTTATTTTGGGGCAAAAAGGCAGAAATTTCTAATATCTTGTTGCAAAAATGCAGAAATTCTCCTTATTTTGAGGTAAAAAGGCTGAAATTCCCCTTATTTGGGGGCAAAAAGGCAGAAATTTCCCTTATTTTGGGGCAAAATTGCAGAAATTTCACTTATTTCAGGGTAATAAGTCAGAAATTCCCCTTATTTTGGGGCAACAAAGACAGAAAATCCCTTTGTTTTGGGGGAAACGACGGACATTCCACATATTTAGAGGCAAAAAGCAGAAATTCCCCTTATTTTGGAGCAAAAATGAAGAAATTTCTTTTTTGTAAGGCAAAAAGGTATGCATTCTTATTATTTTCGGGCAAAAAGGCAGAAATTCCCCGTATTTTGGGGCAAAATTGCAGAAATTCCCATAATAGTTGGGCAAAAATGCAGAAATTCCCTATATGTTGGGGCAAAAAGACAGAAATTCTCTATATTTTGGGGCAAAACTCAGAAATTCCACTTATTTTGGGGCAAAATTGCAGAAATTTCCCTTATTTTGGGGCAAAATTGCAGAAATTTCACTTATTTTGGGGCAAAATTTCAGAAATTTCACTTATTTTAGGGAAAAAAGGCAGAAATTTTCCTTATTTTGGGGCGAAAAGGCAGAAATTCCTAATATTTTGTGGCAAAAATGCAGTAATTCCCATTATTTTGAGGTAAAAAGGCTAAAATTCCCCTTTTTAGGGGGCAAAAAGGAAGAAATTTTTCTTATTTAGGGGCAAAATTGCAGAAATTTCACTTATTTCAGGGTAATAAGTCAGAAATTCCCTTTATTTTGGGGCAAAAAAGACAGAAATTCCCTTTGTTTTGGGGGAAAAAGACAGAAATTCCACTTATTTAGAGGCAAAAAGGCAGAAATTCCCCTTATTTAGAAGCAAAAATGAAGAAATTTCCTTTTTTATGGCAAAAAGGTATGCATTCCCATTATGTTCGAGCAAAAAAGCAGAAATTTCCTGTATTTTGGAGCAAATTTGCAGAAATTCTCCTAATTTTGGGGCAAAAGGCAGAAATTCCCTTTATTTTGGGGCAAAAATCAGAAATTACCCTTATTTTGGGGCTAAATTCAAGAAGTTTCCTTTATTTTGGGGCAAAATTGCAGGAATTTACCTTATTTTAAGGCAAAATTGCAGAAATTTCTTTATTTGGGGCAAAATTGCAGAAATTTCACTTATTTCCAAATAAAAAGGCTGAAATTTCTTTTATTTTGGGGCAAAAAGGAGAAATTCCCTTTATTTTGGGGCAAAATTGCAGAAATTTCCCTTATTATGGGGAAAAATTGCAGAAATTTCCCTTATTTCAGGGCAAAATTGCAGAAATTTCACTTATTTCAGAGAAAAAAAGCAAAAATTTTTGTTATTTTGGGGCAAAAAGGCAGAAAATCCCATTATTTTGGGGCAAAAAGGCAGAAATTCACCTTATTTTGGGGTAAAAACCAGAAATTTCACATATTTCAGGGCAAAAAGGCAGAAATTTCCCTTGTTTTGGGGCAAAATTGCAGAAATTTTACTTATTTCATGGTAATAAGTCAGAAATTTTTCTTATTTTGGGGCAAAAAAGACATAAATTCTTTTTGTTTTGGGAAAAAAAGACAGAAATTCCACTTATTTAGAGGCAAAAAACCGAAATTCTTCTTATTTTGGAGCAAAAATGAAGAAATTTTCCTCTATTATGTCAAAAAGTTATTCATCCCCCTTATTCTCGGGCAAAAAGGCAGAAATTCCCTGTATTTTGGAGCAAAATTGCAGAAATTCCCATAATAGTGGGGCAAAAAAGCAGAAATTCTCTATATGTTGGGGCAAAAAGATAGAAATTCTCCTTATTTTGGGGCAAAACTCAGAAATTCCCTATATTTTGGGGCAAAATTCCAGAAAATTCCCTTATTTTGGGGCAAAATTGCAGAAATTTCACTTATTTTGGGGCAAAATTGCAGAAATTTCACTTATTTCAGGGAAAAAAATGTAGAAATTTTCCTTATTTTGGGGCAAAAATGAAGAAATTCTTAATATTTTGTGGCAAAAATGCAGAAATTCTTCTTATTTTGAGGTAAAAAGGCTGAAATCCTCCTTATTTGGGGGCAAAAAAGCAGAAATTTTCCTTATTTTAAGGCAAAATTGCAGAAATTTCACTTATTTCAGGATAATGAGTCAGAAATTCTCTTTATTTTGTAGCAAAAAAGGCAGAAATTCCCCTTATTTTGGAGCAAAAATGAAGAAATTTCCCGTTTTATGGCAAAAAGGTATGCATTCCCATTATTTTCTCGCAAAAAGGCAGAAATTCCCCGTATTTTGGAGCAAACTTGCAGAAATTCCCCTAATTTTGGGGCAAAAGGCAGAAATTCCCTTTATTTCAGGGCAAAAATCAGAAATTCCCCTTATTTTGGGGCACAATTCTAGAAATTTCCTTTAATTTGTGGCAAAATTGCAGGAATTTACCTTATTTTGGGGCAAAATTGCAGAAATTTACTTTAATTAAGGCAAAATTGCAGAAATTTCACTTATTTCAGAGAAAAAAAGATAAAATGTTTGTTATTTTGGGGCAAAAAGGCAGAAATTCCCATTATTTTGGGGCAAAAAGGCAGAAATTCATCTTATTTTGGGGTAAAATTGCAGAAATTTCACATATTTCAGGGCAAAAAGGCAGAAATTTCCCTTGTTTTCTGGCAAAATTGCAGAAATTTTACTTATTTTATGGTAATAAGTCAGAAATTTTTCTTACTTTGGGGCAAAAAAGAAAGAAATTCCCTTTGTTTTTGGAAAAAAAAGACAGAAATTCCACTTATTTAGAGGCAAAAAAGCAGAAATTCTTCTTATTTTGGAGCAAAAATGAAGAAATTTTTTTATGGCAAAAATTTATGCATTCCCCTTATTTTCGAGCAAAAAGGCAGAAATTCCTTGTATTTTGGAGCAAAATTGCAGAAATTCTCCTAATTGTGGGGCAAAAAGGCAGAAATTCCCTATATGTTGGGGCAAAAAGACAGAAATTATCCTTATTTTGGGGCAAAACTCAGAAATTCCCCTTATTTTGGGGCAAAATTCCAGAAATTTTCCTTATTTTGGTGCAAAATTGCAGAAATTTCACTTATTTTGGGGCAAAATTTCAGAAATTTCACTTATTTTAGGGAAAAAAGGCAGAAATTTTCCTTATTTTGGGGGAAAAATGAAGAAATTCTTAATATTTTGTGGCAAAAATGCAAAAATTTCTCTTATTTTGAGGTAAAAAGTATGAAATCCTCTTTATTTGGGGGCAAAAAGGCAGAAATTTTTTTTATTTTGGGGCAAAATTGCAGAAATTTCACTTATTTCAGGATAATGAGTCAGAAATTGACCTTATTTTGTAGCAAAAACGGCAGAAATTCCCCTTATTTTGGAGCAAAAATGAAGAAATTTCCCTTTTTATGGCAAAAAGGTATGCATTCCCATTATTTTCTGGCAAAAAGGCAGAAATTCCCTGTATTTTGGAGCAAAATTGCAGAAATTCCCCTAATTTGGGGGCAAAATTCCAGAATTTTCCTTTATTTTGAGGCAAAAATCAGAAATTCCCCTTATTTTGGGGCACAATTCCAGAAATTTCCTTTATTTTGGGGCAAAATTGCAGGAATTTACTTTATTTTGGGGCAAAATTGCAGAAATTTCACTTATTTAAGGCAAAATTGCAGAAATTTCACTTATTTTCAGGTACAAAGGCTGAAATTTCCTATATTTTGGGTCAAAAAGGGAGAATTTCCCTTTATTTTGGGGCAAAATTGCAGACATTTTTATTATTATGGGGAAAAATTGCAGAAATTTCCCTTACTTTAGGGCAAAATTGCAGAAATTTCACTTATTTCAGAGAAAAAAAGCAAAAATTTTTGTTATTTTGGGGCAAAAAGGCAGAAATTCCCATTATTTTGGGGCAAAAAGGCAGAAATTCACCTTATTTTGGGGTAAAATTGCAGAAATTTCACATATTTCAGGGCAAAAAGGCAGAAATTTTCTTTGTTTTGGGGCAAAATTGCAGAAATTTTACTTATTTCATGGTAATAAGTCAGAAATTTATCTTATTTTGGGGCAAAAAAACCAGAAATTATCTTTGTTTTGGGAAAAAAAGACAGAAATTCCACTTATTTAAAGGCAAAAAGCAGAAATTCTTCTTATTTTGGAGCAAAAATGAAGAAATTTTCCTCTTTTATGGCAAAAAGTTATGCATTCCCCTTATTTTCGGTCAAAAAGGCAGAAATTCCCTGTATTTTGGAGCAAAATTGCAGAAATTCCCCTAATTTTGGGGCAATAAGGCAGAAATTCCCTATATGTTGGGGCAAAAAGACAGAAATTCTCCTTATTTTAGGGCAAAACTCAGAAATTCCCTTTATTTTGGAGCAAAATTCCAGAAATTTCCCTTATTTTTGGGCAAAATTGCAGAAATTTCACTTATTTTGGGGCAAAATTGCAGAAATTTCACTTATTTCAGGGAAAAAAGGCAGAAATTTTCCTTATTTTTGGGCAAAAATGAAGAAATTCTTAATATTTTGTGGCAAAAATGCAGAAATTCCTCCTATTTTGAGGTAAAAAGGCTGAAATCCTCCTTATTTGGGGGCAAAAAGGCAGAAATTTTCCTTATTTTGGGGCAAAATTGCAGAAATTTCACTTATTTCAGGATAATGAGTCAGAAATGCCCCTTATTTTGTAGCAAAAAAGGCAGAAATTCCCCTTATTTTGGAGCAAAAATGAAGAAATTTCCCTTTTTATGGCAAAAAGGTATGCATTCCCATTATTTTTGGGCAAAAAGGCAGAAATTCCCCGTATTTTGGAGCAAAATTGCAGAAATTCCCCTAATTTTGGGGAAAAGGCAGAAATTCCCTTTATTTTGGGGCACAATTCCAGAAATTTCCTTTATTTTGTGGCAAAATTGCAGGAATTTACGTTATTTTGGGGCAAAATTGCAGAAATTTCCCTTATTTAAATCAAAATTGCAGAAATTTCACTTATTTTCAGGTAAAAAGGCTGAAATTTTATTTATTTTGGGTCAAAAAGTGAGAAATTCCCCTTATTTTGGGGCAAAATTGCAGAAATTTCCCTTATTTCATGGTAATAAGTCAGAAATTCTACTTATTTTGGGGCAAAAGAGACAGAAATTCCCTTTGTTTTGGGGGAAAAAGACAGAAATTCCACTTATTTAGAGGCAAAAAAGCAGAAATTCTTCTTATTTTGGAGCAAAAATGAAGAAATTTTTCTCTTTTATGGCAAAAGGTTATGCATTCCCCTTATTTTCGGACAAAAAGGCAGAAATTCATCGTATTTTGGAGCAAAATTTCAGAAATTCCCCTAATTGTGATGCAAAAAGTCAGAAATTCCCTATATGTTGGGGCAAAACTAGAGAAATTCTCCTTATCTTGGGGCAAAATTCCAGAAATTTCCATTATTTTGGGGCAAAATTGCAGAAATTTCACTTATTTTGGGGAAATATTGCAGAAATTTCACTTATTTCAGGAGAAAAAGGCAGACATTTTTCTTATTTTGGGGCAAAAAGGCAGAAATTCCTAATATTTTGTGGCAAAAATGCAGAAATTTTTCTTATTTTGAGGTAAAAATGCTAAAATTCCCCTTATTTGGAGGCAAAAAGTCAGAAATTTCCCTTATTTTGGGGCAAAATTGAAGAAATTTCACTTATTTGGTGCAAAATTGCAGAAATTTCACTTATTTTTAGGTAAAAAGGCTGAAATTTCCTTTATTTTGGGGCAAAAAGGGAGAAATTCCCCTTATTTTGGGGTAAAATTGCAGAAATTTCTCTTATTATGGTGAAAAATTGCAGAAATTTCCCTTATTTTAGGGCAAAATTGCAGAAATTTCACTTATTTCAGAGAAAAAAAAGCAAATTTTTTTCTTATTTTGAGACAAAAAGGCAGAAATTCCCATAATTTTTGGGCAAAAAGGCAGAAATTCTCCTTATTTTAAGGCAAAAACACAGAAAATCTCCTTTTTTCGGGAGCAAACAGTCAGAAATTCCCCTTATTTTGGGGCAAAAAAGACAGAAAATCCCTTTGTTTTTGGGGAAAAAGACAGACATTCCACATATTTAGAGGCAAAAAAGCAGAAATTCCCCTTATTTTGGAGCAAAAATGAAGAAATTTCTTTTTTTTAAGGCAAAAAGGTATGCATTCTTCTTATTTTCGGGCATAAAGGAAGAAATTCCCCGTATTTTGGAGAAAAATTGCAGAAATTCCCCTAATTGTGGGGCAAAAATGCAGAAATTCCCTATATGTTGGGGCAAAAAGACAGAAATTCTCCTTATTTTGGGGCAAAACTCAAAAATTCCACTTATTTTGGGGCAAAATCCAGAAATTTCACTTATTTTTGGGCAAAATTGCAGGAATGTCACTCATTTCAGGGAAAAAAGGCAGAAATTTTTCTTATTTTGGGGGAAAAAGGCAGAAATTCCTAATATTTTGTGGCACAAATGCAAAAATTCCCCTTATTTGAGGTAAAAAGGCTGAAATCCTCCTTATTTGGGGGCAAAAAGGCAGAAATTTTCCTTATTTTGTGGCAAAATTGCAAAATTTTCACTTATTTCAGGATAATGCGTCAGAAATTCCCCTTATTTTGTGGCAAAAAAGGCAGAAATTCCCCTTATTTTGGAGCAAAAATGAAGAAATTTCCCTTTTCATGGCAAAAAGGTATGCATTCCCATTATTTTCGGGCAAAAAGGCAGAAATTCCCCGTATTTTAGAGCAAAATTGCAGAAATTCCCCTAATTTTGGGGAAAAGGCAGAAATTCCCTATATTTTTGGGCAAAAAATCAGAAATTCCCCTTATTTTGGGCAAAATTCCAGAAATTTTCTTTATTTTGGGGCAAAATTGCAGGAATTTACCTTATTTTGGGGCAAAATTGCAGAAATTTCCCTTATTTAAGGCAAAATTGCAGAAATTTCACTTATTTTCAGGTAAAAAGGCTGAAATTTCCTTTATTTTTGGGTCAAAAAGGGAGAAATTCCCATTATTTTGGGGCAAAATTTCAGAAATTTCTCTTATGGGGAAAAATTGCAGAAATTTCCCTTGTTTTAGGGAAAAATTGCAGAAATTTCACTTATTTCAGAGAAAAAAAGCAAAATTTTTTCTTATTTTAGGACAAAAAGTCAGAAATTCCCATAATTTTGGGGCAAAAGGAAGAAATTCACCTTATTTTGGGGTAAAATTGCAGAAATTTCACATATTTCAGGGCAAAAAGGCAGAAATTTTCCTTATTTTGGGGCAAAATTGCAGAAATTTCACTTATTTCAGGGTAATAAGTCAGAAATTTTTCTTATTTTGTGGCAAAAGAGACAGAAATTCTCTTTGTTTTGGATGAAAATAACAGAAATTCCACTTATTTAGAGGCAAAAAAGCAGAAATTCTTCTTATTTTGGAGCAAAAATGAAGAAATTTTTCTCTTTTATGGCAAAAATTATGCATTCCCCTTATTTTCGGGCAAAAAGGCAGAAATTCCTCGTATTTTGGAGCAAAATTTCAGAAATTCCCCTAATTGTGATGCAAAAAGTCAGAAATTCCCTATACGTTGGGGCAAAAATACAGAAATTCTCCTTATTTTGGGGCAAAATTCCAGAAATTTCCATTATTTTGGGGCAAAATTGCAGAAATTTCACTTATTTTGGGGCAAAATTGCAGAAGTTTTACTTATTTTGGGGAAAAAAGACAGAAATTTTCCTTATTTTGGGGCAAAAAGGCAGAAATTCCTAATATTTTGTGGCAAAAATGCAGAAATTCCCCTTATTTTGAGGTAAAAAGGCTAAAATTCCCCTTATTTGGGGGCAAAATTGAAGAAATTTCACTCATTTGGTGCAAAATTGCAGAAATTTCACTTATTTTTAGGTAAAAAGGCTGAAATTTCCTTTATTTTGGGGCAAAAAGGGAGAAATTCCCCTTATTTTGGGGTAAAATTGCAGAAATTTCTCTTATTATGGTGAAAAATTGCAGAAATTTCCCTTATTTTAGGGCAAAATTGCAGAAATTTCACTTATTTCAGAGAAAAAAAGCAAATTTTTTTCTTATTTTGAGACAAAAAGGCAGAAATTCCCATAATTTTTGGGCAAAAAGGCAGAAATTCTCCTTATTTTAAGGCAAAAACACAGAAAATCTCCTTTTTTCGGGAGCAAACAGTCAGAAATTCCCCTTATTTTGGGGCAAAAAAGACAGAAAATCCCTTTGTTTTTGGGGAAAAAGACAGACATTCCACATATTTAGAGGCAAAAAAGCAGAAATTCCCCTTATTTTGGAGCAAAAATGAAGAAATTTCTTTTTTTTAAGGCAAAAAGGTATGCATTCTTCTTATTTTCGGGCATAAAGGAAGAAATTCCCCGTATTTTGGAGAAAAATTGCAGAAATTCCCCTAATTGTGGGGCAAAAATGCAGAAATTCCCTATATGTTGGGGCAAAAAGACAGAAATTCTCCTTATTTTGGGGCAAAACTCAAAAATTCCACTTACTTTGGGGCAAAATCCAGAAATTTCACTTATTTTGGGGCAAAATTGCAGGAATGTCACTTATTTCAGGGAAAAAAGGAAGAAATTTTTCTTATTTTGGGGCAAAAAGGCAGAAATTCCTAATATTTTGTGGCACAAATGCAAAAATTCCCCTTATTTGAGGTAAAAAGGCTGAAATCCTCCTTATTAGGGGGCAAAAAGGCAGAAATTTTCCTTATTTTGGGGCAAAATTGCAAAATTTTCACTTATTTCAGGATAATGAGTCAGAAATTCCCCTTATTTTGTGGCAAAAAAGGCAGAAATTCCCCTTATTTTGGAGCAAAAATGAAGAAATTTCCCTTTTCATGGCAAAAAGGTATGCATTCCCATTATTTTCGGGCAAAAAGGCAGAAATTCCCCGTATTTTAGAGCAAAATTGCAGAAATTCCCCTAATTTTGGGGAAAAGGCAGAAATTCCCTTTATTTTTGGGCAAAAATCAGAAATTCCCCTTATTTTGGGCAAAATTCCAGAAATTTTCTTTATTTTGGGGCAAAATTGCAGGAATTTACCTTATTTTGGGGCAAAATTGCAGAAATTTCCCTTATTTAAGGCAAAATTGCAGAAATTTCACTTATTTTCAGGTAAAAAGGCTGAAATTTCCTTTATTTTTGGGTCAAAAAGGGAGAAATTCCCATTATTTTGGGGCAAAATTTCAGAAATTTCTCCTATGGGGAAAAATTGAAGAAATTTCCCTTGTTTTAGGGCAAAATTGCAGAAATTTCACTTATTTCAGAGAAAAAAAGCAAAATTTTTTCTTATTTTAGGACAAAAAGTCAGAAATTCCCATAATTTTGGGGCAAAACGAAGAAATTCACCTTATTTTGGGGTAAAATTGCAGAAATTTCACATATTTCAGGGCAAAAAGGCAGAAATTTTCCTTATTTTGGGGCAAAATTGCAGAAATTTCACTTATTTCAGAGTAATAAGTCAGAAATTTTTCTTATTTTGTGGCAAAAGAGACAGAAATTCTCTTTGTTTTGGATGAAAATAACAGAAATTCCACTTATTTAGAGGCAAAAAAGCAGAAATTCTTCTTATTTTGGAGCAAAAATGAAGAAATTTTTCTCTTTTATGGCAAAAATTATGCATTCCCCTTATTTTCGGGCAAAAAGGCAGAAATTCCTCGTATTTTGGAGCAAAATTTCAGAAATTCCCCTAATTGTGATGCAAAAAGTCAGAAATTCCCTATACGTTGGGGCAAAAATACAGAAATTCTCCTTATTTTGGGGCAAAATTCCAGAAATTTCCATTATTTTGGGGCAAAATTGCAGAAATTTCACTTATTTTGGGGCAAAATTGCAGAAGTTTCACTTATTTTGGGGAAAAAAGGCAGAAATTTTCCTTATTTTGGGGCAAAAAGGCAGAAATTCCTAATATTTTGTGGCAAAAATGCAGAAATTCCCCATATTTTGAGGTAAAAAGGCTAAAATTCCCCTTATTTGGGGGCAAAATTAAAGAAATTTCACTTATTTGGTGCAAAATTGCAGAAATTTCACTTATTTTTAGGTAAAAAGCCTGAAATTTCCTTTATTTTGGGGCAAAAAGGGAGAAATTCCCCTTATTTTGGGGTAAAATTGCAGAAATTTCTCTTATTTAAAAAAAAATTGCAGAAATTTCCCTTATTTTAGGGCAAAATTGCAGAAATTTAACTTATTTCAGAGAAAAAAAGCAAAAATTTTTCTTATTTTGGGGCAAAAAGGTAGAAATCCCCATTACTTTGGGGCAAAAAGGCAGAAATTCACCTTATTTTGGGGTAAAATTGCCGAAATTTCACATATTTCAGAAAAAAAGTCAGAAATTTTCCTAATTTTGGGGTAAAATTGCAGAAATTTCACTTATTTCAGGGTAATAAGTCAGAAATTCCCCTTATATTGGAACAAAAAAGACAGAAATTCCCTTTGTTTTGTGGGAAAAAGACAGAAATTCCACTTATTTAGAGGCAAAAATGCAGAAATTCCCTTTATTTTGGAGCAAAAATAAAGAAATTTCACTTTTTAATGGCAAAAAGGTATGCATTCCCCTTATTTTCGGGCAAAAATGCAGAAAATCCTCGTATTTTGGAGAAAAATTGCAGAAATTTTTCTAATTGTGGGGCAAAAAGGCAGAAATTCCCTATATGTTGGGGCAAAAAACAGAAATTCTCCTTATTTTGGGGCAAAACTCAGAAATTCTATTTATTTTGGGGCAAAATTGCAGAAATTTCACTTATTTTGGGGCAAAATTGCAGAAATTTCACTTATTTGAGGGAAAAAAGGCAGAAATTTTCCTTATTTTGTGGCAAAAAGGGAGAAATTCCTAATATTTTGTGGCAAAAATGCAGAAATTCTCATTATTTTGAGGTAGAAAGGCTAAAATTCCCCTTATTTGGTGGCAAAAAGGCAGAAATTTCCCTTATTTTGGGGCAAAATTGCAGAAATTTCACTTATTTGGTGCAAAATTGCAGAAATTTCATTTATTTTTAGGTAAAAAGGCTGAAATTTCCTTTATTTTGGGGCAAAAAAAAAGAAATTCCCCATATTTAGGGGTAAAATTGCAGAAATTTTTTTTATTATGGGAAAAAATTGCAGAAATTTCCCTTATTTTAGGGCAAAATTGCAAAAATTTCACTTATTTCAGAGAAAAAAAGCAAAATTTTTTTTTATTTTGGGGCAAAAAGGCAGAAATTCCCATTACTTTGGGTCAAAAATGCAGAAAATCACCTAATTTTGGGGTAAAATTGCAGAAATTTCACATATTTCAGAAAAAAAGTCAGAAATTTTCCTTATTTTGTGGTAAAATTGCAGAAATTTCACTTATTTCAGGGTAATAAGTCAGAAAATCCCCTTATATTGGAACAAAAAAGACAGAAATTCCCTTTGTTTTGTGGGAAAAAGACAGAAATTCCACTTATTTAGAGGCAAAAAGGCAGAAATTCCCCTTATTTTGGAGCAAAAATGAAGAAATTTTCCTTTTTTATGGCAAAAAGGTATGCATTCCCCTTATTTTTGGGCAAAAATGCAGAAATTCCTCGTATTTTAAAGAAAAATTGCAGAAATTCTTCTAATTGTGGGGCAAAAAGAAAGAAATTACCTATATGTTGTGGCAAAAAACAGAAATTCTCCTTATTTTGGGGCAAAACTCAGAAATTCCATTTATTTTGGGGAAAAAATTCCAGAAATTTCCCTTATTTTTGGGCAAAATTACAGAAATTTCACTTATTTTGGGGCAATATTGCAGAAATTTCACTTATTTCAGGGAAAAAAGGCAGAAATTTTCCTTATTTTGGGGCAAAAATGCAGAAATTCTTAATATTTTGTGGCAAAAATGCAGAAATTCCTCTTATTTTGAGGTAAAAATGCTGAAATTCCCCTTATTTGGGGGCAAAAACGCAGAAATTCCCCTTGTTTTGGGGCAAAAAGACAGAAATTCCCCTTATTTTGTGGCAAAAAGGCAGAAATTTCTTTTATTTTGGGGCAAAATTGCAGAAATTTCACTTATTTAAAGGCATAATTCAAAAATTTCTTTTATTTTGGGGCTAAAAGACAGAAATTCCATTTATTTTTGGGTAAAAAGGCAGAAATTTCACATATTTTGAGGTAAAAATGCAGAAATTCCTCTTATTTTGGGGCAAAAATTAAGAAATTTTCCTTTTTTGTGGCAAAAGGTATACATTCCCCTTACTTTCGGGATATAAAGCAGAAATTCCCCGTATTTTGAAGCAAAATTGCAAAAATTCTCATTATTTTCGGGCAAAAAGGCAGAAATTCTCCTTATTTTAAGGCAAAATGACAGAAAATCTCCTATTTTCAGGAGCAAACAGTCAGAAATTCCCCTTATTTTGGGGCAGAATTGCAGAAATTTCCCATATTATGGGGCAAAATTGCAGACATTTCACTTATTTCAGGGTAATAAATCAGAAATTTCCCTCATTTGGGGGCAAAAAAGACAGAAATTACCTTTGTTTTGGGGGAAAAGACAGAAATTCCACTTATTTAGAGACAAAAAGGCAGAAATTACCCTTATTTTGAGGTAAAAAGGCTGAAATTCCCATTATTAGGGGGCAAAAAGGCAGAAATTTTTTTTATTTAGAGGCAAAATTGCATAAATTTCACTTATTTCAGGGTAATAAGTCAGAAATTCCTTTTTTGGGGGCAAAAAAGACAGAAATTCACTTTGTTTTGGGAGAAAAAGACCGAAATTCCACTTATTTAGAGGCAAAAAGGCAGAAATTCCCCTTATTTTGGAGCAAAAATGAAGAAATTTCTCTTTTTATGGCAAAAAGGTATGCATTTTCATTATTTTCCGGCAAAAAGGCAGAAATTTCCCGTATTTTGAAGCAAAATTGCAGAAATTCCCGTAATTTTTGGGCAAAAGGCAGAAATTCCCTTTATTTTGGCGCAAAAATCAGAAATTACCCTTATTTTGGGGGTAAATTCAAGAAATATCCATTATTTTGGGGCAAAATTGCAGGAATTTACCTTATTTTGGGGCAAAATTGCAGAAATTTCCCTTATTTGGGGCAAAATTGCAGAAATTTCACTTATTTTCAGGTAAAAAGGCTGAAATTTCCGTTATTTTGGGGCAAAAAGGAGAAATTCCCCTTATTTTGGGGCAAAATTGCAGAAATTTCCCTTATTATGGGGAAAAATTGCAGAAATTTCACTTATTTCAGGGAAAAAAGGCAGAAATTTTCCTTATTTTGGGGCAAAAATGCAGAAATTCTTAATATTTTGTGGCAAAATGCAGAAATTCCTCTTATTTTGAGGTAAAAATGCTGAAATTCCTTTTATTTGGGGGCAAAAACGCAGAAATTTCCCTTGTTTTGGGGCAAAAAGACAGAAATTCCCCTTATTTTGTGGCAAAAAGGCAGAAATTTCTTTTATTTTGGGGCAAAATTGCAGAAATTTCACTTATTTAAAGGCATAATTCAAAAATTCCTTTTATTTTGGGGCTAAAAGACAGAAGTTCCATTTATTTTTGGGTAAAAAGGCAGAAATTTCACATATTTTGAGGTAAAAATGCAGAAATTCCTCTTATTTTGGGGCAAAAATTAAGAAATTTCTCTTTTTTTGTGGCAAAAGGTATACATTCCCCTTACTTTTGGGATATAAAGCAGAAATTCCCCGTATTTTGAAGCAAAATTGCAAAAATTCTCATAATTTTCGGGCTAAAAGGCAGAAATTCTCCTTATTTTAAGGCAAAATGACAGAAAATCTCCTATTTTCAGGAGCAAACAGTCAGAAATTCCCCTTATTTTGGGGCAGAATTGCAGAAATTTCCCATATTATGGGGCAAAATTGCAGACATTTCACTTATTTCAGGGTAATAAATCAGAAATTTCCCTTATTTGGGGGCAAAAAAGACAGAAATTACCTTTGTTTTGGGGGAAAAGACAGAAATTCCACTTATTTAGAGACAAAAAGGCAGAAATTACCCTTATTTTGAGGTAAAAAGGCTGAAATTCCCCTTATTAGGGGGCAAAAAGGCAGAAATTTTTCTTATTTAGAGGCAAAATTGCATAAATTTCACTTATTTCAGGGTAATAAGTCAGAAATTCCTTTTTTGGGGGCAAAAAAGACAGAAATTCACTTTGTTTTGGGAGAAAAAGACCAAAATTCCACTTATTTAGAGGCAAAAAGGCAGAAATTGTCCTTATTTTGGAGCAAAAATGAAGAAATTTCTCTTTTTATGGCAAAAAGGTATGCATTCCCATTATTTTCCGGCAAAAAGGCAGAAATTCCCCGTATTTTGAAGCAAAATTAGAGAAATTCCCGTAATTTTTGGGCAAAAGGCAGAAATTCCCTTTATTTTGACGCAAAAATCAGAAATTACCCTTATTTTGGGGGTAAATTCAAGAAATTTCCATTATTTTGGGGCAAAACTGCAGGAATTTACCATATTTTGGGGCAAAATTGCAGAAATTTCCCTTATTTGGGGCAAAATTGCAGAAATTTCACTTATTTTCAGGTGAAAAGGCTGAAATTTCCTTTATTTTGGGGCAAAAAGGAGAAATTCCCCTTATTTTGGGGCAAAATTGCAGAAATTTCCCTTATTATGGGGAAAAATTGCAGAAATTTCCTTTATTTTAGGGCAAAATTGCAGAAATTTCACTTATTTCAGAGAAAAAAAGCAAAATTTTTTTTATTTTGGGGCAAAAAGGCAGAACTTCCCATTATTTTGGGGCAAAAAGGCAGAAATTCACCTTATTTTGGGGTAAAATTGCAGAAATTTCACATATATCAGGGCAAAAAGGCAGAAATTTTTCTTATTTTAGGGCAAAATTGCAGAAATTTTATTTATTTCGGGGTAATAGGTCAGAAATTCTTCTTATTTTGAGGCAAAAAAGACAGAAATTCCTTTGTTTTGGGAAAAAAGACAGAAATTCCACTTATTTAGAGGGAAATAAGCAGAAATTCTTCTTATTATGGAGCAAAAATGAAGAAATTTTCCTCTTTTATGGCAAAAAGTTATGCATTCCCCTTATTTTCGGGCAAAAAGGCAGAAATTCCCCATATTTTGGAAAAAAATTGCAGAAATTCCCCTAATTGTGGGGCAAAAATGCAGAATTTCTCTATATGTTGGGGCAAAAAGAGAGAAATCTTCTTTATTTTTAGGGAAAACTAAGAAATTCGACTTATTTTGAGGCAAAATTCCAGAAATTTCTTTTATTTTGAGGCAAAATTGTAGAAATATCACTTATTATGGGGCAAAATTGCAGAAATTTCACTTATGTCAGGGAAAAAAGGAAGAAATTTTCCTTATTTTTGGGCAAAAAGGCAGAAATTCCTAATATTTTGTGACAAAAATGCAGAAATTCCTCTTATTTTGAGGTAAAAAGGCTGAAATCCTCCTTATTTGGGGGCAAAAAGGCAGAAATTTTCCTTATTTTGGAACAAAATTGCAGAAATTTCACTTATTTCAGGGTAATGAGCCAGAAATTCCCCTTATTTTGTAGCAAAAAAGGCAGAAATTCCCATTATTTTGGAGCAAAAATGACGAAATTTCCCTTTTTATCACAAAAAGGTATGCATTCCCATTATTTTCGAGCAAAAAGGCAGAAATTCCCCGTATTTTGGAGCAAATTTGCAGAAATTCTTCTAATTTGGGGGCAAAAGGCAGAAATTCCCTTTTTTATGGGGCAAAAATCAGAAATTCCCCTTATTTTGGGGCAAAATTCCAGAAATTTCCTTTATTTTGGGGAAAAATTGCAGGAATTTACCTTATTTTGGGGCAAAATTGCAGAAATTTCCCTTATTTGGGGCAAAATTGCAGAAATTTCACTTATTTTCAGGTAAAAAGGCTGAAATTTCCTTTATTTTGGGGAAAAAAGGGAGAAATTCCCCTTATTTGGGGGCAAAATTGCAGAAATTTCCCTTATTATGGGGAAAAATTGCAGAAATTTCCCTTATTTTAGGTCAAAATTGCAGAAATTTCACTTATTTCAGAGAAAAAAAGCAAAAATTTTTCTTATTTTAGAGCAAAAAGGCAGAAATTCCCATTATTTTGGGTCAAAAAGGCAGAAATTGGTAATATTATGTGGCAAAAATGCAGAAATTCCCCTTATTTTGAGGTAAAAAGGCTGAAATTCCCCTTATTTGGGGGCAAAAAGGTAGAAATTTCCCATATTTTGGGGCAAAATTGCAGAAATTTCACTTATTTCAGGGTAATAAGTCAGAAATTTTTATTATTTTGGGGCAAAAAAGACAGAAAATCTTTTTGTTTTGGAGGAAAAAGACAGAAATTCCACTTATTTAGAGACAAAAAAGCAGAAATTCCCCTTATTTTAAAGCAAAAATGAAGAAATTTCACTTTTTCAAGGCAAAAAGGTATGCATTCTTCTTATTTTCGGGCAAAAATGCAGAAATTCCCCGTATTTGGAGCAAAATTGCAAAAATTTCCCTAATTGTGGAGCAAAAATGCAGAAATTCTTCATATGTTAAGGGAAATTCTCCTTATTTTGGGGCAAAACTCAGAAATTCCACTTATTTTGGGACAAAATTACAGAAATTTCCCTTATTCTGGGGCAAAATTGCAGAAATTTCCCTTATTTTGGGGCAAAATTACAGCAATTTTCATTATTTTGGGGCAAAAAGGCAGAAATTCACCTTATTTTGGGGTAAAATTGCAGAAATTTCACATATTTCAGGGCAAAAAGGCAGAAATTTCCATTATTTTGGGGCAAAAACAGAAATTCCTAATATTTTGTGGCAAAAATGCAGAAATTCCCCTTATTTTGAGGTAAAAAGGCTGAAATTCCCCTTATTTGGTGGCAAAAAGGCAGAAATTTCCCTTATTTTGGAACAAAATTACAGAAATTTCACTTATTTCAGGGTAATAAGTCAGAAATTCCCCTTAATTTTGGGCAAAAAAGACAGAAAATCCCTTTGTTTTGGGGGAAAAAGACAGACATTCCACATATTTAGAGGCAAAAAGCAGAAATTCCCCTTATTTTGGAGCAAAAATCAAGAAATTTCTTTTTTTTAAGGCAAAAAGGTATGCATTCTTATTATTTTCGGGCAGAAAGGCAGAAATTCCCCGTATTTTGGAGCAAAATTGCAGAAATTCCCCTAATTGTGGGGCAAAAAGGCAGAAATTCCCTATATGTTGGGGAAAAAAGACAGAAATCCTCTTTACTTTGGGGCAATACTCAGAAATTCCACTTATTTTGGGGCAAAATTCCAGAAATTTCCCTTATTTTGGGGCAAAATTGCAGAAAATTAACTTATTTTGGGGCATAATTGCAGAAATTTCACTTATTTCAGGGAAAAAAGGCATAAATTTTCCTTATTTTGGGGCGAAAAGGCAGAAATTCCCCTTATTTTGAGGTAAAAAGTTTTAAATTTACCCTTTTAGGAGGCAAAAAGGCAGAAATTTTTCTTATTTAGGGGCAAAATTGCAGAAATTTCACTTATATAAGGGTAATAAGTCAGAAATTCCTTTTATTTTGGGGCAAAAACAACAGAAATTCCTTTTGTTTTGGGAGAAAAAGACAGAAATTCCACTTATTTAGAGGCAAAAAGGCAGAAATTCTCCTTATTTTGGAGCAAAAATGAAGAAATTTTTTTTTTATGGCAAAAAGGTATGCATTCCCATTATTTTCGGGCCAAAAGTCAGAAATTCCCCGTATTTTGGAGCAAAATTGCAAAAATTCCTCTAATTTTTGGGCAAAAGGCAGAAATTCCCTTTATTTTGGGGCAAAAATCAGAAATTACCTTTATTTTGTGGGTAAATTCAAGAAATTTCCTTTATTTTGGGGCAAAATTGCAGGAATTTACCTTATTTTGGGGCAAAATTGCAGAAATTTCCCTTATTTGGGGCATAATTACAGAAATTTCACTTATGTTCAGGTAAAAAGGCTGATATTTCCTTTATTTTGGGGCAAAAAGGAGAAATTCCCCTTATTTTGGGGCAAAATTGCAGAAATTTCCCTTTTTATGGGGAAAAATTGCCGAAATTTCCTTTATTTTAGGGCAAAATTGCAGAAATTTCACTTATTTCACAGAAAGAAAGCGAAAATTTTTCTTATTTTGGGGCAAAAAGGCAGAAATTCCCAT
Source organism: Micromys minutus (assembly GCF_963924665.1). Lineage (NCBI taxonomy): Eukaryota > Metazoa > Chordata > Mammalia > Rodentia > Muridae > Micromys > Micromys minutus. The sequence goes on along the minus strand of NW_027667830.1, from coordinate 1,829,546 downwards.
TATTTTGGGGCAAAAATGCAGAAATTCACCATATTTTGGGGTAAAATTGCAGAAATTTCACATATTTCAGGGCAAAAAGGCAGAAATTTCCCTTATTTTTGGGCAAAATTGCAGAAATTTTACTTATTTCAGAATAATAAGTCAGAAATTCTTCTTATTTTGGAGCAAAAATGAAGAAATTTTCCTCTTTTATGGCAAAAAGTTATGCATTCCTCTTATTTTCGGGCAAAAAGGCAGAAATTTCCCGTATTTTAGAGAAAAATTGCAGAAATTCATCTAATTGTGGGGCAAAAATGCAGAAATTCCCTAGATGTTGGGGCAAAAATACAGAAATTCTTCTTATTTTGGGGCAAAACTCAGAAATTTCCCTTATTTTGGGGCAAATTGTAGAAATTTCACTTATTTTGGTGCAAAATTGCAGAAATTTCCCTTATTTCATGGAAAAAAGGCAGAAATTTTCCTTATTTTGGGGTAAAAAGGCAGAAATTCCTAATGTTTTGTTGCAAAAATGCAGAAATTCTTCTTATTTTGAGGTAAAAATGCTGAAATACTCCTTATTTGGGGGCAAAAAGCAGAAATTTCCCTTATTTGGGGCAAAATTGCAGAAATTTCACTTATTTCAGGGCAATGAGTCAGAAATTCCCTTTATTTTGTAGCAAAAAAGGCAGAAATTCCCCTTATTTTGGAGCAAAAATGAAGAAATTTCCCTTTTTATGGCAAAAAGGTATGCATTTTCAATATTTTCGGGCAAAAAGGCAGAAATTCCCCGTATTTTGGAGCAAATTTGCAGAAATTCTCCTAATTTTGGGGCAAAAGGCAGAAATTCCCTTTATTTTGTGGCAAAAATCAGAAATTTCCATTATTTGGGGGCAAAATTCCAGAATTTTCCTTTATTTTGGGGCAAAATTGCAGGAATTTACCTTATTTTGGGGGAAAATTGCAGAAATTTCCCTTATTTGGGGCAAAATTGCAGAAATTTCAATTATTTTCAGGTAAAAAGCCTGAAATTTCCTTTATTTTGGGGCAAAAAGAAAGAAATTCCCCTTATTTTGGGGCAAAATTGCAGAAATTTCCCTTATTATGGGGAAAAATTGCAGAAATTTCCCTTATTTTAGGGCAATATTGCAAAAATTTCACTTATTTCAGAGAAAAAAAGAAAAATTTTTCTTATTTTAGAGCAAAAAAGCAGAAATTCCCATTATTTTGGGGCAAAAAGGCAGAAATTCCTAATATTTTGTTTAAAAAATGTAGAAATTCCCTTTATTTTGAGGTAAAAAGGCTGAAATTCCCCTTATTTGGGGGCAAAAAGGCAGAAATTTCCCATATTTTGGGGCAAAATTTCAGAAATTTCACTTATTTCAGGGTATTAAGTCAGAAATTTTTCTTATTTTGGGGCAAAAAAGACAGAAAATCTTTTTGTTTTGGGGGAAAAAGACAGAAATTCCACTTATTTAGAGGCAAATGTAGAAATTCCCCTTATTTTAGAGCAAAAATGAAGAAATTTCCCTTTTTTAAGGCAAAAAGGTATGCATTCTTCTTATTTTCGGGCAAAAAGGCAGAAATTCCCCGTATATTGGAGCAAAATTGCAGAAATTCCCCTAATTGTGGGGCAAAAATGCAGAAATTCCCTATATGTTAAGGCAAAAAGACAGAAATTCTCCTTATTTTGATGCAAAACTCAGAAATTCCACTTATTTTGGGGCCAAATTCCAGAAATTTCCTATATTCTGGAGCAAAATTGCAGAAATTTCACTTATTTCAGAGAAAAAAGGCAGAAATTTTCTTTATTTTGGAACAAAAAGGCAGAAATTCTCCTTATTTTGAGGTAAAAAGGCTGAAATTCCTATTATTTGGGGGGTAAAAAGGCAGAAATTTCCCTTATTTTGGGGCAAATTTGCAGAAATTTCACTTATTTCAGGGTAATAAGTCAGAAATTCCCCTTATTTTGGGGCAAAAAAGACAGAAATTCCCTTTGTTTTTGGGGAAAAAACAGAAATTCCACATATTTAGAGGCAAAAAGGCAGAAATTCCCCTTATTTTGGAGCAAAAATGAAGAAATTTCCCTTTTTTATGGCAAAAAGTTATGCATTCCCCTTATTTTTGGGCAAAAAGGCAGAAAAATCTCCCTGTTTTGGAGCAAAATTGCAGAAATTCCCCTAGTTGTGGGACAAAAAGAGAGAAATTCCCGTTATGTTGGGGCAAAAAGACAGAAATTCTCCTTAATTTGGGGCAAAACTCAGAAATTCAAATTATTTTGGGTCAAAATTCCAGAAATTTCCCTTATTTTGTGGCAAAATTGCAGAAATTTCACTTATTTTGGGGCAAAATTGCAGAAATTTCACTTATTTCAAAGAAAAAAGGCAGAAATTTTTCTTAATTTGGGGCAAAAAGGCAGAAATTCCTAATATTTTGTGGCAAAAATTCAGAAATTCCCCTTATTTTGAGGTAAAAAGGCTGAAATTCCCCTTATTTGGGGGCAAAAAGGAAGAAATTTCCCTTATTTTGGGGCAAAATTACAGAAATTTCACTTATTTCAGGGTAATAAGAAAGAAATTCCCCTTATTTTGGGGCAAAAAAGACAGAAAATCCCTTTGTTTTGGGGGAAATAGACAGACATTCCACATATTTAGAGGCAAAAAAAGCAGAAATTTCCCTTAATTTGGAGCAAAAATGAATAAATTTCTTTTTTAAGGCAAAAAGGTATGCATTCTTTTTATTTTCGGTCAAAAAGGCAGAAATTCCCCGTATTTTGGATCAAAATTGCAGAAATTCCCCTAATTGTGGGGCAAAAATGTAGAAATTCCCTATATGTTTGGGCAAAAAGACAGAAATTCTCCTTATTATGAAGCAAAACTCCGAAATTTCACTTATTTTGGGGCAAAATTCCAGAAATTTCCCTTATTTTGGGGCAAAATTGCAGAAATTTCACTTATTTTGGAGCAAAATTGCAGAAATTTCACTTATTTTAGAGAAAAAAGGCAGATATTTTCCTTATTTTGGGTCGAAAAGGCAAAAATTCCTTATATTTTGTAGCAAAAATGCAGAAATTCCCCTTATTTTTAGGTAAAAAGGCTGAAATTCCCCTTATTAGGGGGGAAAAAGGCCGAAATTTTTCTTATTTAAGGGCAAAATTGCAGAAATTTCACTTATTTCTGGGTAATAAGTCAGAAATTCCCCTTATTTTGGGGCAAAAAAGACAGAAATTCCCTTTGTTTTGGAAGAAAAAGACAGAAATTCCACTTATTTCGAGGAAAAAATGCAGAAATTCCCTTTATTTTGGAGCAAAAATGAAGAAATTTCCCTTTTTTATGGCAAAAAGATATGCATTCCCATTATTTTCAGGCAAAAATGCAGAAATTCCCCTTATTGTGGGGCAAAATTCAATAAAATTCCTTTATTTTGGGGCAAAATTGCAGGAATTTACCTTATTTTGGGGCAAAATTGCAGAAATTTCTCTTATTTGGGGCAAAATTGAAGAAATTTCACTTATTTTCAGGTAAAGAGCCTGAAATTTCCTTTATTTTGGGGCAAAAAGGGAGAAATTCCCCTTATTTTGGGGCAAAATTGCAGACATTTCTCTTATTATGGGGAAAAATTGCAAAAATTTCCTTTATTTTAGGGCAAAATTGCAGAAATTTCACTTATTTCAGAGAAAAAAAAGCAAAAATTTTTCTTATTTTGGGGCAAAACGGCAGAAATTCCCATTATTTTAAGGCAAAAAGGCAGAAATTCACCTTATTTTGGGGTAAAATTGCAGAAATTTCACATATTTTAGGGCAAAATGGGAGAAATTTCCCTTATTTTGGGGCAAAATTGCAGAAATTTCACTTATTTTAGGGTAATAAGTAAGAAATTTCCCTTATTTTGGGGCAAAAAAAGACAGAAATCCCCTTTGTTTTGGGAGAAAAAGACAGAAATTCCACTTATTTAAAGGCAAAAAGGCTGAAATTCCCCTTTTTCGGAGCAAAAATGAAGAAATTTCCCTTATTATGGCAAAAAGTTATGCATTCCCCTTATTTTCGGGCAAAAAGGCAGAAATTTTCCGTATTTTGGAGCAAAATTGCAGAAATTCCCCTAATTGTGGGGCAAAAAGGCAGAAATTATATGTTGGGGCAAAAAGACAGAAATTCTCCTTATTTTTTGGCAAAACTCAGAAATTCCACTTATTTTGGGGCAAAATTCAAGAAATTTCCCTTATTTTGGGGCAAAATTGCAGAAATTTCACTTATTTTGGGGCAAAATTGCAGAAATTTCACTTATTTCAGAGACAAAAGCCAGAAATTTTGCTAATTTTGGGGCAAAATTGCCAAACTTTCACTTATTTCAGAGAAAAAAAAGCAAAAATTTTTCTTATTTTGGGGCAAAAAGGCAGAAATTTCCATTATTTTGGGGCAAAAAGGCAGATATTGACCTTATTTTGGGGCAAAATTGCAGAAATTTCACATATTTAAGGCAAAATTGCAGAAATTTCACTTATTTCAGGGGAAAAATGCAGAAATTTTCCTTATTTTGGGGCAAAAATACAGAAATTTCTAATATTTTGTGGCAAAAATGAAGAAATTCCTCTTATTTTGTGGTAAAAAGGCTGAAATGCCCCTTATTTGGGGGCGAAAAGGCAGAAATTTCCCTTATTTTGGGGCAAAATTGCAGAAATTTCACTTATTTCAGGGTAATAAGTCAGAAATTTCCTTTATTTTGTGGCAAAAAAGACAGAAATTCCCTTTGTTTTGGGGGAAAAAGAAAGAAATTCCACTTATTTAGAGGCAAAAAAGCAGAAATTCTTCTTATTTGGAGCAAAAATGAAGAAATTTTTCTCTTTTATGGCAAAAAGTTATGCAAAAAGGCAGAAATTCCTCGTATTTTGGAGCAAAATTTCAGAAATGCCCCTAATTGTGATGCCAAAAGGCAGAAATTCCCTATATGTTGGGGCAAAAAGACAGCAATTCTCCTTATTTTGGGGAAAAATTCCAGAAATTTCCCTTATTTTGGGGCAAAATTGCAGAAAATTCACTTATTTCAGAGAAAAAAGGGAGAAATTTTCCTTATTTTGGGGAAAATGCAGAAATTCTTTATATTGTGTGGCAAAAATGCAGAAATTCCCCTTATTTTGAGGGAAAAACGCTGAAATTCCCTTTATTTGGGGGCAAAAAGGCAGAAATTTCTCTTATTTTGGGGCAAAAAGACAGAAATTCCCCTTATTTTGTGGCAAAAAGGCAGAAATTTCTTTTATTTTGGGGCAAAATTGCAGAAATTTCACTTATTTCAGGGCATAATTCAAAAATTCCTTTATTTTGGGGCAAAAAGACAGAAATTTCGTTTATTTTTGGGTAAAAAGAAAGAAATTTCACTTATTTTGAGGTAAAAACGAAGAAATTCCTCTTATTTTGAGGCAAACATGAAGAAATTTTCTTTTTTTGTGGCAAAAGGTATACATTCCCCTTACTTTCGGGATAAAAACAGAAATTTCTCATATTTTGAAGTAAAATTGCAGAAATTCTCATAATTTTCGGGCAAAAAGGCATAAATTCTCCTTATTTAGGGGCACAGAAACAGAAAATCTCCTTTTTTTTCGGGAGCAAACAGTCAGAAATTTCCCTTATTTTGGGGCAAAATTGCAGAAATTTCCCTTATTTTGGAGCAAATTTGCAGAAATTTCACTTATTTCAGGTTAATAAGTCAGAAATTCCCCTTATTTTGGGGCAAAAAAGACAGAAATCCCCTTTGTTTTGGGAGAAAAAGACAGAAATTCCACTTATTTAGAGGCAAGAAGGCAGAAATTCTCTTTATTTTGGAAAAAAATTAAGAAATTTCACTTTTTTATGGCAAAAAGTTATGCATTCCCATTATTTTCAGGCAAAAATGCAGAAATTCTCCGTATATTGGAGCAAAATTGCAGAAATTCCCCTAATTTTGGGGCAAAAGCAGAAATTCCCTTTATTTTGGGGCAAAAATCAGAAATTCACCTTATTCTGCGGCAAAATTCAAGAAAATTCTTTTATTTTGGGGCAAAATTGCAGGAATTTACCTCATTTTGAGCAAAATTTCAGAAATTTCCCTTATTTGGGGCAAAATTGAAGAAATTTCACTTATTTTCAGATAAAGAGCCTGAAATTTCCTTTATTTTGGGGCAAAAATGAAGAAATTCCCCTTATTTTGGGGTAAAGTTGCAGACATTTTTCTTCTTATGGGGAAAAATTGCAGAAATTTCCCTTATTTTAGGGCAAAATTGCAGAAATTTCACTTATTTCAGATAAAAAAAAGCAAAAATTTTTCTTATTTTGGGGCAAAACGGAAGAAATTCCCATTATTTTAAGGCAAAAAGGCAGAAATTCACCTTATTTTGGAGTAAAATTGCAGAAATTTCACATATTTCAGGGCAAAATGGCAGAAATTTCCCTTATTTTGGGTCAAAATTGCAGAAATTTCACTTATTTTAGGGTAATAAGTAAGAAATTTCCCTTATTTTGTGGTAAAAAAGACAGAAATTTCCATTGTTTTGGGGGAAAAAGACAGAAATTCCACTTATTTAGAGGCAAAAAGGCAGAAATTCCCCTTATTTTGGACCAAAAATGAAGAAATTTCTCTTATTATGGCAAAAAGTTATGCATTCCTCTTATTTTCGGGCAAAAAGGCAGAAATTCCCCGTATTTTGAAGCAAAATTGCCGAAATTCTCCTAATTGTGGGGCAAAAAGGCAGAAATTATCTATATGTTGGGGCAAAAAGACAGAAATTCTCCTTATTTTTTGGCAAAACTCAGAAATTCCACTTATTTTGGGGCAAAATTCCAAAAATTTCCCATATTTTGGGGCAAAATTGCAGAAATTTCACATATTATGGGGCAAAATTGCAGAAATTTCACTAATTTCAGGGACAAAAGACAGAAATTTCGCTAATTTTGGGGCAAAATTTCCAAAATTTCACTTATTTCAGAGAAAAAATGCAAAAATTTTTCTTATTTTGGGGCAAAAAGTCAGAAATTTCCATTATTTTGGGGAAAAAAAGGCAGATATCGACCTTATTTTGGGGTAAAATTGCAGAAATTTCACATATTTCAGGGCAAAAAGGCAGAAATTTCCCTTATTTAGGGGCAAAATTGCAGAAATTTCACTTATTTCATGGTAATAAGTCAAATATTCCCCTTATTTTGGGGCCAAAAAGACAGAAATTCTCTTTGTTTTGGAAAAAATAGACAGAAATTCCACTTATTTAGAGGCAAAAAGGCAGAAATTCCCCTTATTTTGGAGTAAAAATGAAGAAATTTTCCTCTTTTATGGCAAAAAGTTATGCATTCCCCTTATTTTCGGGCAAAAAGGCAGAAATTCCCTGTATTTTGGAGCAAAATTGCAGAAATTCCCCTAATTGTGAAGCAAAAAAAAAGAAATTCTCTATATGTTGGGGCAGAAAGACAGAACTTCTCCTTATTTCGGGGCAAAACTCAGAATTTCCCCTTATTTTGGGGCAAAATTCCAGAAATTTCCCTTATTTTGCGGCAAAATTGCAGAAATTTCACTTATTTTGGGGCAAAATTGCAGAAATTTCACTTATTTCAGGGAAAAAAGCAGAAATTTTCATTATTTTGGGGCAAAAATGCAGAAATTCTTAATATTTTGTGGCAAAAATGCAGAAACTCCCCTTATTTTGAGTCAAAAAGGCTGAAATTCCCCTTATTTGGGGGCAAAAAGGCAGAAATTTCTTTTATTCTGGGGCAAAAGACACAAATTCCCCTTATTTTGTGGCAAAAAGGCAGAAATTTCTTTTATTTTGGGGCAAAATTGCAGAAATTTCACTTATTTCAGGGCATAATTCAAAAATTCCTTTTCTTTTGGGGCAAAAAGACAGAAATTCCGTTTATTTTTGGGTACAAAGGAAGAAATTTCACTTATTTAGAGGTAAAAAGGCAGAAATTCCTCTTATTTTGGGGCAAAAATGAAGAAATTTTCTTTTTTGTGGCAAAAGGTATACATTCCCCTTACTTTCGGGATAAAAAGCAAAAATTCCCCATATTTTGAAGCAAAATTGCAGAAATTCTCATAATTTTCAGGCCAAAAGGCAGAAATTCTCTGTATTTTGGAGCACAGAAACAGAAAATCTCCTTTTTTCGGGACCAGTCAGAAATTCCCCTTATTTTGGGGCAAAATTGCAGAAATTTCCATTATTTCGGGGCAAATTTCCAGAAATTTCACTTATTTCAGGGTAATAAGTCAGAAATTCCCCTTATTTTGGGGCAAAAAAGACAGAAATTCCCTTTGTTTTGGGAAAAAAAGACAGAAATTCCACTTATTAAGAGGCAAAAAGGCAGAAATTCCCCTTATTTTGGAGCAAAAATTAAGAAATTCTCCTCTTTTATGGCAAAAAGTTATGCATTCCTCTTATTTTCGGGCAAAAATTCAGAAATTCCCTATATGTTGGAGCAGAAAGACAGAAATTCTCCTTATTTTGGGGCAAAAGTCAGAAATTCCCCTTATTTTGGGGCAAAATTCCAGAATTTTCTCTTATTTTGGGGCAAAATTGCAGAAATATCACTTATTTTATGGCAAAATTGCAGAAATTTCACTTATTTCATGGAAAAACGGTAGAAATTTTTATTATTTTGGGGCAAAATACAGAAATTTCTAATATTTTGTGGCAAAAATGCAGAAATTCCCCTTATTTTGAGGTAAAAAGTTTTATAATTCTCCTTATTTGGGGGCAAAAAGGCAGAAATTTCCCTTATTTTGGGGCAAAATTGCAGAAATTTCACTTATTTCAGGGTAATAAGTCAGAAATTCCTCTTATTTTGGGGCAAAAAAGACAGAAATTCCCTTTGTTTTGGGAAAAAAAAGACAGAAATTACACTTATTTAGAAGCAAAAAGGCAGAAATTCCCCTTATTTTGGAGCAAAAATGAAGAAATTTTTCTCTTTTATGGCAAAAAGTTATGCATTCCTCATATTTTCGGGCAAAATGTCAGAAATTGCCTATATGTTGGGGCAAAAAGACAGAAATTCTCCTTATTTTGGGGCAAAATTCAGATATTCCCTTTATTTTGGGGCAAAATTACAGAAATTTCACTTATTTTGGGGCAAAATTGCAGATATTTCACTTATTTCAGGGAAAAAAGGCAAAAATTTTCCTTATTTTGGGGCAAAAATGCAGAAATTCTTTATATTTTGTGGCAAAAATGCAGAAATTCCCTTATTTTGAGGGAAAAAGGCAGAAATTCCCTTTATTTGGGGGCAAAAAGGCAGAAATTTCTCTTATTTTGAGGCAATAAGACAGAAATTCCCCTTATTTTGTGGCAAAAAGGCAGAAATTTCTTTTATTTTGGGGCAAAATTGCAGAAATTTCACTTATTTCAGGGCATAATTCAAATATTCCTTTTATTTTGGGGCAAAAAGACAGAAATTCCGTTTATTTTTGGGTAAAAAGTAAGAAATTTCACTTATTTTGAGGTAAAAAGGCAGAAATTCCTCTTATTTTGGGGCAAACATGAAGAAAATTTTTTTTTGTGGCAAAAGGTATACATTCCCCTTACTTTTGGGATAAAAACAGAAATTTCTCATATTTTGAAGCAAAATTGCAGAAATTCTCATAATTTTCGGGCAAAAAGGCATAAATTCTCCTTATTTAGGGGCACAGAAACAGAAAATCTCCTTTTTTTTTCGGGAGCAAACAGTCAGAAATTTCCCTTATTTTGGGGCAAATTTGCAGAAATTTCACTTATTTCAGGGTAATAAGTCAGAAATTCCCCTTATTTTGGGGCAAAAAGACAGAAATCCCCTTTGTTTTTGGAGAAAAAGACAGAAATTCCACTTATTTAGAGGCAAGAAGGCAGAAATTCCCTTTATTTTGGACAAAAATTAAGAAATTTCACTTTTTTATTGCAAAAAGTTATGCATTCCCATTATTTTCAGGCAAAAATGCAGAAATTCTCTGTATATTGGAGCAAAATTGCAGAAATTCCCCTAATTTTGGGGCAAAAGCAGAAATTCCCTTTATTTTGGGGCAAAAATCAGAAATTCTCCTTATTTTGGGGCAAAATTCAAGAAAATTCTTTATTTTGGGTCAAAATTGCAGGAATTTACCTCATTTTGAGCAAAATTTCAGAAATTTCCCTTATTTGGGGCAAAATTGAAATTTCACTTATTTTCAGATAAAGAGCCTGAAATTTCCTTTATTTTGGGGCAAAAAAGAAGAAATTCCCCTTATTTTGGGGTAAAGTTGCAGACATTTTTCTTATTATGGGAAAAAATTGCAGAAATTTCCCTTATTTTAGGGCAAAATTGCAGAAATTTCACTTATTTCAGATAAAAAAGCAAAAATTTTTCTTATTTTGGGGCAAAACAGCAGAAATTCCCATTATTTTAAGGCAAAAATGCAGAAATTCACCTTATTTTGGAGTAAAATTGCAGAAATTTCACATATTTCTGGGCAAAATTGCAGAAATTTCCCTTATTTTGGGGCAAAATTGCAGAAATTTCACTTATTTTAGGGTAATAAGTAAGAAATTTGCCTTATTTTGTGGTAAAAATGACAGAAATTTCCATTGTTTTGGGGGAAAAAGACAGAAATTCCACTTATTTAGAGGCAAAAAGGCAGAAATTCCCCTTATTTTGGAGCAAAAATGAAGAAATTTCCCTTATTATGGCAAAAAGTTATGCATTCCCCTTATTTTCGGGCAAAAAGGCAGAAATTCCCCGTATTTTGGAGCAAAATTGCAGAAATTCCCCTAATTGTGGGGCATAAAGGCAGAAATTATCTATATGTTGGCGAAAAAAAACAGAAATTCTCCTTATTTTTTGGCAAAACTCAGAAATTCCACTTATTTTGGGGCAAAATTCCAAAAATTTCCCTTATTTTGGGGCAAAATTGCCGAAAAATCACTTATTTTATGGCAAAATTGCAGAAATTTCACTAATTTCAGGGACAAAAGACAGAAATTTCGCTAATATTGGGGCAAAATTGCCAAAATTTCACTTATTTCAGAGAAAAAAATGCAAAAATTTTTCTTATTTTGGGACAAAAAGGCAGAAATTTCCATTATTTTGGGGCAAAAAGTCAGATATTGACCTTATTTTGGGGTAAAATTGCAGAAATTTCACATATTTCAGGGCAAAAAGGCAGAAATTTCCCTTATTTTGGGGCAAAATTGCAGAAATTTCACTTATTTCAGGGTAATAAGTCAGAAATTCCCCTTATTTTGGGGCAAAAAATACAGAAATTCTCTTTGTTTTGGGAAAAATAGACAGAAATTCCAATTATTTAGAGGCAAAAAGGCGGAAATTTCCTTTATTTTGGAGCAAAAATGAAGAAATTTTCCTCTTTTATGGCCAAAAGTTATGCATTCCCCTTATTTTTGGGCAAAAAGGCAGAAATTCCCTGTATTTTGGAGCAAAATTGCAGAAATTCCCCTAATTGTGGGGCAAAAAAAAGAAAATCTCTATATGTTGGGGCAGAAAGACAGAAATTCTCCTTATTTTGGGGCAAAACTCAGAATTTCCCCTTATTTTGGGGCAAAATTCCAGAAATTTCCCTTATTTTGGGGCAAAATTGCAGAAATTTCACTTATTTTGGGGCAAAATTGCAGAAATTTCACTTATTTCAGGGAAAAAAGCAGAAATTTTCATTATTTTGGGGCAAAAATGCAGAAATTCTTAATATTTTGTGGCAAAAATGCAGAAACTCCCCTTATTTTGAGTCAAAAAGGCTGAAATTCCCCTTATTTGGGGGCAAAAAGGCAGAAATTTCTTTTATTCTGGGGCAAAAGACAGAAATTCTCCTTATTTTGTGGCAAAAAGGCAGAAATTTCTTTTATTTTGGGGCAAAATTGAAGAAATTTCACTTATTTCAGGGCATAATTCAAAAATTCCTTTTATTTTGGGGCAAAAAGACAGAAATTCCGTTTATTTTTGGGTACAAAGGAAGAAATTTCACTTATTTAGAGGTAAAAAGGCAGAAATTCCTCTTATTTTGGGGCAAAAATGAAGAAATTTTCTTTTTTTGTTGCAAAAGGTATACATTCCCCTTACTTTCGGGATAAAAAGCAGAAATTTCCCATATTTTGAAGCAAAATTGCAGAAATTCTCATAATTTTCGGGCAAAAAGGCAGAAATTCTCCTTATTTTGGGGCACAGAAACAGAAAATCTCCTTTTTTCGGGACCAAACAGTCAGAAATTCCCCTTATTTTGGGGCAAAATTGCAGAAATTTCCATTATTTCGGGGCAAATTTGCAGAAATTTCACTTATTTCAGGGAATTAAGTCAGAAATTCCCCTTATTTTGGGGCAAAAAAGACAGAAATTCCCTTTGTTTTGGGAAAAAAAGACAGAAATTCCACTTATTAAGAGGCAAAAAGGCAGAAATTCCCCTTATTTTGGAGCAAAAATGAAGAAATTCTCCTCCTTTATGGCAAAAAGTTATGCATTCCTCTTAATTTCGGGCAAAAAGTCAGAAATTCCCTATATGTTGGAGCAGAAAGACAGAAATTCTCCTTATTTTGGGGCAAAAGTCAGAAATTCCCCTTATTTTGGGGCAAAATTCCAGAATTTTCTCTTATTTTGGGGCAAAATTGCAGAAATATCACTTGTTTTATGGCAAAATTGCAGAAATTTCACTTATTTCATGGAAAAAAGGCAGAAATTTTTATTATTTTGGGGCAAAAATACAGAAATTTCTAATATTTTGTGGCAAAAATGCAGAAATTCCCCTTATTTTGAGGTAAAAAGTTTTATAATTCCCCTTATTTGGGGGCAAAAAGGCAGAAATTTCCCTTATTTTGGGGCAAAATTGCAGAAATTTCACTTATTTCAGGGTAATAAGTCAGAAATTCCTCTTATTTTGGGGCAAAAAAGACAAATTCCCTTTGTTTTGGGAAAAAAAGACAGAAATTACACTTATTTAGAAGCAAAAAGGCAGAAATTCCCCTTATTTTGGAGCAAAAAAGAAGAAATATTCCTCTTTTATGGCAAAAAGTTATGCATTCCTCATATTTTCTGGCAAAAAGTCAGAAATTCCCTATATGTTGGGGCAAAAAGACAGAAATTCCCTTTATTTTGGGGCAAAATTCCAGAAATTTCCCTTATTTTGGGGCAAAATTGCAGAAATTTCACTTATTTCAGGGAAAAAAGGCAGAAATTTTCCTTATTTTGGGGCAAAAATGCAGAAATTCTTTATATTTTGTGGCAAAAATGCAGAAATTCCCCTTATTTTGAGGGAAAAAGGCTGAAATTCCCTTTATTTGGGGGCAAAAAGGCATATATTTCTCTTATTTTGGGGCAAAAAGACAGAAATTCCCCTTATTTTGTGGCAAAAAGGCAGAAATTTCTTTTATTTTGGGGCAAAATTGCAGAAATTTCACTTATTTCAGGGCATAATTCAAAAATTCCTTTTATTATGGGGCAAAAAAGACAGAAATTCCGTTTATTTTTGGGTAAAAAGTAAGAAATTTCACTTATTTTGAGGTAAAAATGCAGAAATTCCTCTTATTTTGGGGCAAACATGAAGAAATTTTCTTTTTTTGTGGCAAAAGGTATACATTCCCTTTACTTTCGGGATAAAAACAGAAATTTCCCATATTTTGAAGCAAAATTGCAGAAATTCTCATAATTTTCGGGCAAAAAGGCATAAATTCTCCTTATTTAGGGGCACAGAAACAGAAAATCTCCTTTTTTTTCGGGAGCAAACAGTCAGAAATTTCCCTTATTTTGGGGCAAAATTGCAGAAATTTCCCTTATTTTGGGGCAAATTTGCAGAAATTTCACTTATTTCAGGGTAATAAGTCAGAAATTCCCCTTATTTTGGGGCAAAAAAGACAGAAATCCCCTTTGTTTTGGGAGAAAAAGACAGAAATTCCACTTATTTAGAGGCAAGAAGGCAGAAATTCTCTTTATTTTGGACAAAAATTAAGAAATTTCACTTTTTTATGGCAAAAAGTTATGCATTCCCATTATTTTCGGGCAAAAATGCAGAAATTCTCCGTATATTGGAGCAAAATTGCAGAAATTCCCCTAATTTTGGGGCAAAAGCAGAAATTCCCTTTATTTTGGGGCAAAAATCAGAAATTCCCCTTATTCTGCGGCAAAATTCAAGAAAATTCCTTTATTTTGGGGCAAAATTGCAGGAATTTACCTCATTTTGAGCAAAATTTCAGAAATTTCCCTTATTTGGGGCAAAATTGTAGAAATTTCACTTATTTTCAGATAAAGAGCCTGAAATTTCCTTTATTTTGGAGCAAAAATGAAGAAATTCCCCTTATTTTGGGGTAAAGTTGCAGACATTTTTCTTCTTATGGGGAAAAATTGCAGAAATTTCCCTTATTTTAGGGCAAAATTGCAGAAATTTCACTTATTTCAGATAAAAAAAGCAAAAATTTTTCTTATTTTGGGGCAAAACGGCAGAAATTCCCATAATTTTAAGGCAAAAAGGCAGAAATTCACCTTATTTTGGAGTAAAATTGCAGAAATTTCACATATTTCAGGGCAAAATGGCAGAAATTTTCCTAATTTTGGGTCAAAATTGCAGAAATTTCACTTATTTTAGGGTAATAAGTAAGAAATTTCCCTTATTTTGTGGTAAAAAAGACAGAAATTTCCATTGTTTTGGGGGAAAAAGACAGAAATTCCACTTATTTAGAGGCAAAAAGGCAGAAATTCCCCTTATTTTGGACCAAAAATGAAGAAATTTCTCTTATTGTGGCAAAAAGTTATTCATTCCTCTTATTTTCGGGCAAAAAGGCAGAAATTCCCCGTATTTTGAAGCAAAATTGCCGAAATTCCCCTAATTGTGGGGCAAAAAGGCAGAAATTATCTATATGTTGGGGCAAAAAGACAGAAATTCTCCTTATTTTTTGGCAAAACTCAGAAATTCCATTTATTTTGGGGCAAAATTCCAAAAATTTCCCATATTTTTGGGCAAAATTGCAGAAATTTCACTTATTTTGGGGCATAATTGCAGAAATTTCACTTATTTTGGGGCAAAATTGCAGAAATTTCACTAATTTCAGGGACAAAAGTCAGAAATTTCGCTAATTTTGGGGCAAAATTGCCAAAATTTCACTTATTCCAGAGAAAAAAATGCAAAAATTTTTTTATTTTGGGGCAAAAAGGCAGAAATTTCCAATATTTTGGGGCAAAAAGGCAGATATTGACCTTATTTTGGGGTAAAATTGCAGAAATTTCACATATTTCAGGGCAAAAAGGCTGAAATTTCCCCTGTTTAGGGTCAAAATTGCAGAAATTTCACTTATTTCAGGGTAATAATTCAGAAATTCCCCTTATTTTGGGACAAAAAAGACAGAAATTCCCTTTGTTTTGGGAAAAATAGACAGAAATTCCACTTATTTAGAGGCAAAAAGGCAGAAATTCCCCTTATTTTGGAGGAAAAATGAAGAAATTTTTTTCTTTTATGGCAAAAAGTTATGCATTCCCTTTATTTTCGGGCAAAAAGGCAGAAATTCCCTGTATTTTGGAGCAAAATTGCAGAAATTCCCCTAATTGTGGGGCAAAAAAAAGAAATTCTCTATATGTTGGGGCAGAAAGACAGAAATTCTCCTTATTTTGGGGCAAAACTCAGAATTTCCCCTTATTTTGGGGCAAAATTCCAGAAATTTCCCTTATTTTGGGGCAAAATTGCAGAAATTTCACTTATTTTGGGGCAAAATTGCAGAAATTTCACTTATTTCAGGGAAAAAAGCAGAAATTTTCATTGTTTTGGGGCAAATATGCAGAAATTCTTAATATTTTGTCACAAAATGCAGAAATTACCCTTATTTTGAGTCAAAAAGGCTGAAATTCCCCTTATTTTGGGGCAAAAAGGCAGAAATTTCTTTTATTCTGGGGCAAAAGACAGAAATTCCCCTTATTTTGTGGTAAAAAGGCAGAAATTTTTTAATTTGGGGCAAAATTGCAGAAATTTCACTTGTTTCAGGGCATAATTTAAAAATTCCTTTTATTTTGGGGCAAAATAACAGAAACTCCGTTTATTTTTGGGTAAAAAGGAAGAAATTTTACTTATTTTGAGGTAAAAAGGCAGAAATTCCACTTATTTTGGGGCAAAAATAAAGAATTTTTCTTTTTTTGTGGCAAAAGGTATACATTCCCCTTACTTTCGGGATAAAAAGCAGAAATTCCCCATATTTTGAAGCAAAATTGCAGAAATTCTCATAATTTTCGGGCAAAAAGGCAGAAATTCTCCTTATTTTGGGGCACAGAAACAGAAAATCTCCTTTTTTCGGGACCAAACAGTCAGAAATTCCCCTTATTTTGGGGCAAAATTGCAGACATTTCCCTTATTTTGGGGCAAATTTGCAGAAATTTCACTTATTTCAGGGTAATAAGTCAGAAATTCCCCTTATTTTGGGGCAATAAAGACAGAAATTAGCTATGTTTTGGGAGAAAAAGACAGAAATTCCACTTATTTAGAGGCAAAAAGGCAGAAATTCTCCTTATTTTGGAGCAAAAATGAAGAATTTTTCCTTTTCTATGGCAAAAAGGTATGCATTCCCATTATTTTCAGGCAAAAATGCAGAAATTCCCCGTATATTGGAGCAAAATTGCAGAAATTCCTCTAATTTTGGGGCAAAAGGCAGAAATTCCCTTTATTTTGGGGCGAAAATCAGAAATTCCCCTTATTCTGGGGCAAAATTCAAGGAAATTCCTTTATTTTGGGGCAAAATTGCAGGAAGTTACCTTATTTTGGGGCAAAATTCCAGAAATTTCCCTTATTTCGGGCAAAATTCAAGAAAATTCCTTTATTTTGGGGCAAAATTGTAGGAAGTTACCTTATTTTGGGGCAAAATTCCAGAAATTTCCCTTATTTCGGGCAAAATTGAAGAAATTTCACTTATTTTCAGGTAAAGAGCCTGAAATTTCCTTTATTTTGGGGCAAAAAGGGAGAAATTACCCTTATTTTGGGGCAAAATTGCAGACATTTCTCTTATTATGGGGAAAAATTGCAGAAATTTCCCTTATTTTAGGGAAGAATTGCAGAAATTTCACTTATTTCAGAGAAAAAAAGCAAATTTTTTTTCTTATTTTGGGGCAAAAAAGCAGAAATTCCCATTATTTTGAGGCAAAAAAAGCAGAAATTCACCTTATTTTGGGGTAAAATTACAGAAATGTCACATATTTCACGGAAAAAAGGCAGAAATTTCCCTTATTTTGGGGCAAAATTGCAGAAATTTCCATTATTTTGGGGCAAATTGCAGAAATTTCACTTATTTTGGGGCAAAATTGCAGAAATTTCCCTTATTATGGGGAAAAATTGCAGAAATTTTTCTTATTTTAGGGCAAAATTGCAGAAATTTCACTTATTTCAGAGAAAAAAAGCAAAAATTTTTCTTATATTGGGGCAAAAGGCAGAAATTCCCATTATTTTGGGGCAAAAATGCAGAAATTCACCTTATTTTGGGGTAAAATTGCAGAATTTTCTCATATTTCAGGGCAAAAAAAGAGAAATTTCCCTTATTTTGGGGCAAAATTGCAGAAATTTCACTTATTTCAGGGTAATAAGTCAGAAATTTTTTTTATTTTGGAGCAAAAAAGACAGAAAATCTCTTTGTTTTGGGAGAAAAAGACAGACATTCCACTTATTTAGAGGCAAAAAAGCAGAAATTCCCCTTATTTTGGAGCAAAAATGAAGAAATTTTTTTAAGGCAAAAAGGTATGCATTCTTCTTATTTTCAGGCAAAAATGCAGAAATTTCCTGTATTTTGGAGCAAAATTGCAGAAATTCCCTTATTTGTGGGGCAAAAAGCATTCATTCCCTATATGTTGGGGCAAAAAGGCAGAAATTCCCTGTATTTTGGAGCAAAATTGCAGAAATTCCCCTAATTGTGGGGCAAAAAGGCAGAAATTCCCTATATGTTGGGGCAAACATACAGAAATTCTCATTATTTTGGGGCAAGACTCAGAAATTCTACTTATGTTGGGGCGAAATTGCAAAAATTTCCCTTATTTTGGGGCAAAATTGCAGAAATTTCATTTTTTTCAGGGAAAAAAGCAGAAATTTTCCTTATTTTGTGACAAAAAGGTAGAAATTTCTAATATTTTGTGGCAAAAATGCAGAAATTCCCCTTATTTTGAGGTAAAAAGGCTGAAGTTCCCCTTATATGGGGGAAAAAAGGCCGAAATTTCCCTTAATTTGGGGCAAAATTGCAGAAATTTTACTTATTTCAGAGAAAAAAAGCAAAAATTTTTCTTATTTTGGGGAAATAAGGCAGAAATTCCCATTATTTTGGGGCAAAAATGCAGAAATTCACCTTATTTTGGGGTAAAATTGCAGAATTTTCTCATATTTCAGGGCAAAAAAAGAGAAATTTCCCTTATTTTGGGGCAAAATTGCAGAAATTTCACTTATTTCAGGGTAATAAGTCAGAAATTTTCATTATTTTGGAGCAAAAAAGACAGAAAATCCCTTTGTTTTGGGGGAAAAAGACAGACATTCTACTTATTTAGAGCTAAAAAAGCAGAAATTCCCCTTATTTTGGAGCAAAAATAAAGAAATTTTTTTTAAGGCAAAAAGGTATGCATTCTTCTTATTTTCGGGCAAAAGCAGAAATTTCCCGTATTTTGGAGCAAAATTGCAGAAATTCCCCTAATTGTGGGGCAAAAATGCAGAAATTCCCTATATGTTGGGGCAAAAAGACAGAAATTCTCCTTATTTTGAGGCAAAACTCAGAAATTCCACTTATTTTGGGGCAAAATTCCAAAAATTTCCTTTATTTTGGGGCAAAATTGCAGAAATTTCACTTATTTTGGGGCGAAATTGCAGAAATTTCACTTATTTTGAGGCAAAATTGCAGAAATTTCACTTATTTCAGAGACAAAAGACAGAAATTTTGCTAATTTTGGGGCAAAATTGCCAAACTTTCACTTATTTCAGTGAAAAAAAGGCAAAAATTTTTCTTATTTTGGGGCAAAAAGGCAGAAATTCCCATTATTTTGGGGCAAAAAAACAGATATTGACCTTATTTTGGGGTAAAATTGCAGAAATTTCACATATTTCAGGGCAAAAAGGCAGAAATTTCCCTTATTTAGGGGTAAAATTGCAGAAATTTCACATATTTCAGGGCAAAAAGGCAGAAATTTCCCTTATTTTGGGACAAAATTGCAGAATTTCACTTATTTCAGTGTAATAAGTCAGAAATTCTTCTTATTTTGGGGCAAAAAAGACGGAAATTCTCTTTGTTTTGGGGGAAAAAGACAGAAATTCCACTTATTTAGAGGCAAAAAAGCAGAAATTCTTCTTATTTTGGAGCAAAAATGAAGAAATTTTTCTCTTTTATGGCAAAAAGTTATGCATTCCTCTTATTTTCGGGCAAAAAGGCAGAAGTTTCCCGTATTTTGTAGCAAAATTGCAGAAATTCCCCTAATTGTGAAGCAAAAAGGCAGAAATTCCCTATATGTTGGGGCAAAAAGACAGAAATTCTCCTTATTTTGGTGCAAAACTCAGAATTTTCTCTTATTTTATGGCAAAATTCCAGAAATTTCACTTATATTGGGGCAAAATTGCAGAAATTTCCCATATTTTGGGGCAAAATTGCAGAAATTTCACTTATTTCAGGGAAAAAAGGCAGAAATTTTTCTTATTTTGGGGCAAACATGCAGAATTTCTTAATATTTGGTGGCAAAAATGCAGAAATTTTCTTTCTTTTGTGGTAAAAAGGCTGAAATTCCCCTTATATGGGGGCAAAAAACCAGAAATTTCCCTTATTTTGTGGAAAAAAAACAGAAATTCCCCTTATTTTGTGGCAAAAAGGCAGAAATTTCTTTTATTTTGGGGCAAAATTGCAGAAATTTCACTTATTTCAGAGCATAATTCAAAAATTCCTTTTATTTTGGGGCAAAATACAGAAATTCTATTTATTTTTGGGTAAAAAGGCAGAAATATCACTTATTTTGAGGTAAAAAGGCAGAAATTCCTCTTATTTTGAGGCAAAAATGAAGAAATTTCCCTTTTTTTGTGGCAAAAGATATACATTCCCCTTACTTTCTGGATAATAAGCAAAAATTCCCCGTATTTTGAAGCAAAATTTCAGTAATTCTCATAATTTTCGCGCAAAAAGGCAGAAATTCTCCTTATTTTTGGGTAAAAAGACAGAAAATCTCCTTTTTTTGGGAGCAAACAGTCAGAAATTCCTTTTATTTTGTGGCAAAAAGGCAGAAATTTCTTTTATTTTGAGGCAAAATTGCAGAAATTTCAATTATTTCAGGGCATAATTCAAAAATTCCTTTTATTTTGGGGCAAAAAGACAGAAATTTTGTTTATTTTTGGGTAAAAAGGCAGAAATTTCACTTATATTGAGGTAAAAAGGCAGAAATTCCTCTTATTTTGGGGCAAAAATGAAGAAATTTCCCTTTTTTGTGGCAAAAGGTATACATTCCCCTTACTTTCAGGATAAAAAGCAGAAATTCCCCGTATTTTGAAGCAAAATTGCAGAAATTCTCATAATTTTCGGGCAAAAAGGCAGAAATTCTCCTTATTTTAAGGCAAAAAGGCAGAAAATCTCCTTTTTTCGGGAGCAAAAGGTCAGAAATTCCCCATATTTTGGGGCAAAATTGCAGAAATTTCCTTTACATTGGGGCAAAATTGCAGAAATTTCCTTTACATTGGGGCAAAATTGCAGAAATTTCACTTATTTCAGAGAAAAAAAGCAAAAATTTCTCGTATTTTGGGGCAAAACGGCAGAAATTCCCATTATTTTGGGGCAAAAAAGGCAGAAATTCCCCTTATTTTGGGGTAAAATTGCAGAAATTTCACATATTTCAGGGCAAAAGGCAGAAATTTCCCTTATTTTGGGGCAAAATTACAGAAAATTCACTTATTTTAGGGTAATAAGTCAGAAATTCCCCTTATTTTGGGGCAAAAAAACAGAAATTTTCTTTGTTTTGGGGAAAAAAGACAGAAATTCCACTGATTTAGAGGCAAAAAGGCAGAAATTCCCCTTATTTTGGAGCAAAAATAAAGAAATTTCCCTTTTTTTATGGCAAAAGTTATGCATTCCCCTTAATTTCGGGCAAAAAGGCAGAAATTCCCCGTATTTTGGAGCAAAATTGCAGAAATTCCCCTAATTGTGGGGCAAAAAGGCAGAAATTTCCTATATGTTGAGGCAAAAAGACAGAAATTCTCCTTATTTTTTGGCAAAACTCAGAAATTCCATTTATTTTGGGGCAAAATTCCAAAAATTTCCCATATTTTGGGGCAAAATTGCAGAAATTTCACTTATTTTGGGGCATAATTGCAGAAAATTCACTTATTTTGGGGCAAAATTGCAGAAATTTCACTAATTTCAGGGACAAAAGTCAGAAATTTCGCTAATTTTGGGGCAAAATTGCCAAAATTTCACTTATTTCAGAGAAAAAAATGCAAAAATTTTTTTATTTTGGGGCAAAAAGGCAGAAATTTCCAATATTTTGGGGCAAAAAGGCAGATATTGACCTTATTTTGAGGTAAAATTGCAGAAATTTCACATATTTCAGGGCAAAAAGGCTGAAATTTCCCCTGTTTAGGGTCAAAATTGCAGAAATTTCACTTATTTCAGGGTAATAATTCAGAAATTCCCCTTATTTTGGGGCAAAAAAGACAGAAATTCCCTTTGTTTTGGGAAAAATAGACAGAAATTCCACTTATTTAGAGGCAAAAAGGCAGAAATTCCCCTTAATTTGGAGGAAAAATGAAGAAATTTTTTTCTTTTATGGCAAAATTATGCATTCCCCTTATTTTCGGGCAAAAAGGCAGAAATTCCCTGTATTTTGGAGCAAAATTGCAGAAATTCCCCTAATTGTGGGGCAAAAAAAAGAAATTCTCTATATGTTGGGGCAGAAAGACAGAAATTCTCCTTATTTTGGGGCAAAACTCAGAATTTCCCCTTATTTTGGGGCAAAATTCCAGAAATTTCCCTTATTTTGGGGCAAAATTGCAGAAATTTCACTTATTTTGGGGCAAAATTGCAGAAATTTCACTTATTTCAGGGAAAAAAGCAGAAATTTTCATTGTTTTGGGGCAAAAATGCAGAAATTCTTAATATTTTGTCACAAAATGCAGAAATTACCCTTATTTTGAGTCAAAAAGGCTGAAATTCCCCTTATTTTGGGGCAAAAAGGCAGAAATTTCTTTTATTCTGGGGCAAAAGATAGAAATTCCCCTTATTTTGTGGTAAAAAGGCAGAAATTTTTTAATTTGGGGCAAAATTGCAGAAATTTCACTTGTTTCAGGGCATAATTTAAAAATTCCTTTTATTTTGGGGCAAAATAACAGAAACTCCGTTTATTTTTGGGTAAAAAGGAAGAAATTTTACTTATTTTGAGGTAAAAAGGCAGAAATTCCACTTATTTTGGGGCAAAAATAAAGAATTTTTCTTTTTTTGTGGCAAAAGGTATACATTCCCCTTACTTTCGGGATAAAAAGCAGAAATTCCCCATATTTTGAAGCAAAATTGCAGAAATTCTCATAATTTTCGGGCAAAAAGGCAGAAATTCTCCTTATTTTGGGGCACAGAAACAGAAAATCTCCTTTTTTCGGGACCAAACAGTCAGAAATTCCCCTTATTTTGGGGCAAAATTGCAGACATTTCCCTTATTTGGGGGCAAATTTGCAGAAATTTCACTTATTTCAGGGTAATAAGTCAGAAATTCCCCTTATTTTGGGGCAATAAAGACAGAAATTAGCCATGTTTTGGGAGAAAAAGACAGAAATTCCACTTATTTAGAGGCAAAAAGGCAGAAATTCTCCTTATTTTGGAGCAAAAATGAAGAATTTTTCCTTTTCTATGGCAAAAAGGTATGCATTCCCATTATTTTCAGGCAAAAATGCAGAAATTCCCCGTATATTGGAGCAAAATTGCAGAAATTCCTCTAATTTTGGGGCAAAAGGCAGAAATTCCCTTTATTTTGGGGCGAAAATCAGAAATTCCCCTTATTCTGGGGCAAAATTCAAGGAAATTCCTTTATTTTGGGGCAAAATTGCAGGAAGTTACCTTATTTTGGGGCAAAATTCCAGAAATTTCCCTTATTTCGGGCAAAATTCAAGGAAATTCCTTTATTTTGGGGCAAAATTGTAGGAAGTTACCTTATTTTGGGGCAAAATTCCAGAAATTTCCCTTATTTCGGGCAAAATTGAAGAAATTTCACTTATTTTCAGGTAAAGAGCCTGAAATTTCCTATATTTTGGGGCAAAAAGGGAGAAATTACCCTTATTTTGGGGCAAAATTGCAGACATTTCTCTTATTATGGGGAAAAATTGCAGAAATTTCCCTTATTTTAGGGAAGAATTGCAGAAATTTCACTTATTTCAGAGAAAAAAAGCAAAATTTTTTTTTATTTTGGGGCAAAAAAGCAGAAATTCCCATTATTTTGAGGCAAAAAAAGCAGAAATTCACCTTATTTTGGGGTAAAATTACAGAAATGTCACATATTTCACGGAAAAAAGGCAGAAATTTCCCTTATTTTGGGGCAAAATTGCAGAAATTTCCATTATTTTGGGGCAAATTGCAGAAATTTCACTTATTTTGGGGCAAAATTGCAGAAATTTCCCTTATTATGGGGAAAAATTGCAGAAATTTTTCTTATTTTAGGGCAAAATTGCAGAAATTTCACTTATTTCAGAGAAAAAAAGCAAAAATTTTTCTTATATTGGGGCAAAAGGCAGAAATTCCCATTATTTTGGGGCAAAAATGCAGAAATTCACCTTATTTTGGGGTAAAATTGCAGAATTTTCTCATATTTCAGGGCAAAAAAAGAGAAATTTCCCTTATTTTGGGGCAAAATCGCAGAAATTTCACTTATTTCAGGGTAATAAGTCAGAAATTTTTCTTATTTTGGAGCAAAAAAGACAGAAAATCTCTTTGTTTTGGGAGAAAAAGACAGACATTCCACTTATTTAGAGGCAAAAAAGCAGAAATTCCCCTTATTTTGGAGCAAAAATGAAGAAATTTTTTTAAGGCAAAAAGGTATGCATTCTTCTTATTTTCAGGCAAAAATGCAGAAATTTCCTGTATTTTGGAGCAAAATTGCAGAAATTCCCTTATTTGTGGGGCAAAAAGCATTCATTCCCTATATGTTGGGGCAAAAAGGCAGAAATTCCCTGTATTTTGGAGCAAAATTGCAGAAATTCCCCTAATTGTGGGGCAAAAAGGCAGAAATTCCCTATATGTTGGGGCAAACAGACAGAAATTCTCATTATTTTGGGGCAAGACTCAGAAATTCTACTTATGTTTGGGCGAAATTGCAAAAATTTCCCTTATTTTGGGGCAAAATTGCAGAAATTTCATTTATTTCAGGGAAAAAAGCAGAAATTTTCCTTATTTTGTGACAAAAAGGTAGAAATTTCTAATATTTTGTGGCAAAAATGCAGAAATTCCCCTTATTTTGAGGTAAAAAGGCTGAAGTTCCCCTTATATGGGGGAAAAAAGGCCGAAATTTCCCTTAATTTGGGGCAAAATTGCAGAAATTTTACTTATTTCAGAGAAAAAAAGCAAAAATTTTTCTTATTTTGGGGAAATAAGGCAGAAATTCCCATTATTTTGGGGCAAAAATGCAGAAATTCACCTTATTTTGGGGTAAAATTGCAGAATTTTCTCATATTTCAGGGCAAAAAAAGAGAAATTTCCCTTATTTTGGGGCAAAATTGCAGAAATTTCACTTATTTCAGGGTAATAAGTCAGAAATTTTCATTATTTTGGAGCAAAAAAGACAGAAAATCCCTTTGTTTTGGGGGAAAAAGACAGACATTCTACTTATTTAGAGCTAAAAAAGCAGAAATTCCCCTTATTTTGGAGCAAAAATAAAGAAATTTTTTTTTAAGGCAAAAAGGTATGCATTCTTCTTATTTTCGGGCAAAAGCAGAAATTTCCCGTATTTTGGAGCAAAATTGCAGAAATTCCCCTAATTGTGGGGCAAAAATGCAGAAATTCCCTATATGTTGGGGCAAAAAGACAGAAATTCTCCTTATTTTGAGGCAAAACTCAGAAATTCCACTTATTTTGGGGCAAAATTCCAAAAATTTCCTTTATTTTGGGGCAAAATTGCAGAAATTTCACTTATTTTGGGGCGAAATTGCAGAAATTTCACTTATTTTGAGGCAAAATTGCAGAAATTTCACTTATTTCAGAGACAAAAGGCAGAAATTTTGCTAATTTTGGGGCAAAATTGCCAAACTTTCACTTATTTCAGTGAAAAAAAGGCAAAAATTTTTCTTATTTTGGGGCAAAAAGGCAGAAATTCCCATTATTTTGGGGCAAAAAAACAGATATTGACCTTATTTTGGGGTAAAATTGCAGAAATTTCACATATTTCAGGGCAAAAAGGCAGAAATTTCCCTTATTTAGGGGTAAAATTGCAGAAATTTCACATATTTCAGGGCAAAAAGGCAGAAATTTCCCTTATTTTGGGACAAAATTGCAGAATTTCACTTATTTCAGTGTAATAAGTCAGAAATTCTTCTTATTTTGGGGCAAAAAAGACAGAAATTCTCTTTGTTTTGGGGGAAAAAGACAGAAATTCCACTTATTTAGAGGCAAAAAAGCAGAAATTCTTCTTATTTTGGAGCAAAAATGAAGAAATTTTTCTCTTTTATGGCAAAAAGTTATGCATTCCTCTTATTTTCGGGCAAAAAGGCAGAAGTTTCCCGTATTTTGTAGCAAAATTGCAGAAATTCCCCTAATTGTGAAGCAAAAAGGCAGAAATTCCCTATATGTTGGGGCAAAAAGACAGAAATTCTCCTTATTTTGGTGCAAAACTCAGAATTTTCTCTTATTTTATGGCAAAATTCCAGAAATTTCACTTATATTGGGGCAAAATTGCAGAAATTTCCCATATTTTGGGGCAAAATTGCAGAAATTTCACTTATTTCAGGGAAAAAAGGCAGAAATTTTTCTTATTTTGGGGCAAACATGCAGAATTTCTTAATATTTGGTGGCAAAAATGCAGAAATTTTCTTTCTTTTGTGGTAAAAAGGCTGAAATTCCCCTTATATGGGGGCAAAAAACCAGAAATTTCCCTTATTTTGTGGAAAAAAAACAGAAATTCCCCTTATTTTGTGGCAAAAAGGCAGAAATTTCTTTTATTTTGGGGCAAAATTGCAGAAATTTCACTTATTTCAGAGCATAATTCAAAAATTCCTTTTATTTTGGGGCAAAATACAGAAATTCTATTTATTTTTGGGTAAAAAGGCAGAAATATCACTTATTTTGAGGTAAAAAGGCAGAAATTCCTATTATTTTGAGGCAAAAATGAAGAAATTTCCTTTTTTTGTGGCAAAAGATATACATTCCCCTTACTTTCTGGATAATAAGCAAAAATTCCCCGTATTTTGAAGCAAAATTTCAGTAATTCTCATAATTTTCGCGCAAAAAGGCAGAAATTCTCCTTAGTTTTGGGTAAAAAGACAGAAAATCTCCTTTTTTTGGGAGCAAACAGTCAGAAATTCCTTTTATTTTGTGGCAAAAAGGCAGAAATTTCTTTTATTTTGAGGCAAAATTGCAGAAATTTCAATTATTTCAGGGCATAATTCAAAAATTCCTTTTATTTTGGGGCAAAAAGACAGAAATTTTGTTTATTTTTGGGTAAAAAGGCAGAAATTTCACTTATATTGAGGTAAAAAGGCAGAAATTCCTCTTATTTTGGGGCAAAAATGAAGAAATTTCCCTTTTTTGTGGCAAAAGGTATACATTCCCCTTACTTTCAGGATAAAAAGCAGAAATTCCCCGTATTTTGAAGCAAAATTGCAGAAATTCTCATAATTTTCGGGCAAAAAGGCAGAAATTCTCCTTATTTTAAGGCAAAAAGGCAGAAAATCTCCTTTTTTCGGGAGCAAAAGGTCAGAAATTCCCCATATTTTGGGGCAAAATTGCAGAAATTTCCTTTACATTGGGGCAAAATTGCAGAAATTTCCTTTACATTGGGGCAAAATTGCAGAAATTTCACTTATTTCAGAGAAAAAAAGCAAAAATTTCTCGTATTTTGAGGCAAAACGGCA
Source organism: Micromys minutus (assembly GCF_963924665.1). Lineage (NCBI taxonomy): Eukaryota > Metazoa > Chordata > Mammalia > Rodentia > Muridae > Micromys > Micromys minutus. Next base: position 1,802,597 of record NW_027667830.1, on the reverse strand, counting down.
GAAATTCCCATTATTTTGGGGCAAAAAAGGCAGAAATTCCCCTTATTTTGGGGTAAAATTGCAGAAATTTCACATATTTCTGGGCAAAAGGCAGAAATTTCCCTTATTTTGGGGCAAAATTACAGAAAATTCACTTATTTTAGGGTAATAAGTCAGAAATTCCCCTTATTTTGGGGCAAAAAAACAGAAATTTTCTTTGTTTTGGGGAAAAAAGACAGAAATTCCACTGATTTAGAGGCAAAAAGGCAGAAATTCCCCTTATTTTGGAGCAAAAATAAAGAAATTTCCCTTTTTTTATGGCAAAAGTTATGCATTCCCCTTAATTTCGGGCAAAAAGGCAGAAATTCCCCGTATTTTGGAGCAAAATTGCAGAAATTCCCCTAATTGTGGGGCAAAAAGGCAGAAATTTCCTATATGTTGGGGCAAAAAGACAGAAATTCTCCTTATTTTGGGGCAAAACTCAGAAATTCCACTTATTTTAGGGCAAAATTGCAAAAATTTCATTTATTTCAGTGAAAAAAGCCAAAAATTTTCCTTATTTTGTGACAAAAAGGTAGAAATTTCTAATATTTTGTGGCAAAAATGCAGAAATTCCCCTTATTTTGAGGTAAAAAGGCTTAAGTTCCCCTTATATGGGGGCAAAAAGGCCGAAATTTCCCTTAATTTGGGGCAAAATTGCAGAAATTTCACTTATTTCAGAGAAAAAAAGCAAAAATTTTTTTTATTTTGGGGAGAAAAAGCAGAAATTCCCATTATTTTGGGGCAAAAATGCAGAAATTCACCTTATTGTGGGGTAAAATGGCAGAATTTTCTCATATTTCAGGGCAAAAACGGAGAAATTTCCCTTATTTTGGGGCAAAATTGCAGAAATTTCACTTATTTCAGGGTAATAAGTCAGAAATTTTCCTTATTTTGGAGGAAAAAAGACAGCAAATCCCTTTGTTTTGGGGGAAAAAGACAGACATTAAAATTATTTAGAGGCAAAAAAGCAGAAATTCCTCTTATTTTGGAGCAAAAATAAATAAATTTCTTTTTTTAAAGCAAAAAGGTATGCATTCTTCTTATTTTCAGGCAAAAGCAGAAATTCCCCGTATTTTGGAGCAAAATTGCAGAAATTCCCCTAATTGTGGGGCAAAAATGCAGAAATTCCCTATATGTTGGGGCAAAAAGACAGAAATTCTCCTTATTTTGAGGCAAAACTCAGAAATTCCACTTATTTTGGGGCAAAATTCCAGAAATTTCCCTGATTTTGGGGAAATATTGCAGAAAATTCTCTTATTTTGGGGCGAAATTGCAGAAATTTCACTCATTTCAGGGAAAAAAGGCAGAAATTTTTCCTTATTTTGGGGCAAAAAGGCAGAAAATTCTAATATTTTGTGGCAAAAATGCAGAAATTCTCTTTATTTTGAGGTAAAAAGTCTGAAATTCTCCTTATTAGGGGGCAAAAATGCAGAAAATTCTTTAGTTTGGGGGCAAAATTGCAGAAATTTCACTTATTTCAGGGTAATGAGTCAGAAATTCCTTTTATTCTGGAGCAAAAAATACAGAAATTTTCTTTGTTTTGGGGGAATAATACAGAAATTCCACTTATTTAGAGGCAAAAAGGCAGAAATTCCCCATATTTTGGAGCAAAAATGAAGAAATTTCCCTTTTTATGGCAAAAAGGTATGCATTCCCATTATTTTCGGGCAAAATGGCAGAAATTCCCCGTATTTTGGAGCAAAATTTCAGAAATTCCCTTAATTTTGGGGCGAAAGGCAGATATTCCCTTTATTTTGGGGCAAAAATCAGAAATTCCCCTTATTTTAGGGCAAAATTCCAGAAATTTCCTTCATTTTAGGGCAAAATTGCAGGAATATATCTTATTTTGAGGCAAACTTGCCGAAATTTCACTTATTTGAGGCAAAATTGAAGAAATTTTACTTATTTTCAGGTAAAAAGGCTGAAATTTCCTTTATTTTGGGGAAAAAGGAGAAATTCTCTTTATTTTGTGGCAAAATTGCAGAAATTTCCCTTATTATGGGAAAAAATTGCAGAAATTTCCCATATTTTAGGGCAAAATTGCAAAAATTTCACTTATTTCTTAGAAAAAAAACAAAAATTTTTCTTATTTTGGGGCAAAAAGGAAGAAATTCCCATTATTTTGGGTCAAAAAGACAGAAATTCACCTTATTTTGGGGTAAAATTGCAGAAATTTCACATATTTCAGGGCAAAAAGGCAGAAATTTCCCTTATTTTGGGACAAAATTGCAGAATTTTACTTATTTCAGAGTAATAAGTCAGAAATTCTTCTTATTTTGGGGCAAAAAAGAAAGAAATTCCCTTTGTTTTGGGGGAAAAAGACAGAAATTCCACTTATTTAGAGGCAAAAAAGTAGAAATTCTTCTTATTTTGGAGCAAAAATGAAGAAATTTTCCTCTTTTATGGCAAAAAGTTATGCATTCCTCTTATTTTCGGGCAAAAAGATAGAAGTTCCCCGTATTTTGTAGCAAAATTGCAGAAATTCCCCTAATTGTGAAGCAAAAAGGCAGAAATTCCCTATATGTTGGGGCAAAAAGACAGAAATTCTCCTTATTTTGGTGCAAAACTCAGAATTTTCTTTTATTTTGGAGCAAAATTCCAGAAATTTCACTTATTATGGGGCAAAATTGCAGAAATTTCACTCATTTCAAGGAAAAAAGCAGAAATTTTCCTTATTTTGGGGCAAAAAGGCAGAAATTCCTAATATTTTGTGCCATAATTCAGAAATTCCCCTTATTTTGAGGTAAAAAGACTGAAATTCCTCTTATTTGGGGGCAAAAATGCAGAAATTTCCCTTATATTGGGGTAAAATTGCAGAAATTTCACTTATTTCAGGGTAATAAGTCAGAAATTTTCCTTATTTGGGGGCAAAAATGACAGAAATTCCCTTTGTTTTGGGGGAAAAAGACAGACATTCCACTTATTTAGAGGCAAAAAAGCAGAAATTCCCCTTATTTTGGAGCAAAAATAAAGAAATTTCTTTTTTTTAAGGCAAAAAGGTATGCATTCTTCTTATTTTCGGGCAAAAGCAGAAATTCCCCGTATTTTGGAGCAAAATTGCAGAAATTCCCCTAATTGTGGGGCAAAAATGCAGAAATTCCCTATATGTTGGGGCAAAAAGACAGAAATTCTCCTTATTTTGAGGCAAAACTCAGAAATTCCCCTTATTTTGGGGCAAAATTCCAGAAATTTCCCTGATTTTGGGGCAAAATTGCAGAAATTTCACTTATTTTGGGGCGAAATTGCAGCAATTTCACTTATTTCAGGGAAAAAAGGCAGAAATTTTTTCTTATTTTGGGGCAAAAAGGCAGAAATTTCTAATATTTTTTGGCAAAAATGCAGAAATTCCCCTTATTTTGAGGTAAAAAGGCTGAAATTCTTTTTATTTGGGGGCAAAAATGCAGAAAATTCTTTTATTTGGGGGCAAAATTGCAGAAATTTCACTTATTTCAGGGTAATGAGTCAGAAATTCCCCTTATTTTGGAGCAAAAAATACAGAAATTCCCTTTGTTTTGGGGGAATAAGACAGAAATTCCACTTATTTAGAGGCAAAAAGGCAGAAATTCCCTTTATTTTGGAGCAAAAATGAAGAAATTTCACTTTTTATGGCAAAAAGGTATGCATTCCCATTATTTTCGGGCAAAAAGGCAGAAATTCCTCGTATTTTGGAGCAAAATTGCAGAAATTCCCCTAATTTTGGGGCGAAAGGCAGAAATTCCCTTTATTTTGGGGCAAAAATCAGAAATTCCCCTTATTTTAGGGCAAAATTCCAGAAATTTCCTTCATTTTGGGGCAAAATTGCAGGAATTTACTTTATTTTGGGGCAAAATTGCAGAAATTTCAATTATTTGAGGCAAAATTGCAGAAATTTTACTTATTTTTAGGTAAAAAGGCTGAAATTTCCTTTATTTTGGGGAAAAAAGGAGAAATTCTCTTTATTTTGGGTCAAAATTGCAGAAATTTCCCTTATTATGGGGAAAAATTGGAGAAATTTCCCATATTTTAAGGCAAAATTGCAAAAATTTCACTTATTTAAGAGAAAAAAATTTTTCTTATTTTGGGGCAAAAAGGAAAAAATTCCCATTATTTTGGGTCAAAAAAGCAGAAATTCACCTTATTTTGGGGTAAAATTGCAGAAATTTCACATATTTCAGGGCAAAAAGGCAGAAATTGCCTTTATTTTGGGGAAAAATTGCAGAATTTCACTTATTTCAGAGTAATAAGTCAGAAATTCTTCTTATTTTGGGGCAAAAAGGACAGAAATTCCCTTTGTTTTGGGGGAAAAAGACAGAAATTCCACTTATTTAGAGGCATAAAAGCAGAAATTCTTCTTATTTTGGAGCAAAAATGAAGAAATTTTCCTCTTTTATGGCAAAAAGTTATGCATTCCTCTTATTTTCGGGCAAAAAGGCAGAAGTTCCCCGTATTTTGTAGCAAAATTGCAGAAATTCCCCTAATTGTGAAGCAAAAAGGCAGAAATTCCCTATATGTTGGGGCAAAAAGACAGAAATTCTCCTTTATTGGTGCAAAACTCAGAATTTTCTCACATTTTGGGGCAAAATTCCAGAAATTTCACTTATTTTGTTGCAAAATTGCAGAAATTTCACTCATTTCAATGAAAAAAGCAGAAATTTTTCTTATTTTGGGGCAAAAAGGCAGAAATTCCTAATATTTTGTGCCAAAATTCAGAAATTCCCCTTATTTTGAGGTAAAAAGACTGAAATTCCCCTTTTTTGGGAGCAAAAAGGCAGAAATTTCCCTTATATTGGGGTAAAATTGCAGAAATTTCACTTATTTCAGAGTAATAAGTCAGAAATTTTCCTTATTTGGGGGCAAAAATGGCAGAAATTCCCTTTGTTTTGGGGGAAAAAGACAGAAATTCCAATTATTTAGAGGCAAAAAAGCAGAAATTCCCCTTATTTTGGAGCAAAAATAAAGAAATTTCTTTTTTTTAAGGCAAAAAGGTATGCATTCTTCTTATTTTCGGGCAAAAGCAGAAATTCCCCGTATTTTGGAGCAAAATTGCAGAAATTCCCCTAATTGTGGGGCAAAAATGCAGAAATTCCCTATATGTTTGGGCAAAAAGACAGAAATTCTCCTTATATTGAGGCAAACTCAGAAATTCCCATTATTTTGGGGCAAAATTCCAGAAATTTCCCTTAATTTGGGGCAAAATTGCAGAAATTTCACTTATTTTGGGGCGAAATTGCAGAAATTTCACTTATTTCAGGGAAAAAAGGCAGAAATTTTTCCTTATTTTGGGGCAAAAAGGCAGAAATTTCTAATATTTTGTGGCAAAAATGCAGAAATTCCCCTTATTTTGAGGTAAAAAGGCTAAAATTCTCCTTATTTGGGGGCAAAAATGCAGAAAATTCTTTTATTTGGGGGCAAAATTGCAGAAATTTCACTTATTTCAGGGTAATGAGTCAGAAATTCCCCTTATTTTGGAGCAAAAAATACAGAAATTCCCTTTGTTTTGGGGGAATAAGACAGAAATTCCACTTATTTAGAGGCAAAAAGGCAGAAATTCCCTTTTTTTTGGAGCAAAAATGAAGAAATTTCCCTTTTTATGGCAAAAAGGTATGCATTCCCATTATTTTCGGGCAAAAAAGCAAAAATTCCCCGTATTTTGGAGCAAAATTGCAGAAATTCCCCAAAATTGGGGCGAAAGGCAGAAATTCCTTTTATTTTGGGCAAAAATCAGAAATTCCCCTTATTTTAGGGCAAAATTCCAGAAATTTCCTTCATTTTGGGGCAAAATTGCATGAATTTCACTTATTTGAGGCAAAATTGCAGAAATTTTACTTATTTTTAGGTAAAAAGGCTGAAATTTCCTTTATTTTGGGGAAAAAAGGAGAAATTCTCTTTATTTTGGGGCAAAATTGCAGAAATTTCCCTTATTATGGGGAAAAATTGGAGAAATTTCCCATATTTTAGGGCAAAATTGCAAAAATTTCACTTATTTAAGAGAAAAGAATTTTTCTTATTTTGGGGCAAAAAGGAAAAAAATTCCCATTATTTTGGGTCAAAAAAGCAGAAATTCACCTTATTTTAAGGTAAAATTGCAGAAATTTCACATATTTCAGGGCAAAAAGGCAGAAATTTCCCTTATTTTGGGACAAAATTGCAGAATTTTACTTATTTCAGAGTAATAAGTCAGAAATTCTTCTTATTTTGGGGCAAAAAAGACAGAAATTCCCTTTGTTTTGGGGGAAAAAGACAGAAATTCCACTTATTTAGAGGCATAAAAGCAGAAATTCTTCTTATTTTGGAGCAAAAATGAAGAAATTTTCCTCTTTTATGGCAAAAAGTTATGCATTCCTCTTATTTTCGGGCAAAAAGGCAGAAGTTTCCCGTATTTTGTAGCAAAATTGCAGAAATTCCCCTAATTGTGAAGCAAAAAGGCAGAAATTCCCTATATGTTGGGGCAAAAAGACAGAAATTCTCCTTATTTTTGTACAAAACTCAGAATTTTCTCTTATTTTGGGGCAAAATTCCAGAAATTTCACTTATTTTGGGGCAAAATTGCAGAAATTTCACTCATTTCAAGGAAAAAAGCAGAAATTTTCCTTATTTTGGGGCAAAAAGGCAGAAATTCCTAATATTTTGTGCCAAAATTCAGAAATTCTCTTTATTTGAGGTAAAAAGACTGAAATTCCCCTTATTTGGGGGCAAAATCGCAGAAATTTCCCTTATATTGGGGTAAAATTGCAGAAATTTCACTTATTTCAGAGTAATAAGTCAGAAATTTTCCTTATTTGGGGGCAAAAATGACAGAAATTCCCTTTGTTTTGGGGGAAAAAGACAGAAATTCCACTTATTTAGAGGCAAAAAAGCAGAAATTCCCCTTATTTTGGAGCAAAAATAAAGAAATTTCTTTTTTTTAAGGCAAAAAGGTATGCATTCTTCTTATTTTCGGGCAAAAGCAGAAATTCCTCGTATTTTGGAGCAAAATTGCAGAAATTCCCCTAATTGTGGGGCAAAAATGCAGAAATTCCCTATATGTTTGGGCAAAAAGACAGAAATTCTCCTTATTTTGAGGCAAAACTCAGAAATTCCCCTTATTTTGGGGCAAAATTCCAGAAATTTCCCTTAATTTGGGGCAAAATTGCAGAAATTTCACTTATTTTGGGGCGAAATTGCAGAAATTTCACCTATTTCAGGGAAAAAAGGCAGAAATTTTTCCTTATTTTGGGGCAAAAAGGCAGAAATTTCTAATATTTTGTGGCAAAAATGCAGAAATTCCCCTTATTTTGAGGTAAAAAGGCTAAAATTCTCCTTATTTGGGGGCAAAAATGCAGAAAATTGTTTTATTTGGGGGCAAAATTGCAGAAATTTCACTTATTTCAGGGTAATGAGTCAGAAATTCCCCTTATTTTGGAGCAAAAAATACAGAAATTCCCTTTGTTTTGGGGGAATAAGACAGAAATTCCACTTATTTAGAGGCAAAAAGGCAGAAATTCCCTTTATTTTGGAGCAAAAATGAAGAAATTTCCCTTTTTATGGCAAAAAGGTATGCATTCCCATTATTTTCGGGCAAAAAGGCAGAAATTCCCCGTATTTTGGAGAAAAATTGCAGAAATTCCCCTAATTTTGGGGCGAAAGGCAGAAATTCCCTTTATTTTGGGGCAAAAATCAGAAATTCCCCTTATTTTAGGGCAAAATTCCAGAAATTTCCTTCATTTTGGGGCAAAATTGCAGGAATTTAACTTATTTTGGGGCAAAATTGCAGAAATTTCACTTATTTGAGGCAAAATTGCAGAAATTTTACTTATTTTTAGGTAAAAAGGCTGAAATTTCCTTTATTTTGGGGAAAAAAGGAGAAATTCTCTTTATTTTGGGGCAAAATTGCAGAAATTTCCCTTATTATGGGGAAAAATTGGAGAAATTTCCCATATTTTAGGGCAAAATTGCAAAAATTTCACTTATTTAAGAGAAAAAAATTTTTCTTATTTTGGGGCAAAAAGGAAAAAATTCCCATTATTTTGGGTCAAAAAAGCAGAAATTCACCTTATTTTGGGGTAAAATTGCAGAAATTTCACATATTTCAGGGCAAAATGCAGAAATTTCCCTTATTTTGGGGCAAAATTGCAGAATTTCACTTATTTCAGAGTAATAAGTCAGAAATTCTTCTTATTTTGGGGCAAAAAAACAGAAATTCCCTTTGTTTTGGGGGAAAAAGACAGAAATTCCACTTATTTAGAGGCAAAAAAGCAGAAATTCTTCTTATTTTGGAGCAAAAATGAAGAAATTTTCCTCTTTTATGGCAAAAAGTTATGCATTCCTCTTATTTTCGGGCAAAAAGGCAGAAGTTTCCCGTATTTTGTAGCAAAATTGCAGAAATTCCCCTAATTGTGAAGCAAAAAGGCAGAAATTCCCTATATGTTGGGGCAAAAAGACAGAAATTCTCCTTATTTTGGTACAAAACTCAGAATTTTCTCTTATTTTGGGGCAAATTTCCAGAAATTTCACTTATTTTGGGGCAAAATTGCAGAAATTTCACTCATTTCAAGGAAAAAAGCAGAAATTTTCCTTATTTTGGGGCAAAAAGGCAGAAATTCCTAATATTTTGTGCCAAAATTCAGAAATTCCCCTTATTTTGAGGTTAAAAGACTGAAATTCCGCTTATTTGGGGGCAAAAAGGCAGAAATTTCCCTTATATTGGGGTAAAATTGCAGAAATTTCACTTATTTCAGAGTAATAAGTCAGAAATTTTCCTTATTTGGGGGCAAAAATGACAGAAATTCCCTTTGTTTTGGGGGAAAAAGACAGAAATTCCACTTATTTAGAGGCAAAAAAGCAGAAATTCCCCTTATTTTGGAGCAAAAATTAAGAAATTTCTTTTTTTTAAGGCAAAAAGGTATGCATTCTTCTTATTTTCGGGCAAAAGCAGAAATTCCCCGTATTTTGGAGCAAAATTGCAGAAATTGCCCTAATTGTGGGGCAAAAATGCAGAAATTCCCTATATGTTTGGGCAAAAAGACAGAAATTCTCCTTATTTTGAGGCAAAACTCAGAAATTCCCCTTATTTTGGGGCAAAATTCCAGAAATTTCCCTTAATTTGGGGCAAAATTGCAGAAATTTCACTTATTTTGGGGCGAAATTGCAGAAATTTCACTTATTTCAGGGAAAAAAGGCAGAAATTTTTCCTTATTTTGGGGCAAAAAGGCAGAAATTTCTAATATTTTGTGGCAAAAATGCAGAAATTCCCCTTATTTTGAGGTAAAAAGGCTAAAATTCTCCTTATTTGGGGGCAAAAATGCAGAAAATTCTTTTATTTGGGGGCAAAATTGCAGAAATTTCACTTATTTCAGGGTAATGAGTCAGAAATTCCCCTTATTTTGGAGCAAAAAATACAGAAATTCCCTTTGTTTTGGGGGAATAAGACAGAAATTCCACTTATTTAGAGGCAAAAAGGCAGAAATTCCCTTTATTTTGGAGCAAAAATGAAGAAATTTCCCTTTTTATGGCAAAAAGGTATGCATTCCCATTATTTTCAGGCAAAAAGGCAGAAATTCCCCGTATTTTGGAGCAAAATTGCGGAAATTCCCCTAATTTTGGGGCGAAAGGCAGAAATTCCCTTTATTTTGAGGCAAAAATCAGAAATTCCCCTTATTTTAGGGCAAAATTCCAGAAATTTCCTTCATTTTGGGGCAAAATTGCAGGAATTTAACTTATTTTGGGGCAAAATTGCAGAAATTTCACTTATTTGAGGCAAAATTGCAGAAATTTTACTTATTTTTAGGTAAAAAGGCTGAAATTTCCTTTATTTTGGGGAAAAAAGGAGAAATTCTCTTTATTTTGGGGCAAAATTGCAGAAATTTCCCTTATTATGGGGAAAAATTGGAGAAATTTCCCATATTTTAGGGCAAAATTGCAAAAATTTCACTTATTTAAGAGAAAAAAATTTTTCTTATTTTGGGGCAAAAAGGAAAAAATTCCCATTATTTTGGGTCAAAAAAGCAGAAATTCACCTTATTTTGGGGTAAAATTGCAGAAATTTCACATATTTCAGGGCAAAAAGGCAGAAATTTCCCTTATTTTGGGGCAAAATTGCAGAATTTCACTTATTTCAGAGTAATAAGTCAGAAATTCTTCTTATTTTGGGGCAAAAAAACAGAAATTCCCTTTGTTTTGGGGGAAAAAGACAGAAATTCCACCTTTTTAGGGGCAAAAAAGCAGAAATTCTTCTTATTTTGGAGCAAAAATGAAGAAATTTTCCTCTTTTATGGCAAAAAGTTATGCATTCCTCTTATTTTCGGGCAAAAAGGCAGAAGTTCCCCGTATTTTGTAGCAAAATTGCAGAAATTCCTCTAATTGTGAAGCAAAAAGGCAGAAATTCCCTAAATGTTGGGGCAAAAAGACAGAAATTCTCCTTATTTTGGTGCAAAACTCAGAATTTTCTCTTATTTTGGGGCAAAATTCCAGAAATTTCACTTATTTTGGGGCAAAATTGCAGAAATTTCACTCATTTCAAGGAAAAAAGCAGAAATTTTCCTTATTTTGGGGCAAAAAGGCAGAAATTCCTAATATTTTGTGCCAAAATTCAGAAATTCCCCTTATTTAGAAGTAAAAAGACTGAAATTCCCCTTATTTGGGGGCAAAAAGGCAGAAATTTCCCTTATATTGGGGTAAAATTGCAGAAATTTCACTTATTTCAGAGTAATAAGTCAGAAATTTTCCTTATTTGGGGGCAAAAATGACAGAAATTCCCTTTGTTTTGGGGGAAAAAGACAGAAATTCCACTTATTTAGAGGCAAAAAAGCAGAAATTCCCCTTTTTTTGGAGCAAAAATTAAGAAATTTCTTTTTTTTTAAGGCAAAAAGGTATGCATTCTTCTTATTTTCGGGCAAAAGCAGAAATTTCCCGTATTTTGGAGCAAAATTGCAGAAATTGCCCTTATTGTGGGGCAAAAATGCAGAAATTCCCTATATGTTTGGGCAAAAAGACAGAAATTCTCCTTATTTTGAGGCAAAACTCAGAAATTCCCCTTATTTTGGGGCAAAATTCCAGAAATTTCCCTTAATTTGGGGCAAAATTGCAGAAATTTCACTTATTTTGGGGCGAAATTGCAGAAATTTCACTTATTTCAGGAAAAAAAGGCAGAAATTTTTCCTTATTTTGGGGCAAAAAGGCAGAAATTTCTAATATTTTGTGGCAAAAATGCAGAAATTCCCCTTATTTTGAGGTAAAAAGGCTAAAATTCTCCTTATTTGGGGGCAAAAATGCAGAAAATTCTTTTATTTGGGGGCAAAATTGCAGAAATTTCACTTATTTCAGGGTAATGAGTCAGAAATTCCCCTTATTTTGGAGCAAAAAATACAGAAATTCCCTTTGTTTTGGGGGAATAAGACAGAAATTCCACTTATTTAGAGGCAAAAAGGCAGAAATTCCCTTTATTTTGGAGCAAAAATGAAGAAATTTTCCTTTTTATGGCAAAAAGGTATGCATTCCCATTATTTTCGGGCAAAAAGGCAGAAATTCCTTGTATTTTGGAGCAAAATTGCAGAAATTCCCCTAATTTTGGGGCGAAAGGCAGAAATTCCCTTTATTTTGGGGCAAAAATCAGAAATTCCCCTTATTTTAGGGCAAAATTCCAGAAATTTCCTTCATTTTGGGGCAAAATTGCAGGAATTTAACTTATTTTGGAGCAAAATTGCAGAAATTTCACTTATTTTAGGCAAAATTGCAGAAATTTTACTTATTTTTAGGTAAAAAGGCTGAAATTTCCATTATTTTGGGGAAAAAAGGAGAAATTCTCTTTATTTTGGGGCAAAATTGCAGAAATTTCCCTTATTATGGGGAAAAATAGCAGAAATTTCCCATATTTTAGGGCAAAATTGCAAAAATTTCACTTATTTCAGAGAAAAAAAAACAAAAATTTTTGTTATTTTGGGGCAAAAATGAAGAAATTCCCATTATTTTGTGTCAAAAAGGCTAAATTCACCTTATTTTGGGGTAAAATTGCAGAAATTTCACATATTTCAGGGCAAAATTGCAGAAATTTCCTTTATTTTGGGGCAAAATTGCAGAATTTCACTTATTTCAGAGTAATAAGTCAGAAATTCTTCTTATTATGGGGCAAAAAAGACAGAAATTCCCTTTGTTTTGGGGGAAAAAGACAGAAATTCCACTTATTTAGAGGCAAAAAAGCAGAAATTCTTCTTATTTTGGAGCAAAAATGAAGAAATTTTCCTCTTTTATGGCAAAAAGTTATGCATTCCTCTTATTTTCGGGCAAAAAGGCAGAAGTTCCCCGTATTTTGTATCAAAATTGCAGAAATTCCCCTAATTGTGAAGCAAAAAGGCAGAAATTCCCTATATGTTCGGGCAAAAAGACAGAAATTCTCCTTATTTTGGTGCAAAACTCAGAATTTTCTCTTATTTTGGGGCAATATTCCAGAAATTTCACTAATTTTGGGGCAAAATTGCAGAAATGTTCCATATTTTGGGGCAAAATTGCAGAAATTTCACTTATTTCAGGGAAAAAAGGCAGAAATTTTTCTTATTTTGGGGCAAAAATGCAGAATTTCTTAATATTTGGTGGCAAAAATGCAGAAATTCTCTTTCTTTTGTGGTACAAAGGCTAAAATTCCCCTTATATGGGGGTAAAAAACCAGAAATTTCCCTTATTTTGGGGAAAAAAGACAGAAATTCCCCTTATTTTGTGGCAAAAAGGCAGAAATTTCTTTTATTTTGGGGCAAAATTGCAGAAATTTCACTTATTTCAGGGTAAAATTCAAAAATTCCTTTTATTTTGGGGCAAAATACAGAAATTCTATTTATTTTTGGGTAAAAAGGCAGAAATTTCACTTATTTTGAGGTAAAAAGGCAGAAATTCCTCTTATTTTGGGGCAAAACTGAAGAAATTTCCCTTTTTTGTGGCAAAAGATATACATTCCCCTTAATTTCTGGATAATAAGCAAACATTCCCCGTATTTTGAAGCAAAATTTCAGTAATTCTCATAATTTTCGGGCAAAAAGGCAGAAATTCTCCTTATTTTGGGGTAAAAAGACAGAAAATCTCCTTTTTTTGGGAGCAAACAGTCAGAAATTCCTTTTATTTTGTGGCAAAAAGGCAGAAATTTCTTTTATTTTGAGGCAAAATTGCAGAAATTTCACTTATTTCAGGGCATAATTCAAAAATTCCTTTTATTTTGGGGCAAAAAGACAGAAATTTTGTTTATTTTTGGGTAAAAAGGCAGAAATTAAACTTATATTGAGGTAAAAAGGCAGAAATTCCTCTTATTTTGGGGCAAAAATGAAGAAATTTCCCTTTTTTTGTGGCAAAGGGTATACATTCCCCTTACTTTCAGGATAAAAAGCAGAAATTCCCCGTATTTTGAAGCAAAATTGCAGAAATTCTCATAATTTTCGGGCAAAAAGGCAGAAATTCTCCTTATTTTAAGGCAAAAAGGCAGAAAATCTCCTTTTTTCGGGAGCAAAAGGTCAGAAATTCCAAATATTTTGGGGCAAAATTGCAGAAATTTTCTTTACATTGGGGCAAAATTGCAGAAATTTCCTTTACATTGGGGCAAAATTGCAGAAATTTCACTTATTTCAGAGAAAAAAAGTAAAAATTTTTCGTATTTTGGGGCAAAATGGCAGAAATTCCCATTATTTTGGGGCAAAAAAGGCAGAAATTCACCTTATTTTGGGGTAAAATTGCAGAAATTTCACATATTTCAGGGCAAAAGGCAGAAATTTCCCTTATTTTGGGGCAAAATTACAGAAAATTCACTTATTTTAGGGTAATAAGTCAGAAATTCCCTTATTTTGGGGCAAAAAAACAGAAATTTTCTTTGTTTTGGGGGAAAAAGACAGAAATTCCACTTATTTAGAGGCAAAAAGGCAGAAATTCCCCTTATTTTGGAGCAAAAATAAAGAAATTTCCCTTTTTTTATGGCAAAAATTATGCATTCCCCTTAATTTCGAGCAAAAAGCAGAAATTCCCCGTATTTTGGAGCAAAATTGCAGAAATTCCCCTAATTGTAGGGCAATAAGGAAGAAATTCCCTATATGTTGGGGCAAAAAGACAGAAATTCTCTTTATTTTTGGGCAACACTCAGAAATTCCACTTATTTTGGGGCAAAATTGCAAAAATTTCCCTTATTTTGGGGCAAAATTGCAGAAATTTCCCTTATTTTGTGGCAAAATTGCAGAAATTTCACTTATTTCAGGGAAAAAAAGGCAGAAATTTCATTTATTTCAGGGAAAAAAGGCAGAAATTTTCCTTATTTTGTGACAAAAAGGTAGAAATTTCTAATATTTTGTGGCAAAAATGCAGAAATTCCCCTTATTTTGAGGTAAAAAGGCTGAAGTTCCCCTTATATGGGGGCAAAAAGGCCGAAATTTCCCTTAATTTGGGGCAAAATTGCAGAAATTTCACTTATTTCAGAGAAAAAAAGCAAAAATTTTTCTTTTTTTGGGGCAAAAAGGCAGAAATTCCCATTATGTTGGGCCAAAAATGCAGAAATTCACCTTATTTTGGGGTAAAATTCCAGAAATTTCACATATTTCAGGGCAAAAAGGGAGAAATTTCCCTTATTTTGGGGCAAAATTGCAGAAATTTCACTTATTTCAGGGTAATAAGTCAGAAATTTTCCTTATTTTGGAGGAAAAAAGACAGCAAATCCATTTGTTTTGGGGGAAAAAGAAAGACATTCCACTTATTTAGAGGCAAAAAAGCAGAAATTCCCCTTATTTTGGAGCAAAAATGAAGAAATTTCTTTTTTTAAGGCAAAAAGGTATGCATTCTTCTTATTTTCGGGCAAAAAAGCAGAAATTCCCCGTATTTTGGAGCAAAAAGCAGAAATTCCCCTAATTGTGGGGCAAAAATGCAGAAATTCCAATATGTTGGGGCAAAAAGACAGAAATTCTCATTATTTTGAGGCAAAACTCAGAAATTCCACTTATTTTGGGGCAAAATTCCAGAAATTTCCCTTATTTTGGGGCAAAATTGCAGAAATTTCACTTATTTTGGGGCGAAATTGCAGAAATTTCACTTATTTCAGGGAAAAAAGGCAGAAAGTTTTCCTTATTTTGGGGCAAAAAGGCAGAAATTTCTAATATTTTGTGGCAAAAATGCAGAAATTCCCCTTATTTTGAGGTAAAAATGCTGAAATTCTCCTTATTTGGGGGCAAAAATGCAGAAAATTCTTTTATTTGGGGGCAAAATTGCAGAAATTTCACTTATTTCAGGGTAATGAGTCAGAAATTCCCCTTATTTTGGAGCAAAAAATACAGAAATTCCCTTTGTTTTGGGGGAATAAGACAGAAATTCCACTTATTTAGAGGCAAAAAGGCAGAAATTCCCTTTATTTTGGAGCAAAAATGAAGAAATTTCTCTTTTTATGGCAAAAAGGTATGCATTCCCATTATTTTCGGGCAAAAAGGCAGAAATTCCCCGTATTTTGGAGCAAAATTGCAGAAATTCCCCTAATTTTGAGGCGAAAGGCAGAAATTCCCTTTATTTTGGGGCAAAAATCAGAAATTCCCCTTATTTTAGGGCAAAATTCCAGAAATTTCCTTTATTTTGGGGCAAAATTGCAGAAATTTACCTTATTTTGGGGCAAAATTGCAGAAATTTCACTTATTTGAGGCAAAATTGCAGAAATTTCACTTATATTCAGGTAAAAAGGCTGAAATTTCCTTTATTTTAGGGAACAAAGGAGAAATTCTCTTTATTTTGGGGCAAAATTGCAGAAATTTCTCTTATTATGGGGAAAAATTGCAGAAATTTCCCATATTTTAGGGCAAAATTGCAAAAATTTCACTTATTTCAGAGAAAAAAAACAAAAATTTTTCTTATTTTGGGGCAAAAAGGAAGAAATTCCCATTATTTTGGGGCAAAAAGGCAGAAATTCACCTTATTTTGGGGTAAAATGTCAGAAATTTCACATATTTCAGGGGAAAAAAGCCGGAAATTTCCCTCATTTTGGGGCAAAATTGCAGAATTTCACTTATTTCAGGGTAATAAGTCAGAAATTCTTCTTATTTTGGGGCAAAAAAGACAGAAATTCCCTTTGTTTTGAGGGAAAAAGACAGAAATTCCACTTATTTAGAGGCAAAAAAGCAGAAATTCTTCTTATTTTGGAGCAAAAATGAAGAAATTTTCCTCTTTTATGGCAAAAAGTTATGCATTCCTCTTATTTCCGGGCAAAAAGGCAGAAGTTCCCCGTATTTTGTAGCAAAATTGCAGAAATTCCCCTAATTGTGAAGCAAAAAGGCAGAAATTCCCTATATGTTGGGGCAAAAAGACAGAAATTCTCCTTATTTTGGTGCAAAACTCAGAATTTTCTCTTATTTTGGGGCAAAATTCCAGAAATTTCACTTATTTTGGGGCAAAATTGCAGAAATTTCCCTTATTTTGGAGCAAAATTGCAGAAATTTCACTTATTTCAGGGAAAAAAGGCAGAAATTTCCCTTATTTTGGGGCAAAAATGCAGAATTTCTTAATATTTGGTGGCAAAAATGCAGAAATTCTCTTTCTTTTGAGGTAAAAAGGCTGAAGTTCCCCTTATATGGGGGCAAAAAAACAGAAATTTCCCTTATTTTGGGGCAAAAAGACAGAAATTCCCCTTATTTTGTGGCAAAAAGGCAGAAATTTCTTTTATTTTGGGGCAAAATTGCAGAAATTTCACTTATTTCAGGGCATAATTCAAAAATTCCTTTTATTTTGGGGCAAAATACAGAAATTCCATTTATTTTTGGGTAAAAAGGCAGAAATTTCACTTATTTTGAGGTAAAAAGGCAGAAATTCCTCTTATTTTGGGGCAAAAATGAAGAAATTTCCCTTTTTTGTGGCAAAAGATATACATTCTTCTTACTTTCTGGATAAAAGCAGAAATTCCCTGTATTTTGAAGCAAAATTGCAGTAATTCTCATAATTTTCGGGCAAAAAGGCAGAAATTCTCCATATTTTGGGGTAAAAAGACAGAAAATCTCCTTTTTTTGGGGGCAAACTGTCAGAAATTCCTCTTATTTTGTGGCAAAAAGACAAAAATTTCTTTTATTTTGAGGCAAAATTGCATAAATTTCACTTATTTCAGGGCATAATTCAAAAATTCCTTTTATTTTGGGGCAAAAAGACAGAAATTTTGTTTATTTTTGGGTAAAAAGGCAGAAATTTCACTTATATTGAAGTAAAAAGGCAGAAATTCCTCTTATTTTGGGGCAAAAATGAAGAAATTTCCCTTTTTTTGTGGCAAAAGGTATACATTCCCCTTACTTTCAGGATAAAAAGCAGAAATTCCCCGTATTTTGAAGCAAAATTGCAGAAATTCTCATAATTTTCGGGCAAAAAGGCAGAAATTCTCCTTATTTTGGGGCAAAAAGGCAGAAAATCTTCTTTTTTCGGGAGCAAAAGGTCAGAAATTCCCCATATTTTGGGGCAAAATTGCAGAAATTTCCTTTACATTGGGGCAAATTTGCAGAAATTTCCTTTACATTGGGGCAAAATTGCAGAAATTTCACTTATTTCAGAGAAAAAAAGCAAAAATTTTTCATATTTTGGGGCAAAATGGCAGAAATTCCCATTATTTTGGGGCAAAAAAGGCAGAAATTCACCTTATTTTGGGGTAAAATTGCAGAAATTTCACATATTTCAGGGCAAAAAGGCAGAAATTTCCCTTATTTTGGGGCAAAATTACAGAAAATTCACTTATTTTAGGGTAATAAGTAAGAAATTCCCCTTATTTTGGGGCAAAAAAACCAGAAATTTTCTTTGTTTTGAGGGAAAAATACAGAAATTCCACTGATTTAGAGGCAAAAAGGCAGAAATTTCCCTTATTTTGGAGCAAAAATAAAGAAATTTCCCTTTTTTTATGGCAAAAATTATGCATTCCCCTTAATTTCGGGCAAAAAGGCAGAATTTCCCCGTATTTTGGAGCAAAATTGCAGAAATTTCCCTAATTGTGGGGCAAAAATGCAGAAATTCCCTATACGTTGGGGCAAAAAGACAGAAATTCTCTTTATTTTGGGGCAAAACTCAGAATTTCCACTTATTTTGGGGCAAAATTGCAAAAATTTCCCTTATTTTGGGGCAAAATTGCAGAAATTTCACATATTTTGTGTCAAAATTGCAGAAATTTCATTTATTTCAGGGAAAAAAGGCAGAAATTTTCCTTATTTTGTGACAAAAAGTTAGAAATTTCTAATATTTTGTGGCAAAAATTCAGAAATTCCCCTTATTTTGAGGTAAAAAGGCTGAAGTTCCCCTTACATGGGGGCAAAAAGGCCGAAATTTTCCTTAATTTGTGGCAAAATTGCAGAAATTTCACTTATTTCAGAGAAAAAAAGCAAAAAATTTTCTTATTTTGGGGCAAAAAGCTGAAATTCCCATTATTTTAGGGCAAAAATGCAAAAATTCTCCATATTTTGTGGTAAAATTGCAGAAATTTCACATATTTCAGGGCAAAAATAGAGAAATTTCCCTTATTTTGGGGCAAAATTGCAGAAATTTCACTTATTTCAGGGTAATAAGTCAGAAATTTTCCTTATTTTGGAGCAAAAAGGACAGAAAATCCCTTTGTTTTGGGGGAAAAAGACAGACATTCCACTTATTTAGAGGCAAAAAAGCAGAAATTCCCATTATTTTGGAGCAAAAATGAAGAAATTTCTTTTTTTTAAGGCAAAAATGTATGCATTCTTCTTATTTTCGGGCAAAAAGGCAGAAATTCCCCGTATTTTGGGGCAAAATTGCAGAAATTCCCCTAATTGTGGGGCAAAAATGCAGAAATTCCCCATATGTTGGGGCAAAAAGACAGAAATTCTCCTTATTTTGTGGCAAAACTCAGAAATTCCACTTATTTTGGGGCAAAATTCCAGAAATTTCCCTTATTTTGGGGCAAAATTGCAGAAATTTCACTTATTTTGAGGCGAAATTGCAGAAATTTCACTTATTTCAGGAAAAAAAGGCAGAAATTTTTCTTTATTTTGGGGCAAAAAGGCAGAAATTTCCCTTATTTTGGGGCAAGATTACAGAAAATTCACTTATTTTAGGGTAATAAGTCAGAAATTCCCCTTATTTTGGGGCAAAAAAAACAGAAATTTTCTTTGTTTTGAGGGTAAAAGACAGAAATTCCACTGATTTAGAGGCAAAAAGGCAGAAATTTCCCTTATTTTGGAGCAAAAATAAAGAAATTTCCCTTTTTTATGGCAAAAATTATGCGTTCCCCTTAATTTCGGGCAAAAAGGCAGAATTTCCCCGTATTTTGGAGCAAAATTGCAGAAATTCCCCTAATTGTGGGGCAAAAAGGCAGAAATTCCCTATACGTTGGGGCAAAAAGACAGAAATTCTCTTTATTTTGGGGCAAAACTCAGAAATTCCACTTATTTTGCGGCAAAATTGCAAAAATTTCCCTTATTTTGGGGGAAAATTGCAGAAATTTCACATATTTTGGGGCAAAATTGCATAAATTTCATTTATTTCAGGGAAAAAAGGCAGAAATTTTCCTTATTTTGTGACAAAAAGGTAGAAATTTCTAATATTTTGTGGCAAAAATGCAAAAATTCCCCTTATTTTGAGGTAAAAAGGCTGAAGTTCCTTTTATATGGGGGCAAAAAGGCCGAAATTTTCCTTAATTTGTGGCAAAATTGCAGAAATTTCACTTATTTCAGAGAAAAAAAGCAAAAAATTTTCTTATTTTGGGGCAAAAACGCAGAAATTCCCATTATTTTAGGGCAAAAATGCAAAAATTCTCCTTATTTTGGGGTAAAATTGCAGAAATTTCACATATTTCAGGGCAAAAATGGAGAAATTTCCCTTATTTTGGGGCAAAATTGCAGAAATTTCACTTATTTCAGGGTAATAAGTCAGAAATTTTCCTTATTTTGGAGCAAAAAAGACAGAAAATCCCTTTGTTTTGGGGGAAAAAGACAGACATTCCACTTATTTAGAGGCAAAAAAGCAGAAATTCCCCTTATTTTGGAGCAAAAATGAAGAAATTTCTTTTTTTTAAGGAAAAATATATGCATTCTTCTTATTTTCGGGCAAAAAGGCAGAAATTCCCCGTATTTTGGGGCAAAATTGCAGAAATTCCCCTAATTGTGGGGCAAAAATGCAGAAATTCCCTATATGTTGGGGCAAAAAGACAGAAATTCTCCTTATTTTGGGGCAAAACTCAGAAATTCCACTTATTTTGGGGCAAAATTCCAGAAATTTCCCTTATTTTGGGGCAAAATTGCAGAAATTTCACTTATTTTGAGGCGAAATTGCAGAAATTTCACTTATTTCAGGAAAAAAAGGCAGAAATTTTTCTTTATTTTGGGGCAAAAAGGCAGAAATTTCTAATATTTTGTGGCAAAAATGCAGAAATTCCCCTTATTTTGAGGTAAAAAGGCTGAAATTCTCCTTATTTGGGGGCAAAAATGCAGAAAATTCTTTTATTTGGGGGCAAAATTGCAGAAATTTCACTTATTTTAGGGTAATGAGTCAGAAATTCCCCTTATTTTGGAGCAAAAAATACAGAAATTCCCTTTGTTTTGGGGGAATAAGACAGAAATTCCACTTATTTAGAGGCAAATAGTCAGAAATTCCCCTTATTTTGGAGCAAAAATGAAGAAATTTGCCTTTTTATGGCAAAAAGGTATGCATTCCCTTTATTTTCGGGCAAAAAGGCAGAAATTCTCCGTATTTTGGAGCAAAATTGCAGAAATCCCATAATTTTAGGGCGAAAGGCAGAAATTCCCTTTATTTTGGGGCAAAAATCAGAAATTCGCCTTATTTTAAGTCAAAATTCCAGAAATTTCCTTTATTTTGGGGCAAAATTGCAGGAATTTACTTTATTTTGGGGCAAAATTGCAGAAATTTCACTTATTTGAGGCAAAATTGCAGAAATTTCACTTATTTTCAGGTAAAAAGGTTGAAATTTCCTTTATTTTAGGGAAAAAAGGAGAAATTCTCTTTATTTTGGGGCAAAATTGCAGAAATTTCCCTTACTATGGGGAAAAATTGCAGAAATTTTCCTTATTTTAGGGCAAAATTGCAAAAATTTCACTTATTTCAGAGAAAAAAAACAAAAATTTTTCTTATTTTGGGGCAAAAAGGAAGAAATTCCCATTATTTTGGGGCAAAAAGGCAGAAATTCACCTTATTTTGGGGTAAAATTGCAGAAATTTCAAATATTTCAGAACAAAAAGGCAGAAATTTCTTTTATTTTGGGCCAAAATTGCAGAATTTCACGTATTTCAGGGTAATAAGTCAGAAATTCTTCTTATTTTGGGGCAAAAAAGACAGAAATTCCCTTTGTTTTGGGGGAAAAAGACAGAAATTCCACTTATTTAGAGGCAAAAAAGCAGAAATTCTTCTTATTTTGGAGCAAAAATGAAGAAATTTTCTTCTTTTATGGCAAAAAGTTATGCATTCCTCTTATTTTCGGGCAAAAAGGCAGAAGTTCCCCGTATTTTGTAGCAAAATTGCAGAAATTCCCCTAATTGTGAAGCAAAAAGGCAGAAATTCCCTAAATGTTGGGGCAAAAAGACAGAAATTCTCCTTATTTTGGTGCAAAACTCAGAATTTTCTCTTATTTTGGGGCAAAATTCCAGAAATTTCACTTATTTTGGGGCAAAATTGCAGAAATTTTCCATATTTTGGGGCAAAATTGCAGAAATTTCACTTATTTCAGGGAAAAAAGGCAGAAATTTTTCTTATTTTGGGGCAAAAATGCAGAATTTCTTAATATTTGGTGGCAAAAATGCAGAAATTCTCTTTCTTTTGTGGTAAAAAGGCTAAAATTCCCCTTATATGGGGGCAAAAAACCAGAAATTTAACTTATTTTGGGAAAAAAAGACAGAAATTCCCCTTATTTTGTGGCAAAAAGGCAGAAATTTCTTTTATTTTGGGGCAAAATTGCAGAAATTTCACTTATTTCAGGGCATAATTCAAAAATTCCTTTTATTTTGGGGCAAAATACAGAAATTCTATTTATTTTTGGGTAAAAAGGCAGAAATTTCACTTATTTTGAGGTAAAAAGGCAGAAATTCCTTTTATTTTGCGGCAAAAATGAAGAAATTTCCCTTTTTTGTGGCAAAAGATTTACATTCCTCTTACTTTCTGGATAATAAGCAAAAATTCCCCGTATTTTGAAGCAAAATTTCAGTAATTCTCATAATTTTAGGGCAAAAAGCAGAAATTCTCCTTATTTTGGGGTAAAAAGACAGAAAATCTCCTTTTTTTGGGAGCAAACAGTCAGAAATTCCTTTTATTTTGTGGCAAAAAGGCAGAAATTTTTTTTATTTTGAGGCAAAATTGCAGAAATTTCACTTATTTCAGGGCATAATTCAAAAATTCCTTTTATTTTGGGGCAAAAAGACAGAAATTTTGTTTATTTTTGGGTAAAAAGGCAGAAATTTCACTTATATTGAGGTAAAAAGGCAGAAATTCCTCTTATTTTGGGGCAAAAATGAAGAAATTTCCCTTTTTTTGTGGCAAAGGGTATACATTCCCCTTACTTTCAGGATAAAAAGCAGAAATTCCCCGTATTTTGAAGCAAAATTGCAGAAATTCTCATAATTTTCGGGCAAAAAGGCAGAAATTCTCCTTATTTTAAGGCAAAAAGGCAGAAAATCTCCTTTTTTCGGGAGCAAAAGGTCAGAAATTCCCCATATATTGGGGCAAAATTGCAGAAATTTTCTTTACATTGGGGCAAAATTGCAGAAATTCACCTTATTTTGGGGTAAAATTGCAGAAATTTCACATATTTCAGGGCAAAAGGCAGAAATTTCCTTTATTTTGGGGCAAAATTACAGAAAATTCACTTATTTTAGGGTAATAAGTCAGAAATTCCCCTTATTTTGGGGCAAAAAACAGAAATTTCCTTTGTTTTGGGGGAAAAAGACAGAAATTCCACTTATTTAGAGGCAAAAAGGCAGAAATTCCCCTTATTTTGGAGCAAAAATAAAGAAATTTCCCTTTTTTTATGGCAAAAATTATGCATTCCCCTTAATTTCGGGCAAAAAGCAGAAATTCCCCGTATTTTGGAGCAAAATTGCAGAAATTCCCCTAATTGTAGGGCAATAAGGCAGAAATTCCCTATATGTTGGGGCAAAAAGACAGAAATTCTCTTTATTTTTGGGCAAAACTCAGAAATTCCACTTATTTTGCGGCAAAATTGCAAAAATTTCCCTTATTTTGGGGCAAAATTGCAGAAATTTCACTTATTTTGGGGCAAAATTGCAGAAATTTCATTTATTTCAGGGAAAAAAGGCAGAAATTTTCCTTATTTTGTGACAAAAAGGTAGAAATTTCTAATATTTTGTGGCAAAAATGCAGAAATTCCCCTTATTTTGAGGTAAAAAGGCTGAAGTTCCCCTTATATGGGGGCAAAAAGGCCGAAATTTCCCTTAATTTGGGGCAAAATTGCAGAAATTTCACTTATTTCAGAGAAAAAAAGCAAAAATTTTTCTTATTTTGGGGCAAAAAGGCATAAATTCCCATTATTTTGGGCCAAAAATGCAGAAATTCACCTTATTTTGGGGTAAAATTCCAGAAATTTCACATATTTCAGGGCTAAAAGGGAGAAATTTCCCTTATTTTGGGGCAAAATTGCAGAAATTTCACTTATTTCAGGGTAATAAGTCAGAAATTTTCCTTATTTTGGAGGAAAAAAGACAGCAAATCCCTTTGTTTTGGGGGAAAAAGAAAGACATTCCACTTATTTAGAGGCAAAAAAGCAGAAATTCCCCTTATTTTGGAGCAAAAATGAAGAAATTTCTTTTTTTAAGGCAAAAAGGTATGCATTCTTCTTATTTTCGGGCAAAAAGCAGAAATTCCCCGTATTTTGGAGCAAAATTGCAGAAATTCCCCTAAATGTAGGGCAATAAGGCAGAAATTCCCTATATGTTGGGGCAAAAAGACAGAAATTCTCTTTATTTTTGGGCAAAACTCAGAAATTCCACTTATTTTGCAGCAAAATTGCAAAAATTTCCCTTATTTTGGGGCAAAATTGCAGAAATTTCACTTATTTTGGGGCAAAATTGCAGAAATTTCATTTATTTCAGGGAAAAAAGGCAGAAATTTTTCTTATTTTGTGACAAAAAGGTAGAAATTTCTAATATTTTGTGGCAAAAATGCAGAAATTCCCCTTATTTTGAGGTAAAAGGCTGAAGTTCCCCTTATATGGGGGCAAAAAAGCCGAAATTTCCCTTAATTTGGGGCAAAATTGCAGAAATTTCACTTATTTCAGAGAAAAAAAGCAAAAATTTTTCTTATTTTGGGGCAAAAAGGCATAAATTCCCATTATTTTGGGCCAAAAATGCAGAAATTCACCTTATTTTGGGGTAAAATTCCAGAAATTTCACATATTTCAGGGCTAAAAGGGAGAAATTTCCCTTATTTTGGGGCAAAATTGCAGAAATTTCACTTATTTCAGGGTAATAAGTCAGAAATTTTCCTTATTTTGGAGGAAAAAAGACAGCAAATCCCTTTGTTTTGGGGGAAAAAGAAAGACATTCCACTTATTTAGAGGCAAAAAAGCAGAAATTCCCCTTATTTTGGAGCAAAAATGAAGAAATTTCTTTTTTTAAGGCAAAAAGGTATGCATTCTTCTTATTTTCGGGCAAAAAGGAAGAAATTCCCCGTATTTTGGAGCAAAAAGCAGAAATTCCCCTAATTGTGGGGCAAAAATGCAGAAATTCCAATATGTTGGGGCAAAAAAACAGAAATTCTCATTATTTTGAGGCAAAACTCAGAAATTCCAATTATTTTGGGGCAAAATTCCAGAAATTTCCCTTATTTTGGGGCAAAATTGCAGAAATTTCACTTATTTTGGGGCGAAATTGCAGAAATTTCACTTATTTCAGGGAAAAAAGGCAGAAAGTTTTTCTTATTTTGGGATAAAAAGGCAGAAATTTCTAATATTTTGTGGCAAAAATGCAGAAATTCCCCTTATTTTGAGGTAAAAAGGCTGAAATTCTCCTTATTTGGGGGCAAAAATGCAGAAAATTCTTTTATTTGGGGGCAAAATTGCAGAAATTTCACTTATTTCAGGGTAATGAGTCAGAAATTCCCCTTATTTTGGAGCAAAAAATACAGAAATTCCCTTTGTTTTGGGGGAATAAGACAGAAATTCCACTTATTTAGAGGCAAAAAGGCAGAAATTCCCTTTATTTTGAAGCAAAAATGAAGAAATTTCCCTTTTTATGGCAAAAAGGTATGCATTCCCTTTATTTTCGGGCAAAAAGGCAGAAATTCCCCGTATTTTGGAGCAAAATTGCAGAAATTCCCCTAATTTTGAGGCGAAAGGCAGAAATTCCCTTTATTTTGGGGCAAAAATCAGAAATTCCCCTTATTTTAGGGCAAAATTCCAGAAATTTCCTTTATTTTGGGGCAAAATTGCAGGAATTTACCTTATTTTGGGGCAAAATTGCAGAAATTTCACTTATTTGAGGCAAAATTGCAGAAATTTCACTTATATTCAGGTAAAAAGGCTGAAATTTCCTTTATTTTAGGGAACAAAGGAGAAATTCTCTTTATTTTGGGGCAAATTGCAGAAATTTCCCTTATTATGGGGAAAAATTGCAGAAATTTCCCATATTTTAGGGCAAAATTGCAAAAATTTCACTTATTTCAGAGAAAAAAAACAAAAATTTTTCTTATTTTGGGGCAAAAAGGAAGAAATTCCCATTATTTTGGGGCAAAAAGGCAGAAATTCACCTTATTTTGGGGTAAAATTGCAGAAATTTCAAATATTTCAGAACAAAAAGGCAGAAATTTCTTTTATTTTGGGCCAAAATTGCAGAATTTCACGTATTTCAGGGTAATAAGTCAGAAATTCTTCTTATTTTGGGGCAAAAAAGACAGAAATTCCCTTTGTTTTGGGGGAAAAAGACAGAAATTCCACTTATTTAGAGGCAAAAAAGCAGAAATTCTTCTTATTTTGGAGCAAAAATGAAGAAATTTTCTCTTATTTTGGGGGAAAATTCCAGAAATTTCACTTATTTTGGGGCAAAATTGCAGAAATTTCTCTTATTTTGGAGCAAAATTGCAGAAATTTCACTTATTTCAGGGAAAAAAGGCAGAAATTTCCCTTATTTTGGGACAAAAATGCAGAATTTCTTAATATTTGGTGGCAAAAATGCAGAAATTCTCTTTCTTTTGAGGTAAAAAGGCTGAAGTTCCCCTTATATGGGGGCAAAAAAACAGAAATTTCCCTTATTTTGGGGCAAAAAGACAGAAATTCCCCTTATTTTGTGGCAAAAAGGCAGAAATTTCTTTTATTTTGGGGCAAAATTGCAGAAATTTCACTTATTTCAGGGCATAATTCAAAAATTCCTTTTATTTTGTGGCAAAATACAGAAATTCCATTTATTTTTGGGTAAAAAGGCAGAAATTTCACTTATTTTGAGGTAAAAAGGCAGAAATTCCTCTTATTTTGGGGCAAAAATGAAGAAATTTCCCTTTTTTGTGGCAAAAGATATACATTCTTCTTACTTTCTGGATAAAAGCAGAAATTCCCTGTATTTTGAAGCAAAATTGCAGTAATTCTCATAATTTTCGGGCAAAAAGGCAGAAATTCTCCATATTTTGGGGTAAAAAGACAGAAAATCTCCTTTTTTTGGGGGCAAACTGTCAGAAATTCCTCTTATTTTGTGGCAAAAAGACAGAAATTTCTTTTATTTTGAGGCAAAATTGCAGAAATTTCACTTATTTCAGGGCACAATTCAAAAATTCCTTTTATTTTGGGGCAAAAAGACAGAAATTTTGTTTATTTTTGGGTAAAAAGGCAGAAATTTCACTTATATTGAGGTAAAAAGGCAGAAATTCCTCTTATTTTGGGGCAAAAATGAAGAAATTTCCCTTTTTTTGTGGCAAAAGGTATACATTCCCCTTACTTTCAGGATAAAAAGCAGAAATTCCCCGTATTTTGAAGCAAAATTGCAGAAATTCTCATAATTTTTGGGCAAAAAGGCAGAAATTCTCCTTATTTTGGGGCAAAAAGGCAGAAAATCTCCTTTTTTCGGGAGCAAAATGTCAGAAATTCCCCATATTTTGGGGCAAAATTGCAGAAATTTCCTTTACATTGGGGCAAAATTGCAGAAATTTCCTTTACATTGGGGCAAAATTGCAGAAATTTCACTTATTTCAGAGAAAAAAAGCAAAAATTTTTCATATTTTGGGGCAAAACGGCAGAAATTCCCATTATTTTGGGGCAAAAAAGGCAGAAATTCACCTTATTTTGGGGTAAAATTGCAGAAATTTCACATATTTCAGGGCAAAAAGGCAGAAATTTCCCTTATTTTGGGGCAAAATTACGGAAAATTCACTTATTTTAGGGTAATAAGTCAGAAATTCCCCTTATTTTGGGGCAAAAAAACAGAAATTTTGTTTATTTTGAGGGAAAAAGACAGAAATTCCACTGATTTAGAGGCAAAAAGGCAGAAATTTCCCTTATTTTGGAGCAAAAATAAAGAAATTTCCCTTTTTTATGGCAAAAATTATGCGTTCCCCTTAATTTCGGGCAAAAAGGCAGAATTTCCCCGTATTTTGGAGCAAAATTGCAGAAATTCCCCTGATTGTGGGGCAAAAAGGCAGAAATTCCCTATACGTTGGGGCAAAAAGACAGAAATTCTCTTTATTTTGGGGCAAAACTCAGAAATTCCACTTATTTTGGGGCAAAATTGCAAAAATTTCCCTTATTTTGGGGCAAAATTGCAGAAATTTCACATATTTTGGGGCAAAATTCCAGAAATTTCATTTATTTCAGGGAAAAAAGGCAGAAATTTTCCTTATTTTGTGACAAAAAGGTAGAAATTTCTAATATTTTGTGGCAAAAATGCAGAAATTCCCCTTATTTTGAGGTAAAAAGGCTGAAGTTCCTTTTATATGGGGGCAAAAAGGCTGAAATTTTCCTTAATTTGTGGCAAAATTGCAGAAATTTCACTTATTTCAGAGAAAAAAAGCAAAAAATTTTCTTATTTTGGGGCAAAAACGCAGAAATTCCCATTATTTTAGGGCAAAAATGCAAAAATTCTCCTTATTTTGGGGTAAAATTGCAGAAATTTCACATATTTCAGGGCAAAAATGGAGAAATTTCCCTTATTTTGGGGCAAAATTGCAGAAATTTCACTTATTTCAGGGTAATAAGTCAGAAATTTTCCTTATTTTGGAGCAAAAAAGACAGAAAATCCCTTTGTTTTGGGGGAAAAAGACAGACATTCCACTTATTTAGAGGCAAAAAAGCAGAAATTCCCCTTATTTTGGAGCAAAAATGAAGAAATTTCTTTTTTTTAAGGAAAAATGTATGCATTCTTCTTATTTTCGGGCAAAAAGGCAGAAATTCCCCGTATTTTGGGGCAAAATTGCAGAAATTCCCCTAATTGTGGGGCTAAAACGCAGAAATTCCCTATATGTTGGGGCAAAAAGACAGAAATTCTCCTTATTTTGGGGCAAAACTCAGAAATTCCACTTATTTTGGGGCAAAATTCCAGAAATTTCCCTTATTTTGGGGCAAAATTGCAGAAATTTCACTTATTTTGAGGCGAAATTGCAGAAATTTCACTTATTTCAGGAAAAAAAGGCAGAAATTTTTCTTTATTTTGGGGCAAAAAGGCAGAAATTTCTAATATTTTGTGGCAAAAATGCAGAAATTCCCCTTATTTTGAGGTAAAAAGGCTGAAATTCTCTTTATTTGGGGGCAAAAATGCAGAAAATTCTTTTATTTGGGGGCAAAATTGCAGAAATTTCACTTATTTTAGGGTAATGAGTCAGAAATTCCCCTTATTTTGGAGCAAAAAATACAGAAATTCCCTTTGTTTTGGGGGAATAAGACAGAAATTCCACTTATTTAGAGGCAAATAGTCAGAAATTCCCCTTATTTTGGAGCAAAAATGAAGAAATTTCCCTTTTTATGGCAAAAAGGTATGCATTCCCTTTATTTTCGGGCAAAAAGGCAGAAATTCTCCGTATTTTGGAGCAAAATTGCAGAAATCCCCTAATTTTGGGGCGAAAGGCAGAAATTCCCTTTATTTTGGGGCAAAAATCAGAAATTCGCCTTATTTTGAGTCAAAATTCCAGAAATTTCCTTTATTTTGGGGCAAAATTGCAGGAATTTACTTTATTTTGGGGCAAAATTGCAGAAATTTCACTTATTTGAGGCAAAATTGCAGAAATTTCATTTATTTTCAGGTAAAAAGGCTGAAATTTCCTTTATTTTAGGGAAAAAAAGGAGAAATTCTCTTTATTTTGGGGCAAAATTGCAGAAATTTCCCTTACTATGGGGAAAAATTGCAGAAATTTTCCTTATTTTAGGGCAAAATTGCAAAAATTTCACTTATTTCAGAGAAAAAAAACAAAAATTTTTCTTATTTTGGGGCAAAAAGGAAGAAATTCCCATTATTTTGGGGCAAAAAGGCAGAAATTCACCTTATTTTGGGGTAAAATTGCAGAAATTTCAAATATTTCAGAACAAAAAGGCAGAAATTTCTTTTATTTTGGGCCAAAATTGCAGAATTTCACGTATTTCAGGGTAATAAGTCAGAAATTCTTCTTATTTTGGGGCAAAAAAGACAGAAATTCCCTTTGTTTTGGGGGAAAAAGACAGAAATTCCACTTATTTAGAGGCAAAAAAGCAGAAATTCTTCTTATTTTGGAGCAAAAATGAAGAAATTTTCTCTTATTTTGGGGGAAAATTCCAGAAATTTCACTTATTTTGGGGCAAAATTGCAGAAATTTCTCTTATTTTGGAGCAAAATTGCAGAAATTTCACTTATTTCAGGGAAAAAAGGCAGAAATTTCCCTTATTTTGGGACAAAAATGCAGAATTTCTTAATATTTGGTGGCAAAAATGCAGAAATTCTCTTTCTTTTGAGGTAAAAAGGCTGAAGTTCCCCTTATATGGGGGCAAAAAAACAGAAATTTCCCTTATTTTGGGGCAAAAAGACAGAAATTCCCCTTATTTTGTGGCAAAAAGGCAGAAATTTCTTTTATTTTGGGGCAAAATTGCAGAAATTTCACTTATTTCAGGGCACAATTCAAAAATTCCTTTTATTTTGGGGCAAAAAGACAGAAATTTTGTTTATTTTTGGGTAAAAAGGCAGAAATTTCACTTATATTGAGGTAAAAAGGCAGAAATTCCTCTTATTTTGGGGCAAAAATGAAGAAAATTCCCTTTTTTTGTGGCAAAAGGTATACATTCCCCTTACTTTCAGGATAAAAAGCAGAAATTCCCCGTATTTTGAAGCAAAATTGCAGAAATTCTCATAATTTTTGGGCAAAAAGGCAGAAATTCTCCTTATTTTGGGGCAAAAAGGCAGAAAATCTCCTTTTTTCGGGAGCAAAATGTCAGAAATTCCCCATATTTTGGGGCAAAATTGCAGAAATTTCCTTTACATTGGGGCAAAATTGCAGAAATTTCCTTTACATTGGGGCAAAATTGCAGAAATTTCACTTATTTCAGAGAAAAAAAGCAAAAATTTTTCTTATTTTGGGGCAAAACGGCAGAAATTCCCATTATTTTGGGGCAAAAAAGGCAGAAATTCACCTTATTTTGGGGTAAAATTGCAGAAATTTCACATATTTCAGGGCAAAAAGGCAGAAATTTCCCTTATTTTGGGGCAAAATTACGGAAAATTCACTTATTTTAGGGTAATAAGTCAGAAATTCCCCTTATTTTGGGGCAAAAAAACAGAAATTTTCTTTGTTTTGAGGGAAAAAGACAGAAATTCCACTGATTTAGAGGCAAAAAGGCAGAAATTTCCCTTATTTTGGAGCAAAAATAAAGAAATTTCCCTTTTTTATGGCAAAAATTATGCGTTCCCCTTAATTTCGGGCAAAAAGGCAGAATTTCCCCGTATTTTGGAGCAAAATTGCAGAAATTCCCCTGATTGTGGGGCAAAAAGGCAGAAATTCCCTATACGTTGGGGCAAAAAGACAGAAATTCTCTTTATTTTGGGGCAAAACTCAGAAATTCCACTTATTTTGGGGCAAAATTGCAAAAATTTCCCTTATTTTGGGGCAAAATTGCAGAAATTTCACATATTTTGGGGCAAAATTGCAGAAATTTCATTTATTTCAGGGAAAAAAGGCAGAAATTTTCCTTATTTTGTGACAAAAAGGTAGAAATTTCTAATATTTTGTGGCAAAAATGCAGAAATTCCCCTTATTTTGAGGTAAAAAGGCTGAAGTTCCTTTTATATGGGGGCAAAAAGGCTGAAATTTTCCTTAATTTGTGGCAAAATTGCAGAAATTTCACTTATTTCAGAGAAAAAAAGCAAAAAATTTTCTTATTTTGGGGCAAAAACGCAGAAATTCCCATTATTTTAGGGCAAAAATGCAAAAATTCTCCTTATTTTGGGGTAAAATTGCAGAAATTTCACATATTTCAGGGCAAAAATGGAGAAATTTCCCTTATTTTGGGGCAAAATTGCAGAAATTTCACTTATTTCAGGGTAATAAGTCAGAAATTTTCCTTATTTTGGAGCAAAAAAGACAGAAAATCCCTTTGTTTTGGGGGAAAAAGACAGACATTCCACTTATTTAGAGGCAAAAAAGCAGAAATTCCCCTTATTTTGGAGCAAAAATGAAGAAATTTCTTTTTTTTAAGGCAAAAATGTATGCATTCTTCTTATTTTCGGGCAAAAAGGCAGAAATTCCCCGTATTTTGGGGCAAAATTGCAGAAATTCCCCTAATTGTGGGGCAAAATCGCAGAAATTCCCTATATGTTGGGGCAAAAAGACAGAAATTCTCCTTATTTTGGGGCAAAACTCAGAAATTCCACTTATTTTGGGGCAAAATTCCAGAAATTTCCCTTATTTTGGGGCAAAATTGCAGAAATTTCACTTATTTTGAGGCGAAATTGCAGAAATTTCACTTATTTCAGGAAAAAAAGGCAGAAATTTTTCTTTATTTTGGGGCAAAAAGGCAGAAATTTCTAATATTTTGTGGCAAAAATGCAGAAATTCCCCTTATTTTGAGGTAAAAAGGCTGAAATTCTCCTTATTTGGGGGCAAAAATGCAGAAAATTCTTTTATTTGGGGGCAAAATTGCAGAAATTTCACTTATTTTAGGGTAATGAGTCAGAAATTCCCCTTATTTTGGAGCAAAAAATACAGAAATTCCCTTTGTTTTGGGGGAATAAGACAGAAATTCCACTTATTTAGAGGCAAATAGTCAGAAATTCCCCTTATTTTGGAGCAAAAATGAAGAAATTTCCCTTTTTATGGCAAAAAGGTATGCATTCCCTTTATTTTCGGGCAAAAAGGCAGAAATTCTCCGTATTTTGGAGCAAAATTGCAGAAATCCCCTAATTTTGGGGCGAAAGGCAGAAATTCCCTTTATTTTGGGGCAAAAATCAGAAATTCGCCTTATTTTAAGTCAAAATTCCAGAAATTTCCTTTATTTTGGGGCAAAATTGCAGGAATTTACTTTATTTTGGGGCAAAATTGCAGAAATTTCACTTATTTGAGGCAAAATTGCAGAAATTTCATTTATTTTCAGGTAAAAAGGCTGAAATTTCCTTTATTTTAGGGAAAAAAGGAGAAATTCTCTTTATTTTGGGGCAAAATTGCAGAAATTTCCCTTACTATGGGGAAAAATTGCAGAAATTTTCCTTATTTTAGGGCAAAATTGCAAAAATTTCACTTATTTCAGAGAAAAAAAACAAAAATTTTTCTTATTTTGGGGCAAAAAGGAAGAAATTCCCATTATTTTGGGGCAAAAAGGCAGAAATTCACCTTATTTTGGGGTAAAATTGCAGAAATTTCAAATATTTCAGAACAAAAAGGCAGAAATTTCTTTTATTTTGGGCCAAAATTGCAGAATTTCACGTATTTCAGGGTAATAAGTCAGAAATTCTTCTTATTTTGGGGCAAAAAAGACAGAAATTCCCTTTGTTTTGGGGGAAAAAGACAGAAATTCCACTTATTTAGAGGCAAAAAAGCAGAAATTCTTCTTATTTTGGAGCAAAAATGAAGAAATTTTCCTCTTTTATGGCAAAAAGTTATGCATTCCTCTTATTTTCGGGCAAAAAGGCAGAAGTTCCCCGTATTTTGTAGCAAAATTGCAGAAATTCCTCTAATTGTGAAGCAAAAAGGCAGAAATTCCCTAAATGTTGGGGCAAAAAGACAGAAATTCTCCTTATTTTGGTGCAAAACTCAGAATTTTCTCTTATTTTGGGGCAAAATTCTAGAAATTTCACTTATTTTGGGGCAAAATTGCAGAAATTTTCCATATTTTGGGGCAAAATTGCAGAAATTTCACTTATTTCAGGGAAAAAAGGCAGAAATTTTTCTTATTTTGGGGCAAAAATGCAGAATTTCTTAATATTTGGTGGCAAAAATGCAGAAATTCTCTTTCTTTTGTGGTAAAAAGGCAAAAATTCCCCTTATATGGGGGCAAAAAACCAGAAATTTAACTTATTTTGGGAAAAAAAGACAGAAATTCCCCTTATTTTGTGGCAAAAAGGCAGAAATTTCTTTTATTTTGGGGCAAAATTGCAGAAATTTCACTTATTTCAGGGCATAATTCAAAAATTCCTTTTATTTTGGGGCAAAATACAGAAATTCTATTTATTTTTGGGTAAAAAGGCAGAAATTTCACTTATTTTGAAGTAAAAAGGCAGAAATTCCTTTTATTTTGCGGCAAAAATGAAGAAATTTCCCTTTTTTGTGGCAAAAGATATACATTCCTCTTACTTTCTGGATAATAAGCAAAAATTCCCCGTATTTTGAAGCAAAATTTCAGTAATTCTCATAATTTTTGGGCAAAAAGCAGAAATTCTCCTTATTTTGGGGTAAAAAGACAGAAAATCTCCTTTTTTTGGAAGCAAACAGTCAGAAATTCCTTTTATTTTGTGGCAAAAAGGCAGAAATTTTTTTTATTTTGAGGCAAAATTGCAGAAATTTCACTTATTTCAGGGCATAATTCAAAAATTCCTTTTATTTTGGGGAAAAAAGACAGAAATTTTGTTTATTTTTGGGTAAAAAGGCAGAAATTTCACTTATATTGAGGTAAAAAGGCAGAAATTCCTCTTATTTTGGGGCAAAAATGAAGAAATTTTCCTTTTTTTGTGGCAAAGGGTATACATTCCCCTTACTTTCAGGATAAAAAGCAGAAATTCCCCATATTTTGAAGCAAAATTGCAGAAATTCTCATAATTTTCGGGCAAAAAGGCAGAAATTCTCCTTATTTTAAGGCAAAAAGGCAGAAAATCTCCTTTTTTCGGGAGCAAAAGGTCAGAAATTCCCCATATTTTGGGGCAAAATTGCAGAAATTTTCTTTACATTGGGGCAAAATTGCAGAAATTCACCTTATTTTGGGGTAAAATTGCAGAAATTTCACATATTTCAGGGCAAAAGGCAGAAATTTCCCTTATTTTGGGGCAAAATTACAGAAAATTCACTTATTTTAGGGTAATAAGTCAGAAATTCCCCTTATTTTGGGGCAAAAAACAGAAATTTCCTTTGTTTTGGGGGAAAAAGACAGAAATTCCACTTATTTAGAGGCAAAAAGGCAGAAATTCCCCTTATTTTGGAGCAAAAATAAAGAAATTTCCCTTTTTTTATGGCAAAAATTATGCATTCCCCTTAATTTCGGGCAAAAAGCAGAAATTCCCCGTATTTTGGAGCAAAATTGCAGAAATTCCCCTAATTGTAGGGCAATAAGGCAGAAATTCCCTATATGTTGGGGCAAAAAGACAGAAATTCTCTTTATTTTTGGGCAAAACTCAGAAATTCCACTTATTTTGCGGCAAAATTGCAAAAATTTCCCTTATTTTGGGGCAAAATTGCAGAAATTTCACTTATTTTGGGGCAAAATTGCAGAAATTTCATTTATTTCAGGGAAAAAAGGCAGAAATTTTCCTTATTTTGTGACAAAAAGGTAGAAATTTCTAATATTTTGTGGCAAAAATGCAGAAATTCCCCTTATTTTGAGGTAAAAAGGCTGAAGTTCCCCTTATATGGGGGCAAAAAGGCCGAAATTTCCCTTAATTTGGGGCAAAATTGCAGAAATTTCACTTATTTCAGAGAAAAAAAGCAAAAATTTTTCTTATTTTGGGGCAAAAAGGCATAAATTCCCATTATTTTGGGCCAAAAATGCAGAAATTCACCTTATTTTGGGGTAAAATTCCAGAAATTTCACATATTTCAGGGCTAAAAGGGAGAAATTTCCCTTATTTTGGGGCAAAATTGCAGAAATTTCACTTATTTCAGGGTAATAAGTCAGAAATTTTCCTTATTTTGGAGGAAAAAAGACAGCAAATCCCTTTGTTTTGGGGGAAAAAGAAAGACATTCCACTTATTTAGAGGCAAAAAAGCAGAAATTCCCCTTATTTTGGAGCAAAAATGAAGAAATTTCTTTTTTTAAGGCAAAAAGGTATGCATTCTTCTTATTTTCGGGCAAAAAGGCAGAAATTCCCCGCATTTTGGAGCAAAAAGCAGAAATTCCCCTAATTGTGGGGCAAAAATGCAGAAATTCCAATATGTTGGGGCAAAAAGACAGAAATTCTCATTATTTTGAGGCAAAACTCAGAAATTCCACTTATTTTGGGGCAAAATTCCAGAAATTTCCCTTATTTTGGGGCAAAATTGCAGAAATTTCACTTATTTTGGGGCGAAATTGCAGAAATTTCACTTATTTCAGGGAAAAAAGGCAGAAGGTTTTTCTTATTTT
Source organism: Micromys minutus (assembly GCF_963924665.1). NCBI lineage: Eukaryota > Metazoa > Chordata > Mammalia > Rodentia > Muridae > Micromys > Micromys minutus. The sequence goes on along the minus strand of NW_027667830.1, from coordinate 1,766,968 downwards.
GGGGCAAAAAGGCAGAAATTTCTAATATTTTGTGGCAAAAATGCAGAAATTCCCCTTATTTTGAGGTTAAAAGGCTGAAATTCTCCTTATTTGGGGGCAAAAATGCAGAAAATTCTTTTATTTGGGGGCAAAATTGCAGAAATTTCACTTATTTCAGGGTAATGAGTCAGAAATTCCCCTTATTTTGGAGCAAAAAATACAGAAATTCCCTTTGTTTTGGGGGAATAAGACAGAAATTCCACTTATTTAGAGGCAAAAAGGCAGAAATTCCCTTTATTTTGAAGCAAAAATGAAGAAATTTCCCTTTTTATGGCAAAAAGGTATGCATTCCCTTTATTTTCGGGCAAAAAGGCAGAAATTCCCCGTATTTTGGATCAAAATTGCAGAAATTCCCCTAATTTTGAGGCGAAAGGCAGAAATTCCCTTTATTTTGGGGAAAAAATCAGAAATTCCCCTTATTTTAGGGCAAAATTCCAGAAATTTCCTTTATTTTGGGGCAAAATTGCAGGAATTTACCTTATTTTGGGGCAAAATTGCAGAAATTTCACTTATTTGAGGCAAAATTGCAGAAATTTCACTTATATTCAGGTAAAAAGTCTGAAATTTCCTTTATTTTAGGGAACAAAGGAGAAATTCTCTTTATTTTGGGGCAAATTGCAGAAATTTCCCTTATTATGGGGAAAAATTGCAGAAATTTCCCATATTTTAGGGCAAAATTGCAAAAATTTCACTTATTTCAGAGAAAAAAAACAAAAATTTTTCTTGTTTTGGGGCAAAAAGGAAGAAATTCCCATTATTTTGGGGCAAAAAGGCAGAAATTCACCTTATTTTGGGGTAAAATGTCAGAAATTTCACATATTTCAGGGGAAAAAAGCCGGAAATTTCCATCATTTTGAGGCAAAATTGCAGAATTTCACTTATTTCAGGGTAATAAGTCAGAAATTCTTCTTATTTTGGGGCAAAAAAGACAGAAATTCCCTTTGTTTTGGGGGAAAAAGACAGAAATTCCACTTATTTAGAGGCAAAAAAGCAGAAATTCTTCTTATTTTGGAGCAAAAATGAAGAAATTTTCCTCTTTTATGGCAAAAAGTTATGCATTCCTCTTATTTCCGGGCAAAAAGGCAGAAGTTCCCCGTATTTTGTAGCAAAATTGCAGAAATTCCCCTAATGGTGAAGCAAAAAGGCAGAAATTCCCTATATGTTGGGGCAAAAAGACAGAAATTCTCCTTATTTTGGTGCAAAACTCAGAATTTTCTCTTATTTTGGGGCAAAATTCCAGAAATTTCACTTATTTTGGGGCAAAATTGCAGAAATTTCCCTTATTTTGGAGCAAAATTGCAGAAATTTCACTTATTTCAGGGAAAAAAGGCAGAAATTTCCCTTATTTTGGGGCAAAAATGCAGAATTTCTTAATATTTGGTGGCAAAAATGCAGAAATTCTCTTTCTTTTGAGGTAAAAAGGCTGAAGTTCCCCTTATATGGGGGAAAAAAAACAGAAATTTCCCTTATTTTGGGGCAAAAAGACAGAAATTCCCCTTATTTTGTGGCAAAAAGGCAGAAATTTCTTTTATTTTGGGGCAAAATTGCAGAAATTTCACTTATTTCAGGGCATAATTCAAAAATTCCTTTTATTTTGGGGCAAAATACAGAAATTCCATTTATTTTTGGGTAAAAAGGCAGAAATTTCACTTATTTTGAGGTAAAAAGGCAGAAATTCCTCTTATTTTGGGGCAAAAATGAAGAAATTTCCCTTTTTTGTGGCAAAAGATATACATTCTTCTTACTTTCTGGATAATTAGCAGAAATTCCCTGTATTTTGAAGCAAAATTGCAGTAATTCTCATAATTTTCGGGCAAAAAGGCAGAAATTCTCCATATTTTGGGGTAAAAAGACAGAAAATCTCCTTTTTTTGGGGGCAAACTGTCAGAAATTCCTCTTATTTTGTGGCAAAAAGACAGAAATTTCTTTTATTTTGAGGCAAAATTGCAGAAATTTCACTTATTTCAGGGCACAATTCAAAAATTCCTTTTATTTTGGGGCAAAAAGACAAAAATTTTGTTTATTTTTGGGTAAAAAGGCAGAAATTTCACTTATATTGAGGTAAAAAGGCAGAAATTCCTCTTATTTTGGGGCAAAAATGAAGAAATTTCCCTTTTTTTGTGGCAAAAGGTATACATTCCCCTTACTTTCAGGATAAAAAGCAGAAATTCCCCGTATTTTGAAGCAAAATTGCAGAAATTCTCATAATTTTCGGGCAAAAAGGCAGAAATTCTCCTTATTTTGGGGCAAAAAGGCAGAAAATCTCCTTTTTTCGGGAGCAAAATGTCAGAAATTCCCCATATTTTGGGGCAAAATTGCAGAAATTTCCTTTACATTGGGGCAAAATTGCAGAAATTTCCTTTACATTGGGGCAAAATTGCAGAAATTTCACTTATTTCAGAGAAAAAAAGCAAAAATTTTTCATATTTTGGGGCAAAACGGCAGAAATTCCCATTATTTTGGGGCAAAAAAGGCAGAAATTCACCTTATTTTGGGGTAAAATTCCAGAAATTTCACATATTTCAGGGCAAAAAGGCAGAAATTTCCCTTACTTTGGGGCAAGATTACAGAAAATTCACTTATTTTAGGGTAATAAGTCAGAAATTCCCCTTATTTTGGGGCAAAAAAAACAGAAATTTTCTTTGTTTTGAGGGAAAAAGACAGAAATTCCACTGATTTAGAGGCAAAAAGGCAGAAATTTCCCTTATTTTGGAGCAAAAATAAAGAAATTTCCCTTTTTTTATGGCAAAAATTATGCGTTCCCCTTAATTTCGGGCAAAAAGGCAGAATTTCCCCGTATTTTGGAGCAAAATTACAGAAATTCCCCTAATTGTGGGGCAAAAAGGCAGAAATTCCCTATACGTTGGGGCAAAAAGACAGAAATTCTCTTTATTTTGAGGCAAAACTCAGAAATTCTACTTATTTTGGGGCAAAATTGCAAAAATTTCCCTTATTTTGGGGCAAAATTGCAGAAATTTCACATATTTTGGGGCAAAATTGCAGAAATTTCATTTATTTCAGGGAAAAAAGGCAGAAATTTTCCTTATTTTGTGACAAAAAGGTAGAAATTTCTAATATTTTGTGTCAAAAATGCAGAAATTCCCCTTATTTTGAGGTAAAAAGGCTGAAGTTCCCCTTATATGGGGGCAAAAAGGCCGAAATTTTCCTTAATTTGTGGCAAAATTGCAGAAATTTCACTTATTTCAGAGAAAAAAAGCAAAAAATTTTCTTATTTTGGGGCAAAAAGGCAGAAATTCCCATTATTTTAGGGCAAAAATGCAAAAATTCTCCTTATTTTAGGGTAAAATTGCAGAAATTTCACATATTTCAGGGCAAAAATGGAGAAATTTCCCTTATTTTGGGACAAAATTGCAGAAATTTCACTTATTTCAGGGTAATAAGTCAGAAATTTTCCTTATTTTGGAGCAAAAAAGACAGAAAATCCCTTTGTTTTGGGGGAAAAAGACAGACATTCCACTTATTTAGAGGCAAAAAAGCAGAAATTCCCCTTATTTTGGAGCAAAAATGAAGAAATTTCTTTTTTTTAAGGCAAAAATGTATGCATTCTTCTTATTTTCGGGCAAAAAGGCAGAAATTCCCCGTATTTTGGGGGAAAATTGCAGAAATTCCCCTAATTGTGGGGCAAAAATGCAGAAATTCCCTATATGTTGGGGCAAAAAGACAGAAATTCTCCTTATTTTGGGGCAAAACTCAGAAATTCCACTTATTTTGGGGCAAAATTCCAGAAATTTCCCTTATTTTGGGGCAAAATTGCAGAAATTTCACTTATTTTGAGGCGAAATTGCAGAAATTTCACTTATTTCAGGAAAAAAAGGCAGAAATTTTTCTTTATTTTGGGGCAAAAAGGCAGAAATTTCTAATATTTTGTGGCAAAAATGCAGAAATTCCCCTTATTTTGAGGTAAAAAGGCTGAAATTCTCCTTATTTGGGGGCAAAAATGCAGAAAATTCTTTTATTTGGGGGCAAAATTGCAGAAATTTCACTTATTTTAGGGTAATGAGTCAGAAATTCCCCTTATTTTGGAGCAAAAAATACAGAAATTCCCTTTGTTTTGGGGGAATAAGACAGAAATTCCACTTATTTAGAGGCAAATAGTCAGAAATTCCCCTTATTTTGGAGCAAAAATGAAGAAATTTCCCTTTTTATGGCAAAAAGGTATGCATTCCCTTTATTTTCGGGCAAAAAGGCAGAAATTCTCCGTATTTTGGAGCAAAATTGCAGAAATCCCCTAATTTTGGGGCGAAAGGCAGAAATTCCCTTTATTTTGGGGCAAAAATCAGAAATTCGCCTTATTTTAAGTCAAAATTCAAGAAATTTCCTTTATTTTGGGGCAAAATTGCAGGAATTTACCTTATTTTGGGGCAAAATTGCAGAAATTTCACTTATTTGAGGCAAAATTGCAGAAATTTCACTTATTTTCAGGTAAAAAGGCTGAAATTTCCTTTATTTTAGGGAAAAAAGGAGAAATTCTCTTTATTTTGGGGCAAAATTGCAGAAATTTCCCTTACTATGGGGAAAAATTGCAGAAATTTTCCTTATTTTAGGGCAAAATTGCAAAAATTTCACTTATTTCAGAGACAAAAAACAAAAATTTTTCTTATTTTGGGGCAAAAAGGAAGAAATTCCCATTATTTTGGGGCAAAAAGGCAGAAATTCACCTTATTTTGGGGTAAAATTGCAGAAATTTCAAATATTTCAGAACAAAAAGGCAGAAATTTCTTTTATTTTGGGCCAAAATTGCAGAATTTCACGTATTTCATGGTAATAAGTCAGAAATTCTTCTTATTTTGGGGCAAAAAAGACAGAAATTCCCTTTGTTTTGGGGGAAAAAGACAGAAATTCCACTTATTTAGAGGCAAAAAACAGAAATTCTTCTTATTTTGGAGCAAAAATGAAGAAATTTTCCTCTTTTATGGCAAAAAGTTATGCATTCCTCTTATTTCCGGGCAAAAAGGCAGAAGTTCCCCGTATTTTGTAGCAAAATTGCAGAAATACCCCTAATTGTGAAGGAAAAAGGCAGAAATTCCCTAAATGTTGGGGCAAAAAGACAGAAATTCTCCTTATTTTGGTGCAAAACTCAGAATTTTCTCTTATTTTGGGGCAAAATTCCAGAATTTTCCCTTATTTTGGGGCAAAATTGCAGAAATTTCCCATATTTTGGGGCAAAATTGCAGAAATTTCACTTATTTCAGGGAAAAAAGGCAGAAATTTCCCTTATTTTGGGGCAAAAATGCAGAATTTCTTAATATTTGGTGGCAAAAATGCAGAAATTCTCTTTCTTTTGAGGTAAAAAGGCTGAAATTCCATTTATATGGGGGCAAAAAAACAGAAATTTCCCATATTTGGGGGCAAAAATACAGAAATTCCCCTTATTTTTTGGCAAAAAGGCAGAAATTTCTTTTATTTGGGGGCAAAATTGCAGAAATTTCACTTATTTCAGGGCATACTTCAAAAATTCCTTTGATTTTGGGGCAAAATTCAGAAATTCCGTTTATTTTTGGGTAAAAAGTCAGAAATTTCACTTATTTTGATGTAAAAAGGCAGAAATTCCTTTTATTTTGGGGCAAAAATGAAGAAATTTCCCTTTTTTGTGGCAAAAGATATACATTACCCTTACTTTCTGGATAATAAGCAGAAATTCCCTGTATTTTGAAGCAAAATTGCAGTAATTCTCATAATTTTCGGGCAAAAAGGCAGAAATTCTCCTTATTTTGGGGTAAAAAGACAGAAAATCTCCTTTTTTCGGGAGCAAACTGTAAGAAATTCCTCTTATTTTGTGGCAAAAAGGCAGAAATTTCTTTTATTTTGAGGCAAAATTGCAGAAATTTCACTTATTTCAGGGCATAATTCAAAAATTTATTTTATTTTGGGGCAAAAGGACAGAAATTTTGTTTATTTTTGGGTAAAAAGGCAGAAATTTCACTTATATTGAGGTAAAAAGGCAGAAATTCCTCTTATTTTGGGGCAAAAATGAAGAAATTTCCCTTTTTTTGTGGCAAAAGGTATACATTCCCCTTACTTTCAGAATAAAAAGCAGAAATTCCCCGTATTTTGAAGCAAAATTGCAGAAATTCTCATAATTTTCGGGCAAAAAGCAGAAATTCTACTTATTTTGGGTAAAAAAGGCAGAAAATCTCCTTTTTTCGGGAGCAAAAGGTCAGAAATTCCCCATATTTTGGGGAAAAATTGCAGAAATTTCCTTTACATTGGGGCAAAATTGCAGAAATTTCCTTTACATTGGGGCAAAATTGCAGAAATTTCACTTATTTCAGAGAAAAAAAGCAAAAATTTTTCGTATTTTGGGGCAAAACGGCAAAAATTCCCATTATTTTGGGGCAAAAAAGGCAGAAATTCACCTTATTTTGGGGTAAAATTGCAGAAATTTCACATATTTCAGGGCAAAAAGGCAGGAATTTTCCTTATTTTGGGGTAAAATTACAGAAAATTCACTTATTTTAGGGTAATAAGTCAGAAATTCCCCTTATTTTGGGGGAAAAAAACAGAAATTCCATTTGTTTTGGGGGAAAAAGACAGAAATTCCACTTATTTAGAGGCTAAAAGGCAGAAATTCCCCTTATTTTGGAGCAAAAATAAAGAAATTTCCCTTTTTTTGTGGCAAAAATTATGCATTCCCCTTAATTTCGGGCAAAAAGTAGAAATTCCTCGTATTTTGGAGCAAAATTGCAGAAATTCCCCTAATTGTGGGGAAAAAATGCAGAAATTCCCTATATGTTGGGGCAAAAAGACAGAAATTCTCCTTATTTTGGGGCAAAACTCAGAAATTCCACTTATTTTGGGGCAAAATTGCAAAAAATTCCCTTATTTTGGGGCAAAATTGCTGAAATTTCACTTATTTGGGGCAAAATTGCAGAAATTTCATTTATTTCAGAGAAAAAAGTCAGAAATTTTTCTTATTTTGTGACAAAAAGATAGAAATTTCTAATATTTTGTGGCAAAAATGCAGAAATTCCCCTTATTTTGAGGTAAAAAGGCTGAAGTTCCCCTTATATGGGGGCAAAAAGGCCGAAATTTCCCTTAATTTGGGGCAAAATTGCAGAAATTTCACTTATTTCAGAGAAAAAAAGCAAAAATTTTTCTTATTTTGGGGAGAAAAGGCAGAAATTCCCATTATTTTGGGGCAAAAATGCAGAAATTCACCTTATTTTGGGGGAAGATTGCAGAAATTTCACATATTTCAGGGCAAAAAGGGAGAAATTTCCCTTATTTTGGGGCAAAATTGCAGAAATTTCACTTATTTCAGGGTAATAAATCAGAAATTTTCTTTATTTTGGAGCAAAAAAGACAGCAAATCCCTTTGTTTTGGGGGAAAAGGACAGACATTCCACTTATTTAGAGGAAAAAAGGCAGAAATTCCCATTAGTTTGGGGCAAAAATCAAAAATTCCCCTTATTTTGCGGCAAAATTCCAGAAATTTCCTTTATTTTGGGGCAAAATTGCAGGAATTTACCTTATTTTGGGGCAAAATTTCAGAAATTTCCCTTATTTGGTGCAAAATTTCAGAAATTTCACTTATTTTTAGGTAAAAAGGCTGAAATTTCCTTTATTTTGGGGCAAAAATGGAGAAATTCCCCTTATTTTGCAACAAAAATTCAGAATTTCTTAATATTTGGTGGCAAAAATGCAGAAATTCTCCTTCTTTTGAGGTAAAAAGGCTGAAATTCCCCTTATATGGGGGCAAAAAAACAGAAATTTCCCCTATTTTGTGGCAAAAAGACAGAAATTCCCCTTCTTTTGTGGCAAAAAGGCAGAAATTTTTTTTATTTTGCGGCAAAATTGCAGAAATTTCACTTATTTCAGGGCATAATTCAAAAATTCCTCTTATTTTGGGGCAAAATACAGAAATTCCGTTTATTTTTGGGTAAAAACGCAGAAATTTCACTTATTTTGAGGTAAAAAGGCAGAAATTCCTCTTATTTTGGGGCAAAAATGAAGAAATTTCCCTTTTTTGTGGCAAAATATATACATTCCCCTTACTTTCGGGATAATAAGCAGAAATTCCCCGTATTTTGAAGAAAAATTGCAGTAATTCTCATAATTTTCGGGCAAAAAGGCAGAAATTCTTCCTATTTTGGGGCAAAAAGACAGAAAATCTCCTTTTTTCGGGAGCAAACAGTCAGAAATTCCCCTTATTTTGGGGCAAAATTGCAGAAATTTCTTTTACATTGGGGCAAAATTGCAGAAATTTCCTTTACATTGGGGCAAAATACAGATTTAACTTATTTCAGAGAAAAAAAGCAAAAATTTTTCATATTTTGGGGCAAAAAGGCAGAAATTCTCATTATTTTGGGGCAAAAAGTCAGAAATTCACCTTATTTTGGGGTAAAATTGCAGAAATTTCACATATTTCAGAACAAAAAGGCAGAAATTTCCCCTATTTTGGGGCAAAATTGCAGACATTTCACTTATTTCAGAGTAATAAGTCAGAAATTCCCCTTATTTTGGGGCAAAAAAGACAGAAATTCCCTTTGTTTTGGGGGAAAAAAGACAGAAATTCCACTTATTTAGAGGCAAAAAGGCAGAAATTCCCCTTATTTTGGAGCAAAGATGAAGAAATTTTCCTTTTTTATGGAAAAAAGTTATGTATATCCCGTATTTTTGGGAAAAATGGCAGAAATTCCCCGTATTTTGGAGCAAAACTGCAGAAATTCCCCTAATTGTGGGGCAAAAAGGCAGAAATTCACTATATGTTGGGGCAAAAAGACAGAAATTCTCCTTATTTTAAGGCAAAACTCAGAAATTCCACTTATTTTGGGGCAAAATTCCAGAAATTTCCCTTATTTTGGTGCAAAATTGCAGAAATTTCATTTATTTTGGGGCAAAATTGCAGAAATTTCACTTTTTTCAGGGAAAAAAGTGAGAAATTTTTCTTACTTTGGGGCAAAAAGGCAGAAATTCCTAATATTTTGTGGCAAAAATGCAGAAATTCATCTTATTTTGAGGTAAAAAGGCTGAACTTTCCCTTATTTGGGGGCAAAAAGACAGAAATTTCCATTATTTTGGGGCAAAATTGCAGAAATTTCACTTATTTCAGGGTAATAAGTCAGAAATTTTTCTTATTTTGGGGCAAAAAAGACAGAAAATTCTTTTGTTTTAGGAGAAAAATACAGAAATTCCACTTATTTAGAGGCAAAAAAGCAAAAATTCCCCTTATATTGGAGCAAAAATGAAGTAATTTCCCTTTTTATGGCAAGAAGGTATGCATTCCCATTATTTTTGGGCAAAATGGCAGAAATTCCCCGTATTTTGGAGCAAAATTGCAGAAATTCCCCTAATTTGGGGGCAAAACGCAGAAATTCCCTTTATTTTGGGGCAAAAATCAGAAATTCCCCTTCTTTTGAGGCAAAATTCAAGAAATTTCCTTTATTTTGGGGCAAAATTGCAGGAATTTACCTTATTTTGGGGCAAAATTCCAGAAATTTCCCTTATTTGGGGCAAAATTGCAGAAATTTCACTTATTTTTAGGTAAAAGGGCTGAAATTTCTTTATTTTGGGGCAAAAAAAAACAAATTCCTTTTATTTTGGGGTAAAATTTCAGAAATTTCCCTTATTATGGGGAAAAATTGCAGAAATTTCCCTTAATTTAGGGCAAAATTGCAGAAATTTCACTTATTTCAGAGAAAAAAAGGAAAAATTTTTCTTATTTTGGAGCAAAAAGGCAGAAATTCCCATTATTTTGGGGCAAAAGGCAGAAATTCACCTTATTGTGGGGTAAAATTGCAGAAATTTAACATATTTCAGGGCAAAAAGGCAGAAATTTCCCTTATTTTGGGGCCAAATTGCAGAAATTTCACTTATTTCAGGGAAAAAGTCAGAAATTTTCCTTATTTTGGGAGAAAAAGGCAGAAATTCCTAATATTTTGTGGCAAAAATGCAGAAATTCCCCTTATTTTGAGATAAAAAGGCTGAAATTCCCCTTATTTGGGGGCAAAAATGCAAAAATTTCCCTTATTTTGGGGCAAAATTTCAGAAATTTCACTTATTTCAGGGTAATAAGTGAGAAATTTTCCTTATTTTGGGGCAAAAAAAAACCAGAAAATCCCTTTGTTTTGGGGGAAAAAGACAGAAATTCCACTTATTAAGAGGCAAAAAAGCAGAAATTCCCCTTATTTTGGAGCAAAAATTAGGAAATTTCCCTCTTTTATGGCAAAATGTTATCCATTCCTCTTATTTTCATTCAAAAAGGCCGAAATTCCCCGTATTTTCTAGAAAAATTGCAGAAATTATCCTAATTGTGGGGCAAAAATGCAGAAATTCCCTATATGTTGGGGCAAAAAACAGAAATTCCCCTTATTTTGGGGCAAATCTCAGAAATTCCACTTATTTTGGGGCAAAATTCCATTAATTTCTCTTTTTTTGGGGCAAAATTGCAGATATTTCACTTATTTTGTGGCAAAATTGCATAAATTTTAGTTATTTCAGGGAAAAAAGGCAAAAATTTTCTTTTTTTGAAGCAAAAATACAGAAATTCTTAATATTTTGTGGCAAAAATGCTGAAATTCCCCTTAATTTGAAGTAAAAATGCTGAAATTCCCGTATTTGGCGCAAAAAGGCAGAAAAATCCCTTATTTTGGGGCAAGAAGGCAGAAATTCCCCTAATTTTGTGGCAATAGGCAGAAATTTCTTTTATTTTGGGGCAAAATTGCAGAAATTTCACTTATTTCAGAGCATAATTCAAAAATTCCTTTTATTTTGGGGCAAAAAGACAGAAATTCCGTTTATTTTTGGGTAAAAAGGCAGAAATTTCACTTATTTTGAGGTAGAAAGGCAGAAATTCCTCTTATTTTCCGGCAAAAATGAAAAAATTTACTTTTTTTGTGGCAAAAGGTATACATTCCCCTTACTTTCGGGATTAAAAGCAGAAATTCCCCGTATTTTGAAGCAAAATTGCAGAAATTCTCATAATTTTCGGTCAAAAAGGCAGAAATTCTCCTTATTTTGGGGCAAAAATACAGAAAATCTCCTTTTTTCAGGAGCAAACAGTCAGAAATTCCCCTTATTTTGGGCAAAGTTGCAGAAATTTCCTTTACATTGAGGCAAAATTGCAGAAATTTCCCTTATTTTGGGGCAAAATTCCAGAAATTTCAATTATTTCAGGGTAATAAGTCAAAAATTCCCCTTATTTTGGGGCAAAAAAGACAGAAATTCTATTTGTTTTGGGGGAAAAAGACAGAAATTCCACTTATTTAAAGGCAAAAATGCAGAAATTCCCCTTATTTTGGAGCAAAAATGAAGTAATTTCCCTTTTTATGGCAAAAAGGTATGCATTCCCATTATTTTTGGGCAAATTGGCAGAAATTCCCCGTATTTTGGAGCAAAATTGCAGAAATTTCCCTAATTTGGGGGCAAAACGCAGAAATTCCCTTTATTTTGGGGCAAAAATCAGAAATTCCCCTTATTTTGAGGCAAAATTCAAGAAATTTCCTTTATTTTGGGGCAAAATTGCAGGAATTTACTTTATTTTGGGGCAAAATTGCAGAAATTTCCCATATTTGGGGCAAGATTGCAGAAATTTCACCTATTTTCAGGTAAAAAGGCTGAAATTTCCTTTATTTTGGGGCAAAAAAGGAGAAATTCCCCTTATTTTGGGGCAAAATTGCAGAAATTTCTTTTATTATGGGGAAAAATTGCAGAAATTTCCCTTATTTTAGGGCAAAATTGTAGAAATTTCACTTACTTCAGAGAAAAAAGGCAAAAATTTTTCTTATTTTAGGGCAAAAAGGCAGAAATTCCCTTTATTTTGGGGCAAAAATGCAGAAATTCACCTTATTTTGGAGTAAAATTGAAGAAATTTCACATATTTCATGGCAAAAAGGCAGAAATTTCCTTTATTTTGAAGCAAAATTGCAGAAATTTCATTTATTTCAGGGCAAAAATTCAGAAAATTTCCCTTATTTTGGGGCAAAAAGCAGAAATTTCTTTTATTATAGTACAAAATTGAAGAAATTTTCCTTATTTTGGAACAAAAAGGCAGAAATTCCCCATATTTTGGGGCAAAAGGCAGAAATTCTTCTTATTTTGAGGTAAAATGCAGAAATTCTTCTTATTTAGAGGTAAAATGCAGAAATTCCCTTTATTTTGGGGCTAAAAGGCGGAAATTCCTCGTATTTTGAAGCAAAATTGCAGAAATTCTCATAATCTTCGGGCAAAAAGGCAGAAATTCTTTTTATTTTGGAGCAAAAAGACAGAAAATCTCCTTTTTTTGGGAGCAAAAAGTCATAAATTCCCCTTATTTTGGGGCAAAATTGCAGAAATTTCACTTATTTTGGGGCAAAATTGCAAAAATTTTCCTTATTATGGGGAATAATTGCAGAAATTTTCATTATTTTAGGGCAAAATTGCAAAAATTTCACTTATTTCAGAGAAAAAAAACAAAAATTTTTCTTATTTTTGGGCAAAAAAAAAGAAATTCCCATTATTTTGGGGCAAAAAGGCAGAAATACACCTTATTTTGGGGTAAAATTGCAGAAATTTCACATATTTCAGAACAAAAAGGCAGAAATTTCTTTTATTTTGGGCCAAAATTGCAGAATTTCACGTACTTCAGGGTAATAAGTCAGAAATTCTTCTTATTTTGGGGCAAAAAAACAGAAATTCCCTTTGTTTTGGGGGAAAAAGACAGAAATTCCACTTATTTAGAGGCAAAAAAGCAGAAATTCTTCTTATTTTGGAGCAAAAATGCAGAAATTTTCCTCTTTTATAGCAAAAAGTTATGCATTCCTCTTATTTTCGGACAAAAAGGCAGAAGTTCCCCGTATTTTGTAGCAAAATTGCAGAAATTACCCTAATTGTGAAGCAAAAAGGCAGAAATTCCCTAAATGTTGGGGCAAAAAGACAGAAATTCTCCTTATTTTGGTGCAAAACTCAGAATTTTCTTTTATTTTGGGGCAAAATTCCAGAAATTTCCCTTATTTTGGGGCAAAATTGCAGAAATTTCCCATATTTTGGGGCAAAATTGCAGAAATTTCACTTATTTCAGGGAAAAAAGGCAGAAATTTCCCTTATTTTGGGGCAAAAATGCAGAATTTCTTAATATTTGGTGGCAAAAATGCAGAAATTCTCCTTCTTTTGAGGTAAAAAGGCTGAAATTCTCTTTATATGGGGGCAAAAAAACAGAAATTTCCTTTATTTTGGGGCAAAAAGACAGAAATTCCCCTTATTTTGTGGCAAAAAGGCAGAAATTTCTTTTATTTTGGGGCAAAATTGCAGAAATTTCACTTATTTCAGAAAATAATTCAAAAATTCCTTTTATTTTGGGGCAAAATACAGAAATTCCGTTTATTTTTGGGTAAAAAGGCAGAAATTTCACTTATTTTGAGGTAAAAAGGCAGAAATTCCTTTTACTTTGGGGCAAAAATGAAGAAATTTCCCTTTTTTGTGGCAAAAGATATACATTCTTCTTACTTTCTGGATAATAAGCAGAAATTCCCTGTATTTTGAAGCAAAATTGCAGTAATTCTCATAATTTTCAGGAAAAAAGGCAGAAATTCTCCTTATTTTGGGGTAAAAAGACAGAAAATCTCCTTTTCTCGGGAGCAAACAGTAAGAAATTCCTCTTATTTTGTGGCAAAAAGGCAGAAATTTCTTTTATTTTGAGGCAAAATTGCAGAAATTTCACTTATTTCAGGGCATAATTCAAAAATTCCTTTTATTTTGGGGCAAAATGACAGAAATTTTGTTTATTTTTGGGTAAAAAGGCAGAAATTTCACTTATATTGAGGTAAAAAGGCAGAAATTCCTCTTATTTTGGGGCAAAAATGAAGAAATTTCCCTTTTTTGTGGCAAAAGGTATACATTCCTTTTACTTTCAGGATAAAAAGCAGAAATTCCCCGTATTTTGAAGCAAAATTGCAGAAATTCTCATAATTTTCGGGCAAAAAGCAGAAATTCTACTTATTTTGGGTCAAAAAGGCAGAAAATCTCCTTTTTTCGGGAGCAAAAGGTCAGAAATTCCCCATATTTTGAGGCAAAATTGCAGAAATTTCCTTTACATTGGGGCAAAATTGCAGAAATTTCCTTTACATTGGGGCAAATTGCAGAAATTTCACTTATTTCAGAGAAAAAAAGCAAAAATTTTTCGTATTTTGGAGCAAAACAGCAGAAATTCCCATTATTTTGGGGCAAAAAAGGCAGAAATTCACCTTATTTAGGGGTAAAATTGCAGAAATTTCACATATTTCAGGGCAAAAAGGCAGAAATTTCCCTTATTTTGGGGCAAAATTACAGAAAATTCACTTATTTTAGGGTAATAAGTCAGAAATTCCCCTTATTTTGGGGGAAAAAAACAGAAATTCCCTTTGTTTTTGGGGAAAAAGACAGAAATTCCACTTATTTAGAGGCAAAAGCAGAAATTCCCCTTATTTTGGAGCAAATGTAAAGAAATTTCCCTTTTTTTATGGCAAAAATTATGCATTCCCCTTAATTTCGGGCAAAACGGCAGAAATTCCCCGTATTTTGGAGCAAAATTGCAGAAATTCCCCTAATTGTGGGGAAAAAATGCAGAAATTCCCTATATGTTGGGGCAAAAAGACAGAAATTCTCCTTATTTTGGGGCAAAACTCAGAAATTCCACTTATTTTGGGGCAAAATTGCAAAAAATTCCCTTATTTTGGGGCAAAATTGCTGAAATTTCACTTATTTTGGGGCAAAATTGCAGAAATTTCATTTATTTCAGGGAAAAAAGGCAGAAATTTTCCTTATTTTGTGACAAAAATATAGAAATTTCTAATATTGTGTGGCAAAAATGCAGAAATTCCCCTTATTTTGAGGTAAAAAGGCTGATGTTCCCCTTATATGGGGGCAAAAAGGCCGAAATTTCCCTTAATTTGGGGCAAAATTGCAGAAATTTCACTTATTTCAGAGAAAAAAAAGCAAAAATTTTTCTTATTTTGGGGAGAAAAGGCAGAAATTCCCATTATTTTGGGGCAAAAATGCAGAAATTCACCTTATTTTGGGGGAAGATTGCAGAAATTTCACATATTTCAGGGCAAAAAGGGAGAAATTTCTCTTATTTTGGGGCAAAAGTGCAGAAATTTCACTTATTTCAGGGTAATAAATCAGAAATTTTCTTTATTTTGGAGCAAAAAAGACAGAAAATCCCATTGTTTTGGGGGAAAAGACAGACATTCCAATTTTTAGAGGCAAAAATGCAGAAATTCCCCTTATTTTGGAGCAAAAATGAAGAAATTTCTTTTTTTTAAGGCAAAAAAGTATGCATTTTTCTTATTTTCGGGAAAAGGCAGAAATTCCCCGTATTTTGGAGCAAAATTGCAGAAATTCCCCTAATTGTGGGGCAAAAATGCAGAAATTCCCTATATGTTGTGGCAAAAAGACAGAAATTCTCCTTATTTTGGGGCGAAACTCAGAAATTCCACGTATTATGGGGCAAAATTCCAGAAATTTCCCTTATTTTGGGGCAAAATTGCAGAAATTTCACTTATTTTGGGGCGAAATTGCAGAAATTTCACTTATTTCAGGGAAAAAAAGCAGAAATTTTTCCTTCTTTTGGTGCAAAAAATTCAGAAATTTCTAATATTTTGTGGCAAAAATGCAGAAATTCCCCTTATTTTGAGGTAAAAAGGCTCAAATTCTCCTTATTTGAGGGCAAAAATGCAGAAAATTATTTTATTTGGGGGCAAAATTGCAGAAATTTCACTTATTTCAGGGTAATGAGTCAGAAATTCCCCTTATTTTGGAGCAAAAAATACAGAAATTCCATTTGTTTTGGGGGAATAAGACAGAAATTCCACTTATTTAGAGGCAAAAAGGCAGAAATTCCCCTTATTTTGGAGCAAAAATGAAGAAATTTCCCTTTTTATGGCAAAAAGGTATGCATTCCCATTATTTTCGGGCAAAAAGGCAGAAATTCCCCGTATTTTGGAGCAAAATTGCAGATATTTCCCTAATTTTGGGGCGAAAGTCAGAAATTCCCATTATTTTGGGGCAAAAATCAAAAATTCCCCTTATTTTGCGGCAAAATTCCAGAAATTTCCTTTATTTTGGGGCAAAATTGCAGGAATTTACCTTATTTTGGGGCAAAATTTCAGAAATTTCCCTTATTTGGTGCAAAATTGCAGAAATTTCACTTATTTTTAGGTAAAAAGGCTGAAATTTCCTTTATTTTGGGGCAAAAATGGAGAAATTCCCCTTATTTTGGGGTAAAATTGCAGAAATTTCTCTTATTTTGGGAAAAAATTGCAGAAATTGTCCTTATTTTAGGGCAAAATTGCAGAAATTTCACTTATTTCAGAGAAAAAAAGCAAAAGTTTTTTTTATTTTTGGGCAAAAAGGCAGAAATTCCCATTATTTTGGGGCAAAAAGGCAGAAATTCACCTAATTTTGGGGTAAAATTGCACAAATTTCACATATTTCAGGGCAAAAGGGCAAAAATTTCCCTTATTTTGGGGCAAAATTGCAGAATTTCACTTGTTTCAGTGTAATAAGTCAGAAATTCTTCTTTTTTTGGGGCAAAAAAGACAGAAATTCCCTTTCTTTTGGGGGAAAAAGACAGAAATTCCACTTATTTAGAGGCAAAAAAGCAGAAATTCTTCTTATTTTGGAGCAAAAATGAAGAAATTTTCCTCTTTTATGGCAAAAAGTTATGCATTCCTCTTATTTTCGGGCAAAAAGGCAGAAATTCCCCGTATTTTGTAGCAAAATTGCAGAAATTCCCCTAATTGTGAAGCAAAAAGGCAGAAATTCCCTATATGTTGGGGCAAAAAGACAGAAATTCTCCTTATTTTGGTGCAAAACTCAGAATTTTCTCTTATTTTGGGGCAAAATTCCAGAAATTTCACTTATTTTGGGGCAAAATTGCAGAAATTTCCCTTATTTTGGGGCAAAATTGCAGAAATTCCATTTATTTCAGGGAAAAAGGCAGAAATTTCCCTTATTTTGGGGCAAAATTGCAGAAATTCCATTTATTTCAGGGAAAAAGGCAGAAATTTCCCTTATTTTGGGGCAAAAATGCAGAAATTCTTAATATTTGGTGGCAAAAATGCAGAAATTCTCTTTCTTTTGAGGTAAAAAGGCTGAAATTCCCCTTATATGGGGGCAAAAAAACAGAAATTTCCCCTATTTTGGGGCAAAAAGACAGAAATTCCCCTTATTTTGTGGCAAAAAGGCAGAAATTTCTTTTATTTTGGGGCAAAATTGCAGAAATTTCACTTATTTCAGGGCATAATTCAAAATTCCTTTTATTTTGGGGCAAAATACAGAAATTCCGATTATTTTTGGGTAAAAAGGCAGAATTTTCACTTATTTTGAGGTAAAAAGGCAGAAATTCCTTTTATTTTGGGGCAAAAATGAAGAAATTTCCCTTTTTTGTGGCAAAAGATATACATTCCCCTTACTTTCTGGATAATAAGCAGAAATTCCCTGTATTTTGAAGCAAAATTGCAGTAATTCTCATAATTTTCGGGCAAAAAGGCAGAAATTCTCCTTATTTTGGGGTAAAAAGACAGAAAATCTCCTTTTCTCGGGAGCAAACAGTAAGAAATTCCTCTTATTTTGTGGCAAAAAGGGAAAAATTTCTTTTATTTTGAGGCAAAATTGCAGAAATTTCACTTATTTCAGGGCATAATTCAAAAATTCCTTTTATTTTGGGGCAAAAGGACAGAAATTTTGTTTATTTTTGGGTAAAAACACAGAAATTTCACTTATATTGAGGTAAAAAGGCAGAAATTCCTCTTATTTTGGGGCAAAAATGAAGAAATTTCCCTTTTTTTCTGGCCAAAGGTATACATTCCCCTTACTTTCAGGATAAAAAGCAGAAATTCCCCGTATTTTGAAGCAAAATTGCAGAAATTCTCATAATTTTCGGGCAAAAACCAGAAATTCTACTTATTTTGGGTCAAAAAGGCAGAAAATCTCCTTTTTTCGGGAGCAAAATGTCAGAAATTTTCCTTATTTTGGGGCAAAATTGCTGAAATTTCCTTTACATTGGGGCAAAATTGCAGAAATTTCCTTTACATTGGGGCAAAATTGCAGAAATTTCTCTTATTTCATAGAAGAAAAGCAAAAATTTTTTGTATTTTGGGGCAAAACGGCAGAAATTCCCATTATTTTGGGGCAAAAAAAGCAGAAATTCACCTTATTTTGGGGTAAAATTGCAGAAATTTCACATATTTCAGGGCAAAAAAGCAGAAATTTCCCTTATTTTGGGGCAAAATTACAGAAAATTCACTTATTCTAGGGTAATAAGTCAGAAATTCCCCTTATTTTGGGGGAAAAAAACAGAAATTCCCTTTGTTTTGGGGGAAAAAGACAGAAATTCCACTTATTTAGAGGCAAAAGCAGAAATTCCCCTTATTTTGGAGAAAAAATAAAGAAATTTCCCTTTTTTTATGGCAAAAATTATGCATTCCCCTTAATTTCGGGCAAAACAGCAGAAATTCCCCGTATTTTGGAGCAAAATTGCAGAAATTCCCCTAATTGTGGGGAAAAATGCAGAAATTCCCTATATGTTGGGGCAAAAAGACAGAAATTCTCCTTATTTTGGGGCAAAACTCAGAAATTCCACTTATTTTGGGGCAAAATTGCTGAAATTTCACTTATTTTGGAGCAAAATTGCTGAAATTTCACTTATTTTGGGGCAAAATTGCAGAAATTTCATTTATTTCAGGGAAAAAAGGCAGAAATTTTCCTTATTTTGTGACAAAAATATAGAAATTTCTAATATTTTGTGGCAAAAATGCAGAAATTCCCCTTATTTTGAGGTAAAAAGGCTGAAGTTCGCCTTATATGGGGGCAAAAAGGTCGAAATTTCCCTTAACTTGGGGCAAAATTGCAGAAATTTCACTTATTTCAGAGAAAAAAGCAAAAATTTTTCTTGTTTTGGGGAAAAAAGGCAGAAATTCCCATTATTTTGGGGCAAAAATGCAGAAATTCACCTTATTTTGGGGTAAGATTGCAGAAATTTCACATATCTCAGGGCAAAAAGGGAGAAATTTCCCTTATTTTGAGGCAAAATTGCAGAAATTTCACTTATTTCAGGGAAATAAATCAGAAATTTTCATTATTTTGGATCAAAAAAGACAGAAAATCCCTTTGTTTTGGGGGAAAAAGACAGACATTCCACCTATTTAGAGGCAAAAATGCAGAAATTCCCCTTATATTGGAGCAAAAATGAAGAAATTTCTTTTTTTTAAGGCAAAAAAGTATGCATTCTTCTTATTTTCGGGTAAGGCAGAAATTCCCCGTATTTTGGAGCAAAATTGCAGAAATTCCCCTAATTGTGGGGCAAAAATGCAGAAATTCCCTATATGTTGTGGCAAAAAGACAGAAATTCTCCTTATTTT
Source organism: Micromys minutus (assembly GCF_963924665.1). Lineage (NCBI taxonomy): Eukaryota > Metazoa > Chordata > Mammalia > Rodentia > Muridae > Micromys > Micromys minutus. Next base: position 1,747,592 of record NW_027667830.1, on the reverse strand, counting down.
GGGGAAAAACTCAGAAATTCCAGGTCTTTTGGGGCAAAATTCCAGAAATTTCCCTTATTTTGGGGCAAAATTGCAGAAATTTCACTTATTTTGGGGCGAAATTGCAGAAATTTCACTTATTTCAGAGAAAAAAAGCAGAAATTTTTCCTTATTTTGGGGCAAAAAGGCAGAAATTTCTAATATTTTGTGGCAAAAATGCAGAAATTCCCCTTATTTTGAGGTAAAAAGGCTCAAATTCTCTTTATTTGAGGGCAAAAATGCAGAAAATTATTTTATTTGGGGGCAAAATTGCAGAAATTTCACTTATTTCAGGGTAATGAGTCAGAAATTCCCCTTATTTTGGAGCAAAAAATACAGAAATTCCATTTGTTTTGGGGGAATAAGACAGAAATTCCACTTATTTAGAGGCAAAAAGGCAGAAATTCCCCTTATTTTGGAGCAAAAATGAAGAAATTTCCCTTTTTATGGCAAAAAGTTATGCATTCCCATTATTTTCGGGCAAAAAGGCAGAAATTCCCCGTATTTTGGAGCAAAATTGCAGATATTTCCCTAATTTTGGGGCGAAAGTCAGAAATTCCCATTATTTTGGGGCAAAAATCAAAAATTCCCCTTATTTTGCGGCAAAATTCCAGAAATTTCCTTTATTTTGGGGCAAAATTGCAGGAATTTACCTTATTTTGGGGCAAAATTTCAGAAATTTCCCTTATTTGGTGCAAAATTGCAGAAATTTCACTTATTTTTAGGTAAAAAGGCTGAAATTTCCTTTATTTTGGGGCAAAAATGGAGAAATTCCCCTTATTTTGGGGTAAAATTGCAAATATTTCTCTTATTTTGGGAAAAAATTGCAGAAATTGTTCTTATTTTAGGGCAAAATTGCAGAAATTTAACTTATTTCAGAGAAAAAAAGCAAAAGTTTTTCTTATTTTGGGGCCAAAAGGAAGAAATTCCCATTATTTTGGGGCAAAAAGGCAGAAATTCACCTTATTTTGGGGTAAAATTGCAGAAATTTCACATATTTCAGGGCAAAAAGGCAAAAATTTCCCTTATTTTGGGGCAAAATTGCAGAATTTCACTTATTTCAGGGTAATAAGTCAAAAATTCTTCTTATTTTGGGGCAAAAAAGACAGAAATTCCCTTTGTTTAGGGGGAAAAAGACAGAAATTCCACTTATTTAGAGGCAAAAAAGCAGAAATTCTTTTTATTTTGGGGCAAAAATGAAGAAATTTTCCTCTTTTATGGCAAAAAGTTATGCATTCCTCTTATTTTCGGGCAAAAAGGCAGAAATTCCCCGTATTTTGTAGCAAAATTGCAGAAATTACCCTAATTGTGAAGCAAAAAGGCAGAAATTCCCTATATGTTGGGGCAAAAAGACAGAAATTCTCCTTATTTTGGTGCAAAACTCAGAATTTTCTCTTATTTTGGGGCAAAATTCCAGAAATTTCACTTATTTTGGGGCAAAATTGCAGAAATTTCCCTTATTTTGGGGCAAAATTGCAGAAATTCCACTTATTTCAGGGAAAAAGGCAGAAATTTCCCTTATTTTGGGGCAAAAATGCAGAAATTCTTAATATTTGGTGGCAAAAATGCAGAAATTCTCCTTCTTTTGAGGAAAAAGGCTGAAATTCCCCTTATATAGGGGCAAAAAAACAGAAATTTCCCCTATTTTGGGGCAAAAAGACAGAAATTCCCCTTATTTTGTGGCAAAAAGGCAGAAATTTCTATTATTTTGGGGCAAAATTGCAGAAATTTCACTTATTTCAGGGCATAATTCAAAAATTCCTTTTATTTTGGGGCAAAATACAGAAATTCCGTTTATTTTTGGGTAAAAAGGCAGAAATTTCACTTATTTTGATGTAAAAAGGCAGAAATTCCTTTTATTTTGGGGCAAAAATGAAGAAATTTCCCTTTTTTGTGGCAAAAGATATACATTCCCCTTACTTTCTGGATAATAAGCAGAAATTCCCTGTATTTTGAAGCAAAATTGCAGTAATTCTCATAATTTTCGGGCAAAAAGGCAGAAATTCTCCTCATTTTGGGGTAAAAAGACAGAAAATCTCCTTTTCTCGGGAGCAAACAGTAAGAAATTCCTCTTATTTTGTGGCAAAATGGCAGAAATTTCTTTTATTTTGAGGCAAAATTGCAGAAATTTCACTTATTTCAGGGCATAATTCAAAAATTCCTTTTATTTTGGGGCAAAAGGACAGAAATTTTGTTTATTTTTGGGTAAAAAGGCAGAAATTTCACTTATATTGAGGTAAAAAGGCAGAAATTCCTCTTATTTTGGGGCAAAAATGAAGAATTTTCCCTTTTTTTGTGGCAAAAGGTATACATTCCCCTTACTTTCAGGATAAAAAGCAGAAATTCCCCGTATTTTGAAGCAAAATTGCAGAAATTCTCATAATTTTCGGGCAAAAAGGCAGAAATTCTCCTTATTTTAAGGCAAAAAGGCAGAAAATCTTCTTTTTTCGGGAGCAAAAGTTCAGAAATTCCCCATATTTTGGGGCAAAATTGCAGAAATTTCCTTTACATTGGGGCAAAATTGCAGAAATTTCCTTTACATTGGGGCAAAATTGCAGAAATTTCACTTATTTCAGAGAAAAAAAGCAAAAATTTCTCGTATTTTGGGGCAAAACGGCAGAAATTCCCATTATTTTGGGGCAAAAAAGGCAGAAATTCACCTTATTTTGGGGTAAAATTGCAGAAATTTCACATATTTCAGGGCAAAAGGCAGAAATTTCCCTTATTTTGGGGCAAAATTAAAAAAATTCACTTATTTTAGGGTAATAAGTCAGAAATTCCCCTTATTTTGGGGCAAAAAAACAGAAATTTTCTTTGTTTTGGGGAAAAAAGACAGAAATTCCACTGATTTAGAGGCAAAAAGGCAGAAATTCCCCTTATTTTGGAGCAAAAATAAAGAAATTTCCCTTTTTTATGGCAAAAATTATGCATTCCCCTTAATTTCGGGCAAAAAGGCAGAAATTCCCCGTATTTTGGAGCAAAATTGCAGAAATTCCCCTAATTGTGGGGCAAAAAGGCAGAAATTTCCTATATGTTGGGGCAAAAAGACAGAAATTCTCCTTAATTTGGGGCAAAACTCAGAAATTCCACTTATTTTAGGGCAAAATTGCAAAAATTTCCCTTATTTTGGGGCAAAATTGCAGATATTTCATTTATTTCAGTGAAAAAAGCCAAAAATTTTCCTTATTTTGTGACAAAAAGGTAGAAATTTCTAATATTTTGTGGCAAAAATGCAGAAATTCCCCTTATTTTGAGGTAAAAAGGCTGAAGTTCCCCTTATATGGGGGCAAAAAGGCCGAAATTTCCCTTAATTTGGGGCAAAATTGCAGAAATTTCACTTATTTCAGAGAAAAAAAGCAAAAATTTTTCTTATTTTGGGGAGAAAAGGCAGAAATTCCCATTATTTTGGGGCAAAAATGCAGAAATTCACCTTATTGTGGGGTAAAATGGCAGAATTTTCTCATATTTCAGGGCAAAAAGGGAGAAATTTCCCTTATTTTGGGGCAAAATTGCAGAAATTTTACTTATTTCAGGGTAATAAGTCAGACATTTTCCTTATTTTGGAGGAAAAAAGACAGCAAATCCCTTTGTTTTGGGGGAAAAAGACAAACATTCCAATTATTTAGAGGCAAAAAAGCAGAAATTCCTCTTATTTTGGAGCAAAAATAAAGAAATTTCTTTTTTTTAAAGCAAAAAGGTATGCATTCTTCTTATTTTCGGGCAAAAGCAGAAATTCCCCGTATTTTGGAGCAAAATTGCAGAAATTCCTCTAATTGTGGGGCAAAATGCAGAAATTCCCTATATGTTGGGGCAAAAAGACAGAAATTCTCCTTATTTTGAGGCAAAACTCAGAAATTCCAGGTATTTTGGGGCAAAATTCCAGAAATTTTACTTATTTTGGGGCAAAATTGCAGAAATTTCACTTATTTTGGGGCGAAATTGCAGAAATTTCACTCATTTCAGGGAAAAAAGGCAGAAATTTTTCCTTATTTTGGGGCAAAAATGCAGAAATTTCTAATATTTTGTGGCAAAAATGCAGAAATTCCCCTTATTTTGAGGTAAAAAGGCTGAAATTCTCCTTATTTGGGGGCAAAAATGCAGAAAATTCTTTTATTTGGGGGCAAAATTGCAGAAATTTCACTTATTTCAGGGTAATGAGTCAGAAATTTTCCTTATTTTGGAGCAAAAAATACAGAAATTCCATTTGTTTTGGGGGAATAAGACAGAAATTCCACTTATTTAGAGGCAAAAAGGCAGAAATTCCCCTTATTTTGGAGCAAAAATGAAGAAATTTCCCTTTTTATGGCAAAAAGGTATGCATTCCCATTATTTTCGGGCAAAAAGGCAGAAATTCTCCGTATTTTGGAGCAAAATTGCAGATATTTCCCTAATTTTGGGGCAAAAGTCAGAAATTCCCTTTATTTTGGGGCAAAAATCAAAAATTCCCCTTATTTTGCGGCAAAATTCCAGAAATTTCCTTTATTTTGGGGCAAAATTGCAGGAATTTACCTTATTTTGGGGCAAAATTTCAGAAATTTCCCTTATTTGGTGCAAAATTGCAGAAATTTCACTTATTTTTAGGAAAAAAGGCTGAAATTTCCTTTATTTTGGGGCAAAAATGGAGAAATTCCCCTTATTTTGGGGTAAAATTGCAAAAATTTCTCTTATTTTGGGAAAAAATTGCAGAAATTGTTCTTATTTTAGGGCAAACTTGCAGAAATTTAACTTATTTCAGAGAAAAAAGCAAAAGTTTTTCTTATTTTGGGGCCAAAAGGAAGAAATTCCCATTATTTTGGGGCAAAAAGGCAGAAATTCACCTTATTTTGGGGTAAAATTGCAGAAATTTCACATATTTCAGGGCAAAAAGGCAAAAATTTCCCTTATTTTGGGGCAAAATTGCAGAATTTCACTTATTTCAGGGTAATAAGTCAAAAATTCTTCTTATTTTGGGGCAAAAAAGACAGAAATTCCCTTTGTTTAGGGGGAAAAAGACAGAAATTCCACTTATTTAGAGGCAAAAAAGCAGAAATTCTTTTTATTTTGGGGCAAAAATGAAGAAATTTTCCTCTTTTATGGCAAAAAGTTATGCATTCCTCTTATTTTCGGGCAAAAAGGCAGAAATTCCCCGTATTTTGTAGCAAAATTGCAGAAATTACCCTAATTGTGAAGCAAAAAGGCAGAAATTCCCTATATGTTGGGGCAAAAAGACAGAAATTCTCCTTATTTTGGTGCAAAACTCAGAATTTTCTCTTATTTTGGGGCAAAATTCCAGAAATTTCACTTATTTTGGGGCAAAATTGCAGAAATTTCCCTTATTTTGTGGCAAAATTGAAGAAATTCCACTTATTTCAGGGAAAAAGGCAGAAATTTCCCTTATTTTGGGGCAAAAATGCAGAAATTCTTAATATTTGGTGGCAAAAATGCAGAAATTCTACTTCTTTTGAGGAAAAAGGCTGAAATTCCCCTTATATAGGGGCAAAAAAACAGAAATTTCCCCTATTTTGGGGCAAAAAGACAGAAATTCCCCTTATTTTGTGGCAAAAAGGCAGAAATTTCTATTATTTTGGGGCAAAATTGCAGAAATTTCACTTATTTCAGGGCATAATTCAAAAATTCCTTTTATTTTGGGGCAAAATACAGAAATTCCGTTTATTTTTGGGTAAAAAGGCAGAAATTTCACTTATTTTGATGTAAAAAGGCAGAAATTCCTTTTATTTTGGGGCAAAAATGAAGAAATTTCCCTTTTTTGTGGCAAAAGATATACATTCCCCTTACTTTCTGGATAATAAGCAGAAATTCCCTGTATTTTGAAGCAAAATTGCAGTAATTCTCATAATTTTCGGGCAAAAAGGCAGAAATTCTCCTCATTTTGGGGTAAAAAGACAGAAAATCTCCTTTCTCGGGAGCAAACAGTAAGAAATTCCTCTTATTTTGTGGCAAAATGGCAGAAATTTCTTTTATTTTGAGGCAAAATTGCAGAAATTTCACTTATTTCAGGGCATAATTCAAAAATTCCTTTTATTTTGGGGCAAAAGGACAGAAATTTTGTTTATTTTTGGGTAAAAAGGCAGAAATTTCACTTATATTGAGGTAAAAAGGCAGAAATTCCTCTTATTTTGGGGCAAAAATGAAGAATTTTCCCTTTTTTTGTGGCAAAAGGTATACATTCCCCTTACTTTCAGGATAAAAAGCAGAAATTCCCCGTATTTTGAAGCAAAATTGCAGAAATTCTCATAATTTTCGGGCAAAAAGGCAGAAATTCTCCTTATTTTAAGGCAAAAAGGCAGAAAATCTTCTTTTTTCGGGAGCAAAAGTTCAGAAATTCCCCATATTTTGGGGCAAAATTGCAGAAATTTCCTTTACATTGGGGCAAAATTGCAGAAATTTCCTTTACATTGGGGCAAAATTGCAGAAATTTCACTTATTTCAGAGAAAAAAAGCAAAAATTTCTCGTATTTTGGGGCAAAACGGCAGAAATTCCCATTATTTTGGGGCAAAAAGGCAGAAATTCACCTTATTTTGGGGTAAAATTGCAGAAATTTCACATATTTCAGGGCAAAAGGCAGAAATTTCCCTTATTTTGGGGCAAAATTAAAAAAATTCACTTATTTTAGGGTAATAAGTCAGAAATTCCCCTTATTTTGGGGCAAAAAAACAGAAATTTTCTTTGTTTTGGGGAAAAAAGACAGAAATTCCACTGATTTAGAGGCAAAAAGGCAGAAATTCCCCTTATTTTGGAGCAAAAATAAAGAAATTTCCCTTTTTTATGGCAAAAATTATGCATTCCCCTTAATTTCGGGCAAAAAGGCAGAAATTCCCCGTATTTTGGAGCAAAATTGCAGAAATTCCCCTAATTGTGGGGCAAAAAGGCAGAAATTTCCTATATGTTGGGGCAAAAAGACAGAAATTCTCCTTAATTTGGGGCAAAACTCAGAAATTCCACTTATTTTAGGGCAAAATTGCAAAAATTTCCCTTATTTTGGGGCAAAATTGCAGATATTTCATTTATTTCAGTGAAAAAAGCCAAAAATTTTCCTTATTTTGTGACAAAAAGGTAGAAATTTCTAATATTTTGTGGCAAAAATGCAGAAATTCCCCTTATTTTGAGGTAAAAAGGCTGAAGTTCCCCTTATATGGGGGCAAAAAGGCCGAAATTTCCCTTAATTTGGGGCAAAATTGCAGAAATTTCACTTATTTCAGAGAAAAAAAGCAAAAATTTTTCTTATTTTGGGGAGAAAAGGCAGAAATTCCCATTATTTTGGGGCAAAAATGCAGAAATTCACCTTATTGTGGGGTAAAATGGCAGAATTTTCTCATATTTCAGGGCAAAAAGGGAGAAATTTCCCTTATTTTGGGGCAAAATTGCAGAAATTTTACTTATTTCAGGGTAATAAGTCAGACATTTTCCTTATTTTGGAGGAAAAAAGACAGCAAATCCCTTTGTTTTGGGGGAAAAAGACAAACATTCCAATTATTTAGAGGCAAAAAAGCAGAAATTCCTCTTATTTTGGAGCAAAAATAAAGAAATTTCTTTTTTTTAAAGCAAAAAGGTATGCATTCTTCTTATTTTCGGGCAAAAGCAGAAATTCCCCGTATTTTGGAGCAAAATTGCAGAAATTCCTCTAATTGTGGGGCAAAATGCAGAAATTCCCTATATGTTGGGGCAAAAAGACAGAAATTCTCCTTATTTTGAGGCAAAACTCAGAAATTCCAGGTATTTTGGGGCAAAATTCCAGAAATTTTACTTATTTTGGGGCAAAATTGCAGAAATTTCACTTATTTTGGGGCGAAATTGCAGAAATTTCACTCATTTCAGGGAAAAAAGGCAGAAATTTTTCCTTATTTTGGGGCAAAAATGCAGAAATTTCTAATATTTTGTGGCAAAAATGCAGAAATTCCCCTTATTTTGAGGTAAAAAGGCTGAAATTCTCCTTATTTGGGGGCAAAAATGCAGAAAATTCTTTTATTTGGGGGCAAAATTGCAGAAATTTCACTTATTTCAGGGTAATGAGTCAGAAATTTTCCTTATTTTGGAGCAAAAAATACAGAAATTCCATTTGTTTTGGGGGAATAAGACAGAAATTCCACTTATTTAGAGGCAAAAAGGCAGAAATTCCCCTTATTTTGGAGCAAAAATGAAGAAATTTCCCTTTTTATGGCAAAAAGGTATGCATTCCCATTATTTTCGGGCAAAAAGGCAGAAATTCTCCGTATTTTGGAGCAAAATTGCAGATATTTCCCTAATTTTGGGGCAAAAGTCAGAAATTCCCTTTATTTTGGGGCAAAAATCAAAAATTCCCCTTATTTTGCGGCAAAATTCCAGAAATTTCCTTTATTTTGGGGCAAAATTGCAGGAATTTACCTTATTTTGGGGCAAAATTTCAGAAATTTCCCTTATTTGGTGCAAAATTGCAGAAATTTCACTTATTTTTAGGTAAAAAGGCTGAAATTTCCTTTATTTTGGGGCAAAAATGGAGAAATTCCCCTTATTTTGGGGTAAAATTGCAAAAATTTCTCTTATTTTGGGAAAAAATTGCAGAAATTGTTCTTATTTTAGGGCAAAATTGCAGAAATTTACCTTATTTCAGAGAAAAAAAGCAAAAGTTTTTCTTATTTTGGGTCCAAAAGGAAGAAATTCCCATTATTTTGGGGCAAAAAGGCAGAAATTCACCTTATTTTGGGGTAAAATTGCAGAAATTTCACATATTTCATGGCAAAAAGGCAAAAATTTCCCTTATTTTGGGGCAAAATTGCAGAATTTCACTTATTTCAGGGTAATAAGTCAAAAATTCTTCTTATTTTGGGGCAAAAAAGACAGAAATTCCCTTTGTTTAGGGGGAAAAAGACAGAAATTCCACTTATTTAGAGGCAAAAAAGCAGAAATTCTTCTTATTTTGGAGCAAAAATGAAGAAATTTTCCTCTTTTATGGCAAAAAGTTATGCATTCCTCTTATTTTCGGGCAAAAAGGCAGAAATTCCCCGTATTTTGTAGCAAAATTGCAGAAATTCACCTAATTGTGAAGCAAAAAGGTAGAAATTCCCTATATGTTGGGGCAAAAAGACAGAAATTCTCCTTATTTTGGTGCAAAACTCAGAATTTTCTCTTATTTTGAGGCAAAATTCCAGAAATTTCCCTTATTTTGGGGCAAAATTGCAGAAATTCCACTTATTTCAGGGAAAAAGGCAGAAATTTCCCTTATTTTGGGGCAAAAATGCAGAAATTCTTAATATTTGGTGGCAAAAATGCAGAAATTCTCCTTCTTTTGAGGAAAAAGGCTGAAATTCCCCTTATATAGGGGCAAAAAAACAGAAATTTCCCCTATTTTGGGGCAAAAAGACAGAAATTCCCCTTATTTTGTGGCAAAAAGGCAGAAATTTCTATTATTTTGGGGCAAAATTGCAGAAATTTCACTTATTTCAGGGCATAATTCAAAAATTCCTTTTATTTTGGGGCAAAATACAGAAATTCCGTTTATTTTTGGGTAAAAAGGCAGAAATTTCACTTATTTTGATGTAAAAAGGCAGAAATTCCTTTTATTTTGGGGCAAAAATGAAGAAATTTCCCTTTTTTGTGGCAAAAGATATACATTCCCCTTACTTTCTGGATAATAAGCAGAAATTCCCTGTATTTTGAAGCAAAATTGCAGTAATTCTCATAATTTTCGGGCAAAAAGGCAGAAATTCTCCTCATTTTGGGGTAAAAAGACAGAAAATCTCCTTTCTCGGGAGCAAACAGTAAGAAATTCCTCTTATTTTGTGGCAAAATGGCAGAAATTTCTTTTATTTTGAGGCAAAATTGCAGAAATTTCACTTATTTCAGGGCATAATTCAAAAATTCCTTTTATTTTGGGGCAAAAGGACAGAAATTTTGTTTATTTTTGGGTAAAAAGGCAGAAATTTCACTTATATTGAGGTAAAAAGGCAGAAATTCCTCTTATTTTGGGGCAAAAATGAAGAATTTTCCCTTTTTTTGTGGCAAAAGGTATTATACATTCCCCTTACTCTCAGGAGAAAAAGCAGAAATTCCCCGTATTTTGAAGCAAAATTGCAGAAATTCTCATAATTTTCGGGCAAAAAGGCAGAAATTCTCCTTATTTTAAGGCAAAAAGGCAGAAAATCTTCTTTTTTCGGGAGCAAAAGTTCAGAAATTCCCCATATTTTGGGGCAAAATTGCAGAAACTTCCTTTACATTGGGGCAAAATTGCAGAAATTTCCTTTACATTGGGGCAAAATTGCAGAAATTTCACTTATTTCAGAGAAAAAAAGCAAAAATTTCTCGTATTTTGGGGCAAAACGGCAGAAATTCCCATTATTTTGGGGCAAAAAAGGCAGAAATTCACCTTATTTTGGGGTAAAATTGCAGAAATTTCACATATTTCAGGGCAAAAGGCAGAAATTTCCCTTATTTTGGGGCAAAATTAAAAAAATTCACTTATTTTAGGGTAATAAGTCAGAAATTCCCCTTATTTTGGGGCAAAAAAACAGAAATTTTCTTTGTTTTGGGGAAAAAAAGACAGAAATTCCACAGATTTAGAGGCAAAAAGGCAGAAATTCCCCTTATTTTGGAGCAAAAATAAAGAAATTTCCCTTTTTTATGGCAAAAATTATGCATTCCCCTTAATTTCGGGCAAAAAGGCAGAAATTCCCCGTATTTTGGAGCAAAATTGCAGAAATTCCCCTAATTGTGGGGAAAAATGCAGAAATTCCCTATATGTTGGGGCAAAAAGACAGAAATTCTCCTTATTTTGGGGCAAAACTCAGAAATTCCACTTATTTTGGGGCAAAATTGCAAAAAATTCCCTTATTTTGGGGCAAAATTGCTGTAATTTCACTTATTATGGGGCAAAATTGCAGAAATTTCATTTATTTCAGGAAAAAAAGGTAGAAATTTTCTTTATTTTGTGACAAAAAGGTAGAAATTTCTAATATTTTGTGGCAAAAATGCAGAAATTTCCCTTATTTTGAGGTAAAAAGGCTGAAGTTCGCCTTATATGGGGGCAAAAAGGTCGAAATTTCCCTTAATTTGGGGCAAAATTGCAGAAATTTCACTTATTTCAGAGAAAAAAAGCAAAAATTTTTCTTGTTTTGGGGAAAAAAAGCAGAAATTCTTATTATTTTGGGGCAAAAATGCAGAAATTCACCTTATTTTGGGGTAAGATTGCAGAAATTTCACATATTTCAGGGCAAAAAGGGAGAAATTTCCCTTATTTTGGGGCAAAATTGCAGAAATTTCACTTATTTCAGGGTAATAAATCAGAAATTTTCATTATTTTGGAGCAAAAAAGACAGAAAATCCCTTTGTTTTGGGGGAAAAAGACAGACATTCCATTTATTTAGAGGCAAAAAAGCAGAAATTCCTCTTATTTTGGAGCAAAAATGAAGAAATTTTTTTTTAAGGCAAAAAAGTATGCATTCTTCTTATTTTCGGGAAAAGGCAGAAATTCCCCGTATTTTGGAGCAAAAAGCAGAAATTCCCCTAATTGTGGGGCAAAAATGCAGAAATTCCCTATATGTTGTGGCAAAAATACAGAAATTCTCCTTATTTTGGGGAAAAACTCAGAAATTCCAGGTATTTTGGGGCAAAATTCCAGAAATTTCCCTTATTTTGGGGCAAAATTGCAGAAATTTCACTTATTTTGGGGCGAACTTGCAGAAATTTCACTTATTTCAGGGAAAAAAAGCAGAAATTTTTCCTTATTTTGGGGAAAAAAGGCAGAAATTTATAATATTTTCTGGCAAAAATGCAGAAATTCCCCTTATTTTGAGGTAAAAAGGCTGAAATTCTCCTTATTTGGGGGCAAAAATGCAGAAAATTCTTTTATTTGGTAGCAAAATTGCAGAAATTTCACTTATTTCAGGGTAATGAGTCAGAAATTCCCCTTATTTTGGAGCAAAAAATACAGAAATTCCATTTGTTTTGGGGGAATAAGACAGAAATTCCACTTATTTAGAGGCAAAAAGGCAGAAATTCCCCTTATTTTGGAGCAAAAATGAAGAAATTTCCCTTTTTATGGCAAAAAGGTATGCATTCCCATTATTTTCGGGCAAAAAGGCCGAAATTCCCCGTATTTTGGAGCAAAATTGCAGATATTTCCCTAATTTTGGGGCGAAAGTCAGAAATTCCCTTTATTTTGGGGCAAAAATCAAAAATTCCCCTTATTTTGCGGCAAAATTCCAGAAATTTCCTTTATTTTGGGGCAAAATTGCAGGAATTTACCTTATTTTGGGGCAAAATTTCAGAAATTTCCCTTATTTGGTGCAAAATTGCAGAAATTTCACTTATTTTTAGGTAAAAAGGCTGAAATTTCCTTTATTTTGGGGCAAAAATGGAGAAATTCCCCTTATTTTGGGGTAAAATTGCAAAAATTTCTCTTATTTTGGGAAAAAATTGCAGAAATTGTTTTTATTTTAGGGCAAAATTGCAGAAATTTAACTTATTTCAGAGAAAAAAAGCAAAAGTTTTTCTTATTTTGGGGCCAAAAGGAAGAAATTTCCATTATTTTGGGGCAAAAAGGCAGAAATTCACCTTATTTTGGGGTAAAATTGCAGAAATTTCACATATTTCATGGCAAAAAGGCAGAAATTTCCCTTATTTTGGGGCAAAATTGCAGAATTTCACTTATTTCAGGGTAATAAGTCAGAAATTCTTCTTATTTTGGAGCAAAAAAGACAGAAATTCCCTTTGTTTTGGGGGAAAAAGACAGAAATTCCACTTATTTAGAGGCAAAAAAGCAGAAATTCTTCTTATTTTGGAGCAAAAATGAAGAAATTTTCCTCTTTTATGGCAAAAAGTTATGCATTCCTCTTATTTTCGGGCAAAAATGCAGAAATTCCCCGTATTTTGTAGCAAAATTGCAGAAATTCCCCTAATTGTGAAGCAAAAAGGCAGAAATTACCTATATGTTGGGGCAAAAAGACAGAAATTCTCCTTATTTTGGTGCAAAACTCAGAATTTTCTCTTATTTTGGGGCAAAATTCCAGAAATTTCACTTATTTTGGGGCAAAATTGCAGAAATTTCCCTTATTTTGGGGCAAAATTGCAGAATTTCTTAATATTTGGTGGCAAAAATGCAGAAATTCTCCTTCTTTTGAGGTAAAAAGGCTGAAATTCCCCTTATATGGGGGCAAAAAAACAGAAATTTCCCCTATTTTGGGGCAAAAAGACAGAAATTCCCCTTATTTTGTGGCAAAAAGGCAGAAATTTTTTTTTTTTTGGGGCCAAATTGCAGAAATTTCACTTATTTCAGGGCATAATTCAAAAATTCCTCTTATTTTGGGGCAAAATACAGAAATTCCGTTTATTTTTGGGTAAAAAGGCAGAAATTTCACTTATTTTGAGGTAAAAAGGCAGAAATTCCTCTTATTTTGGGGCAAAAATGAAGAAATTTCCCTTTTTTGTGGCAAAAGACATACATTCCCCTTACTTTCGGAATAATAAGCAGAAATTCCCCGTATTTTGAAGCAAAATTGCAGTAATTCTCATAATTTTCGGGCAAAAAGGCAGAAATTCTTCTTATTTTGGGGCAAAAAGACAGAAAATCTCCTTTTTTCGGGAGCAAACAGTCAGAAATTCCCCTTATTTTGGGGCAAAATTGCAGAAATTTCTTTTAAATTGGGGCAAAATTGCAGAAATTTCCTTTACATTGGGGCAAAATACAGAAATTTAACTTATTTCAGAGAAAAAAAGCAAAAATTTTTCGTATTTTGGGGCAAAAAGGCAGAAATTCCCATTATTTTGGGGCAAAAAGTCAGAAATTCACCTTATTTTGGTGTAAAATTGCAGAAATTTCACATATTTCAGAACAAAAAGGCAGAAATTTCCCCTATTTTGGGGCAAAATTGCAGACATTTCACTTATTTCAGAGTAATAAGTCAGAAATTCCCCTTATTTTGGGGCAAAAAAGACAGAAATTCCCTTTGTTTTGGCGGAAAAAAGACAGAAATTCCACTTATTTAGAGGCAAAAAGGCAGAAATTCCCCTTATTTTGGAGCAAAAATGAAGAAATTTCCCTTTTTATGGCAAAAAGGTATGCATTCCCATTATTTTCGGGCAAAAAGGCCGAAATTCCCCGTATTTTGGAGCAAAATTGCAGATATTTCCCTAATTTTGGGGCGAAAGTCAGAAATTCCCTTTATTTTGGGGCAAAAATCAAAAATTCCCCTTATTTTGCGGCAAAATTCCAGAAATTTCCTTTATTTTGGGGCAAAATTGCAGGAATTTACCTTATTTTGGGGCAAAATTTCAGAAATTTCCCTTATTTGGTGCAAAATTGCAGAAATTTCACTTATTTTTAGGTAAAAAGGCTGAAATTTCCTTTATTTTGGGGCAAAAATGGAGAAATTCCCCTTATTTTGGGGTAAAATTGCAAAAATTTCTCTTATTTTGGGAAAAAATTGCAGAAATTGTTTTTATTTTAGGGCAAAATTGCAGAAATTTAACTTATTTCAGAGAAAAAAAGCAAAAGTTTTTCTTATTTTGGGGCCAAAAGGAAGAAATTTCCATTATTTTGGGGCAAAAAGGCAGAAATTCACCTTATTTTGGGGTAAAATTGCAGAAATTTCACATATTTCATGGCAAAAAGGCAGAAATTTCCCTTATTTTGGGGCAAAATTGCAGAATTTCACTTATTTCAGGGTAATAAGTCAGAAATTCTTCTTATTTTGGAGCAAAAAAGACAGAAATTCCCTTTGTTTTGGGGGAAAAAGACAGAAATTCCACTTATTTAGAGGCAAAAAAGCAGAAATTCTTCTTATTTTGGAGCAAAAATGAAGAAATTTTCCTCTTTTATGGCAAAAAGTTATGCATTCCTCTTATTTTCGGGCAAAAATGCAGAAATTCCCCGTATTTTGTAGCAAAATTGCAGAAATTCCCCTAATTGTGAAGCAAAAAGGCAGAAATTACCTATATGTTGGGGCAAAAAGACAGAAATTCTCCTTATTTTGGTGCAAAACTCAGAATTTTCTCTTATTTTGGGGCAAAATTCCAGAAATTTCACTTATTTTGGGGCAAAATTGCAGAAATTTCCCTTATTTTGGGGCAAAATTGCAGAATTTCTTAATATTTGGTGGCAAAAATGCAGAAATTCTCCTTCTTTTGAGGTAAAAAGGCTGAAATTCCCCTTATATGGGGGCAAAAAAACAGAAATTTCCCCTATTTTGGGGCAAAAAGACAGAAATTCCCCTTATTTTGTGGCAAAAAGGCAGAAATTTTTTTTTTTGGGGCCAAATTGCAGAAATTTCACTTATTTCAGGGCATAATTCAAAAATTCCTCTTATTTTGGGGCAAAATACAGAAATTCCGTTTATTTTTGGGTAAAAAGGCAGAAATTTCACTTATTTTGAGGTAAAAAGGCAGAAATTCCTCTTATTTTGGGGCAAAAATGAAGAAATTTCCCTTTTTTGTGGCAAAAGACATACATTCCCCTTACTTTCGGAATAATAAGCAGAAATTCCCCGTATTTTGAAGCAAAATTGCAGTAATTCTCATAATTTTCGGGCAAAAAGGCAGAAATTCTTCTTATTTTGGGGCAAAAAGACAGAAAATCTCCTTTTTTCGGGAGCAAACAGTCAGAAATTCCCCTTATTTTGGGGCAAAATTGCAGAAATTTCTTTTAAATTGGGGCAAAATTGCAGAAATTTCCTTTACATTGGGGCAAAATACAGAAATTTAACTTATTTCAGAGAAAAAAAAGCAAAAATTTTTCGTATTTTGGGGCAAAAAGGCAGAAATTCCCATTATTTTGGGGCAAAAAGTCAGAAATTCACCTTATTTTGGTGTAAAATTGCAGAAATTTCACATATTTCAGAACAAAAAGGCAGAAATTTCCCCTATTTTGGGGCAAAATTGCAGACATTTCACTTATTTCAGAGTAATAAGTCAGAAATTCCCCTTATTTTGGGGCAAAAAAGACAGAAATTCCCTTTGTTTTGGCGGAAAAAAGACAGAAATTCCACTTATTTAGAGGCAAAAAGGCAGAAATTCCCCTTATTTTGGAGCAAAGATGAAGAAATTTTCCTTTTGTATGGCAAAAAGTTATTTATATACCGTATTTTTGGGAAAAATGGCAGAAATTCCTTGTATTTTGGAGCAAAATTGCAGAAATTCCCTTAATTGTGGGGCAAAAAGGCAGAAATTCACTATATGTTGGGGCAAAAAGACAGAAATTCTCCTTATTTTAAGGCAAAACTCAGAAATTCCACTTATTTTGGGTCAAAATTCCAGAAATTTCCCTTATTTTGGGGCAAAATTGCAGAAATTTCATTTATTTTGGGGCGAAATTGCAGAAATTTCACTTTTTTCAGGAAAAAAAGGGAGAAATTTTTCTTACTTTGTGGCTAAAATGCAGAAATTCCTAATATTTTGTGGCAAAAATGCAGAAATTCCCCTTATTTTGAGGTAAAAAGGCTGAAATTCCCCTTATTTGGGGCCAAAAGGCAGAAATTTCCATTATTTTGGGGCAAAATTGCAGAAATTTCACTTATTTAAGGGTAATAAGTCAGAAATTTTTCTTATTTTGGGGCAAAAAAGAAAGAAAATTCTTTTGTTTTAGGAGAAAAATACAGAAATTCCACTTATTTAGAGGCAAAAAAGCAAAAATTCCCCTTATATTGGAGCAAAAATGAAGAAATTTCCCTTTTTATGGCAAGAAGGTATGCATTCCCATTATTTTCGGGCAAAAAGGCAGAAATTCCCCGTATTTTGGAGCAAAATTGCAGAAATTCCCCCAATTTGGGGGCAAAACACAGAAATTCCCTTTTGTTTTGGGGCAAAAATCAGAAATTCCCCTTCTTTTGAGGCAAAATTCAAGAAATTTCCTTTATTTTGGGGCAAAATTGCAGGAATTTACCTTATTTTGGGGCAAAATTCCAGAAATTTCCCTTATTTGGGGCAAAATTGCCGAAATTTCACTTATTTTTAGGTAAAAGGGCTGAAATTTCTTTATTTTGGGGCAAAAAAGGGGAAATTCCTTTTATTTTGGGGCAAAATTTCAGAAATTTCCCTTATTATGGGGAAAAATTGCAGAAATTTCCCTTAATTTAGGGCAAAATTGCAGAAATTTCACTTATTTCTGAGAAAAAAAGGAAAAATTTTTCTTATTTTGGGGCAAAAAGGCAGAAATTCCCATTATTTTGGGGCAAAAGGCAGAAATTCACCTTATTGTGGGGTAAAATTGCAGAAATTTCACATATTTCAGGGCAAAAAGGCAGAAATTTCCCTTATTTTGGGGCCAAATTTCAGAAATTTCACTTATTTTGAAGCAAAATTGCAGAAATTTCACTTATTTCAGGGAAAAAGTCAGAAATTTTCCTTATTTTGGGAGAAAAAGGCAGAAATTCCTAATATTTTTGGCAAAAATGCAGAAATTTCCCTTATATTGAGATAAAAAGGCTGAAATTCCCCTTATTTGGGGGGCAAAAACGCAAAAATTTCCCTTATTTTGGGGCAAAATTTCAGAAATTTCACTTATTTAAGGGTAATAAGTCAGAAATTTTCCTTATTTTGGGGCAAAAAAAAACCCAGAAAATCCCTTTGTTTTGGGGGGAAAAGACAGAAATTCCACTTATTAAGAGGAAAAAGAAGAAATTCCCCTTATTTTGGAGCAAAAATGAGGAAATTTCCCTCTTTTATGGCAAAATGTTTTCCATTCCTCTTATTTTCATTCAAAAAGGCCGAAATTCCCAATATTTTCGAGAAAAATTGCAGAAATTATCCTAATTGTGGGGCAAAAATGCAGAAATTCCCTATATGTTGGGGCAAAAAACAGAAATTCCCCTTATTTTGGGGCAAAACTCAGAAATTCCACTTATTTTGGGGCAAAATTCCATTAATTTCTCTTTTTTTGGGGCAAAATTGCAGATATTTCACTTATTTTGTGGCAAAATTGCAGAAATTTTAGTTATTTCAGGGAAAAAAAGGCAAAAATTTTCTTTATTTTGAAGCAAAAATACAGAAATTCTTCATATTTTGTGGCAAAAATGCAGAAATTCCCCTTATTTTGAAGTAAAAAGGCTGAAATTCCCCTATTTGGCGCAAAAAGGCAGAAAAATCCCTTATTTTGGGGCAAGAAGGCAGAAATTCCTCTAATTTTGTGGCAAAAGGCAGAAATTTCTTTTATTTTGGGGCAAAATTGCAGAAATTTCACTTATTTCAGAGCATAATTCAAAAATTCCTTTTATTTTGGGGCAAAAAGACAGAAATTCCGTTTATTTTTGGGTAAAAAGGCAGAAATTTCACTTATTTTGAGGTAGAAAGGAAGAAATTCCTCTTATTTTGGGGCAAAAATGAAAAAATTTACTTTTTTTGTGGCAAAAGGTATACATTCCCCTTACTTTCGGGATTAAAAGCAGAAATTCCCCGTATTTTGAAGCAAAATTGCAGAAATTCTCATAATTTTCGGTCAAAAAGGCAGAAATTCTCCTTATTTTGGGGCAAAAATACAGAAAATCTCCTTTTTTCAGGAGCAAACAGTCAGAAATTCCCCTTATTTTGGGCAAAGTTGCAGAAATTTCCTTTACATTGAGGCAAAATTGCAGAAATTTCCCTTATTTTGGGGCAAAATTCCAGAAATTTCAATTATTTCAGGGTAATAAGTCAAAAATTCCCCTTATTTTGGGGCAAAAAAGACAGAAATTCTATTTGTTTTGGGGGAAAAAGACAGAAATTCCACTATTTAAAGGCAAAAATGCAGAATTTCCCCTTATTTTGGAGCAAAAATGAAGAAATTTCCCTTTTTATGGCAAAAAGGTATGCATTCCCATTATTTTCGGGCAAATTGGCAGAAATTCCCCGTATTTTGGAGCAAAATTGCAGAAATTTCCCTAATTTGGGGGCAAAACGCAGAAACTCCCTTTATTTTGGGGCAAAAATCAGAAATTCCCCTTATTTTGAGGCAAAATTCAAAAAATTTCCTTTATTTTGGGGCAAAATTGCAGGAATTTACTTTATTTTGGGGCAAAATTGCAGAAATTTCCCTTATTTGGGGCAAAATTGCAGAAATTTCACCTATTTTAGGTAAAAAGGCTGAAATTTCCTTTATTTTAGGGCAAAAAAGGAGAAATTCCCCTTATTTTGGTGCAAAATTGCAGAAATTTCTTTTATTATAGGGAAAAATTGCAGAAATTTCCCTTATTTTAGGACAAAATTGTAGAAATTTCACTTACTTCAGAGAAAAAAGGCAAAAATTTTTCTTATTTTGGGGCAAAAAGGCAGAAATTCCCTTTATTTTTGGCAAAAATGCAGAAATTCACCTTATTTTGGAGTAAAATTGAAGAAATTTCACATATTTCATGGCAAAAAGGCAGAAATTTCCCTTATTTTGAAGCAAAATTGCAGAAATTTCATTTATTTCAGGGCAAAAATTCAGAAAATTTCCCTTATTTTGGGGCAAAAAAAGAAATTTCTTTTATTATAGTACAAAATTGAAGAAATTTTCCTTATTTTGGAACAAAAAGGCAGAAATTCCCCATATTTTGGGGCAAAAGGCAGAAATTCTTCTTATTTTGAGGTAAAATGCAGAAATTCTTCTTATTTAGAGGTAAAATGCAGAAATTCCCTTTATTTTGGGGTTAAAAGGCAGAAATTCCTCGTATTTTGAAGCAAAATTGCAGAAATTCTCATAATTTTCGGGCAAAAAGGCAGAAATTCTTTTTATTTTGGGGCAAAAAGACAGAAAATCTCCTTTTTTTCGGGAGCAAAAAGTCATAAATTCCCCTTATTTTGGGGCAAAATTGCAGAAATTTCACTTATTTTGGGGCAAAATTTCAGAAATTTCACTTATTTCAGGGCAAAAAGGCAGAAGTTTCCCTTATTTTGGGGCAAAATTGAAGAAATTTCCCTTTTTTATGGCAAAAAAATATGAATTCCCCTTATTTTCAGGCAAAAAGGCAGAAATTCACCGTATTTTGGAGCAAAATTGCAGAAATTCCCCTAATTGTGGGGCAAAAAAGCAGAAATTCTTTTTATTTTGGGGCAAAACTCAGAAATGTCACTTATTTTGGGGCAAAATTCCAGAAATTTCCATTATTTTGGGGCAAAATTGCAGAAATTTCACTTATTTTGGAGCAAAATTGCAGAAATTTCAATTATTTCAGAAAAAAAATGCAAAAATTTTCCTTATTTTGTGGCAAAAAGCAGAAATTCTCCATATTTTGGTGCAAAAATCAGAACTTTCTTTTATTTTGAGGTAAAATGCTGAAATTCCCCTTATTTGGGGGCAAAAAGGCAGAAATTTCCCTTATTTTGGGGCAAAATTGCAGAAATTTCACTTATTTCAGGGTAACAAGTCAGAAATTTTTTTTTTATTTTGGGGCAAAAAAGACAGAAATTCCCTTTGCTTTGGGGGAAAAAGACAGAAATTCCACTTATTTATAGGCAAAAAAGCAGAAATTCAATGTATTTTGGAGCAAAAATGAAGTAATTTCCTTTTTTTATGGCAAAAAGGTATGCATTCTTCTTATTTTCGGGCAAAAAGGCAGAAATTCCCCATATTTTGGGGCAAAAGGCAGAAATTCTTCTTATTTTTATGTAAAATGCAGAAATTCCTTTAATTAGAGGTAAAATGCAGAAATTCCCCAAATATTGGGGGAAAATGCAGAAATTCCTTTTATTTTGGGGTTAAAGGCAGAAATTAACTGTATTATGAAGCAAAACTTGCAGAAATTCTCATAATTTTTGGGCAAAAAGGCAGAAATTCTCCTTATGTTTGGGCAAAAATACAAAAAATCTTTTTTTGGAAGCATAAAGTCAGAAATTCCCTTTATTTTGTGGCAAAATTGCATAAATTTCCTTTACATTGGGGCAAAATTGCAGAAATTTCCCTTCTTTGGAGCAAAATTGCAGAAATTTCACTTATTTCAGAAAAAAGGCAGAAATTTTTTTATTTTGGGGCAAAAAGGCAGAAATTTCTTTTATTTTGGTACAAAATTACAGAAATTTTTCTTATTTTGGGTCAAAAAGGCAGAAAATCCCCATATTTTGAGGCAAAAAGGCAGAAATTCCCTATATTTTGAGGTAAAAAGGCGGAATACCCCTTATTTTCGGGCAAAAAGTCAGAAATTCCCCTTAGTTTGGTGCAAAAAGGCAGAAATTTAGTTTATTTTTGTAGAAAAGGCAGAAATTGCACTTATTTTGAGTCAAAAGGTGGAAAATTTCATTATTTTGGGGCAAAAATGAAAAAATTTCCCTTTTTTATGGCAAAAAGTAAACATTCCCTTTATTTTCGGGCAAAAAGGCAGAAATTCCCCATATTTTGGAGCAAAATTGCAAAAATTCCCCTAATTTTGGGGCAAAAGGCAGAAATTCCCTTTATTTTGGGGTAAAACTCCATAAATTTCACTTATTTCGCAGCAAAATGGAAGAAATTCCCTTTATTTTCGGCGAAAAAGGAAGAAAATCACCATATTTTGGAGCAAAATTGCAGAAATTCACCTAATTTTGGGGTAAAAAATACAGTAATTTTCTTTATTTTGGGGAAAAAGGCAGAAATTCTCATTATTTTGGGGCAAAAGGCAGATATTTCCATTATTTTAGGGCAAAATTGCAGAAATTTCCCTTATTTGGGGGCAAAAAAAAAAGAAATTCCCTTTATTTTGGGGCAAAATTCTAGAAATTTCCCTTATTATGGGGAAAAATTGTAGAAATTTCCCTTATTTTAGGGCACAATTGCAGATATTTCACTTATTTCACAAAAAATGCAAAAATTTTTCTTATTTTGTGGCAAAAAGGCAGAAATTCCCATTATTTTGGTGCAAAAACGCAAAATTTCACCTTATTTTGGGCTAAAATTGCAGAAATTTCACATATTTCAGGGCAAAAAGGCAGAAATTTCCCTTAATTTGGGGCAAAAATGAAGAAACTTCCCTTTTTTATGGCAAAATAGTATGCATTCCCCTTATTTTCGGGCAAAAAGGAAGAAATTCCCCGTATTTTAGAGCAAAATTGCAGAAATTCCCCTAATTGTGGGGCAGAAATGCAGAAATTCTCTTTATTTTTGGGCAAAACTCAGAAATTCCACTTATTTTAGGGCAAAATTCCAGAAATTTCCCTTATTTTGGGGAAAAATTGTAGAAATTTCACTTATTTTGGGGCAAAATTGAAGAAATTTCACTTATTTCAGCGAAAGAAAGGCAGAAATTTTCATTATTTTGGGGCAAAAAGTCAGAAATTCCTAATATTTAGTTGCAAAAATGCAGAAATTCTTAATATTTTGTTGCAAAAATGCAGAAATTTTCCTTATCTTGAGGTAAAAAGGCTGAAATTCCCCTTATTTGGGGGCAAAAAGACAGAAATTTCCTTTATTTTGGAGCAAATTTGCAGAAATTTCACTTATTTCAGGGTAATAAGTCAGAAATTTTTCTTTTTGGGGCAAAAAAGACAGAAATTCCCTTTGTTTTGGGGGAAAAAGACAGAAATTCCACTTATTTAGAGGCAAAAAGGCAAAAGTTCTTTTTATTTTGGAGCAAAAATGAGGAAATTTCCCTTTTTTATGGCAAAAAGGTATGCATTTTTTTTATTTTCAGACAAAAAGGCAGAAATTCCCCATATTTTGGGGCAAAAGGCAGAAATTCCCCTTATTTTGGGGCAAAATTGCAGAAATATCCCTAATTGTGGGGCAAAAAACAGAAATTCCCCTTATTTTTGGGGCAAAAAAGCAGAAATTCTCTTTATTTTGGGGCAAAACTCAGAAATTCCACTTATTTTGGGGCAAAATTTCAGAATTTTCCTTTATTTTGGGGCAAAATTGCAGAAATTTTACTTATTTTGCGGCAAAATTGCAGAAATTTCACTTATTTCAGGGAAAAAAGGCAGAAATTTTCCTTATTTTGGGGCAAAAATGCAGAAATTCCTAATATTTTGTGCCAAAATTCAGAAATTTCCCTTATTTTGAGGTAAAAAGGCTGAAATTCCCCTTATTTGGGGGCAAAAAGGCAGAAATTACCCTTATATTGGGGCAAAATTGCAGAAATTTCCCTAATTTCAGGGTAATAAGTCAGAAATTTTCCTTATTTTGGGGCAAAAATGCCAGAAATTCCATTTGTTTTGGGGGAAAAAGACAGAAATTCCACTTATTTCGAGGCAAAAATGCAGAAATTCCCCTTATTTTAGGGCAAAATTGCAGAAATTTCTCTTATTTGGGGGCAAAAAAACAGAAATTCCCCTTATGTTGGGGCGAAATTCCTGAAATTTCCCTAATTATGGGGAAAAATTGCAGTAATTTCCCTTATTTTAGAGCAAAATTGCAGAAATTTCACTTATTTCAGAGAAAAAAGGCAAAAATTTTTCTTATTTTGGGGAAAAAAGGCAGAAATTCCCATTATTTTGGGGCAAAAAGGCAGAAATTCAAATTATTTTGGGCTAAAATTGCAGAAATTTCACATATTTCAGGGCAAAAAGGCAGAAATTTCCCTTAATTTGGGGAAAAAATGAAGAAATTTCCCTTTTTTATGGCAAAAAGGTATGCATTCCCTTTATTTTCGGGCAAAAAGGCAGAAATACCCCGTATTTTGGAGCAAAATTGCAGAAATTCCCCTGATTGTGGGGCAAAAAGGCAGATATTCTTGTTATTTTGGGGCAAAACTAAGAAATTCCACTTATTTTGAGGCAAAATTTCAGAAATTTCCCTTATTTGGGGCAAAATTGTAGAAATTTCACATATTTTGGGGCAAAATTGCAGAAATTTCACTTATTTCAGGGAAAAAAGGCAGAAATTTTCCTTATTTTGGGGCAAAAAGGCAGAAATTCTCCATATTTTGGTGCAAAAATCAGAAATTTCTCTTATTTGAGGTAAAATGCTGAAATTCCCTATTTTGGGGAAAAAGGCAGAAATTTCCCTTTTTTTGGGGCAAATTTGCAGAAATTTCACTTATTTCAGAGAAAAAAAGGCAGAAATTTTCCTTACTTTTTGACAAAAGGGCAGAAATTCCTTATATTTTGTGGCAAAAATGCAGAAATTCCTAATATTTTGTTGCAAAAATGCAGAAATTTCCCTTATTTTGAGGTAAAAATGCTGAAATTCCCTTTATTTGGGGGCAAAAAGGCAGAAATTTTTCTTATTTTGGGGCAAATTTGCAGAAATTTCACTTATTTCAGGGTTATAAGTCAGAAATTTTCCTTATTTTGGGGCAAAAAAGACAGAAATTCCCTTTGTTTTAGGGGAAAAAGACAGAAATTCCACTTATTTAGAGGCAAAAAGGCAAAAGTTCTCCTTATTTTGGAGCAAAAATAAAGAAATTTCCCTTTTTTATGGCAAAAATGTATGCATTCTTCTTATTTTCAAACAAAAAGGGAGAAATTCCCCATATTTTGGGACAAAAGGCAGAAATTCCCCTTATTTTGGGGCAAAATTGCAGAAATTTCCCTAATTGTGGGGCAAAAAACAGAAATTCCCCTTATTTTGGGGCAAAATTGCAGAAATTTTCCTTATTATGAGGAAAAATTGCAGAAATTTCCCTTATTTAAGGCAAAATTGCAGAAATTTCACTAATTGTGGCGCAAAAAGGCAGAAATTCTCCTTATTTTAGGGCAAAACTCAGAAATTCCACTTATTTTGGGGCAAAATTCCAGAAATTTCCCTTATTTTGGGGCAAAATTGCAAAAATTTTACTTATTTTGGGGCAAAATTGCAGAAATTTCACTTATTTCAGGAAAAAAAGGCAGAAATTTTCCTTATTTGGGCAAAAAGGCAGAAATTCCCCATATTTTGGAGCAAAATTGCAGAAATTCACCTAATTTTGGGGTAAAAAATACAGTAATTTTCTTTATTTTGGGGCAAAAAGACAGAAATTCTCTTTATTTTGGGGCATAAGGCAGAAATTCCTCTTATTTTAGGGCAAAATTGCAGAAATTTCTCTTATTTGGGGGCAAAAAACACAAATTCCTTTTATTTTAGGGCATATTTTGGTGCAAAAATCAGAAATTTCCCTTATTTTGAGGTAAAATGCTGAAATTCCCTTTATTTTGGGGCAAAAGGCAGAAATTTCCTTTTTTTTGGGGCAAATTTGCAGAAATTTCACTTATTTCAGGGAAAAAAAGGCAGAAATTTTCCTTATTTTTTGGCAATTGAGCAGAAATTCCTAATATTTTGTGGCAAAAATGCAGAAATTCCTAATATTTTGTTGCAAAAATGCAGAATTTTCCCTTATTTTGAGGTAAAAAGGCTGAAATTCCTCTTATTTTGGGGCAAAAAGGCAGAAATTTTTCTTATTTTGGGGCAAATTTGCAGAAATTTCACCTATTTCAGGGTTATAAGTCAGAAATTTTCCTTATTTTGGGGCAAAAAAGACAGAAATTCCTTTTGTCTTGGGAAAAAAAGACAGAAATTCCACTTATTTAGAGGGAAAAAGGCAAAAGTTCCCCTTATTTTGGAGTAAAAATTAAGAAAGTTCCCTTTTTTATGGCAAAAATGTATGAATTCTTATTTTCAGACAAAAAAGCAGAAATTCTCCTTATTTTGGGGCAAAACTCAGAAATTCCACATATTTTGGGGCAAAATTCCAGATATGTTTCTTATTTTGGGGCAAAATTGCAAAAATTTTACTTATTTTGGGACAAAATTGCAGAAATTTCACTTATTTCAGGGAAAAAAAGGCAGAAATTTTCCTTATTTGAGCAAAAAGGCAGAAATTCCCCATATTTTGGAGCAAAATTGCAGAAATTCACCTAATTTTGGGGTAAAAAATACAGTAATTTTCTTTATTTTGAGGCAAAAAGGCAGAAATTCTCTTTATTTTGGGGCAAAAGGCAGAAATTCCCCCTATTTTAGGGCAAAATTGCAGAAATTTCTCTTATTTGGGGGCAAAAAACAGAAATTTCCCTTATTTTGGGGCAAAATTCCAGAAATTTCCCTTATTATGGGGAAAAATTGTAGAAATTTCCCTTATTTTAGGGCACAATTGCAGATATTTCACTTATTTCACAAAAAATGCAAAAATTTTTCTTATTTTGTGGCAAAAAGGCAGAAATTCCCATTATTTTGGTGCAAAAACGCAAAATTTCACCTTATTTTGGGCTAAAATTGCAGAAATTTCACATATTTCAGGGCAAAAAGGCAGAAATTTCCCTTAATTTGGGGCAAAAATGAAGAAACTTCCCTTTTTTATGGCAAAATAGTATGCATTCCCCTTATTTTCGGGCAAAAAGGAAGAAATTCCCCGTATTTTAGAGCAAAATTGCAGAAATTCCCCTAATTGTGGGGCAGAAATGCAGAAATTCTCTTTATTTTTGGGCAAAACTCAGAAATTCCACTTATTTTAGGGCAAAATTCCAGAAATTTCCCTTATTTTGGGGAAAAATTGTAGAAATTTCACTTATTTTGGGGCAAAATTGAAGAAATTTCACTTATTTCAGCGAAAGAAAGGCAGAAATTTTCATTATTTTGGGGCAAAAAGTCAGAAATTCCTAATATTTAGTTGCAAAAATGCAGAAATTCATAATATTTTGTTGCAAAAATGCAGAAATTTTCCTTATTTTGAGGTAAAAAAGCTGAAATTCCCCTTATTTGGGGACAAAAAGGCAGTAATTTCCTATATTTTGGGGCAAATTTGCAGAAATTTTACTTATTTCAGGGTAATAAGTCAGAAATTTTTTTTTTATTTTGGAGCAAAAAGACAGAAATTTCCTTTGATTTGGGGGAAAAAGACAGAAATTCCACTTATTTAGAGGCAAAAAGGCAAAAGTTCTTTTTATTTTGGAGCAAAAATGAGGAAATTTCCCTTTTTATGCTAAAAAAGTATGCATTTTTCTTATTTTCAGACAAAAAGGCAGAAATTCCCCATATTTTGGGACAATAGGCAGAAATTCCCTTTATTTTGGGGCAAAATTGCAGAAAGTTCCCTAATTGTGGGGCAAAAAACAGAAATTCCCCTTATTTGAGTAAAAATTGCAGAAATTTCTTTTATTATGGGGAAAAATTGCAGAAATTTCCCTTATTTTTAGGACAAAATTGCAGAAATTTCAATAATCGTGGGGCAAAAAGGCAGAAATTCTCCTTATTTTGGGGCAAAACTCAGAAATTCCACTTATTTTGGGGCAAAATTCCAGAAATTTTCTTATTTTGGGGCAAAATAGCAGAAATTTTACTTATTTTGGGGCACAATTTCAGAAATGTCACTTATTTCAGGGAGAAAAGGCAGAAATTTTCCTTATTTTGGGGCAAAAATGCAGAAATTCCTAATATTTTGTTGTAGAAATACAGAAATTTCCCTTATTTTGAGGTAAAAAGGCTGAAATTCCCCTTATTTGGGGGCAAAAAGGCAGAAATTTTTCTTATTTTGGGGCAAATTTGCAGAAATTTCACTTATTTCAGGGTTATAAGTCAGAAATTTTTCTTATTTTGGGGCAAAAAAGACAGAAATTCCCTTTGTTTTGGGGGAAAAAGACAGAATTTCCACTTATTTAGAGGCAAAAAGGCAAAAGTTCCCCTTATTTTGGAGCAAAAATGAAGAAATTTCCCTTTTTTATGGCAAAAATGTATGCATTCTTCTTATTTTCAGACAAAAAGGCAGAAATTCCCCATATTTTAGGGCAAAAGACAAAAATTCCCCTTATTTTGGAGCAAAATTGCAGAAATATCCCTAATTGTGGGGCAAAAAACAGAAATTCCCCTTATTTTAAGGCAAAATTGCAGAAATTTCCCTTATTATGGGGAAAATTGTGGAAATTTCTTTTATTTAAGGCAAAATTGCAGAAATTTCACTAATTGTGGCGCAAAAAGTCAGAAATTCTCCTTATTTTGGGGCAAAACTCAGAAATTCCACTTATTTTGGGGCAAAATTCCAGATATTTCCCTTATTTTGGATCAAAATTGCAAAAATTTTACTTATTTTGGTGCAAAATTGCAGAAATTTCACTTATTTCAGGAAAAAAAAGCAGAAATTTTCCTTATTTGGGCAAAAAGGCAGAAATTCCCCATATTTTGGATCAAAATTGCAGAAATTCACTTAATCTTGGGGTAAAAAATACAGTAATTTTCTTTATTTTGGGGCAATAAGGCAGAAATTCTCTTTATTTTGGGGCAAAAGGCAGAAATTCCCCTTATTTTAGGGCAAAATTGAAGAAATTTCTCTTATTTGGGGGCAAAAAACAGAAATTCCCCTTATTTTGGGGCAAAACTCTAGAAATTTCCCTTATTATGGGGAAAAATTGTAGAAATTTCCCTTATTTTAGAGCACAATTGCAGATATTTCACTTATTTTAGAAAAAAAAGCAAAAATTTTTTTTATTTTGGGGCAAAAAGGCACAAATTCCCATTATTTTGGGGCAAAAAGGCAGAAATTCACCTTATTTTGGGCTAAAATTGCAGAAATTTCACATATTTCAGGGCAAAAAGGCAGAAATTTCTATTAATTTGGGGCAAAAATGAAGAAATTTTCCTTTTTATGGCAAAAAGGTATGCATTCCCCTTATTTTCGGGCAAAAAGGCAGAAATTCCCCGTATTTTGGAGCAAAATTGCAGAAATTCCCCTAACTGTGGGGCAGAAATGCAGAAATTCTCCTTATTTTTAGGCAAAACTCAGAAATTCCACTTATTTTGGGGCAAAATTCTAGAAATTTCCCTTATTTGGGGGCAAAATTGCAGAAATTTCACTTATTTTGGGGCAAAATTGCAGAAATTTCACTTATTTCAGGGAAAAAAGGCAGAAATTTTCCTTATTTTGGGGCAAAAAGGCAGAAATTCTCCATATTTTGGTGCAAAAATCATAAATTCTCCTTATTTTGAGGTAAAATGCTGAAATTCCCCTTATTTTGGGGCAAAAGGCAGAAATTTTTTTTGGGGGGGGCAAATTTGCAGAAATTTCACTTATTTAAGGGAAAAAGGCAGAAATTTTTCTTATTTTTTGGCAAAAGGGCAGAAATTCCTAATATTTTGTGACAAAAATGCAGAAATTCCTAATATTTTGTTGCAGAAATGCAGAAATTTCCCTTATTTTGAGGTAAAAAGGCTGAAATTCCCCTTATTTGGGGGAAAAATGCAGAAATTTTTTATATTTTGGGGCAAATTTGCAGAAATTTCACTTATTTCGGGGTTATAAGTCAGAAATTTTCCTTATTTTGGGGCAAAAAAGTCAGAAATTCCCTTTGTTTTGGGGGAAAAAGACAGAAATTCCACTTATTTAGAGGCAAAAAGGCAAAAGTTCCCCTTATTTTGGAGCAAAAATTAAGAAATTTCTCTTTTTTATGGCAAAAATGTATGCATTCTTCTTATTTTCAGACAAAAAGGCAGAAATTCCCAATATTTTAGGGCAAAAGACAAAAATTCCCCTTATTTTGGAGCAAAATTGCAGAAATATCCCTAATTGTGGGGCAAAAAACAGAAATTCCCCTTATTTTGGGGCAAAATTGCAGAAATTTCCCTTATTTTGGGGAAAAATTGCAGAAATTTCCCTTATTTAAGGCAAAATTGCAGAAATTTCACTAATTGTGGTGCAAAAAGGCATAAATTCTCCTTATTTTGGGGCAAAACTCAGAAATTCCACTTATTTTGGGGCACAATTCCAGAAATTTCCCTTATTTTGGATCAAAATTGCAAAAATTTTACTTATTTTGGTGCAAAATTGCAGAAATTTCACTTATTTCAGGGAAAAAAAGCAGAAATTTTCCTTATTTGGGCAAAAAGGCAAAAATTCCCCATATTTTGGATCAAAATTGCAGAAATTCACTTAATCTTGGGGTAAAAAATACAGTAATTTTCTTTATTTTGAGGCAATAATGCAGAAATTCTCTTTATTTTGGGGCAAAAGGCAGAAATTCCCCTTATTTTAGGGCAAAATTGAAGAAATTTCTCTTATTTGGGGGCAAAAAACAGAAATTCCCCTTATTTTGGGGCAAAATTCCAGAAATTTCCCTTATTATGGGGAAAAATTGTAGAAATTTCCCTTATTTTACAGCACAATTGCAGATATTTCACTTATTTTAGAAAAAAAAGCAAAAATTTTTCTTATTTTGGGGCAAAAAGGCACAAATTCCCATTATTTTGTGGCAAAAAGGCAGAAATTCACCTTATTTTGGGCTAAAATTGCAGAAATTTCACATATTTCAGGGCAAAAAGGCAGAAATTTCTATTAATTTGGGGCAAAAATGAAGAAATTTTCCTTTTTATGGCAAAAAGGTATGCATTCCCCTTATTTTCGGGCAAAAAGGCAGAAATTCCCCATATTTTGGAGCATAATTGCAGAAATTCCCCTAATTGTGAGGCAGAAATGCAGAAATTCTCCTTATTTTTGGGCAAAACTCAGAAATTCCACTTATTTTGCGGCAAAATTCTAGAAATTTCCTTTATTTTGGGGCAAAATTGCAGAAATTTCACTTATTTTGGGGCAAAATTGCAGAAATTTCACTTATTTCAGGGAAAAAAAGGCAGAAATTTTCCTTATTTTGGGGCAAAATATCAGAAATTCCTAATATTTTGTTGCAAAAATGCAGAAATTCTTAATATTTTGTTGCAAAAATGCAGAAATTTTCCTTATTTTGAGGTAAAAAGGCTGAAATTCTCCTTATTTGGGGGCAAAAATGCAGAAATTCCCTTTATTTTGGGGCAAATTTGCAGAAATTTTACTTATTTCAGGGTAATAAGTCAAAATTTTTCTTATTTTGGGGCAAAAAAGACAGAAATTTCCTTTGTTTTGGGGGAAAAAGACAGAAATTCCACTTATTTAGAGGTAAAAAGGCAAAAGTTCCCCTTATTTTGGAGCAAAAATGAGGGAATTTCCCTTTTTATGGCAAAAAGTATGCATTTTTCTTATTTTCAGACAAAAAGGCAGAAATTCCCCATATTTTGGGGCAATAGGCAGAAATTCCCTTTATTTTGGGGCAAAATTGCAGAAATTTCCCTAATTGTGGGGCAAAAAACAGAAATTCCCCTTATTTTGGGTCAAAATTGCAGAAATTTCCCTTATTATGGGGAAAAATTGCAGAAATTTCCCTTATTTTAGGGCAAAATTGCAGAAATTTCACTAATCGTGGGGCTAAAAGGCAGAAATTCTCCTTATTTTGGGGCAAAACTCAGAAATTCCACTTATTTTGGGGCAAAATTCCAGAAATTTCCCTTATTTTGGTGCAAAATTGCAGAAATTTTACTTATTTTGGGGCAAAATTTCAGAAATTTCACTTATTTCAGGGAAAAAAGGCAGAAATTTTCCTTATTTTGGGGCAAAAATGCAGAAATTCCTAATATTTTGTGCCAAAATTCAGAAATTCTCCTTATTTTGAGGTAAAAAGGCTGAAATTACCCTTTTTTGGGGGCAAAAAGGCAGAAATTTCCCTTATATTGGGGCAAAATTTCAGAAATTTTACTAATTTAAGGGTAATAAGTCAGAAATTTTCCTTATTTTGGGGCAAAAATGACAGAAATTCTTTTTGTTTTGGGGGAAAAAGACAGAAATTCCACTTATTTAGAGGCAAAAAAGCATAAAATTCCTTTTATTTTAGGGCAAAATTGCAGAAATTTTTCTTATTTGGGGGCAAAAATAAAGACATTCCCCTTATTTTGCGGCAAAATTCCTGAAATTTCACTAATTATAGGGAAAATTGCAGAAATTTCCCTTATTTTAGGGCAAATTGCAGAAATTTCACTTATTTCAGAGAAAAAAGGCAAAAATTTATCTTATTTTGGGGCAAAAAGGCAGAAATTCCCATTATTTTGGGGCAAAAAGGCAGAAATTCACCTTATTTTGGGCTAAAATTGCAGAAATTTCACATATTTCAGGGCAAAAAGGCAGAAATTTCTATTAATTTGGGGCAAAAATGAAGAAATTTTCCTTTTTATGGCAAAAAGGTATGCATTCCCCTTATTTTCGGGCAAAAAGGCAGAAATTCCCCGTATTTTGGAGCAAAATTGCAGAAATTCCCCTAATTGTGGGGCAGAAATGCAGAAATTCTCCTTATTTTTGGGCAAAACTCAGAAATTCCACTTATTTTGGGGCAAAATTCTAGAAATTTCCCTTATTTTGGGGCAAAATTGCAGAAATTTCACTTATTTTGGAGCAAAATTGCAGAAATTTCACTTATTTCAGGGAAAAAAAGGCAGAAATTTTCCTTATTTTGGAACAAAATATCAGAAATTCATAATATTTGGTTGCAAAAATGCAGAAATTCTTAATATTTTGTTGCAAAAATGCAGAAATTTTCCTTATTTTGAGGTAAAAAGGCAGAAATTCTCCTTATTTGGGGGCAAAAATGCAGAAATTCCCTTTATTTTGGGGCAAATTTGCAGAAATTTTACTAATTTCAGGGTAATAAGTCAGAAATTTTTCTTATTTTGGGGCAAAAAAGACAGAAATTTCCTTTGTTTTGGGGGAAAAAGACAGAAATTCCACTTATTTAGAGGTAAAAAGGCAAAAGATCCCCTTATTTTGGAGCAAAAATGAGGAAATTTCCCTTTTTATGGCAAAAAGTATGCATTTTTCTTATTTTCAGACAAAAAGGCAGAAATTCCCCATATTTTGGGGCAATAGGCAGAAATTCCCTTTATTTTGGGGCAAAATTGCAGAAATTTCCCTAATTGTGGGGCAAAAAACAGAAATTCCTTTTATTTTGGGTCAAAATTGCAGATATTTCCCTTATTATGGGGAAAAATTGCAGAAATTTCCCTTATTTTAGGGCAAAATTGCAGAAATTTCACTAACCGTGTGGCTAAAAGGCAGAAATTCTCCTTATTTTGGGGCAAAACTCAGAAATTCCACTTATTTTGGGGCAAAATTCCAGAAATTTCCCTTATTTTGGTGCAAAATTGCAGAAATTTTCCTAATTTTGGGGCAAAAATGCAGAAATTCCTAATATTTTGTGCCAAAATTCAGAAATTCTCCTTATTTTGAGGTAAAAAGGCTGAAATTACCCTTTTTTGGGGGCAAAAAGGCAGAAATTTCTCTTATATTGGGGCAAAATTTCAGAAATTTTACTAATTTAAGGGTAATAAGTCAGAAATTTTCCTTATTTTGGGGCAAAAATGACAGAAATTCTTTTTGTTTTGGGGGAAAAAGACAGAAATTCCACTTATTTAGAGGCAAAAAAGCATAAAATTCCTTTTATTTTAGGGCAAAATTGCAGAAATTTTTCTTATTTGGGGGCAAAAATAAAGACATTCCCCTTATTTTGCGGCAAAATTCCTGAAATTTCACTAATTATGGGGAAAAATTGCAGAAATTTCCCTTATTTTAGGGCAAAATTGCAGAAATTTCAATTATTTCAGAGAAAAAAGGCAAAAATTTTTCTTATTTTGGGGCAAAAAGGCAGAAATTCCCATTATTTTGGGGCAAAAAGGCAGAAATTCACCTTATTTTGGGCTAAAATTGCAGAAATTTCACATATTTCAGGGCAAAAAGGCAGAAATTTCCCTTAATTTGGGGCAAAAATGAAGAAATTTCCCTTTTTTATGGCAAAAAGGTAAGCATTACCCTTATTTTCGGGCAAAAAGGCAGAAATTTCCCGTATTTTGGAGCAAAATTGCAGAAATTACCCTAATTGTGGGGCAAAAAGGCAGAAATTCTTCTTATTTTGGGGCAAAACTCAGAAATTCTACTTATTTTGGGGCAAAATTCCAGAAATTTCCCTTATATTGGGGAAAAATTACAGAAATTTCAATTATTTTGAGGCAAAATTGCAGAAATTTCACTTATTTCAGGGAAAAAAAGCAGAAATTTTCCTTATTTTGGGGCAAAAAGGCAGAAATTCTCCATATTTTGGTGCAAAAATCAAAAATTTCCCTTATTTTGAGGTAAAATACTGAAATTCCCCTTATTTTGGGGAAAAGGCAGAAATTTCTTTTTTTGGGGGGCAAATTTGCAGAAATTTCACTTATTTCAGGGAAAAAAGGCAGAAATTTTCCTAATTTTTTTGCAAAAGAGATGAAATTCCTAATATTTTGTGACAAAAATGCAGAAATTTCTAATATTTTGTTGCAAAAATGTAGAAATTTTCCTTATTTTGAGGTAAAAAGGCTGAAATTCTCCTTATTTGGGGGCAAAAAGGCAGAAATTTCCTTTATTTTGGGGCAAATTTGCAGAAATTTTACTTATTTCAGGGTAATAATTCAGAAATTTTTCTTATTTTGGGGCAAAAAAGACAGAAATTCCCTTTGTTTTGGGGGAAAAAGACAGAAATTCCACTTATTTAGAGGCAAAAAGGCAAAAGTTCCCCTTATTTTGGAGCAAAAATGAGGAAATTTCCCTTTTTATGGCAAAAAAGTATGCATTTTTCTTATTTTCAGACAAAAAGGCAGAAATTCCCCATATTTTGGGGCAATAGGCAGAAATTCCCTTTATTTTGGGGCAAAATTGCAGAAATTTCCCTAATTGTGAGGCAAAAAACAGAAATTCCCCTTATTTTGGGTCAAAATTGCAGAAATTTCCCTTATTATGGGGAAAAATTGCAGAAATTTTCCTTATTTTAGGGCAAAATTGCAGAAATTTCACTAATAGTGTGGCAAAAAGGCAGAAATTCTCCTTATTTTGGGGCAAAACTCAGAAATTCCACTTCTTTTGGGGCAAAATTCCAGAAATTTCCCTTATTTTGGGGCAAAATTGCAGAAATTTTACTTATTTTGGGGCACAATTTCAGAAATGTCACTTATTTCAGGGAGAAAAGGCAGAAATTTTCCTTATTTTGGGGCAAAAATGCAGAAATTCCTAATATTTTGTGCCAAAATTCAGAAATTCTCCTTATTTTGAGGTAAAAAGGCTGATATTCCCCTTTTTTGGGGGCAAAAAGCAGAAATTTCCCTTATATTGGGGCAAAATTTCAGAAATTTCACTAATTTAAGGGTAATAAGTCAGAAATTTTCCTTATTTGGGGCAAAAATGACAGAAATTCTTTTTTTGGGGGGGGAAAAAGACAGAAATTCCACTTATTTAGAGGCAAAAAAGCATAAAATTCCTTTTATTTTAGGGCAAAATTGCAGAAATTTCTCTTATTTGAAGGCAAAAATAAAGAAATTCCCCTTATTTTGCGGCAAAATTCTTGAAATTTCCTTAATTATGAGGAAAAATTGCAGAAATTTCCCTTATTTTAGGGCAAAATTGCAGAAATTTCACTTATTTCAGAGAAAAAAAGGCAAAAATTTTTCTTATTTTGGGGCAAAAAGGCAGAAATTCTCATTATTTTGGGGCAAAAATGCAGAAATTCACCTTATTTTGGGCTAAAATTGCAGAAATTTCACATATTTCAGGGCAAAAAGGCAGGAATTTCCCTTAATTTGGGGCAAAAATGAAGAAATTTTTCTTTTTTATGGCAAAAAGGTATGCATTACCCTTATTTTCGGGCAAAGAAGGCAGAAATTCCCTGTATTTTGGAGCAAAATTGCAGAAATTACCTTAATTGTGTTCCAAAAAGGCAGAAATTCTTCTTATTTTGGGGCAAAACTCAGAAATTCCACTTATTTTGGGGCAAAATTCCAGAAATTTCCTTTATTTTGGGGCAAAATTGCAGAAATTTCACTTATTTTGGGGCAAAATTGCAGAAATTTCACTTATTTCAGGGAAAAAAGGCAGAAATTTTCCTTATTTTGGGGCAAAAAGGCAGAAATTCTCCATATTTTGGTGCAAAAATCAGAAATTTCCCTTATTTTGAGGTAAAATGCTGAAATTCCCCTTATTTTGGGGCAAAAGGCAGAAATTTCTTTTTTTGGGGGGGCAAATTTGCAGAAATTTCACTTATTTCAGAAAAAAAAAGGCAGAAATTCTCTTAATTTTTTTTGCAAAAGAGATGAAATTCCTAATAATTTGTGGCAAAAATGCAGAAATTCCTAATATTTTGTTGCAGAAATGCAGAAATTTCCCTTATTTTGAGGTAAAAAGGCTGAAATTCCCCTTATTTGGGCGCAAAAAGGCAGAAATTTTTCTTATTTTGGGGCAAATTTGCAGAAATTTCACTTATTTCAGGGTTATAAGTCAGAAATTTTCCTTATTTTGGGGCAAAAAAGACAGAAATTCCCTTTGTTTTGGGGGAAAAAGACAGAAATTCCACTTATTTAGAGGCAAAAAGGCAAAAGTTCCCCTTATTTTGGAGCAAAAATGAAGAAATTTCCCTTTTTTATGGCAAAAATGTATGCATTCTTCTTATTTTCAGACAAAAAGGCAGAAATTCCCCATATTTTTGGGCAAAAGGCAGAAATTCCCCTTATTTTGGAGCAAAATTGCAGAAATTTCCCTAATTGTGGGGCAAAAAACAGAAATTCCCCTTATTTTGGGGCAAAATTGCAGAAATTTCCCTAATTGTGGGGCAAAAAACAGAAATTCCCCTTATTTTGAGGCAAAATTGCAGAAATTTTCCTTATTATGAGGAAAAATTGCAGAAATTTCCCTTATTTAAGGCAAAATTGCAGAAATTTCACTAATTGTGGCGCAAAAAGGCAGAAATTCTCCTTATTTTAGGGCAAAACTCAGAAATTCCACTTATTTTGGGGCAAAATTCCAGAAATTTCCCTTATTTTGGGGCAAAATTGCAAAAATTTTACTTATTTTGGGGCAAAATTGCAGAAATTTCACTTATTTCAGGAAAAAAAGGCAGAAATTTTCCTTATTTGGGCAAAAAGGCAGAAATTCCCCATATTTTGGAGCAAAATTGCAGAAATTCACCTAATTTTGGGGTAAAAAATACAGTAATTTTCTTTATTTTGGGGCAAAAAGACAGAAATTCTCTTTATTTTGGGGCATAAGGCAGAAATTCCTCTTATTTTAGGGCAAAATTGCAGAAATTTCTCTTATTTGGGGGCAAAAAAACACAAATTCCTTTTATTTTAGGGCATATTTTGGTGCAAAAATCAGAAATTTCCCTTATTTTGAGGTAAAATGCTGAAATTCCCTTTATTTTGGGGCAAAAGGCAGAAATTTCCTTTTTTTTGGGGCAAATTTGCAGAAATTTCACTTATTTCAGGGAAAAAAAGGCAGAAATTTTCCTTATTTTTTGGCAATTGAGCAGAAATTCCTAATATTTTGTGGCAAAAATGCAGAAATTCCTAATATTTTGTTGCAAAAATGCAGAATTTTCCCTTATTTTGAGGTAAAAAGGCTGAAATTCCTCTTATTTTGGGGCAAAAAGGCAGAAATTTTTCTTATTTTGGGGCAAATTTGCAGAAATTTCACCTATTTCAGGGTTATAAGTCAGAAATTTTCCTTATTTTGGGGCAAAAAAGACAGAAATTCCTTTTGTCTTGGGAAAAAAAGACAGAAATTCCACTTATTTAGAGGGAAAAAGGCAAAAGTTCCCCTTATTTTGGAGTAAAAATTAAGAAAGTTCCCTTTTTTATGGCAAAAATGTATGAATTCTTATTTTCAGACAAAAAAGCAGAAATTCTCCTTATTTTGGGGCAAAACTCAGAAATTCCACATATTTTGGGGCAAAATTCCAGATATGTTTCTTATTTTGGGGCAAAATTGCAAAAATTTTACTTATTTTGGGACAAAATTGCAGAAATTTCACTAATTTCAGGGAAAAAAAGGCAGAAATTTTCCTTATTTGAGCAAAAAGGCAGAAATTCCCCATATTTTGGAGCAAAATTGCAGAAATTCACCTAATTTTGGGGTAAAAAATACAGTAATTTTCTTTATTTTGAGGCAAAAAGGCAGAAATTCTCTTTATTTTGGGGCAAAAGGCAGAAATTCCCCCTATTTTAGGGCAAAATTGCAGAAATTTCTCTTATTTGGGGGCAAAAAACAGAAATTTCCCTTATTTTGGGGCAAAATTCCAGAAATTTCCCTTATTATGGGGAAAAATTGTAGAAATTTCCCTTATTTTAGGGCACAATTGCAGATATTTCACTTATTTCAGAAAAAAACCAAAAATTTTTCTTATTTTGGGGCAAAAAGCAGAAATTCCCATTATTTTGGTGCAAAAAGGCAGAAATTCACCTTATTTTGGGCTAAAATTGCAGATATTTCACATATTTCAGGGCAAAAAGGCAGAAATTTCCCTTAATTTGAGGCAGAAATGAAGAAATTTCCCTTTTTTATGGCAAAAAGTATGCATTCCCCTTATTTTCGGGCAAAAAGGCAGAAATTCCCCGTATTTTGGAGCAAAATTGCAAAAATTCCCCTAATTGTGGGGCAGAAATGCAGAAAATCTCCTTATTTTTGGGCAAAACTCAGAAATATCACTTATTTTGGGGCAAAATTCCAGAAATTTCCCTTATTTTGGGGCAAAATTGCAGAAATTTCACATATTTTGGGGCAAAATTGCAGAAATTTCACTTATTTCAGGGAAAAAAAGGCAGAAATATTTCTTATTTTGGGTCAAAAATGCAGAAATTCCTAATATTTTGTTGCAAAAATGCAGAAATTCATAATATTTTGTTGCAAAAATGCAGAAATTTTCCTTATTTTGAGGTAAAAAAGCTGAAATTCCCCTTATTTGGGGACAAAAAGGCAGTAATTTCCTATATTTTGGGGCAAATTTGCAGAAATTTTACTTATTTCAGGGTAATAAGTCAGAAATTTTTTTTTTATTTTGGAGCAAAAAGACAGAAATTTCCTTTGATTTGGGGGAAAAAGACAGAAATTCCACTTATTTAGAGGCAAAAAGGCAAAAGTTCCCCTTATTTTGGAGCAAAAATGAGGAAATTTCCCTTTTTATGCTAAAAAAGTATGCATTTTTCTTATTTTCAGACAAAAAGGCAGAAATTCCCCATATTTTGGGACAATAGGCAGAAATTCCCTTTATTTTGGGGCAAAATTGCAGAAAGTTCCCTAATTGTGGGGCAAAAAACAGAAATTCCCCTTATTTGAGTAAAAATTGCAGAAATTTCTTTTATTATGGGGAAAAATTGCAGAAATTTCCCTTATTTTTAGGACAAAATTGCAGAAATTTCAATAATCGTGGGGCAAAAAGGCAGAAATTCTCCTTATTTTGGGGCAAAACTCAGAAATTCCACTTATTTTGGGGCAAAATTCCAGAAATTTTCTTATTTTGGGGCAAAATAGCAGAAATTTTACTTATTTTGGGGCACAATTTCAGAAATGTCACTTATTTCAGGGAGAAAAGGCAGAAATTTTCCTTATTTTGGGGCAAAAATGCAGAAATTCCTAATATTTTGTTGTAGAAATACAGAAATTTCCCTTATTTTGAGGTAAAAAGGCTGAAATTCCCCTTATTTGGGGGCAAAAAGGCAGAAATTTTTCTTATTTTGGGGCAAATTTGCAGAAATTTTACTTATTTCAGGGTTATAAGTCAGAAATTTTTCTTATTTTGGGGCAAAAAAGACAGAAATTCCCTTTGTTTTGGGGGAAAAAGACAGAATTTCCACTTATTTAGAGGCAAAAAGGCAAAAGTTCCCCTTATTTTGGAGCAAAAATGAAGAAATTTCCCTTTTTTATGGCAAAAATGTATGCATTCTTCTTATTTTCAGACAAAAAGGCAGAAATTCCCCATATTTTAGGGCAAAAGACAAAAATTCCCCTTATTTTGGAGCAAAATTGCAGAAATATCCCTAATTGTGGGGCAAAAAACAGAAATTCCCCTTATTTTAAGGCAAAATTGCAGAAATTTCCCTTATTATGGGGAAAATTGTGGAAATTTCTTTTATTTAAGGCAAAATTGCAGAAATTTCACTAATTGTGGCGCAAAAAGTCAGAAATTCTCCTTATTTTGGGGCAAAACTCAGAAATTCCACTTATTTTGGGGCAAAATTCCAGATATTTCCCTTATTTTGGAACAAAATTGCAAAAATTTTACTTATTTTGGTGCAAAATTGCAGAAATTTCACTTATTTCAGGAAAAAAAAGCAGAAATTTTCCTTATTTGGGCAAAAAGGCAGAAATTCCCCATATTTTGGATCAAAATTGCAGAAATTCACTTAATCTTGGGGTAAAAAATACAGTAATTTTCTTTATTTTGGGGCAATAAGGCAGAAATTCTCTTTATTTTGGGGCAAAAGGCAGAAATTCCCCTTATTTTAGGGCAAAATTGAAGAAATTTCTCTTATTTGGGGGCAAAAAACAGAAATTCCCCTTATTTTGGGGCAAAACTCTAGAAATTTCCCTTATTATGGGGAAAAATTGTAGAAATTTCCCTTATTTTAGAGCACAATTGCAGATATTTCACTTATTTTAGAAAAAAAAGCAAAAATTTTTTTTATTTTGGGGCAAAAAGGCACAAATTCCCATTATTTTGGGGCAAAAAGGCAGAAATTCACCTTATTTTGGGCTAAAATTGCAGAAATTTCACATATTTCAGGGCAAAAAGGCAGAAATTTCTATTAATTTGGGGCAAAAATGAAGAAATTTTCCTTTTTATGGCAAAAAGGTATGCATTCCCCTTATTTTCGGGCAAAAAGGCAGAAATTCCCCGTATTTTGGAGCAAAATTGCAGAAATTCCCCTAACTGTGGGGCAGAAATGCAGAAATTCTCCTTATTTTTAGGCAAAACTCAGAAATTCCACTTATTTTGGGGCAAAATTCTAGAAATTTCCCTTATTTGGGGGCAAAATTGCAGAAATTTCACTTATTTTGGGGCAAAATTGCAGAAATTTCACTTATTTCAGGGAAAAAAGGCAGAAATTTTCCTTATTTTGGGGCAAAAAGGCAGAAATTCTCCATATTTTGGTGCAAAAATCATAAATTCTCCTTATTTTGAGGTAAAATGCTGAAATTCCCCTTATTTTGGGGCAAAAGGCAGAAATTTTTTTTGGGGGGGGCAAATTTGCAGAAATTTCACTTATTTAAGGGAAAAAGGCAGAAATTTTTCTTATTTTTTGGCAAAAGGGCAGAAATTCCTAATATTTTGTGACAAAAATGCAGAAATTCCTAATATTTTGTTGCAGAAATGCAGAAATTTCCCTTATTTTGAGGTAAAAAGGCTGAAATTCCCCTTATTTGGGGGAAAAATGCAGAAATTTTTTATATTTTGGGGCAAATTTGCAGAAATTTCACTTATTTCGGGGTTATAAGTCAGAAATTTTCCTTATTTTGGGGCAAAAAAGTCAGAAATTCCCTTTGTTTTGGGGGAAAAAGACAGAAATTCCACTTATTTAGAGGCAAAAAGGCAAAAGTTCCCCTTATTTTGGAGCAAAAATTAAGAAATTTCTCTTTTTTATGGCAAAAATGTATGCATTCTTCTTATTTTCAGACAAAAAGGCAGAAATTCCCAATATTTTAGGGCAAAAGACAAAAATTCCCCTTATTTTGGAGCAAAA
Organism: Micromys minutus; assembly: GCF_963924665.1. Taxonomy (NCBI): domain Eukaryota; kingdom Metazoa; phylum Chordata; class Mammalia; order Rodentia; family Muridae; genus Micromys; species Micromys minutus. The sequence goes on along the minus strand of NW_027667830.1, from coordinate 1,706,460 downwards.
TTGCAGAAATATCCCTAATTGTGGGGCAAAAAACAGAAATTCCCCTTATTTTGGGGCAAAATTGCAGAAATTTCCCTTATTTTGGGGAAAAATTGCAGAAATTTCCCTTATTTAAGGCAAAATTGCAGAAATTTCACTAATTGTGGTGCAAAAAGGCATAAATTCTCCTTATTTTGGGGCAAAACTCAGAAATTCCACTTATTTTGGGGCACAATTCCAGAAATTTCCCTTATTTTGGATCAAAATTGCAAAAATTTTACTTATTTTGGTGCAAAATTGCAGAAATTTCACTTATTTCAGGGAAAAAAAGCAGAAATTTTCCTTATTTGGGCAAAAAGGCAAAAATTCCCCATATTTTGGATCAAAATTGCAGAAATTCACTTAATCTTGGGGTAAAAAATACAGTAATTTTCTTTATTTTGAGGCAATAATGCAGAAATTCTCTTTATTTTGGGGCAAAAGGCAGAAATTCCCCTTATTTTAGGGCAAAATTGAAGAAATTTCTCTTATTTGGGGGCAAAAAACAGAAATTCCCCTTATTTTGGGGCAAAATTCCAGAAATTTCCCTTATTATGGGGAAAAATTGTAGAAATTTCCCTTATTTTACAGCACAATTGCAGATATTTCACTTATTTTAGAAAAAAAAGCAAAAATTTTTCTTATTTTGGGGCAAAAAGGCACAAATTCCCATTATTTTGTGGCAAAAAGGCAGAAATTCACCTTATTTTGGGCTAAAATTGCAGAAATTTCACATATTTCAGAACAAAAAGGCAGAAATTTGTATTAATTTGGGGCAAAAATGAAGAAATTTTCCTTTTTATGGCAAAAAGGTATGCATTCCCCTTATTTTCGGGCAAAAAGGCAGAAATTCCCCATATTTTGGAGCATAATTGCAGAAATTCCCCTAATTGTGAGGCAGAAATGCAGAAATTCTCCTTATTTTTGGGCAAAACTCAGAAATTCCACTTATTTTGCGGCAAAATTCTAGAAATTTCCTTTATTTTGGGGCAAAATTGCAGAAATTTCACTTATTTTGGGGCAAAATTGCAGAAATTTCACTTATTTCAGGGAAAAAAAGGCAGAAATTTTCCTTATTTTGGGGCAAAATATCAGAAATTCCTAATATTTTGTTGCAAAAATGCAGAAATTCTTAATATTTTGTTGCAAAAATGCAGAAATTTTCCTTATTTTGAGGTAAAAAGGCTGAAATTCTCCTTATTTGGGGGCAAAAATGCAGAAATTCCCTTTATTTTGGGGCAAATTTGCAGAAATTTTACTTATTTCAGGGTAATAAGTCAAAATTTTTCTTATTTTGGGGCAAAAAAGACAGAAATTTCCTTTGTTTTGGGGGAAAAAGACAGAAATTCCACTTATTTAGAGGTAAAAAGGCAAAAGTTCCCCTTATTTTGGAGCAAAAATGAGGGAATTTCCCTTTTTATGGCAAAAAGTATGCATTTTTCTTATTTTCAGACAAAAAGGCAGAAATTCCCCATATTTTGGGGCAATAGGCAGAAATTCCCTTTATTTTGGGGCAAAATTGCAGAAATTTCCCTAATTGTGGGGCAAAAAACAGAAATTCCCCTTATTTTGGGTCAAAATTGCAGAAATTTCCCTTATTATGGGGAAAAATTGCAGAAATTTCCCTTATTTTAGGGCAAAATTGCAGAAATTTCACTAATCGTGGGGCTAAAAGGCAGAAATTCTCCTTATTTTGGGGCAAAACTCAGAAATTCCACTTATTTTGGGGCAAAATTCCAGAAATTTCCCTTATTTTGGTGCAAATTTGCAGAAATTTTACTTATTTTGGGGCAAAATTTCAGAAATTTCACTTATTTCAGGGAAAAAAGGCAGAAATTTTCCTTATTTTGGGGCAAAAATGCAGAAATTCCTAATATTTTGTGCCAAAATTCAGAAATTCTCCTTATTTTGAGGTAAAAAGGCTGAAATTACCCTTTTTTGGGGGCAAAAAGGCAGAAATTTCCCTTATATTGGGGCAAAATTTCAGAAATTTTACTAATTTAAGGGTAATAAGTCAGAAATTTTCCTTATTTTGGGGCAAAAATGACAGAAATTCTTTTTGTTTTGGGGGAAAAAGACAGAAATTCCACTTATTTAGAGGCAAAAAAGCATAAAATTCCTTTTATTTTAGGGCAAAATTGCAGAAATTTTTCTTATTTGGGGGCAAAAATAAAGACATTCCCCTTATTTTGCGGCAAAATTCCTGAAATTTCACTAATTATAGGGAAAATTGCAGAAATTTCCCTTATTTTAGGGCAAATTGCAGAAATTTCACTTATTTCAGAGAAAAAAGGCAAAAATTTATCTTTTTTTGGGGCAAAAAGGCAGAAATTCCCATTATTTTGGGGCAAAAAGGCAGAAATTCACCTTATTTTGGGCTAAAATTGCAGAAATTTCACATATTTCAGGGCAAAAAGGCAGAAATTTCTATTAATTTGGGGCAAAAATGAAGAAATTTTCCTTTTTATGGCAAAAAGGTATGCATTCCCCTTATTTTCGGGCAAAAAGGCAGAAATTCCCCGTATTTTGGAGCAAAATTGCAGAAATTCCCCTAATTGTGGGGCAGAAATGCAGAAATTCTCCTTATTTTTGGGCAAAACTCAGAAATTCCACTTATTTTGGGGCAAAATTCTAGAAATTTCCCTTATTTTGGGGCAAAATTGCAGAAATTTCACTTATTTTGGGGCAAAATTGCAGAAATTTCACTTATTTCAGGGAAAAAAAGGCAGAAATTTTCCTTATTTTGGAACAAAATATCAGAAATTCATAATATTTGGTTGCAAAAATGCAGAAATTCTTAATATTTTGTTGCAAAAATGCAGAAATTTTCCTTATTTTGAGGTAAAAAGGCAGAAATTCTCCTTATTTGGGGGCAAAAATGCAGAAATTCCCTTTATTTTGGGGCAAATTTGCAGAAATTTTACTAATTTCAGGGTAATAAGTCAGAAATTTTTCTTATTTTGGGGCAAAAAAGACAGAAATTTCCTTTGTTTTGGGGGAAAAAGACAGAAATTCCACTTATTTAGAGGTAAAAAGGCAAAAGATCCCCTTATTTTGGAGCAAAAATGAGGAAATTTCCCTTTTTATGGCAAAAAGTATGCATTTTTCTTATTTTCAGACAAAAAGGCAGAAATTCCCCATATTTTGGGGCAATAGGCAGAAATTCCCTTTATTTTGGGGCAAAATTGCAGAAATTTCCCTAATTGTGGGGCAAAAAACAGAAATTCCTTTTATTTTGGGTCAAAATTGCAGATATTTCCCTTATTATGGGGAAAAATTGCAGAAATTTCCCTTATTTTAGGGCAAAATTGCAGAAATTTCACTAACCGTGTGGCTAAAAGGCAGAAATTCTCCTTATTTTGGGGCAAAACTCAGAAATTCCACTTATTTTGGGGCAAAATTCCAAAAATTTCCCTTATTTTGGTGCAAAATTGCAGAAATTTTCCTAATTTTGGGGCAAAAATGCAGAAATTCCTAATATTTTGTGCCAAAATTCAGAAATTCTCCTTATTTTGAGGTAAAAAGGCTGAAATTACCCTTTTTTGGGGGCAAAAAGGCAGAAATTTCTCTTATATTGGGGCAAAATTTCAGAAATTTTACTAATTTAAGGGTAATAAGTCAGAAATTTTCCTTATTTTGGGGCAAAAATGACAGAAATTTTTTTTGTTTTGGGGGAAAAAGACAGAAATTCCACTTATTTAGAGGCAAAAAAGCATAAAATTCCTTTTATTTTAGGGCAAAATTGCAGAAATTTTTCTTATTTGGGGGCAAAAATAAAGACATTCCCCTTATTTTGCGGCAAAATTCCTGAAATTTCACTAATTATGGGGAAAAATTGCAGAAATTTCCCTTATTTTAGGGCAAAATTGCAGAAATTTCAATTATTTCAGAGAAAAAAGGCAAAAATTTTTCTTATTTTGGGGCAAAAAGGCAGAAATTCCCATTATTTTGGGGCAAAAAGGCAGAAATTCACCTTATTTTGGGCTAAAATTGCAGAAATTTCACATATTTCAGGGCAAAAAGGCAGAAATTTCCCTTAATTTGGGGCAAAAAGGAAGAAATTTCCCTTTTTTATGGCAAAAAGGTAAGCATTACCCTTATTTTCGGGCAAAAAGGCAGAAATTCCCCGTATTTTGGAGCAAAATTGCAGAAATTACCCTAATTGTGGGGCAAAAAGGCAGAAATTCTTCTTATTTTGGGGCAAAACTCAGAAATTCTACTTATTTTGGGGCAAAATTCCAGAAATTTCCCTTATATTGGGGAAAAATTACAGAAATTTCAATTATTTTGAGGCAAAATTGCAGAAATTTCACTTATTTCAGGGAAAAAAAGCAGAAATTTTCCTTATTTTGGGGCAAAAAGGCAGAAATTCTCCATATTTTGGTGCAAAAATCAAAAATTTCCCTTATTTTGAGGTAAAATACTGAAATTCCCCTTATTTTGGGGAAAAGGCAGAAATTTCTTTTTTTGGGGGGCAAATTTGCAGAAATTTCACTTATTTCAGGGAAAAAAGGCAGAAATTTTCCTAATTTTTTTGCAAAAGAGATGAAATTCCTAATATTTTGTGACAAAAATGCAGAAATTTCTAATATTTTGTTGCAAAAATGTAGAAATTTTCCTTATTTTGAGGTAAAAAGGCTGAAATTCTCCTTATTTGGGGGCAAAAAGGCAGAAATTTCCTTTATTTTGGGGCAAATTTGCAGAAATTTTACTTATTTCAGGGTAATAATTCAGAAATTTTTCTTATTTTGGGGCAAAAAAGACAGAAATTCCCTTTGTTTTGGGGGAAAAAGACAGAAATTCCACTTATTTAGAGGCAAAAAGGCAAAAGTTCCCCTTATTTTGGAGCAAAAATGAGGAAATTTCCCTTTTTATGGCAAAAAAGTATGCATTTTTCTTATTTTCAGACAAAAAGGCAGAAATTCCCCATATTTTGGGGCAATAGGCAGAAATTCCCTTTATTTTGGGGCAAAATTGCAGAAATTTCCCTAATTGTGAGGCAAAAAACAGAAATTCCCCTTATTTTGGGTCAAAATTGCAGAAATTTCCCTTATTATGGGGAAAAATTGCAGAAATTTTCCTTATTTTAGGGCAAAATTGCAGAAATTTCACTAATAGTGTGGCAAAAAGGCAGAAATTCTCCTTATTTTGGGGCAAAACTCAGAAATTCCACTTCTTTTGGGGCAAAATTCCAGAAATTTCCCTTATTTTGGGGCAAAATTGCAGAAATTTTACTTATTTTGGGGCACAATTTCAGAAATGTCACTTATTTCAGGGAGAAAAGGCAGAAATTTTCCTTATTTTGGGGCAAAAATGCAGAAATTCCTAATATTTTGTGCCAAAATTCAGAAATTCTCCTTATTTTGAGGTAAAAAGGCTGATATTCCCCTTTTTTGGGGGCAAAAAGCAGAAATTTCCCTTATATTGGGGCAAAATTTCAGAAATTTCACTAATTTAAGGGTAATAAGTCAGAAATTTTCCTTATTTGGGGCAAAAATGACAGAAATTCTTTTCTTTGGGGGGGAAAAAGACAGAAATTCCACTTATTTAGAGGCAAAAAAGCATAAAATTCCTTTTATTTTAGGGCAAAATTGCAGAAATTTCTCTTATTTGAAGGCAAAAATAAAGAAATTCCCCTTATTTTGCGGCAAAATTCTTGAAATTTCCTTAATTATGAGGAAAAATTGCAGAAATTTCCCTTATTTTAGGGCAAAATTGCAGAAATTTCACTTATTTCAGAGAAAAAAAGGCAAAAATTTTTCTTATTTTGGGGCAAAAAGGCAGAAATTCTCATTATTTTGGGGCAAAAATGCAGAAATTCACCTTATTTTGGGCTAAAATTGCAGAAATTTCACATATTTCAGGGCAAAAAGGCAGGAATTTCCCTTAATTTGGGGCAAAAATGAAGAAATTTTTCTTTTTTATGGCAAAAAGGTATGCATTACCCTTATTTTCGGGCAAAGAAGGCAGAAATTCCCCGTATTTTGGAGCAAAATTGCAGAAATTACCTTAATTGTGGGCCAAAAAGGCAGAAATTCTTCTTATTTTGGGGCAAAACTCAGAAATTCCACTTATTTTGGGGCAAAATTCCAGAAATTTCCTTTATTTTGGGGCAAAATTGCAGAAATTTCACTTATTTTGGGGCAAAATTGCAGAAATTTCACTTATTTCAGGGAAAAAAGGCAGAAATTTTCCTTATTTTGGGGCAAAAAGGCAGAAATTCTCCATATTTTGGTGCAAAAATCAGAAATTTCCCTTATTTTGAGGTAAAATGCTGAAATTCCCCTTATTTTGGGGCAAAAGGCAGAAATTTCTTTTTTTGGGGGGGCAAATTTGCAGAAATTTCACTTATTTCAGAAAAAAAAAGGCAGAAATTTTCTTAATTTTTTTTGCAAAAGAGATGAAATTCCTAATAATTTGTGGCAAAAATGCAGAAATTCCTAATATTTTGTTGCAGAAATGCAGAAATTTCCCTTATTTTGAGGTAAAAAGGCTGAAATTCCCCTTATTTGGGCGCAAAAAGGCAGAAATTTTTCTTATTTTGGGGCAAATTTGCAGAAATTTCACTTATTTCAGGGTTATAAGTCAGAAATTTTCCTTATTTTGGGGCAAAAAAGACAGAAATTCCCTTTGTTTTGGGGGAAAAAGACAGAAATTCCACTTATTTAGAGGCAAAAAGGCAAAAGTTCCCCTTATTTTGGAGCAAAAATGAAGAAATTTCCCTTTTTTATGGCAAAAATGTATGCATTCTTCTTATTTTCAGACAAAAAGGCAGAAATTCCCCATATTTTTGGGCAAAAGGCAGAAATTCCCCTTATTTTGGAGCAAAATTGCAGAAATTTCCCTAATTGTGGGGCAAAAAACAGAAATTCCCCTTATTTTGGGGCAAAATTGCAGAAATTTCCCTTATTATGGGAAAAAATTGCAGAAATTTCCCTTATTTAAGGCAAAATTGCAGAAATTTCACTAATTGTGGCGCAAAAAGGCAGAAATTCTCCTTATTTTGAGGCAAAATTCCAGAAATTTCCCTTATTTTGGATCAAAATTGCAAAAATTTTACTTATTTTGGTGCAAAATTGCAGAAATTTCACTTATTTCAGGGAAAAAAGGCAGAAATTTTCCTTCTTTGGGCAAAAAGGCATTAATTCCCCATATTTTGGATCAAAATTGCAGAAATTCACCTAATTTTGGGGTAAAAAATACAGTAATTTTCTTTATTTTGTGGCAATAAGGCAGAAATTCTCTTTATTTTGGGGCAAAAGGCAGAAATTCCCCTTATTTTAGGGCAAAATTGAAGAAATTTCTCTTATTTGGGGGCAAAAAACAGAAATTCCCCTTATTTTGGGGCAAAATTCCAGAAATTTCTCTTATTATGGGGAAAAATTGTAGAAATTTCCCTTATTTTAGAGCACAATTGCAGATATTTCACTTATTTTAGAAAAAAAAGCAAAAATTTTTCATATTTTGGGGCAAAAAGGCACAAATTCCCATTATTTTGGGGCAAAAAGGCAGAAAATCACCTTATTTTGGGCTAAAATTGCAGAAATTTCACATATTTCAGGGCAAAAAGGCAGAAATTTCTATTAATTTGGGGCAAAAATGAAGAAATTTTCCTTTTTATGGCAAAAAGGTATGCATTCCCTTTATTTTCGGGCAAAAAGGCAGAAATTCCCCGTATTTTGGAGAAAATTGCAGAAATTCCCCTAATTGTGGGGCAGAAATGCAGAAATTCTCCTTATTTTTGGGCAAAACTCAGAAATTCCACTTATTTTGGGGCAAAATTCTAGAAATTTCCCTTATTTTGGGGCAAAATTGCAGAAATTTCACTTATTTTGGGGCAAAATTGCAGAAATTTCACTTATTTCAGGGAAAAAAAGGCAGAAATTTTCCTTATTTTGGGGCAAAATATCATAAATTCCTAATATTTTGTTGCAAAAATGCAAAATTCTTAATATTTTGTTGCAAAAATGCAGAAATTTTCCTTATTTTGAGGTAAAAAGGCTGAAATTCTCCTTATTTGGGGGCACAAAGGCACAAATTTCCTTTATTTTGGGGCAAATTTGCAGAAATTTTACTTATTTCAGGGTAATAAATCAGAAATTTTTCTTATTTTGGGGCAAACAGACAGAAATTTCCTTTATTTTGGGGGAAAAAGACAGAAATTCCACTTATTTAGAGGTAAAAAGGCAAAAGTTCCCCTTATTTTGGAGCAAAAATGAGGAAATTTCCCTTTTTATGGCAAAAAAGTATGCATTTTTCTTATTTTCTGACAAAAAGGCAGAAATTCCCCATAGTTTGGGGCAATAGTCAGAAATTCCCTTTATTTTGGGGCAAAATTGCAGAAATTTCCATAATTGTGGGGCAAAAAACAGAAATTCCCTTTATTTTGGGTCAAAATTGCAGAAATTTCCCTTATTATGGGGAAAAATTGCAGAAATTTCCCTTATTTTAGGGCAAAATTGCAGAAATTTCACTAATCGTGGGGCAAAAAGGCAGAAATTCTCATTATTTTGGGGCAAAACTCAGAAATTCCACTTATTTTGGGGCAAAATTCCAGAAATTTCCCTTATTTGGGTGCAAAATTGCAGAAATTTTACTTATTTTGGGGCAAAATTTCAGAAATTTCACTTATTTCAGGGAAAAAAGGCAGAAATTTTCCTTATTTTGGCGCAAAAATGCAGAAATTCCTAATATTTTGTGCCAAAATTCAGAAATTCTCCTTATTTTGAGGTAAAAAGGCTGAAATTCCCCTTTTTTGGGGGCAAAAAGGCAGAAATTTCCCTTATATTGGGGCAAAATTTCAGAAATTTTACTAATTTAAGGGTAATAAGTCAGAAATTTTCCTTATTTTGGGGCAAAAATGAAAGAAATTCTTTCTGTTTTGGGGGAAAATGACAAAAATTCCACTTATTTAGAGGCAAAAAAGCATAAAATTCCTTTTAATTTAGGGCAAAATTGCAGAAATTTTTCTTATTTGGGGGCAAAAATAAAGACATTCCCCTTATTTTGCGGCAAAATTCCTGAAATTTCACTAATTATGGGGAAAAATTGCAGAAATTTCCCTTATTTTAAGGCAAAATTGCAGAAATTTCACATATTTCAGGGCAAAAAGGCAGAAATTTCCCTTAATTTGGGGCAAAAATGAAGAAATTTCCCTTTTATATGGCAAAAAGGTATGCATTCCCCTTGTTTTCGGGCAAAAAGGCAGAAATACCCCGTATTTTGGAGCAAAATTGCAGAAATTTCCCTAATTGTGGGGCAAAAAGGCAGAAATTCTTCTTATTTTGGGGCAAAACTCAGAAATTCCACTTATTTTGGGGCAAAATTCCAGAAATTTCCCTTATTTTGGGGAAAAATTGCAGAAATTTCATTTATTTTGGGGCAAAATTGCAGAAATTTCACTTATTTCAGGGAAAAAAGGCAGAAATTTTCCTTATTTTGGGGCAAAAAGGCAGAAATTCTCCATATTTTGGTGCAAAAATCAGAAATTTCCCTTATTTTGAGGTAAAATGCTGAAATTCCCCTTATTTTGGGGAAAAGGCAGAAATTTCTTTTTTTGGGGGGCAAATTTGCGGAAATTTCACTTATTTCAGGGAAAAAAAGGCAGAAATTTTCCTTATTTTTTTGCAAAAGAGATGAAATTCCTAATATTTTGTGGCAAAAATGCAGAAATTCCTAATATTTTGTTGCAAAAATGTAGAAATTTTCCTTATTTTGAGGTAAAAAGGCTGAAATTCTCCTTATTTGGGGGCAAAAAGGCAGAAATTTCCTTTATTTTGGGGCAAATTTGCAGAAATTTTACTTATTTCAGGGTAATAAGTCAGAAATTTTTCTTATTTTGGGGCAAAAAAGACAGAAATTCCCTTTGTTTTGGGGGAAAAAGACAGAAATTCCACTTATTTAGAGGCAAAAAGGCAAAAGTTCCCCTTATTTTGGAGCAAAAATGAGGAAATTTCCCTTTTTATGGCAAAAAAAGTATGCATTTTTCATATTTTCAGAAAAAAAGGCAGAAATTCCCCATATTTTGGGGCAATAGGCAGAAATTTCCTTTATTTTGGGGCAAAATTGCAGAAATATCCCTAATTGTGGGGCAAAAAACAGAAATTCCCCTTATTTTAAGGCAAAATTGCAGAAATTTCCATTATTATGGGGAAAAATTGCAGAAATTTCCCTTATTTAAGGCAAAATTGCAGAAATTTAACTAATTGTGGCGCAAAAAGGCAGAAATTCTCCTTATTTTGGGGCAAAACTCAGAAATTCCACTTATTTTGGGGCAAAATTCCAGATATTTCCCTTATTTTGGATCAAAATTGCAAAAATTTTACTTATTTTGGTGCAAAATTGCAGAAATTTCACTTATTTCAGGGAAAAAAAGCAGAAATTTTCCTTATTTGGGCAAAAAGGCAGAAATTCCCCATATTTTGGATCAAAATTGCAGAAATTCACTTAATTTTGGGGTAAAAAATACAGTAATTTTCTTTATTTTGAGGCAATAATGCAGAAATTCTCTTTATTTTGGGGCAAAAGGCAGAAATTCCCCTTATTTTAGGGCAAAATTGAAGAAAATTCTCTTATTTGGGGGCAAAAAACAGAAATTCCCCTTATTTTGGGGCAAAATTCCAGAAATTTCCCTTATTATGGGGAAAAATTGTAGAAATTTCCCTTATTTTAGAGCACAATTGCAGATATTTCAATTATTTTAGAAAAAAAAGCAAAAATTTTTCATATTTTGGGGCAAAAAGCCACAAATTCCCATTATTTTGGGGCAAAAAGGCAGAAAATCACCTTATTTTGGGCTAAAATTGCAGAAATTTCACATATTTCAGGGCAAAAAGGCAGAAATTTCTATTAATTTGGGGCAAAAATGAAGAAATTCTCCTGTTTATGGCAAAAAGGTATGCATTACCCTTATTTTCGGGCAAAAAGGAAGAAATTCCCCGTATTTTGGAGCAAAATTGCAGAAATTACCTTAATTGTGGGCCAAAAAGGCAGAAATTCTTCTTATTTTGGGGCAAAACTCAAAAAATCCACTTATTTTGGGGCAAAATTCCAGAAATTTCCTTTATTTTGGGGCAAAATTGCAGAAATTTCACTTATTTTGGGGCAAAATTGCAGAAATTTCACTTATTTCAGGGAAAAAAGGCAGAAATTTTCCTTATTTTGGGGCAAAAAGGCAGAAATTCTCCATACTTTGGTGCAAAAATCAGAAAATTCCCTTATTTTGAGGTAAAATGCTGAAATTCCCCTTATTTTGGGGCAAAAGGCAGAAATTTCTTTTTTTGGGGGGGGCAAATTTGCAGAAATTTCACTTATTTCAGAAAAAAAAAGGCAGAAATTTTCCTAATTTTTTTTGCAAAAGAGATGAAATTCCTAATAATTTGTGGCAAATATGCAGAAATTCCTAATATTTTGTTGCAGAAATGCAGAAATTTCCCTTATTTTGAGGTAAAAAGGCTGAAATTCCCCTTATTTGGGCGCAAAAAGGCAGAAATTTTTCTTATTTTGGGGCAAATTTGCAGAAATTTCACTTATTTCAGGGTTATAAGTCAGAAATTTTCCTTATTTTGGGGCAAAAAAGACAGAAATTCCCTTTGTTTTGGGGGAAAAAGACAGAAATTCCACTTATTTAGAGGCAAAAAGGCAAAAGTTCCCCTTATTTTGGAGCAACAATGAAGAAATTTCCCTTTTTTTATGGCAAAAATGTATGCATTCTTCTTATTTTCAGACAAAAAGGCATAAATTCCCCATATTTTTGGGCAAAAGGCAGAAATTCCCCTTATTTTGGAGCAAAATTGCCGAAATTTCCCTAATTGTGGGGCAAAAAACAGAAATTCCCCTTATTTTGGGGCAAAATTGCAGAAATTTCCCTTATTATGGGGAAAATTGCAGAAATTTCCCTTATTTAAGGCAAAATTGCAGAAATTTCACTAATTGTGGCGCAAAAAGGCAGAAATTCTCCTTATTTTGAGGCAAAATTCCAGAAATTTCCCTTATTTTGGATCAAAATTGCAAAAATTTTACTTATTTTGGTGCAAAATTGCAGAAATTTCACTTATTTCAGGGAAAAAAGGCAGAAATTTTCTTTATTTGGGCAAAAAGGCATTAATTCCCCATATTTTGGATCAAAATTGCAGAAATTCACCTAATTTTGGGGTAAAAAATACAGTAATTTTCTTTATTTGGGGGCAATAAGGCAGAAATTCTCTTTATTTTGGGGCAAAAGGCAGAAATTCCCCTTATTTTAGGGCAAAATTGAAGAAATTTCTCTTATTTGGGGGCAAAAAACAGAAATTCCCCTTATTTTGGGGCAAAATTCCAGAAATTTTCCTTATTATGGGGAAAAATTGTAGAAATTTCCATTATTTTAGAGCACAATTGCAGATATTTCACTTATTTCAGAAAAAAAAGCAAAAATTTTTCTTATTTTGTTGCAAAAAGGCACAAATTCCCATTATTTTGGGGCCAAAAGGCAGAAATTCACCATATTTTGGGCTAAAATTGCAGAAATTTCACATATTTCAGGGCAAAAAGGCAGAAATTTCTATTAATTTGGGGCAAAAATGAAGAAATTTTCCTTTTTATGGCAAAAAGGTATGCATTCCCCTTATTTTCGGGCAAAAAGGCAGAAATTCCCCGTATTTTGGAGCAAAATTGCAGAAATTACCCTAATTGTGGGGCAGAAATGCAAAAATTCTCCTTATTTTTGGGCAAAACTCAGAAATTCCACTTATTTTGGGGCAAAATTCTAGAAATTTCCCTTATTTTGGGGCAAAATTGCAGAAATTTCACTTATTTTGGGGCAAAATTGCAGAAATTTCACTTATTTCAGGGAAAAAAGGCAGAAATTTTCCTTATTTTGGGGCAAAAAGGCAGAAATTCTCCATATTTTGGTGCAAAAATCAGAAATTCTCTTTATTTTGAGGTAAAATGCTGAAATTCCCCTTATTTTGGGGCAAAAGGCAGAAATTTCTTTTTTTGGGGGGCAAATTTGCAGAAATTTCACTTATTTCAGGGAAAAAAAGGCAGAAATTTTCCTAATTTTTTTGCAAAAGAGATGAAATTCCTAATATTTTGTGGCAAAAATGCAGAAATTCCTAATATTTTGTTGCAGAAATGCAGAAATTTCCCTTATTTTGAGGTAAAAATGCTGAAATTCCCCTAATTTGGGGTAAAAAAGACAGAAATTTATCTTATTTTGGGGCAAATTTGCAGAAATTTCACTTATTTCAGGGTTATAAGTCAGAAATTTTCCTTATTTTGGGGCAAAAAAGACAGAAATTCCCTTTGTTTTGGGGGAAAAAGACAGAAATTCCACTTATTTAAAGGCAAAAAGGCAAAAGTTCCCCTTATTTTGGAGCAAAAATGAAGAAATTTCCCTTTTTAATGGCAAAAATGTATTCATTCTTCTTATTTTCAGACAAAAAGACAGAAATTCCCCATATTTTAGGGCAAAAAACAAAAATTACCCTTATTTTGGAGCAAAATTGCAGAAATATCCCTAATTGTGGGGCAAAAAACAGAAATTCCCCTTATTTTAAGGCAAAATTGCAGAAATTTCCATTATTATGGGGAAAAATTGCAGAAATTTCCCTTATTTAAGGCAAAATTGCAGAAATTTAACTAATTGTGGCGCAAAAAGGCAGAAATTCTCCTTATTTTGGGGCAAAACTCAGAAATTCCACTTATTTTGGGGCAAAATTCCAGATATTTCCCTTATTTTGGATCAAAATTGCAAAAATTTTACTTATTTTGGTGCAAAATTGCAGAAATTTCACTTATTTCAGGGAAAAAAAGCAGAAATTTTCCTTATTTGGGCAAAAAGGCAGAAATTCCCCATATTTTGGATCAAAATTGCAGAAATTCACTTAATTTTGGGGTAAAAAATACAGTAATTTTCTTTATTTTGAGGCAATAATGCAGAAATTCTCTTTATTTTGGGGCAAAAGGCAGAAATTCCCCTTATTTTAGGGCAAAATTGAAGAAAATTCTTTTATTTGGGGGCAAAAAACAGAAATTCCCCTTATTTTGGGGCAAAATTCCAGAAATTTCCCTTATTATGGGGAAAAATTGTAGAAATTTCCCTTATTTTAGAGCACAATTGCAGATATTTCACTTATTTTAGAAAAAAAAGCAAAAATTTTTCATATTTTGGGGCAAAAAGGCACAAATTCCCATTATTTTGGGGCAAAAAGGCAGAAAATCACCTTATTTTGGGCTAAAATTGCAGAAATTTCACATATTTCAGGGCAAAAAGGCAGAAATTTCTATTAATTTGGGGCAAAAATGAAGAAATTCTCCTGTTTATGGCAAAAAGGTATGCATTACCCTTATTTTCGGGCAAAAAGGAAGAAATTCCCCGTATTTTGGAGCAAAATTGCAGAAATTACCTTAATTGTGGGCCAAAAAGGCAGAAATTCTTCTTATTTTGGGGCAAAACTCAAAAAATCCACTTATTTTGGGGCAAAATTCCAGAAATTTCCTTTATTTTGGGGCAAAATTGCAGAAATTTCACTTATTTTGGGGCAAAATTGCAGAAATTTCACTTATTTCAGGGAAAAAAGGCAGAAATTTTCCTTATTTTGGGGCAAAAAGGCAGAAATTCTCCATACTTTGGTGCAAAAATCAGAAAATTCCCTTATTTTGAGGTAAAATGCTGAAATTCCCCTTATTTTGGGGCAAAAGGCAGAAATTTCTTTTTTTGGGGGGGGCAAATTTGCAGAAATTTCACTTATTTCAGAAAAAAAAAGGCAGAAATTTTCCTAATTTTTTTTGCAAAAGAGATGAAATTCCTAATAATTTGTGGCAAAAATGCAGAAATTCCTAATATTTTGTTGCAGAAATGCAGAAATTTCCCTTATTTTGAGGTAAAAAGGCTGAAATTCCCCTTATTTGGGCGCAAAAAGGCAGAAATTTTTCTTATTTTGGGGCAAATTTGCAGAAATTTCACTTATTTCAGGGTTATAAGTCAGAAATTTTCCTTATTTTGGGGCAAAAAAGACAGAAATTCCCTTTGTTTTGGGGGAAAAAGACAGAAATTCCACTTATTTAGAGGCAAAAAGGCAAAAGTTCCCCTTATTTTGGAGCAACAATGAAGAAATTTCCCTTTTTTTATGGCAAAAATGTATGCATTCTTCTTATTTTCAGACAAAAAGGCATAAATTCCCCATATTTTTGGGCAAAAGGCAGAAATTCCCCTTATTTTGGAGCAAAATTGCCGAAATTTCCCTAATTGTGGGGCAAAAAACAGAAATTCCCCTTATTTTGGGGCAAAATTGCAGAAATTTCCCTTATTATGGGGAAAATTGCAGAAATTTCCCTTATTTAAGGCAAAATTGCAGAAATTTCACTAATTGTGGCGCAAAAAGGCAGAAATTCTCCTTATTTTGAGGCAAAATTCCAGAAATTTCCCTTATTTTGGATCAAAATTGCAAAAATTTTACTTATTTTGGTGCAAAATTGCAGAAATTTCACTTATTTCAGGGAAAAAAGGCAGAAATTTTCTTTATTTGGGCAAAAAGGCATTAATTCCCCATATTTTGGATCAAAATTGCAGAAATTCACCTAATTTTGGGGTAAAAAATACAGTAATTTTCTTTATTTTGGGGCAATAAGGCAGAAATTCTCTTTATTTTGGGGCAAAAGGCAGAAATTCCCCTTATTTTAGGGCAAAATTGAAGAAATTTCTCTTATTTGGGGGCAAAAAACAGAAATTCCCCTTATTTTGGGGAAAATTCCAGAAATTTTCCTTATTATGGGGAAAAATTGTAGAAATTTCCATTATTTTAGAGCACAATTGCAGATATTTCACTTATTTCAGAAAAAAAGCAAAAATTTTTCATATTTTGGGGCAAAAAGGCACAAATTCCCATTATTTTGGGGCCAAAAGGAAGAAATTCACCTTATTTTGGGCTAAAATTGCAGAAATTTCACATATTTCAGGGCAAAAAGGCAGAAATTTCTATTAATTTGGGGCAAAAATGAAGAAATTTTCCTTTTTATGGCAAAAAGGTATGCATTCCCCTTATTTTCGGGCAAAAAGGCAGAAATTCCCCGTATTTTGGGGCAAAATTGCAGAAATTACCCTAATTGTGGGGCAGAAATGCAGAAATTCTCCTTATTTTTGGGCAAAACTCAGAAATTCCACTTATTTTGGGGAAAAATTCTAGAAATTTCCCTTATTTTGGGGCAAAATTGCAGAAATTTCACTTATTTTGGGGCAAAATTGCAGAAATTTCACTTATTTCAGGGAAAAAAGGCAGAAATTTTCCTTATTTTGGGGCAAAAAGGCAGAAATTCTCCATATTTTGGTGCAAAAATCAGAAATTCTCCTTATTTTGAGGTAAAATGCTGAAATTCCCCTTATTTTGGGGCAAAAGGCAGAAATTTCTTTTTTTGGGGGGCAAATTTGCAGAAATTTCACTTATTTCAGGGAAAAAAAGGCAGAAATTTTCCTAATTTTTTTTCAAAAGAGATGAAATTCCTAATATTTTGAGGCAAAAATGCAGAATTTCCTAATATTTTGTTGCAGAAATGCAGAAATTTCCCTTATTTTGAGGTAAAAATGCTGAAATTCCCCTAATTTGGGGTAAAAAAGGCAGAAATTTATCTTATTTTGGGGCAAATTTGCAGAAATTTCACTTATTTCAGGGTTATAAGTCAGAAATTTTCCTTATTTTGGGGCAAAAAAGACAGAAATTCCCTTTGTTTTGGGGGAAAAAGACAGAAATTCCACTTATTTAAAGGCAAAAAGGCAAAAGTTCCCCTTATTTTGGAGCAAAAATGAAGAAATTTCCCTTTTTAATGGCAAAAATGTATGCATTCTTCTTATTTTCAGACAAAAAGGCAGAAATTCCCCATATTTTAGGGCAAAAAACAAAAATTCCCCTTATTTTGGAGCAAAATTGCAGAAATATCCCTAATTGTGGGGCAAAAAACAGAAATTCCCCTTATTTTAAGGCAAAATTGCAGAAATTTCCATTATTATGGGGAAAAATTGCAGAAATTTCCCTTATTTAAGGCAAAATTGCAGAAATTTAACTAATTGTGGCGCAAAAAGGCAGAAATTCTCCTTATTTTGGGGCAAAACTCAGAAATTCCACTTATTTTGGGGCAAAATTCCAGATATTTCCCTTATTTTGGATCAAAATTGCAAAAATTTTACTTATTTTGGTGCAAAATTGCAGAAATTTCACTTATTTCAGGGAAAAAAAGCAGAAATTTTCCTTATTTGGGCAAAAAGGCAGAAATTCCCCATATTTTGGATCAAAATTGCAGAAATTCACTTAATTTTGGGGTAAAAAATACAGTAATTTTCTTTATTTTGAGGCAATAATGCAGAAATTCTCTTTATTTTGGGGCAAAAGGCAGAAATTCCCCTTATTTTAGGGCAAAATTGAAGAAAATTCTTTTATTTGGGGGCAAAAAACAGAAATTCCCCTTATTTTGGGGCAAAATTCCAGAAATTTCCCTTATTATGGGGAAAAATTGTAGAAATTTCCCTTATTTTAGAGCACAATTGCAGATATTTCATTTATTTTAGAAAAAAAAGCAAAAATTTTTCATATTTTGGGGCAAAAAGCCACAAATTCCCATTATTTTGGGGCAAAAAGGCAGAAAATCACCTTATTTTGGGCTAAAATTGCAGAAATTTCACATATTTCAGGGCAAAAAGGCAGAAATTTCTATTAATTTGGGGCAAAAATGAAGAAATTCTCCTGTTTATGGCAAAAAGGTATGCATTACCCTTATTTTCGGGCAAAAAGGAAGAAATTCCCCGTATTTTGGAGCAAAATTGCAGAAATTACCTTAATTGTGGGCCAAAAAGGCAGAAATTCTTCTTATTTTGGGGCAAAACTCAAAAAATCCACTTATTTTGGGGCAAAATTCCAGAAATTTCCTTTATTTTGGGGCAAAATTGCAGAAATTTCACTTATTTTGGGGCAAAATCGCAGAAATTTCACTTATTTCAGCGAAAAAAGGCAGAAATTTTCCTTATTTTGGGGCAAAAAGGCAGAAATTCTCCATACTTTGGTGCAAAAATCAGAAAATTCCCTTATTTTGAGGTAAAATGCTGAAATTCCCCTTATTTTGGGGCAAAAGGCAGAAATTTCTTTTTTTGGGGGGGGCAAATTTGCAGAAATTTCACTTATTTCAGAAAAAAAAAGGCAGAAATTTTCCTAATTTTTTTTGCAAAAGAGATGAAATTCCTAATAATTTGTGGCAAATATGCAGAAATTCCTAATATTTTGTTGCAGAAATGCAGAAATTTCCCTTATTTTGAGGTAAAAAGGCTGAAATTCCCCTTATTTGGGCGCAAAAAGGCAGAAATTTTTCTTATTTTGGGGCAAATTTGCAGAAATTTCACTTATTTCAGGGTTATAAGTCAGAAATTTTCCTTATTTTGGGGCAAAAAAGACAGAAATTCCCTTTGTTTTGGGGGAAAAAGACAGAAATTCCACTTATTTAGAGGCAAAAAGGCAAAAGTTCCCCTTATTTTGGAGCAACAATGAAGAAATTTCCCTTTTTTTATGGCAAAAATGTATGCATTCTTCTTATTTTCAGACAAAAAGGCATAAATTCCCCATATTTTTGGGCAAAAGGCAGAAATTCCCCTTATTTTGGAGCAAAATTGCCGAAATTTCCCTAATTGTGGGGCAAAAAACAGAAATTCCCCTTATTTTGGGGCAAAATTGCAGAAATTTCCCTTATTATGGGGAAAATTGCAGAAATTTCCCTTATTTAAGGCAAAATTGCAGAAATTTCACTAATTGTGGCGCAAAAAGGCAGAAATTCTCCTTATTTTGAGGCAAAATTCCAGAAATTTCCCTTATTTTGGATCAAAATTGCAAAAATTTTACTTATTTTGGTGCAAAATTGCAGAAATTTCACTTATTTCAGGGAAAAAAGGCAGAAATTTTCTTTATTTGGGCAAAAAGGCATTAATTCCCCATATTTTGGATCAAAATTGCAGAAATTCACCTAATTTTGGGGTAAAAAATACAGTAATTTTCTTTATTTGGGGGCAATAAGGCAGAAATTCTCTTTATTTTGGGGCAAAAGGCAGAAATTCCCCTTATTTTAGGGCAAAATTGAAGAAATTTCTCTTATTTGGGGGCAAAAAACAGAAATTCCCCTTATTTTGGGGCAAAATTCCAGAAATTTTCCTTATTATGGGGAAAAATTGTAGAAATTTCCATTATTTTAGAGCACAATTGCAGATATTTCACTTATTTCAGAAAAAAAAGCAAAAATTTTTCTTATTTTGTTGCAAAAAGGCACAAATTCCCATTATTTTGGGGCCAAAAGGCAGAAATTCACCATATTTTGGGCTAAAATTGCAGAAATTTCACATATTTCAGGGCAAAAAGGCAGAAATTTCTATTAATTTGGGGCAAAAATGAAGAAATTTTCCTTTTTATGGCAAAAAGGTATGCATTCCCCTTATTTTCGGGCAAAAAGGCAGAAATTCCCCGTATTTTGGAGCAAAATTGCAGAAATTACCCTAATTGTGGGGCAGAAATGCAAAAATTCTCCTTATTTTTGGGCAAAACTCAGAAATTCCACTTATTTTGGGGCAAAATTCTAGAAATTTCCCTTATTTTGGGGCAAAATTGCAGAAATTTCACTTATTTTGGGGCAAAATTGCAGAAATTTCACTTATTTCAGGGAAAAAAGGCAGAAATTTTCCTTATTTTGGGGCAAAAAGGCAGAAATTCTCCATATTTTGGTGCAAAAATCAGAAATTCTCTTTATTTTGAGGTAAAATGCTGAAATTCCCCTTATTTTGGGGCAAAAGGCAGAAATTTCTTTTTTTGGGGGGCAAAATTGCAGAAATTTCACTTATTTCAGGAAAAAAAGGCAGAAATTTTCCTTATTTTGGGGCAAAATATCAGAAATTCCTAATATTTTGTTGCAAAAATGCAAAATTCTTAATATTTTGTTGCAAAAATGCAGAAATTTTCCTTATTTTGAGGTAAAAAGGCTGAAATTCTCCTTATTTGGGGGCACAAAGGCAGAAATTTCCTTTATTTTGGGGCAAATTTGCAGAAATTTTACTTATTTCAGGGTAATAAATCAGAAATTTTTCTTATTTTGGGGCAAAAAAGACAGAAATTTCCTTTATTTTGGGGGAAAAAGACAGAAATTCCACTTATTTAGAGGTAAAAAGGCAAAAGTTCCCCTTATTTTGGAGCAAAAATGAGGAAATTTCCCTTTTTATGGCAAAAAAGTATGCATTTTTCTTATTTTCTGACAAAAAGGCAGAAATTCCCCATATTTTGGGGCAATAGTCAGAAATTCCCTTTATTTTGGGGCAAAATTGCAGAAATTTCCCTAATTGTGGGGCAAAAAACAGAAATTCCCCTTATTTTGGGTCAAAATTGCAGAAATTTCCCTTATTATGGGGAAAAATTGCAGAAATTTCCCTTATTTTAGGGCAAAATTGCAGAAATTTCACTAATCGTGGGGCAAAAAGGCAGAAATTCTCATTATTTTGGGGCAAAACTCAGAAATTCCACTTATTTTGGGGCAAAATTCCAGAAATTTCCATTATTTGGGTGCAAAATTGCAGAAATTTTACTTATTTTGGGGCAAAATTTCAGAAATTTCACTTATTTCAGGGAAAAAAGGCAGAAATTTTCCTTATTTTGGCGCAAAAATGCAGAAATTCCTAATATTTTGTGCCAAAATTCAGAAATTCTCCTTATTTTGAGGTAAAAAGGCTGAAATTCCCCTTTTTTGGGGGCAAAAAGGCAGAAATTTCCCTTATATTGGGGCAAAATTTCAGAAATTTTACTAATTTAAGGGTAATAAGTCAGAAATTTTCCTTATTTTGGGGCAAAAATGAAAGAAATTCTTTCTGTTTTGGGGGAAAATGACAGAAATTCCACTTATTTAGAGGCAAAAAAGCATAAAATTCCTTTTATTTTAGGGCAAAATTGCAGAAATTTTTCTTATTTGGGGGCAAAAATAAAGACATTCCCCTTATTTTGCGGCAAAATTCCTGAAATTTCACTAATTATGGGGAAAAATTGCAGAAATTTCCCTTATTTTAAGGAAAATTGCAGAAATTTCATATATTTCAGGGCAAAAAGGCAGAAATTTCCCTTAATTTGGGGCAAAAATGAAGAAATTTCCCTTTTATATGGCAAAAAGGTATGCATTCCCCTTGTTTTCGGGCAAAAAGGCAGAAATACCCCGTATTTTGGAGCAAAATTGCAGAAATTTCCCTAATTGTGGGGCAAAAAGGCAGAAATTCTTCTTATTTTGGGGCAAAACTCAGAAATTCCACTTATTTTGGGGCAAAATTCCAGAAATTTCCCTTATTTTGGGGAAAAATTGCAGAAATTTCACTTATTTTGGGGCAAAATTGCAGAAATTTCACTTATTTCAGGGAAAAAAGGCAGAAATTTTCCTTATTTTGGGGCAAAAAGGCAGAAATTCTCCATATTTTGGTGCAAAAATCAGAAATTTCCCTTATTTTGAGGTAAAATGCTGAAATTCCCCTTATTTTGGGGAAAAGGCAGAAATTTCTTTTTTGGGGGGGCAAATTTGCGGAAATTTCACTTATTTCAGGAAAAAAAAGGCAGAAATTTTCCTTATTTTGGGGCAAAAAGGCAGAAATTCCTAATATTTTGTGGCAAAAATGCAGAAATTCCTAATATTTTGTTGCAAAAATGTAGAAATTTTCCTTATTTTGAGGTAAAAAGGCTGAAATTCTCCTTATTTGGGGGCAAAAAGGCAGAAATTTCCTTTATTTTGGGGCAAATTTGCAGAAATTTTACTTATTTCAGGGTAATAAGTCAGAAATTTTTCTTATTTTGGGGCAAAAAAGACAGAAATTCCCTTTGTTTTGGGGGAAAAAGACAGAAATTCCACTTATTTAGAGGCAAAAAGGCAAAAGTTCCCCTTATTTTGGAGCAAAAATGAGGAAATTTCCCTTTTTATGGCAAAAAAAGTATGCATTTTTCATATTTTCAGAAAAAAAGGCAGAAATTCCCCATATTTTGGGGCAATAGGCAGAAATTCCCTTTATTTTGGGGCAAAATTGCAGAAATTTCCCTAATTGTGGGGCAAAAAACAGAAATTCCCCTTATTTTGGGTCAAAATTGCAGAAATTTCCCATATTATGGGGAAAAATTGCAGAAATTTCCCTTATTTTAGGGCAAAATTGCAGAAATTTCACTAATCGTGGGGCAAAAAGGCAGAAATTCTCCTTATTTTGGGGCAAAACTCAGAAATTCCACTTATTTTGGGGCAAAATTTCAGAAATTTCCCTTATTTGGGTGCAAAATTGCAGAAATTTTACTTATTTTGGGGCAAAATTTCAGAAATTTCACTTATTTCAGGGAAAAAAGGCAGAAATTTTCCTTATTTTTGGGCAAAAATGCAGAAATTCCTAATATTTTGTGCCAAAATTCAGAAATTCTCCTTATTTTGAGGTAAAAAGGCTGAAATTCCTTTTATTGGGGGGCAAAAAGGCAGAAATTTTCCTTATATTGGGGCAAAATTTCAGAAATTTCAATAATTTAAGGGTAATAAGTCAGAAATTTTCCTTCTTTTGGGGCAAAAATGACAGAAATTCTTTTTTTTGGGGGGGAAAAAGACAGAAATTCCACTTATTTAGAGACAAAAAAGCATAAAATTCCCCTTATTTTAGGGCAATATTGCAGAAATTTCCTTATTTGGGGCAAAAATAAAGAAATTCCCCTTATTTTGGGGCAAAATTCCTGAAATTTCCATAATTATGGGGAAAAATTGTAGAAATTTCCCTTATTTTAGAGCACAATTGCAGATATTTCACTTATTTTAGAAAAAAAAGCAAAAATTTTTCATATTTTGGGGCAAAAAGGCACAAATTCCCATTATTTTGGGGCAAAAAGGCAGAAAATCACCTTATTTTGGGCTAAAATTGCAGAAATTTCACATATTTCAGAGCAAAAAGGCAGAAATTTCTATTAATTTGGGGCAAAAATGAAGAAATTTTCCTTTTTATGGCAAAAAGGTATGCATTCCCCTTATTTTCGGGCAAAAAGGCAGAAATTCCCCGTATTTTGGAGAAAATTGCAGAAATTCCCCTAATTGTGGGGCAGAAATGCAGAAATTCTCCTTATTTTTGGGCAAAACTCAGAAATTCCACTTATTTTGGGGCAAAATTCTAGAAATTTCCCTTATTTTGGGCAAAATTGCAGAAATTTCACTTATTTTGGGGCAAAATTGCAGAAATTTCACTTATTTCAGGGAAAAAAGGCAGAAATTTTCCTTATTTTGGGGCAAAATATCAGAAATTCCTAATATTTTGTTGCAAAAATGCAACATTCTTAATATTTTGTTGCAAAAATGCAGAAATTTTCCTTATTTTGAGGTAAAAAGGCTGAAATTCTCCTTATTTGGGGGCACAAAGGCAGAAATTTCCTTTATTTTGGGGCAAATTTGCAGAAATTTTACTTATTTCAGGGTAATAAATCAGAAATTTTTCTTATTTTGGGGCAAAAAAGACAGAAATTTCCTTTATTTTGGGGGAAAAAGACAGAAATTCCACTTATTTAGAGGTAAAAAGGCAAAAGTTCCCCTTATTTTGGAGCAAAAATGAGGAAATTTCCCTTTTTATGGCAAAAAAGTATGCATTTTTCTTATTTTCTGACAAAAAGGCAGAAATTCCCCATATTTTGGGGCAATAGTCAGAAATTCCCTTTATTTTGGGGCAAAATTGCAGAAATTTCCCTAATTGTGGGGCAAAAAACAGAAATTCCCCTTATTTTGGGTCAAAATTGCAGAAATTTCCCTTATTATGGGGAAAAATTGCAGAAATTTCCCTTATTTTAGGGCAAAATTGCAGAAATTTCACTAATCGTGGGGCAAAAAGGCAGAAATTCTCATTATTTTGGGGCAAAACTCAGAAATTCCACTTATTTTGGGGCAAAATTCCAGAAATTTCCATTATTTGGGTGCAAAATTGCAGAAATTTTACTTATTTTGGGGCAAAATTTCAGAAATTTCACTTATTTCAGGGAAAAAAGGCAGAAATTTTCCTTATTTTGGCGCAAAAATGCAGAAATTCCTAATATTTTGTGCCAAAATTCAGAAATTCTCCTTATTTTGAGGTAAAAAGGCTGAAATTCCCCTTTTTTGGGGGCAAAAAGGCAGAAATTTCCCTTATATTGGGGCAAAATTTCAGAAATTTTACTAATTTAAGGGTAATAAGTCAGAAATTTTCCTTATTTTGGGGCAAAAATGAAAGAAATTCTTTCTGTTTTGGGGGAAAATGACAGAAATTCCTCTTATTTAGAGGCAAAAAAGCATAAAATTCCTTTTATTTTAGGGCAAAATTGCAGAAATTTTTCTTATTTGGGGGCAAAAATAAAGACATTCCCCTTATTTTGCGGCAAAATTCCTGAAATTTAACTAATTATGGGGAAAAATTGCAGAAATTTCCCTTATTTTAAGGAAAATTGCAGAAATTTCACATATTTCAGGGCAAAAAGGCAGAAATTTCCCTTAATTTGGGGCAAAAATGAAGAAATTTCCCTTTTATATGGCAAAAAGGTATGCATTCCCCTTGTTTTCGGGCAAAAAGGCAGAAATACCCCGTATTTTGGAGCAAAATTGCAGAAATTTCCCTAATTGTGGGGCAAAAAGGCAGAAATTCTTCTTATTTTGGGGCAAAACTCAGAAATTCCACTTATTTTGGGGCAAAATTCCAGAAATTTCCCTTATTTTGAAGAAAAATTGCAGAAATTTCACTTATTTTGGGGCAAAATTGCAGAAATTTCACTTATTTCAGGGAAAAAAGGCAGAAATTTTCCTTATTTTGGGGCAAAAAGGCAGAAATTCTCCATATTTTGGTGCAAAAATCAGAAATTTCCCTTATTTTGAGGTAAAATGCTGAAATTCCCCTTATTTTGGGGAAAAGGCAGAAATTTCTTTTTTGGGGGGGCAAATTTGCGGAAATTTCACTTATTTCAGGAAAAAAAAGGCAGAAATTTTCCTTATTTTTTTGCAAAAAAGATGAAATTCCTAATATTTTGTGGCAAAAATGCAGAAATTCCTAATATTTTGTTGCAAAAATGTAGAAATTTTCCTTATTTTGAGGTAAAAAGGCTGAAATTCTCCTTATTTGGGGGCAAAAAGGCAGAAATTTCCTTTATTTTGGGGCAAATTTGCAGAAATTTTACTTATTTCAGGGTAATAAGTCAGAAATTTTTCTTATTTTGGGGCAAAAAAGACAGAAATTCCCTTTGTTTTGGGGGAAAAAGACAGAAATTCCACTTATTTAGAGGCAAAAAGGCAAAAGTTCCCCTTATTTTGGAGCAAAAATGAGGAAATTTCCCTTTTTATGGCAAAAAAAGTATGCATTTTTCATATTTTCAGAAAAAAAGGCAGAAATTCCCCATATTTTGGGGCAATAGGCAGAAATTCCCTTTATTTTGGGGCAAAATTGCAGAAATTTCCCTAATTGTGGGGCAAAAAACAGAAATTCCCCTTATTTTGGGTCAAAATTGCAGAAATTTCCCTTATTATGGGGAAAAATTGCAGAAATTTCCCTTATTTTAGGGCAAAATTGCAGAAATTTCACTAATCGTGGGGCAAAAAGGCAGAAATTCTCCTTATTTTGGGGCAAAACTCAGAAATTCCACTTATTTTGGGGCAAAATTTCAGAAATTTCCCTTATTTGGGTGCAAAATTGCAGAAATTTTACTTATTTTGGGGCAAAATTTCAGAAATTTCACTTATTTCAGGGAAAAAAGGCAGAAATTTTCCTTATTTTTGGGCAAAAATGCAGAAATTCCTAATATTTTGTGCCAAAATTCAGAAATTCTCCTTATTTTGAGGTAAAAAGGCTGAAATTCCTTTTATTGGGGGGCAAAAAGGCAGAAATTTTCCTTATATTGGGGCAAAATTTCAGAAATTTCAATAATTTAAGGGTAATAAGTCAGAAATTTTCCTTCTTTTGGGGCAAAAATGACAGAAATTCTTTTTTTGGGGGGGGAAAAAGACAGAAATTCCACTTATTTAGAGGCAAAAAAGCATAAAATTCCCCTTATTTTAGGGCAATATTGCAGAAATTTCCTTATTTGGGGCAAAAATAAAGAAATTCCCCTTATTTTGGGGCAAAATTCCTGAAATTTCCATAATTATGGGGAAAAATTGTAGAAATTTCCCTTATTTTAGAGCACAATTGCAGATATTTCACTTATTTTAGAAAAAAAAGCAAAAATTTTTCATATTTTGGGGCAAAAAGGCACAAATTCCTATTATTTTGGGGCAAAAAGGCAGAAAATCACCTTATTTTGGGCTAAAATTGCAGAAATTTCACATATTTCAGAGCAAAAAGGCAGAAATTTCTATTAATTTGGGGCAAAAATGAAGAAATTTTCCTTTTTATGGCAAAAAGGTATGCATTCCCCTTATTTTCTGGCAAAAAGGCAGAAATTCCCCGTATTTTGGAGAAAATTGCAGAAATTCCCCTAATTGTGGGGCAGAAATGCAGAAATTCTCCTTATTTTTGGGCAAAACTCAGAAATTCCACTTATTTTGGGGCAAAATTCTAGAAATTTCCCTTATTTTGGGGCAAAATTGCAGAAATTTCACTTATTTTGGGGCAAAATTGCAGAAATTTCACGTATTTCAGGGAAAAAAAGGCAGAAATTTTCCTTATTTTGGGGCAAAATATCAGAAATTCCTAATGTTTTGTTGCAAAAATGCAAAATTCTTAATATTTTGTTGCAAAAATGCAGAAATTTTCCTTATTTTGAGGTAAAAAGGCTGAAATTCTCCTTATTTGGGGGCACAAAGGCAGAAATTTCCTTTATTTTGGGGCAAATTTGCAGAAATTTTACTTATTTCAGGGTAATAAATCAGAAATTTTTCTTATTTTGGGGCAAAAAAGACAGAAATTTCCTTTATTTTGGGGGAAAAAGACAGAAATTCCACTTATTTAGAGGTAAAAAGGCAAAAGTTCCCCTTATTTTGGAGCAAAAATGAGGAAATTTCCCTTTTTATGGCAAAAAAGTATGCATTTTTCTTATTTTCTGACAAAAAGGCAGAAATTCGCGATATTTTGGGGCAATAGTCAGAAATTCCCTTTATTTTGGGGCAAAATTGCAGAAATTTCCCTAATTGTGGGGCAAAAAACAGAAATTCCCCTTATTTTGGGTCAAAATTGCAGAAATTTCCCTTATTATGGGGAAAAATTGCAGAAATTTCCCTTATTTTAGGGCAAAATTGCAGAAATTTCACTAATCGTGGGGCAAAAAGGCAGAAATTCTCATTATTTTGGGGCAAAACTCAGAAATTCCACTTATTTTGGGGCAAAATTCCAGAAATTTCCATTATTTGGGTGCAAAATTGCAGAAATTTTACTTATTTTGGGGCAAAATTTCAGAAATTTCACTTATTTCAGGGAAAAAAGGCAGAAATTTTCCTTATTTTGGCGCAAAAATGCAGAAATTCCTAATATTTTGTGCCAAAATTCAGAAATTCTCCTTATTTTGAGGTAAAAAGGCTGAAATTCCCCTTTTTTGGGGGCAAAAAGGCAGAAATTTCCCTTATATTGGGGCAAAATTTCAGAAATTTTACTAATTTAAGGGTAATAAGTCAGAAATTTTCCTTATTTTGGGGCAAAAATGAAAGAAATTCTTTCTGTTTTGGGGGAAAATGACAGAAATTCCACTTATTTAGAGGCAAAAAAGCATAAAATTCCTTTTATTTTAGGGCAAAATTGCAGAAATTTTTCTTATTTGGGGGCAAAAATAAAGACATTCCCCTTATTTTGCGGCAAAATTCCTGAAATTTCACTAATTATGGGGAAAAATTGCAGAAATTTCCCTTATTTTAAGGCAAAATTGCAGAAATTTCACATATTTCAGGGCAAAAAGGCAGAAATTTCCCTTAATTTGGGGCAAAAATGAAGAAATTTCCCTTTTATATGGCAAAAAGTTATGCATTCCCCTTGTTTTCGGGCAAAAAGGCAGAAATACCCCGTATTTTGGAGCAAAATTGCAGAAATTTCCCTAATTGTGGGGCAAAAAGGCAGAAATTCTTCTTATTTTGGGGCAAAACTCAGAAATTCCACTTATTTTGGGGCAAAATTCCAGAAATTTCCCTTATTTTGGAGAAAAATTGCAGAAATTTCACTTATTTTGGGGCAAAATTGCAGAAATTTCACTTATTTCAGGGAAAAAAGGCAGAAATTTTCCTTATTTTGGGGCAAAAAGGCAGAAATTCTCCATATTTTGGTGCAAAAATCAGAAATTTCCCTTATTTTGAGGTAAAATGCTGAAATTCCCCTTATTTTGGGGAAAAGGCAGAAATTTCTTTTTTTGGGGGGCAAATTTGCGGAAATTTCACTTATTTCAGGGAAAAAAAGGCAGAAATTTTCCTTATTTTTTTGCAAAAAAGATGAAATTCCTAATATTTTGTGGCAAAAATGCAGAAATTCCTAATATTTTGTTGCAAAAATGTAGAAATTTTCCTTATTTTGAGGTAAAAAGGCTGAAATTCTCCTTATTTGGGGGCAAAAAGGCAGAAATTTCCTTTATTTTGGGGCAAATTTGCAGAAATTTTACTTATTTCAGGGTAATAAGTCAGAAATTTTTCTTATTTTGGGGCAAAAATGACAGAAATTCCCTTTGTTTTGGGGGAAGAAGACAGAAATTCCACTTATTTAGAGGCAAAAAGGCAAAAGTTCCCCTTATTTTGGAGCAAAAATGAGGAAATTTCCCTTTTTATGGCAAAAAAAGTATGCATTTTTCATATTTTCAGAAAAAAAGGCAGAAATTCCCCATATTTTGGGGCAATAGGCAGAAATTCCCTTTATTTTGGGGCAAAATTGCAGAAATTTCCCTAATTGTGGGGCAAAAAACAGAAATTCCCCTTATTTTGGGTCAAAATTGCAGAAATTTCCCTTATTATGGGGAAAAATTGCAGAAATTTCCCTTATTTTAGGGCAAAATTGCAGAAATTTCACTAATCGTGGGGCAAAAAGGCAGAAATTCTCCTTATTTTGGGGCAAAACTCAGAAATTCCACTTATTTTGGGGCAAAATTTCAGAAATTTCCCTTATTTGGGTGCAAAATTGCAGAAATTTTACTTATTTTGGAGCAAAATTTCAGAAATTTCACTTATTTCAGGGAAAAAGGCAGAAATTTTCCTTATTTTTGGGCAAAAATGCAGAAATTCCTAATATTTTGTGCCAAAATTCAGAAATTCTCCTTATTTTGAGGTAAAAAGGCTGAAATTCCTTTTATTGGGGGGCAAAAAGGCAGAAATTTTCCTTATATTGGGGCAAAATTTCAGAAATTTCAATAATTTAAGGGTAATAAGTCAGAAATTTTCCTTCTTTTGGGGCAAAAATGACAGAAATTCTTTTTTTGGGGGGGAAAAAGACAGAAATTCCACTTATTTAGAGGCAAAAAAGCATAAAATTCCCTTTATTTTAGGGCAATATTGCAGAAATTTCCTTATTTGGGGCAAAAATAACGAAATTCCACTTATTTTGGGGCAAAATTCCTGAAATTTCCATAATTATGGGGAAAAATTGCAGAAATTTCCTTTATTTTAGGGCAAAATTGCAGAAATTTCACTTATTTCAGAGAAAAAAGGCAAAAATTTTTCTTATTTTGGGGCAAAAAGGCAGAAATTCCCATTATTTTGGGGCAAAAAGGCAGAAATTCACCTTATTTTGGGCTAAAATTGCAGAAATTTCACATATTTCAGGGAAAAAAGGCAGGAATTTGCCTTAATTTGATGCAAAAATGAAGAAATTTTCCTTTTTTATGGCAGAAAGGTATGCATTCTCCTTATTTTCGGGCAAAAAGGCAGAAATTCCCCGTATTTTGAAGCAAAATTTCAGAAATTCCTTTAATTGTGGGGCAGAAATGCAGAAATTCTCCTTATTTTTGGGCAAAACTCAGAAATTCCACTTATTTTGGGGCAAAATTCCAGAAATTTCCCTTATTTTGGGGCAAAATTGCAGAAATTTTACTTATTTTGGGGCAAAATTGCAGAAATTTCACTTATTTCAGGGAAAAAAAGGCAGAAATTTTCCTTATTTTGGGGCAAAATATCAGAAATTCCTAATATTTTGTTGCAAAAATGCAGAAATTCCTAATATTTTGTTGCAAAAATTCAGAAATTTCCCTTATTTTGAGGTAAAAAGGCTGAAATATTCCTTATTTTGAGGCAAAAAGGCAGAAATTTCCTTTATTTTGGGGCAAATTTGCAGAAATTTTACTTATTTCAGGGTAATAAGTCAGAAATTGTTTTATTTTGGGGCAAAAAAAGACAGAAGTTACCTTTGTTTTGGGGGAAAAAGAAATTCCACTTATTTAGAGGCAAAAAGGCAAAAGTTCCCCTTATTTTGGAGCAAAAATGAGGAAATTTCCTTTTTTTATGGCAAAAAGGTATGCATTTTTCTTATTTTGAGGTATAAAGGCAGAAATTCCCCATATTTTGGGGCAATAGGCAGAAATTCCCCTTATTTTGGGGCAAAATTGCAGAAATTTCCCTAATTGTGGGGCAAAAAACAGAAATTCCCCTTATTTTGGGTCAAAATTGCAGAAATTTCCCTTATTATGGGGAAAAATTGCAGAAATTTCCCTTATTTTAGGGCAAAATTGCAGAAATTTCACTAATCGTGGGGCAAAAAGGCAGAAATTCTCCTTATTTTGGGGCAAAACTCAGAAATTCCACTTATTTTGGGGCAAAATTCCAGAAATTTCCCTTATTTTGGAGCAAAATTGCAGAAATTTTACTTATTTTGGGGCAAAATTTCAGAAATTTCACTTATTTCAGGGAAAAAAGGCAGAAATTTTCCTTATTTTGGGGCAAAAATGCAGAAATTTCTAATATTTTGTGTCAAAATTCAGAAATTCTCCTTATTTTGAGGTAAAAAGGCTGAAATTCCCCTTTTTTGAGGGCAAAAAGGCAGAAATTTCCCTTATATTGGGGCAAGATTTCAGAAATTTCACTAATTTAAGGGTAATAAGTCAGAAATTTTTCTTATTTTGGGGCAAAAATGACAGAAATTCTTTTTGTTTTGGGGGAAAAAGACAGAAATTCCACTTATTTAGAGGCAAAAAAGCATAAAATTCCCCTTATTTTAGGGCAAAATTGCAGAAATTTCCCTTATTTGGGGCAAAAATAAAGAAATTCCCCTTATTGTGGGGCAAAATTCCTGAAATTTCCCTAATTATGGGGAAAAATTGCAGAAATTTCCCTTATTTTAGGGCAAAATTGCAGAAATTTCACTTATTTCAGAGAAAAAAGGCAAAAATTTTTCTTATTTTGGGGCAAAAAGGCAGAAATTCCCATTATTTTGGGGCAAAAAGGCAGAAATTCACCTTATTTTGGGCTAATATTGCAGAAATTTCACTAATTTCAGGGTAATAAGTCAGAAATTTTCTGTATTTTGGGGCAAAAATAACAGAAATTCCCTTTGTTTTGGGAGAAAAAGACAGAAATTTCACTTATTTAGAGGCAAAAATGCAGAAATTCCCCTTATTTTAGGACAAAATTGCAGAAATTTCCATTATTTGGGGGCAAAAAAGAAAGAAATTCCCTTTGTTTTGGGGGAAAAAGACAGAAATTCCACTTATTTAGAGGCAAAAAGGCAAAAGTTCCCCTTATTTTGGAGCAAAAATGAAGAAATTTCCCTTTTTATGGCAAAAATGTATGCATTCTTATTATTTTCAGACAAAAAGGCAGAAATTCCCTATATTTTGGGGCAAAAGGCAGAAATTCCCCTTATTTTGGGGCAAAATTGCAGAAATTTCCCTAATTGTGTGGCAAAAACCAGAAATTCCCCTTATTTTGGGGCAAAATTGCAGAAATTTCCCTTATTATGATGAAAAATTGCAGAAATTTCCCTTACTTAAGGCAAAATTGCAGAAATTTCACTAATTGTGGCGCAAAAAGGCAGAAATTCTCCTTATTTTAGGGCAAAACTCAGAAATTCCACTTATTTTGGGGCAAAATTCCAGAAATTTCTCTTATTTTGGGGCAAAATTGCAAAAATTTTACTTATTTTGGGGCAAAATTGCAGAAATTTTACTTATTTCAGGGAAAAAAGCCAGAAATTTTCCTTATTTGAGCAAAAAGGCAGAAATTCCCCATATTTTGGAGCAAAATTGCAGAAATTCACCTAATTTGGCGGTAAAAAATACAGTAATTTTCTTTATTTTGGGGCAAAAAGGCAGAAATTCTCTTTATTTTGCGGCAAAAAGAAAGAAATACCCTTTATTTTAGGGCAAAATTGCAGAAATTTCTCTTATTTGGGGGCAAAAAAACAGAAATTCCCCTTATTTTGGGGCAAAATTCAAGAAATTTCCCTTATTATGGGGAAAAATTGTAGAAATTTCCCTTATTTTAGGGCAAAATTGCAGATATTTCACTTATTTCAGAAAAAAAAGCAAAAATTTTTCTTATTTGGGGGCAAAAAGGCAGAAATTCCCATTATTTTGGGGCAAAAAGGCAGAAATTCACCTTATTTTGGGCTAAAATTGCAGAAATTTCACATATTTCAGGGCAAAAAGGCAGAAATTTCCCTTAATTTGGGGCAAAAATGAAGAAATTTCCCTTTTTATGGCAAAAAGGTATGCATTCCCTTTATTTTCGGGGAAAAAAGGCAGAAATTTCCTGTATTTTGGAGCAAAATTGCAGAAATTCCCCTAATTGTGGGGCAGAAAAGCAGAAATTCTTTTTATTTTGTGGCAACACTCAGAAATTCCACTTATTTTGGGGTAAAATTGCAGAAATTTCACATATTTTGGGGCAAAATTGCAGAAATTTCAATTATTTCAGGGAAAAAAAGCAGAAATTTTTCTTATTTTGGGGCAAAAGGCATAAATTCCTAATATTTTGTTGCAAAAATGCAGAAATTCCTAATATTTTGTTGCAAAAATGCAGAACTTTTCCTTAATTTGAGGTTAAAAGGCTGAAAATCCCCTTATCTGGGGGCAAAAAGGCAGAAATTTCCTATATTTTGGGGCAAATTTGCAGAAACTTCACTTATTTCAGGGTAATAAGTCAGAAATTTTTCTTATTTTGGGGCAAAAAAGACAGAAATTTCCTTTGTTTTGGGGGAAAAGACAGAAATTCCACTTATTTAGAGGCGAAAATGCAAAAGTTCCCCTTATTTTGGAGCAAAAATGAGGAAATTTCCCTTTTTTATGGCAAAAAGTTATGCATTCTTCTTATTTTCAGACAAAAAGGCAGAAATTCCCCATATTTTGGGGCAAAAGGCAGAAATTCCCCTTATTTTGGGGCAAAATTGCCGAAATTTCCCTAATTGTAGGGCAAAAAACAGAAATTCCCCTTATTTTGTGTAAAAATTGCAGAAATTTTCCTTATTATGGGGAAAAATTGCAGAAATTTCCCTTATTTAAGGCAAAATTGCAGAAATTTCACTAATTGTGGGGCAAAAAGGCAGAAATTCTCCTTATTTTAGGGCAAAACTCAGAAATTCCACTTATTTTGGGGCAAAATTCCAGAAATTTCCCTTATTTAGGGGCAAAATTGCAGAAATTTCACTTATTTTGGGGCAAAATTGCAGAAATTTCACTTATTTCAGGGAAAAAAAGCAGAAATTTTTCTTATTTTGGGGCAAAAAGGCAGAAATTCCTAATATTATGTGCCAAAATTCAGAAATTTTTTTTTATTTTGAGGTAAAAAGGCTGAAATTCCCCTTATTTGGGGGCAAAAAGGCAGAAATTTCCCTTATATTGGGGCATAATTGCAGAAATTTCACTAATTTCAGGGTAATAAGTCAGAAATTTTCCGTATTTTGGGGCAAAAATGACAGAAATTCCTTTTGTTTTGGGGGAAAAAGACAGAAATTCCACTTATTTAGAGGCAAAAATGCAGAAATTCCCCTTATTTTAGGACAAAATTGCAGAAATTTCCCTTATTTGGGGGCAAAAAAACAGAAATTCCCCTTATTTTGGGGCAAAATTCCTGAAAATTTTCTTATTTTGGGGAAAAATTGCAGAAATTTCACTTATTTTGGGGCAAAATTGCAGAAATTTCACTTATTTCAGGGAAAAAAGGCAGTAATTTTCTTTATTTTGGGGCAAAAAGCAGTAATTCTCCATATTTTGGTGCAAAAATCAGAAATTTTTCTTATTTTGAGGTAAAATGCTAAAATTCCCCTTATTTTGGGGCAAAAGGCAGAAATTTCCCTTTTTTGGGGGCAAATTTGCAGAAATTTCACTTATTTCAGGGAAAAAAAGGCAGAAATTTTCCTTATTTTTTGGCAAAAGGGCAGAAATTCCTAATATTTTGTGGCAAAAATGCAGAAATTCCTAATATTTTGTTGCAAAAATGCAGAAATTTCCCTTATTTTGAGGTAAAAAGGTTGAAATTCCCCTTATTTGGGGGCAAAAAGGAAGAAATTTTTCTTATTTTGGGGCAAATTTGCAGAAATTTCACTTATTTCAGGGTTATAAGTAAGAAATTTTCCTTATTTTGGGGCAAAAAAGACAGAAATTCCCTTTGTTTTGGGGGAAAAAGACAGAAATTCCACTTATTTAGAGGCAAAAAGGCAAAAGTTAGCCTTATTTTGGAGCAAAAATGAAGAAATTTCCCTTTTTATGGCAAAAATGTATGCATTCTTCTTATTTTCAGACAAAAAGGCAGAAATTCCCTATATTTTGGGGCAAAAGGCAGAAATTCCCCTTATTTTGGGGCAAAATTGCAGAAATTTCCCTAATTGTGTGGCAAAAACCAGAAATTCCCCTTATTTTGGGGCAAAATTGCAGAAATTTCCCTTATTATGGGGAAAAATTGCCGAAATTTCCCTTATTTAAGGCAAAATTGCAGAAATTTCACTAATTGTGGCGCAAAAAGGCAGAAATTCTCCTTATTTTAGGGCAAAACTCAGAAATTCCACTTATTTTGGGGCAAAATTCCAGAAATTTCCCTTATTTTGGGGCAAAATTGCAAAAATTTAACTTATTTTGGGGCAAAATTGCAGAAATTTTAATTATTTCATGGAAAAAATGCAGAAATTTTCCTTATTTGAGCAAAAAGGCAGAAATTCCCCATATTTTGGAGCAAAATTGCAGAAATTCACCTAATTTTGGGGCAAAAAATACAGGAATTTTCTTTATTTTGGGGCAAAAATGCAGAAATTCTCTTTATTTTGGGGCAAAAAGATAGAAATTCCCTTCATTTTAGGGCAAAATTGCAGAAATTTCTTTTATTTGGGGGCAAAAAAAACAGAAATTCCCCTTATTTTGGGGCAAAATTCAAGAAATTTCCCTTATTATGGGGAAAAATTGTAGAAATTTCCCTTATTTTAGGGCAAAATTGCAGATATTTCACTTATTTCAGAAAAAAAAGCAAAAATTTTTCTTAATTGGGGGCAAAAAGGCAGAAATTCCCATTATTTTGGGACAAAAGGCAGAAATTCACCTTATTTTGGGCTAAAATTGCAGAAATTTCACATATTTCAGGGCAAAAAGGCAGAAATTTCCCTTATTTTGGGGCAAAAATGAAGAAATTTCCCTTTTTATGGCAAAAAGTTATGCATTCCCTTTATTTTCGGGCAAAAAGGCAGAAATTTCCCGTATTTTGTAGCAAAATTGCAGAAATTCCCCTAATTGTGGGGCAGAAAAGCAGAAATTCTCCTTATTTTGGGGCAACACTCAGAAATTCCACTTATTTTGGGCCAAAATTGCAGAAATTTCACATATTTTGGGGCAAAATTGCAGAAATTTCAATTATTTCAGGGAAAAAAGGCAGAAATTTTCCTTCTTTTGGGGCAAAAAGGCAGAAATTCCTAATATTTTGTTGCAAAAATGCAGAAATTTCTAATATTTTGTTGCAAAAATGCATTACTTTTCCTTAATTTGAGGTAAAAAGGCTGAAATTCCCCTTATTTGGGGGCAAAAAGGCAGAAATTTCCTATATTTTGGGGCAAGTTTGCAGAAACTTCACTTATTTCAGGGTAATAAGTCAGAATTTTTTCTTATTTTGGGGCAAAAAAGACAGAAATTTCCTTTGTTTTGGGGGAAAAAGACAGAAATTCCACTTATTTAGCAGCAAAAAGGCAAAAGTTCCCCTTATTTTGGAGCAAAAATGAGGAAATTTCTCTTTTTTATGGCAAAAAGTTATGCATTCTTCTTATTTTCAGACAAAAAGGCAGAAATTCCCGATATTTTGGGGCAAAAGGCAGAAATTCCCCTTATTTGGGGGCAAAATCGTCAAAATTTCCCTAATTGTAGGGCAAAAAACAGAAATTCCCCTAATTTTGGGTCAAAATTGCAGAAATTTTCCTTATTATGAGGAAAAATTGCAGAAATTTCCCTTATTTAGGGGCAAAATTTCAGAAATTTTACTTATTTTTGGGCAAAATTGCAGAAATTTCACTTATTTCAGAGAAAAAAGGCAGAAATTTACCTTATTTTGGGACAAAAATGCAGAAATTCCTAATATGTTTTGCCAAAATTCAGAAAGTTTTTTTATTTTGAGGTAAAAAGGATGAAATTCCCTTTATTTGGGGGCAAAAAGGCAGAAATTTCCCTTATATTGAGGCAAAATTGCAGAAATTTCACTAATTTCAGGGTAATAAGTCAGAAATTTTCCTTATTTTGGGGCAAAAATGACAGAAATTTTCTTTGTTTTGGGGGAAAAAGACAGAAATTCCACTTATTTAGAAGCAAAAATGCAGAAATTCCCCTTATTTTAGGACAAAATTGAAGAAATTTCCCTTATTTGGGGGCAAAAAAACAGAAATTCGCCTTATTTTGGGGCAAAATTCCTGAAAATTTTCTTATTTTGGGGAAAAATTGCAGAAATTTCACTTATTTTGGGGCAAAATTGCAGAAATTTCACTTATTTCAGGGAAAAAAGGCAGTAATTTTCTTTATTTTGGGGCAAAAAGGCAGAAATTCTCCATATTTTGGTGCAAAAATCAGAAATTTCCCTTATTTTGAGGTAAAATGCTGAAATTCCCATTATTTTGGGGCAAAAGGCCGAAATTTCCCTTTTTTGGGGGCAAATTTGCAGAAATTTCACTTATTTCAGAGAAAAAAAGGCAGAAATTTTCCTTATTTTTTGGCAAAAGGGCAGAAATTCCTAATATTTTGTGGCAAAAATGCAGAAATTCCTAATATTTTGTTGCAAAAATGCAGAAATTTCCCTTATTTTCAGGTTAAAATGCTGAAATTCCCCTTATTTGGGGGCAAAAAGGCAGAAATTTTTCTTATTTTGGGGCAAATTTGCAGAAATTTCACTTATTTCAGGGTTATAAGTCAGAAATTTTCCTTATTTTGGGGCAAAAAAGACAGAAATTCTCTTTGTTTTGGGGGAAAAAGACAGAAATTCCACTTATTTAGAGGCAAAAAGGCAAAAGTTCCCCTTGTTTTGGAGCAAAAATGAAGAAATTTCCCTTTTTTATAGCAAAAATGTATGCATTCTTCTTATTTTCAGACAAAAAGGCAGAAATTCCCCATATTTTGGGGCAAAAGGCAGAAATTCCCCTTATTTTGGGGCAAAATTGCAGAAATTTCCCTAATTTTGGGGCAAAAAACAGAAATTCCACTTATTTTGGGGCAAAATTGCAGAAATTTCCTTTATTATGGTGAAAAATTGCAGAAATTTCCCTTATTTAATGCAAAATTGCAGAAATTTCACTAATTGTGGCGTAAAAAGGCAGAAATTCTCCTTATTTTAGGGCAAAACTCAGAAATTCCACTTATTTTGAGGCAAAATTCCAGAAATTTCCCTTATTTTGGGGCAAAATTGCAAAAGTTTTACTTATTTTGGGGCAAAATTGCAGATATTTCACTTATTTCAGGAAAAAAAGGCAGAAATTTTTCTTATTTGAGCAAAAAGGCAGAAATTCCCCATATTTTGGAGCAAAATTGCAGAAATTCACCTAATTTTGGGGCAAAAAATACAGGAATTTTCTTTATTTTGGGGCAAAAATGCAGAAATTCTCTTTATTTTGGGGCAAAAAGATAGAAATTCCCTTCATTTTAGGGCAAAATTGCAGAAATTTCTTTTATTTGGGGGCAAAAAAACAGAAATTCCCCTTATTTTGGGGCAAAATTCAAGAAATTTCCCTTATTATGGGGAAAAATTGTAGAAATTTCCCTTATTTTAGGGCAAAATTGCAGATATTTCACTTATTTCAGAAAAAAAAGCAAAAATTTTTCTTAATTGGGGGCAAAAAGGCAGAAATTCCCATTATTTTGGGACAAAAAGGCAGAAATTCACCTTATTTTGGGCTAAAATTGCAGAAATTTCACATATTTCAGGGCAAAAAGGCAGAAATTTCCCTTATTTTGGGGCAAAAATGAAGAAATTTCCCTTTTTATGGCAAAAAGTTATGCATTCCCTTTATTTTCGGGCAAAAAGGCAGAAATTTCCCGTATTTTGTAGCAAAATTGCAGAAATTCCCCTAATTGTGGGGCAGAAAAGCAGAAATTCTCCTTATTTTGGGGCAACACTCAGAAATTCCACTTATTTTGGGCCAAAATTGCAGAAATTTCACATATTTTGGGGCAAAATTGCAGAAATTTCAATTATTTCAGGGAAAAAAGGCAGAAATTTTCCTTCTTTGGGGCAAAAAGGCAGAAATTCCTAATATTTTGTTGCAAAAATGCAGAAATTTCTAATATTTTGTTGCAAAAATGCATTACTTTTCCTTAATTTGAGGTAAAAAGGCTGAAATTCCCCTTATTTGGGGGCAAAAAGGCAGAAATTTCCTATATTTTGGGGCAAGTTTGCAGAAACTTCACTTATTTCAGGGTAATAAGTCAGAATTTTTTCTTATTTTGGGGCAAAAAAGACAGAAATTTCCTTTGTTTTGGGGGAAAAAGACAGAAATTCCACTTATTTAGCAGCAAAAAGGCAAAAGTTCCCCTTATTTTGGAGCAAAAATGAGGAAATTTCTCTTTTTTATGGCAAAAAGTTATGCATTCTTCTTATTTTCAGACAAAAAGGCAGAAATTCCCGATATTTTGGGGCAAAAGGCAGAAATTCCCCTTATTTGGGGGCAAAATCGTCAAAATTTCCCTAATTGTAGGGCAAAAAACAGAAATTCCCCTAATTTTGGGTCAAAATTGCAGAAATTTTCCTTATTATGAGGAAAAATTGCAGAAATTTCCCTTATTTAGGGGCAAAATTTCAGAAATTTTACTTATTTTTGGGCAAAATTGCAGAAATTTCACTTATTTCAGAGAAAAAGGGCAGAAATTTACCTTATTTTGGGACAAAAATGCAGAAATTCCTAATATGTTTTGCCAAAATTCAGAAAGTTTTTTTATTTTGAGGTAAAAAGGATGAAATTCCCTTTATTTGGGGGCAAAAAGGCAGAAATTTCCCTTATATTGAGGCAAAATTGCAGAAATTTCACTAATTTCAGGGTAATAAGTCAGAAATTTTCCTTATTTTGGGGCAAAAATGACAGAAATTTTCTTTGTTTTGGGGGAAAAAGACAGAAATTCCACTTATTTAGAAGCAAAAATGCAGAAATTCCCCTTATTTTAGGACAAAATTGAAGAAATTTCCCTTATTTGGGGGCAAAAAAACAGAAATTCGCCTTATTTTGGGGCAAAATTCCTGAAAATTTTCTTATTTTGGGGAAAAATTGCAGAAATTTCACTTATTTTGGGGCAAAATTGCAGAAATTTCACTTATTTCAGGGAAAAAAGGCAGTAATTTTCTTTATTTTGGGGCAAAAAGGCAGAAATTCTCCATATTTTGGTGCAAAAATCAGAAATTTCCCTTATTTTGAGGTAAAATGCTGAAATTCCCATTATTTTGGGGCAAAAGGCCGAAATTTCCCTTTTTTGGGGGCAAATTTGCAGAAATTTCACTTATTTCAGAGAAAAAAAGGCAGAAATTTTCCTTATTTTTTGGCAAAAGGGCAGAAATTCCTAATATTTTGTG
This sequence comes from Micromys minutus, assembly GCF_963924665.1. Lineage (NCBI taxonomy): Eukaryota > Metazoa > Chordata > Mammalia > Rodentia > Muridae > Micromys > Micromys minutus. The sequence continues at coordinate 1,666,548 of NW_027667830.1, read as the reverse complement.
GCAAAAATGCAGAAATTCCTAATATTTTGTTGCAAAAATGCAGAAATTTCCCTTATTTTCAGGTTAAAATGCTGAAATTCCCCTTATTTGGGGGCAAAAAGGCAGAAATTTTTCTTATTTTGGGGCAAATTTGCAGAAATTTCACTTATTTCAGGGTTATAAGTCAGAAATTTTCCTTATTTTGGGGCAAAAAAGACAGAAATTCTCTTTGTTTTGGGGGAAAAAGACAGAAATTCCACTTATTTAGAGGCAAAAAGGCAAAAGTTCCCCTTGTTTTGGAGCAAAAATGAAGAAATTTCCCTTTTTTATAGCAAAAATGTATGCATTCTTCTTATTTTCAGACAAAAAGGCAGAAATTCCCCATATTTTGGGGCAAAAGGCAGAAATTCCCCTTATTTTGGGGCAAAATTGCAGAAATTTCCCTAATTTTGGGGCAAAAAACAGAAATTCCACTTATTTTGGGGCAAAATTGCAGAAATTTCCTTTATTATGGTGAAAAATTGCAGAAATTTCCCTTATTTAATGCAAAATTGCAGAAATTTCACTAATTGTGGCGCAAAAAGGCAGAAATTCTCCTTATTTTAGGGCAAAACTCAGAAATTCCACTTATTTTGAGGCAAAATTCCAGAAATTTCCCTTATTTTGGGGCAAAATTGCAAAAGTTTTACTTATTTTGGGGCAAAATTGCAGATATTTCACTTATTTCAGGAAAAAAAGGCAGAAATTTTTCTTATTTGAGCAAAAAGGCAGAAATTCCCCATATTTTGGAGCAAAATTGCAGAAATTCACCTAATTTTGGGGTAAAAAATACAGTAATTTTCTTTATTTTGGGGCAAAAAGGCAGAAATTCTCTTTATTTTGGGGCAAAAAGAAGGTAATTCCCTTTATTTTAGGGCAAAATTGCAGAAATTTCTCTTATTTGGGGGCAAAAAACAGAAATTCCCCTTATTTTGGGGCAAAATTCAAGAAATTTTTCTTATTATGGGGAAAAATTGTAGAAATTTTCCTTATTTTAGGGCAAAATTGCAGATATTTCACTTATTTCAGAAAAAAAAAAGCAAAAATTTTTCTTATTTTGGGGCAAAAAGGCAGAAATTCCCATTATTTTGGGGCAAAAAGGCAGAAATTCATCTTATTTTATGCTAAAATTGCAGAAATTTCACATATTTCAGGGCAAAAAGGCAGAAATTTCCCTTAATTTGGGGCAAAAATGAAGAAATTTCCGTTTTTATGGCAAAAAGGTATGCATTCCCTTTATTTTCGGGCAAAAAGGCAGAAATTTCCCATATTTTGGAGCAAAATTGCAGAAATTCCCCTAATTGTGGGGCAGAAAAGCAGAAATTCTCCTTATTTTGAGGCAACACTCAGAAATTCCACTTATTTTGGGGCAAAATTCCAGAAATTTCCCTAATTTTGGGGCAAATTGCAGAAATTTCACATATTTTGGGGAAAAATTGCAGAAATTTCAATTATTTCAGGGAAAAAGGCAGAAATTTTCCTTATTTTGGGGCAAAAAGGCAGAAATTCCTAATATTTTGTTGCAAAAATGCAGAAATTCCTAATATTTTGTTGCAAAAATGCAGAACTTTTCCTTAATTTGAGGTAAAAAGGCTGAAAATCACCTTATTTGAGGGCAAAAAGGCAGAAATTTCCTATATTTTGGGGAAAATTTGCAGAAACTTCACTTATTTCAGGGTAATAAGTCAGAAATTTTTCTTATTTTGGGGCAAAAAAGACAGAAATTTCCTTTGTTTTGGGGGAAAAAGACAGAAATTCCACTTATTTAGAGGCAAAAAGGCAAAAGTTCCCCTTATTTTGGAGCAAAAATGAGGAAATTTCCCTTTTTTATGGCAAAAAGTTATGCATTCTTCTTATTTTCAGACAAAAAGGCAGACATTCCCCATATTTTGGGGCAAAATTGCCGAAATTTCCCTAATTGTAGGGCAAAAAACAGAAATTCCCCTTATTTTGGGTCAAAATTGCAGAAATTTTCCTTATTATGGGGAAAAATTGCAGAAATTTCCCTTATTTTAGGGCAAAATTGCAGAAATTTCACTAATCGTTGGGCAAAGAGGCAGAAATTCTCCTAATTTTGGGGCAAAACTTAGAAATTCCACTTATTTTGGGGCTAAATTCCAGAAATTTCCCTTATTTAGGGTCAAAATTGCAGAAATTTCACTTATTTTAGGGCAAAATTGCAGAAATTTTACTTATTTCAGTAAGAAAAGGCAGAAATTTTCTTTATTTTGGGGCAAAAAGGCAGAAATTCCTAATATTTTGTTCCAAAATTCAGAAATTCTTTTTATTTTGAGGTAAAAAGGCTGAAATTCCCCTTATTTGGGGGCAAAAAGGCAGAAATTTCCCTTATATTGGGGCAAAATTGCAGAAATTTTACTAATTTCAGGGTAATAAGTCAGAAATTTTCCATATTTTGGGGCAAAAATGACAGAAAATCCCTTTGTTTTGGGGGAAAAAGACAGAAATTCCACTTATTTAGAGGCAAAAATGCAGAAATTCCCCTTATTTTAGGACAAAATTGCAGAAATTTCCATTATTTGGGGGCAAAAAAACAGAAATTCCCCTTATTTTGGGGCAAAATTCCTAAAAATTTTCTTATTTTGGGGAAAAATTGCAGAAATTTCACTTATTTTGGGGCAAAATTTCAGAAATTTCACTTATTTCAGGGAAAAAAGGCAGTAATTTTCTTTATTTTGGGGCAAAAAGGCAGAAATTCTCCATATTTTGGTGCAAAAATCAGAAATTTCCCTTATTTTGAGGTAAAATCCTGAAATTCCTCTTATTTTGGGGCAAAAGGCCGAAATTTCCCTTTTTTGGGGGCAAATTTGCAGAAATTTCACTTATTTCAGGGAAAAAAAGGCAGAAATTTTCCTTATTTTTTGGCAAAAGGGCAGAAATTCCTAATATTTTGTGGCAAAAATGCAGAAATTCCTAATATTTTGTTGCAAAAATGCAGAAATTTCCCTTATTTTGAGGTAAAAAGGCTAAAATTCCCCTTATTTGGAGGCAAAAAGGCAGAAATTTTTCTTATTTTGGGGCATATTTGCAGAAATTTCACTTATTTCAGGGTTATAAGTCAGAAATTTTCCTTATTTTGGGGCAAAAACGACAAAAATTCCCTTTGTTTTGGGGGAAAAAGACAGAAATTCCACTTATTTAGAGGCAAGAAGGCAAAAGATCCCTTTATTTTGTAGCAAAAATGAAGAAATTTCCCTTTTTTATGGCAAAAATGTATGCATTCTTCTTATTTTCAGACAAAAAGGCAGAAATTCCCCATATTTTAGGGCAAAAGGCAGAAATTCCCCTTATTTTGGGGCAAAATTGCAGAAATTTCCCTAATTGTGGGGCAAAAAACAGAAAATCCCCTTATTTTGGGGCAAAATTGCAGAAATTTCCCTTATTATGGGGAAAAATTGCAGAAATTTCCCTTAATTAAGGGAAAATTGCAGAAATTTCACTAATTGTGGCGCAAAAAGGCAGAAATTCTCCTTATTTTAGGGCAAAACTCAGAAATTCCACTTATTTTGGGGCAAAATTCCAGAAATTTCCCTTATTTTGGGGCAAAATTGCAAAAATTTTACTTATTTTGGGGCATAATTGCTGAAATTTCACTTATTTTAGAAAAAAAAGGCAGAAATTTTCCTTATTTGAGCAAAAAGGCAGAAATTCCCCATATTTTGGAGCAAAATTCAGAAATTCACCTAATTTTGGGGTAAAAAATACAGTAATTTTCTTTATTTTGGAGCAAAAAGGCAGAAATTCTCTTTATTTTGGGGCAAAAAGAAAGAAATTCCCTTTATTTTAGGGCAAAATTGAAGAAATTTCTTTTATTTGGGGGCAAAAAAACAGAAATTCCCCTTATTTTAGGGCAAAATTCAAGAAATTTCTCTTATTATAGAGAAAAATTGTAGAAATTTCCCTTATTTTAGGGCAAAAATTGCAGATATTTCACTTATTTCAGAAAAAAAAGCAAAAATTTTTCTTATTTTGGGGCAAAAAGGCAGAAATTCCCATTATTTTGGGGCAAAAAGGCAGAAATTCACGTTATTTTGGGCTAAAATTGCAGAAATTTCACATATTTCAGATCAAAAAATCAGAAATTTTCCTTAATTTGGGGCAAAAATTTAGAAATTTCCCTTTTTATGGCAAAAAGGTATGCATTCCCTATATTTTCGGGCAAAAAAGCAGAAATTTCCCGTATTTTGGAGCAAAATTCCAGAAATTCCCCTAATTGTGGGGCAGAAAAGCAGAAATTCTACTTATTTTGGGGCAACACTCAGAAATTCCACTTATTTTGGGGCAAAATTCCAGAAATTTCCCTTATTTTGGGGCAAAATTGCAGAAATTTCACATATTTTGGGGCAAAATTGCAGAAATTCCAATTATTTCAGGGAAAAAAGGCAGAAATTTTCCTTATTTTGGGGTAAAAAGGCAGAAATTCCTAATATTTTGTTGCAAAAATGCAGAAATTCCTAATATTTTGTTGCAAAATTGCAGAACTTTTTTTTAATTTGAGGTAAAAAGGCTTAAATTCCCCTTATTTGGGGGAAAAAGGCAGAAATTTCCTTTATTTTGGGGCAAATTTGCAGAAATTTCACTTATTTCACGGTAATAAGTCAGAAATTTTTCTTATTTTGGGGCAAAAAAATAGAAATTGCCTTTGTTTTGGGGGAAAAGGCAGAAATTCCACTTATTTAGAGGCAAAAATGCAAAAGTTCCCCTTATTTTGGAGCAAAAATGAGGAAATTTTCCTTTTTTATGACAAAAAGGTATGCATTCTTCTTATTTTCAGACAAAAACGCAGAAATTCCCCATATTTTGGGGCAAAAGGCAGAAATTCCCCTTATTTTGGGGTAAAATTGCAGATATTTCCCTAATTGTGGGGCAAAAAACAGAAATTCCCCTTATTTTGGGGCAAAATTGCAGAAATTTCCCTTATTATGGGGAAAAATTGCAGAAATTTCCCTTATTTTAGGGCAAAATTGCAGAAATTTCATTAATTGTGGGGCAAAAAAGCAGAAGTTCTCCTTATTTTGGGCAAAACTCAGAAATTCCACTTATTTTCGGGCAAAATTCCCGAAATTTCCCTTATTTGGGGGCAAAATTGCAAAATTTTACTTATTTTGGGGCAAAATTGCAGAAATTTCACTTATTTCAGGGAAAAAATGCAGAAATTTTCTTTATTTTTGGGCAAAAACGCAGAAATTCCTAATATTTTGTGCCATAATTCAGAAATTCCTTTTATTTTGAGGTAAAAAGGCTGAAATACCCTTTATTTGGGGCAAAAAGGCAGAAATTTCTTTTATATTGGGGCAAAATTGCAGAAATTTCACTATTTCAGGGTAATAAGTCAGAAATTTTCCTTATTTTGGGGCAAAAATGACAGAAATTCCCTTTGTTTTGGCGGAAAAGGATAGAAATTCCACTTATTTAAAGGCAAAAATGCAGAAATTCCCCTTATTTTCGGGTAAAATTGCAGAAATTTTTCTTATTTGGGGGCAAAAAAACAGAAATTCTTTTTATTTTGGGGCAAAATTCCTGAAATTTCCCTAATTATGGGGAAAAATTGCAAAAATTTCCCTTATTTTAGGGCAAAATTGCAGAAATTTCACTTATTTCAGAGAATAAAGGCAAAAATTTTTCTTATTTTGGGGCAAAAATCAGAAATTCCCATTATTTTGGGGCAAAAAGGCAGAAATTCACCTTATTTTGGGCTAAAATTGCTGAAATTTCACATATTTCAGGGCAAAAAAGCAGAAATTTCCCTTAATTTGGGGCAAAATGAAGAATTTCCCTTTTTATGGCAAAAAGGTATGCATTCCCCTTATTTTCGGGTAAAAAAGCAGAAATTCCCCGTATTTTGGAGCAAAATTGCAGAAATTTCCCTAATTGTGGGGCAGAAATGCAGAAATTCTTCTTATTTTTGGGCAAAACTCAGAAATTCCACTTATTTTGGGGCAAAATTCCAGAAATTTCCCTTATTTTGGGGCAAAATTGCAGAAATTTCACTTATTTTGGGGCAAAATTGCAGAAATTTCACTTATTTCAGGGAAAAAAGGCAGAAATTTTCCTTATTTTGGAGCAAAAAGGCAGAAATTCTCCATATTTTGGTGCAAAAATCAGAAATTTCATTTATTTTGAGGTAAAATGCTGAAATTCCCCATATTTTGGGGCAAAAGGCAGAAATTTCCCTTTTTGGGGGGCAAATTTGCAGAAATTTCACTTATTTCAGGGAAAAAAAGGCAGAAATTTTCCTTATTTTTTGGCAAAAGGGCAGAAATTCCTAATATTTTGTGGCAAAAATGCAGAAATTTTTAATATTTTGTTCCAAAAATGCAGAAATTTCATTTATTTTGAGGTAAAAAGGCTGAAATTCCCCTTATTTGGAGGCAAAAAGGCAGAAATTTTTCTTATTTTGGGGCAAATTTGCAGAAATTTAACTTATTTCAGGGTAATAAGTCAGAAATTTTTCTTAGTTTGGGGCAAAAAATATAGAAATTGCCTTTGTTTTGGGGGAAAAAGACAGAAATTCCACTTATTTAGAGGCAAAAAGGCAAAAGTTCCCCTTATTTTGGAGCAAAAATGAGGAAATTTCCCTTTTTTATGACAAAAATGTATGCATTCTTCTTATTTTCAGACAAAAAGGCAGAAATTCCCCATATTTTGGGGCAAAAGGCAGAAATTCCCCTTATTTTGGGGCAAAATTGCAGAAATTTCCCTAATTGTGGGGCAAAAAACAGAAATTCCCCTTATTTTGGGGCAAAATTGCAGAAATTTCCCTTATTATGGGGAAAAATTGCAGAAATTTCTCTTATTTAAGGCAAAATTGCAGAAATTTCCCTCATTTTAGGGCAAAATTGCAGAAATTTCACTAATTGTTGTGCAAAAAGGCAGAAATTCTCCTTATTTTGGGGCAAAACTCAGAAATTCCACTTATTTTGGGGCAAAATTCCAGAAATATCCATTATTTTGGGGCAAAATTGCAGAAATTTTACTTATTTTTTAGAAAAAATTGCAGAAATTGCACTTATTTCAGGGAAAAAAGGCAGAAATTTTCCTTATTTTGGGGCAAAAACGCAGAAATTACTAATATTTTGTGCCAAAATTCAAAAATTCCCCTTATTTTGAGGTAAAAACGCTGAAATTCCCCTTATTTGATGGCTAAAAGGCAGAAATTTCCTTTATATTAGGGCAAAATTGCAGATATTTCACTTATTTCAGGGTAATAAGTCAGAAATTTTCCTTATTTTGGGGCAAAAAGTACAGAAATTCCCTTTGTTTTGGGGAAAAAGACAGAAATTCCACTCATTTAGAGGCAAAAAAGCAGAAATTCCTCTTATTTTAGGGCAAAATTGCAGAAATTTCTCTTATTTGGGGGCAAAAAAACAGAAATTCCTCTTATTTTGGGGCAAAATTTCAGAAATTTCTTTTATTATGGGAAAATTGCAGAAATTTCTTTTTTTTTAGGGCAAAATTGCAGAAATTTCACTTATTTCAGAGAAAAAAGCAAAAATTTTTCTTATTTTAGGGCAAAAAACAGAAATTCCCATTATTTTGGGGCAAAAAGGCAGAAATTCACCTTATTTTGGGCTAAAATTGCAGAAATTTTTCATATTTCAGGGCAAAAAGGCAGAAATTTTTCTTAATTTGGGGCAAAAATGAAAAAATTTCCCTTTTTTATGGCAAAAAGGTATGCATTCCACTTATTTTCGGGCAAAAAGCAGAAATTCCTCGTATTTTAACGCACAATTGCAGAAATCTCCCTAATTGTGGGGCAAGAAGGCAGAAATTCTCCTTATTTTGGGGCAAAACTCAGAAATTCCACTTATTTTGGGGCAAAATTCCAGAAATTTCCCTTATTTTGGGTCAAAATTGAAGAAATTTCACTTATTTTCTGGCAAAATTGCAGAAATTTCACTTATTTCAGGGAAAAAAGGAAGAAAATTTCCTTATTTTGGGGCAAAAAGGCAGAAATTCTTCATATTTTGGTGCAAAAATCAGAAATTTCCCTTATTTTGAGGTAAAATGCTGAAATTCCCCTTATTTTGGGGCAAAAGGCAGAAATTTCCCTTTTTTGGGGCAAATTTGCAGAAATTTCACTTATTTCAGGGTAATAAGTCAGAAATTTTCTTTATTATGGGGCAAAAAAACAGAAATTCCCTTTTTTTTTTTGGAGGAAAAAGACAGAAATTCCACTTATTTAGAGGCAAAAAGGCAAAAGTTCCCCTTATTTTGGAGCAAAAAGAAAGAAATTTCTTTTTTTATGGCAAAAAGGTATGCATTCTTCTTATTTTCGGACAAAAAGGCAGAAATTCCCTATATTTTGGGGCAAAATTAAAGAAATTTCCCTAATTTCCAGCAAAAAACAGAAATTCCTTTTAATTTGAAGCAAAATTGCAGAAATTTCCTTTATTATGGGGAAAAATTGCAGAAATTTCTCTTATTTTAGGGCAAAATTGCAGAAATTTCACTAATTGTGGGGCAAAAAGGCAGAAATTCTCCTTATTTTGGGGCAAAACTCAGAAATTCCACTTATTTTGGGGCAAAATTCCAGAAATTTCCCTTATTTTGTGGCAAAATTGCAGAGATTTTACTTATTTTGGGGCAAAATTGCAGAAATTTCACTTATTTCAGGGAAAAAGGCAGAAATTTTCCTTATTTTGGGGCAAGAAGGCAGAAATTCCTAATATTTTGTGCCAAAATTCAGAAATTCCCCTTATTTTGAGGTAAAAAGGCTGAAATTCCCCTTATTTGGGGGCAAAAAGGCAGAAATTTCCCTTATATTGGAGCAAAATTGAAGAAATTTCACTTATTTCAGGGTAATAAGTAAGAAATTTTCCTTATTTTGGGGCAAAAATGACAGAAATTTCCTTTGTTTTGGGGAAAAAAGACAGAAATTCCACTTATTTAGAGGAAAAAAAGCAGAAATTCCTCTTATTTTAGGGCAAAATTGCAGAAATTTCCTTTATTTGGGGGCAAAAAACAGAAATTCCCTTTATTTTGGGGCAAAATTCCAGAAATTTCCTATATTATGGGGAAAAATTGCAGAAATTTCTTTTATTTTAGGGCAAAATTGCAGAAATATCACATATTTCAGAGAAAAAAAGCAAAAATTTTTCTTATTTTGGGGCAAAAAAGCAGAAATTCCCATTATTTTGGGGCAAAAAGGCAGAAAATCCCTTTTTTTGGGCTAAAATTGCAGAAATTTCACATATTTCAGGGCAAAAAGGCAGAAATTTCCCTTAATTTGGGTTAAAAATGAAGAAATTTCCCTTTTTTATGGCAAAAAGATATGCATTCCCCTTATTTTCAGGCAAAAAGGCAGAAATTTCCTGTATTTTGAAGCAAAATTGAGGAAATGCCCCTAATTGTGGGTCAAAAAGGCAGAAATTCTCCTTATTTTGGGGCAAAACTCAGAAATTCCACTTATTTTGGGGCCAAATTCCAGAAATTTCCCTTATTTTGGGGCAAAATTGCAGAAATTTCACTTATTTTGGGGCAAAATTGCAGAAATTTCACTTATTTCAGGAAAAAAAAAGCAGAAATTTTCCTTATTTTGGGGCAAAATAGCAGAAATTCCTAATATTTTGTGGCAAAAATGCAGAAATTCCTAATATTTTGTTTCAAAAATGCAGAAATTTCCCTTATTTTGAGGTAAAAAGGCTGAAATTCCCCATATTTAAGGGCAAAAAGGCAGAAATTTCCCTTATTTTGGGGCAAATTTGCAGAAATTTCACTTATTTCAGGGTAATAAGTCAGAAATTTTTCTTATTTTGGTGCAAAAAAGACAGAAATTCCCTTTGTTTTGGGGGAAAAAGACAGAAATTCCACTTATTTAGAGGCAAAAAGGCAAAAGTTCCCCTTATTTTGGAGCAAAAATGAGGAAATTTCCCTTTTTTATGACAAAAATGTATGCATTCTTCTTATTTTCAGACAAAAAGGCAGAAATTCCCCATATTTTGGGGCAAAAGGCAGAAATTCCCATTATTTTGGGGCAAAATTGCAGAAATTTCCCTAATTGTGGGGCAAAAAACAGAAATTCCCCTTATTTTGGGGCAAAATTGCAGAAATTTCCCTTATTATGGGGAAAAATTGCAGAAATTTCTCTTATTTAAGGCAAAATTGCAGAAATTTCCCTCATTTTAGGGCAAAATTGCAGAAATTTCACTAATTGTTGTGCAAAAAGGCAGAAATTCTCCTTATTTTGGGGCAAAACGCAGAAATTCCACTTATTTTGGGGCAAAATTCCAGAAATATCCATTATTTTGGGGCAAAATTGCAGAAATTTTACTTATTTTTTAGAAAAAATTGCAGAAATTGCACTTATTTCAGGGAAAAAAGGCAGAAATTTTCCTTATTTTGGGGCAAAAACGCAGAAATTACTAATATTTTGTGCCAAAATTCAAAAATTCCCCTTATTTTGAGGTAAAAACGCTGAAATTCCCCTTATTTGATGGCTAAAAGGCAGAAATTTCCTTTATATTAGGGCAAAATTGCAGATATTTCACTTATTTCAGGGTAATAAGTCAGAAATTTTCCTTATTTTGGGGCAAAAAGTACAGAAATTCCCTTTGTTTTGGGGAAAAAGACAGAAATTCCACTCATTTAGAGGCAAAAAAGCAGAAATTCCTCTTATTTTAGGGCAAAATTGCAGAAATTTCTCTTATTTGGGGGCAAAAAAACAGAAATTCCCCTTATTTTGGGGCAAAATTTCAGAAATTTCCTTTATTATGGGAAAATTGCAGAAATTTCTTTTATTTTAGGGCAAAATTGCAGAAATTTCACTTATTTCAGAGAAAAAAGCAAAAATTTTTCTTATTTTGGGGCAAAAAACAGAAATTCCCATTATTTTGGGGCAAAAAGGCAGAAATTCACCTTATTTTGGGCTAAAATTGCAGAAATTTTTCATATTTCAGGGCAAAAAGGCAGAAATTTTTCTTAATTTGGGGCAAAAATGAAAAAATTTCCCTTTTTTATGGCAAAAAGGTATGCATTCCACTTATTTTCGGGCAAAAAGCAGAAATTCCCCGTATTTTAAAGCACAATTGCAGAAATCTCCCTAATTGTGGGGCAAGAAGGCAGAAATTCTCCTTATTTTGGGGCAAAACTCAGAAATTCCACTTATTTTGGGGCAAAATTCCAGAAATTTCCCTTATTTTGGGTCAAAATTGAAGAAATTTCACTTATTTTCTGGCACAATTGCAGAAATTTCACTTATTTCAGGGAAAAAAGGCAGAAAATTTCCTTATTTTGGGGCAAAAAGGCAGAAATTCTTCATATTTTGGTGCAAAAATCAGAAATTTCCCTTATTTTGAGGTAAAATGCTGAAATTCCCCTTATTTTGGGGCAAAAGGCAGAAATTTCCCTTTTTTGGGGCAAATTTGCAGAAATTTCACTTATTTCAGGGTAATAAGTCAGAAATTTTCTTTATTATGGGGCAAAAAAACAGAAATTCCCTTTGTTTTGGAGGAAAAAGACAGAAATTCCACTTATTTAGAGGCAAAAAGGCAAAAGTTCCCCTTATTTTGGAGCAAAAAGAAAGAAATTTCTTTTTTTATGGCAAAAAGGTATGCATTCTTCTTATTTTCGGACAAAAAGGCAGAAATTCCCTATATTTTGGGGCAAAATTAAAGAAATTTCCCTAATTTCCAGCAAAAAACAGAAATTCCTTTTAATTTGAAGCAAAATTGCAGAAATTTCCTTTATTATGGGGAAAAATTGCAGAAATTTCTCTTATTTTAGGGCAAAATTGCAGAAATTTCACTAATTGTGGGGCAAAAAGGCAGAAATTCTCCTTATTTTGGGGCAAAACTCAGAAATTCCACTTATTTTGGGGCAAAATTCCAGAAATTTCCCTTATTTTGTGGCAAAATTGCAGAGATTTTACTTATTTTGGGGCAAAATTGCAGAAATTTCACTTATTTCAGGGAAAAAGGCAGAAATTTTCCTTATTTTGGGGCAAGAAGGCAGAAATTCCTAATATTTTGTGCCAAAATTCAGAAATTCCCCTTATTTTGAGGTAAAAAGGCTGAAATTCCCCTTATTTGGGGGCAAAAAGGCAGAAATTTCCCTTATATTGGAGCAAAATTGAAGAAATTTCACTTATTTCAGGGTAATAAGTAAGAAATTTTCCTTATTTTGGGGCAAAAATGACAGAAATTTCCTTTGTTTTGGGGAAAAAAGACAGAAATTCCACTTATTTAGAGGAAAAAAAGCAGAAATTCCTCTTATTTTAGGGCAAAATTGCAGAAATTTCCTTTATTTGGGGGCAAAAAACAGAAATTCCCTTTATTTTGGGGCAAAATTCCAGAAATTTCCTATATTATGGGGAAAAATTGCAGAAATTTCTTTTATTTTAGGGCAAAATTGCAGAAATATCACATATTTCAGAGAAAAAAAGCAAAAATTTTTCTTATTTTGGGGCAAAAAAGCAGAAATTCCCATTATTTTGGGGCAAAAAGGCAGAAATTCCCTTTTTTTGGGCTAAAATTGCAGAAATTTCACATATTTCAGGGCAAAAAGGCAGAAATTTCCCTTAATTTGGGTTAAAAATGAAGAAATTTCCCTTTTTTATGGCAAAAAGGTATGCATTCCCCTTATTTTCAGGCAAAAAGGCAGAAATTTCCTGTATTTTGAAGCAAAATTGAGGAAATGCCCCTAATTGTGGGTCAAAAAGGCAGAAATTCTCCTTATTTTGGGGCAAAACTCAGAAATTCCACTTATTTTGGGGCCAAATTCCAGAAATTTCCCTTATTTTGGGGCAAAATTGCAGAAATTTCACTTATTTTGGGGCAAAATTGCAGAAATTTCACTTATTTCAGGAAAAAAAAAGCAGAAATTTTTCTTATTTTGGTGCAAAAAAGACAGAAATTCCCTTTGTTTTGGGGGAAAAAGACAGAAATTCCACTTATTTAGAGGCAAAAAGGCAAAAGTTCCCCTTATTTTGGAGCAAAAATGAGGAAATTTCCCTTTTTTATGACAAAAATGTATGCATTCTTCTTATTTTCAGACAAAAAGGCAGAAATTCCCCATATTTTGGGGCAAAAGGCAGAAATTCCCATTATTTTGGGGCAAAATTGCAGAAATTTCCCTAATTGTGGGGCAAAAAACAGAAATTCCCCTTATTTTGGGGCAAAATTGCAGAAATTTCCCTTATTATGGGGAAAAATTGCAGAAATTTCTCTTATTTAAGGCAAAATTGCAGAAATTTCCCTCATTTTAGGGCAAAATTGCAGAAATTTCCCTAATTGTTGTGCAAAAAGGCAGAAATTCTCCTTATTTTGGGGCAAAACGCAGAAATTCCACTTATTTTGGGGCAAAATTCCAGAAATATCCATTATTTTGGGGCAAAATTGCAGAAATTTTACTTATTTTTTAGAAAAAATTGCAGAAATTGCACTTATTTCAGGGAAAAAAGGCAGAAATTTTCCTTATTTTGGGGCAAAAACGCAGAAATTACTAATATTTTGTGCCAAAATTCAAAAATTCCCCTTATTTTGAGGTAAAAACGCTGAAATTCCCCTTATTTGATGGCTAAAAGGCAGAAATTTCCTTTATATTAGGGCAAAATTGCAGATATTTCACTTATTTAAGGGTAATAAGTCAGAAATTTTCCTTATTTTGGGGCAAAAAGTACAGAAATTCCCTTTGTTTTGGGGAAAAAGACAGAAATTCCACTCATTTAGAGGCAAAAAAGCAGAAATTCCTCTTATTTTAGGGCAAAATTGCAGAAATTTATCTTATTTGGGGGCAAAAAAACAGAAATTCCCCTTATTTTGGGGCAAAATTTCAGAAATTTCCTTTATTATGGGAAAATTGCAGAAATTTCTTTTATTTTAGGGCAAAATTGCAGAAATTTCACTTATTTCAGAGAAAAAAGCAAAAATTTTTCTTATTTTGGGGCAAAAAACAGAAATTCCCATTATTTTGGGGCAAAAAGGCAGAAATTCACCTTATTTTGGGCTAAAATTGCAGAAATTTTTCATATTTCAGGGCAAAAAGGCAGAAATTTTTCTTAATTTGGGGCAAAAATGAATAAATTTCCCTTTTTTGTGGCAAAAAGGTATGCATTCCACTTATTTTCGGTCAAAAAGCAGAAATTCCCCGTATTTTAAAGCACAATTGCAGAAATCTCCCTAATTGTGGGGCAAGAAGGCAGAAATTCTCCTTATTTTGGGGCAAAACTCAGAAATTCCACTTATTTTGGGGCAAAATTCCAGAAATTTCCCTTATTTTGGGTCAAAATTGAAGAAATTTCACTTATTTTCTGGCACAATTGCAGAAATTTCACTTATTTCAGGGAAAAAAGGCAGAAAATTTCCTTATTTTGGGGCAAAAAGGCAGAAATTCTTCATATTTTGGTGCAAAAATTAGAAATTTCCCTTATTTTGAGGTAAAATGCTGAAATTCCCCTTATTTTGGGGCAAAAGGCAGAAATTTCTTTTTTTGGGGGCAAATTTGCAGAAATTTCACTTATTTCAGGGTAATAAGTCAGAAATTTTCTTTATTATGGGGCAAAAAAACAGAAATTCCCTTTGTTTTGGAGGAAAAAGACAGAAATTCCACTTATTTAGAGGCAAAAAGGCAAAAGTTCCCCTTATTTTGGAGCAAAAAGAAAGAAATTTCTTTTTTTATGGCAAAAAGGTATGCATTCTTCTTATTTTCGGACAAAAAGGCAGAAATTCCCTATATTTTGGGGCAAAATTAAAGAAATTTCCCTAATTTCCAGCAAAAAACAGAAATTCCTTTTAATTTGAAGCAAAATTGCAGAAATTTCCTTTATTATTGGAAAAATTGCAGAAATTTCTCTTATTTTAGGGCAAAATTGCAGAAATTTCACTAATTGTGGGGCAAAAAGGCAGAAATTCTCCTTATTTTGGGGCAAAACTCAGAAATTCCACTTATTTTGGGGCAAAATTCCAGAAATTTCCCTTATTTTGTGGCAAAATTGCAGAGATTTTACTTATTTTGGGGCAAAATTGCAGAAATTTCACTTATTTCAGGGAAAAAGGCAGAAATTTTCCTTATTTTGGGGCAAGAAGGCAGAAATTCCTAATATTTTGTGCCAAAATTCAGAAATTCCCCTTATTTTGAGGTAAAAAGGCTGAAATTCCCCTTATTTGGGGGCAAAAAGGCAGAAATTTCCCTTATATTGGAGCAAAATTGAAGAAATTTCACTTATTTCAGGGTAATAAGTAAGAAATTTTCCTTATTTTGGGGCAAAAATGACAGAAATTTCCTTTGTTTTGGGGAAAAAAGACAGAAATTCCACTTATTTAGAGGAAAAAAAGCAGAAATTCCTCTTATTTTAGGGCAAAATTGCAGAAATTTCCTTTATTTGGGGGCAAAAAACAGAAATTCCCTTTATTTTGGGGCAAAATTCCAGAAATTTCTTATATTATGGGGAAAAATTGCAGAAATTTCTTTTATTTTAGGGCAAAATTGCAGAAATAGCACATATTTCAGAGAAAAAAAGCAAAAATTTTTCTTATTTTGGGGCAAAAATCAGAAATTCCCATTATTTTGGGGCAAAAAGGCAGAAATTCCCTTTTTTTGGGCTAAAATTGCAGAAATTTCACATATTTCAGGGCAAAAAGGCAGAAATTTCCCTTAATTTGGGTTAAAAATGAAGAAATTTTTCTTTTTTATGGCAAAAAGGTATGCATTCCCCTTATTTTCAGGCAAAAAGGCAGAAATTTCCTGTATTTTGAAGCAAAATTGAGGAAATGCCCCTAATTGTGGGTCAAAAAGGCAGAAATTCTCCTTATTTTGGGGCCAAATTCCAGAAATTTCCCTTATTTTGGGGCAAAATTGCAGAATTTTCACTTATTTTGGGGCAAAATTGCAGAAATTTCACTTATTTCAGGAAAAAAAAAGCAGAAATTTTCCTTATTTTGGGGCAAAAAAGCAGAAATTCCTAATATTTTGTGGCAAAAATGCAGAAATTCCTAATATTTTGTTTCAAAAATGCAGAAATTTCCCTTATTTTGAGGTAAAAAGGCTGAAATTCCCCATATTTAAGGGCAAAAAGGCAGAAATTTCCCTTATTTTGGGGCAAATTTGCAGAAATTTCACTTATTTCAGGGTAATAAGTCAGAAATTTTTCTTATTTTGGTGCAAAAAAGACAGAAATTCCCTTTGTTTTGGGGGAAAAAGACAGAAATTCCACTTATTTAGAGGCAAAAAGGCAAAAGTTCCCCTTATTTTGGAGCAAAAATAAGGAAATTTCCCTTTTTTATGACAAAAATGTATGCATTCTTCTTATTTTCAGACAAAAAGGCAGAAATTCCCCATATTTTGGGGCAAAAGGCAGAAATTCCCATTATTTTGGGGCAAAATTGCAGAAATTTCCCTAATTGTGGGGCAAAAAACAGAAATTCCCCTTATTTTGGGGCAAAATTGCAGAAATTTCCCTTATTATGGGGAAAAATTGCAGAAATTTCTCTTATTTAAGGCAAAATTGCAGAAATTTCCCTCATTTTAGGGCAAAATTGCAGAAATTTCACTAATTGTTGTGCAAAAAGGCAGAAATTCTCCTTATTTTGGGGCAAAACGCAGAAATTCCACTTATTTTGGGGCAAAATTCCAGAAATATCCATTATTTTGGGGCAAAATTGCAGAAATTTTACTTATTTTTTAGAAAAAATTGCAGAAATTGCACTTATTTCAGGGAAAAAAGGCAGAAATTTTCCTTATTTTGGGGCAAAAACGCAGAAATTACTAATATTTTGTGCCAAAATTCAAAAATTCCCCTTATTTTGAGGTAAAAACGCTGAAATTCCCCTTATTTGATGGCTAAAAGGCAGAAATTTCCTTTATATTAGGGCAAAATTGCAGATATTTCACTTATTTCAGGGTAATAAGTCAGAAATTTTCCTTATTTTGGGGCAAAAAGTACAGAAATTCCCTTTGTTTTGGGGAAAAAGACAGAAATTCCACTCATTTAGAGGCAAAAAAGCAGAAATTCCTCTTATTTTAGGGCAAAATTGCAGAAATTTCTCTTATTTGGGGGCAAAAAAACAGAAATTCCCCTTATTTTGGGGCAAAATTTCAGAAATTTCCTTTATTATGGGAAAATTGCAGAAATTTCTTTTATTTTAGGGCAAAATTGCAGAAATTTCACTTATTTCAGAGAAAAAAGCAAAAATTTTTCTTATTTTGGGGCAAAAAACAGAAATTCCCATTATTTTGGGGCAAAAAGGCAGAAATTCACCTTATTTTGGGCTAAAATTGCAGAAATTTTTCATATTTCAGGGCAAAAAGGCAGAAATTTTTCTTAATTTGGGGCAAAAATGAAAAAATTTCCCTTTTTTATGGCAAAAAGGTATGCATTCCACTTATTTTCGGGCAAAAAGCAGAAATTCCCCGTATTTTAAAGCACAATTGCAGAAATCTCCCTAATTGTGGGGCAAGAAGGCAGAAATTCTCCTTATTTTGGGGCAAAACTCAGAAATTCCACTTATTTTGGGGCAAAATTCCAGAAATTTCCCTTATTTTGGGTCAAAATTGAAGAAATTTCACTTATTTTCTGGCAAAATTGCAGAAATTTCACTTATTTCAGGGAAAAAAGGCAGAAAATTTCTTTATTTTGGGGCAAAAAGGCAGAAATTCTTCATATTTTGGTGCAAAAATCAGAAATTTCCCTTATTTTGAGGTAAAATGCTGAAATTCCCCTTATTTTGGGGCAAAAGGCAGAAATTTCCCTTTTTTGGGGCAAATTTGCAGAAATTTCACTTATTTCAGGGTAATAAGTCAGAAATTTTCTTTATTATGGGGCAAAAAAACAGAAATTCCCTTTGTTTTGGAGGAAAAAGACAGAAATTCCACTTATTTAGAGGCAAAAAGGCAAAAGTTCCCCTTATTTTGGAGCAAAAAGAAAGAAATTTCTTTTTTTATGGCAAAAAGGTATGCATTCTTCTTATTTTCGGACAAAAAGGCAGAAATTCCCTATATTTTGGGGCAAAATTAAAGAAATTTCCCTAATTTCCAGCAAAAAACAGAAATTCCTTTTAATTTGAAGCAAAATTGCAGAAATTTCCTTTATTATGGGGAAAAATTGCAGAAATTTCTCTTATTTTAGGGCAAAATTGCAGAAATTTCACTAATTGTGGGGCAAAAAGGCAGAAATTCTCCTTATTTTGGGGCAAAACTCAGAAATTCCACTTATTTTGGGGCAAAATTCCAGAAATTTCCCTTATTTTGTGGCAAAATTGCAGAGATTTTACTTATTTTGGGGCAAAATTGCAGAAATTTCACTTATTTCAGGGAAAAAGGCAGAAATTTTCCTTATTTTGGGGCAAGAAGGCAGAAATTCCTAATATTTTGTGCCAAAATTCAGAAATTCCCCTTATTTTGAGGTAAAAAGGCTGAAATTCCCCTTATTTGGGGGCAAAAAGGCAGAAATTTCCCTTATATTGGAGCAAAATTGAAGAAATTTCACTTATTTCAGGGTAATAAGTAAGAAATTTTCCTTATTTTGGGGCAAAAATGACAGAAATTTCCTTTGTTTTGGGGAAAAAAGACAGAAATTCCACTTATTTAGAGGAAAAAAAGCAGAAATTCCTCTTATTTTAGGGCAAAATTGCAGAAATTTCCTTTATTTGGGGGCAAAAAACAGAAATTCCCTTTATTTTGGGGCAAAATTCCAGAAATTTCCTATATTATGGAGAAAAATTGCAGAAATTTCTTTTATTTTAGGGCAAAATTGCAGAAATATCACATATTTCAGAGAAAAAAAGCAAAAATTTTTCTTATTTTGGGGCAAAAAAGCAGAAATTCCCATTATTTTGGGGCAAAAAGGCAGAAATTCCCTTTTTTTGGGCTAAAATTGCAGAAATTTCACATATTTCAGGGCAAAAAGGCAGAAATTTCCCTTAATTTGGGTTAAAAATGAAGAAATTTCCCTTTTTTATGGCAAAAAGGTATGCATTCCCCTTATTTTCAGGCAAAAAGGCAGAAATTTCCTGTATTTTGAAGCAAAATTGAGGAAATGCCCCTAATTGTGGGTCAAAAAGGCAGAAATTCTCCTTATTTTGGGGCAAAACTCAGAAATTCCACTTATTTTGGGGCCAAATTCCAGAAATTTCCCTTATTTTGGGGCAAAATTGCAGAAATTTCACTTATTTTGGGGCAAAATTGCAGAAATTTCACTTATTTCAGGAAAAAAAAAGCAGAAATTTTCCTTATTTTGGGGCAAAAAAGCAGAAATTCCTAATATTTTGTGGCAAAAATGCAGAAATTCCTAATATTTTGTTTCAAAAATGCAGAAATTTCCCTTATTTTGAGGTAAAAAGGCTGAAATTCCCCATATTTAAGGGCAAAAAGGCAGAAATTTCCCTTATTTTGGGGCAAATTTGCAGAAATTTCACTTATTTCAGGGTAATAAGTCAGAAATTTTTCTTATTTTGGTGCAAAAAAGACAGAAATTCCCTTTGTTTTGGGGGAAAAAGACAGAAATTCCACTTATTTAGAGGCAAAAAGGCAAAAGTTCCCCTTATTTTGGAGCAAAAATAAGGAAATTTCCCTTTTTTATGACAAAAATGTATGCATTCTTCTTATTTTCAGACAAAAAGGCAGAAATTCCCCATATTTTGGGGCAAAAGGCAGAAATTCCCATTATTTTGGGGCAAAATTGCAGAAATTTCCCTAATTGTGGGGCAAAAAACAGAAATTCCCCTTATTTTGGGGCAAAATTGCAGAAATTTCCCTTATTATGGGGAAAAATTGCAGAAATTTCTCTTATTTAAGGCAAAATTGCAGAAATTTCCCTCATTTTATGGCAAAATTGCAGAAATTTCACTAATTGTTGTGCAAAAAGGCAGAAATTCTCCTTATTTTGGGGCAAAACGCAGAAATTCCACTTATTTTGGGGCAAAATTCCAGAAATATCCATTATTTTGGGGCAAAATTGCAGAAATTTTACTTATTTTTTAGAAAAAATTGCAGAAATTGCACTTATTTCAGGGAAAAAAGGCAGAAATTTTCCTTATTTTGGGGCAAAAACGCAGAAATTACTAATATTTTGTGCCAAAATTCAAAAATTCCCCTTATTTTGAGGTAAAAACGCTGAAATTCCCCTTATTTGATGGCTAAAAGGCAGAAATTTCCTTTATATTAGGGCAAAATTGCAGATATTTCACTTATTTCAGGGTAATAAGTCAGAAATTTTCCTTATTTTGGGGCAAAAAGTACAGAAATTCCCTTTGTTTTGGGGAAAAAGACAGAAATTCCACTCATTTAGAGGCAAAAAAGCAGAAATTCCTCTTATTTTAGGGCAAAATTGCAGAAATTTCCTTTATTTGGGGGCAAAAAACAGAAATTCCCTTTATTTTGGGGCAAAATTCCAGAAATTTCTTATATTATGGGGAAAAATTGCAGAAATTTCTTTTATTTTAGGGCAAAATTGCAGAAATATCACATATTTCAGAGAAAAAAAGCAAAAATTTTTCTTATTTTGGGGCAAAAAAGCAGAAATTCCCATTATTTTGAGGCAAAAAGGCAGAAATTCACCTTATTTTGGGCTAAAATTGCAGAAATTTTTCATATTTCAGGGCAAAAAGGCAGAAATTTTTCTTAATTTGGGGCAAAAATGAATAAATTTCCCTTTTTTATGGCAAAAAGGTATGCATTCCACTTATTTTCGGGCAAAAAGCAGAAATTCCCCGTATTTTAAAGCACAATTGCAGAAATCTCCCTAATTGTGGGGCAAGAAGGCAGAAATTCTCCTTATTTTGGGGCAAAACTCAGAAATTCCACTTATTTTGGGGCAAAATTCCAGAAATTTCCCTTATTTTGGGTCAAAATTGAAGAAATTTCACTTATTTTCTGGCACAATTGCAGAAATTTCACTTATTTCAGGGAAAAAAGGCAGAAAATTTCCTTATTTTGGGGCAAAAAGGCAGAAATTCTTCATATTTTGGTGCAAAAATCAGAAATTTCCCTTATTTTGAGGTAAAATGCTGAAATTCCCCTTATTTTGGGGCAAAAGGCAGAAATTTCCCTTTTTTGGGGCAAATTTGCAGAAATTTCACTTATTTCAGGGTAATAAGTCAGAAATTTTCTTTATTATGGGGCAAAAAAACAGAAATTCCCTTTGTTTTGGAGGAAAAAGACAGAAATTCCACTTATTTAGAGGCAAAAAGGCAAAAGTTCCCCTTATTTTGGAGCAAAAAGAAAGAAATTTCTTTTTTTATGGCAAAAAGGTATGCATTCTTCTTATTTTCGGACAAAAAGGCAGAAATTCCCTATATTTTGGGGCAAAATTAAAGAAATTTCCCTAATTTCCAGCAAAAAACAGAAATTCCTTTTAATTTGAAGCAAAATTGCAGAAATTTCCTTTATTATGGGGAAAAATTGCAGAAATTTCTCTTATTTTAGGGCAAAATTGCAGAAATTTCACTAATTGTGGGGCAAAAAGGCAGAAATTCTCCTTATTTTGGGGCAAAACTCAGAAATTCCACTTATTTTGGGGCAAAATTCCAGAAATTTCCCTTATTTTGTGGCAAAATTGCAGAGATTTTACTTATTTTGGGGCAAAATTGCAGAAATTTCACTTATTTCAGGGAAAAAGGCAGAAATTTTCCTTATTTTGGGGCAAGAAGGCAGAAATTCCTAATATTTTGTGCCAAAATTCAGAAATTCCCCTTATTTTGAGGTAAAAAGGCTGAAATTCCCCTTATTTGGGGGCAAAAAGGCAGAAATTTCCCTTATATTGGAGCAAAATTGAAGAAATTTCACTTATTTCAGGGTAATAAGTAAGAAATTTTCCTTATTTTGGGGCAAAAATGACAGAAATTTCCTTTGTTTTGGGGAAAAAAGACAGAAATTCCACTTATTTAGAGGAAAAAAAGCAGAAATTCCTCTTATTTTAGGGCAAAATTGCAGAAATTTCACTAATTGTGGGTCAAAAAGGCAGAAATTCTCCTTATTTTGGGGCAAAACTCAGAAATTCCACTTATTTTGGGGCCAAATTCCAGAAATTTCCCTTATTTTGGGGCAAAATTGCAGAAATTTCACTTATTTTGGGGCAAAATTGCAGAAATTTCACTTATTTCAGGAAAAAAAAAGCAGAAATTTTCCTTATTTTGGGGCAAAAAAGCAGAAATTCCTAATATTTTGTGGCAAAAATGCAGAAATTCCTAATATTTTGTTTCAAAAATGCAGAAATTTCCCTTATTTTGAGGTAAAAAGGCTGAAATTCCCCATATTTAAGGGCAAAAAGGCAGAAATTTCCCTTATTTTGGGGCAAATTTGCAGAAATTTCACTTATTTCAGGGTAATAAGTCAGAAATTTTTCTTATTTTGGTGCAAAAAAGACAGAAATTCCCTTTGTTTTGGGGGAAAAAGACAGAAATTCCACTTATTTAGAGGCAAAAAGGCAAAAGTTCCCCTTATTTTGGAGCAAAAATAAGGAAATTTCCCTTTTTTATGACAAAAATGTATGCATTCTTCTTATTTTCAGACAAAAAGGCAGAAATTCCCCATATTTTGGGGCAAAAGGCAGAAATTCCCATTATTTTGGGGCAAAATTGCAGAAATTTCCCTAATTGTGGGGCAAAAAACAGAAATTCCCCTTATTTTGGGGCAAAATTGCAGAAATTTCCCTTATTATGGGGAAAAATTGCAGAAATTTCTCTTATTTAAGGCAAAATTGCAGAAATTTCCCTCATTTTATGGCAAAATTGCAGAAATTTCACTAATTGTTGTGCAAAAAGGCAGAAATTCTCCTTATTTTGGGGCAAAACGCAGAAATTCCACTTATTTTGGGGCAAAATTCCAGAAATATCCATTATTTTGGGGCAAAATTGCAGAAATTTTACTTATTTTTTAGAAAAAATTGCAGAAATTGCACTTATTTCAGGGAAAAAAGGCAGAAATTTTCCTTATTTTGGGGCAAAAACGCAGAAATTACTAATATTTTGTGCCAAAATTCAAAAATTCCCCTTATTTTGAGGTAAAAACGCTGAAATTCCCCTTATTTGATGGCTAAAAGGCAGAAATTTCCTTTATATTAGGGCAAAATTGCAGATATTTCACTTATTTCAGGGTAATAAGTCAGAAATTTTCCTTATTTTGGGGCAAAAAGTACAGAAATTCCCTTTGTTTTGGGGAAAAAGACAGAAATTCCACTCATTTAGAGGCAAAAAAGCAGAAATTCCTCTTATTTTAGGGCAAAATTGCAGAAATTTCCTTTATTTGGGGGCAAAAAACAGAAATTCCCTTTATTTTGGGGCAAAATTCCAGAAATTTCTTATATTATGGGGAAAAATTGCAGAAATTTCTTTTATTTTAGGGCAAAATTGCAGAAATATCACATATTTCAGAGAAAAAAAGCAAAAATTTTTCTTATTTTGGGGCAAAAAAGCAGAAATTCCCATTATTTTGAGGCAAAAAGGCAGAAATTCACCTTATTTTGGGCTAAAATTGCAGAAATTTTTCATATTTCAGGGCAAAAAGGCAGAAATTTTTCTTAATTTGGGGCAAAAATGAATAAATTTCCCTTTTTTATGGCAAAAAGGTATGCATTCCACTTATTTTCGGGCAAAAAGCAGAAATTCCCCGTATTTTAAAGCACAATTGCAGAAATCTCCCTAATTGTGGGGCAAGAAGGCAGAAATTCTCCTTATTTTGGGGCAAAACTCAGAAATTCCACTTATTTTGGGGCAAAATTCCAGAAATTTCCCTTATTTTGGGTCAAAATTGAAGAAATTTCACTTATTTTCTGGCACAATTGCAGAAATTTCACTTATTTCAGGGAAAAAAGGCAGAAAATTTCCTTATTTTGGGGCAAAAAGGCAGAAATTCTTCATATTTTGGTGCAAAAATCAGAAATTTCCCTTATTTTGAGGTAAAATGCTGAAATTCCCCTTATTTTGGGGCAAAAGGCAGAAATTTCCCTTTTTTGGGGCAAATTTGCAGAAATTTCACTTATTTCAGGGTAATAAGTCAGAAATTTTCTTTATTATGGGGCAAAAAAACAGAAATTCCCTTTGTTTTGGAGGAAAAAGACAGAAATTCCACTTATTTAGAGGCAAAAAGGCAAAAGTTCCCCTTATTTTGGAGCAAAAAGAAAGAAATTTCTTTTTTTATGGCAAAAAGTTATGCATTCTTCTTATTTTCGGACAAAAAGGCAGAAATTCCCTATATTTTGGGGCAAAATTAAAGAAATTTCCCTAATTTCCAGCAAAAAACAGAAATTCCTTTTAATTTGAAGCAAAATTGCAGAAATTTCCTTTATTATGGGGAAAAATTGCAGAAATTTCTCTTATTTTAGGGCAAAATTGCAGAAATTTCACTAATTGTGGGGCAAAAAGGCAGAAATTCTCCTTATTTTGGGGCAAAACTCAGAAATTCCACTTATTTTGGGGCAAAATTCCAGAAATTTCCCTTATTTTGTGGCAAAATTGCAGAGATTTTACTTATTTTGGGGCAAAATTGCAGAAATTTCACTTATTTCAGGGAAAAAGGCAGAAATTTTCCTTATTTTGGGGCAAGAAGGCAGAAATTCCTAATATTTTGTGCCAAAATTCAGAAATTCCCCTTATTTTGAGGTAAAAAGGCTGAAATTCCCCTTATTTGGGGGCAAAAAGGCAGAAATTTCCCTTATATTGGAGCAAAATTGAAGAAATTTCACTTATTTCAGGGTAATAAGTAAGAAATTTTCCTTATTTTGGGGCAAAAATGACAGAAATTTCCTTTGTTTTGGGGAAAAAAGACAGAAATTCCACTTATTTAGAGGAAAAAAAGCAGAAATTCCTCTTATTTTAGGGCAAAATTGCAGAAATTTCCTTTATTTGGGGGCAAAAAACAGAAATTCCCTTTATTTTGGGGCAAAATTCCAGAAATTTCCTATATTATGGGGAAAAATTGCAGAAATTTCTTTTATTTTAGGGCAAAATTGCAGAAATATCACATATTTCAGAGAAAAAAAGCAAAAATTTTTCTTATTTTGGGGCAAAAAAGCAGAAATTCCCATTATTTTGGGGCAAAAAGGCAGAAATTCCCATTTTTTGGGCTAAAATTGCAGAAATTTCACATATTTCAGGGCAAAAAGGCAGAAATTTCCCTTAATTTGGGTTAAAAATGAAGAAATTTCCCTTTTTTATGGCAAAAAGGTATGCATTCCCCTTATTTTCAGGCAAAAAGGCAGAAATTTCCTGTATTTTGAAGCAAAATTGAGGAAATGCCCCTAATTGTGGGTCAAAAAGGCAGAAATTCTCCTTATTTTGGGGCAAAACTCAGAAATTCCACTTATTTTGGGGCCAAATTCCAGAAATTTCCCTTATTTTGGGGCAAAATTGCAGAAATTTCACTTATTTTGGGGCAAAATTGCAGAAATTTCACTTATTTCAGGAAAAAAAAAGCAGAAATTTTCCTTATTTTGGGGCAAAATAGCAGAAATTCCTAATATTTTGTGGCAAAAATGCAGAAATTCCTAATATTTTGTTTCAAAAATGCAGAAATTTCCCTTATTTTGAGGTAAAAAGGCTGAAATTCCCCATATTTAAGGGCAAAAAGGCAGAAATTTCCCTTATTTTGGGGCAAATTTGCAGAAATTTCACTTATTTCAGGGTAATAAGTCAGAAATTTTTCTTATTTTGGTGCAAAAAAGACAGAAATTCCCTTTGTTTTGGGGGAAAAAGACAGAAATTCCACTTATTTAGAGGCAAAAAGGCAAAAGTTCCCCTTATTTTGGAGCAAAAATGAGGAAATTTCCCTTTTTTATGACAAAAATGTATGCATTCTTCTTATTTTCAGACAAAAAGGCAGAAATTCCCCATATTTTGGGGCAAAAGGCAGAAATTCCCATTATTTTGGGGCAAAATTGCAGAAATTTCCCTAATTGTGGGGCAAAAAACAGAAATTCCCCTTATTTTGGGGCAAAATTGCAGAAATTTCCCTTATTATGGGGAAAAATTGCAGAAATTTCTCTTATTTAAGGCAAAATTGCAGAAATTTCCCTCATTTTAGGGCAAAATTGCAGAAATTTCACTAATTGTTGTGCAAAAAGGCAGAAATTCTCCTTATTTTGGGGCAAAACGCAGAAATTCCACTTATTTTGGGGCAAAATTCCAGAAATATCCATTATTTTGGGGCAAAATTGCAGAAATTTTACTTATTTTTTAGAAAAAATTGCAGAAATTGCACTTATTTCAGGGAAAAAAGGCAGAAATTTTCCTTATTTTGGGGCAAAAACGCAGAAATTACTAATATTTTGTGCCAAAATTCAAAAATTCCCCTTATTTTGAGGTAAAAACGCTGAAATTCCCCTTATTTGATGGCTAAAAGGCAGAAATTTCCTTTATATTAGGGCAAAATTGCAGATATTTCACTTATTTCAGGGTAATAAGTCAGAAATTTTCCTTATTTTGGGGCAAAAAGTACAGAAATTCCCTTTGTTTTGGGGAAAAAGACAGAAATTCCACTCATTTAGAGGCAAAAAAGCAGAAATTCCTCTTATTTTAGGGCAAAATTGCAGAAATTTCTCTTATTTGGGGGCAAAAAAACAGAAATTCCCCTTATTTTGGGGCAAAATTTCAGAAATTTCCTTTATTATGGGAAAATTGCAGAAATTTCTTTTATTTTAGGGCAAAATTGCAGAAATTTCACTTATTTCAGAGAAAAAAGCAAAAATTTTTCTTATTTTGGGGCAAAAAACAGAAATTCCCATTATTTTGGGGCAAAAAGGCAGAAATTCACCTTATTTTGGGCTAAAATTGCAGAAATTTTTCATATTTCAGGGCAAAAAGGCAGAAATTTTTCTTAATTTGGGGCAAAAATGAAAAAATTTCCCTTTTTTATGGCAAAAAGGTATGCATTCCACTTATTTTCGGGCAAAAAGCAGAAATTCCCCGTATTTTAAAGCACAATTGCAGAAATCTCCCTAATTGTGGGGCAAGAAGGCAGAAATTCTCCTTATTTTGGGGCAAAACTCAGAAATTCCACTTATTTTGGGGCAAAATTCCAGAAATTTCCCTTATTTTGGGTCAAAATTGAAGAAATTTCACTTATTTTCTGGCACAATTGCAGAAATTTCACTTATTTCAGGGAAAAAAGGCAGAAAATTTCCTTATTTTGGGGCAAAAAGGCAGAAATTCTTCATATTTTGGTGCAAAAATCAGAAATTTCCCTTATTTTGAGGTAAAATGCTGAAATTCCCCTTATTTTGGGGCAAAAGGCAGAAATTTCCCTTTTTTGGGGCAAATTTGCAGAAATTTCACTTATTTCAGGGTAATAAGTCAGAAATTTTCTTTATTATGGGGCAAAAAAACAGAAATTCCCTTTGTTTTGGAGGAAAAAGACAGAAATTCCACTTATTTAGAGGCAAAAAGGCAAAAGTTCCCCTTATTTTGGAGCAAAAAGAAAGAAATTTCTTTTTTTATGGCAAAAAGGTATGCATTCTTCTTATTTTCGGACAAAAAGGCAGAAATTCCCTATATTTTGGGGCAAAATTAAAGAAATTTCCCTAATTTCCAGCAAAAAACAGAAATTCCTTTTAATTTGAAGCAAAATTGCAGAAATTTCCTTTATTATGGGGAAAAATTGCAGAAATTTCTCTTATTTTAGGGCAAAATTGCAGAAATTTCACTAATTGTGGGGCAAAAAGGCAGAAATTCTCCTTATTTTGGGGCAAAACTCAGAAATTCCACTTATTTTGGGGCAAAATTCCAGAAATTTCCCTTATTTTGTGGCAAAATTGCAGAGATTTTACTTATTTTGGGGCAAAATTGCAGAAATTTCACTTATTTCAGGGAAAAAGGCAGAAATTTTCCTTATTTTGGGGCAAGAAGGCAGAAATTCCTAATATTTTGTGCCAAAATTCAGAAATTCCCCTTATTTTGAGGTAAAAAGGCTGAAATTCCCCTTATTTGGGGGCAAAAAGGCAGAAATTTCCCTTATATTGGAGCAAAATTGAAGAAATTTCACTTATTTCAGGGTAATAAGTAAGAAATTTTCCTTATTTTGGGGCAAAAATGACAGAAATTTCCTTAGTTTTGGGGAAAAAAGACAGAAATTCCACTTATTTAGAGGAAAAAAAGCAGAAATTCCTCTTATTTTAGGGCAAAATTGCAGAAATTTCCTTTATTTGGGGGCAAAAAACAGAAATTCCCTTTATTTTGGGGCAAAATTCCAGAAATTTCCTATATTATGGGGAAAAATTGCAGAAATTTCTTTTATTTTAGGGCAAAATTGCAGAAATATCACATATTTCAGAGAAAAAAAGCAAAAATTTTTCTTATTTTGGGGCAAAAAAGCAGAAATTCCCATTATTTTGGGGCAAAAAGGCAGAAATTCCCTTTTTTTGGGCTAAAATTGCAGAAATTTCACATATTTCAGGGCAAAAAGGCAGAAATTTCCCTTAATTTGGGTTAAAAATGAAGAAATTTCCCTTTTTTATGGCAAAAAGGTATGCATTCCCCTTATTTTCAGGCAAAAAGGCAGAAATTTCCTGTATTTTGAAGCAAAATTGAGGAAATGCCCCTAATTGTGGGTCAAAAAGGCAGAAATTCTCCTTATTTTGGGGCCAAATTCCAGAAATTTCCCTTATTTTGGGGCAAAATTGCAGAAATTTCCCTTATTTTGGGGCAAAATTGCAGAAATTTCACTTATTTCAGGAAAAAAAAAGCAGAAATTTTCCTTATTTTGGGGCAAAAAAGCAGAAATTCCTAATATTTTGTGGCAAAAATGCAGAAATTCCTAATATTTTGTTTCAAAAATGCAGAAATTTCCCTTATTTTGAGGTAAAAAGGCTGAAATTCCCCATATTTAAGGGCAAAAAGGCAGAAATTTCCCTTATTTTGGGGCAAATTTGCAGAAATTTCACTTATTTCAGGGTAATAAGTCAGAAATTTTTCTTATTTTGGTGCAAAAAAGACAGAAATTCCCTTTGTTTTGGGGGAAAAAGACAGAAATTCCAATAATTTAGAGGCAAAAAGCAAAAGTTCCCCTTATTTTGGAGCAAAAATAAGGAAATTTCCCTTTTTTATGACAAAAATGTATGCATTCTTCTTATTTTCAGACAAAAAGGCAGAAATTCCCCATATTTTGGGGCAAAAGGCAGAAATTCCCATTATTTTGGGGCAAAATTGCAGAAATTTCCCTAATTGTGGGGCAAAAAACAGAAATTCCCCTTATTTTGGGGCAAAATTGCAGAAATTTCCCTTATTATGGGGAAAAATTGCAGAAATTTCTCTTATTTAAGGCAAAATTGCAGAAATTTCCCTCATTTTAGGGCAAAATTGCAGAAATTTCACTAATTGTTGTGCAAAAAGGCAGAAATTCTCCTTATTTTGGGGCAAAACGCAGAAATTCCACTTATTTTGGGGCAAAATTCCAGAAATATCCATTATTTTGGGGCAAAATTGCAGAAATTTTACTTATTTTTTAGAAAAAATTGCAGAAATTGCACTTATTTCAGGGAAAAAAGGCAGAAATTTTCCTTATTTTGGGGCAAAAACGCAGAAATTACTAATATTTTGTGCCAAAATTCAAAAATTCCCCTTATTTTGAGGTAAAAATGCTGAAATTCCCCTTATTTGATGGCTAAAAGGCAGAAATTTCCTTTATATTAGGGCAAAATTGCAGATATTTCACTTATTTCAGGGTAATAAGTCAGAAATTTTCCTTATTTTGGGGCAAAAAGTACAGAAATTCCCTTTGTTTTGGGGAAAAAGACAGAAATTCCACTCATTTAGAGGCAAAAAAGCAGAAATTCCTCTTATTTTAGGGCAAAATTGCAGAAATTTCTCTTATTTGGGGGCAAAAAAACAGAAATTCCCCTTATTTTGGGGCAAAATTTCAGAAATTTCCTTTATTATGGGAAAATTGCAGAAATTTCTTTTATTTTAGGGCAAAATTGCAGAAATTTCACTTATTTCAGAGAAAAAAGCAAAAATTTTTCTTATTTTGGGGCAAAAAACAGAAATTCCCATTATTTTGGGGCAAAAAGGCAGAAATTCACCTTATTTTGGGCTAAAATTGCAGAAATTTTTCATATTTCAGGGCAAAAAGGCAGAAATTTTTCTTAATTTGGGGCAAAAATGAATAAATTTCCCTTTTTTATGGCAAAAAGGTATGCATTCCACTTATTTTCGGGCAAAAAGCAGAAATTCCCCGTATTTTAAAGCACAATTGCAGAAATCTCCCTAATTGTGGGGCAAGAAGGCAGAAATTCTCCTTATTTTGGGGCAAAACTCAGAAATTCCACTTATTTTGGGGCAAAATTCCAGAAATTTCCCTTATTTTGGGTCAAAATTGAAGAAATTTCACTTATTTTCTGGCAAAATTGCAGAAATTTCACTTATTTCAGGGAAAAAAGGCAGAAAATTTCCTTATTTTGGGGCAAAAAGGCAGAAATTCTTCATATTTTGGTGCAAAAATCAGAAATTTCCCTTATTTTGAGGTAAAATGCTGAAATTCCCCTTATTTTGGGGCAAAAGGCAGAAATTTCCCTTTTTTGGGGCAAATTTGCAGAAATTTCACTTATTTCAGGGTAATAAGTCAGAAATTTTCTTTATTATGGGGCAAAAAAACAGAAATTCCCTTTGTTTTGGAGGAAAAAGACAGAAATTCCACTTATTTAGAGGCAAAAAGGCAAAAGTTCCCCTTATTTTGGAGCAAAAAGAAAGAAATTTCTTTTTTTATGGCAAAAAGGTATGCATTCTTCTTATTTTCGGACAAAAAGGCAGAAATTCCCTATATTTTGGGGCAAAATTAAAGAAATTTCCCTAATTTCCAGCAAAAAACAGAAATTCCTTTTAATTTGAAGCAAAATTGCAGAAATTTCCTTTATTATGGGGAAAAATTGCAGAAATTTCTCTTATTTTAGGGCAAAATTGCAGAAATTTCACTAATTGTGGGGCAAAAAGGCAGAAATTCTCCTTATTTTGGGGCAAAACTCAGAAATTCCACTTATTTTGGGGCAAAATTCCAGAAATTTCCCTTATTTTGTGGCAAAATTGCAGAGATTTTACTTATTTTGGGGCAAAATTGCAGAAATTTCACTTATTTCAGGGAAAAAGGCAGAAATTTTCCTTATTTTGGGGCAAGAAGGCAGAAATTCCTAATATTTTGTGCCAAAATTCAGAAATTCCCCTTATTTTGAGGTAAAAAGGCTGAAATTCCCCTTATTTGGGGGCAAAAAGGCAGAAATTTCCCTTATATTGGAGCAAAATTGAAGAAATTTCACTTATTTCAGGGTAATAAGTAAGAAATTTTCCTTATTTTGGGGCAAAAATGACAGAAATTTCCTTAGTTTTGGGGAAAAAAGACAGAAATTCCACTTATTTAGAGGAAAAAAAGCAGAAATTCCTCTTATTTTAGGGCAAAATTGCAGAAATTTCCTTTATTTGGGGGCAAAAAACAGAAATTCCCTTTATTTTGGGGCAAAATTCCAGAAATTTCCTATATTATGGGGAAAAATTGCAGAAATTTCTTTTATTTTAGGGCAAAATTGCAGAAATATCACATATTTCAGAGAAAAAAAGCAAAAATTTTTCTTATTTTGGGGCAAAAAAGCAGAAATTCCCATTATTTTGGGGCAAAAAGGCAGAAATTCCCTTTTTTTGGGCTAAAATTGCAGAAATTTCACATATTTCAGGGCAAAAAGGCAGAAATTTCCCTTAATTTGGGTTAAAAATGAAGAAATTTCCCTTTTTTATGGCAAAAAGGTATGCATTCCCCTTATTTTCAGGCAAAAAGGCAGAAATTTCCTGTATTTTGAAGCAAAATTGAGGAAATGCCCCTAATTGTGGGTCAAAAAGGCAGAAATTCTCCTTATTTTGGGGCCAAATTCCAGAAATTTCCCTTATTTTGGGGCAAAATTGCAGAAATTTCCCTTATTTTGGGGCAAAATTGCAGAAATTTCACTTATTTCAGGAAAAAAAAAGCAGAAATTTTCCTTATTTTGGGGCAAAAAAGCAGAAATTCCTAATATTTTGTGGCAAAAATGCAGAAATTCCTAATATTTTGTTTCAAAAATGCAGAAATTTCCCTTATTTTGAGGTAAAAAGGCTGAAATTCCCCATATTTAAGGGCAAAAAGGCAGAAATTTCCCTTATTTTGGGGCAAATTTGCAGAAATTTCACTTATTTCAGGGTAATAAGTCAGAAATTTTTCTTATTTTGGTGCAAAAAAGACAGAAATTCCCTTTGTTTTGGGGGAAAAAGACAGAAATTCCAATAATTTAGAGGCAAAAAGCAAAAGTTCCCCTTATTTTGGAGCAAAAATAAGGAAATTTCCCTTTTTTATGACAAAAATGTATGCATTCTTCTTATTTTCAGACAAAAAGGCAGAAATTCCCCATATTTTGGGGCAAAAGGCAGAAATTCCCATTATTTTGGGGCAAAATTGCAGAAATTTCCCTAATTGTGGGGCAAAAAACAGAAATTCCCCTTATTTTGGGGCAAAATTGCAGAAATTTCCCTTATTATGGGGAAAAATTGCAGAAATTTCTCTTATTTAAGGCAAAATTGCAGAAATTTCCCTCATTTTAGGGCAAAATTGCAGAAATTTCACTAATTGTTGTGCAAAAAGGCAGAAATTCTCCTTATTTTGGGGCAAAACGCAGAAATTCCACTTATTTTGGGGCAAAATTCCAGAAATATCCATTATTTTGGGGCAAAATTGCAGAAATTTTACTTATTTTTTAGAAAAAATTGCAGAAATTGCACTTATTTCAGGGAAAAAAGGCAGAAATTTTCCTTATTTTGGGGCAAAAACGCAGAAATTACTAATATTTTGTGCCAAAATTCAAAAATTCCCCTTATTTTGAGGTAAAAATGCTGAAATTCCCCTTATTTGATGGCTAAAAGGCAGAAATTTCCTTTATATTAGGGCAAAATTGCAGATATTTCACTTATTTCAGGGTAATAAGTCAGAAATTTTCCTTATTTTGGGGCAAAAAGTACAGAAATTCCCTTTGTTTTGGGGAAAAAGACAGAAATTCCACTCATTTAGAGGCAAAAAAGCAGAAATTCCTCTTATTTTAGGGCAAAATTGCAGAAATTTCTCTTATTTGGGGGCAAAAAAACAGAAATTCCCCTTATTTTGGGGCAAAATTTCAGAAATTTCCTTTATTATGGGAAAATTGCAGAAATTTCTTTTATTTTAGGGCAAAATTGCAGAAATTTCACTTATTTCAGAGAAAAAAGCAAAAATTTTTCTTATTTTGGGGCAAAAAACAGAAATTCCCATTATTTTGGGGCAAAAAGGCAGAAATTCACCTTATTTTGGGCTAAAATTGCAGAAATTTTTCATATTTCAGGGCAAAAAGGCAGAAATTTTTCTTAATTTGGGGCAAAAATGAATAAATTTCCCTTTTTTATGGCAAAAAGGTATGCATTCCACTTATTTTCGGGCAAAAAGCAGAAATTCCCCGTATTTTAAAGCACAATTGCAGAAATCTCCCTAATTGTGGGGCAAGAAGGCAGAAATTCTCCTTATTTTGGGGCAAAACTCAGAAATTCCACTTATTTTGGGGCAAAATTCCAGAAATTTCCCTTATTTTGGGTCAAAATTGAAGAAATTTCACTTATTTTCTGGCAAAATTGCAGAAATTTCACTTATTTCAGGGAAAAAAGGCAGAAAATTTCCTTATTTTGGGGCAAAAAGGCAGAAATTCTTCATATTTTGGTGCAAAAATCAGAAATTTCCCTTATTTTGAGGTAAAATGCTGAAATTCCCCTTATTTTGGGGCAAAAGGCAGAAATTTCCCTTTTTTGGGGCAAATTTGCAGAAATTTCACTTATTTCAGGGTAATAAGTCAGAAATTTTCTTTATTATGGGGCAAAAAAACAGAAATTCCCTTTGTTTTGGAGGAAAAAGACAGAAATTCCACTTATTTAGAGGCAAAAAGGCAAAAGTTCCCCTTATTTTGGAGCAAAAAGAAAGAAATTTCTTTTTTTATGGCAAAAAGGTATGCATTCTTCTTATTTTCGGACAAAAAGGCAGAAATTCCCTATATTTTGGGGCAAAATTAAAGAAATTTCCCTAATTTCCAGCAAAAAACAGAAATTCCTTTTAATTTGAAGCAAAATTGCAGAAATTTCCTTTATTATGGGGAAAAATTGCAGAAATTTCTCTTATTTTAGGGCAAAATTGCAGAAATTTCACTAATTGTGGGGCAAAAAGGCAGAAATTCTCCTTATTTTGGGGCAAAACTCAGAAATTCCACTTATTTTGGGGCAAAATTCCAGAAATTTCCCTTATTTTGTGGCAAAATTGCAGAGATTTTACTTATTTTGGGGCAAAATTGCAGAAATTTCACTTATTTCAGGGAAAAAGGCAGAAATTTTCCTTATTTTGGGGCAAGAAGGCAGAAATTCCTAATATTTTGTGCCAAAATTCAGAAATTCCCCTTATTTTGAGGTAAAAAGGCTGAAATTCCCCTTATTTGGGGGCAAAAAGGCAGAAATTTCCCTTATATTGGAGCAAAATTGAAGAAATTTCACTTATTTCAGGGTAATAAGTAAGAAATTTTCCTTATTTTGGGGCAAAAATGACAGAAATTTCCTTTGTTTTGGGGAAAAAAAACAGAAATTCCACTTATTTAGAGGAAAAAAAGCAGAAATTCCTCTTATTTTAGGGCAAAATTGCAGAAATTTCCTTTATTTGGGGGCAAAAAACAGAAATTCCCTTTATTTTGGGGCAAAATTCCAGAAATTTCCTATATTATGGGGAAAAATTGCAGAAATTTCTTTTATTTTAGGGCAAAATTGCAGAAATATCACATATTTCAGAGAAAAAAAGCAAAAATTTTTCTTATTTTGGGGCAAAAAAGCAGAAATTCCCATTATTTTGAGGCAAAAAGGCAGAAATTCCCTTTTTTTGGGCTAAAATTGCAGAAATTTCACATATTTCAGGGCAAAAAGGCAGAAATTTCCCTTAATTTGGGTTAAAAATGAAGAAATTTCCCTTTTTTATGGCAAAAAGGTATGCATTCCCCTTATTTTCAGGCAAAAAGGCAGAAATTTCCTGTATTTTGAAGCAAAATTGAGGAAATGCCCCTAATTGTGGGTCAAAAAGGCAGAAATTCTCCTTATTTTGGGGCAAAACTCAGAAATTCCACTTATTTTGGGGCCAAATTCCAGAAATTTCCCTTATTTTGGGGCAAAATTGCAGAAATTTCACTTATTTTGGGGCAAAATTGCAGAAATTTCACTTATTTCAGGAAAAAAAAAGCAGAAATTTTCCTTATTTTGGGGCAAAAAAGCAGAAATTCCTAATATTTTGTGGCAAAAATGCAGAAATTCCTAATATTTTGTTTCAAAAATGCAGAAATTTCCCTTATTTTGAGGTAAAAAGGCTGAAATTCCCCATATTTAAGGGCAAAAAGGCAGAAATTTCCCTTATTTTGGGGCAAATTTGCAGAAATTTCACTTATTTCAGGGTAATAAGTCAGAAATTTTTCTTATTTTGGTGCAAAAAAGACAGAAATTCCCTTTGTTTTGGGGGAAAAAGACAGAAATTCCACTTATTTAGAGGCAAAAAGGCAAAAGTTCCCCTTATTTTGGAGCAAAAATGAGGAAATTTCCCTTTTTTATGACAAAAATGTATGCATTCTTCTTATTTTCAGACAAAAAGGTAGAAATTCCCCATATTTTGGGGCAAAAGGCAGAAATTCCCATTATTTTGGGGCAAAATTGCAGAAATTTCCCTAATTGTGGGGCAAAAAACAGAAATTCCCCTTATTTTGGGGCAAAATTGCAGAAATTTCCCTTATTATGGGGAAAAATTGCAGAAATTTCTCTTATTTAAGGCAAAATTGCAGAAATTTCCCTCATTTTAGGGCAAAATTGCAGAAATTTCACTAATTGTTGTGCAAAAAGGCAGAAATTCTCCTTATTTTGGGGCAAAACGCAGAAATTCCACTTATTTTGGGGCAAAATTCCAGAAATATCCATTATTTTGGGGCAAAATTGCAGAAATTTTACTTATTTTTTAGAAAAAATTGCAGAAATTGCACTTATTTCAGGGAAAAAAGGCAGAAATTTTCCTTATTTTGGGGCAAAAATGCAGAAATTACTAATATTTTGTGCCAAAATTCAAAAATTCCCCTTATTTTGAGGTAAAAACGCTGAAATTCCCCTTATTTGATGGCTAAAAGGCAGAAATTTCCTTTATATTAGGGCAAAATTGCAGATATTTCACTTATTTCAGGGTAATAAGTCAGAAATTTTCCTTATTTTGGGGCAAAAAGTACAGAAATTCCCTTTGTTTTGGGGAAAAAGACAGAAATTCCACTCATTTAGAGGCAAAAAAGCAGAAATTCCTATTATTTTAGGGCAAAATTGCAGAAATTTCTCTTATTTGGGGGCAAAAAAACAGAAATTCCCCTTATTTTGGGGCAAAATTTCAGAAATTTCCTTTATTATGGGAAAATTGCAGAAATTTCATTTATTTTAGGGCAAAATTGCAGAAATTTCACTTATTTCAGAGAAAAAGCAAAAATTTTTCTTATTTTGGGGCAAAAAACAGAAATTCCCATTAGTTTGGGGCAAAAAGGCAGAAATTCACCTTATTTTGGGCTAAAATTGCAGAAATTTTTCATATTTCAGGGCAAAAAGGCAGAAATTTTTCTTAATTTGGGGCAAAAATGAATAAATTTCTCTTTTTTATGGCAAAAAGGTATGCATTCCACTTATTTTCGGGCAAAAAGCAGAAATTCCCCGTATTTTAAAGCACAATTGCAGAAATCTCCCTAATTGTGGGGCAAGAAGGCAGAAATTCTCCTTATTTTGGGGCAAAACTCAGAAATTCCACTTATTTTGGGGCAAAATTCCAGAAATTTCCCTTATTTTGGGTCAAAATTGAAGAAATTTCACTTATTTTCTGGCACAATTGCAGAAATTTCACTTATTTCAGGGAAAAAAGGCAGAAAATTTCCTTATTTTGGGGCAAAAAGGCAGAAATTCTTCATATTTTGGTGCAAAAATCAGAAATTTCCCTTATTTTGAGGTAAAATGCTGAAATTCCCCTTATTTTGGGGCAAAAGGCAGAAATTTCCCTTTTTTGGGGCAAATTTGCAGAAATTTCACTTATTTCAGGGTAATAAGTCAGAAATTTTCTTT
This sequence comes from Micromys minutus, assembly GCF_963924665.1. NCBI lineage: Eukaryota > Metazoa > Chordata > Mammalia > Rodentia > Muridae > Micromys > Micromys minutus. The sequence continues at coordinate 1,629,463 of NW_027667830.1, read as the reverse complement.
ATTATGGGGCAAAAAAACAGAAATTCCCTTTGTTTTGGAGGAAAAAGACAGAAATTCCACTTATTTAGAGGCAAAAAGGCAAAAGTTCCCCTTATTTTGGAGCAAAAAGAAAGAAATTTCTTTTTTTATGGCAAAAAGGTATGCATTCTTCTTATTTTCGGACAAAAAGGCAGAAATTCCCTATATTTTGGGGCAAAATTAAAGAAATTTCCCTAATTTCCAGCAAAAAACAGAAATTCCTTTTAATTTGAAGCAAAATTGCAGAAATTTCCTTTATTATGGGGAAAAATTGCAGAAATTTCTCTTATTTTAGGGCAAAATTGCAGAAATTTCACTAATTGTGGGGCAAAAAGGCAGAAATTCTCCTTATTTTGGGGCAAAACTCAGAAATTCCACTTATTTTGGGGCAAAATTCCAGAAATTTCCCTTATTTTGTGGCAAAATTGCAGAGATTTTACTTATTTTGGGGCAAAATTGCAGAAATTTCACTTATTTCAGGGAAAAAGGCAGAAATTTTCCTTATTTTGGGGCAAGAAGGCAGAAATTCCTAATATTTTGTGCCAAAATTCAGAAATTCCCCTTATTTTGAGGTAAAAAGGCTGAAATTCCCCTTATTTGGGGGCAAAAAGGCAGAAATTTCCCTTATATTGGAGCAAAATTGAAGAAATTTCACTTATTTCAGGGTAATAAGTAAGAAATTTTCCTTATTTTGGGGCAAAAATGACAGAAATTTCCTTTGTTTTGGGGAAAAAAGACAGAAATTCCACTTATTTAGAGGAAAAAAAGCAGAAATTCCTCTTATTTTAGGGCAAAATTGCAGAAATTTCCTTTATTTGGGGGCAAAAAACAGAAATTCCCTTTATTTTGGGGCAAAATTCCAGAAATTTCTTATATTATGGGGAAAAATTGCAGAAATTTCTTTTATTTTAGGGCAAAATTGCAGAAATATCACATATTTCAGAGAAAAAAAGCAAAAATTTTTCTTATTTTGGGGCAAAAAAGCAGAAATTCCCATTATTTTGGGGCAAAAAGGCAGAAATTCCCTTTTTTTGGGCTAAAATTGCAGAAATTTCACATATTTCAGGGCAAAAAGGCAGAAATTTCCCTTAATTTGGGTTAAAAATGAAGAAATTTCCCTTTTTTATGGCAAAAAGGTATGCATTCCCCTTATTTTCAGGCAAAAAGGCAGAAATTTCCTGTATTTTGAAGCAAAATTGAGGAAATGCCCCTAATTGTGGGTCAAAAAGGCAGAAATTCTCCTTATTTTGGGGCCAAATTCCAGAAATTTCCCTTATTTTGGGGCAAAATTGCAGAAATTTCACTTATTTTGGGGCAAAATTGCAGAAATTTCACTTATTTCAGGAAAAAAAAAGCAGAAATTTTCCTTATTTTGGGGCAAAAAAGCAGAAATTCCTAATATTTTGTGGCAAAAATGCAGAAATTCCTAATATTTTGTTTCAAAAATGCAGAAATTTCCCTTATTTTGAGGTAAAAAGGCTGAAATTCCCCATATTTAAGGGCAAAAAGGCAGAAATTTCCCTTATTTTGGGGCAAATTTGCAGAAATTTCACTTATTTCAGGGTAATAAGTCAGAAATTTTTCTTATTTTGGTGCAAAAAAGACAGAAATTCCCTTTGTTTTGGGGGAAAAAGACAGAAATTCCACTTATTTAGAGGCAAAAAGGCAAAAGTTCCCCTTATTTTGGAGCAAAAATAAGGAAATTTCCCTTTTTTATGACAAAAATGTATGCATTCTTCTTATTTTCAGACAAAAAGGCAGAAATTCCCCATATTTTGGGGCAAAAGGCAGAAATTCCCATTATTTTGGGGCAAAATTGCAGAAATTTCCCTAATTGTGGGGCAAAAAACAGAAATTCCCCTTATTTTGGGGCAAAATTGCAGAAATTTCCCTTATTATGGGGAAAAATTGCAGAAATTTCTCTTATTTAAGGCAAAATTGCAGAAATTTCCCTCATTTTAGGGCAAAATTGCAGAAATTTCACTAATTGTTGTGCAAAAAGGCAGAAATTCTCCTTATTTTGGGGCAAAACGCAGAAATTCCACTTATTTTGGGGCAAAATTCCAGAAATATCCATTATTTTGGGGCAAAATTGCAGAAATTTTACTTATTTTTTAGAAAAAATTGCAGAAATTGCACTTATTTCAGGGAAAAAAGGCAGAAATTTTCCTTATTTTGGGGCAAAAACGCAGAAATTACTAATATTTTGTGCCAAAATTCAAAAATTCCCCTTATTTTGAGGTAAAAATGCTGAAATTCCCCTTATTTGATGGCTAAAAGGCAGAAATTTCCTTTATATTAGGGCAAAATTGCAGATATTTCACTTATTTCAGGGTAATAAGTCAGAAATTTTCCTTATTTTGGGGCAAAAAGTACAGAAATTCCCTTTGTTTTGGGGAAAAAGACAGAAATTCCACTCATTTAGAGGCAAAAAAGCAGAAATTCCTCTTATTTTAGGGCAAAATTGCAGAAATTTCTCTTATTTGGGGGCAAAAAAACAGAAATTCCCCTTATTTTGGGGCAAAATTTCAGAAATTTCCTTTATTATGGGAAAATTGCAGAAATTTCTTTTATTTTAGGGCAAAATTGCAGAAATTTCACTTATTTCAGAGAAAAAAGCAAAAATTTTTCTTATTTTGGGGCAAAAAACAGAAATTCCCATTATTTTGGGGCAAAAAGGCAGAAATTCACCTTATTTTGGGCTAAAATTGCAGAAATTTTTCATATTTCAGGGCAAAAAGGCAGAAATTTTTCTTAATTTGGGGCAAAAATGAATAAATTTCCCTTTTTTATGGCAAAAAGGTATGCATTCCACTTATTTTCGGGCAAAAAGCAGAAATTCCCCGTATTTTAAAGCACAATTGCAGAAATCTCCCTAATTGTGGGGCAAGAAGGCAGAAATTCTCCTTATTTTGGGGCAAAACTCAGAAATTCCACTTATTTTGGGGCAAAATTCCAGAAATTTCCCTTATTTTGGGTCAAAATTGAAGAAATTTCACTTATTTTCTGGCAAAATTGCAGAAATTTCACTTATTTCAGGGAAAAAAGGCAGAAAATTTCCTTATTTTGGGGCAAAAAGGCAGAAATTCTTCATATTTTGGTGCAAAAATCAGAAATTTCCCTTATTTTGAGGTAAAATGCTGAAATTCCCCTTATTTTGGGGCAAAAGGCAGAAATTTCCCTTTTTTGGGGCAAATTTGCAGAAATTTCACTTATTTCAGGGTAATAAGTCAGAAATTTTCTTTATTATGGGGCAAAAAAACAGAAATTCCCTTTGTTTTGGAGGAAAAAGACAGAAATTCCACTTATTTAGAGGCAAAAAGGCAAAAGTTCCCCTTATTTTGGAGCAAAAAGAAAGAAATTTCTTTTTTTATGGCAAAAAGGTATGCATTCTTCTTATTTTCGGACAAAAAGGCAGAAATTCCCTATATTTTGGGGCAAAATTAAAGAAATTTCCCTAATTTCCAGCAAAAAACAGAAATTCCTTTTAATTTGAAGCAAAATTGCAGAAATTTCCTTTATTATGGGGAAAAATTGCAGAAATTTCTCTTATTTTAGGGCAAAATTGCAGAAATTTCACTAATTGTGGGGCAAAAAGGCAGAAATTCTCCTTATTTTGGGGCAAAACTCAGAAATTCCACTTATTTTGGGGCAAAATTCCAGAAATTTCCCTTATTTTGTGGCAAAATTGCAGAGATTTTACTTATTTTGGGGCAAAATTGCAGAAATTTCACTTATTTCAGGGAAAAAGGCAGAAATTTTCCTTATTTTGGGGCAAGAAGGCAGAAATTCCTAATATTTTGTGCCAAAATTCAGAAATTCCCCTTATTTTGAGGTAAAAAGGCTGAAATTCCCCTTATTTGGGGGCAAAAAGGCAGAAATTTCCCTTATATTGGAGCAAAATTGAAGAAATTTCACTTATTTCAGGGTAATAAGTAAGAAATTTTCCTTATTTTGGGGCAAAAATGACAGAAATTTCCTTTGTTTTGGGGAAAAAAGACAGAAATTCCACTTATTTAGAGGAAAAAAAGCAGAAATTCCTCTTATTTTAGGGCAAAATTGCAGAAATTTCCTTTATTTGGGGGCAAAAAACAGAAATTCCCTTTATTTTGGGGCAAAATTCCAGAAATTTCCTATATTATGGGGAAAAATTGCAGAAATTTCTTTTATTTTAGGGCAAAATTGCAGAAATATCACATATTTCAGAGAAAAAAAGCAAAAATTTTTCTTATTTTGGGGCAAAAAAGCAGAAATTCCCATTATTTTGAGGCAAAAAGGCAGAAATTCCCTTTTTTTGGGCTAAAATTGCAGAAATTTCACATATTTCAGGGCAAAAAGGCAGAAATTTCCCTTAATTTGGGTTAAAAATTAAGAAATTTCCCTTTTTTATGGCAAAAAGGTATGCATTCCCCTTATTTTCAGGCAAAAAGGCAGAAATTTCCTGTATTTTGAAGCAAAATTGAGGAAATGCCCCTAATTGTGGGTCAAAAAGGCAGAAATTCTCCTTATTTTGGGGCAAAACTCAGAAATTCCACTTATTTTGGGGCCAAATTCCAGAAATTTCCCTTATTTTGGGGCAAAATTGCAGAAATTTCACTTATTTTGGGGCAAAATTGCAGAAATTTCACTTATTTCAGGAAAAAAAAGCAGAAATTTTCCTTATTTTGGGGCAAAAAAGCAGAAATTCCTAATATTTTGTGGCAAAAATGCAGAAATTCCTAATATTTTGTTTCAAAAATGCAGAAATTTCCCTTATTTTGAGGTAAAAAGGCTGAAATTCCCCATATTTAAGGGCAAAAAGGCAGAAATTTCCCTTATTTTGGGGCAAATTTGCAGAAATTTCACTTATTTCAGGGTAATAAGTCAGAAATTTTTCTTATTTTGGTGCAAAAAAGACAGAAATTCCCTTTGTTTTGGGGGAAAAAGACAGAAATTCCACTTATTTAGAGGCAAAAAGGCAAAAGTTCCCCTTATTTTGGAGCAAAAATGAGGAAATTTCCCTTTTTTATGACAAAAATGTATGCATTCTTCTTATTTTCAGACAAAAAGGTAGAAATTCCCCATATTTTGGGGCAAAAGGCAGAAATTCCCATTATTTTGGGGCAAAATTGCAGAAATTTCCCTAATTGTGGGGCAAAAAACAGAAATTCCCCTTATTTTGGGGCAAAATTGCAGAAATTTCCCTTATTATGGGGAAAAATTGCAGAAATTTCTCTTATTTAAGGCAAAATTGCAGAAATTTCCCTCATTTTAGGGCAAAATTGCAGAAATTTCACTAATTGTTGTGCAAAAAGGCAGAAATTCTCCTTATTTTGGGGCAAAACGCAGAAATTCCACTTATTTTGGGGCAAAATTCCAGAAATATCCATTATTTTGGGGCAAAATTGCAGAAATTTTACTTATTTTTTAGAAAAAATTGCAGAAATTGCACTTATTTCAGGGAAAAAAGGCAGAAATTTTCCTTATTTTGGGGCAAAAACGCAGAAATTACTAATATTTTGTGCCAAAATTCAAAAATTCCCCTTATTTTGAGGTAAAAACGCTGAAATTCCCCTTATTTGATGGCTAAAAGGCAGAAATTTCCTTTATATTAGGGCAAAATTGCAGATATTTCACTTATTTCAGGGTAATAAGTCAGAAATTTTCCTTATTTTGGGGCAAAAAGTACAGAAATTCCCTTTGTTTTGGGGAAAAAGACAGAAATTCCACTCATTTAGAGGCAAAAAAGCAGAAATTCCTATTATTTTAGGGCAAAATTGCAGAAATTTCTCTTATTTGGGGGCAAAAAAACAGAAATTCCCCTTATTTTGGGGCAAAATTTCAGAAATTTCCTTTATTATGGGAAAATTGCAGAAATTTCTTTTATTTTAGGGCAAAATTGCAGAAATTTCACTTATTTCAGAGAAAAAGCAAAAATTTTTCTTATTTTGGGGCAAAAAACAGAAATTCCCATTATTTTGGGGCAAAAAGGCAGAAATTCACCTTATTTTGGGCTAAAATTGCAGAAATTTTTCATATTTCAGGGCAAAAAGGCAGAAATTTTTCTTAATTTGGGGCAAAAATGAATAAATTTCTCTTTTTTATGGCAAAAAGGTATGCATTCCACTTATTTTCGGGCAAAAAGCAGAAATTCCCCGTATTTTAAAGCACAATTGCAGAAATCTCCCTAATTGTGGGGCAAGAAGGCAGAAATTCTCCTTATTTTGGGGCAAAACTCAGAAATTCCACTTATTTTGGGGCAAAATTCCAGAAATTTCCCTTATTTTGGGTCAAAATTGAAGAAATTTCACTTATTTTCTGGCACAATTGCAGAAATTTCACTTATTTCAGGGAAAAAAGGAAGAAAATTTCCTTATTTTGGGGCAAAAAGGCAGAAATTCTTCATATTTTGGTGCAAAAATCAGAAATTTCCCTTATTTTGAGGTAAAATGCTGAAATTCCCCTTATTTTGGGGCAAAAGGCAGAAATTTCTTTTTTTGGGGCAAATTTGCAGAAATTTCACTTATTTCAGGGTAATAAGTCAGAAATTTTCTTTATTATGGGGCAAAAAAACAGAAATTCCCTTTGTTTTGGAGGAAAAAGACAGAAATTCCACTTATTTAGAGGCAAAAAGGCAAAAGTTCCCCTTATTTTGGAGCAAAAAGAAAGAAATTTCTTTTTTTATGGCAAAAAGGTATGCATTCTTCTTATTTTCGGACAAAAAGGCAGAAATTCCCTATATTTTGGGGCAAAATTAAAGAAATTTCCCTAATTTCCAGCAAAAAACAGAAATTCCTTTTAATTTGAAGCAAAATTGCAGAAATTTCCTTTATTATGGGGAAAAATTGCAGAAATTTCTCTTATTTTAGGGCAAAATTGCAGAAATTTCACTAATTGTGGGGCAAAAAGGCAGAAATTCTCCTTATTTTGGGGCAAAACTCAGAAATTCCACTTATTTTGGGGCAAAATTCCAGAAATTTCCCTTATTTTGTGGCAAAATTGCAGAGATTTTACTTATTTTGGGGCAAAATTGCAGAAATTTCACTTATTTCAGGGAAAAAGGCAGAAATTTTCCTTATTTTGGGGCAAGAAGGCAGAAATTCCTAATATTTTGTGCCAAAATTCAGAAATTCCCCTTATTTTGAGGTAAAAAGGCTGAAATTCCCCTTATTTGGGGGCAAAAAGGCAGAAATTTCCCTTATATTGGAGCAAAATTGAAGAAATTTCACTTATTTCAGGGTAATAAGTAAGAAATTTTCCTTATTTTGGGGCAAAAATGACAGAAATTTCCTTTGTTTTGGGGAAAAAAGACAGAAATTCCACTTATTTAGAGGAAAAAAAGCAGAAATTCCTCTTATTTTAGGGCAAAATTGCAGAAATTTCCTTTATTTGGGGGCAAAAAACAGAAATTCCCTTTATTTTGGGGCAAAATTCCAGAAATTTCCTATATTATGGGGAAAAATTGCAGAAATTTCTTTTATTTTAGGGCAAAATTGCAGAAATATCACATATTTCAGAGAAAAAAAGCAAAAATTTTTCTTATTTTTGGGGCAAAAAAGCAGAAATTCCCATTATTTTGAGGCAAAAAGGCAGAAATTCCCTTTTTTTGGGCTAAAATTGCAGAAATTTCACATATTTCAGGGCAAAAAGGCAGAAATTTCCCTTAATTTGGGTTAAAAATGAAGAAATTTCCCTTTTTTATGGCAAAAAGGTATGCATTCCCCTTATTTTCAGGCAAAAAGGCAGAAATTTCCTGTATTTTGAAGCAAAATTGAGGAAATGCCCCTAATTGTGGGTCAAAAAGGCAGAAATTCTCCTTATTTTGGGGCAAAACTCAGAAATTCCACTTATTTTGGGGCCAAATTCCAGAAATTTCCCTTATTTTGGGGCAAAATTTCAGAAATTTCACTTATTTTGGGGCAAAATTGCAGAAATTTCACTTATTTCAGGAAAAAAAAAGCAGAAATTTTCCTTATTTTGGGGCAAAAATGCAGAAATTCCTAATATTTTGTGGCAAAAATGCAGAAATTCCTAATATTTTGTTTCAAAAATGCAGAAATTTCCCTTATTTTGAGGTAAAAAGGCTGAAATTCCCCATATTTAAGGGCAAAAAGGCAGAAATTTCCCTTATTTTGGGGCAAATTTGCAGAAATTTCACTTATTTCAGGGTAATAAGTCAGAAATTTTTCTTATTTTGGTGCAAAAAAGACAGAAATTCCCTTTGTTTTGGGGGAAAAAGACAGAAATTCCACTTATTTAGAGGCAAAAAGGCAAAAGTTCCCCTTATTTTGGAGCAAAAATGAGGAAATTTCCCTTTTTTATGACAAAAATGTATGCATTCTTCTTATTTTCAGACAAAAAGGTAGAAATTCCCCATATTTTGGGGCAAAAGGCAGAAATTCCCATTATTTTGGGGCAAAATTGCAGAAATTTCCCTAATTGTGGGGCAAAAAACAGAAATTCCCCTTATTTTGGGGCAAAATTGCAGAAATTTCCCTTATTATGGGGAAAAATTGCAGAAATTTCTCTTATTTAAGGCAAAATTGCAGAAATTTCCCTCATTTTAGGGCAAAATTGCAGAAATTTCACTAATTGTTGTGCAAAAAGGCAGAAATTCTCCTTATTTTGGGGCAAAACGCAGAAATTCCACTTATTTTGGGGCAAAATTCCAGAAATATCCATTATTTTGGGGCAAAATTGCAGAAATTTTACTTATTTTTTAGAAAAAATTGCAGAAATTGCACTTATTTCAGGGAAAAAAGGCAGAAATTTTCCTTATTTTGGGGCAAAAACGCAGAAATTACTAATATTTTGTGCCAAAATTCAAAAATTCCCCTTATTTTGAGGTAAAAACGCTGAAATTCCCCTTATTTTATGGTTAAAAGGCAGAAATTTCCTTTATATTAGGGCAAAATTGCAGATATTTCACTTATTTCAGGGTAATAAGTCAGAAATTTTCCTTATTTTGGGGCAAAAAGTACAGAAATTCCCTTTGTTTTGGGGAAAAAGACAGAAATTCCACTCATTTAGAGGCAAAAAAGCAGAAATTCCTATTATTTTAGGGCAAAATTGCAGAAATTTCTCTTATTTGGGGGCAAAAAAACAGAAATTCCCCTTATTTTGGGGCAAAATTTCAGAAATTTCCTTTATTATGGGAAAATTGCAGAAATTTCATTTATTTTAGGGCAAAATTGCAGAAATTTCACTTATTTCAGAGAAAAAGCAAAAATTTTTCTTATTTTGGGGCAAAAAACAGAAATTCCCATTAGTTTGGGGCAAAAAGGCAGAAATTCACCTTATTTTGGGCTAAAATTGCAGAAATTTTTCATATTTCAGGGCAAAAAGGCAGAAATTTTTCTTAATTTGGGGCAAAAATGAATAAATTTCTCTTTTTTATGGCAAAAAGGTATGCATTCCACTTATTTTCGGGCAAAAAGCAGAAATTCCCCGTATTTTAAAGCACAATTGCAGAAATCTCCCTAATTGTGGGGCAAGAAGGCAGAAATTCTCCTTATTTTGGGGCAAAACTCAGAAATTCCACTTATTTTGGGGCAAAATTCCAGAAATTTCCCTTATTTTGGGTCAAAATTGAAGAAATTTCACTTATTTTCTGGCACAATTGCAGAAATTTCACTTATTTCAGGGAAAAAAGGAAGAAAATTTCCTTATTTTGGGGCAAAAAGGCAGAAATTCTTCATATTTTGGTGCAAAAATCAGAAATTTCCCTTATTTTGAGGTAAAATGCTGAAATTCCCCTTATTTTGGGGCAAAAGGCAGAAATTTCTTTTTTTGGGGCAAATTTGCAGAAATTTCACTTATTTCAGGGTAATAAGTCAGAAATTTTCTTTATTATGGGGCAAAAAAACAGAAATTCCCTTTGTTTTGGAGGAAAAAGACAGAAATTCCACTTATTTAGAGGCAAAAAGGCAAAAGTTCCCCTTATTTTGGAGCAAAAAGAAAGAAATTTCTTTTTTTATGGCAAAAAGGTATGCATTCTTCTTATTTTCGGACAAAAAGGCAGAAATTCCCTATATTTTGGGGCAAAATTAAAGAAATTTCCCTAATTTCCAGCAAAAAACAGAAATTCCTTTTAATTTGAAGCAAAATTGCAGAAATTTCCTTTATTATGGGGAAAAATTGCAGAAATTTCTCTTATTTTAGGGCAAAATTGCAGAAATTTCACTAATTGTGGGGCAAAAAGGCAGAAATTCTCCTTATTTTGGGGCAAAACTCAGAAATTCCACTTATTTTGGGGCAAAATTCCAGAAATTTCCCTTATTTTGTGGCAAAATTGCAGAGATTTTACTTATTTTGGGGCAAAATTGCAGAAATTTCACTTATTTCAGGGAAAAAGGCAGAAATTTTCCTTATTTTGGGGCAAGAAGGCAGAAATTCCTAATATTTTGTGCCAAAATTCAGAAATTCCCCTTATTTTGAGGTAAAAAGGCTGAAATTCCCCTTATTTGGGGGCAAAAAGGCAGAAATTTCCCTTATATTGGAGCAAAATTGAAGAAATTTCACTTATTTCAGGGTAATAAGTAAGAAATTTTCCTTATTTTGGGGCAAAAATGACAGAAATTTCCTTTGTTTTGGGGAAAAAAGACAGAAATTCCACTTATTTAGAGGAAAAAAAGCAGAAATTCCTCTTATTTTAGGGCAAAATTGCAGAAATTTCCTTTATTTGGGGGCAAAAAACAGAAATTCCCTTTATTTTGGGGCAAAATTCCAGAAATTTCTTATATTATGGGGAAAAATTGCAGAAATTTCTTTTATTTTAGGGCAAAATTGCAGAAATATCACATATTTCAGAGAAAAAAAGCAAAAATTTTTCTTATTTTGGGGCAAAAAAGCAGAAATTCCCATTATTTTGGGGCAAAAAGGCAGAAATTCCCTTTTTTTGGGCTAAAATTGCAGAAATTTCACATATTTCAGGGCAAAAAGGCAGAAATTTCCCTTAATTTGGGTTAAAAATGAAGAAATTTCCCTTTTTTATGGCAAAAAGGTATGCATTCCCCTTATTTTCAGGCAAAAAGGCAGAAATTTCCTGTATTTTGAAGCAAAATTGAGGAAATGCCCCTAATTGTGGGTCAAAAAGGCAGAAATTCTCCTTATTTTGGGGCCAAATTCCAGAAATTTCCCTTATTTTGGGGCAAAATTGCAGAAATTTCACTTATTTTGGGGCAAAATTGCAGAAATTTCACTTATTTCAGGAAAAAAAAAGCAGAAATTTTCCTTATTTTGGGGCAAAAAAGCAGAAATTCCTAATATTTTGTGGCAAAAATGCAGAAATTCCTAATATTTTGTTTCAAAAATGCAGAAATTTCCCTTATTTTGAGGTAAAAAGGCTGAAATTCCCCATATTTAAGGGCAAAAAGGCAGAAATTTCCCTTATTTTGGGGCAAATTTGCAGAAATTTCACTTATTTCAGGGTAATAAGTCAGAAATTTTTCTTATTTTGGTGCAAAAAAGACAGAAATTCCCTTTGTTTTGGGGGAAAAAGACAGAAATTCCACTTATTTAGAGGCAAAAAGGCAAAAGTTCCCCTTATTTTGGAGCAAAAATAAGGAAATTTCCCTTTTTTATGACAAAAATGTATGCATTCTTCTTATTTTCAGACAAAAAGGCAGAAATTCCCCATATTTTGGGGCAAAAGGCAGAAATTCCCATTATTTTGGGGCAAAATTGCAGAAATTTCCCTAATTGTGGGGCAAAAAACAGAAATTCCCCTTATTTTGGGGCAAAATTGCAGAAATTTCCCTTATTATGGGGAAAAATTGCAGAAATTTCTCTTATTTAAGGCAAAATTGCAGAAATTTCCCTCATTTTAGGGCAAAATTGCAGAAATTTCACTAATTGTTGTGCAAAAAGGCAGAAATTCTCCTTATTTTGGGGCAAAACGCAGAAATTCCACTTATTTTGGGGCAAAATTCCAGAAATATCCATTATTTTGGGGCAAAATTGCAGAAATTTTACTTATTTTTTAGAAAAAATTGCAGAAATTGCACTTATTTCAGGGAAAAAAGGCAGAAATTTTCCTTATTTTGGGGCAAAAACGCAGAAATTACTAATATTTTGTGCCAAAATTCAAAAATTCCCCTTATTTTGAGGTAAAAATGCTGAAATTCCCCTTATTTGATGGCTAAAAGGCAGAAATTTCCTTTATATTAGGGCAAAATTGCAGATATTTCACTTATTTCAGGGTAATAAGTCAGAAATTTTCCTTATTTTGGGGCAAAAAGTACAGAAATTCCCTTTGTTTTGGGGAAAAAGACAGAAATTCCACTCATTTAGAGGCAAAAAAGCAGAAATTCCTCTTATTTTAGGGCAAAATTGCAGAAATTTCTCTTATTTGGGGGCAAAAAAACAGAAATTCCCCTTATTTTGGGGCAAAATTTCAGAAATTTCCTTTATTATGGGAAAATTGCAGAAATTTCTTTTATTTTAGGGCAAAATTGCAGAAATTTCACTTATTTCAGAGAAAAAAGCAAAAATTTTTCTTATTTTGGGGCAAAAAACAGAAATTCCCATTATTTTGGGGCAAAAAGGCAGAAATTCACCTTATTTTGGGCTAAAATTGCAGAAATTTTTCATATTTCAGGGCAAAAAGGCAGAAATTTTTCTTAATTTGGGGCAAAAATGAATAAATTTCCCTTTTTTATGGCAAAAAGGTATGCATTCCACTTATTTTCGGGCAAAAAGCAGAAATTCCCCGTATTTTAAAGCACAATTGCAGAAATCTCCCTAATTGTGGGGCAAGAAGGCAGAAATTCTCCTTATTTTGGGGCAAAACTCAGAAATTCCACTTATTTTGGGGCAAAATTCCAGAAATTTCCCTTATTTTGGGTCAAAATTGAAGAAATTTCACTTATTTTCTGGCAAAATTGCAGAAATTTCACTTATTTCAGGGAAAAAAGGCAGAAAATTTCCTTATTTTGGGGCAAAAAGGCAGAAATTCTTCATATTTTGGTGCAAAAATCAGAAATTTCCCTTATTTTGAGGTAAAATGCTGAAATTCCCCTTATTTTGGGGCAAAAGGCAGAAATTTCCCTTTTTTGGGGCAAATTTGCAGAAATTTCACTTATTTCAGGGTAATAAGTCAGAAATTTTCTTTATTATGGGGCAAAAAAACAGAAATTCCCTTTGTTTTGGAGGAAAAAGACAGAAATTCCACTTATTTAGAGGCAAAAAGGCAAAAGTTCCCCTTATTTTGGAGCAAAAAGAAAGAAATTTCTTTTTTTATGGCAAAAAGGTATGCATTCTTCTTATTTTCGGACAAAAAGGCAGAAATTCCCTATATTTTGGGGCAAAATTAAAGAAATTTCCCTAATTTCCAGCAAAAAACAGAAATTCCTTTTAATTTGAAGCAAAATTGCAGAAATTTCCTTTATTATGGGGAAAAATTGCAGAAATTTCTCTTATTTTAGGGCAAAATTGCAGAAATTTCACTAATTGTGGGGCAAAAAGGCAGAAATTCTCCTTATTTTGGGGCAAAACTCAGAAATTCCACTTATTTTGGGGCAAAATTCCAGAAATTTCCCTTATTTTGTGGCAAAATTGCAGAGATTTTACTTATTTTGGGGCAAAATTGCAGAAATTTCACTTATTTCAGGGAAAAAGGCAGAAATTTTCCTTATTTTGGGGCAAGAAGGCAGAAATTCCTAATATTTTGTGCCAAAATTCAGAAATTCCCCTTATTTTGAGGTAAAAAGGCTGAAATTCCCCTTATTTGGGGGCAAAAAGGCAGAAATTTCCCTTATATTGGAGCAAAATTGAAGAAATTTCACTTATTTCAGGGTAATAAGTAAGAAATTTTCCTTATTTTGGGGCAAAAATGACAGAAATTTCCTTTGTTTTGGGGAAAAAAGACAGAAATTCCACTTATTTAGAGGAAAAAAAGCAGAAATTCCTCTTATTTTAGGGCAAAATTGCAGAAATTTCCTTTATTTGGGGGCAAAAAACAGAAATTCCCTTTATTTTGGGGCAAAATTCCAGAAATTTCCTATATTATGGGGAAAAATTGCAGAAATTTCTTTTATTTTAGGGCAAAATTGCAGAAATATCACATATTTCAGAGAAAAAAAGCAAAAATTTTTCTTATTTTGGGGCAAAAAAGCAGAAATTCCCATTATTTTGAGGCAAAAAGGCAGAAATTCCCTTTTTTTGGGCTAAAATTGCAGAAATTTCACATATTTCAGGGCAAAAAGGCAGAAATTTCCCTTAATTTGGGTTAAAAATGAAGAAATTTCCCTTTTTTATGGCAAAAAGGTATGCATTCCCCTTATTTTCAGGCAAAAAGGCAGAAATTTCCTGTATTTTGAAGCAAAATTGAGGAAATGCCCCTAATTGTGGGTCAAAAAGGCAGAAATTCTCCTTATTTTGGGGCAAAACTCAGAAATTCCACTTATTTTGGGGCCAAATTCCAGAAATTTCCCTTATTTTGGGGCAAAATTGCAGAAATTTCACTTATTTTGGGGCAAAATTGCAGAAATTTCACTTATTTCAGGAAAAAAAAGCAGAAATTTTCCTTATTTTGGGGCAAAAAAGCAGAAATTCCTAATATTTTGTGGCAAAAATGCAGAAATTCCTAATATTTTGTTTCAAAAATGCAGAAATTTCCCTTATTTTGAGGTAAAAAGGCTGAAATTCCCCATATTTAAGGGCAAAAAGGCAGAAATTTCCCTTATTTTGGGGCAAATTTGCAGAAATTTCACTTATTTCAGGGTAATAAGTCAGAAATTTTTCTTATTTTGGTGCAAAAAAGACAGAAATTCCCTTTGTTTTGGGGGAAAAAGACAGAAATTCCACTTATTTAGAGGCAAAAAGGCAAAAGTTCCCCTTATTTTGGAGCAAAAATGAGGAAATTTCCCTTTTTTATGACAAAAATGTATGCATTCTTCTTATTTTCAGACAAAAAGGTAGAAATTCCCCATATTTTGGGGCAAAAGGCAGAAATTCCCATTATTTTGGGGCAAAATTGCAGAAATTTCCCTAATTGTGGGGCAAAAAACAGAAATTCCCCTTATTTTGGGGCAAAATTGCAGAAATTTCCCTTATTATGGGGAAAAATTGCAGAAATTTCTCTTATTTAAGGCAAAATTGCAGAAATTTCCCTCATTTTAGGGCAAAATTGCAGAAATTTCACTAATTGTTGTGCAAAAAGGCAGAAATTCTCCTTATTTTGGGGCAAAACGCAGAAATTCCACTTATTTTGGGGCAAAATTCCAGAAATATCCATTATTTTGGGGCAAAATTGCAGAAATTTTACTTATTTTTTAGAAAAAATTGCAGAAATTGCACTTATTTCAGGGAAAAAAGGCAGAAATTTTCCTTATTTTGGGGCAAAAACGCAGAAATTACTAATATTTTGTGCCAAAATTCAAAAATTCCCCTTATTTTGAGGTAAAAACGCTGAAATTCCCCTTATTTGATGGCTAAAAGGCAGAAATTTCCTTTATATTAGGGCAAAATTGCAGATATTTCACTTATTTCAGGGTAATAAGTCAGAAATTTTCCTTATTTTGGGGCAAAAAGTACAGAAATTCCCTTTGTTTTGGGGAAAAAGACAGAAATTCCACTCATTTAGAGGCAAAAAAGCAGAAATTCCTATTATTTTAGGGCAAAATTGCAGAAATTTCTCTTATTTGGGGGCAAAAAAACAGAAATTCCCCTTATTTTGGGGCAAAATTTCAGAAATTTCCTTTATTATGGGAAAATTGCAGAAATTTCTTTTATTTTAGGGCAAAATTGCAGAAATTTCACTTATTTCAGAGAAAAAGCAAAAATTTTTCTTATTTTGGGGCAAAAAACAGAAATTCCCATTATTTTGGGGCAAAAAGGCAGAAATTCACCTTATTTTGGGCTAAAATTGCAGAAATTTTTCATATTTCAGGGCAAAAAGGCAGAAATTTTTCTTAATTTGGGGCAAAAATGAATAAATTTCTCTTTTTTATGGCAAAAAGGTATGCATTCCACTTATTTTCGGGCAAAAAGCAGAAATTCCCCGTATTTTAAAGCACAATTGCAGAAATCTCCCTAATTGTGGGGCAAGAAGGCAGAAATTCTCCTTATTTTGGGGCAAAACTCAGAAATTCCACTTATTTTGGGGCAAAATTCCAGAAATTTCCCTTATTTTGGGTCAAAATTGAAGAAATTTCACTTATTTTCTGGCACAATTGCAGAAATTTCACTTATTTCAGGGAAAAAAGGAAGAAAATTTCCTTATTTTGGGGCAAAAAGGCAGAAATTCTTCATATTTTGGTGCAAAAATCAGAAATTTCCCTTATTTTGAGGTAAAATGCTGAAATTCCCCTTATTTTGGGGCAAAAGGCAGAAATTTCTTTTTTTGGGGCAAATTTGCAGAAATTTCACTTATTTCAGGGTAATAAGTCAGAAATTTTCTTTATTATGGGGCAAAAAAACAGAAATTCCCTTTGTTTTGGAGGAAAAAGACAGAAATTCCACTTATTTAGAGGCAAAAAGGCAAAAGTTCCCCTTATTTTGGAGCAAAAAGAAAGAAATTTCTTTTTTTATGGCAAAAAGGTATGCATTCTTCTTATTTTCGGACAAAAAGGCAGAAATTCCCTATATTTTGGGGCAAAATTAAAGAAATTTCCCTAATTTCCAGCAAAAAACAGAAATTCCTTTTAATTTGAAGCAAAATTGCAGAAATTTCCTTTATTATGGGGAAAAATTGCAGAAATTTCTCTTATTTTAGGGCAAAATTGCAGAAATTTCACTAATTGTGGGGCAAAAAGGCAGAAATTCTCCTTATTTTGGGGCAAAACTCAGAAATTCCACTTATTTTGGGGCAAAATTCCAGAAATTTCCCTTATTTTGTGGCAAAATTGCAGAGATTTTACTTATTTTGGGGCAAAATTGCAGAAATTTCACTTATTTCAGGGAAAAAGGCAGAAATTTTCCTTATTTTGGGGCAAGAAGGCAGAAATTCCTAATATTTTGTGCCAAAATTCAGAAATTCCCCTTATTTTGAGGTAAAAAGGCTGAAATTCCCCTTATTTGGGGGCAAAAAGGCAGAAATTTCCCTTATATTGGAGCAAAATTGAAGAAATTTCACTTATTTCAGGGTAATAAGTAAGAAATTTTCCTTATTTTGGGGCAAAAATGACAGAAATTTCCTTTGTTTTGGGGAAAAAAGACAGAAATTCCACTTATTTAGAGGAAAAAAAGCAGAAATTCCTCTTATTTTAGGGCAAAATTGCAGAAATTTCCTTTATTTGGGGGCAAAAAACAGAAATTCCCTTTATTTTGGGGCAAAATTCCAGAAATTTCCTATATTATGGGGAAAAATTGCAGAAATTTCTTTTATTTTAGGGCAAAATTGCAGAAATATCACATATTTCAGAGAAAAAAAGCAAAAATTTTTCTTATTTTTGGGGCAAAAAAGCAGAAATTCCCATTATTTTGAGGCAAAAAGGCAGAAATTCCCTTTTTTTGGGCTAAAATTGCAGAAATTTCACATATTTCAGGGCAAAAAGGCAGAAATTTCCCTTAATTTGGGTTAAAAATGAAGAAATTTCCCTTTTTTATGGCAAAAAGGTATGCATTCCCCTTATTTTCAGGCAAAAAGGCAGAAATTTCCTGTATTTTGAAGCAAAATTGAGGAAATGCCCCTAATTGTGGGTCAAAAAGGCAGAAATTCTCCTTATTTTGGGGCAAAACTCAGAAATTCCACTTATTTTGGGGCCAAATTCCAGAAATTTCCCTTATTTTGGGGCAAAATTGCAGAAATTTCACTTATTTTGGGGCAAAATTGCAGAAATTTCACTTATTTCAGGAAAAAAAAAGCAGAAATTTTCCTTATTTTGGGGCAAAAAAGCAGAAATTCCTAATATTTTGTGGCAAAAATGCAGAAATTCCTAATATTTTGTTTCAAAAATGCAGAAATTTCCCTTATTTTGAGGTAAAAAGGCTGAAATTCCCCATATTTAAGGGCAAAAAGGCAGAAATTTCCCTTATTTTGGGGCAAATTTGCAGAAATTTCACTTATTTCAGGGTAATAAGTCAGAAATTTTTCTTATTTTGGTGCAAAAAAGACAGAAATTCCCTTTGTTTTGGGGGAAAAAGACAGAAATTCCACTTATTTAGAGGCAAAAAGGCAAAAGTTCCCCTTATTTTGGAGCAAAAATGAGGAAATTTCCCTTTTTTATGACAAAAATGTATGCATTCTTCTTATTTTCAGACAAAAAGGTAGAAATTCCCCATATTTTGGGGCAAAAGGCAGAAATTCCCATTATTTTGGGGCAAAATTGCAGAAATTTCCCTAATTGTGGGGCAAAAAACAGAAATTCCCCTTATTTTGGGGCAAAATTGCAGAAATTTCCCTTATTATGGGGAAAAATTGCAGAAATTTCTCTTATTTAAGGCAAAATTGCAGAAATTTCCCTCATTTTAGGGCAAAATTGCAGAAATTTCACTAATTGTTGTGCAAAAAGGCAGAAATTCTCCTTATTTTGGGGCAAAACGCAGAAATTCCACTTATTTTGGGGCAAAATTCCAGAAATATCCATTATTTTGGGGCAAAATTGCAGAAATTTTACTTATTTTTTAGAAAAAATTGCAGAAATTGCACTTATTTCAGGGAAAAAAGGCAGAAATTTTCCTTATTTTGGGGCAAAAACGCAGAAATTACTAATATTTTGTGCCAAAATTCAAAAATTCCCCTTATTTTGAGGTAAAAACGCTGAAATTCCCCTTATTTTATGGTTAAAAGGCAGAAATTTCCTTTATATTAGGGCAAAATTGCAGATATTTCACTTATTTCAGGGTAATAAGTCAGAAATTTTCCTTATTTTGGGGCAAAAAGTACAGAAATTCCCTTTGTTTTGGGGAAAAAGACAGAAATTCCACTCATTTAGAGGCAAAAAAGCAGAAATTCCTATTATTTTAGGGCAAAATTGCAGAAATTTCTCTTATTTGGGGGCAAAAAAAACAGAAATTCCCCTTATTTTGGGGCAAAATTTCAGAAATTTCCTTTATTATGGGAAAATTGCAGAAATTTCTTTTATTTTAGGGCAAAATTGCAGAAATTTCACTTATTTCAGAGAAAAAGCAAAAATTTTTCTTAGTTTGGGGCAAAAAACAGAAATTCCCATTATTTTGGGGCAAAAAGGCAGAAATTCACCTTATTTTGGGCTAAAATTGCAGAAATTTTTCATATTTCAGGGCAAAAAGGCAGAAATTTTTCTTAATTTGGGGCAAAAATGAATAAATTTCTCTTTTTTATGGCAAAAAGGTATGCATTCCACTTATTTTCGGGCAAAAAGCAGAAATTCCCCGTATTTTAAAGCACAATTGCAGAAATCTCCCTAATTGTGGGGCAAGAAGGCAGAAATTCTCCTTATTTTGGGGCAAAACTCAGAAATTCCACTTATTTTGGGGCAAAATTCCAGAAATTTCCCTTATTTTGGGTCAAAATTGAAGAAATTTCACTTATTTTCTGGCACAATTGCAGAAATTTCACTTATTTCAGGGAAAAAAGGAAGAAAATTTCCTTATTTTGGGGCAAAAAGGCAGAAATTCTTCATATTTTGGTGCAAAAATCAGAAATTTCCCTTATTTTGAGGTAAAATGCTGAAATTCCCCTTATTTTGGGGCAAAAGGCAGAAATTTCTTTTTTTGGGGCAAATTTGCAGAAATTTCACTTATTTCAGGGTAATAAGTCAGAAATTTTCTTTATTATGGGGCAAAAAAACAGAAATTCCCTTTGTTTTGGAGGAAAAAGACAGAAATTCCACTTATTTAGAGGCAAAAAGGCAAAAGTTCCCCTTATTTTGGAGCAAAAAGAAAGAAATTTCTTTTTTTATGGCAAAAAGGTATGCATTCTTCTTATTTTCGGACAAAAAGGCAGAAATTCCCTATATTTTGGGGCAAAATTAAAGAAATTTCCCTAATTTCCAGCAAAAAACAGAAATTCCTTTTAATTTGAAGCAAAATTGCAGAAATTTCCTTTATTATGGGGAAAAATTGCAGAAATTTCTCTTATTTTAGGGCAAAATTGCAGAAATTTCACTAATTGTGGGGCAAAAAGGCAGAAATTCTCCTTATTTTGGGGCAAAACTCAGAAATTCCACTTATTTTGGGGCAAAATTCCAGAAATTTCCCTTATTTTGTGGCAAAATTGCAGAGATTTTACTTATTTTGGGGCAAAATTGCAGAAATTTCACTTATTTCAGGGAAAAAGGCAGAAATTTTCCTTATTTTGGGGCAAGAAGGCAGAAATTCCTAATATTTTGTGCCAAAATTCAGAAATTCCCCTTATTTTGAGGTAAAAAGGCTGAAATTCCCCTTATTTGGGGGCAAAAAGGCAGAAATTTCCCTTATATTGGAGCAAAATTGAAGAAATTTCACTTATTTCAGGGTAATAAGTAAGAAATTTTCCTTATTTTGGGGCAAAAATGACAGAAATTTCCTTTGTTTTGGGGAAAAAAGACAGAAATTCCACTTATTTAGAGGAAAAAAAGCAGAAATTCCTCTTATTTTAGGGCAAAATTGCAGAAATTTCCTTTATTTGGGGGCAAAAAACAGAAATTCCCTTTATTTTGGGGCAAAATTCCAGAAATTTCCTATATTATGGGGAAAAATTGCAGAAATTTCTTTTATTTTAGGGCAAAATTGCAGAAATATCACATATTTCAGAGAAAAAAAGCAAAAATTTTTCTTATTTTGGGGCAAAAAAGCAGAAATTCCCATTATTTTGGGGCAAAAAGGCAGAAATTCCCTTTTTTTGGGCTAAAATTGCAGAAATTTCACATATTTCAGGGCAAAAAGGCAGAAATTTCCCTTAATTTGGGTTAAAAATGAAGAAATTTCCCTTTTTTATGGCAAAAAGCTATGCATTCCCCTTATTTTCAGGCAAAAAGGCAGAAATTTCCTGTATTTTGAAGCAAAATTGAGGAAATGCCCCTAATTGTGGGTCAAAAAGGCAGAAATTCTCCTTATTTTGGGGCAAAACTCAGAAATTCCACTTATTTTGGGGCCAAATTCCAGAAATTTCCCTTATTTTGGGGCAAAATTGCAGAAATTTCACTTATTTTGGGGCAAAATTGCAGAAATTTCACTTATTTCAGAAAAAAAAAGCAGAAATTTTCCTTATTTTGGGGCAAAAAAGCAGAAATTCCTAATATTTTGTGGCAAAAATGCAGAAATTCCTAATATTTTGTTTCAAAAATGCAGAAATTTCCCTTATTTTGAGGTAAAAAGGCTGAAATTCCCCATATTTAAGGGCAAAAAGGCAGAAATTTCCCTTATTTTGGAGCAAATTTGCAGAAATTTCACTTATTTCAGGGTAATAAGTCAGAAATTTTTCTTATTTTGGTGCAAAAAAGACAGAAATTCCCTTTGTTTTGGGGGAAAAATACAGAAATTCCACTTATTTAGAGGCAAAAAGGCAAAAGTTCCCCTTATTTTGGAGCAAAAATGAGGAAATTTCCCTTTTTTATGACAAAAATGTATGCATTCTTCTTATTTTCAGACAAAAAGGCAGAAATTCCCCATATTTTGGGGCAAAAGGCAGAAATTCCCCTTATTTTGGGGCAAAATTGCAGAAATTTCCCTAATTGTGGGGAAAAAAACAGAAATTCCCCTTATTTTGGGGCAAAATTGCAGAAATTTCCCTTATTATGGGGAAAAATTGCAGAAATTTCTCTTATTTAAGGCAAAATTGCAGAAATTTCCCTCATTTTAGGGCAAAATTGCAGAAATTTCACTAATTGTTGTGCAAAAAGGCAGAAATTCTCCTTATTTTGGGGCAAAACGCAGAAATTCCACTTATTTTGGAGCAAAATTCCAGAAATATCCATTATTTTGGGGCAAAATTGCAGAAATTTTACTTATTTTTTAGAAAAAATTGCAGAAATTGCACTTATTTCAGGGAAAAAAGGCAGAAATTTTCCTTATTTTGGGGCAAAAACGCAGAAATTACTAATATTTTGTGTCAAAATTCAAAAATTCCCCTTATTTTGAGGTAAAAACGCTGAAATTCCCCTTATTTGATGGCTAAAAGGCAGAAATTTCTTTTATATTAGGGCAAAATTGCAGATATTTCACTTATTTCAGGGTAATAAGTCAGAAATTTTCCTTATTTTGGGGCAAAAAGTACAGAAATTCCCTTTGTTTTGGGGAAAAAGACAGAAATTCCACTCATTTAGAGGCAAAAAAGCAGAAATTCCTCTTATTTTAGGGCAAAATTGCAGAAATTTATCTTATTTGGGGGCAAAAAAACAGAAATTCCCCTTATTTTGGGGCAAAATTTCAGAAATTTCCTTTATTATGGGAAAATTGCAGAAATTTCTTTTATTTTAGGGCAAAATTGCAGAAATTTCACTTATTTCAGAGAAAAAAGCAAAAATTTTTCTTATTTTGGGGCAAAAAACAGAAATTCCCATTATTTTGGGGCAAAAAGGCAGAAATTCACCTTATTTTGGGCTAAAATTGCAGAAATTTTTCATATTTCAGGGCAAAAAGGCAGAAATTTTTCTTAATTTGGGGCAAAAATGAAAAAATTTCCCTTTTTTATGGCAAAAAGGTATGCATTCCACTTATTTTCGGGCAAAAAGCAGAAATTCCCCGTATTTTAAAGCACAATTGCAGAAATCTCCCTAATTGTGGGGCAAGAAGGCAGAAATTCTCCTTATTTTGGGGCAAAACTCAGAAATTCCACTTATTTTGGGGCAAAATTCCAGAAATTTCCCTTATTTTGGGTCAAAATTGAAGAAATTTCACTTATTTTCTGGCACAATTGCAGAAATTTCACTTATTTCAGGGAAAAAAGGCAGAAAATTTCCTTATTTTGGGGCAAAAAGGCAGAAATTCTTCATATTTTGGTGCAAAAATCAGAAATTTCCCTTATTTTGAGGTAAAATGCTGAAATTCTCCTTATTTTGGGGCAAAAGGCAGAAATTTCCCTTTTTTGGGGCAAATTTGCAGAAATTTCACTTATTTCAGGGTAATAAGTCAGAAATTTTCTTTATTATGGGGCAAAAAAACAGAAATTCCCTTTTTTTTTTTTGGAGGAAAAAGACAGAAATTCCACTTATTTAGAGGCAAAAAGGCAAAAGTTCCCCTTATTTTGGAGCAAAAAGAAAGAAATTTCTTTTTTTATGGCAAAAAGGTATGCATTCTTCTTATTTTCGGACAAAAAGGCAGAAATTCCCTATATTTTGGGGCAAAATTAAAGAAATTTCCCTAATTTCCAGCAAAAAACAGAAATTCCTTTTAATTTGAAGCAAAATTGCAGAAATTTCCTTTATTATGGGGAAAAATTGCAGAAATTTCTCTTATTTTAGGGCAAAATTGCAGAAATTTCACTAATTGTGGGGCAAAAGGGCAGAAATTCTCCTTATTTTGGGGCAAAACTCAGAAATTCCACTTATTTTGGGGCAAAATTCCAGAAATTTCCCTTATTTTGTGGCAAAATTGCAGAGATTTTACTTATTTTGGGGCAAAATTGCAGAAATTTCACTTATTTCAGGGAAAAAGGCAGAAATTTTCCTTATTTTGGGGCAAGAAGGCAGAAATTCCTAATATTTTGTGCCAAAATTCAGAAATTCCCCTTATTTTGAGGTAAAAAGGCTGAAATTCCCCTTATTTGGGGGCAAAAAGGCAGAAATTTCCCTTATATTGGAGCAAAATTGAAGAAATTTCACTTATTTCAGGGTAATAAGTAAGAAATTTTCCTTATTTTGGGGCAAAAATGACAGAAATTTCCTTTGTTTTGGGGAAAAAAGACAGAAATTCCACTTATTTAGAGGAAAAAAAGCAGAAATTCCTCTTATTTTAGGGCAAAATTGCAGAAATTTCCTTTATTTGGGGGCAAAAAACAGAAATTCCCTTTATTTTGGGGCAAAATTCCAGAAATTTCCTATATTATGGGGAAAAATTGCAGAAATTTCTTTTATTTTAGGGCAAAATTGCAGAAATATCACATATTTCAGAGAAAAAAAGCAAAAATTTTTCTTATTTTGGGGCAAAAAAGCAGAAATTCCCATTATTTTGGGGCAAAAAGGCAGAAATTCCCTTTTTTGGGCTAAAATTGCAGAAATTTCACATATTTCAGGGCAAAAAGGCAGAAATTTCCCTTAATTTGGGTTAAAAATGAAGAAATTTCCCTTTTTTAAGGCAAAAAGGTATGCATTCCCCTTATTTTCAGGCAAAAAGGCAGAAATTTCCTGTATTTTGAAGCAAAATTGAGGAAATGCCCCTAATTGTGGGTCAAAAAGGCAGAAATTCTCCTTATTTTGGGGCAAAACTCAGAAATTCCACTTATTTTGGGGCCAAATTCCAGAAATTTCCCTTATTTTGGGGCAAAATTGCAGAAATTTCACTTATTTTGGGGCAAAATTGCAGAAATTTCACTTATTTCAGGAAAAAAAAAGCAGAAATTTTCCTTATTTTGGGGCAAAAAAGCAGAAATTCCTAATATTTTGTGGCAAAAATGCAGAAAAACCTAATATTTTGTTTCAAAAATGCAGAAATTTCCCTTATTTTGAGGTAAAAAGGCTGAAATTCCCCATATTTAAGGGCAAAAAGGCAGAAATTTCCCTTATTTTGGGGCAAATTTGCAGAAATTTCACTTATTTCAGGGTAATAAGTCAGAATTTTTTCTTATTTTGGTGCAAAAAAGAAAGAAATTCCCTTTGTTTTGGGGGAAAAAGACAGAAATTCCACTTATTTAGAGGGAAAAATGCAAAAGTTCCCCTTATTTTGGAGCAAAAATGAGGAAATTTCCCTTTTTTATGACAAAAATGTATGCATTCTTCTTATTTTCAGACAAAAAGGCAGAAATTCCCCATATTTTGGGGCAAAAGGCAGAAATTCCCCTTATTTTGGGGCAAAATTGCAGAAATTTCCCTAATTGTGGGGCAAAAAACAGAAATTCCCCTTATTTTGGGGCAAAATTGCAGAAATTTCCCTTATTATGGGGAAAAATTGCAGAAATTTCTCTTATTTAAGGCAAAATTGCAGAAATTTCCCTCATTTTAGGGCAAAATTGCAGAAATTTCACTAATTGTTGTGCAAAAAGGCAGAAATTCTCCTTATTTTGGGGCAAAACGCAGAAATTCCACTTATTTTGGAGCAAAATTCCAGAAATATCCATTATTTTGGGGCAAAATTGCAGAAATTTTACTTATTTTTTAGAAAAAATTGCAGAAATTGCACTTATTTCAGGGAAAAAAGGCAGAAATTTTCCTTATTTTGGGGCAAAAACGCAGAAATTACTAATATTTTGTGTCAAAATTCAAAAATTCCCCTTATTTTGAGGTAAAAACGCTGAAATTCCCCTTATTTGATGGCTAAAAGGCAGAAATTTCTTTTATATTAGGGCAAAATTGCAGATATTTCACTTATTTCAGGGTAATAAGTCAGAAATTTTCCTTATTTTGGGGCAAAAAGTACAGAAATTCCCTTTGTTTTGGGGAAAAAGACAGAAATTCCACTCATTTAGAGGCAAAAAAGCAGAAATTCCTCTTATTTTAGGGCAAAATTGCAGAAATTTATCTTATTTGGGGGCAAAAAAACAGAAATTCCCCTTATTTTGGGGCAAAATTTCAAAAATTTCCTTTATTATGGGAAAATTGCAGAAATTTCTTTTATTTTATGGCAAAATTGCAGAAATTTCACTTAATTCAGAGAAAAAAGCAAAAATTTTTCTTATTTTGGGGCAAAAAACAGAAATTCCCATTATTTTGGGGCAAAAAGGCAGAAATTCACCTTATTTTGGGCTAAAATTGCAGAAATTTTTCATATTTCAGGGCAAAAAGGCAGAAATTTTTCTTAATTTGGGGAAAAAATGAAAAAATTTCCCTTTTTTATGGCAAAAAGGTATGCATTCCACTTATTTTCGGGCAAAAAGCAGAAATTCCCCGTATTTTAAAGCACAATTGCAGAAATCTCCCTAATTGTGGGGCAAGAAGGCAGAAATTCTCCTTATTTTGGGGCAAAACTCAGAAATTCCACTTATTTTGGGGCAAAATTCCAGAAATTTTCCTTATTTTGGGTCAAAATTGAAGAAATTTCAATTATTTTCTGGCAAAATTGCAGAAATTTCACTTATTTCAGGGAAAAAAGGCAGAAAATTTCCTATTTTGGGGCAAAAAGGCAGAAATTCTTCATATTTTGGTGCAAAAATCAGAAATTTCCCTTATTTTGAGGTAAAATGCTGAAATTCCCCTTATTTTGGGGCAAAAGGCAGAAATTTCCCTTTTTTGGGGCAAATTTGCAGAAATTTCACTTATTTCAGGGTAATAAGTGAGAAATTTTCTTTATTATGGGGCAAAAAAAACAGAAATTCCCTTTGTTTTGGAGGAAAAAGACAGAAATTCCACTTATTTAGAGGCAAAAAGGCAAAAGTTCCCCTTATTTTGGAGCAAAAAGAAAGAAATTTTTTTTTATGGCAAAAAGGTATGCATTCTTCTTATTTTCGGACAAAAAGGCAGAAATTCCCTATATTTTGGGGCAAAATTACAGAAATTTCCCTAATTTCCAGCAAAAAACAGAAATTCCCCTTAATTTGAAGCAAAATTGCAGAAATTTCCTTTATTAGGGGGAAAAATTGCAGAAATTTCTCTTATTTTAGGGCAAAATTGCAGAAATTTCACTAATTGTGGGGCAAAAAGGCAGAAATTCTCCTTATTTTGGGGCAAAACTCAGAAATTCCACTTATTTTGGGGCAAAATTCCAGAAATTTCCCTTATTTTGTGGCAAAATTGCAGAGATTTTACTTATTTTGGGGCAAAATTGCAGAAATTTCACTTATTTCAGGGAAAAAGGCAGAAATTTTCCTTATTTTGGGGCAAGAAGGCAGAAATTCCTAATATTTTGTGCCAAAATTCAGAAATTCCCCTTATTTTGAGGTAAATAGGCTGAAATTCCCCTTATTTGGGGGCAAAAAGGCAGAAATTTCCCTTATATTGGAGCAAAATTGAAGAAATTTCACTTATTTCAGGGTAATAAGTAAGAAATTTTCCTTATTTTGGGGCAAAAATGACAGAAATTTCCTTTGTTTTGGGGAAAAAAGACAGAAATTCCATTATTTAGAGGAAAAAAAGCAGAAATTCCTCTTATTTTAGGGCAAAATTGCAGAAATTTCCTTTATTTGGGGGCAAAAAACAGAAATTCCCTTTATTTTGGGGCAAAATTCCAGAAATTTCCTACATTATGGGGAAAAATTGCAGAAATTTCTTTTATTTTAGGGCAAAATTGCAGAAATATCACATATTTCAGAGAAAAAAAGCAAAAATTTTTCTTATTTTGGGGCAAAAAAGCAGAAATTCCCATTATTTTGGGGCAAAAAGGCAGAAATTCCCTTTTTTTGGGCTAAAATTGCAGAAATTTCACATATTTCAGGGCAAAAAGGCAGAAATTTCCCTTAATTTGGGTTAAAAATGAAGAAATTTCCCTTTTTTATGGCAAAAAGCTATGCATTCCCCTTATTTTCAGGCAAAAAGGCAGAAATTTCCTGTATTTTGAAGCAAAATTGAGGAAATGCCCCTAATTGTGGGTCAAAAAGGCAGAAATTCTCCTTATTTTGGGGCAAAACTCAGAAATTCCACTTATTTTGGGGCCAAATTCCAGAAATTTCCCTTATTTTGGGGCAAAATTGCAGAAATTTCACTTATTTTGGGGCAAAATTGCAGAAATTTCACTTATTTCAGGAAAAAAAAAGCAGAAATTTTCGTTATTTTGGGGCAAAAAAGCAGAAATTCCTAATATTTTGTGGCAAAAATGCAGAAATTCCTAATATTTTGTTTCAAAAATGCAGAAATTTCCCTTATTTTGAGGTAAAAAGGCTGAAATTCCCCATATTTAAGGGCAAAAAGGCAGAAATTTCCCTTATTTTGGGGCAAATTTGCAGAAATTTCACTTATTTCAGGGTAATAAGTCAGAAATTTTTCTTATTTTGGTGCAAAAAAGACAGAAATTCCCTTTGTTTTGGGGGAAAAAGACAGAAATTCCACTTATTTAGAGGCAAAAAGGCAAAAGTTCCCCTTATTTTGGAGCAAAAATGAGGAAATTTCCCTTTTTTATGACAAAAATGTATGCATTCTTCTTATTTTCAGACAAAAAGGCAGAAATTCCCCATATTTTGGGGCAAAAGGCAGAAATTCCCCTTATTTTGGGGCAAAATTGCAGAAATTTCCCTAATTGTGGGGCAAAAAACAGAAATTCCCCTTATTTTGGGGCAAAATTGCAGAAATTTCTCTTATTATGGGGAAAAATTGCAGAAATTTCCATTATTTAAGGCAAAATTGCAGAAATTTCCCTCATTTTAGGGCAAAATTGCAGAAATTTCACTAATTGTTGTGCAAAAAGGCAGAAATTCTCATTATTTTGGGGCAAAACTCAGAAATTCCACTTATTTTGGGGCAAAATTCCAGAAATATCCCTTATTTTGGGGCAAAATTGCAGAAATTTTACTTATTTTTTAGAAAAAATTGCAGAAATTGCACTTATTTCAGGGAAAAAAGGCAGAAATTTTCCTTATTTTGGGGCAAAAAAGCAGAAATTACTAATATTTTGTGCCAAAATTCAAAAATTCCCCTTATTTTGAGGTAAAAACGCTGAAATTCCCCTTATTTGATGGCTAAAAGGCAGAAATTTCCTTTATATTAGGGCAAAATTGCAGATATTTCACTTATTTCAGGGTAATAAGTCAGAAATTTTCCTTATTCTGGGGCAAAAAGTACAGAAATTCCCTTTGTTTGGGGGAAAAAAGACAGAAATTCCACTCATTTAGAGGCAAAAAAGCAGAAATTCCTCTTATTTTAGGGCAAAATTGCAGAAATTTCTCTTATTTGGGAACAAAAAAACAGAAATTCCCCTTATTTTGGGGCAAAATTTCAGAAATTTCCTTTATTATGGGAAAATTTCAGAAATTTCTTTTATTTTAGGGCAAAATTGCAGAAATTTCACTTATTTCAGAGAAAAAAGCAAAAATTTTTCTTATTTTGGGGCAAAAAACCGAAATTCCCATTATTTTGGTGCAAAAAGGCAGAAATTCACCTTATTTTGGGCTAAAATTGCAGAAATTTTTCATATTTCAGGGCAAAAAGGCAGAAATTTTTTTATAATTTGGGGCAAAAATGAAGAAATTTCCTTTTTTTATGGCAAAAAGGTATGCATTCCACTTATTTTCGGGCAAAAAGCAGAAATTCCCCGTATTTTAAAGCACAATTGCAGAAATCTCCCTAATTGTGGGGCAAGAAGGCAGAAATTCTCCTTATTTTGGGGCAAAACTCAGAAATTTCACTTATTTTGGGGCAAAATTCCAGAAATTTCCCTTATTTTGGGTCAAAATTGAAGAAATTTCACTTATTTTCTGGCAAAATTGCAGAAATTTCACTTATTTCAGGGAAAAAGGCAGAAAATTTCCTTATTTTGGGGCAAAAAGGCAGAAATTCTTCATATTTTGGTGCAAAAATCAGAAATTTCCCTTATTTTGAGGTAAAATGCTGAAATTCCCCTTATTTTGGGGCAAAAGGCAGAAATTTCCCTTTTTTGGGGCAAATTTGCAGAAATTTCACTTATTTCAGGGTAATAAGTCAGAAATTTTCTTTATTATGGGGCAAAAAAACAGAAATTCCCTTTGTTTTGGAGGAAAAAGACAGAAATTCCACTTATTTAGAGGCAAAAAGGCAAAAGTTCCCCTTATTTTGGAGCAAAAAGAAAGAAATTTCTGTTTTTATGGCAAAAAGGTATGCATTCTTCTTATTTTCGGACAAAAAGGCAGAAATTCCCTATATTTTGGGGCAAAATTAAAGAAATTTCCCTAATTTCCAGCAAAAAACAGAAATTCCTTTTAATTTGAAGCAAAATTGCAGAAATTTCCTTTATTATGGGGAAAAATTGCAGAAATTTCTCTTATTTTAGGGCAAAATTGCAGAAATTTCACTAATTGTGGGGCAAAAAGGCAGAAATTCTCCTTATTTTGGGGCAAAACTCAGAAATTCCACTTATTTTGGGGCAAAATTCCAGAAATTTCCCTTATTTTGTGGCAAAATTGCAGAGATTTTACTTATTTTGGGGCAAAATTGCAGAAATTTCACTTATTTCAGGGAAAAAGGCAGAAATTTTCCTTATTTTGGGGCCAGAAGGCAGAAATTCCTAATATTTTGTGCCAAAATTCTGAAATTCCCCTTATTTTGAGGTAAAAAGGCTGAAATTCCCCTTATGGGGGCAAAAAGGCAGAAATTTCCCTTATATTCGAGCAAAATTGAAGAAATTTCACTTATTTCAGGGTAATAAGTCAGAAATTTTTCTTATTTTGGGGCAAAAATGACAGAAATTCCCTTTGTTTTGGGGGAAAAAGACAGAAATTCCAGTTATTTAGAGGCAAAAAAAGCAGAAATTCTTCTTATTTTAGGGCAAAATTTCAGAAATTTCCCTTATTTGGGGGCAAAAAAACAGAAATTCCCTTTATTTTGGGGCAAAATTCCAGAAATTTCCTATATTATGGGGAAAAATTGCAGAAATTTCTTTTATTTTAGGGCAAAATTGCAGAAATATCACATATTTCAGAGAAAAAAAGCAAAAATTTTTCTTATTTTGGGGCAAAAAAGCAGAAATTCCCATTATTTTGGGGCAAAAAGGCAGAAATTCCCTTTTTTTGGGCTAAAATTGCAGAAATTTCACATATTTCAGGGCAAAAAGGCAGAAATTTCCCTTAATTTGGGTTAAAAATGAAGAAATTTCCCTTTTTTATGGCAAAAAGCTATGCATTCCCCTTATTTTCAGGCAAAAAGGCAGAAATTTCCTGTATTTTGAAGCAAAATTGAGGAAATGCCCCTAATTGTGGGTCAAAAAGGCAGAAATTCTCCTTATTTTGGGGCAAAACTCAGAAATTCCACTTATTTTGGGGCCAAATTCCAGAAATTTCCCTTATTTTGGGGCAAAATTGCAGAAATTTCACTTATTTTGGGGCAAAATTGCAGAAATTTCACTTATTTCAGGAAAAAAAAAGCAGAAATTTTCCTTATTTTGGGGCAAAAAAGCAGAAATTCCTAATATTTTGTGGCAAAAATGCAGAAATTCCTAATATTTTGTTTCAAAAATGCAGAAATTTCCCTTATTTTGAGGTAAAAAGGCTGAAATTCCCCATATTTAAGGGCAAAAAGGCAGAAATTTCCCTTATTTTGGGGCAAATTTGCAGAAATTTCACTTATTTCAGGGTAATAAGTCAGAAATTTTTCTTATTTTGGTGCAAAAAAGACAGAAATTCCGTTTGTTTTGGGGGAAAAAGACAGAAATTCCACTTATTTAGAGGCAAAAAGGCAAAAGTTCCCCTTATTTTGGAGCAAAAATGAGGAAATTTCCCTTTTTTATGACAAAAATGTATGCATTCTTCTTATTTTCAGACAAAAAGGCAGAAATTCCCCATATTTTGGGGCAAAAGGCAGAAATTCCCCTTATTTTGGGGCAAAATTGCAGAAATTTCCCTAATTGTGGGGCAAAAAACAGAAATTCCCCTTATTTTGGGGCAAAATTGCAGAAATTTCTCTTATTATGGGGAAAAATTGCAGAAATTTCCATTATTTAAGGCAAAATTGCAGAAATTTCCCTCATTTTAGGGCAAAATTGCAGAAATTTCACTAATTGTTGTGCAAAAAGGCAGAAATTCTCATTATTTTGGGGCAAAACTCAGAAATTCCACTTATTTTGGGGCAAAATTCCAGAAATATCCCTTATTTTGGGGCAAAATTGCAGAAATTTTACTTATTTTTTAGAAAAAATTGCAGAAATTGCACTTATTTCAGGGAAAAAAGGCAGAAATTTTCCTTATTTTGGGGCAAAAAAGCAGAAATTACTAATATTTTGTGCCAAAATTCAAAAATTCCCCTTATTTTGAGGTAAAAACGCTGAAATTCCCCTTATTTGATGGCTAAAAGGCAGAAATTTCCTTTATATTAGGGCAAAATTGCAGATATTTCACTTATTTCAGGGTAATAAGTCAGAAATTTTCCTTATTCTGGGGCAAAAAGTACAGAAATTCCCTTTGTTTGGGGGAAAAAGACAGAAATTCCACTCATTTAGAGGCAAAAAAGCAGAAATTCCTCTTATTTTAGGGCAAAATTGCAGAAATTTCTCTTATTTGGGAACAAAAAAACAGAAATTCCCCTTATTTTGGGGCAAAATTTCAGAAATTTCCTTTATTATGGGAAAATTTCAGAAATTTCTTTTATTTCAGGGCAAAATTGCAGAAATTTCACTTATTTCAGAGAAAAAAGCAAAAATTTTTCTTATTTTGGGGCAAAAAACCGAAATTCCCATTATTTTGGTGCAAAAAGGCAGAAATTCACCTTATTTTGGGCTAAAATTGCAGAAATTTTTCATATTTCAGGGCAAAAAGGCAGAAATTTTTCTTAATTTGGGGCAAAAATGAAGAAATTTCCCTTTTTTATGGCAAAAAGGTATGCATTCCACTTATTTTCGGGCAAAAAGCAGAAATTCCCCGTATTTTAAAGCACAATTGCAGAAATCTCCCTAATTGTGGGGCAAGAAGGCAGAAATTCTCCTTATTTTGGGGCAAAACTCAGAAATTTCACTTATTTTGGGGCAAAATTCCAGAAATTTCCCTTATTTTGGGTCAAAATTGAAGAAATTTCACTTATTTTCTGGCAAAATTGCAGAAATTTCACTTATTTCAGGGAAAAAGGCAGAAAATTTCCTTATTTTGGGGCAAAAAGGCAGAAATTCTTCATATTTTGGTGCAAAAATCAGAAATTTCCCTTATTTTGAGGTAAAATGCTGAAATTCCCCTTATTTTGGGGCAAAAGGCAGAAATTTCCCTTTTTTGGGGCAAATTTGCAGAAATTTCACTTATTTCAGGGTAATAAGTCAGAAATTTTCTTTATTATGGGGCAAAAAAACAGAAATTCCCTTTGTTTTGGAGGAAAAAGACAGAAATTCCACTTATTTAGAGGCAAAAAGGCAAAAGTTCCCCTTATTTTGGAGCAAAAAGAAAGAAATTTCTTTTTTTATGGCAAAAATGTATGCATTCTTCTTATTTTCGGACAAAAAGGCAGAAATTCCCTTTGTTTTGGGGGAAAAAGACAGAAATTCCAGTTATTTAGAGGCAAAAAAAGCAGAAATTCTTCTTATTTTAGGGCAAAATTTCAGAAATTTCCCTTATTTTGGGGCAAAAAAACAGAAATTCCCTGTATTTTGGGGCAAAATTGCAGAAATTTCCTTTATTATTGGGAAAAATTGCAGAAATTTTTCTTATTTTAGGGCAAAATTGCAGAAATTTCACTTATTTTTAGGTAAAAAGGCTGAAATTTCCTTTATTTTGGGGCAAAAAATAAGAAATTCCCTGTATTTTGGGGCAAAATTGCAGAAATTTCCTTTATTATTGGGAAAAATTGCAGAAATTTTTCTTATTTTAGGGCAAAATTGCAGAAATTTCACTTATTTCAGAGAAAAAAAGCAAAAATTTTTCTTATTTTGGGGCAAAAAGGCAGAAATTCCCATTATTTTGGGGCAAAAGGGCAGAAATTCACCATATTTTGGGGAAAAATAGCAGAAATTTCACATATTTCTGGGCAAAAAGTCAGAAATTTCCCTTATTTTGGGGCAAAATTGCAGAAATTTCACTTATTTCAGGGAAATAAGTCAGAAATTCCACTTATATTGAGGCAAAAAAGACAGAAATTTCCTTTGCTTTGAGGGAAAAAGACAGAAATTCCACTTATTTAGAGGCAAATAGGCAGAAATTTCCCTTATTTTGGAGCAAAAATGAAGAAATTTCCCTTTTTTATCACAAAAAGTTATATATTCCCCTTTTTTTCGGGCAAAAAGGCAGAAATTCCCTGTATTTTGGAGCAAAATTGCAGAAATTCCCATAGTTGTGGGGCAAAAAGACAGAAATTCCCTATATGTTGGGGCAAAAAGACAGAAATTCTCCTTATTTTGGGGCAAAACTCATAAATTCCACTTATTTTGAGTAAAATTCCATAAATTTCCCTTATTTTGGGGCAAAATTGCAGAAATTTCACTTATTTTGGGGCAAAATTTCAGAAATTTAACTTATTTCAGGGAAAAAAGGCAGAAATTTTCTTTATTTTGGGGCAAAAAGCAAAAATTTCTAATATTTTGTGGCAAAAATGCAGAAATTCCCTTTATTTTGAGGTAAAAAGGCTGAAATTCCCCTTATTTGGCGGCAAAAAGTCAGAAATTTCCCTTATTTTAAAGCAACAATGAAGAAATTTCCCTTTTTATGGCAAAAAGGTATGCATTCCCATTATTTTCGGGCAAAAATGCAGAAATTCCCGGTATTTTGGAGCAAAATTGCAGAAATTGCCCTAAATTTGGGGCAAAAGGCAGAAATTCCCTTTATTTGGGGCAAAAATCAGAAATTCCCCGTATTGTGGGGCAAAATTCCAGAAATTTCCTATATTTTGGGGCAAAATTGCAGGAATTTCACTTACTTCAGGGAAAAAAGGCAGAAATTTTCCTTATTTTGGGGCATAAATGCAGAAATTCCTAATATTTTGTTGCAAAAATGCAGAAATTCCCCTTATTTTGATGTAAAAAGGGTGAAATTCCCCTTATTTGTGGGCAAAAAGGCAAAAATTTCCCTTATTTTGGGGCAAAATTGCAGAAATTTCACTTATTTCAGGGTAATAAGTCAGAAATTTTTCTTATTTTGGGGCAAAAAAGACAGAAAATCCCTTTGTTTTGGGGGAAAAAGACAGAAATTCCACTTATTTAGAGGCAAAAAAGCAGAAATTCCCCTTATTTTGAAGCAAAAATGAAGAAATTCCCCTTTTTTAAGGCAAAAAGGTATGCATTCTTCTCATTATCTTTCAAAAAGGCAGAAATTCCCCATATTTTGGAGCAAAATTGCAAAAATTCCCCTAATTGTGGGGCAAAAATGCAGAAATTTCCTATATGTTGGGGCAAAAAGAAAGAAATTTTCTTTATTTTGGGGCAAAACTCAGAAATTCCACTTATTTTGGGGCAAAATTCCAGAAATTTCCTTTATTCTGGGGCAAAATTGGAGAAATTTCACTTATTTTGGGCAAAATTGCAGAAATTTCACTTATATCAGGGGAAAAAAAGAAATTTTTTTATTTTGGGTCAAAAATAGAGAAATTCCCCTTATTTTGAGGTAAAAAGGCTGAAATTCCCCTTATTTGGGGGCAAAAAGGCAGAAATATCCCTTATTTTGGGGCAAAATTGCAGAAATTTCACATATTTCAGGGTAATAAGTCAGAAATTCCCCTTAATTTGGGGCAAAAAAGACAGATATTCCCTTTGTTTTTTGGGAAAAAGACATAAATTCCACTTATTTAGAGGCAAAAAGGCAGAAATTTCCCTTATTTTAAAGCAACAATGAAGAAATTTCCCTTTTTATGGCAAAAAGGTATGCATTGCCATTATTTTCGGGCAAAAAGGCAGAAATTCCTTGTATTTTGGAACAAAATTGCAGAAATTCCCCTAAATTTGGGGCAAAAGGCAGAAATTCCCTTTATTTGGGGCAAAAATCAGAAATACCCCTTATTTTGGGGCAAAATTCAAGAAATTTCCTTTATTTTGGGGCAAAATTGCAGGAATTTACCTTATTTTGGGGCAAAATTGCAGAAATTTTTCTTATTTGGGGCAAAATTGCAGAAATTTCACTTATTTTTAGGTAAAAAGGCTGAAATTTCCTTTATTTTGGGGCAAAAAAGAAGAAATTCCCTGTATTTTGGGGCAAAATTGCAGAAATTTCCTTTATTATTGGGAAAAATTGCAGAAATTTTTCTTATTTTAGGGCAAAATTGCAGAAATTTCACTTATTTCAGAGAAAAAAAGCAAAAATTTTTCTTATTTTGGGGCAAAAAGGCAGAAATTCCCATTATTTTGGGGCAAAAGGGCAGAAATTCACCATATTTTGGGGAAAAATAGCAGAAATTTCACATATTTCTGGGCAAAAAGTCAGAAATTTCCCTTATTTTGGGGCAAAATTGCAGAAATTTCACTTATTTCAGGGAAATAAGTCAGAAATTCCACTTATATTGAGGCAAAAAAGACAGAAATTTCCTTTGTTTTGAGGGAAAAAGACAGAAATTCCACTTATTTAGAGGCAAATAGGCAGAAATTTCCCTTATTTTGGAGCAAAAATGAAGAAATTTCCCTTTTTTATCACAAAAAGTTATATATTCCCCTTTTTTTCGGGCAAAAAGGCAGAAATTCCCTGTATTTTGGAGCAAAATTGCAGAAATTCCCATAGTTGTGGGGCAAAAAGACAGAAATTCCCTATATGTTGGGGCAAAAAGACAGAAATTCTCCTTATTTTGGGGCAAAACTCATAAATTCCACTTATTTTGAGTAAAATTCCATAAATTTCCCTTATTTTGGGGCAAAATTGCAGAAATTTCACTTATTTTGGGGCAAAATTTCAGAAATTTAACTTATTTCAGGGAAAAAAGGCAGAAATTTTCTTTATTTTGGGGCAAAAAGCAAAAATTTCTAATATTTTGTGGCAAAAATGCAGAAATTCCCTTTATTTTGAGGTAAAAAGGCTGAAATTCCCCTTATTTGGCGGCAAAAAGTCAGAAATTTCCCTTATTTTAAAGCAACAATGAAGAAATTTCCCTTTTTATGGCAAAAAGGTATGCATTCCCATTATTTTCGGGCAAAAATGCAGAAATTCCCGGTATTTTGGAGCAAAATTGCAGAAATTGCCCTAAATTTGGGGCAAAAGGCAGAAATTCCCTTTATTTGGGGCAAAAATCAGAAATTCCCCTTATTGTGGGGCAAAATTCCAGAAATTTCCTATATTTTGGGGCAAAATTGCAGGAATTTCACTTACTTCAGGGAAAAAAGGCAGAAATTTTCCTTATTTTGGGGCATAAATGCAGAAATTCCTAATATTTTGTTGCAAAAATGCAGAAATTCCCCTTATTTTGATGTAAAAAGGGTGAAATTCCCCTTATTTGTGGGGAAAAAGGCAAAAATTTCCCTTATTTTGGGGCAAAATTGCAGAAATTTCACTTATTTCAGGGTAATAAGTCAGAAATTTTTCTTATTTTGGGGCAAAAAAGACAGAAAATCCCTTTGTTTTGGGGGAAAAAGACAGAAATTCCACTTATTTAGAGGCAAAAAAGCAGAAATTCCCCTTATTTTGAAGCAAAAATGAAGAAATTCCCCTTTTTTAAGGCAAAAAGGTATGCATTCTTCTCATTATCTTTCAAAAAGGCAGAAATTCCCCATATTTTGGAGCAAAATTGCAAAAATTCCCCTAATTGTGGGGCAAAAATGCAGAAATTTCCTATATGTTGGGGCAAAAAGACAGAAATTTTCTTTATTTTGGGGCAAAACTCAGAAATTCCACTTATTTTGGGGCAAAATTCCAGAAATTTCCTTTATTCTGGGGCAAAATTGGAGAAATTTCACTTATTTTGGGCAAAATTGCAGAAATTTCACTTATATCAGGGGAAAAAAAGAAATTTTGTTATTTTGGGGCAAAAAGGGAGAAATTCCCCTTATTTTGAGGTAAAAAGGCTGAAATTCCCCTTATTTGGGGGCAAAAAGGCAGAAATATCCCTTATTTTGGGGCAAAATTGCAGAAATTTCACATATTTCAGGGTAATAAGTCAGAAATTCCCCTTAATTTGGGGCAAAAAAGACAGATATTCCCTTTGTTTTTTGGGAAAAAGACATAAATTCCACTTATTTAGAGGCAAAAAGGCAGAAATTTCCCTTATTTTAAAGCAACAATGAAGAAATTTCCCTTTTTATGGCAAAAAGGTATGCATTGCCATTATTTTCGGGCAAAAAGGCAGAAATTCCTTGTATTTTGGAACAAAATTGCAGAAATTCCCCTAAATTTGGGGCAAAAGGCAGAAATTCCCTTTATTTGGGGCAAAAATCAGAAATACCCCTTATTTTGGGGCAAAATTCAAGAAATTTCCTTTATTTTGGGGCAAAATTGCAGGAATTTACCTTATTTTGGGGCAAAATTGCAGAAATTTTTCTTATTTGGGGCAAAATTGCAGAAATTTCACTTATTTTTAGGTAAAAAGGCTGAAATTTCCTTTATTTTGGGGCAAAAAAGAAGAAATTCCCTGTATTTTGGGGCAAAATTGCAGAAATTTCCTTTATTATTGGGAAAAATTGCAGAAATTTTTCTTATTTTAGGTCAAAATTGCAGAAATTTCACTTTTTTCAGAGAAAAAAAGCAAAAATTTTTCTTATTTTGGGGCAAAAAGGCAGAAATTCCCATTATTTTGGGGCAAAAGGGCAGAAATTCACCATATTTTGGGGAAAAATAGCAGAAATTTCACATATTTCTGGGCAAAAAGTCAGAAATTTCCCTTATTTTGGGGCAAAATTGCAGAAATTTCACTTATTTCAGGGAAATAAGTCAGAAATTCCACTTATATTGAGGCAAAAAAGACAGAAATTTCCTTTGTTTTGAGGGAAAAAGACAGAAATTCCACTTATTTAGAGGCAAATAGGCAGAAATTTCCCTTATTTTGGAGCAAAAATGAAGAAATTTCCCTTTTTTATCACAAAAAGTTATATATTCCCCTTTTTTTCGGGCAAAAAGGCAGAAATTCCCTGTATTTTGGAGCAAAATTGCAGAAATTCCCATAGTTGTGGGGCAAAAAGACAGAAATTCCCTATATGTTGGGGCAAAAAAACAGAAATTCTCCTTATTTTGGGGCAAAACTCATAAATTCCACTTATTTTGAGTAAAATTCCATAAATTTCCCTTATTTTGGGGCAAAATTGCAGAAATTTCACTTATTTTGGGGCAAAATTTCAGAAATTTAACTTATTTCAGGGAAAAAAGGCAGAAATTTTCTTTATTTTGGGGCAAAAAGCAAAAATTTCTAATATTTTGTGGCAAAAATGCAGAAATTCCCTTTATTTTGAGGTAAAAAGGCTGAAATTCCCCTTATTTGGCGGCAAAAAGTCAGAAATTTCCCTTATTTTAAAGCAACAATGAAGAAATTTCCCTTTTTATGGCAAAAAGGTATGCATTCCCATTATTTTCGGGCAAAAATGCAGAAATTCCCGGTATTTTGGAGCAAAATTGCAGAAATTGCCCTAAATTTGGGGCAAAAGGCAGAAATTCCCTTTATTTGGGGCAAAAATCAGAAATTCCCCTTATTGTGGGGCAAAATTCCAGAAATTTCCTATATTTTGGGGCAAAATTGCAGGAATTTCACTTACTTCAGGGAAAAAAGGCAGAAATTTTCCTTATTTTGGGGCATAAATGCAGAAATTCCTAATATTTTGTTGCAAAAATGCAGAAATTCCCCTTATTTTGATGTAAAAAGGGTGAAATTCCCCTTATTTGTGGGGAAAAAGGCAAAAATTTCCCTTATTTTGGGGCAAAATTGCAGAAATTTCACTTATTTCAGGGTAATAAGTCAGAAATTTTTCTTATTTTGGGGCAAAAAAGACAGAAAATCCCTTTGTTTTGGGGGAAAAAGACAGAAATTCCACTTATTTAGAGGCAAAAAAGCAGAAATTCCCCTTATTTTGAAGCAAAAATGAAGAAATTTCCCTTTTTTAAGGCAAAAAGGTATGCATTCTTCTCATTATCTTTCAAAAAGGCAGAAATTCCCCATATTTTGGAGCAAAATTGCAAAAATTCCCCTAATTGTGGGACAAAAATGCAGAAATTTCCTATATGTTGGGGCAAAAAACAGAAATTTTCTTTATTTTGGGGCAAAACTCAGAAATTCCACTTATTTTGGGGCAAAATTCCAGAAATTTCCTTTATTCTGGGGCAAAATTGGAGAAATTTCACTTATTTTGGGCAAAATTGCAGAAATTTCGCTTATATCAGGGGAAAAAAAGAAATTTTTTTTGGGGGGCAAAAAGGGAGAAATTCCCCTTATTTTGAGGTAAAAAGGCTGAAATTCCCCTTATTTGGGGGCAAAAAGGCAGAAATATCCCTTATTTTGGGGCAAAATTGCAGAAATTTCACATATTTCAGGGTAATAAGTCAGAAATTCCCCTTAATTTGGGGCAAAAAAGACAGATATTCCCTTTGTTTTTTGGGAAAAAGACATAAATTCCACTTATTTAGAGGCAAAAAGGCAGAAATTTCCCTTATTTTAAAGCAACAATGAAGAAATTTCCCTTTTTATGGCAAAAAGGTATGCATTGCCATTATTTTCGGGCAAAAAGGCAGAAATTCCTTGTATTTTGGAACAAAATTGCAGAAATTCCCCTAAATTTGGGGCAAAAGGCAGAAATTCCCTTTATTTGGGGCAAAAATCAGAAATACCCCTTATTTTGGGGCAAAATTCAAGAAATTTCCTTTATTTTGGGGCAAAATTGCAGGAATTTACCTTATTTTGGGGCAAAATTGCAGAAATTTTTCTTATTTGGGGCAAAATTGCAGAAATTTCACTTATTTTTAGGTAAAAAGGCTGAAATTTCCTTTATTTTGGGGCAAAAAAGAAGAAATTCCCTGTATTTTGGGGCAAAATTGCAGAAATTTCCTTTATTATTGGGAAAAATTGCAGAAATTTTTCTTATTTTAGGGCAAAATTGCAGAAATTTCACTTATTTCAGAGAAAAAAAGCAAAAATTTTTCTTATTTTGGGGCAAAAAGGCAGAAATTCCCATTATTTTGGGGCAAAAGGGCAGAAATTCACCATATTTTGGGGAAAAATAGCAGAAATTTCACATATTTCTGGGCAAAAAGTCAGAAATTTCCCTTATTTTGGGGCAAAATTGCAGAAATTTCACTTATTTCAGGGAAATAAGTCAGAAATTCCACTTATATTGAGGCAAAAAAGACAGAAATTTCCTTTGTTTTGAGGGAAAAAGACAGAAATTCCACTTATTTAGAGGCAAATAGGCAGAAATTTCCCTTATTTTGGAGCAAAAATGAAGAAATTTCCCTTTTTTATCACAAAAAGTTATATATTCCCCTTTTTTTCGGGCAAAAAGGCAGAAATTCCCTGTATTTTGGAGCAAAATTGCAGAAATTCCCATAGTTGTGGGGCAAAAAGACAGAAATTCCCTATATGTTGGGGCAAAAAGACAGAAATTCTCCTTATTTTGGGGCAAAACTCATAAATTCCACTTATTTTGAGTAAAATTCCATAAATTTCCCTTATTTTGGGGCAAAATTGCAGAAATTTCACTTATTTTGGGGCAAAATTTCAGAAATTTAACTTATTTCAGGGAAAAAAGGCAGAAATTTTCTTTATTTTGGGGCAAAAAGCAAAAATTTCTAATATTTTGTGGCAAAAATGCAGAAATTCCCTTTATTTTGAGGTAAAAAGGCTGAAATTCCCCTTATTTGGCGGCAAAAAGTCAGAAATTTCCCTTATTTTAAAGCAACAATGAAGAAATTTCCCTTTTTATGGCAAAAAGGTATGCATTCCCATTATTTTCGGGCAAAAATGCAGAAATTCCCGGTATTTTGGAGCAAAATTGCAGAAATTGCCCTAAATTTGGGGCAAAAGGCAGAAATTCCCTTTATTTGGGGCAAAAATCAGAAATTCCCCTTATTGTGGGGCAAAATTCCAGAAATTTCCTATATTTTGGGGCAAAATTGCAGGAATTTCACTTACTTCAGGGAAAAAAGGCAGAAATTTTCCTTATTTTGGGGCATAAATGCAGAAATTCCTAATATTTTGTTGCAAAAATGCAGAAATTCCCCTTATTTTGATGTAAAAAGGGTGAAATTCCCCTTATTTGTGGGGAAAAAGGCAAAAATTTCCCTTATTTTGGGGCAAAATTGCAGAAATTTCACTTATTTCAGGGTAATAAGTCAGAAATTTTTCTTATTTTGGGGCAAAAAAGACAGAAAATCCCTTTGTTTTGGGGGAAAAAGACAGAAATTCCACTTATTTAGAGGCAAAAAAGCAGAAATTCCCCTTATTTTGAAGCAAAAATGAAGAAATTTCCCTTTTTTAAGGCAAAAAGGTATGCATTCTTCTCATTATCTTTCAAAAAGGCAGAAATTCCCCATATTTTGGAGCAAAATTGCAAAAATTCCCCTAATTGTGGGGCAAAAATGCAGAAATTTCCTATATGTTGGGGCAAAAAACAGAAATTTTCTTTATTTTGGGGCAAAACTCAGAAATTCCACTTATTTTGGGGCAAAATTCCAGAAATTTCCTTTATTCTGGGGCAAAATTGGAGAAATTTCACTTATTTTGGGCAAAATTGCAGAAATTTCACTTATATCAGGGGAAAAAAAGAAATTTTTTTTTGGGGGGCAAAAAGGGAGAAATTCCCCTTATTTTGAGGTAAAAAGGCTGAAATTCCCCTTATTTGGGGGCAAAAAGGCAGAAATATCCCTTATTTTGGGGCAAAATTGCAGAAATTTCACATATTTCAGGGTAATAAGTCAGAAATTCCCCTTAATTTGGGGCAAAAAAGACAGATATTCCCTTTGTTTTTTGGGAAAAAGACATAAATTCCACTTATTTAGAGGCAAAAAGGCAGAAATTTCCCTTATTTTAAAGCAACAATGAAGAAATTTCCCTTTTTATGGCAAAAAGGTATGCATTGCCATTATTTTCGGGCAAAAAGGCAGAAATTCCTTGTATTTTGGAACAAAATTGCAGAAATTCCCCTAAATTTGGGGCAAAAGGCAGAAATTCCCTTTATTTGGGGCAAAAATCAGAAATACCCCTTATTTTGGGGCAAAATTCAAGAAATTTCCTTTATTTTGGGGCAAAATTGCAGGAATTTACCTTATTTTGGGGCAAAATTGCAGAAATTTTTCTTATTTGGGGCAAAATTGCAGAAATTTCACTTATTTTTAGGTAAAAAGGCTGAAATTTCCTTTATTTTGGGGCAAAAAAGAAGAAATTCCCTGTATTTTGGGGCAAAATTGCAGAAATTTCCTTTATTATTGGGAAAAATTGCAGAAATTTTTCTTATTTTAGGGCAAAATTGCAGAAATT
Organism: Micromys minutus; assembly: GCF_963924665.1. Lineage (NCBI taxonomy): Eukaryota > Metazoa > Chordata > Mammalia > Rodentia > Muridae > Micromys > Micromys minutus. The sequence goes on along the minus strand of NW_027667830.1, from coordinate 1,586,579 downwards.
TCACTTATTTCAGAGAAAAAAAGCAAAATTTTTTCTTATTTTGGGGCAAAAAGGCAGAAATTCCCATTATTTTGGGGCAAAAGGGCAGAAATTCATCATATTTTGGGGAAAAATAGCAGAAATTTCACATATTTCTGGGCAAAAAGTCAGAAATTTCCCTTATTTTGGGGCAAAATTGCAGAAATTTCACTTATTTCAGGGAAATAAGTCAGAAATTCCACTTATATTGAGGCAAAAAAGACAGAAATTTCCTTTGTTTTGAGGGAAAAAGACAGAAATTCCACTTATTTAGAGGCAAATAGGCAGAAATTTCCCTTATTTTGGAGCAAAAATGAAGAAATTTCCCTTTTTTATCACAAAAAGTTATATATTCCCCTTTTTTTCGGGCAAAAAGGCAGAAATTCCCTGTATTTTGGAGCAAAATTGCAGAAATTCCCATAGTTGTGGGGCAAAAAGACAGAAATTCCCTATATGTTGGGGCAAAAAGACAGAAATTCTCCTTATTTTGGGGCAAAACTCATAAATTCCACTTATTTTGAGTAAAATTCCATAAATTTCCCTTATTTTGGGGCAAAATTGCAGAAATTTCACTTATTTTGGGGCAAAATTTCAGAAATTTAACTTATTTCAGGGAAAAAAGGCAGAAATTTTCTTTATTTTGGGGCAAAAAGCAAAAATTTCTAATATTTTGTGGCAAAAATGCAGAAATTCCCTTTATTTTGAGGTAAAAAGGCTGAAATTCCCCTTATTTGGCGGCAAAAAGTCAGAAATTTCCCTTATTTTAAAGCAACAATGAAGAAATTTCCCTTTTTATGGCAAAAAGGTATGCATTCCCATTATTTTCGGGCAAAAATGCAGAAATTCCCGGTATTTTGGAGCAAAATTGCAGAAATTGCCCTAAATTTGGGGCAAAAGGCAGAAATTCCCTTTATTTGGGGCAAAAATCAGAAATTCCCCTTATTGTGGGGCAAAATTCCAGAAATTTCCTATATTTTGGGGCAAAATTGCAGGAATTTCACTTACTTCAGGGAAAAAAGGCAGAAATTTTCCTTATTTTGGGGCATAAATGCAGAAATTCCTAATATTTTGTTGCAAAAATGCAGAAATTCCCCTTATTTTGATGTAAAAAGGGTGAAATTCCCCTTATTTGTGGGCAAAAAGGCAAAAATTTCCCTTATTTTGGGGCAAAATTGCAGAAATTTCACTTATTTCAGGGTAATAAGTCAGAAATTTTTCTTATTTTGGGGCAAAAAAGACAGAAAATCCCTTTGTTTTGGGGGAAAAAGACAGAAATTCCACTTATTTAGAGGCAAAAAAGCAGAAATTCCCCTTATTTTGAAGCAAAAATGAAGAAATTTCCCTTTTTTAAGGCAAAAAGGTATGCATTCTTCTCATTATCTTTCAAAAAGGCAGAAATTCCCCATATTTTGGAGCAAAATTGCAAAAATTCCCCTAATTGTGGGGCAAAAATGCAGAAATTTCCTATATGTTGGGGCAAAAAGACAGAAATTTTCTTTATTTTGGGGCAAAACTCAGAAATTCCACTTATTTTGGGGCAAAATTCCAGAAATTTCCTTTATTCTGGGGCAAAATTGGAGAAATTTCACTTATTTTGGGCAAAATTGCAGAAATTTCACTTATATCAGGGGAAAAAAAGAAATTTTGTTATTTTGGGGCAAAAAGGGAGAAATTCCCCTTATTTTGGGGCAAAAAGGCAGAAATTCACCTTATTTTGGGGTAAAATTGCAGAAATTTCACATATTTCTGGGCAAAAAGTCAGAAATTTCCCTTATTTTGGGGCAAAATTGCAGAAATTTCACTTATTTCAGGGAAATAAGTCAGAAATTCCACTTATATTGAGGCAAAAAAAACCAGAAATTCCCTTTGTTTTGAGGGAAAAATACAGAAATTCCACTTATTTAGAGGCAAATAGGCAGAAATTTCCCTTATTTTCGAGCAAAAATAAAGAAATTTCCCTTTTTTATGGCAAAAAGTTATGCATTCCCCTTTTTTTCGGGCAAAAATCAGAAATTCCCTGTATTTTGGAGCAAAATTGCAGAAATTCCCCTAGTTGTGGGGCAAAAAGACAGAAATTCCCTATATGTTGGGGCAAAAAGACAGAAATTCTCTTTATTTTGGGGCAAAACTCATAAATTCCACTTATTTTGGGGTAAAATTCCAGAAATTTCCCTTATTTTGGGGCAAAATTGCAGAAATTTCACTTATTTTGGTGTAAAATTGCAGAAATTTCACTTATTTCAGGGAAAAAAGGCAGAAATTTTTTTTTATTTTGGGGCAAAAAGCAAAAATTCCTAATATTTTGTGGCAAAAATGCAGAAATTCCCCTTATTTTGAGGTAAAAAGGCTGAAATTCCCCTTATTTGGCGGCAAAAAGTCAGAAATTTCCCTTATCTTGGGGCAAAATTGCAGAAATTTTACTTATTTCAGGGTAATAAGTCATAAATTTTGCTCATTTTGGGGCAAAAAAGAAAGAAAATCCCTTTTTTGGAGGGAAAAAGACAGAAATTCCACTTATTTAGAGGCAAAAGGGCAAAAATTACCCTTATTCTGGAGCAAAAATGAAGAAATTTCCCTTTTTTATGGCATAAAGTTATGCATTCCCCTTATTTTCGGGCATAAAGGCAGAAATTCCCCGTATTTTGGAGCAAAATTGCAGAAATTCCCCTAATTGTGGGGCAAAAATGCAGATATTCTCTATATGTTGGGGCAAAAAGACAGAAATTCCCCTTATTTTGGGGCAAAACTCAGAAATTCCACTTATTTTGGGGCAAAATTCCAGAAATTCCCCTTATTTTGGGACAAAATTGCAGAAATTTCACTTATTTTAGGGCAAAATTGCAGAAATTTCACTTATTTCAGGGAAAAAAGGCAGAAATTTTCCTTATTTTGGAGCAAAAAGGCAGAAATTCCTAATACTTTGTGGCAAAAATGCAGAAATTCCCCTTATTTTGAGGTGAAAAGGCTGAAATTCCCCTAATTTGCGGGAAAAAAGGCAGAAATTTCCCTTATTTTGGGGAAAAATGGCAGAAATTTCAATTATTTCAGGGTAATAAGTCAGAAAATTTCTTGATTTTGGGGCAAAAAAGACAGAAAATCCCTTTGTTTTAGAGGAAAAACAGAAATTCCACTTATTTAGAGGAAAAAAAGCAGAAATTCCCCTTATTTTGGAGCAAAAATGAAGAAATTTTCCTTTTTTAAGGCAAAAAGTTATGCATTCCCCTTTTTTTCGTGCAAAAAGGCAGAAATTCCCCGTATTTTGGAGCAAAATTGCAGAAATTCCCCTAATTGTGGTGCAAAAAGGCAGAAATTCCCTATATGTTGGGGCAAAAACACAGAAATTCTATTTATTTTGGGGCAAAACTCAGAAATTCCACTTATTTTGGGGCAAAATTGCAGAAATTTCACTTATTTTAGGGAAAAAAGGCAAAAATTCCTAATATTTTGTGGCAAAAATGCAGAAATTCCCCTTATTTTGAGGTAAAAAGCGTGAAATTCCCCTTATTTTTGGGCAAAAAGGCAAAAATTTCCCTTATTTTGGCGCAAAATTGCAGAAACTTCACTTATTTCAGAGTAATAAGTCAAAAATTTTTCTTATTTTGGGGCAAAAAAGAAAATCCCTTTGTTTTGGGGAAAAAAGACAGAAATTCCAATTATTTAGAGGCAAAAAAGCAGAAATTCCCCTTATTTTGAAGCAAAAATGAAGAAATTTCCCTTTTTTAAGGCAAAAGAGTATGCATTCTTCTTATTTTCGGGCAAAAAGGCAGAAATTCCTCGCATTTTGGAGCAAAATTGCAAAAATTCCCTTCATTGTGGGGCAAAAAATGCAGAAATTCCCTATATGTTGGGGCAAAAGACAGAAATTCTCTTTATTTTGGGGCAAAATTCAGAAATTCCACTTATTTTGGGGCAAAATTCCAGAAATTTTCCTAATTCTGGGGCAAAATTGCAGAAATTTCACTTATTTTGGGCAAAATTTCACAAATTTCACTTATTTCAGGGAAAAAAAAGGAATTTTGTTATTTTGGTGCAAAAAGGCAGAAATTCCCCTTATTTTGAGGTAAAAAGGCTAAAATTCCCCTTATTTGGGGGCAAAAAGGCAGAAATATCCCTTATTTTGGGGCAAAATTGCAGAAATTTCACTTATTACAGGGTAATAAATCAGAAATTCTCCTTAATTTGGGGCAAAAAAGACAGAAATTCCCTTTTTTGGGGGGCAAGAAGAAGAAATTCCACTTATTTAGAGTCAAGAAGGCAAAAATTCCCCTTATTTTGGAGCAAAAATGAAGAAATTTCCCTTTTTATGGCAAAAAGGTATGTATTCCCATTATTTTCGGGCAAAAAGGCAGATTCCCCGTATTTTGGAGCAAAATTGCAGAAATTCCTCTAAATTTGGGGCAAAAGGCAGAAATTCCCTTTATTTCGGGGCAAAAATCATAAATTCCCCTTATTTTGGGGCAAAATTCAAGAAATTTCTTTTATTTTGAGGCAAAATTGAAGGAATTTACCTTATTTTGGGGCACAATTGCAGAAATTTTTCTTATTTGGGGCAAAATTGCAGAAATTTCACTTATTTTCAGGTAAAAAGGCTGAAATTTCCTATATTTTGGGGCAAAAAGGCAGAAATTCTCATTTTTTTGGGGCAAAAAAGGAGAAATTCACCTTATTTTTAGGTAAAATTGCAGAAATTTTACATATTTCAGGACAAAAAGGTAGAAATTTCCCTAATTTGAGGCAAAATTGCAGAAATTTCACTTATTTCAGGGTAATAAGTCAGAGCTTCCCCTTATTTTGGGCCAAAAAAACCAGAAATTCCCTTTTTTTGGGGGGAAAAAGACAGAAATTCCACTTATTGAGAAGCAAAAAGGCAGAAATTCCCCTTATTTTGGAGCAAAAAATGAAGAAATTTCCCTTTTTTATGGCAAAAAGTTATGCATTCCTCTTATTTTCGTGCAAAAAGGCAGAAATTCCCCGTATTTTGGAGCAGAATTGCAGAAATTCCCCTAATTGTGGTGCAAAAAGGCAGAAATTCCCTATATGTTGGGGCAAAAACACAGAAATTCTCATTATTTTGGGTCAAAACTCAGAAATTCCACTTATTTTTGGGAAAAATTGCAGAAATTTCACTTACTTCAGGGAAAAAAGGCAGAAATTCCTAATATTTTGTGGCAAAAATGCAGAAATTCCCCTTATTTTGAGGTAAAAAGGGTGAAATTCCCCTTATTTGTGAAAAAAAAGGCAAAAATTTCCCTTATTTTGGGGCAAAATTGCAGAAACTTCACTTATTTCAGAGTAATAAGTTAGAATTTTTTTTACTTTGGGGCAAAAAAGACAGAAAATCCCTTTGTTTTGGGGAAAAAAGACAGAAATTCCACTTATTTAGAGGCAAAAAAGCAGAAATTCCCCTTATTTTGAAGCAAAAATGAAGAAATTTCTCTTTTTTAAGGCAAAAAGGTATGCATTCTTCTTATTTTCGGGCAAAAAGGCAGAAATTCCCCGTATTTTAGAGCAATATTGCAAAAATTCCCCTAATTGTGGGGCAAAAATGCAGAAATTCCCTATATGTTGGGGCAAAAGACAGAAATTCTCCTTATTTTGGGGCAAAACTCAGAAATTCCACTTATTTTGGGGCAAAATTCCAGAAATTTCCCTTATTCTGGGGCAAAATTGCAGAAATTTCACTTATTTTAGGCAAAATTGCAGAAATTTCACTTATTTCAGGGAAAAAAAGGAATTTTGTTAATTTGGGGCAAAAAGGCAGAAATTCCCATTATTTTGAGGTAAAAATGCTGAAATTCCCCTTATTTGGGGGCCAAAAGGCAGAAATATCCCTTATTTTGGGGCAAAATTGCAGAAATTTCACTTATTACAGGGTAATAAGTCAGAAATTCTCTTTAATTTGGGGCAAAAAAGACAGAAATTCCCTTTGTTTTGGGGCAAAAAGAAGAAATTCCACTTATTTAGAGGCAAGAAGGCAGAAATTCCCCTTATTTTGGAGCAAAAATGAAGAAATTTCCCTTTTTATGGCAAAAAGGTATGCATTCCCATTATTTTCGGGCAAAAAGGCAGAAATTTCCCGTATTTTGGAGCAAAATTGCAGAAATTCCCCTAAATTTGGGGCAAAAGGCAGAAATTCCCTATATTTTGGGGCAAGAATCATAAATTCCCCTTATTTTGGGGCAAAATTCAAGAAATTTCTTTTATTTTGAGGCAAAATTGAAGGAATTTACCTTATTTTGGGGCACAATTGCAGAATTTTTTCTTATTTGGGGCAAAATTGCAGAAATTTCACTTATTTTCAGGTAAAAAGGCTGAAATTTCCTTTATTTTGGGGCCAAAAGGGAGAAATTCCCCTTATTTTGGGGCAAAATTGCAGAAATTTTTATTATTATTGGGAAAAATTGCAGCAATTTTTTTTATTTTAGGGCAAAATTGCAGCAATTTCACTTATTTCAGATCAAAAAGTAAAAATTTTTCTTATTTTGGGGCAAAAAGGAAGAAATTCCCATTATTTTGGGGCAAAAAGGCAAAAATTCACCTTATTTTGGGGTAAAATTGCAGACATTTCACATATTTCAGAGCAAAAAGGCAGAAATTTCCCTTATTTTGGGGCAAAATTGCAGAAATTTCACTTATTTCAAGGTAATAAGTCAGAAATTCCCCTTATTTTGGGGCAAAAAAATACAGAAATTCCCTTTGTTTTGGGGGAAAAAGACAGAAATTCCACTTATTTAGAGGCAAAAAAGCAGAAATTCTTCTCATTCTGGAGCAAAAATGAAGAAATTTTCCTCGTTTATGGAAAAAGGTTATGCATTCCCCTTATTTTCAGGCAAAAAGGCAGAAATTCCCTGTATTTTGGAGCAAAATTGCAGAAATTCCCCTAATTGTGGGGCAAAAAGTCAGAAATTCCCTATATGTTGGGGCAAAAACACAGAAATTCTTCTTATTTTGGGGCAAAATTCAGAAATTCCCCATATTTTGGGGCAAAATTCCAGAAATTTCCCTTATTTTGGGGCCAAATTGCAGAAATTTCACTTAATTTGGTGCAAAATTGCAGAAATTTCAATTATTTAATAAAAAGGCAGAAATTTTTCTTATTTTGGGGCAAAAATGCAGAAATTCCCCTTATTTTGAGTAAAAATGCTGAAATTCCCCTTATTTGGGGGCAAAAAGGCAGAAATTTCCCTTATTTTGGGGCAAAGAGACAGAAATTCCCCTTATTTTGTGGCAAAAATGCAGAAATTTCTTTTATTTTGGGGCAAAATTGCAGAAATTTCACATATTTCAGGGCATAATTCAAAAATTCCTTTTATTTTGGGGCAAAATGACAGAAATTCCGTTTATTTTTGGGTAAAATGCCAGAGATTTCACATATTTTTAGGTAAAAAGGCAGAAATTGCTTTAATTTTGGGGCAAAAATGAAGAAATTTCCGTTTTTTGTGGCAAAAGGTGTACATTCCCCTTACTTTCGGGATAAAAAGCAGAAATTCCCCATATTTTGAAGAGAAATTGCAGAAATTCTCTCAATTTTCGGGCAAAAAGGCAGAAATTCTCCTTATTTTGGGGCAAAAAGACAGAAAATCTTCTTTTTCGGGAGCAAACAGTCAGAAATTCCCCTTATTTTGAAGCAAAATTGCAGAAATTTTATTTACATTGGGGCAAAATTGCAGAAATTTCCCTTATTTTGGGGCGAAATTGCAGAAATTTCACTTATTTCAGGGTAATGAGTCAGAAATTTACCTTATTTTGAGGCAAAAAAGACAGAAATTCCCTTTGTTTTGAAGTAAAAATACAGAAATTCCACTTATATAGAGGCAAAAAGGAAGAAATTCCCTTTATTTTGGAGCAAAAATGAAGAAATTTCCCTTTTTATGGCAAAAAGGTATGCTTTCCCATTATTTTCGGGCAAAAAGGCAGAAATTCCTTGTATATTGGAGCAAAAATGCAGAAATTCCCCTTTATTTAGGCAAAAGGCAGAAATTCCCTTTATTTTGGGGCAAAAATCAGAAATTCCCATTATTTTGGGGCAAAATTCCAGAAATTTCCTTTATTTTGGTGCAAAATTGCAGGAATTTACCTTATTTTGGGGCAAAATTGTAGAAATTTCCCTTATTTGGGGCAAAATTGCAGAAATTTCACTTATTTTCAGGTAAAAAGGCTGAAATTTCCTTTGTTTTGGTGCAAAAAGGAAGAAATTCCCCTTATTTTGGGGCAAAATTGCAGAAATTTTTCTTATTATGTGAAAAAATTGCAAAAATTTCCCTTATTTTAGGGCAAAATTGCAGAAATTTCACTTATTTCAGAGAAAAAAAGCAAAAATTTTTCTTATTTTTGGTCAAAAAGGCAGAAATTCCCATTAATTTGGGGCCAAAAAGCAGAAATTCACCTTATTTTGGGGCAAAAAGGCCGAAATTCACCTTATTTTGGGGTAAAATTGAGGAATTTCATATATTTCAGGGCAAAAAGACAGAAATTTCCCTTATTTTTGGGCAAAATTGCAGAAATTTCACTTATTTCAGGGTAATAAGTCAGAAATTTTCTTTATTTTGGGGCAAAAATACAGAAATTACCTTTTTTGAGAGGGAAAAAAACAGAAATTCCACTTATTTAGAGGCAAAAAGGCAGAAATTCCCCTTATTTTGGAGCAAAAATGAAGAAATTTCCATTTTTTAAGGCAAAAAGGTATGCATTCCCCTTATTTTCGGGCAAAAAGGCAGAATTTCACCGTATTTTGGAGCAAAATTGCAGAAATTCCTCCAATTTCGGGGCAAAAGGCAGAAATTCTCTTTATTTTTGGGCAAAAATCAGAAATTCCCCTTACTTTGGGCCAAAATTCCAGAAATTTCCTTTATTTTGGGGCAAAATTGCAGAAATTTAACTTATTTATGGGCAAAATTGCAGAATTTTCACTTATTTCAGGGAAAAAAGGCAGAAATTTTTCTTATTTTGGGGCAAAAAGGCACAAATTCCTAATATTTTGTGGCAAAAATGCAGAAATTCCCCTTATTTTGAGGTACAAAGGCTGAAATTTCCCGTATTTGGGGGCAAAGAGGCAGAAATTTTTTTTATTTTGGTGCAAAATTGCAGTAATTTACTTTATTTTGGGGCAAAATTGCAGAAATTTAACTTATTTCAGGGTAATAAATCAAAAATTTTCCTTTTTTTAGGGCAAAAAAGACAGAAATTCTCTTTGTTTTTGAGGAAAAAGTCAGAAATTCCACTTATTTAGAGGAAAAAAGTCAGAAATTCCCCTTATTTTTGAGCAAAAATGACGAAATTTCCCTTTTTTTTGGCAAAAAGGCTGAAATTCCCCGTATTTTCAGGCAAAAATTCAGATATTCCCCTTATGTGTGGGCCAAAAGACAGAAATTTCGTTTATTTTTGGGGTAAAGGCAGAAATTGCACTTATTTTGAGTCAAAAAGGCGGAAAATTTCCTTATTTTTGGGCAAAAATGAAGAAATTTCCCTTTTTTATGGCCAAAAGGTATACATTCCCTTTATTTTCGGGCAAAAAGGCAGAAATTCCCCGTATTTTGAAGCAAAATTGCAGAAATTCCCCTAATTGTGGGGCAAATAGGCAGAAATTCCCTATATGTTGGGGCAAAAAGACAGAAATTCTCCTTATTTTGGGGCAAAACTCAGAAATTTCACTTATTTTAGGGCAAAATTGCAGAAATTTCAGTTATTTCAGAGAAAAAAAGCAAAAATTTTTCTTATTTTGGGGCAAAAAGGCAGAAATTCCCATTATTTTGGGGCAAAAAGGCAGAAATTCACCTTATTTTGGGGTAAAATTGCAGAAATTTCACGGCAAAAAGACAGAAATTTCCCTTATTTTGGGTAAAATTGCAGAAATTTCACTTATTTCAGGGTAATAAGTCAGAAATTTTATTTATTTTGGGGCAAAAATACAGAAATTACCTTTTTTTGGGGGGAAAAATACAGAAATTCCATTTATTTAGATGCAAAAAGGCAGAAATTCCCCTTATATTGGAGCAAAAATTAAGAATTTTCCCTTTTTTTATAGCAAAAAGGTATGCATTCCCCTTATTTTCAGGCAAAAAAGGCAGAAATTCACCGAATTTTGGAGCAAAATTGCAGAAATTCCCCTAATTTTAGGGCAAAAGGCAGAAATTCTCTTTATTTTGGGGCAAAAATCAGAAATTCCCCTTACTTTCGGGCAAAATTCCAGAAATTTCCTTTATTTTGGGGCAAAATTACAGAAATTTATCTTATTTATGGGGAAAATTGCAGAATTTTCACTTATTTCAGGGAAAAAAGGCAGAAATTATCTTTATTTTGGGGCAAAAAGGCACAAATTCCTAATATTTTGTGGCAAAAATGCTGAAATTCCCCTTATTTTGAGGTAAAAAGGCTGAAATTTCCCGTATTTGGGGGCAAAAAGGCAGAATTTTTTTTTATTTTGGGGCAAAATAGCAGGAATTTACTTTATTTTGGGGCAAATTGCAGAAATTTCACTTATTTCAGGGTAATAAGTCAAAAATTTTCCTTATTTTATGGCAAAAAAGACAGAAATTCTCTTTGTTTTTGGGGAAAAAGTCAGAAATTCCACTTATTTAGAGGAAAAAAGGCAGAAATTCTCCTCATTTTGGAGCAAAAATGAAGAAATTTCCCTTTTTTATGGCAAAAAGGTATGCATTCCCCTTATTTTCGGGGAAAAGGGCAGAAATTCCCCGTATTTTGGAGCAAAATTTCAGAAAATCCCCTAATTGTGGGGCAAAAAGGCAGAAATTCTCTATATGTTAAGGTAAAAATACAGAAATTCTTTTTATTTGGGGGCAAAACTCAGAAATTCCACTTACTTAGAGGAAAAATGGCAGAAATTCCTCTTATTTTGGAGCAAAAATGAAGAAATTTCCCTTTTTTATGGCAAAAAGGTATGCATTCTCTTTATTTTCGGGCAAAAAGGCAGAAATTCCCTGTATTTTGGAGCAAAATTGCAGAAATTCCCCTAATTTTGGGGCAAAAGGCAGAAATTCCCCTTATTTTTGGGTAAAATTGCAGAAATTTCAAATATTTCAGGGCAAAATGGCAGAAATTCCCCTTATTTTGGGGCAAAAAGATGAAATCCATAATTTTTGGCTAAAATTGAAGAAATTTCACTCATTTCGGGACAAAAAGGCAAAAATTCCACTTAATTTCGGGCAAAAAGGCAGAAATTCCCTTTATTTTGGAGCAAAATTGCAGAAATTCCCTTAATATTGGTGCAAAAATGCAGAAATTCCCTTTATTTTGGGGCAAAAAGGCAGAAATTCTCCATATTTTGGTGCAAAAAGGCTGAAATTCCCCTTATTTTGAGGTAAAATGCTGAAATTCCCCATATTTGGGGCAAAAGGCAGAAATTCCCCTCATTTTGGGGCAAAAAGGCACAAATTTCCCTTATTTTCGGGCAAAATTGCTGAAATTTCATTTATTTCAGAGTAAAAAGTCAGAAATTCCCCTTATTTTGAAGCAAAAAGCAGAAATTTCTTTTATTATGGTACAAAATTGAAGAAATTTTCCTTATTTTGGAACAAAAAGGCAGAAATTCCCCATATTTTAGGGCAAAAGGCAGAAATTCTTCTTATTTTGAGGTAAAATGCAGAAATTCCCCTTATTTAGAGGTAAAATGAAGAAATTCTGCAAATATTGGGGGAAAATGGAGAAATTTTTTTTATTTTGGTGCTAAAAGGCAGAAATTTGCCATATTTTGAAGCAAAATTGCAGCAATTCTCATAATTTTCAGGCAAAAAGTCAGGAATTCTTCTTATTTTGGGGCAAAAAGACAGAAAATCTCCTTTTTTAGGGGGCAAAAAGTCAGAAATTCCCCTTATTTTGGGGTAAAATTGCAGAAATTTCACTTATTTCAGAAAAAAATGCAGAAATTTTCTTATTTTGGGGCAAAAAGGCAGAAATTTCTATTATTTTGGTACAAAATTGCAGAATTTTTTCTTATTTTGGGACAAAAAGGCAGAAATTCCCCATATTTTGAGGCAAAAAGGCTGAAATTCCCCTTATTTTCGGGCAAAAATCAGAAATTCCCCTTATGTTGGGGCAAAAAGACAGAAATTTCGTTTATTATTGGGGAAAAGGCAGAAATTGCACTTATTTTGAGAAAAAGGCGGAAAATATCCTTATTTTCTGGCAAAAATGAAGAAATTTCCTTTTTTTATGGCAAAAAGGTATACATTCCCTATATTTTTGGGCAAAAAGTCAGATAATCTCTGTATTTTGGAGCAAAATTGCAGAAATGCCCCTAATATTGGGGCAAAAAGGCAGAAATTCCCTATATGTTGGGGCAAAAAGAAAGAAATTCTTTTTATTTTGGGGCAAAACTCAGAAATTCCACTTATTTAGAGGCAAAATGGCACAAATTCCTCTTATTTTGGAGCAAAAATAAAAAAATTTCCCTTTTTTATGGCAAAAAGGTATGCATTCTTCTTATTTTCAGGCAAAGAGGCAGAAATTCCTTGTATTTTGGAGCAAAATTGCAGAAATTCCCCTAATTTTGGGGCAAAAGGCAGAAATTCCCCTTATTTTGGGGTAAAATTGCAGAAATTTCAAATATTTCAGGCAAAATGGCAGAAATTCCCCTTATTTTGGGGCAAAAAGTTGAAATCCATAATTTTTGGTTAAAATTGAAGAAATTACACTTATTTCGAGACAAAAAGGCAGAAATTCCACTTAATTTCGGGCAAAAAGGCAGAAATGACCTGTATTTGGGAGCAAAATTGCAGAAATTCCCCTAATATTGGTGCAAAAATGCAGAAATTCCCTTTATTTTGGGGCAAAAAGGCAGAAATTCTTCATATTTTGGTGCAAAAAGGCTGAAATTCCCCTTATTTTGAGGGAAAATGCTGAAATTCCCCATATTTTTGGGCAAAAGGCAGAAATTCCCCTCATTTTTGGACAAAAAGGCACAAATTTCCCTTATTTTCGGGCAAAATTTCAGAAATTCATTTATTTCAGGGTAAAAAGTCAGAAATTCCCCTTATTTTGGGGCAATAAGCAGAAATTTCTTTTATTATGGTACAAAATTGAATAAATTTTCCTTATTTTGGAACAAAAAGGCAGAAATTCCCCATATTTTGGGGCAAAAGGCAGAAATTCTTCTTATATTGAGGAAAATGCAGAAATTCCCCATATTTTAAAGCAAAATTGCAGAAATTCTCATAATTTTCAGGCAAAAAGGCAGAAATTCTCCTTATTTTGAGGCAAAAAGACAGAAAATCTTCTTTTTTAGGAGGCAAAAAGTCAGAAATTCCCCTTATTTTGGGGCAAAATTGCAGACATTTCCTTTACATTTGGACAAAATTGCAGAAATTTCCCTTATTTTGGAGCAAAATTGCAGAAATTTCACTTATTTCAGAAAAAATGCAGAAATTTTCTTATTTTGTGGCAAAAAGGCAGAAATTTCTATTATTTTAGTACAAAATTGCAGAAATTTTTCTTATTTTGGGGCAAAAAGGCAGAAATTCCCCATATTTTGGGGCAAAAAGGCTGAAATTCCCCTTATTTTCGGGCAAAAATCAGAAATTCCCCTTATGTTGGGGCAAAAAGAAAGAAATTTCGTTTATTTTTTGGAAAAGGCAGAAATTGCACTTATTTTGAATCAAAAAGGCGGAAAATTTTTTTATTTTCGGGCAAAAATGAAGAAATTTATTTTTTTATGGCAAAAAGGTATACATTCCCTTTATTTTCGGGCAAAAAGGCAGAAATTCTCCGTATTTTGGAGCAAAATTGCAGAAATTCCCCTAATTGTGGGGCAAAAAGGCAGAAATTCCCTATATGTTGGGGCAAAAAGACAGAAATTCTCTTTATTTTAGGGCAAAACTCAGAAATTTCACTTATTTTAGGGCAAAATTGCAGAAATTTCAGTTATTTCAGAGAAAAAATGCAAAAATTTTTTTTATTTTGGGGCAAAAAGGCAGAAATTCCCCTTATTTTGGGGTAAAATTGCAGAAATTTCACATATTATAGGGCAAAAAGGCAGAAATTTTCCTTATTTTGGGGCAAAATTGCAGAAATTTCACTTATTTCAGGGTAATAAATCATAAATTTTCCTTATTTTGGGGCAAAAAAGACAGAAATTCCCTTTGTTTTCGAGGAAAAAGACAGAAATTCCACTTATTTAGAGGCAAAAAGGCAGAAATTCCCCTTATTTTGGAGCAAAAATGAAGAAATTTCCCTTTTTTATGGCAAAAAAGTATGCATTCCCCTTATGTTCGGGCAAAAAGTCAGAAATTCCCCGTATTTTGGAGTAAAAATGCAGAAATTCGCCTAATTTTGGGGAAAAAGGCAGAAATTCCCCTTATTTTGGGGTAAAATTGCAGAAATTTCAAATATTTCAGGGCAAAATGGCAGAAATTCCCCTTATTTTGGGGCAAAAAGATGAAATCCATAATTTTGGCTAAAATGGAGGAAATTTCACTTATTTCGGGACAAAAAGGCAGAAATTCCACTTAATTTCGGGCAAAAAGGCAGAAATGACCCGTATTTTGGAGCAAAATTGCAGAAATTCCCTTAATATTGGTGCAAAAATGCAGAAATTCCCTTTATTTTGGGGCAAAAAAGCAGAAATTCTCCATATTTTGGTGCAAAAAGGCTGAAATTCCCCTTATTTTGAGGTAAAATGCTAAAATTTCCCATATTTTGGGGCAAAAGGCAGAAATTCCCCTCATTTTGAGGCAAAAAGGCACAAATTTCCCTTATTTTTGGGCAAAATTGCAGAAATTTCATTTATTTCAGGGTAAACAGTCAGAAATTCCCCTTATTTTGGGGCAAAAAGCAGAAATTTCTTTTATTATGGTACAAAATTGAAGAAATTTTCCTTATTTTGGAACAAAAAGGCAGAAATTCCCCATATTTTGGGGCAAAAGGCAGAAATTCTTCTTATTTTGAGGTAAAATGCAGAAATTCCCCTTATTTAAAGGTAAAATGCAGAAATTCCCCAAATATTCGGCGGAAATGCAGAAATTCCCTTTATTTTGGGGCTAAAAAGCAGAAATTCCCCGTATTTTGAAGCAAAATTGCAGAAATTCTCATCATTTTCAGGCAAAAAGGCAGAAATTCTCCTTATTTTGGGGCAAAAAGACAGAAAATCTCCTTTTTTCGGGGGCAAAAAGTCAGAAATTCCCCTTATTTTGGGGCAAAATTGCAGAAATTTATTTTACATTTGGGCAAAATTGCAGAAATTTCCCTTATTTTGGGTCTAAATTGCAGAAATTTCATTTATATCAGAAAAAATGCAGAAATTTTATTATTTTGGGGCAAAAGGCAGAAATTTCTATTATTTTGTTACAAAATTGCAGAAATTTGTCTTATTTTGGGGCAAAAGGCAGAAATTCCCCATATTTTGTGGAAAAAAGGCTCAAATTCCCCTTATTTTCGGGCAAAAAGTCAGAAATTCCTCTTATGTTGGAGAAAAAAGACAGAAATTTCGTTTATTTTTGGGAAAAAGGCAGAAATTGCACTTATTTTGAGTCAAAAAGGCGGAAAATTTCCTTATTTTCGGGCAAAAATGAAGAAATTTCCCTTTTTTATGGCAAAAATGTATACATTCCCTTTATTTTCGGGCAAAAAGGCAGAAATTCTCCATATTTTGGAGCACAATTGCAGAAATTCCCCTAATTGTGGGGCAAAAAGGCAGTAATTCCCCATATTTTTGGGCAAAAAGACAGAAATTCTCCTTATTTTGGGGCAAAACTCAGAAATTTCACTTGTTTTAGGGCAAAATTGCAGAAATTTCAGTTATTTCAGAGAATAAAAGCAAAAATTTTTCTTATTTTGGGGCAAAAATGCAGAAATTCCCATTATTTTGGGGCAAAAAGGCAGAAATTCACCTAATTTTGGGGTAAATTTGCAGAAATTTCACATATTTCAGGGCAAAAAGGCAGAAATTTACCTTATTTTGGGGCAAAATTGCAGAAATTTCACTTATTTCAGGGTAATAAGTCAGAAATTTTCTATATTTCGGGGCAAAAAAGACAGAAATTACCTTTTTTTGGGGGAAAAAGACAGAAATTCCACTTATTTTCAGGCAAAAAGGCAGAAATTCCCCTTTTTTTGGAGCAAAAATGAAGAAATTTCGCTTTTTCATGGCAAAAAGGTATGCATTCCCCTTATTTTCGGGCAAAAGCAGAAATTCCCCGTATTTGGAACAAATTTGCAGAAAATCCCCTAATTTTGGGGCAAAAGGCAGAAATTCCCTTTATTTTGGGCCAAAAATCAGAAATTCCCCTTACTTTTGGGCAAAATTGCAGAAATTTCACTTATATAGGGGCAAAATTGCAGAATTTTAACTTATTTCAGGGAAAAAAGCAAAAATTTTTTTTTATTTTGGGGCAAATAGGCAGAAATTCCTAATATTTTGTGGCAAAAATGCAGAAATTTCCCTTTTTTTGAGGTATAAAGGCTGAAATTTAACTTATTTGGGGGCAAAAAGGCAGAATTTTTTTTTATTTTGGGGCAAAATTGCAGGAATTTACTTTATTTTGGGGCAAAATTGCAGAAATTTCACTTATTTCAGGGTAATAAGTCAGAAATTTTTCTTAATTTGTGGCAAAAAAGACAGAAATGCCCTTTGTTTTGGGGGAAAAAGACAGAAATTACACTTATTTAGAGGCAAAAAGGCAGAACTTCCACTTATTTTGGAGGAAAAATGAAAAAATTTTCCTTTTTTATGGCAAAAAGGTATGCATTCCCCTTATTTTCGGACAAAAAGGCAGAAATTCCCCGTATTTTGAAGCAAAATTGCAGAAATTCCCCTAATTTTGGGGCAAAAAGGCAGAAATTCTCTATATTTTGGGGCAAAAGGACAGAAATTCTTTTTATTTTGGGGCAAAACTCAGAAATTCCACTTATTTAGAGGCAAAATGGCACAAATTCCTCTTATTTTGGAGCAAAAATGAAGAAATTTCCCTTTTTTATGGCAAAAAGTTATGCATTCCCCTTATTTTCGGGCAAAAAGGCAGAAATTCCCCGTATTTTGGAGCAAAATTGCAGAAATTCCCCTAATTTTGGGGCAAAAGGCAGAAATTCCCCTTATTTTGGGGTAAAGTTGCAGAAATTTCAAATATTCAGGGCAAAATGGCAGAAATTCCCCTTATTTTGGGGCAAAGAGATGAAATCCATAATTTTTGGCTAAAATTGAAGAAATTTCACTTATTTCGGGACAAAAAGGCAGAAATTCCACTTAATTTCGGGCAAAAAGGCAGAAATGACCCGTATTTTGGAGCAAAATTGCAGAAATTCCCCTAATATTGGTGCAAAAATGCAGAAATTCCCTTTATTTTGGGGCAAAAAGGCAGAATTTCTCCATATTTTGGTGCAAAAAGGCTAAAATTTCCTTTATTTTGAGGTAAAATCTTAAAATTTCCCATAATTTGGGGCAAAAGGCAGAAATTCCCCTCATTTTGGGGCAAAAAGGCACAAATTTACCTAATGTTCGGGCAAAATTGCAGAAATTTCAATTATTTCAGGGTAAAATGTCAGAAATTCCCCTTATTTTGGGGCAAAAAACAGAAATTTCTTTTTTTATGGTACAAAATTGAAGATATTTTCCTTATTTTAGAACAAAAAGGCAGAAATTCCCCATATTTTGGGGCAAAAGGCAGAAATTCTTTTTATTTTGAGGTAAAATGCAGAAATTCCCCTTATTTAGAGGTAAAATGCAGAAATTCCCCAAATATTGGGGGAAAATGCAGAAATTCCCTTTATTTTGTGCCTAAAAGGCAGAAATTCCCTGTATTTTGAAGCAAAATTGCAGAAATTTTCTTTACATTGGGACAAAATTGCAGAAATTTCCCTTATTTTGGAGAAAAATTGCAAAAATTTCACTTATTTCAGAAAAAATGAAGAAATTTTCTTATTTTGGTGCCAAAAGGCAGAAATTTCTACTATTTTGGTACAAAATTGCAGAAATTTTTCTTCTTTGATGCCAAAAAGGCAGAAATTTCCCATATTTTGGGGCAAAAAAGCAGAAATACCCCTTATTTTGAGGTTAAAATGCTGAAATTCCCCTTATTTTCGGGGAAAAAGTCAGAAATTCCCCTTATGTTTGGGCAAAAATACAGAAATTTCGTTTATTGTTTGGGAAAAGGCAGAAATTGCACTTATTTTGAGTCAAAAAGGTGGAAAATTTCCTTATTTTCTGGCAAAAATGAAGAAATTTCACTTTTTTATGGCAAAAAGGTGTACATTCTCTTTATTTTTGGGCAAAAAGGCAGAAATTCCCCGTATTTTCGAGCAAAATTGCAGAAATTCCCATAATTGTGGGGCAAAAAGGCAGAAATTCCCTATATGTTTGGGCAAAAAGACAGAAATTCTCCTTATTTTGGGGCAAAACTCAGAAATTTCAATTATTTTAGGGCAAAATTGCAGAAATTTCAGTTATTTAAGAGAAAAAAAGCAAAAATTTTTCTTATTTTGGGGCAAAAAGGCAGAAATTCCCATTATTTTGGGGCAAAATCAGAAATTCACCTTATTTTTGGGTAAAATTGCAGAAATTTCACATATTATAGGGCAAAAAGGCAGAAATTTCCCTTATTTTGGGGTAAAATTGCAGAAATTTCACTTATTTCAGGGTAATAAGTCAGAAATTCCCCTTATTTTGGGGCAAAAAAGACAGAAATTCCCTTCTTTTTGGGGGAAAAAGACAGAAATTCCACTTATTTAGAGGCTAAAAAGCAGAAATTCCCCTTATTTTGAAGCAAAAATGAAGAAATTTCTCTTTTTTATGGCAAAAAGTTATGCATTCCCCTTATTTTCGGGCAAAAAGGAAGAAATTCCCTGTATTTTGGAGCAAAATTGCAGAAATTCCACTAATTTTGAGGCAAAAGGCAGAAATTCCCTTTATTTTGGGGCAAAAATCAGAAATTCCCCTTACTTTGGGGCAAAATTCCAGAAATTTCCTTTATTTTGGGGCAAAATTGCAGGAATTTACATTATTTTGGGGCAAAATTGCAGAAATTTCCCTTATTTCGGGCAAAATTACAGAAATTTCACTTATTTTCAGGTAAAAAGGCTGAATTTTCCTTTATTTTGGGGAAAAAGAGAGAAATTTCCCTTATTTTGTGGCAAAATTGCTGAAATTTTCCTTATTTTGGGGCAAAAAGGCAGAAATTCTTTATATTTTGTGGCACAAAGGCAGAAATTTCCCTTATTTTGAGGTAATAAGGCTGAAATTCTTTTTATTTTTGGGAAAAAGGCAGAAATTCCCCTTATTTTGGGGTAAAATTGCAGAAATTTCAAATATTTCAGGGCAAAAAGGCAGAAATTTCCCTTATTTTGGGGTAACATTGCAGAAATTTCAAATATTTCAGGGCAAAATGGCAGAAATTCCCTTTATTTTGGGGCAAAATTATGAAATCCATAATTTTTGGCTAAAATTGAGGAAATTTCACTTATATCGGGACAAAAAGGCAGAATTTTCACTTAATTTCGGCCAAAAAGGCAGAAATTCCCCGTATTTTGGAGCAAAATTGCAGAAATTTCACTAATTTTGGGGCAAAAGGCAGAAATTCCCTTTTTTTTGGGGGCAAAAATCAGAAATTCCCCTTACTTTGGGGCAAAATTCCAGAAATTTCCTTTATTTTGGGGCAAAATTGCAGGAATTTACATTATTTTGGGGCAAAATTGCAGAAATTTCCCTTATTTCGGGCAAAATTACAGAAATTTCACTTATTTTCAGGTAAAAAGTTTGAAATTTCCTTTATTTTGGGGAAAAAAGGAGAAATTTCCCTTATTTTGGGGCAAAATTGCAGAAATTTTCCTTATTTTGGGCTAAAAGGCAGAAATTCTTTATATTTTGTGGCAAATAGGCAGAAATTTCCCTTATTTTGAGGTAATAAGGCTGAAATTCCCTTTATTTTGGGGGAAAAATGCAGAAATTCCCCTTATTTTGGGGTAAAATTGCAGAAATTTCAAATATTTCAGGGCAAAATGGCAGAAATTCCCCTTATTTTGGGGCAAAAATATGAAATCCATAATTTTTGGCTAAAATTGAGGAAATTTCACTTATTTCGGGACAAAAAGGCAGAATTTCCACTTAATTTTGGCCAAAAAGGCAGAAATGACCCGTATTTTGGAGCAAAATTGCAGAAATTCCCTTAATATTGTTGCAAAAATGCAGAAATTCCCTTTATTTTGGGGCAAAAAAGCAGAAATTCTCCATATTTTGGTGCAAAAAGGCTGAAATTCCCCTTATTTTGAGGTAAAATCCTAAAATTCCCCATATTTTGGGGCAAAAGGCAGAAATTCCCCTCATTTTGGGACAAAAAGGCACAAATTTCCCATATTTTCGGGCAAAATTGCAGAAATTTCATTTATTTCAGGGTAAAAAGTCAGAAATTCCCCTTATTTTGGGGCAAAAAGCAAAAATTTTTTTGATTATGGTACAAAATTGAAGAAATTTTACTTATTTTGAAAAAAAAAGGCAGAAATTCCCCATATTTTGGGGCAAAAGGCAGAAATTCTTCTTATTTTGAGGTAAAATGCAGAAATTCCCCTTATTTAGAGGTAAAATGCTGAAATTCCCCAAATATTGGGCGGAAATGCAGAAATTCCCTTTATTTTGGGGCCAAAAAGCAGAAATTCCCCGTATTTTGAAGCAAAATTGCTGAAATTCTCATAATTTTTAGGCAAAAAGGCAGAAATTCTTATTTTGGGGCAAAAAGACAGAAAATCTCCTTTTTTCGGGGGCAAAAAGTCAGAAATTCCCCTTATTTTGGGGCAAAATTGCAGAAATTTCCTTTACATTTGGGCAAAATTGCAGAAATTTCCCTTATTTTGGGTCAAATTGCAGAAATTTCACTTATATCAGAAAAAATGCAGAAATTTTCTTATTTTGGGGCAAAAAGGCAGAAATTTCTATTATTTTGTTACAAAATTGCAGAAATTTTTCTTATTTTGGGGCAAAAAGGCAGAAATTCCCCATATTTTGGGGCCAAAAGGCTGAAATTCCCTTTATTTTCGGGCCAAAAGTCAGAAATTTCCCTTATGTTGGGGAAAAAAATCAGAAATTTCGTTTATTTTTGGGGAAAAGGCAAAAATGCACTTATTTTGAGTCAAAAAGGCAGAAAATTTCCTTATTTTCGGGCAAAAATAAAGAAATTTCCATTTTTTATGGCAAAAAGTAATACATTCCCTTTATTTTCGGGCAAAAAAGCAGAAATTCTCCGTATTTTGGAGCAAAATTGCAGAAATTCCCCTAATATTGGTGCAAAAATACAGAAATTCCCTTTATTTTTGGGCAAAAAAGCAGAAATTCTCCATATTTTGGTGCAAAAAGGCTGAAATTCCCCTTCTTTTGAGGTAAAATGCTAAAATTCCCCATATTTTGGGGCAAATTGGCAGAAATTCCCCATATGTTGGGGCAAAAAGACAGAAATTCTCCTTATTTTGGGGCAAAACTCAGAAATTTCACTTGTTTTACGGCAAAATTGCAGAAATTTCAGTTATTTCAGAGAAAAAAAGCAAAAATTTTTTCTTATTTTGGGGCAAAAATGCAGAAATTCCCCTTATTTTGGAGCAAAAATGCAGAAATTCACCTAATTTTGGGGTAAATTTGCAGAAATTTCACATATGTCAGGGCAAAAAGGCAGAAATTTCCCTAATTTTGGGGCAAAATTGCAGAAATTTCACTTATTTAAGGGTAATAAGTCAGAAATTTTCTTTATTTCGGGGCAAAAAAGACAGAAATTACCTATTTTTGGGGGGAAAAAGACAGAAATTCCAATTATTTTGAGGCAAAAAGGCAGAAATTCCCCTTATTTTGGAGCAAAAATGAAGAAATTTCGCTTTTTCATGGCAAAAAGTTATGCATTCCCCTTATTTTCGGGCAAAAAGGCAGAAATTCCCCTCATTTTGGGACAAAAAGGCACAAATTTCCCATATTTTCGGGCAAAATTGCAGAAATTTCATTTATTTCAGGGTAAAAAGTCAGAAATTCCCCTTATTTTGGGGCAAAAAGCAGAAATTTCTTTGATTATTGTACAAAATTGAAGAAATTTTCCTTATTTTGAAACAAAAAGGCAGAAATTCCCCATATTTTGGGGCAAAAGGAGGAAATTCTTCTTATTTTGAGGTAAAATGCAGAAATTCCCCTTATTTAGAGGTAAAATGCTGAAATTCCCCAAATATTGGGCAGAAATGCAGAAATTCCCTTTATTTTGGGGCCAAAAAGCAGAAATTCCCTGTATTTTGAAGCAAAATTGCTGAAATTCTCATAATTTTTAGGCAAAAAGACAGAAAATCTCCTTTTTTCGGGGGCAAAAAGTCAGAAATTCCACTTATTTTGGGGCAAAATTGCAGAAATTTCCTTTACATTTGGGCAAAATTGCAGAAATTTCCCTTATTTTGGGTCAAAATTGCAGAAATTTCACTTATATCAGAAAAAATGCAGAAATTTTATTATTTTGGGGCAAAAAGGCAGAAAGTTCTATTATTTTGTTACAAAATTGCAGAAATTTTTCTTATTTTGGGGCAAAAAGGCAGAAATTCCCCATATTTTGGGGCCAAAAAGCTGAAATTCCCTTTATTTTCGGGCAAAATGTCAGAAATTTCCCTTATGTTGGGAAAAAAAATCAGAAATTTCATTTATTTTTGGGGAAAAGGCAAAAATGCACTTATTTTGAGTCAAAAAGGCAGAAAATTTCTTTATTTTCGGGCAAAAATAAAGAAATTTCCCTTTTTTATGGCAAAAAGGTATACATTCCCTTTATTTTCGGGCAAAAAAGCAGAAATTCTCCGTATTTTGGAGCAAAATTGCAGAAATTCCCCTAATATTGGTGCAAAAATACAGAAATTCCCTCTATTTTTGGGCAAAAAAGCAGAAATTCTCCATATTTTGGTGCAAAAAGGCTGAAATTCTCCTTCTTTTGAGGTAAAATGCTAAAATTCCCCAGATTTTGGGGCAAATTGGCAGAAATTCCCCATATGTTGGGGTAAAAAGACAGAAATTCTCCTTATTTTGGGGCAAAACTCAGAAATTTCACTTGTTTTACGGCAAAATTGCAGAAATTTCAGTTATTTCAGAGAAAAAAAGCAAAAATTTTTTCTTATTTTGGGGCAAAAATGCAGAAATTCTCCTTATTTTGGAGCAAAAAGGCAGAAATTCACCTAATTTTGGGGTAAATTTGCAGAAATTTCACATATGTCAGGGCAAAAAGGCAGAAATTTCGCTTTTTCATGGCAAAAAGTTATGCATTCCCCTTATTTTCGGGCAAAAAAGCAGAAATTCCCCGTATTTGGAACAAAATTGCAGAAATTACCCTAATTTTGGGGCAAAAGGCAGATATTCCCTTTATTTTTAGGCAAAAATCAGAAATTCCCCTTACTTTTGGGCAAAATTGCAGAAATTTCACAAATTTAGGGGCAAAATTGCGGAAATTTCACTTATTTCAGGGAAAAAAGCAGAAATTTTCCTTATTTTGGGGCAAAAATGCAGAAATTTTCCTTATTTTGAGGTATAAAGGCTGAAATTTCCCTTATTTGGGGGCAAAAAGGCAGAAATTTTTTTTTATTTTGGGGCAAAATTGCAGGAATTTACCTTATTTAGGGGCAAAATTGCATAAATTTCACTTATTTCAGTGTAATAAGTCAGAAAATTTCCTTAATTTGTGGCAAAAAAAGACAGAAATTCCCTTTGTTTGAGGGAAAAAGACAGAAATTCCACTTCTTTAGAGGCAAAAAGGCAGAAATTCCCCTTATTTTGGAGCAAAAATGAAGAAATTTTCCTTTTTTATTGCAAAAAGGTATGCATTCCCATTATTTTCTGTCAAAAAGGCAGAAATTCCCCTTATTTTGGAACAAAATTGCAGAACTTGCCCTAATTTTGGGACAAAAGGCAGAAATTCCCTTTATTTTGGGGCAAAAATCAGAAATTCCCCTCATTTTGGGGCAAAAAGGCACAAATTTCCCTTATTTTCGGGCAAAATAGTAGAAATTTCATTTATTTCAAGGCAAAAATTCAGAAATTCCCATTATTTTGGGGCAAAAAGTAGAAATTTCTTTTATTATGGTACAAAATTGAAGAAATTTTCCTTATTTTGGAACAAAAAGGCAGAAATTCCCCATATTTTGGGGCAAAAGGCAGAAATTCTTCTTATTTTGAGGTAAAATGCAGAAATTTCCTTTATTTAGAGGTAAAATGCAGAAATTACCCAAATATTGGGGGAAAATGCAGAAATTCCTTTATTTTGGGGATAAAAGACAGAAATTCCCCGTATTTTGAAGCAAAATTGCAGAAATTCTCATAATTTTCTGGCAAAAAGTCAGAAATTCTCCTTATTTTGAAGCAAAAAGACAGAAAATTTCCTTTTTTCGGGAGCAAAAAGTCAGAAATTCCCCTTATTTTGGGGCAAAATTGCAGAAATTTCCTTTACATTGTGGCAAAATTGCAAAAATTTCCCTTATTTTGGGGCAAAATTGCAGAAATTTCACTTATTTCAGGGTAATAAGTCAGAAATTCCCCTTATTTTGGGGCAAAAAAGACAGAAATTCCCTTTGTTTTGGGGGAAAAAGACAGAAATTCCACTTAGTTAGAGGCAAAAATGCAGAAATTCCCCTTATTTTGGAGCAAAAATGAAGAAATTTTCCTTTTTATGGCAAAAAGGTATGCATTCCCATTATTTTCGTGCAAAAAGGCAGAAATACCCGGTATTTTGGAGCAAAATTGCAGAAATTGCCCTAATTTTGGGGCAAAAGGCAGAAATTCCCTTTATTTTGGGGCAAAAATCAGAAATTCCCCTTATTTTGGGGCAAAATTCAAAAAATTTCCTTTATTTTGGGGCAAAATTGCAGGAATTTACCTTATTTTGGGGCAAAATTGCAGAAATTTCTTTTATTTGGGGCAAAATTGCATAAAATTCACTTATTTTCAAGTAAAAAGGCTGAAATTTCCTTTATTTTGGGGCAAAAAAGAGAAATTCCCCTTATTTTGGGGCAAAATTGCAGAAATTTCCCTTATTATGGAAAAATTGCAGAAATTTCCCTTATTTTAGGGCAAAATTGCAGAAATTTCACTTATTTCAGGGTAATAAGTCAGAAATTCCCGCTTATTTTGGGGCAAAAAATACAGAAATTCCCGTTGTTTTGGGGGAATAAGATAGAAATTCCACTTATTTAGAGGCAAAAAGGCAGAAATTCCCCTTATTTTGGGGCAAAATTGCAGAAATTTCCTTTACATTGGGGCAAAATTGCAGAAATTTCCCTTATTTTGGGGCAAAATTGCAGAAATTTCACTTATTTCAGGGTAATAAGTCAGAAATTCCCCTTATTTTGAGGCAAAAAAGACAAATATTCTCTTTGTTTTGGGGGAAAAAGACAGAAATTCCACTTAGTTAGAGGCAAAAATGCAGAAATTCCCCTTATTTTGGAGCAAAAATGAAGAAATTTTCCTTTTTATGGCAAAAAGGTATGCATTCCCATTATTTTCTGGCCAAAAGGCAGAAATTCCCCGTATTTTGGAGCAAAATTGCAGAAATTCCCCTAATTTTGGGCCAAAAGGCAGAAATTCCCTTTATTTTGGGACAAAATTCAGACATTCCCCTTATTTTGGGGCAAAATTCAAGAAATTTCCTTTATTTTGGGGTAAAATTGCAGGAATTTACCTTATTTTGGGGCAAAATTGCAGAAATTTGCTTAATTTGGGGCAAAATTGCATAAAATTCACTTATTTTCAGGTAAAAATGCTGAAATTTTCTTTATTTTGGGGCAAAAAAAGAGAAATTCCCGTTATTTTGTGGCATAATTGCAGAAATTTCCCTTGTTATGGGAAAAAATTGCAGAAATTTCCCTTATTTTAGGACAAAATTGCAGATATTTCACTTATTTCAGAGAAATAAAGCAAAAATTTTTCTTATTTTGGGGCAAAAAGGTAGAAAATCTCATTATTTTAGGGCAAAAAGGCAGAAATTCACCTTATTTTGCGGAAAAATTGCAGAAATTTCACATATTTCAGGGTAATAAGTCAGAAATTCCCCCTTATTTTGGGGCTAAAAATACAGAAATTCCCGTTGTTTTGGGGAAAAAAGAGAGAAATTCCACTTATTTAGAGTCAAAAAGGGAGAAATTCCCCTTATTTTGGAGCAAATATGAAGAAATTTCCCATTTTTATGGCAAAAAGATATGCATTTCCCTTATTTTTGGAAAAAAGGCAGAAATTCTTCGTATTTTGGAGCAAAATTGCAGAAATTCCCCTAATTCTGGGGCAAAAGGCAGAAATTCCCTATATGTTGGGGCAAAATAACAGAAATTCTCCTTATTTTGGGGCAAAACTCAGAAATTCCACTTCTTTTGGGGCAAAATTCCAGAAATTTCCTTATTTTTGGGGCAAAATTGTAGAAATTTCACTTATTTTGGGGCAAAATTGCAGAAATTTCACTTATTTCAGGGAAAAAAGTCAGAAATTTTCCTTATTTTGGGGCAAAATAACAGAAATTCCTAATATTTTGTGGCAAAAATGCAGAATTTCCCCTTATTTTGAGGTAAAAAGGCTGAATTCCCCTTATTTGGGGGCAAAAAGGCAGAAATTTCCCTTATTTTGGGGCAAAATTGCAGAAATTTCACTTATTTCAGGGTAATGAGTCAGAAATTCCTCTTATTTTGGGGCAAAAAAGAGAGAAATTCCCTTTGTTTTGTGGGAAAAAGACAGAAATTCCACTTATTTAGAGGCAAAAATGCAGAAATTCCCCTTATTTTGGAGCAAAAATGAAGAAATTTCATTTTTTATGGCAAAAAGGTATGCATTCCCATTATTTTCGGGCAAAAACGCAGAAATTCCCTGTATTTTGGAGCAAAAAGGCAGAAGTTCCCCGTATTTTGGAGCAAAATTGCAGAAAATCCCCTAATTTTGGGGCAAAAATCAGAAACTTAATATTGGGGCAAAATTCAAAAAATTCCCTTTATTTTGGGGCAAAATTGGAGGAATTTACCTTATTTTTGGGCAAAATTGCAGAAATTTCCCTTATTTGGGGCAAAATTGCAGAAATTTCACTTATTTTCAGGAATAAGGGTTGATATATCCTTTATTTTTGGGCAAAAAGTGAGAAATTTCTCTTATTTTGGGGCAAAATTGCAAAAATTTCTCTCATTATGGGGAAAAATTGCAAAAATTTTCTTTATTTTAGAACAAAATTGCAGAAATTTCACTTATTTCAGAGAAAAAAAGCAAAAATTTTTCTTATTTTGGGGCAAAAAGGCAGAAATTCCCATTATTTTTGGCAAAAAGGCAGAAATTCGACTTATTTTGTGGTAAAATTGCAGAAATTCCCCTAATTTAGGGGCAAAAGGCAGAAATTCCCTTTATTTTGGGGCAAAAATCATAAATTCCCCTTATTTTGGGGCAAAATTCAAGAAATTTTCTTTAATTTGGGGCAAAATTGCAGGAATTTACCTTATTTTGGGGCAAAATTGCAGAAATTTTTCTCATTTGGGGCAAAATTGCAGAAACTTCAATTATTTTCAGGTAAAAAGGCTGAAATTTCTTTTATTTTGGGGCAAAAAGGGAGAAATTCCCCTTATTTTGGGGCAAAATTGCAGAAATTTTCCTTATTTTAGGGTAAAATTGCAGAAATTTCACTTATTTCAGAGAAAAAACGCAAAAATTTTTCTTATTTTGGGGCAAAAAGGCAGAAATTCCCATTATTTTGGGGCAAAAAGGCAGAAATTCGACTTATTTTGGGGTAAAATTGCAGAAATTTCACATATTTCAGGACAAAAAGGCAGAAATTTCCCTTATTTTGGGGCAAAATTGCAGAAATTTCACTTATTTCATGGTAATAAGTCAGAAATTCCTTTTATTTTGGGGCAAAAAAGACAAAAAATCCTTTTGTTTTGGAGGAAAAAGACAGAAATTCCACTTATTTAGAGGCAAAAAGGCAGAAATTCCCATTATTTTGGAGCAAAAATGAAAAAATTTCCCTTTTTTATGGCAAAAAGTTATGCATTCCCCTAATTTTCGGGCAAAAAAACAGAAATTCCCCGTATTTTGGAGCAAAATTGCAGAAATTCCCCTAATTGTTGGGCAAAAATGCAGAAATTCGTAATATGTTGGGGCAAAAAGACAGAAATTCTCCTTATTTAAAGGCATAATTCAGAAATTCCACTTATTTTGGGGAAAAAATCCAAAATTTCTCTTATTTTGGGGCAAAATTGCACAAATTTCACTTATTTCAGGGAAAAAAGGCAGAAATTTTCCTTATTTTGGGGCAAAAATGTAGAAATTCTTAATATTTTGTGGCAAAAATGCAGAAATTCCATTTATTTTGGGGCAAAAAAGCAGAAATTCTCCATATTTTGGTGCAAAACTGCTGAAATTCCCCTTATTTTGAGGTAAAATGGTGAAATTCCACATATTTTGGGGCAAAGGCAGAAATTCCTTTTATTTTGAAGCAAAAAGGCACAAATTTCCCTTATTTTCGGGCAAAATAGTAGAAATTTCATTTATTTCAAGGCAAAAATTCAGAAATTCCCATTATTTTGGGGCAAAAAGTAGAAATTTCTTTTATTATGGTACAAAATTGAAGAAATTTTCCTTATTTTGGAACAAAAAGGCAGAAATTCCCCATATTTTGGGGCAAAAGGCAGAAATTCTTCTTATTTTGAGGTAAAATGCAGAAATTCCATTTATTTAGAGGTAAAATGCAGAAATTACCCAAATATTGGGGGAAAATGCAGAAATTCCTTTATTTTGGGGATAAAAGGCAGAAATTCCCCATATTTTGAAGCAAAATTGCAGAAATTCTCATAATTTTCTGGCAAAAAGTCAGAAATTCTCCTTATTTTGGAGCAAAAAGACAGAAAATTTCCTTTTTTCGGGAGCAAAAAGTCAGAAATTCCCCTTATTTTGTGGCAAAATTGCAGAAATTTCCTTTACATTTGAGCAAAATTGCAGAAATTTCTTTTATTTTGGGCAAAATTGCAAAAATTTCACTTATTACAGAAAAAAGGTAGAAATTTTCTTATTTTGTGGCAAAATGGAAGTAATTCCCCTTATTTTGAGGTAAAAAGGCTAAAATTTCCCTTATTTTCGGGCAAAAAGTCAGAAATTCCCCTTATTTTGGGGCAAAAATACAGAAATTTCGTTTATTTTTGGTGAAAAGGCAAAAATTTCACTTATTTCATGGCAAAGTGGCAGAAATTCCCCTTATTTTCGGCGAAAAAGGCAGAAAATCCCCGTATTTTGGAGCAAAATTGCAGAAATTCACTTATTTTGTGGTAAAAAATACAGTAATTTTCTTTATTTTGGGGCAAAAAGGCAGATATTCTCCTTATTTTGGGGCAAAAGGCAGAAATTCCTCTTATTTTAGGGCCAAATTGCAGAAATTTCCCTTATTTGTGGTCAAAAAACAGAAATTCCCATTATTTTGAGGCAAAATTGCAGAAATTTCCCATATTATGGGGAAAAAATTGCAGAAATTTCCCTTATTTTATTGCAAAATTGCAGAAATTTCACTTATTTCAGAGAAAAAAAGCAAAAATTTTTCTTATTTTGGGGCAAAAAGGCAGAAAATCCCATTATTTTGGGGCAAAAAGGCAGAAATTCACCATATTTTGGGTTAAAATTGCAGATATTTCACATATTTCAGGGCAAAAAGGCAGAAATTTCCCTTATTAGGGGGAAAATTGCAGAAATTTCACTTATTTCAGAATAATAAGTCAGAAATTTTCCTTATTTTTGGGCAAAAAAGACAGAAATTCCCTTAGTTTTGGGGGAAAAAGACAGAAATTCCACTTATTTAGAGGCAAAAAGGCAGAAATTCCCCTTATTTTGGAGCAAAAATGAAGACATTTCCCTTTTTTATGGCAAAAAAGTATGCATTCCCCTTATTTTCAGGCAAAAAGGCAGAAATTCCCCGTATTTTGGAGCAAAAGTGCAGAAAATCTCCTAATTTTGGGGCAAAAGGCAGAAATTCTCTATATGTTGGGGCAAAATACAGAAATTCTCCTTATTTTGGGGCAAAACTCAGAAATTCCACTTATTTAGAGGCAAAATGGCAGAAATTCCTTTTATTTTGGAGCAAAAATGAAGAAATTTCCCTTTTTTATGGCAAAAAGGTATGCATTCCCCTTATTGTCGTGCAAAAAAGCAGAAATTCCCCGTATTTTGGAGCAAAATTGCAGAAATTCTCCTAATTGTGGGGCAAAAAGCCAGAAATTCCCTATATGTTAGGGCAAAAAGACAGAAATTCTCTTTATTTTGGGGCAAAACTCAGAAATTCCACTTATTTTGGGGCAAAATTCATGAAATTTTTCTTATTTTAGGGCAAAATTGCAGAAATTTCACTTACTTTGTGGCAAAATTGCAGAAATTTCACTTATTTCAGAAAAAAAGGCAGAAATTTTCTTTTTTGGAGTAAAAAGTCAGAAATTCCTAATATTTTGTGGCAAAAATGCAGAAATTCCCCTTATTTTGAGGTAAAAATGCTGAAATTCCCCTTATTTGGGGGCAAAAAGGCAGAAATTTCCCTTATTTTGGGGCAAAATTGCAGAAATTACACTTATTATGGGGCAAAATTGCCGAAATTTCACTTATATAAGGGGAAAAAAGCAGAATTTTTCTTATTTTGGGGCAAAAAGGCAGAAATTTCCCATATTTTGGGGCAAAAAGGCAGAAATTCGACTTATTTTGGGGTAAAATTGCAGAAATTTCACATATTTCAGGACAAAAAGGCAGAAATTTCCCTTATTTTGGGGCAAAATTGCAGAAATTTCACTTATTTCATGGTAATAAGTCAGAAATT
Organism: Micromys minutus; assembly: GCF_963924665.1. Classification (NCBI taxonomy): domain Eukaryota; kingdom Metazoa; phylum Chordata; class Mammalia; order Rodentia; family Muridae; genus Micromys; species Micromys minutus. The sequence continues at coordinate 1,555,821 of NW_027667830.1, read as the reverse complement.
CCTTTTATTTTGGGGCAAAAAAGACAAAAAATCCTTTTGTTTTGGAGGAAAAAGACAGAAATTCCACTTATTTAGAGGCAAAAAGGCAGAAATTCCCATTATTTTGGAGCAAAAATGAAAAAATTTCCCTTTTTTATGGCAAAAAGTTATGCATTCCCCTAATTTTCGGGCAAAAAAACAGAAATTCCCCGTATTTTGGAGCAAAATTGCAGAAATTCCCCTAATTGTTGGGCAAAAATGCAGAAATTCGTAATATGTTGGGGCAAAAAGACAGAAATTCTCCTTATTTAAAGGCATAATTCAGAAATTCCACTTATTTTGGGGAAAAAATCCAAAATTTCTCTTATTTTGGGGCAAAATTGCACAAATTTCACTTATTTCAGGGAAAAAAGGCAGAAATTTTCCTTATTTTGGGGCAAAAATGTAGAAATTCTTAATATTTTGTGGCAAAAATGCAGAAATTCCATTTATTTTGGGGCAAAAAAGCAGAAATTCTCCATATTTTGGTGCAAAACTGCTGAAATTCCCCTTATTTTGAGGTAAAATGGTGAAATTCCACATATTTTGGGGCAAAGGCAGAAATTCCTTTTATTTTGAAGCAAAAAGGCACAAATTTCCCTTATTTTCGGGCAAAATAGTAGAAATTTCATTTATTTCAAGGCAAAAATTCAGAAATTCCCATTATTTTGGGGCAAAAAGTAGAAATTTCTTTTATTATGGTACAAAATTGAAGAAATTTTCCTTATTTTGGAACAAAAGGCAGAAATTCCCCATATTTTGGGGCAAAAGGCAGAAATTCTTCTTATTTTGAGGTAAAATGCAGAAATTCCATTTATTTAGAGGTAAAATGCAGAAATTACCCAAATATTGGGGGAAAATGCAGAAATTCCTTTATTTTGGGGATAAAAGGCAGAAATTCCCCATATTTTGAAGCAAAATTGCAGAAATTCTCATAATTTTCTGGCAAAAAGTCAGAAATTCTCCTTATTTTGGAGCAAAAAGACAGAAAATTTCCTTTTTTCGGGAGCAAAAAGTCAGAAATTCCCCTTATTTTGTGGCAAAATTGCAGAAATTTCCTTTACATTTGAGCAAAATTGCAGAAATTTCTTTTATTTTGGGCAAAATTGCAAAAATTTCACTTATTACAGAAAAAAGGTAGAAATTTTCTTATTTTGTGGCAAAATGGAAGTAATTCCCCTTATTTTGAGGTAAAAAGGCTAAAATTTCCCTTATTTTCGGGCAAAAAGTCAGAAATTCCCCTTATTTTGGGGCAAAAATACAGAAATTTCGTTTATTTTTGGTGAAAAGGCAAAAATTTCACTTATTTCACGGCAAAGTGGCAGAAATTCCCCTTATTTTCGGCGAAAAAGGCAGAAAATCCCCGTATTTTGGAGCAAAATTGCAGAAATTCACTTATTTTGTGGTAAAAAATACAGTAATTTTCTTTATTTTGGGGCAAAAAGGCAGATATTCTCCTTATTTTGGGGCAAAAGGCAGAAATTCCTCTTATTTTAGGGCCAAATTGCAGAAATTTCCCTTATTTGTGGTCAAAAAACAGAAATTCCCATTATTTTGAGGCAAAATTGCAGAAATTTCCCATATTATGGGGAAAAAATTGCAGAAATTTCCCTTATTTTATTGCAAAATTGCAGAAATTTCACTTATTTCAGAGAAAAAAAGCAAAAATTTTTCTTATTTTGGGGCAAAAAGGCAGAAAATCCCATTATTTTGGGGCAAAAAGGCAGAAATTCACCATATTTTGGGTTAAAATTGCAGATATTTCACATATTTCAGGGCAAAAAGGCAGAAATTTCCCTTATTAGGGGGAAAATTGCAGAAATTTCACTTATTTCAGAATAATAAGTCAGAAATTTTCCTTATTTTTGGGCAAAAAAGACAGAAATTCCCTTAGTTTTGGGGGAAAAAGACAGAAATTCCACTTATTTAGAGGCAAAAAGGCAGAAATTCCCCTTATTTTGGAGCAAAAATGAAGACATTTCCCTTTTTTATGGCAAAAAAGTATGCATTCCCCTTATTTTCAGGCAAAAAGGCAGAAATTCCCCGTATTTTGGAGCAAAAGTGCAGAAAATCTCCTAATTTTGGGGCAAAAGGCAGAAATTCTCTATATGTTGGGGCAAAATACAGAAATTCTCCTTATTTTGGGGCAAAACTCAGAAATTCCACTTATTTAGAGGCAAAATGGCAGAAATTCCTTTTATTTTGGAGCAAAAATGAAGAAATTTCCCTTTTTTATGGCAAAAAGGTATGCATTCCCCTTATTGTCGTGCAAAAAAGCAGAAATTCCCCGTATTTTGGAGCAAAATTGCAGAAATTCTCCTAATTGTGGGGCAAAAAGCCAGAAATTCCCTATATGTTAGGGCAAAAAGACAGAAATTCTCTTTATTTTGGGGCAAAACTCAGAAATTCCACTTATTTTGGGGCAAAATTCATGAAATTTTTCTTATTTTAGGGCAAAATTGCAGAAATTTCACTTACTTTGTGGCAAAATTGCAGAAATTTCACTTATTTCAGAAAAAAAGGCAGAAATTTTCTTTTTTGGAGTAAAAAGTCAGAAATTCCTAATATTTTGTGGCAAAAATGCAGAAATTCCCCTTATTTTGAGGTAAAAATGCTGAAATTCCCCTTATTTGGGGGCAAAAAGGCAGAAATTTCCCTTATTTTGGGGCAAAATTGTAGAAATTACACTTATTATGGGGCAAAATTGCCGAAATTTCACTTATATAAGGGGAAAAAAGCAGAATTTTTCTTATTTTGGGGCAAAAAGGCAGAAATTTCCCATATTTTGGGGCAAAAAGGCAGAAATTCGACTTATTTTGGGGTAAAATTGCAGAAATTTCACATATTTCAGGACAAAAAGGCAGAAATTTCCCTTATTTTGGGGCAAAATTGCAGAAATTTCACTTATTTCATGGTAATAAGTCAGAAATTCCTTTTATTTTGGGGCAAAAAAGACAAAAAATCCTTTTGTTTTGGAGGAAAAAGACAGAAATTCCACTTATTTAGAGGCAAAAAGGCAGAAATTCCCATTATTTTGGAGCAAAAATGAAAAAATTTCCCTTTTTTATGGCAAAAAGTTATGCATTCCCCTAATTTTCGGGCAAAAAAACAGAAATTCCCCGTATTTTGGAGCAAAATTGCAGAAATTCCCCTAATTGTTGGGCAAAAATGCAGAAATTCGTAATATGTTGGGGCAAAAAGACAGAAATTCTCCTTATTTAAAGGCATAATTCAGAAATTCCACTTATTTTGGGGAAAAAATCCAAAATTTCTCTTATTTTGGGGCAAAATTGCACAAATTTCACTTATTTCAGGGAAAAAAGGCAGAAATTTTCCTTATTTTGGGGCAAAAATGTAGAAATTCTTAATATTTTGTGGCAAAAATGCAGAAATTCCATTTATTTTGGGGCAAAAAAGCAGAAATTCTCCATATTTTGGTGCAAAACTGCTGAAATTCCCCTTATTTTGAGGTAAAATGGTGAAATTCCACATATTTTGGGGCAAAGGCAGAAATTCCTTTTATTTTGAAGCAAAAAGGCACAAATTTCCCTTATTTTCGGGCAAAATAGTAGAAATTTCATTTATTTCAAGGCAAAAATTCAGAAATTCCCATTATTTTGGGGCAAAAAGTAGAAATTTCTTTTATTATGGTACAAAATTGAAGAAATTTTCCTTATTTTGGAACAAAAAGGCAGAAATTCCCCATATTTTGGGGCAAAAGGCAGAAATTCTTCTTATTTTGAGGTAAAATGCAGAAATTCCATTTATTTAGAGGTAAAATGCAGAAATTACCCAAATATTGGGGGAAAATGCAGAAATTCCTTTATTTTGGGGATAAAAGGCAGAAATTCCCCATATTTTGAAGCAAAATTGCAGAAATTCTCATAATTTTCTGGCAAAAAGTCAGAAATTCTCCTTATTTTGGAGCAAAAAGACAGAAAATTTCCTTTTTTCGGGAGCAAAAAGTCAGAAATTCCCCTTATTTTGTGGCAAAATTGCAGAAATTTCCTTTACATTTGAGCAAAATTGCAGAAATTTCTTTTATTTTGGGCAAAATTGCAAAAATTTCACTTATTACAGAAAAAAGGTAGAAATTTTCTTATTTTGTGGCAAAATGGAAGTAATTCCCCTTATTTTGAGGTAAAAAGGCTAAAATTTCCCTTATTTTCGGGCAAAAAGTCAGAAATTCCCCTTATTTTGGGGCAAAAATACAGAAATTTCGTTTATTTTTGGTGAAAAGGCAAAAATTTCACTTATTTCACGGCAAAGTGGCAGAAATTCCCCTTATTTTCGGCGAAAAAGGCAGAAAATCCCCGTATTTTGGAGCAAAATTGCAGAAATTCACTTATTTTGTGGTAAAAAATACAGTAATTTTCTTTATTTTGGGGCAAAAAGGCAGATATTCTCCTTATTTTGGGGCAAAAGGCAGAAATTCCTCTTATTTTAGGGCCAAATTGCAGAAATTTCCCTTATTTGTGGTCAAAAAACAGAAATTCCCATTATTTTGAGGCAAAATTGCAGAAATTTCCCATATTATGGGGAAAAAATTGCAGAAATTTCCCTTATTTTATTGCAAAATTGCAGAAATTTCACTTATTTCAGAGAAAAAAAGCAAAAATTTTTCTTATTTTGGGGCAAAAAGGCAGAAAATCCCATTATTTTGGGGCAAAAAGGCAGAAATTCACCATATTTTGGGTTAAAATTGCAGATATTTCACATATTTCAGGGCAAAAAGGCAGAAATTTCCCTTATTAGGGGGAAAATTGCAGAAATTTCACTTATTTCAGAATAATAAGTCAGAAATTTTCCTTATTTTTGGGCAAAAAAGACAGAAATTCCCTTAGTTTTGGGGGAAAAAGACAGAAATTCCACTTATTTAGAGGCAAAAAGGCAGAAATTCCCCTTATTTTGGAGCAAAAATGAAGACATTTCCCTTTTTTATGGCAAAAAAGTATGCATTCCCCTTATTTTCAGGCAAAAAGGCAGAAATTCCCCGTATTTTGGAGCAAAAGTGCAGAAAATCTCCTAATTTTGGGGCAAAAGGCAGAAATTCTCTATATGTTGGGGCAAAATACAGAAATTCTCCTTATTTTGGGGCAAAACTCAGAAATTCCACTTATTTAGAGGCAAAATGGCAGAAATTCCTTTTATTTTGGAGCAAAAATGAAGAAATTTCCCTTTTTTATGGCAAAAAGGTATGCATTCCCCTTATTGTCGTGCAAAAAAGCAGAAATTCCCCGTATTTTGGAGCAAAATTGCAGAAATTCTCCTAATTGTGGGGCAAAAAGCCAGAAATTCCCTATATGTTAGGGCAAAAAGACAGAAATTCTCTTTATTTCGGGGCAAAACTCAGAAATTCCACTTATTTTGGGGCAAAATTCATGAAATTTTTCTTATTTTAGGGCAAAATTGGAGAAATTTCACTTACTTTGTGGCAAAATTGCAGAAATTTCACTTATTTCAGAAAAAAAGGCAGAAATTTTCTTTTTTGGAGTAAAAAGTCAGAAATTCCTAATATTTTGTGGCAAAAATGCAGAAATTCCCCTTATTTTGAGGTAAAAATGCTGAAATTCCCCTTATTTGGGGGCAAAAAGGCAGAAATTTCCCTTATTTTGGGGCAAAATTGCAGAAATTACACTTATTATGGGGCAAAATTGCCGAAATTTCACTTATATAAGGGGAAAAAAGCAGAATTTTTCTTATTTTGGGGCAAAAAGGCAGAAATTTCCCATATTTTGGGGCAAAAATACAGAAATAACCATTATTTTGAGGTAAAAAGGCTGAAATTCCCTTTATTTGGGGGCAAAAAAGCAGAAATTTTCCTTATTTTGGGGAAAAATTGCAGAAATTTCACTTATTTAAGGGTAATATACCAGAAATTTTTTTTATTTGGGGGCAAAAAAGACAAAAATTCTCCTTATTTTGGGGCAAAACTCAGAAATTCCACTTATTTTGGGGAAAAATTTCAGTAATTTCACTTATTTTGGGGCCAAATTGCAGAAATTTCACTTATTTTGGGGAAAATTGCAGAAATTTCACTTATTTCAGAAAAAAAAAACAGAAATTTTTTTATTTTAGTGCAAAAAGGCAGAAATTTCTTTTATTTTGGTACAAAATTGCAGAAATTTTTCTTATTTTGGGGCAAAAAGGCAGAAATTTCCCATATTTTGGAGCAAAAATGCAGAAATTCTTTTTATTTTGAGGTAAAAAGGCTGAAATTCCCCTTTTTGGGTGCAAAAAGGCAGAAATTTCCCTTATTTTGGGGCAAAATTGCAGAAATTTCACTTATTTCCGGGTAATAAGTCAGAAATTTTCCTTATTTTGGGGCAAAAAAGACAGAAATTCCCTTTATTTTGGGGAAAAAAACAGAAATTCCACTTATTTAGGGGCAAAAAAGCAGAAATTCCCCTTATTTTGGAGCATAAATGAAGAAATTTCTTTTTTTTATGGCAAAAAGTTATGCATTCTTCTTATTTTCAGGCAAAAAGCAGAAATTCCCCGTATTTTGGAGCAAAATTGCAGAAATTCCCCTAATTGTGGGGCAAAAAGGCAGAAATTCTCTATATTTTGGGGCAAAAAGACATAAATTCTCCTTATTTTGGGGCAAAACTCAGAAATTCCACTTATTTTGGTGCAAAATTTCAAAAATTTCCCTTATTTTGGGGCAAAATTGCAGAAATTCCCCTTATTTTGAGGTAAACAGGCTGAAATTCCCATTATTTGGGGGCCAAAAGGCAGAAATTTCCCTTATTTTGGGGGAAAATTGCAGAAATTTCACTTATTTCAGGGTAATAAGTCAGAAATTTTTTTAATTTTGGGGCAAAAAAGAAAGAAATTCCCTTTGTTTGGGGGAAAGACAGAAATTCCACTTATTTAGAGGAAAAAAAAGCAGAAATTCCCCTTATTTTGTTGCAAAAATAAAGAAATTTCCCTTTTTTATGGCAAAAAGGTATGCATTCTTCTTATTTTCTGGCAAAAAAGCAGAAATTCCCCGTATTTTGGAGCAAAATTGCCGAAATTCCCCTAATTGTGGGGCAAACAGGCAGAAATTCCCTATATGTTTGTGCAAAAAAACAGAAATTTTTCTTATTTTGGGGCAAAACTCATAAATTCCACTTATTTTGGGGCAAAATTCCAGAAATTTCCCTTATTTTGGGGCAAAATTGCAGAAATTTCACTTATTTTGTGGCAAAATTGCAGAAATTTCTCTTATTTCAGGGAAAATAACAGAAATTTTCTTATTTTGTGGGAAAAGGCAGAAATTTCTTTTATTTTGGTACAAAATTGTAGAAATTTTTCTTATTTTGGGCAGAGGCAGAAATTTCCCATATTTTGTGGCAAAAATGCAGAAATTCCTCTTATTTTGAGGTAAAAAGGCTGAAATTCCCCTTATTTTGGGGCAAAAAGTCAGAAATTCTTCTTATTTTGGGTCAAAATGCAGACATTTCCCTTATTTTGGGAAAAAATTTTAGAAATTTAACTTATTTCAGGGCAAAAATCAGAAATTCCCGTTATTTTGGGGCAAAAAGAGAGAAATTCCGTATATTTTTGTGAAAATTCAGAAATTGCACTTATTTTGAGTCAAAAAGGCGGCAAATCCCCTTAATTTGAGGTAAAAATGAAGAAATTTCTCTTTTTTATGGCAAAAAGTATACCTTCCCTCTATTTTCAGGCAAAAAGGCAGAAATTCCCCTTATTTTGGAGCAAAAGTGCAGAAAATCTCCTAATTGTGGGGCAAAAAGGCAGAAATTCTCTATATGTTGGGGCAAAATACAGAAATTCTCCTTATTTTGGGGCAAAACTCAGAAATTCCACTTATTTAGAGGCAAAATGGCAGAAATTCCTCTTATTTTGGAGCAAAAATGAAGAAATTTCCCTTTTTTATTGCACAAAGTTATGCATTCCCCTTATTTTCGGGCAAAGAAGCAGAAATTCCCCGTATTTTGGAGCAAAATTGCAGAAAATCCCCTAATTGTGGGGAAAAAAGGCAGAAATTCTTTATATGTTGGGGCAAAATACAGAAATGCTCTTTATTTTGGGGCAAAACTCAGAAATTCCACTTATTTTGAGGCAAAATGGCAGAAATTCCTCTTATTTTGGAGCAAAAATGAAGAAATTTCCCTATTTATTGCAAAAAGGTATGCATTCCCCTTATTTTCGGGCAAAAAAGCAGAAATTCCCCGTATTTTGGAGCAAAATTGCAGAAAATCCCCTAATTGTGGGGCAAAAAGGCAGAAATTCTCTATATGTTGGGGCAAAATACAGAAACTCTCCTTATTTTGGGGCAAAACTGAAGAAATTCCACTTATTTAGAGGCAAAATGGCAGAAATTCCTCTTATTTTGGAGCAAAAATGAAGAAATTTCCCTTTTTAATGGCAAAAGGTATGCATTCCCCTTATTTTCGGGCTTAAAAGCAGAAATTCCCCGTATTTTGGAGCAAAATTGCAGAAATTCCCCTAATTTTGGGGCAAAAGGCAGAAATTCCCTTTATTTTTGGGCAAAAATCAGAAGTTCCCCTTATTTTGGGCAAAATTTCAGAAATTTCCTTTATTTTGGGGCAAAATTGCAGGAATTTACCTTATTTTGGGGCAAAATTGCAGAAAATTCACTTATTTTCAGGTAAAAAGTGTAAAAAAATTGCAGAAATTTTCCTTATTTTGGTGCAAAAAGGCAGAAATTCCTTATATTTTATGGCAAAAACGCAGAAATTTCCCTTATTTTGAGGTAATAAGGCTGAAATTCCCCTTATTTTGGGGCAAAAAGGCAGAAATTTCCCTTATTTCGGGGTAAAATTGCAGAAATTTCAAATATTTTAGGGCAAAATGGCAGAAATTCCCCTTATTTTGGGGCAAAAAATGAAATCCCTAATTTTTGGCTAAAATTGAAGAAATTTCACTTATTTCGGGACAAAAAGGCAGAAATTTCACTTACTTTCCGGCAAAAAGGCAGAAATGACCCGTATTTTGGAGCAAAATTGAAGAAATTTCCGTAATATTGGTGCAAAAATGCAGAAATTCCCTCTATTTTGGGGCAAAAAGGCAGAAATTCTCCATATTTTGGTGCAAAAAGGCTCAAATTCCCCTTATTTTGAGGTAAAATGCTGAAATTCCCCATATTTTGTGGCAAAGGCAGAACTTTTCCTTATTTTGGGGCAAAATGGCACAAATTTCCCTTATTTTTGGGCAAAATAGCAGAAATTTCATTTATTTCAGGGCAAAAAGTAAGACATTCCCATTATTTTGGTGCAAAAAGCAGAAATTTCTTTTATTATGGTACAAAATTGAAGAAATTTTCCTTATTTTGGAACAAAAAGGCAGAAATTCCTAGTATTTTGGGGCAAAAGGCAGAAATTCTTCTTATTTTGAGGTAAAATGCAGAAATTCCCCTTATTTAGAGGTAAAATGCAGAAATTCCCTTTATTTAGGGGCTAAAAGGGAGAAATTCCCCGTATTTTGGGGCAAAATTGCCGAAATTCCCCTAATTTGGGGACAAAAGGCAGAAATTCCCCTTACTTTGAGGTAAAATTGAAAAAATTTCAAATATTTCAGGGCAAAATGGCAGAAATTCCCCTTATTTTGGGGCAAAAAGATGAAATCCATAATTTTTGGCTGAAATTGAAGAAATTTCACTTATTTCGAGACAAAAAGGCAGAAATTCCACTTAATTTCGAGCAAAAAGGCAGAAATGACCCGTATTTTGGAGCAAAATTGCAGAAATTCCCCTAATATTTGTGCAAAAATGCAGAAATTCCCTTCATTTTGGGGCAAAAAGGCAGAAATTCTCCATATTTTTGTGCAAAAAGGCTGAAATTTCCCTTATTTTGAGGTAAAATGCTGAAATTCCCCATATTTTGGGGCAAAAGGCAGAAATTCCCCTTATTTTGGGGCAAAAAGGCACAAATTTCCCTTATTTTCGGACAAAATTGCAGAAATTTCATTTATTTCAGGGCAAAAAGTCAGAAATTCTCCTTATTTTGGGGCAAAAAGCAGAAATTTCTTTTATTATGGTTCAAAATTGAAGAAATTTTACTTATTTTGAAACAAAAAGTCAGAAATTCCCCATATTTTGGGGCAAAAGGCAGAAATTCTTCTTATTTTGAGGTAAAATGCAGAAATTCTTTTAATTTGAGGTAAAATGCAGAAATTCCCTTTATTTTGGGGCTAAAAAGCAGAAATTTCCTGTATTTTGTGGCAAAATTGCAGAAATTTTCATAATTTTCGGCCAAAAAAAAAGAAATTCTTCTTATTTTGGGGCAAAAAGACAGAAAATCGCCTTTTTTTGGGGTGCAAAATGTCAGAAATTCCCTTTATTTTGGGGCAAAATTGCAGAAATTTCCTTTTCATTTGGGCAAAATTGCAGAAATTTCCCTTAATTTGGGGCAAAATTGGAGAACTTTAACTTATTTCAGAAAAAAAGGCAGAAATTTTCTTATTTTGGGGCAAAAAGGCAGAAATTTCTTTTATTTTGGTATAAAATTTCAGAAATTATTCTTATTTTGGGGCAAAAAGGCAGAGATTCTCCATATTTTGGGGCAAAAAGGTGGAAATTCCCCTTATTTTGAGGAAAAAGGCTGAAATTCCCCTTATTTTTGTGCAAAAAGTCAGAAATTCCCCTTATTTTGGGGCAAAAAGACAGAAATTTCGTTTATTTTTGGGAAAAAGGCAGAAATTGCACTTATTTAGAGTAAAAAAGGTGGAAAATCCCCTTATTTTGGGGCAAAAATGAAGAAATTTCCCTTTTTTATGGCAAAAGGTATACATTCCCTTTATTTTCGGGCAAAAAAGTAGAAATTCCCTGTATTTTGGAGCAAAATTGCAGAAATTTCCCTAATTTTGAGGCAAAAAGGCAGAAATTCCCCTTATTTTGGGGTAAAACTTCAGAAATTTCACTTATTTCGCAGCAAAATGGAAGAAATTTCCTTTATTTTCGGCGAAAAAGGCAGAAAATCCCCGTATTTAGGAGCAAAATTGCAAAAATTCACCTAATTTTGGGGTAAAAAATACAGTAATTTTCTTTATTTTGGGGCAAAAAGGCAGATATTCTCCTTATTTTGGGGCAAAAGGCAGAAATTCCCCTTATTTTACGGCAAAATTGCAGAAATTTCCCTTATTTGGGGGCAAAAAACAGAAATTCCCCTTATTTGGGGCAAAATTGCAGAAATTTCCCTTATTATGGGGAAAAATTGCAGATATTTCCATTATTTTAGGGCAAAATTGCAGAAATTTCACTTATTTCAGAGAAAAAAAGCAAAAATTTTTCTTATTTTGGAGCAAAAAGGAAGAAATTCCCATTATTTTGGGGCAAAAGGGCAGAAATTCACCTTATTTTGGGTTAAAATTGCAAAAATGTCACATATTTCAGGGCAAAAAGGCAGAAATTTCTTTTATTTTGGGGCAAAATTGGAGAAATTTCACTTATTTCAGGGCAATAAGTCAGAAATTTTCCTTATTTTGGGGCAAAAAACAAACAGAAATTTTTTTTGTTTTGGGGGAAAAAGACAGAAATTCCACTTATTTAGAGGCAAAAAGGCAGAAATTTTCCTTATTTTGGAGCAAAAATGAAGAAATTTCCCTTTTTTAAGGCAAAAAGTTATGCATTCCCCTTATTTTAGGGCAAAAAGTCAAAAATTCCCCGTATTTTGGAGCAAAATTTCAGAAAATTTCCTAATTGTGGTGGAAAACGGCAGAAATTCTCTCTATGTTGAAGCAAAAAGACAGAAATTCTTTTTATTTTGGGGCAAAACTAAGAAATTCCACTTATTTAGAGTCAAAATGGCAGATATTCCTCTTATTTTGGAGCAAAAATGAAGAAATTTCCCTTTTTTATGGCAAAATGTATGCATTCTCTTTATTTTCGGGCAAAAAGGCAGAAATTTCCCGTATTTTGGAGCAAAATTGCAGAAATTCCCCTAATTTTGGGGCAAAAGGCAGAAATTCCCCTTATTTTAGGGTAAAATTGCAGAAATTTCAAATATTTCAGGGCGAAATGGCAGAAATTCCCCTTATTTTGTGGCAAAAAGATGAAATCTCTAATTTTTGGCTAAAATTGAAGAAATTTCACTTATTTCGGGACAAAAAGGCAGAAATTCCCCTTAATTTCGGGCAAAAAGGCAGAAATTCCCCTTATTTTGGAGCAAAATTGCAGAAATTCCCTTAATATTGGTGCAAAAATGCAGAAATTCCTATTATTTTGGGGCAAAATTGCAGAAATTTCCTTTTCATTTGGGCAAAATTGCAGAAATTTCTCTTATTTCAGAAAAAATGCAGAAATTTTCTTATTTTGGGGCAAAAAGGCTGAAATTTCTTTTATTTTGGTACAAAATTGCAGAAATGATTCTTATTTTGGGGCAAAAATGCAGAAATTCCCTATATTTTGGGGCAAAAAGGCTGAAATTCCCCTTATTTTCAGGCAAAAATTCAGATATTCCCCTTATGTGTGGGCCAAAAGACAGAAATTTCGTTTATTTTTGGGGTAAAGGCAGAAATTGCACTTATTTTGAGTCAAAAAGAAGGAAAATTTCCTTATTTTCGGGCAAAAATGAAGAAATTTCCCTTTTTTATGGCAAAAAGGTATACATTCCCTTTATTTTCGGGCAAAAATGCAGAAATTCCCCGTATTTTGGAGCAAAATTGCAGAAATTCCTCTAATTGTGGAGCAAATAGGCAGAAATTCCCTATATGTTGGGGCAAAAAGACCGAAATTCTCCTTATTTTGGGGCAAAACTCAGAAAATTCACATATTTTAGGGCAAAATTGCAGAAATTTCAGTTATTTCAGAGAAAAAAAGCAAAAATTTTTCTTATTTTGGGGCAAAAAGGCAGAAATTCCCATTATTTTGGGGCAAAAAAGCAGAAATTCACCTTATTTTGGGGTAAACTTGCAGAAATTTCAATTATTTCAGGGTAATAAGTCAGAAATTTTCTTTATTTTGGGGCAAAAATACAGAAATTACCTTTTTTGGGGTGGAAAATACAGAAATTCCACTTATTTAGAAGCAAAAAGGCAGAAATTCCCCTTATTTTGGAGCAAAAATGAAGAAATTTCCCTTTTTTAAGGCAAAAAGGTATGCATTCCCCTTATTTTCGGGCAAAAAGGCAGAAATTCACCGTATTTTGGAGCAAAATTGCAGAAATTCCCCTAATTTTGGGGAAAAAGGCAGAAATTCTTTTTATTTTTGGGCAAAAATCAGAAATTCCCCTTACTGCGGGGCAAAATTCCAGAAATTTTCTATATTTTGGGGCAATATTGCAGAAATTTAACTTATTTATGGGCAAAATTGCAGAATTTTCACTTATTACAGGGAAAAAAGGCAGAAATTTTTCTTATTTTGGGGCAAAAGGCACAAATTCCTAATATTTTGTGGCAAAAATGCAGAAATTCCCCTTATTTTGAGGTAAAAAGGCTGAAATTTCTCGTATTTGGGGGCAAAAAGGCAGAAATTTTTTTAATTTTGGGACAAAATTGCAGGAATTTACTTTATTTTGGGGCAAAATTGCAGAAATTTCACTTATTTCATGGTAATAAGTCAAAAATTTTCTTTATTTTAGGGCAAAAAAGACAGAAATTCTCTTTGTTTTTGGGGAAAAAGTCAGAAATTCCACTTATTTAGAGGAAAAAAGGCAGAAATTCTTTTTATTTTTGAGCAAAAATAAAGAAATTTCTCTTTTTTATGGCAAAAAGGTATGCATTCCTTTTATTTTCGGGCAAAAAGGCTGAAATTCCCCGTATTTTGGAGCAAAATTTCAGAAAATCCCCTAATTGTGGGGCAAAAAGGCAGAAATTATATGTTGGGGCAAAAATACAGAAATTCTTTTTATTTTGGGGCAAAACTCAGAAATTCCACTTATTTAGAGGCAAAATGGCAGAAATTCCTCTTATTTTGGAGCAAAAATGAAGAAATTTCCATTTTTTATGGCAAAAAGGTATGCATTCTCTTTATTTTCGGGCAAAAAGGAAGAAATTCCCTGTATTTTGGAGCAATATTGCAGAAATTCCCCTAATTTTGGGGCAAAAGGCAGAAAATCCCCTTATTTTGGGGTAAAATTGCAGAAATTTCAAATATTTCAGGGCAAAATGGCAGAAATTCCCCTTATTTGGGGCAAAAAGATGAAATCCCTAATTTTTGGCTAAAATTGAAGAAATTTCACTTATTTCGGGACATAAAGGCAGAAATTCCCCTTAATTTCGGGCAAAAAGGCAGGAATTCCCCTTATTTAGAGGCAAAATTGCAGAAATTTCCTTAATATTGGTGCAAAAATGCAGAAATTCCCCTTATTTTGGGGCAAAATTGCAGAAATTTCCTTTACATTTGGGCAAAATTGCAGAAATTTCCCTTATTTCAAACAAAATGCAGAAATTTTCTTATTTTGGGGCAAAAAGGCAGAAATTTTTTTTATTTTGTTACAAAATTGCAGAAATTTTTCTTATTTTGGGGCAAAAATGCAGAAATTCCCCATATTTTGGGGTAAAAAGGCTGAAATTCCCCTTATTTTCAGGCAAAAATTCAGATATTCCCCTTATGTGTGGGCCAAAAGACAGAAATTTCGTTTATTTTTGGGGTAAAGGCAGAAATTGCACTTATTTTTAGTCAAAAAGGCAGAAAATTTCCTTATTTTCGGGCAAAAATGAAGAAATTTCCTTTTTTTATGGCATAAAGGTATACATTCCCTTTATTTTCGGGCAAAAATTCAGAAATTCCCCGTATTTTGAAGCAAGATTGCAGAAATTCCCCTAATTGTGGGGCAAAAAGGCAGAAATTCCCTATATGTTGGGGCAAAAAGACCGAAATTCTCCTTATTTTGGGGCAAAACTCAGAAGTTTCACTTATTTTAGGGCAAAATTGCAGAAATTTCAGTTATTTCAGAGAAAAAAAGCAAAAATTTTTCTTATTTTGGGGCAAAAAGGCAGAAATTCCCATTATTTTGGGGCAAAAAGGCAGAAATTCACCTTATTTTGGGGTAAAATTGCAGAAATTTCACGGCAAAATACAGAAATTTCCATTATTTTGGGGCAAAATTGCAGAAATTTCAATTATTTCAGGGTAATAAGTAAGAAATTTTCTTTATTTTGGGGCAAAAATACAGAAATTACCTTTTTTGGGGGGGAAAATACAGAAATTCCATTTATTTAGAGGCAAAAAGGCAGAAATTCCCCCTTATTTTGGAGCAAAAATGAAGAAATTTCCCTTTTTTATGGCAAAAAGGTATGCAATCCCCTTATTTTCGGGCAAAAAGGCAGAAATTCACCGTATTTTGGAGCAAAATTGCAGAAATTCCCCTAATTTTGGGGCAAAAGGCAGAAATTCTCTTTATTTTGGGGCAAAAATCAGAAATTCGCCTTACTTTGGGGAAAAATTCCAGAAATTTCATTTATTTTGGGGCAAAATTGCAGAAATTTAACTTATTTATGGCCAAAATTGCAGAATTTTCACTTATTTCAGGGAAAAAAGGCAGAAAATTTCCTTATTTTGGGGGAAAAAAGGCACAAATTCCTAATATTTTGTGGCAGAAATGCAGAAATTCCCCTTATGTTGAGGTAAAAAGGCTGAAATTTCCCGTATTTGGGGGCAAAAAGGCAGAAATTTTTTTATTTTGGGGCAAAATTGCAGGAATTTACTTTATTTTGGGGCAAAATTGCAGAAATTTTACTTATTTCAGGGTAATAAGTCATAAATTTTCCTTATTTGAGGGCAAAAAAGACAGAAATTCTCTTTGTTTTTGGAGAAAAAGTCAGAAATTCCACTTATTTAGAGGAAAAAAGGCAGAAATTCCCCTCATTTTGGAGCAAAAATGAAGAAATTACTTTTTTTTATGGCAAAAAGGTATGCATTACCCTTATTTTCGGGCAAAAGGGCAGAAATTCCCCATATTTTGGAGCAAAATTTAACAAAATCCCCTAATTGTGGGGCAAAAAGGCAGAAATTCTCTATATGTTGGGGTAAAAATACAGAAATTCTTTATATTTGGGGGCAAAACTCAGAAATTCCACTTATTTAGAGGCAAAATGGCAGAAATTCCTCTTATTTTGGAGCAAAAATGAAAGGAAGAAAATCTCTTTATTTTGGAGCAAAATTGCAGAAATTCCCTTAATATTGGTGCAAAAATGCAGAAATTCCCTTTATTTTGGGGCAAAAAGGCAGAAATTCTCCATATTTTGGTGCAAAAAGGCTAAAATTCCCCTTATTTTGAGGTCAAATGCTGAAATTCCCCATATTTTTGGGCAAAAGGCAGAAATTCCCCTTATTTTAGGGTAAAATTGCAGAAATTTCAAATATTTCAGGGCAAAATGGCAGAAATTCCCCTTATTTTGTGGCAAAAAGATGAAATCTCTAATTTTTGGCTAAAATTGAAGAAATTTCACTTATTTCGGGACAAAAAGGCAGAAATTCCCCTTAATTTCGGGCAAAAAGGCAGAAATTCCCCTTATTTTGGAGCAAAATTGCAGAAATTCCCTTAATATTGGTGCAAAAATGCAGAAATTCCTATTATTTTGGGGCAAAATTGCAGAAATTTCCTTTTCATTTGGGCAAAATTGCAGAAATTTCTCTTATTTCAGAAAAAATGCAGAAATTTTCTTATTTTGGGGCAAAAAGGCTGAAATTTCTTTTATTTTGGTACAAAATTGCAGAAATGATTCTTATTTTGGGGCAAAAATGCAGAAATTCCCTATATTTTGGGGCAAAAAGGCTGAAATTCCCCTTATTTTCAGGCAAAAATTCAGATATTCCCCTTATGTGTGGGCCAAAAGACAGAAATTTCGTTTATTTTTGGGGTAAAGGCAGAAATTGCACTTATTTTGAGTCAAAAAGAAGGAAAATTTCCTTATTTTCGGGCAAAAATGAAGAAATTTCCCTTTTTTATGGCAAAAAGGTATACATTCCCTTTATTTTCGGGCAAAAATGCAGAAATTCCCCGTATTTTGGAGCAAAATTGCAGAAATTCCTCTAATTGTGGAGCAAATAGGCAGAAATTCCCTATATGTTGGGGCAAAAAGACCGAAATTCTCCTTATTTTGGGGCAAAACTCAGAAAATTCACATATTTTAGGGCAAAATTGCAGAAATTTCAGTTATTTCAGAGAAAAAAAGCAAAAATTTTTCTTATTTTGGGGCAAAAAGGCAGAAATTCCCATTATTTTGGGGCAAAAAAGCAGAAATTCACCTTATTTTGGGGTAAACTTGCAGAAATTTCACGGCAAAAAGACAGAAATTTCCCTAATTTTGGGGCAAAATTGCAGAAATTTCACTTATTTCAGGGTAATAAGTCAGAAATTTTCTTTATTTTGGGGCAAAAATACAGAAATTACCTTTTTTGGGGTGGAAAATACAGAAATTCCACTTATTTAGAGGCAAAAAGGCAGAAATTCCCCTTATTTTGGAGCAAAAATGAAGAAATTTCCCTTTTTTAAGGCAAAAAGGTATGCATTCCCATTATTTTCGGGCAAAAAGGCAGAAATTCACCGTATTTTGGAGCAAAATTGCAGAAATTCCCCTAATTTTGGGGAAAAAGGCAGAAATTCTTTTTATTTTTGGGCAAAAATCAGAAATTCCCCTTACTGCGGGGCAAAATTCCAGAAATTTTCTATATTTTGGGGCAATATTGCAGAAATTTAACTTATTTATGGGCAAAATTGCAGAATTTTCACTTATTACAGGGAAAAAAGGCAGAAATTTTTCTTATTTTGGGGCAAAAGGCACAAATTCCTAATATTTTGTGGCAAAAATGCAGAAATTCCCCTTATTTTGAGGTAAAAAGGCTGAAATTTCTCGTATTTGGGGGCAAAAAGGCAGAAATTTTTTTAATTTTGGGACAAAATTGCAGGAATTTACTTTATTTTGGGGCAAAATTGCAGAAATTTCACTTATTTCATGGTAATAAGTCAAAAATTTTCTTTATTTTAGGGCAAAAAAGACAGAAATTCTCTTTGTTTTTGGGGAAAAAGTCAGAAATTCCACTTATTTAGAGGAAAAAAGGCAGAAATTCTTTTTATTTTTGAGCAAAAATAAAGAAATTTCTCTTTTTTATGGCAAAAAGGTATGCATTCCTTTTATTTTCGGGCAAAAAGGCTGAAATTCCCCGTATTTTGGAGCAAAATTTCAGAAAATCCCCTAATTGTGGGGCAAAAAGGCAGAAATTATATGTTGGGGCAAAAATACAGAAATTCTTTTTATTTTGGGGCAAAACTCAGAAATTCCACTTATTTAGAGGCAAAATGGCAGAAATTCCTCTTATTTTGGAGCAAAAATGAAGAAATTTCCATTTTTTATGGCAAAAAGGTATGCATTCTCTTTATTTTCGGGCAAAAAGGAAGAAATTCCCTGTATTTTGGAGCAATATTGCAGAAATTCCCCTAATTTTGGGGCAAAAGGCAGAAAATCCCCTTATTTTGGGGTAAAATTGCAGAAATTTCAAATATTTCAGGGCAAAATGGCAGAAATTCCCCTTATTTGGGGCAAAAAGATGAAATCCCTAATTTTTGGCTAAAATTGAAGAAATTTCACTTATTTCGGGACATAAAGGCAGAAATTCCCCTTAATTTCGGGCAAAAAGGCAGGAATTCCCCTTATTTAGAGGCAAAATTGCAGAAATTTCCTTAATATTGGTGCAAAAATGCAGAAATTCCCCTTATTTTGGGGCAAAATTGCAGAAATTTCCTTTACATTTGGGCAAAATTGCAGAAATTTCCCTTATTTCAAACAAAATGCAGAAATTTTCTTATTTTGGGGCAAAAAGGCAGAAATTTTTTTTATTTTGTTACAAAATTGCAGAAATTTTTCTTATTTTGGGGCAAAAATGCAGAAATTCCCCATATTTTGGGGTAAAAAGGCTGAAATTCCCCTTATTTTCAGGCAAAAATTCAGATATTCCCCTTATGTGTGGGCCAAAAGACAGAAATTTCGTTTATTTTTGGGGTAAAGGCAGAAATTGCACTTATTTTTAGTCAAAAAGGCAGAAAATTTCCTTATTTTCGGGCAAAAATGAAGAAATTTCCTTTTTTTATGGCATAAAGGTATACATTCCCTTTATTTTCGGGCAAAAATTCAGAAATTCCCCGTATTTTGAAGCAAGATTGCAGAAATTCCCCTAATTGTGGGGCAAAAAGGCAGAAATTCCCTATATGTTGGGGCAAAAAGACCGAAATTCTCCTTATTTTGGGGCAAAACTCAGAAGTTTCACTTATTTTAGGGCAAAATTGCAGAAATTTCAGTTATTTCAGAGAAAAAAAGCAAAAATTTTTCTTATTTTGGGGCAAAAAGGCAGAAATTCCCATTATTTTGGGGCAAAAAGGCAGAAATTCACCTTATTTTGGGGTAAAATTGCAGAAATTTCACGGCAAAATACAGAAATTTCCATTATTTTGGGGCAAAATTGCAGAAATTTCAATTATTTCAGGGTAATAAGTAAGAAATTTTCTTTATTTTGGGGCAAAAATACAGAAATTACCTTTTTTGGGGGGGAAAATACAGAAATTCCATTTATTTAGAGGCAAAAAGGCAGAAATTCCCCCTTATTTTGGAGCAAAAATGAAGAAATTTCCCTTTTTTATGGCAAAAAGGTATGCAATCCCCTTATTTTCGGGCAAAAAGGCAGAAATTCACCGTATTTTGGAGCAAAATTGCAGAAATTCCCCTAATTTTGGGGCAAAAGGCAGAAATTCTCTTTATTTTGGGGCAAAAATCAGAAATTCGCCTTACTTTGGGGAAAAATTCCAGAAATTTCATTTATTTTGGGGCAAAATTGCAGAAATTTAACTTATTTATGGCCAAAATTGCAGAATTTTCACTTATTTCAGGGAAAAAAGGCAGAAAATTTCCTTATTTTGGGGGAAAAAAGGCACAAATTCCTAATATTTTGTGGCAAAAATGCAGAAATTCCCCTTATGTTGAGGTAAAAAGGCTGAAATTTCCCGTATTTGGGGGCAAAAAGGCAGAAATTTTTTTATTTTGGGGCAAAATTGCAGGAATTTACTTTATTTTGGGGCAAAATTGCAGAAATTTTACTTATTTCAGGGTAATAAGTCATAAATTTTCCTTATTTGAGGGCAAAAAAGACAGAAATTCTCTTTGTTTTTGGAGAAAAAGTCAGAAATTCCACTTATTTAGAGGAAAAAAGGCAGAAATTCCCCTCATTTTGGAGCAAAAATGAAGAAATTACTTTTTTTTATGGCAAAAAGGTATGCATTCCCCTTATTTTCGGGCAAAAGGGCAGAAATTCCCCATATTTTGGAGCAAAATTTAACAAAATCCCCTAATTGTGGGGCAAAAAGGCAGAAATTCTCTATATGTTGGGGTAAAAATACAGAAATTCTTTATATTTGGGGGCAAAACTCAGAAATTCCACTTATTTAGAGGCAAAATGGCAGAAATTCCTCTTATTTTGGAGCAAAAATGAAAGGAAGAAAATCTCTTTATTTTGGAGCAAAATTGCAGAAATTCCCTTAATATTGGTGCAAAAATGCAGAAATTCCCTTTATTTTGGGGCAAAAAGGCAGAAATTCTCCATATTTTGGTGCAAAAAGGCTAAAATTCCCCTTATTTTGAGGTCAAATGCTGAAATTCCCCATATTTTGGGGCAAAAGGCAGAAATTCCCCTCATTTTGGGGTAAGAAGGCACAAATTTCCCTTATTTTCGGGCAAAATTGCTGAAATTTCATTTATTTCCGTGTAAAAAGTCAGAAATTCCCCTTATTTTGAAGCAAAAAGCAGAAATTTATTTTATTATGGTACAAAATTGAAGAAATTTTTCTTATTTTGGAACAAAAAGGTAGAAATTCTCCATATTTTGGGGCAAAAGGCAGAAATTCTTCTTATTTTGAGGTAAAATGCAGAAATTTCCCTTATTTAGAGGTAAAATGCAGAAATTTCCCAAATATTGGGGGAAAATGCAGAAATTCCCTTTATTTTGGTGCTAAAAGGCAGAAATTCCCCATATTTTGAAGCAAAATCGCAGAAATTCTCATAATTTTCAGGCAAAAAGGCAGAAATTCTCCTTATTTTGGGGCAAAAAGACAGAAAATCTACTTTTTTAGAGGGCAAAAAGTCAGAAATTCCCCTTATTTGGGGGCAAAATTGCAGAAATTTCATTTACATTTGGGCAAAATTGCAGAAATTTCCCTTATTTGGGGGCAAAATTGCAGAAATTTCACTTATTTCAGAAAAAATGCAGAAATTTTCTTATTTTGTGGCAAAAAAGCAGAAATTTCTATTTTTTTGGTACAAAATTGCAGAAATTTTTCTAATTTGGGGCAAAAAGGCTGAAATTCCCCTTATTTTCGGGCAAAAAACAGAAATTCCCCTTTTGGTGGGGCACAAAGAAAGAAATTTCTTTTTTTTTGGGGGGAAAAGGCAGAAATTGCATTTATTTTGACTCAAAAAGGCGGAAAATTTCCTTATTTTCGGGCAAAAATGAATAAATTTTCCTTTTTTATGGCAAAAAGTTATACATTCCCTTTATTTTCGGGCAAAAAGGCAAAAAATTCCCCGTATTTTGGAGCAAAATTGCAGAAATTCCTCTAATTGTGGGGCAAAAAGGCAGAAATTCCCTATATGTTGGGGCAAAAAGAGAGAAATTCTCTTTATTTTAGAGCAAAACTCAGAAATTTTAACTATTTTAGGGCAAAATTGCAGAAATTTCAGTTATTTCAGAGAAAAAATGCAAAAATTTTTCTTATTTTGGGGCAAAAAGGCAGAAATTCCCATTATTTTGGGGCAAAAGGCAGAAATTCCCCTTATTTTGGGGTAAAATTGCAGAAATTTCACATATTTCAGGGCAAAAAGGCAGAAATTTCCCTTATTTTGGGGCAAAATTGCAGAAATTTCAGTTATTTCAGGGTAATAAGTCAGAAATTTTCCTTATTTTGGGGCAAAAAAGACAGAAATTCCCTTTGTTTTCGGGGGAAAAGACAGAAAATCCACTTATTTAGAGGCAAAAAGGCAGAAATTCCCCTTATTTTGAAGCAAAAATGAAGAAATTTCCCTTTTTTATGGCAAAAAAGTATGCATTCCCCTTATTTTCGGGCAAAAAGGCAGAAATTCCCCGTATTTTGGAGTAAAATTGCAGAAATTCGCCTAATTTTGGAGAAAAAGGCAAAAATTCCCCTTATTTTGGGGTAAAATTGCAGAAATTTTAAATATTTCAGGGCAAAATGGCAGAAATTCCCCTTATTTTGGGGCAAAAAGATGAAATCCATAATTTTTGGCTAAAATTGAGGAAATTTCACTTATTTCGGGACAAAAAGGCAGAAATTCCACTTAATTTCGGGCAAAAAAGCAGAAATGACCCGTATTTTGGAGCAAAATTGCAGAAATTCTTTTAATATTGTTGCAAAAATGCAGAAATTCCCTTTATTTTGGGGCAAAAAAGCAGAAATTCTCCATATTTTGGTGCAAAAAGGCTGAAATTCCCCTTATTTTGAGGTAAAATTCTAAAATTCCCCATATTTTGAGGCAAAAGGCAGAAATTCCCCTCATTTTGGGGCAAAAAGGCAAAAATTTCCCTTATTATCGGGGAAATTGCAAAAATTTAATTTATTTCAGGGTAAAAACTCAGAAATTCCCCTTATTTTGGGGCAAAAAGCAGAAATTTTTTTGATTATGGTACAAAATTGAAGAAATTTTACTTATTTTGAAACAAAAAGGCAGAAATTCCCCATATATTGGGGCAAAAGGCAGAAATTCTTTTTATTTTGAGGTAAAATGCAGAAATTCCCCTTATTTAGAGGTAAAATGCTGGAATTCCCCAAATACTGGGCGGAAATGCAGAAATTCCCTTTATTTTGGGGCTAAAAAGCAGAAATTCCCCGTATTTTGAAGCAAAATTGCAGAAATTCTCCTTATTTTTGGGGAAAAAGACAGAAAAGCTCCTTTTTTCGGGGGCAAAAAGTCAGAAATTCCCCTTATTTTGGGGCAAAATTGCAGAAATTTCCTTTACATTTGGGCAAAATTGCAGAAATTTCCCTTATTTTGGGTCAAAATTGCAGAAATTTCACTTATATCAGAAAAAATGCAGAAATTTTCTTATTTTGGGACAAAAAGGCAGAAATTTCTATTATTTGTTACAAAATTGCAGAAATTTTTCTTATTTTGGGGCAAAAAGGCAGAAATTCCCCATATTTTGGGGCAAAAGGTCTGAAATTCCCCTTATTTTTGGGCAAAAAGTCAGAAATTCCCCTTATGTTGGGGAAAAAAACAGAAATTTCGTTTATTTTTGGGGAAAAGGCAGAAATTGCACTTATTTTGAGTCAAAAAGGCGTAAAATTTCCTTAATTTCGGGCAAAAATGACGAAATTTCCCTTTTTTATGGCAAAAAGGTATACATTCCCTTTATTTTCGGGCAAAATGCAGAAATTCTCGGTATTTTGGAGCAAAATTGCAGAAATTCCCCTAATTGTGGGGCAAAAAGGCAGAAATTCCCCATATGTTGGGGCAAAAAGACAGAAATTCTCCTTTTTTTGGGGCAAAACTCAGAAATTTCACTTGTTTTAGAGCAAAATTGCAGAAATTTCTGTTATTTCAGAGAAAAAAAGCAAAATTTTTTCTTATTTTGGGGCAAAAATGCAGAAATTCCCATTATTTTGGGGCAAAAAGGCAGAAAATCACCTAATTTTGGGGTAAATTTGCAGAAATTTCACATATTTCAGGGCAAAAAGGCAGAAATTTCCCTTATTTTGGGGCAAAATTGCAGAAATTTCACTTATTTCAGGGTAATAAGTCAGAAATTTTCTTTATTTTGGGGCAAAAAAGACAGAAATTACCTTTTTTGGTGGGGGAAAAGACAGAAATTCCACTTATTTTGAGGCAAAAAGGCAGAAATTCCTCTTATTTTGGAGGAAAAATGAAGAAATTTCCCTTTTTTATGGCAAAAAGCTATGCATTCTCTTTATTTTCGGGCAAAAAAGCAGAAATTCCCTGTATTTTGGAGCAAAATTGCAGAAATTACCCTAATTTTGGGGCAAAAGGCAGAAATTTCCCTTATTTTGGGGTAAAATTGCAGAAATTTCAAATATTTCAGGGCTAAATTGCAGAAATTCTCCTTATTTGGGGGCAAAAAGATGAAATCCATAATTTTTGGCTAAAATTGAAGAAATTTCACGTATTTCGGGACAAAAAGGCAGAAATTCCACTTAATTTCGGGCAAAAAGGCAGAAATTCCCTTTATTTTGGAGCAAAATTGCAGAAATTCTCTTAATATTGTTGCAAAAATGCAGAAATTCCCTTTATTTTGGGGCAAAAAGGCAGAAATTCTCCATATTTTGGTGCAAAAAGGTAGAAATTCCCCTCATTTTGGGGCAAAAAGGCACAAATTTTCCTTATTTTCGGGCAAAATTGCTGAAATTTCATTTATTTCAGAGTAAAAAGTCAGAAATTCTCCTTATTTTGTAGCAAAAACAGAAATTTCTTATATTATGGTACAAAATTGAAGAAATTTTCTTTATTTTGGAACAAAAAGGCAGAAATTCCACATATTTTGGGGCAAAAGGCAGAAATTTTTTTTATTTTGAGGTAAAATGCAGAAATTCCCCTTATTTAGAGGTAAAATGCAGAAATTCCCCAAATATTGGGGGAAAATACAGAAAATCCCTTTATTTTGGTGCTAAAAGGCAGAAATTCCCCGTATTTTGAAGCAAAATTGCAGAAATTCTCATAATTTTCAGGCAAAAAGGCAGGAATTCTCCTTATTTTGGGGCAAAAAGACAGAAAATCTCCTTTTTTAGGGGGCAAAAAGTCAGAAATTCCCCTTATTTTGGGGCAAAATTGAGGAAATTTCCTTTACATTTGGGCAAAATTGCAGAAATTTCCCTTATTTTGGGGTAAAATTGCAAAAATTTCACTTATTTCAGAAAAAATGCAGAAATTTTCTTATTTTGGGGCAAAAAGGCAGAAATTTCTATTATTTTGGTACAAAATTGCAGAAATTTTTCTTATTTTGGGACAAAAAGGCAGAAATTCCCCATATTTTGAGGCAAAAAGGCTGAAATTCCCCTTATTTTCGGGCAAAAATCAGAAATTCCCCTAATGTTGGGGCAATAAGACAGAAATTTCGTTTATTATTGGGGAAAAGGCAGAAATTGCACTTATTTTGAGTCAAAAAGGCGGAAAATTTCCTTATTTTCTGGCAAAAATGAAGAAATTTCCCTTTTTTATGGCAATAAGGTATACATTCCCTATATTTTCGGGCAAAAAGGCAGAAATTCTCCGTATTTTGGAGCAAAATTGCAGAAATGCCCCGAATTGTGGGGCAAAAAGGCAGAAATTCCCTATATGTTGGGGCAAAAAGATAGAAATTCTTTTTATTTTGGGGCAAAACTCAGAAATTCCACTTATTTAGAGGCAAAATGGCACAAATTCCTCTTTTTTTGAAGCAAAAATGAAAAAATTTCCCTTTTGTATGGCAAAAAGGTTTGCATTCTCCTTATTTTCGGGCAAAGAGGCAGAAATTCCGTGTATTTTGGAGCAAAATTGCAGAAATTCCCCTAATTTTGGGGCAAAAGGCAGAAATTCCCCTTATTTTGGGGTAAAATTGCAGAAATTTCAAATATTTCAGGCAAAATGGCAGAAATTCCCCTTATTTTGGGGCAAAAAGATGAAATCCATAATTTTTGGTTAAAATTGAAGAAATTACACTTATTTCGGGTCAAAAAGGCAGAAATTCCACTTAATTTCGGGCATAAAGGCAGAAATGACCCGTATTTTGGAGCAAAATTGCAGAAATTCCCCTAATATTGGTGCAAAAATTCAGAAATTCCCTTTATTTTGGGGCAAAAAGGCAGAAATTCTTCATATTTTGTTGCAAAAAGGCTGAAATTCCCCTTATTTTGAGGTAAAATGCTGAAATTCCCCATATTATGGGGCAAAAGGCAGAAATTCCCCTCATTTTGGGGCAAAAAGGCAGAAATTTCCCTTATTTTCGGGCAAAATTGCAGAAATTTCATTTATTTCAGAGTAAAAAGTCAGAAATTCCCCTTATTTTGGGGCAAAAAGCAGAAATTTCTTTTATTATGGTACAAAATTGAAGAAATTTTCCTTATTTTGGAACAAAAAGGCAGAAACTCCCCATAATTTGAGGCAAAAGGCAGAAATTCTTCTTATTTTGAGGTAAAATGCAGAAATTCCCCTTATTTAGAGGTAAAATGAAGAAATTCTGCAAATATTGGGGGAAAATGCAGAAATTCCCTTTATTTTGGGGCTAAAAGGCAGAAATTCCCTGTATTTTGAAGCAAAATTGCAGAAATTCTCATAATTTTCAGACAAAAAGGCAGAAATTCTCCTTATTTTGGGGGCAAAAAGACAGAAAATCTTCTTTTTCGGGGGCAAAAAGTCAGAAATTCCCCTTATTTTGGGGCAAAATTGCAGAAATTTCCTTTACATTGGGGCAAAATTGCAGAAATTTCCCTTATTTTGGGGCAAAATTGCAAAAATTTCACTTATTTCAGAAAAAATGAAGAAATTTTCTTCTTTTGGGGCAAAAAGGCAGAAATTTCTACTATTTTGGTACAAAATTGCAGAAAATTTTCTTCTTTTATGCCAAAAATGCAGAAATTCCCAATATTTTGGGGCAAAAAGGCAGAAATTCCCCTTATGTTTGGGCAAAAAGACAGAAATTTCGTTTATTTTTTGGGAAAAGGCAGAAATTGCACTTATTTTGAGTCAAAAAGGCAGAAAATTTCCTCTTATTTTGGAGAAAAAATGAAGAAATTTCCCTTTCTTATGGCAAAAGGTGTACATTCTCTTTATTTTCGGGCAAAAAGGCAGAAATTCCCCGTATTTTGGAGAAAAATTGCAGAAATTCCCCTAATTGTGGGGCAAAAAGGCAGAAATTCCCTATATGTTGGGAAAAAAGACAGAAATTCCCCTTATTTTGGGGCAAAATTGCAGAAATTTCCTTTACATTTGGGCAAAATTGCAGAAATTTCCCTTATTTTGGATCAAAATTGCAGAAATTTCACTTATATCAGAAAAAATGCAGAAATTTTCTTATTTTGGGACAAAAAGGCAGAAATTTCTATTATTTGTTACAAAATTGCAGAAATTTTTCTTATTTTGGGACAAAAAGGCAGAAATTCCCCATATTTTGGGGCAAAAGGTCTGAAATTCCCCTTATTTTTGGGCAAAAAGTCAGAAATTCCCCTTATGTTGGGGAAAAAACAGAAATTTCGTTTATTTTTGGGGAAAAGGCAGAAATTGCACTTATTTTGAGTCAAAAAGGCGTAAAATTTCCTTAATTTCGGGCAAAAATGACGAAATTTCCATTTTTTATGGCAAAAAGGTATACATTCCCTTTATTTTCGGGCAAAATGCAGAAATTCTCCGTATTTTGGAGCAAAATTGCAGAAATTCCCCTAATTGTGGGGCAAAAAGGCAGAAATTCCCCATATGTTGGGGCAAAAAGACAGAAATTCTCCTTTTTTTGGGGCAAAACTCAGAAATTTCACTTGTTTTAGAGCAAAATTGCAGAAATTTCTGTTATTTCAGAGAAAAGAAGCAAAATTTTTTCTTATTTTGGGGCAAAAATGCAGAAATTCCCATTATTTTGGGGCAAAAAGGCAGAAATTTCACTTATTTCAGGGTAATAAGTCAGAAATTTTCTTTATTTTGGGGCAAAAAAGACAGAAATTACGTTTTTTGGTGGGGGAAAAGACAGAAATTCCACTTATTTTGAGGCAAAAAGGCAGAAATTCCTCTTATTTTGGAGCAAAAATGAAGAAATTTCGCTTTTTCATGGCAAAAAGGTATGAATTCCCCTTATTTTCAGACAAAAAGGCAAAAATTCCCCGTATTTGGAACAAAATTGCAGAAAATCCCCTAATTTTAAGGCAAAAGGCAGAACTTCCCTTTATTTTGGGGCAAAAATCAGAAATTCCCCTTACTTTTGGGTAAAATTGCATAAATTTAACTTATTTATGGGCAAAATTGCAGAATTTTCATTTATTTCAGGGAAAAAAGGCAGAAATTTTCCTTATTTTGGGGCAAAAAGGCACAAATTCCTAATATTTGTGGCAAAAAATCCAGAAATTCCCCTTATTTTGAGGTAAAAAGGCTGAAATTTCCCGTATTTGGGGGCAAAAAGGCAGAAATTTTTTTATTTTGGGGCAAAATTGCAGGAATTTACTTTACTTTGAGGCAAAATTGCAGAAATTTCACTTATTTCAGGGTAATAAGTCAAAAATTTTTAATATTTTAGGGCAAAAAAGACAGAAATTCTCTTTGTTTTTGGGGAAAAAGTCAGAAATTCCACTTATTTATAAGAAAAAAGGCAGAAATTCCCCTCATTTTGGAGCAAAAATGAAGAAATTTCCCTTTTTATGGCAAAAAGGTATGCATTCTCCTTATTTTCGGGCAAAAGGGCAGAAATTCCCCATATTTTGGAGGAAAATTTCAGAAAATCTTCTAATTGTGGGGCAAAAAGGCAGAAATTCTCTATATGTTGGGGTAAAAATACAGAAATTCTTTATATTTGGGGGCAAAACTCAGAAATTCCACTTATTTAGAGGCAAAATGGCAGAAATTCCTCTTATTTTGGAGGAAAAATGAAGAAATTTCCCTTTTTAATGGCAAAAAGCTATGCATTCTCTTTATTTTCGGGCAAAAATGCAGAAATTCCCTGTATTTTGGAGCAAAATTGCAGAAATTACCCTAATTTTGGGGCAAAAGGCAGAAATTTCCCTTATTTTGGGGTAAAATTGCAGAAATTTCAAATATTTCAGGGCTAAATTGCAGAAATTCTCCTTATTTGGGGGCAAAAAGATGAAATCCATAATTTTTGGGTATAATTGAAAAAATTTCACGTATTTCGGGACAAAAGGCAGAAATTCCACTTAATTTCGGGCAAAAAGGCAGAAATTCCCTTTATTTTGGAGCAAAATTGCAGAAATTCTCTTAATATTGTTGCAAAAATGCAGAAATTCCCTTTATTTTGGGGCTAAAATGCAGAAATTCTCCATATTTTGGTGCAAAAAGGCTGAAATTCCCCTTATTTTGAGGTAAAATGCTGAAATTCCCCATATTTTGGGGCAAAAGGTAGAAATTCCCCTCATTTTGGGGCAAAAAGGCACAAATTTTCCTTATTTTCGGGCAAAATTGCTGAAATTTCATTTATTTCAGAGTAAAAAGTCAGAAATTCTCCTTATTTTGTAGCAAAAACAGAAATTTCTTATATTATGGTACAAAATTGAAGAAATTTTCTTTATTTTGGAACAAAAAGGCAGAAATTCCACATATTTTGGGGCAAAAGGCAGAAATTTTTTTTATTTTGAGGTAAAATGCAGAAATTCCCCTTATTTAGAGGTAAAATGCAGAAATTCCCCAAATATTGGGGGAAAATACAGAAAATCCCTTTATTTTGGTGCTAAAAGGCAGAAATTCCCCGTATTTTGAAGCAAAATTGCAGAAATTCTCATAATTTTCAGGCAAAAAGGCAGGAATTCTCCTTATTTTGGGGCAAAAAGACAGAAAATCTCCTTTTTTAGGGGGCAAAAAGTCAGAAATTCCCCTTATTTTGGGGCAAAATTGAGGAAATTTCCTTTACATTTGGGCAAAATTGCAGAAATTTCCCTTATTTTGGGGTAAAATTGCAAAAATTTCACTTATTTCAGAAAAAATGCAGAAATTTTCTTATTTTGGGGCAAAAAGGCAGAAATTTCTATTATTTTGGTACAAAATTGCAGAAATTTTTCTTATTTTGGGACAAAAAGGCAGAAATTCCTCATATTTTGAGGCAAAAAGGCTGAAATTCCCCTTATTTTCGGGCAAAAATCAGAAATTCCCCTAATGTTGGGGCAATAAGACAGAAATTTCGTTTATTATTGGGGAAAAGGCAGAAATTGCACTTATTTTGAGTCAAAAAGGCGGAAAATTTCCTTATTTTCTGGCAAAAATGAAGAAATTTCCCTTTTTTATGGCAATAAGGTATACATTCCCTATATTTTCGGGCAAAAAGGCAGAAATTCTCCGTATTTTGGAGCAAAATTGCAGAAATGCCCCGAATTGTGGGGCAAAAAGGCAGAAATTCCCTATATGTTGGGGCAAAAAGATAGAAATTCTTTTTATTTTGGGGCAAAACTCAGAAATTCCACTTATTTAGAGGCAAAATGGCACAAATTCCTCTTTTTTTGAAGCAAAAATGAAAAAATTTCCCTTTTGTATGGCAAAAAGGTTTGCATTCTCCTTATTTTCGGGCAAAGAGGCAGAAATTCCGTGTATTTTGGAGCAAAATTGCAGAAATTCCCCTAATTTTGGGGCAAAAGGCAGAAATTCCCCTTATTTTGGGGTAAAATTGCAGAAATTTCAAATATTTCAGGCAAAATGGCAGAAATTCCCCTTATTTTGGGGCAAAAAGATGAAATCCATAATTTTTGGTTAAAATTGAAGAAATTACACTTATTTCGGGTCAAAAAGGCAGAAATTCCACTTAATTTCGGGCATAAAGGCAGAAATGACCCGTATTTTGGAGCAAAATTGCAGAAATTCCCCTAATATTGGTGCAAAAATTCAGAAATTCCCTTTATTTTGGGGCAAAAAGGCAGAAATTCTTCATATTTTGTTGCAAAAAGGCTGAAATTCCCCTTATTTTGAGGTAAAATGCTGAAATTCCCCATATTATGGGGCAAAAGGCAGAAATTCCCCTCATTTTGGGGCAAAAAGGCACAAATTTCCCTTATTTTCGGGCAAAATTGCAGAAATTTCATTTATTTCAGAGTAAAAAGTCAAAAATTCCCCTAATTTTGGGGCAAAAAGCAGAAATTTCTTTTATTATGGTACAAAATTGAAGAAATTTTCCTTATTTTGGAACAAAAAGGCAGAAACTCCCCATAATTTGAGGCAAAAGGCAGAAATTCTTCTTATTTTGAGGTAAAATGCAGAAATTCCCCTTATTTAGAGGTAAAATGAAGAAATTCCGCAAATATTGGGGGAAAATGCAGAAATTCCCTTTATTTTGGGGCTAAAAGGCAGAAATTCCCTGTATTTTGAAGCAAAATTGCAGAAATTCTCATAATTTTCAGACAAAAAGGCAGAAATTCTCCTTATTTTGGGGGCAAAAAGACAGAAAATCTCCTTTTTCGGGGGCAAAAAGTCAGAAATTCCCCTTATTTTGGGGCAAAATTGCAGAAATTTCCTTTACATTGGGGCAAAATTGCAGAAATTTCCCTTATTTTGGGGCAAAATTGCAAAAATTTCACTTATTTCAGAAAAAATGAAGAAATTTTCTTCTTTTGGGGCAAAAAGGCAGAAATTTCTACTATTTTGGTACAAAATTGCAGAAATTTTTCTTCTTTTATGCCAAAAAGGCAGAAATTCCCAATATTTTGGGGCAAAAAGGCAGAAATTCCCCTTATGTTTGGGCAAAAAGACAGAAATTTCGTTTATTTTTTGGGAAAAGGCAGAAATTGCACTTATTTTGAGTCAAAAAGGCAGAAAATTTCCTCTTATTTTGGAGAAAAAATGAAGAAATTTCCCTTTTTTATGGCAAAAGGTGTACATTCTCTTTATTTTCGGGCAAAAAGGCAGAAATTCCCCGTATTTTGGAGCAAAATTGCAGAAATTCCCCTAATTGTGGGGCAAAAAGGCAGAAATTCCCTATATGTTGGGAAAAAAGACAGAAATTCTCCTTATTTTGGGGCAAAACTCAGAAATTTCACTTATTTTAGGGCAAAATTGCAGAAATTTCAGTTATTTCAGAGAAAAAAAGCAAAAATTTTTCTTATTTTGGGGCAAAAAGGCAGAAATTCCCATTATTTTGGGGCAAAATCAGAAATTCACCTTATTTTGGAATAAAATTGCAGAAATTTCACATATTTCAGGGCAAAAAAGCAGAAATTTCCCTCATTTTGTAGCAAAATTGCAGAAATTTCACTTATTTCAGGGTAATAAGTCATAAATTTTCGTTATTTTGGGGCAAAAAAGACAGAAATTCCCTTTGTTTTGGGGGAAAAAGACAGAAATTCCACTTATTTAGAGGAAAAAATCAGAAATTCCCCTTATTTTGGAGCAAAAGTGAAGAAATTTCTCTTTTTTATGGCAAAAAGGTATGCATACCCCTTATTTTCGAGCAAAAAGGAAGAAATTCCCCGTATTTTGGAGCAAAATTGCAGAAATTCCTCTAATTTTAGGGCAAAAGGCAGAAATTCCCTTTATTTTGGGGCAAAAATCAGAAATTCCCCTTATTTTGGGGCAAAATTCCAGAAATTTCCTTTATTTTGGTGCAAAATTGCAGGAATTTACATTATTTTGGGGCAAAATTGCAGAAATTTTCCTTATTTCGGGCAAAATTACAAAAATTTCACTTATTTTCAGGTAAAAAGGCTGAAATTTCCTTTATTTTGGGGAAAAAGGGAGAAATTTCCCTTATTTTGGGGCAAAATTGCAGAAATTTTCCTTATTTTGGGGCAAAAAGGTAGAAATTCCTTATATTTTGTGGCAAATATAAGGCAGAAATTCCCCTTATTTTGAGGTAATGAGCCTGAAATTCTCTTTATGTTTGGGGAAAAAGGCAGAAAATCCCATTATTTTGGGGCAAAAAGCAGAAATTTCTTTTATTATGGACAAAATTGAAGAAATTTTCGTTATTTTGGAACAAAAAGGCAGAAATTCCCCATATTTTGGGGCAAAAGGCAGAAATTTTTTTTATTTTGAGGTTAAATGCCGAAATTCCCCTTATTTAGAGGTAAAACGCTGAAAGTCCCCAAATATTGTGGGAAAATGCAGAAATTCCCTTTAGTTTTGGGATAAAAGGCAGAAATTCCCCGTATTTTGAAGCAAAATTGCAGAAATTCTCATAATTTTCGGGCGAAAAGGCAGAAATTCTCCTTATTTTGGGGCAAAAAGACAGAAAATCTCCTTTTTCGGGAGGAAAAAGTCAGAAATTCCCCTTATTTTGGGGCAAAATTGCAGAAATTTCCTTTACATTTGGGCAAAATTGCAGAAATTTCCCTTATTTTGGGGCAAAATTGCAGAAATTTCACTTATTTCAGAAAAAGGCAGAAATTTTCTTATTGTGGGGCAAAAAGGCAGAAATTTCTTTTATTTTGGTTCAAAATTGCAGAAATTATTCTTATTTTGGGGCAAAAAGGCAGAAATTACTCATATTTGGGGGCAAAATGCGGAAATTCCTCTTATTTTTAGGTAAAAAGGCTGAAATTCCCCTTACTGTCAGGCAAAAAGTCAGAAATTCCCCTTATATTAGGGCAAAAAGACAGAAATTTCGTTTATTTTCGGGAAAAAGGCAGAAATTGCACGTATTTTGAGTAATTAAAAATGTGAAAAATCCCCTTATTTTGGGGCAAAAATGAAGAAATTTCCCTTTTTTATGGCAAAAAGGTATACATTCCCTTTATTTTCGGGTAAAAAGGCGGAAATTCCCCGTTTTTTGGAGCAAAATTGCAGAAATTCCCCTAATTTTGGGGCAAAAAGGCAGAAATTCCCCTTATTTTTCGGTAAAACTGCAGAAATTTCACTTATTTCGCGGCAAAATGGCACAAATTCCCCTTATTTTCGGCCAAAAAGGCAGAAAATCCCCGTATTTTGGAGCAAAATTGCAGAAATTCACATAATTTTGGGGTAAAAAATACAGTAATTTTTTTTATTTTGGGGCAAAAGGCAGAAACTCCCCTTATTTTAGGGAAAAATTGCAGAAATTTCCCTTATTTAGGGGCAAAAAACAGAAATTTCCTTTATTTTGGGGCAAAATTGCAGAAATTTCCCTTATTTTAGGGCAAAATTGCAGAAATTTCACTTATTTCAGAGAAAAAAAGCAAAAATTTTTCTTATTTTGGGACAAAATGGCAGAAATTCCCATTATTTTGGGGCAAAAAGGCCTAAATTCACCTTATTTTGGGTTAAAATTGCAGATATTTCACATATTTCAAGGCAAAAAGGCAGAAATTTCCCTTATTTTGGGGCAAAATTGCAGAAATTTTACTTATTTCTGGGTAATAAGTCAGAAATTTTCCTTATTTTGGGGTAAAAAAGACAGAAATTTTCATAGTTTTGGGGGAAAAAGACAGAAATTCCACTTATTTAGAGGCAAAAAGGCAGAAATTCCCCTTATTTTGGAGCAAAAATGAAGACATTTTCCATTTTTATGGCAAAAATTATGCATTCCCCTTATTTTCGGCAAAAAGGCAGAAATTCCCCGTATTTTGGAGCAAAATTTCAGAAAATCCCCTAATTGTGGGGCAAAAAGGCAGAAATTCTCTATATGTTGGGGCAAAATACAGAAACTCTCCTTATTTTGGGGCAAAACTCAGAAATTCCACTTATTTAGAGGCAAAATGGCAGAAATTCCTCTTATTTTGGAGCAAAAATTAAGAAATTTTTTTTTATGGCAAAAAGTTATGCATTCCCCTTATTTTCGGTCAAAAAGGCAGAAATTCTCCGTATTTTAAAGCAAAATTGCAGAAATTCCCCTAATTTTGGGACAAAAGGCAAAAATTTCCCTTATTTTGGAGTAAAATTGTAGAAATTTCAAATATTTCAGGGCAAAATGGCAGAAATTCCCCTTATTTTGAGGCAAAAGGATGAAATCCCTAATTTTTGGCTAAAATTGAAGAAATTTCACTTATTTCGGGACAAAAAGGCAG
Organism: Micromys minutus; assembly: GCF_963924665.1. Lineage (NCBI taxonomy): Eukaryota > Metazoa > Chordata > Mammalia > Rodentia > Muridae > Micromys > Micromys minutus. The sequence continues at coordinate 1,521,232 of NW_027667830.1, read as the reverse complement.
AAATTCCACTTAATTTCGGGCAGAAAGGAAGAAAATCTCTTTATTTTGGAGCAAAATTGTAGAAATTCCCCTAATATTGGTGCAAAAATGCAGATATTCCCTTTATTTTGGGGCAAAAATGCAGAAATTCTCCACATTTTGGTGCAAAAAGGCTGAAATTCCCCTTATTTTGAGGAATAATGCTAAAATTTCCCATATTTTGGGGCAAAGGCAGAAATTCCCCTTATTTTGAAGCAGAAAGGCACAAATTTCCCTTATTTTCGCGCAAAATAGTACAAATTTCATTTATTTCAAGGCAAAAATTCAGAAATTCCCTTTATTTTGGGGCAAAAAGTAGAAATTTCTTTTATTATGGTAGAAAAATGAAGAAATTTTCCTTATTTTGGAACAAAAAGGCAGAAATTCCCCATATTTTGGGGCAAAACGCAGAAATTCTTTTTATTTTGAGGTAAAATGCAGAAATTCCCTTTATTTAGAGGTAAAATGCAGAAATTACCCAAATATTGTGGGAAAATGCAGAAATTCCCTTTAGTTTTGGGATAAAAGGCAGAAATTCCCCGTATTTTGAAGCAAAATTGCAGAAATTCTCATAATTTTCGGGCGAAAAGGCGGAAATTCTCCTTATTTTGGGGCAAAAAGACAGAAAATCTTCTTTTTTGGGAGGAAAAAGTCAGAAATTCCCCTTATTTTGGGGCAAAATTGCAGAAGTTTCCTTTACATTTGGGCAAAATTGCAGAAATTTCCCTTATTTTGGGGCAACATTGCAGAAATTTCACTTATTTCAGAAAAAGGCAGAAATTTTCTTATTGTGAGGCAAAAAGGCAGAAATTTTTTTTATTTTCGTTCAAAATTGTAGAAATTATTCTTATTTTGGGGCAAAAAGGCAGAAATTCCTCATATTTTGGGGCAAAATGCGGAAATTCCTTTTATTTTTAGGTAAAAAGGCTGATATTCCCCTTATTGTTGGGCAAAAAGTCAGAAATTCCCCTTATATTGGGGCAAAAAGACAGAAATTTCATTTATTTTCGGGAGAAAGGCAGAAATTGCACGTATTTTGAGTAATTAAAAATGTGAAAAATCCCCTTATTTTGGGGCAAAAATGAAGAAATTTCCCTTTTTTATGGCAAAAAGGTATACATTCCCTTTATTTTCGGGTAAAAAGGCAGAAATTCCCTGTTTTTTGAAGCAAAAGTGCATATATTCCCCTAATTTTGGGGCAAAAAGGCAGAAATTCCCCATATTTTTTGGTAAAACTGCAGAAATTTCACTTATTTCGCGGCAAAATGGCACAAATTCCCCTTATTTTCGGCGAAAAAGGCAGAAAATCCCCGTATTTTGGAGCAAAATTGCAAAAATTCACATAATTTTGGGGTAAAAAATACAGTAATTTTCTTTATTTTGGGGCAAAATGCAGAATCTCCCCTTATTTTAGGGCAAAATTGCAGAAATTTCCCTTATTTAGGGGCAAAAAAACAAAAATTTCCTTTATTTTGGGGCAAAATTGCAGAAATTTCCCTTATTTTAGGGCAAAATTGCAGAAATTTCAGTTATTTCAGAGAAAAAAAGCAAAAATTTTTTTATTTTGGGACAAAATGGCAGAAATTCCCATTATTTTGTGGCAAAAAGGCTGAAATTCACCTTATTTTGGGTTAAAATTGCAGATATTTCACATATTTCAAGGCAAAAAGGCAGAAATTCCCCTGATTTTGATGTAAAACTGCAGAAATGTTACTTATTTCACAGCAAAGTTGCAGAAATTCTCCTTATTTTTGGCGAAAAAGGCAGAAAATACCTGTATTGTGGAGCAAAATTGCAGAAATTCACTTATTTTGGGGTAAAAAAATACAGTAATTTTCTTTATTTTAAGGCAAAAAGGCAGATATTCTCCTTATTTTGGGGCAAAAGGCAGAAATGCCCCTTATTTTAGGGCAAAATTGCAGAAATTTTCCTTATTTGGGGGCAAAAAAACAGAAATTCCCCTTATTTTGGGGCAAAATTGAAGAAATTTCCCTTATTATGGAGAAAAATTGCAGAAATTTCCCTTATTTTAGGGCAAAATTGCAGAAATTTTACTTATTTCAAAGAAAAAAAGCAAAAATTTTTCTTATTTTGGGACAAAATAGCAGAAATTCCAATTATTTTGTGGCAAAAAGGCAGAAATTCACCTTATTTTGGGTTAAAATTGCAAATATTTCACATATTTCAGGGCAAAAAGACAGAAATTTACCTTATTTTGGGGCAAAATTGCAGAAAATTCACTTATTTCAGGGTAATAAGTCAGAAATTTTCCTTATTTTGGGCCAAAAAAGAAAGAAATTCCCTTAGTTTTGGGGGAAAAAGACAGAAATTCCACTTATTTAGAGGCAAAAATTCAGAAATTCCCCTTATTTTGAAGCAAAAATGAAGAAATTTCCCTTTTTAATTGCAAAAAGATATGCATTCTCCTTATTTTCTTGCAAAAAGGCAGAAATTCCCCGTATTTTGGAGCAAAATTGCAGAAAATCCCCTAATTGTGGGGCAAAAAGGCAGAAATTCTCTATATGTTGGGGCAAAATACAGAAATTCTCCTTATTTTGGGGCAAAACTTAGAAATTCCACTTATTTAGAGGCAAAATGGCAGAAATTCCTCTTATTTTGGAGCAAAAATGAATAAATTTCCCTTTTTTATGGCAAAAAGGTATGCATTCCCCTTATTTTCGGGCAAAAAGGCAGAAATTCCCCGTATTTTGGAGCAAAATTGCAGAAATTCCCCTAATTTTGGGACAAAAGGCAGAAATTCCCCTTATTTTAGAGTAAAATTGCAGAAATTTCAAATATTTCAGGGCAAAATGACAGAAATTTCCCTTATTTTGGGGCAAAAAGATGAAATCCCTAATTTTTGGCTAAAATTGAAGAAATTTCACTTATTTCGGAACAAAAAAGCAGAAATTCCACTTAATTTCGGGCAAAAAGGCAGAAATGACCCGTATTTTGGAACAAAATTGCAGAAATTCCCCTATTATTGGTGCAAAAATGCAGAAATTCCATTTATTTTGGGGCAAAAAGGCAGAAATTCTCCATATTTTGGTGCAAAAATGCTGAAATTCCCCTTATTTTGAGGTAAAATGCTGAAATTCCACATATTTTGGGGCAAAGGCAGAAATTTCCCTTATTTTGAAGCAAAAAGGCACAAATTTCCCTTATTTTTGGGCAAAATAGTAGAAATTTCATTTATTTCAAAACAAAAATTCAGAAATTCCTCTTATTTTGGGGCAAAAAGTAGAAATTTCTTTTATTATGGTACAAAATTGAAGAAATTTTCCTTATTTTGGAACAAAAAGGCAGAAGTTCCCCATATTTTGGGGCAAAACGCAGTAATTCTTTTTATTTTGAGGTAAAATGCAGAAATTCCCTTTATTTAGAGGTAAAATGCAGAAATTACCCAAATATTTGGGGAAAATGCAGAAATTCCCTTTATTTTGGGGAAAAAGTCAGAAATTCCCCGTATTTTGAAGCAAAATTGCAGAAATTCTCATAATTTTCGGGCAAAAAGTCAGAAATTCTCCTTTTTTTGGAGCAAAAAGACAGAAAATTTCCTTTTTTCGGGAGCAAAAAGTCAAATATTCCCCTTATTTTGGTGCAAAATTGCAGAAATTTCCTTTACATTTGAGCAAAATTGCAGAAATTTCCCTTATTTTGGGGCGAAATTGCAAAAATTTCACTTATTACAGAAAAAAGGTAGAAATTTTCTTATTTTGTGGCAAAAAGGCCGAAATTCCCCTTATTTTGAGGTAAAAAAGCTAAAGTTTCCCTTATTTTCGGGCAAAAAGTCAGAAATTCCCCTTATTTTGGGGCAAAAATATAGAAATTTCGTTTATTTTTGGTGAAAAGGCAAAAATTTCACTTATTTCACGGCAAAGTGGCAGAAATTCCCCTTATTTTCGGCGAAAAAGGCAGAAAATCCCCGTATTTTGGAGCAAAATTGCAGAAATTCACTTATTTTGTGGTAAAAAATACAGTAATTTTCGTTATTTTGGGGCAAAAATGCAGATATTCTCCTTATTTTGGGGCAAAAGGCAGAAATTCCTCTTATTTTAGGGCAAAATTGCAGAAATTTCCTTTATTTGGGGGCAAAAACAGAAATTCCCATTATTTTGGGGCAAAATTGCAGAAATTTCCCATATTATGGGGAAAAATTGCAGAAATTTCCCTTATTTTAGGGCAAAATTGCAGAAATTTCACTTATTTCAGAGAAAAAAAGCAAAAATTTTCCTTATTTTGGGACAAAAAGTCAGAAATTCCCATTATTTTGGGGCAAAAAGGCAGAAATTCACCATATTTTGGGTTAAAATTGCAGATATTTCACATATTTCAGGGCAAAAAGGCAGAAATTTCCCTTATTAAAGGGAAAATTGCAGAAATTTCACTTATTTCAGGGTAATAAGTCAGAAATTTTCCTTATTTTTGGGCAAAAAAGACAGAAATTCCCTTAGTTTTGGGGGAAAAAAACAGAAATTCCACTTATTTAGAGGCAAAAAGGCAGAAATTCCCCTTATTTTGGAGAAAAAATGAAGATATTTCCCTTTTTTATGGCAAAAAGTATGCATTCCTTTTATTTTCGGGAAAAAAGGCAGAAATTCCCCGTATTTTGGAGCAAAAGTGCAGAAAATCCCCTAATTGTGGGGCAAAAGGCAGAAATTCTCTATATGTTGGGGCAAAATACAGAAATTCTCCTTATTTTGGGGCAAAACTCAGAAATTCCACTTATTTAGAGGCAAAATTGCAGAAATTCCTCGTATTTTGGAGCAAAAATGAAGAAATTTCCCTTTTTTATTGCAAAAAGTTATGCATTCCCCTTATTTTCGGGCAAAAAAGCAGAAATTCTCCGTATTTTGGAGCAAAATTGCAGAAAATCCCATAATTGTTGGGCAAAAAGGCAGAAATTCTCTATATGTTGGGGCAAAATACAGAAATTCTCCTTATTTTGGGGCAAAACTCAGAAATTCCACTTATTTAGAGGCAAAATGGCAGAAATTACTCTTATTTTGGAGCAAAAATAAAGAAATTTCACTTTTTAATGGCAAAAGGTATGCATTCCCCTTATTTTCGGGCTAAAATGCAGAAATTCCCCGTATTTTGGAGCAAAATTGCAGAAATTCCCCTAATTGTGGGGAAAAAATGCAGAAATTCCCTATATGTTAGGGCAAAAAGACAGAAATTCTCCTTATTTTGGGGCAAAACTCAGAAATTCCACTTATTTTGGGGCAAAATTCATGAAATTTCCCTTATTTTAGGGCAAAATTGTAGAAATTTCACTTACTTTGGGGCAAAATTGCAGAAATTTCACTTATTTCAGGGAAAAAAGGCAGAAATTTTCTTTTTTGGAGTAAAAAGTCAGAAATTCCTAATATTTTGTGGCAAAAATTCAGAAATTTCCCTTATTTTGAGGTAAAAATGCTGAAATTCCCTTTATTTGGGGGAAAAAAGGCAGAAACTTCCCTTATTTTGGGGCAAAATTGCTGAAATTTCACTTATTTCAGGGGAAAAAAGCAGAATATTTCTTATTTTGGGGCACAATGGCAGAAATTTCCCATATTTTGGGGCAAAAATACAGAAATAACCATTATTTTGAGGTAAAAATTCTGAAATTCCCTTACTTGGAAGCAAAAAAGCAGAAATTTTCCTTATTTTGGGGAAAAATTGCAGAAATTTGACTTATTTAAGGGTAATATGTCAAAAATTTTTCTTATTTGGGGGCAAAAAAGACAGAAATTCTTCTTATTTTGGGGCAAAACTCAGAAATTCCACTTATTTTGGGGCAAAATTCCAGAAATTTCCCTTATTTTGGGGCAAAATTGCAGAAATTTCACTTATTTTGTGGCAAAATTGCAGAAATTTCTCTTATTTCAGTGAAAAAAAAAACAGAAATTTTCTTATTTTGGGGAAAAAGGCAGAAATTTCTTTTATTTTGGTACAAAATTGTAGAAATTTTTCTTATTTTGGGCAAAAAGGCAGAAATTTCCCATATTTTGTGGCAAAAATGCAGAAATTCCCCTTATTTTGAGGTAAAAAGGCTGAAATTCCCCTTATTTTGGGGCAAAAAGTCAGAAATTCTTCTTATTTTGGGTCAAAAAGCAGACATTTCCCTTATTTTGGGGAAAAATTTTAGAAATTTAACTTATTTTAGGGCAAAAATCAGAAATTCCCGTTATTTTGGGGCAAAAAGACAGAAATTTCGTATATTTTTGGAAAAATTCAGAAATTGCACTTATTTTGGGTCAAAAAGGTGGCAAATCCCCTTATTTTGGGGTAAAAATGAAGAAATTTCCCCTTTTTATGGCAAAAAGTATACATTCCCTCTATTTTCAGGCAAAAAGGCAGAAATTCCCCGTATTTTGGAGCAAAATTGCAGAAATTCCCATAATTTTGGGGCAAAAATGCAGAGCTTCTTCTTATTTTGGGATAAAACTGCAGAAATTTCACTTATTTCGCGGAAAAATGGCAAAAATTCCCTTTATTTTCGGCGAAAAAGTGAGAAAATCCCCGTATTTTGAGACAAAATTGCAGAAATTCACCTAATTTTGGGGTAAAACATGCAGTAATTTTCTTTATTTCGGGGCAAAAAGGCAGAAATTCCTTTGATTTTGGGGCAAAAGGCAGAAATTCCCCTTATTTATGGCAAAATTGCAGAAATTTTTCTTATTTGGCGACAAAAAACAGAAATTCCCTTTATTTTGGGGCAAAATTGCAGAAAATTCCTTTATTATGGGGAAAAATTGCAGAAATTTCTTTTCTTTTAAGGCAAAATTGCAGAAATTTCACTTATTTCAGGGCATAATTCAAAAATTCCTTTTATTTTGGTGTAAAAAGACAGAAATTCCGTTTATTTTTGGGTAAAAAGGCAGAAATTTCACTTATTTTGAAGAAATAAGTCAGAAATTCCTCTTATTTTGGGGAAAAAATGAAGAAATTTCCCTTTTTTTGTGGCAAAGGGTATACATACCCATTATTTTCGGGCAAAAAAGCAGAAATACCCAGTATTTTGGAGCTAAATTGCAGAAATTCCCCTAATTGTGGGGCAAAAATGCAGAAATTCCTTATATGTTGGGGCAAAAAGACAGAAATTCCACTTATTTTGGGGCAAAATTCCAGAAATTTCACTTATTTTGGGGCAAAATTCCAGAAATTTCACTTATTTTGGGGCAAAATTGCAGAAATTTCACATATTTCAGGGTAAAGAAGCAGAAATTTTCCATATTTTGGAGCACAATGGCAGAAATTCTTAATATTTTGTGGCAAAAAATGCAGAAATTCCCCTTATTTTGAGGTAAAAAGGCTGAAATTCCCCTTTATTGGGGGCAAAAAGGCAGAAATTTCCATTATTTTGGGGCAAAAACACAGAAATTCCCTTTATTTTGTGGCAAAAAGGCAGAAATTTCTTTCATTTTGGGCAAAATTGCAGAAATTTCACTTATTTCAGGGCATAATTCAAAATTTTTTTTTATTTTGAGGCAAAAATCAGAAATTCCGTTTATTTTTGGGTAAAAAGGCAGTAATTTCACTTATTTTGAAGTAAAAAGGCAGAAATTTTTCTTATTTTGGGGCAAAAATGAAGAAATTTCCTTTTTTTGAGGCAAAAGGTATACATTCCCCTTATTTTCGGGCTAAAAGGCAGAAATTCCTCGTATTTTGGAGCAAAATTGCAGAAATTCCCCTAAATGTGGGACAAAAAAGCAGAAATTTCCTATATGTTAAAGAAAAAAGACAGAAATTCTCCTTATTTTGGGGGAAAATTCAGAAATTCCACTTATTTTGGGGCAAAATTCCAGAAATTTCCCTTATTTTTGGGCAAAATTGAAGAAATTTCACTTATTTTGGGGTAAAATTGCAGAAATTTCACTTATTTCAGGAAAAAAAGGCAGAAATTTTCCTTACTTTGGGGCAAAAAAAAAGAAATTCCTAATATTATGTGGCAAAAATGCAGAAATTCCTTTTATTTTGAGGTAAAAAGTCTGAAATTCCCCTTATTTGGGGACAAAACGGCAGAAATTTCCCTTATTTTGTGGCAAAATTGCAGAAATTTCACTTATTTCAGAGCATAAGTCAGAAATTTTACTTATTTTGTGGCAGAAAAGACAGAAATTCCCTTTGTTTGGGGGGAAAAAGACAGAAATTCCACTTATTTAGAGGCAAAAAGTCAGAAATTCCCCTTATTTTGCAGCAAAAATAAAGAAATTTCCCTTTTTTATGGCAAAAAGGTATGCATTCTTCTTATTTTCGGGCAAAAAGGCAGAAATTCCCCGTATTTTGGAGCAAAATTGCAGAAATTCCTCTAATTGTGGGGCAAAAAGGCAGAAATTCCCTATATGTTCGGGCAAAAAGACAGAAATTCTCCTTTTTTTGGGGCAAAACTCAGAAATTCCACTTATTTTGGAGCAAAATTCCAGAAATTTCCCTAATTTTGGGGCAAAATTGAAGAAATTTCACTTATTATGGGGCAAAATTGCAGAAATTTCACTTATTTCAGAAAAAAATGCAGAAATTTTCTTATTTTGGGTAAAAGGCAGAAATTTCTTTTATTTTGGTACAAAATTGCAGAAATTTTTCTTAATTTGGGGCAAAGAGGCAGAAATTTCCTATAGTTTGGGCCAAAAATGCAGAAATACCCCTTATTTTGAGGTAAAAAGGCTGAAATTCCCTGTATTTGGGGGCAAAAAGGCAGAAATTTCCCTTATTTTGGGGCAAAATTGCAGAAATTTCACTTTTTTAGGGTATTAAGTCAGAAATTTTCCTATTTTAGGGCAATAAAGACAGAAATTTTCTTTGTTTTGGGGGAAAATACAGAAATTACACTTATTTAGAGGCAAAAAACAGAAATTCCCCTTATTTTAGAGCAAAAATGAAGAAATTTCCCTTTTTTGTGGCAAGAGGTATACATTCCCCTTATTTTCGGGCTAAAAAGCAGAAATTCCCCATATTTTGGAGCAAAATTGCAGAAATTCCCCTAATTGTGGGGCAAAAAGGCAGAAATTCCTTATATGTTAGTGCAAAAAGTCAGAAATTCTCTTTATTTTGGGCCAAAATCAGAAATTCCACTTATTTTGGAGCAAAATTGCAGAAATTTCACTTATTTTGGGGTAAAAAAATACAGTAATTTTCTTTTTTGGGGGGCAAAAAGGCAGATATTCTCCTTATTTTGGGGCAAAAGGCAGAAATTCCCCTTATATTAGGGCAAAATTGCAGAAATTTTCCTTATTTGGGGGCAAAAAACAGAAATTCCCCTTATTTTGGGTCAAAATTGCAGAAATTTCCATTATTATGGGGAAAAATTGCAGAAATTTCTCTTATTTTAGAGCAAAATTGCAGAAATTTCACTTATTTCAGAGAAAAAAAGCAAAAATTTTTCTTATTTTGGGACAAAATAGCAGAAATTCCAATTATTTTGTGGCAAAAAGGCAGAAATTCACTTTATTTTGGGTTAAAATTGCAAATATTTCACATATTTCAGGGCAAAAAGACAGAAATTTACCTTATTTTGGGGCAAAATTGCAGAAATTTCACTTATTTCAGGGTAATAAGTCAGAAATTTTCCTTATTTTGGGCCAAAAAAGAAAGAAATTCCCTTAGTTTTGGGGGAAAAAGACAGAAATTCCACTTATTTAGAGGCAAAAAGTCAGAAATTCCCCTTATTTTGAAGCAACAATGAAGAAATTTCCCTTTTTAATTGCAAAAAGATATGCATTCTCCTTATTTTCTTGCAAAAAGGCAGAAATTCCCCGTATTTTGGAGCAAAATTGCAGAAAATCCCCTAATTGTGGGGCAAAAAGGCAGAAATTCTCTATATGTTGGGGCAAAATACAGAAATTCTCCTTATTTTGGGGCAAAACTCAGAAATTCCACTTATTTAGAGAAAAAATGGCAGAATTTCCTCTTATTTTGGAGCAAAAATGAAGAAATTTCCCTTTTTTATGGCAAAAAGGTATGCATTCCCCTTATTTTCGGGCAAAAAGGCAGAAATTCCCCGTATTTTGGAGCAAAATTGCAGAAATTCCCCTAATTTTGGGACAAAAGGCAGAAATTCCCCTTATTTTGGAGTAAAATTGCAGATATTTCAAATATTTCAGGGCAAAATGACAGAAATTCCTCTTATTTTGGGGCAAAAAGATGAAATCCCTAATTTTTGGCTATAATTGAAGAAATTTCACTTATTTCGGGACAAAAAGGCAGAAATTCCACTTAATTTCGGGCAAAAAGGCAGAAATGACCCGTATTTTGGAGCAAAATTGCAGAAATTCCCCTAATATTGGTGCAAAAATGCAGAAATTCCATTTATTTTGGGGCAAAAAGGCAGAAATTCTCCATATTTTGTTGCAAAAATGCTGAAATTCCCCTTATTTTGAGGTAAAATGCTGAAATTCCACATATTTTGGGGCAAAGGCAGAAATTCCCTTTATTTTGAAGCAATAAGGCACAAATTTCCCTTATTTTCGGGCAAAATAGTAGAAATTTCATTTATTTCAAAGCAAAAATTCAGAAATTCCCCTTATTTTGGGGCAAAAAGTAGAAATTTCTTTTATTATGGTACAAAATTGAAGAAATTTTCCTTATTTTGGAACAAAAAGGCAGAAATTCCCCATAATTTGGGGCAAAACGCAGAAATTCTTCCTATTTTGAGGTAAAATGCAGAAATTCCCTTTATTTAGAGGTAAAATGCAGAAATTACCCAAATATTGGGGGAAAATGCAGAAATTCCCTTTATTTTGGGAATAAAAGGCAGAAATTCCCCGTATTTTGAAGCAAAATTGCAGAAATTCTCATAATTTTCGGGCAAAAAGTCAGAAATTCACCTTATTTTGGGGCAAAATTGCAGAAATTTCCTTTACATTTGAGCAAAATTGCAGAAATTTCCCTTATTTTGGGGCAAAATTGCAAAAATTTCACTTATTACAGAAAAAAGGTAGAAATTTTCTTATTTCGTGGCAGAAAGGCAGAAATTCCCCTTATTTTGGGGTAAAAAGGCTAAAATTTCCCTTATTTTCGGGCAAAAAGTCAGAAATTCCCCTTATTTTGGGGCAAAAATACAGAAATTTCGTTTATTTTTGGTGAAAAGGCAAAAATTTCACTTATTTCACGGTAAAGTGGCAGAAATTCCCCTTATTTTCGGCGAAAAAGGCAGAAAATCCCCGTATTTTGGAGCAAAATTGCAGAAATTCACTTATTTTGTGGTAAAAAATACAGTAATTTTCTTTATTTTGAGGCAAAAAGGCAGATATTCTCCTTATTTTGGGGCAAAAGGCAGAAATTCCTCTTATTTTAGGGCAAAATTGCAGAAATTTCCTTTATTTGGGGGCAAAAACAGAAATTCCCATTATTTTGGGGCAAAATTGCAGAAATTTCCCATATTATGGGGAAAAATTGCAGAAATTTCCCTTATTTTAGGGCAAAATTGCAGAAATTTCACTTATTTCAGAGAAAAAAAGCAAAAATTTTTCTTATTTTGGGACAAAAAGTCAGAAATTCCCATTATTTTGGGGCAAAAAGGCAGAAATTCACCATATTTTGGGTTAAAATTGCAGATATTTCACATATTTCAGGGCAAAAAGGCAGAAATTTCCCTTATTAGGGGAAAAATTGCAGAAATTTCACTTATTTCAGGGTAATAAATCAGAATTTTTCCTTATTTTTGGGCAAAAAAGACAGAAATTCCCTTCGTTTTGGGGGAAAACGACAGAAATTCCACTTATTTAGAGGCAAAAAGGCAGAAATTCCCCTTATTTTAGAGCAAAAATGAAGACATTTCCCTTTTTTATGGCATAAAAGGATGCATTCCACTTATTTTCGGGCAAAAAGGCAGAAATTCCCCGTATTTTTGAGCAAAAGTGCAGAAAATACCCTAATTGTGGGGCAAATAGGCAGAAATTCTCTATATGTTGGGGCAAAATAGAGAAATTCTCCTTATTTTGAGGCAAAACTAAGAAATTCCACTTATTTAGAGGCAAAATGGCAGAAATTCCTCGTATTTTGGAGCAAAAATGAAGAAATTTCCTTTTTTTATTGCAAAAAGGTATGCATTCCCCTTATTTTCGGGCAAAAAAGCAGAAATTCCCCGTATTTTGGAGCAAAATTGCAGAAAATCCCCTAATTGTGGGGCAAAAAGGCAGAAATTCTCTATATGTTGGGGCAAAATACAGAAATTCTCCTTATTTTGGGGCAAAACTCAGAAATTCCACATATTTAGAGGCAAAATGGCAGAAATTCCTCGTATTTTGGAGCAAAAATGAAGAAATTTCCCTTTTTAATGGCAAAAGGTATGCATTCCCCTTATTTTCGGGCTAAAAAGCAGAAATTCCCCGAATTTTGGAGCAAAATTGCAAAAATTCCCCTAATTGTGGGGCAAAAAGGCAGAAATTCCCTATATGTTAGGGCAAAAAGACAGAAATTCTCCTTATTTTGGGGCAAAACTCAGAAATTCAACTTATTTTGGGGCAAAATTCATGAAATTTCCCTTATTTTATGGCAAAATTGCAGAAATTTCACTTACTTTGGGGCAAAATTGCAGTAATTTCACTTATTTCAGGGAAAAAAGGCAGAAATTTTCTTTTTTGAAGTAAAAAGTCAGAAATTCCTAATATTTTGTGGCAAAAATGCAGAAATTTCCCTTTTTTTGAGGTAAAAATGCTGAAATTCCCTTTATTTGGGGGCAAAAAGGCAGAAATTTCCTTTATTTTGGTGAAAAATTGCAGAAATTTCACTTATTTTAGGGTAATAAGTCAGAAATTTTCCTTATTTTTGGGCCAAAAAGACAGAAATTCCCTTTATTTTGGGGGAAAAAAACAGAAATTCCACTTATTTAGAGGCAAAAAAGAAGAAATTCTCCTTATTTTGGAGCAAAAATGAAGAAATTTCCCTTTTAAATGGCAAAAAGTTATGCATTCTTCTTATTTTCGAGCAAAAAGCAGAAATTCTCCATATTTTGGAGCAAAATTGCAGAAATTCCCCTAATTGTGTTGCAAAAAGTCAGAAATTCTCTATATGTTGGGGCAAAAAGACATAAATTTTCCTTATTTTGGGGCAAAACTCAGAAATTCCACTTATTTTGGTGCAAAATTTCAAAAATTTCCCTTATTTTGGGGCATAATTGCAGAAATTCCCCTTATTTTGAGGTAAACAGGCTGAAATTCCCCTTATTTGGGAGCCAAAAGGCAGAAATTTCCCTTATTTTGGGGGAAAATTGAAGAAATTTCACTTATTTCAGGGTAATAAGTCAGAAATTTTTTTTATTTTGGGGCAAAAAAGACAGAAATTCCCTTTGTTTTGGGGGAAAAAGACAGAAATTCCACTTATTTAGAGCCAAAAAAGAAGAAATTCCCCTTATTTTGGAGCAAAAATGAAGAAATTTCCCTTTTTTATGGCAAGAAGTTATGCATTCTTCTTATTTTCTGGCAAAAAAGAAGAAATTCTCCGTATTTTGGAGCAAAATTGCCGAAATTCCCCTAATTGTGGGGCAAAAAGGCAGAAATTCCCTATATGTTTGAGCAAAAAGACAGAAATTCTCCTTATTTTGGGGCAAAACTCATAAATTCCACTTATTTTGGGGCAAAATTCCAGAAATTTCCCTTATTTTGGGGCAAAATTGCAGAAATTTCACTTATTTTGTGGCAAAATTGCAGAAATTTCTCTTATTTCAGGGAAAAAAACAGAAATTTTCTTATTTTGGGGAAAAAGGCAGAAATTTCTTTTATTTTGATACAAAATTGTAGAAATTTTTCTTATTTTGGGCAAAAAGGCAGAAATTTCCCATATTTTGTAGCAAAAATGCAGAAATTCCCCTTATTTTGAGGTAAAAAGGCTGAAATTCCCCTTATTTTGGGGCAAAAAGTCAGAAATTCTTCTTATTTTGGGTCAAAAAGCAGACATTTCCCTTATTTTGGGGAAAAATTTTAGAAATTGAACTTATTTTAGGGCAAAAATCAGAATTTTCCGTTATTTTGGGGCAAAAAGACAGAAATTCGGTATATTTTTGGGAAAATCCAGAAATTGCACTTATTTTGGGTCAAAAAGGTGGCAAATCCCCTTATTTGGGGGTAAAAATGAAGAAATTTCCCTTTTTTATGGCAAAAAGTATACATTCCCTCTATTTTCGGGCAAAAAGGCAGAAATTCCCCGTATTTTGGAGCAAAATTGCAGAAATTCCCATAATTTTGGGGCAAAAATGCAGAGCTTCCCCTTATTTTGGGGTAAAACTGCAGAAATTTCACTTATTTCGCGGAAAAATGGCAAAAATTCCATTTATTTTCGGCGAAAAAGTGAGAAAATCCCCTTATTTTGAGACAAAATTGCAGAAATTCACCTAATTTTGGGGTAAAACATGCAGAAATTTTCTTTATTTCGGGGCAAAAAGGCAGAAATTCCTTTTATTTTGGGGCAAAAGGCAGAAATTCCCCTTATTTATGGCAAAATCGCAGAAATTTCCCTTATTTGGCGACAAAAAACAGAAATTCCTTTTATTTTGGGGCAAAATTGCAGAAAATTCCTTTATTATAAAAAAATTGCAGAAATTTCTTTTCTTTTGGGGCAAAATTGCAGAAATTTCACTTATTTCAGGGCATAATTCAAAAATTCCTTTTATTTTGGGGCAAAAAGACAGAAATTCCGTTTATTTTTGGGTAAAAAGGCAGAAATTTCACTTATTTTGAAGAAATAAGTCAGAAATTCCTCTTATTTTGGGGCAAAAATGAAGAAATATCCCTTTTTTTGTGGCAAAAGGTATACATACCCATTATTTTCGGGCAAAAAAGCAGAAATACCCAGTATTTTGGAGCTAAATTGCAGAAATTCCCCTAATTGTGGGGCAAAAATGCAGAAATTCCCTATATGTTGGGGCAAAAAGACAGAAATTCTCCTTATTTTCGAGGAAAACTCAGAAATTCCACTTATTTTGTGGCAAAATTCCAAAAATTTCCTTTATTTTGGGGCAAAATTGCAGAAATTTCACTTATTTTGGGTCAAAATTGCAGAAATTTCACATATTTCAGGGTAAAGAAGCAGAAATTTTCCGTATTTTGGAGCACAATGGCAGAAATTCTTAATATTTTGTGGCAAAAAATGCAGAAATTCCCTTTATTTTGAGGTAAAAAGGCTGAAATTCCCTTTACTTGGGGGCAAAAAGGCAGAAATTTCCCTTATTTTGGGGCAAAAACACAGAAATTCCCTTTATTTTGTGGCAAAAAGGCAGAAATTTCTTTTATTTTGGGGCAAAATTGCAGAAATTTCACTTATTTCAGGGCATAATTCAAAAATTTTTTTTTATTTTGAGGCAAAAATCAGAAATTCCGTTTATTTTGGGGTAAAGAGGCAGTAATTTCACTTATTTTGAAGTAAAAAGGCAGAAATTTTTCTTAATATGGGGCAAAAATCAAGAAATTTTCCTTTTTTTGAGGCAAAAGGTATACATTCCTTTTATTTTCGGGCTAAAAGGCAGAAATTCCCCGTATTTTGGAGCAAAATTGCAGAAATTCCCCTAAATGTGGGACAAAAAAGCAGAAATTTCCTATATGTTAAGGAAAAAAGACAGAAATTCTCCTTATTTTGGGGAAAAATTCAGAAATTCCACTTATTTTGGGGCAAAATTCCAGAAATTTCCCTTATTTTTGGGCAAAATTGAAGAAATTTCACTTATTTTCGGGTAAAATTGCAGAAATTTCACTTATTTCAGGGAAAAAAGGCAGAAATTTTCCTTATTTTGGGGCAAAAAAGCAGAAATTCCTAATATTATGTGGCAAAAATGCAGAAATTCCTTTTATTTTGAGGTAAAAAGTCTGAAATTCCCCTTATTTGGGGGCAAAACGGCAGAAATTTCCCTTATTTTTTGGCAAAATTGCAGAAATTTCACTTATTTCAGAGCATAAGTCAGAAATTTTACTTATTTTGTGGCAGAAAAGACAGAAATTCCCTTTGTTTTGGGGGAAAAAGACAGAAATTCCACTTATTTAGAGGCAAAAAGTCAGAAATTCCCCTTATTTTGCAGCAAAAATAAAGAAATTTCCCTTTTTTATGGCAAAAAGGTATGCATTCTTCTTATTTTCGGGCAAAAAGGCAGAAATTCCCCGTATTTTGGAGCAAAATTGCAGAAATTCCCCTAATTGTGGGGCAAAAAGGCAGAAATTCCCTATATGTTCGGGCAAAAAGACAGAAATTCTCCTTTTTTTGGGGCAAAACTCAGAAATTCCACTTATTTTGGAGCAAAATTCCAGAAATTTCCCTAAGTTTGGGGCAAAATTGAAGAAATTTCACTTATTATGGAGCAAAATTGCAGAAATTTCACTTATTTCAGAAAAAAATGCAGAAATTTTCTTATTTTGGGGAAAAGGCAGAAATTTCTTTTATTTTGGTACGAAATTGCAGAAATTTTTCTTGATTTGGGGCAAAGAGGCAGAAATTTCCTATAGTTTGGGCCAAAAAAGCAGAAATTCCTCTTATTTTGAGGTAAAAATGCTGAAATTACCTGTATTTGGGTCCAAAAAGGCAGAAATTTCCCTTATTTTGTGGCAAAATTGCAGAAATTTCACTTATTTCAGGGTAATAAGTCAGAAATTTTCCTATTTTGGGGCAATAAAGACAGAAATTTTCTTTGTTTTGGGGGAAAATACAGAAATTACACTTATTTAGAGGCAAAAAAGCAGAAATTCCTCTTATTTTGGAGCAAAAATGAAGAAATTTTCCTTTTTTGTGGCAAAAGGTATACATTCCCCTTATTTTCGGGCTAAAAAGCAGAAATTCCCCATATTTTAAAGTAAAATTGCAGAAATTCCCCTAATTGTGGGGCAAAAAGGCAGAAATTCCTTATATGTTAGTGCAAAAAGTCAGAAATTCTCCTTATTTTGGGGCAAAATCAAAAATTCCACTTATTTTGGGGCAAAATTGCAGAAATATCACTTATTTTGGGGCAAAATTGCAGAAATTTCACTTATTTCAGGAAAAAAGGCAGAATTTTTTCTTATTTTAGGGCAAAAGGGCAGAAATTCCTAATATTTTGTGACAAAAAATGCAGAAATTCTCCTTATTTTGAGGTAAAAAAGCTGAAATTCCACTTATTTGTGGGCAAAAAGGCAGAAATTTCTCTTATTTGTGGGAAAAAAAGCAGAAATTTCCCTTATTTTGGGGCAAAATTGCAGAAATTTCACTTATTTCAGGGTAATAAGAAAGAAATTTTCCTTAATTTGGGGCAAAAAAGACAGAAATTCTCTTTGTTTTGGGGGAAAAACACAGAAATTCCACTTATTTAGAGGCAAAAAAGCAGAAATTCCCCTTATTTTGGAGCAAAAATGAAGAAATTTAAATTTTTTATGGCAAAAAGTTATGCATTCTTCTTATTTTCGGGCAAAAAAGCAGAAATTCCTCGTACTTAGGAGCAAAATTGCAGAAATTCCCATAATTGTGTGGCAAAAAGGCAGAAATTCTCTCTATGTTGGGGCAAAAAGACAGAAATTCTCCTTATTGTGGGGCAAAGCTCAGAAATTCCACTTATTTTGGGGCAAAATTTCAAAAATTTCCTTTATTTTTGGGCAAAATTGCAGAAATTTCACTTATTTTGGGCAAAAAGTCAGAAATTTCCCAAATTTTTGGAGCAAAAATGCAGAAATTCCCCTTATTTTGAGGTAAAAAGGCTGAAATTCTCGCTATTTTGGGGCAAAAAAGCAGAAATTCCCCTTATTTTGGGGCAAAAGGCAGACATTACCCTTATTTTGGGGAAAAATTTTAGAAATTTAACTTTTTTAAGGGCAAAAAGTCAGAAATTCCCCTTATTTTGGGGCAAAAAGACAGAAATTCCGTTTATTTTTTGGGAAAAGTCTGAAATTGCACTTATTTTGAGTCAAAAAGGCGGAAAATCCCCTTATTTTGGGGTAAAAATGAAGAAATTTCCCTTTTTTATGGCAAAAAGGTATACATTCCCTTTATTTTCGAGCAAAAGGCAGAAATTCCCAGTATTTTGGAGCAAAATTGCAGAAATTCTCCTAATTTTATGGCAAAAATGCAGGGCTTCCCCTTTATTTTGGGGTAAAACTGCAGAAATTTCACTTATTTCGCGGCAAAATTGCAGAAATTCCCTTTATTTTCGGCGAAAAAGGCAGAAAATCCCCGTATTTTGGAGCAAAATTGAAGAAGTTCACCTAATTTTGGGGTAAAACATGCAGTAATTTTCTTTATTTTGGGGCAAAAAGGCAGAAATTCCCTTTATTTTGGGGCAAAAGGCAGAAATTCCCCTTATTTTAGGGCAAAATTGCAAAAATTTCTCTTATTTGGGAACAAAAAACAGAAATTCCCTTTATTTTGGGGCAAAATTGCAGAAAATTACTTTATTATGGGGAAAAATTGCAGAAATTTTATTTTATTTTATGGCAAAATTGTAGAAATTTCACTTCTTTCAGAGAAAAAAAGCAAAAATTTTTTTATTTTAGGGCAAAAATGCAGAAATTCCCATTATTTTGGGGCAAAAACACAGAAATTCACCTTATTTTGGGGTAAAATTGCAGACATTTCACATATTCCAGGGCAAAAGGCAGAAATTCCCCTTTTTTGGAAGCAAAATGGCAGAAATTCCCCTTAATTTGGAGAAAAATTGCAGAAATTTCCCTTGTTTGGGGGCAAAAAGGCAGAAAATCTCTTTAATTTCGGGCAAAAAGGCAGAAATTCCCTGTATTTGGAGCAATATTGCAGAAATTCCCCTAATATTGGGGCAAAAATGCAAAAATTCCCTTTATTTGGGACAAATCGGCAGAAGTTCCCCTTATTTTCGGGAAAAGAGGCAGAAATTCCCTGTATTTATAGCAAAATTGCAGATACTCTCCTAATTTTGCGGCAAAAAGACAGAAATTCCCTTTATTTTGGGGCAAAAATGCAGAAATTCTTCTTATTTCGGGGCAAAAATCAGAAATTTACCTTATTTTGGGGCAAAATTTTAGAAATTTCTTTTATTTTGGAACAGAATTGCAGAAATTTTTCTTATTTTGTGGCAAAAAGGCAGAAACTTTCCATATAATGGTGCAAAAAGGCTGAAATTCCCATTATTTTGAGGTAAAATGCTGAAATTCCCCATATTTTGGGGCAAAAAGGCAGAAATTCCCCTCATTTTGGGGCAAAAAGGCAAAAATTTCCCTTTTTTCGGGCAAATTGCAGAAATTTCATTTATTTCAGGGCAAAAAGTCAGAAATTACTTTTATTTTGGGGCAAAAAGCAGAAATTTCTTTTATTTTGGTACAAAATTGAAGAAATTTTCCTTATTTTGGAACAAAAAGTCAGAAATTCCCCATATTTTGAAGAAAAGGCATAAATTCCCCTTATTTTGAGGTAAAAAGGCTGAAATTCTCGTTATTTTGGGGCAAAAAGGCAGAAATTCCCCATATTTTGAAGCAAAATATCACATATTCTCCTAATTTTGAGGAAAAATGCAGAAATTCACATTATTTTGGGGCAAAAAGACAGAAATTCTCCTTATTTCAGGGCAAAACGTCAGAAATTCCCCTTATATTGGGGCAAAATTCCAGAAATTTCCTTTATTTTGGGGCAAAATTGCAGAAATCTCCTTTATTTTGGGTCAAAATTACAGAAATTTCACTTATTTCAGGGAAAAAAACGCAGAAATTCCCCTTATTTTGGGGCAATAACACAGAAATTCCCCTTATTTTGTTGCAAAAATGCAGAATTTTCCCTTATTTTGGGGCAAAATTGTAGAAATTTCACTTATTTCAGGGAAAATTCAAAAATTCCTTTAATTTTGGGGCAAAAAAACAGAAATTCCGTTTATTTTAGGGTAAAAAGTCAGAAATTTCACTTATTTTGAGGTAAAAAGGCCAAAATTCCTTTTTTTGTGGGGCAAAAATGAAGAAATTTCCCTTTTTTGTGGCAAAAGGTATACATTCCCCTTATTTTTGGGCTAAAAAGTAGAAATTCCCCGTATTTTGAAGCAAAATTGCAGAAATTCTTCTAATTGTGGAGCAAAAATGCAGAAATTCCCTGTATGTTGGGGCAAAAAGACAGAAATTCTCCTTACTTTGGGGCAAAACTCAGAAATTCTTCTTATTTTGGGGCTAAATTGCAGAAATTTCCCTTATTTTGGGGCAAAATTGCAGAAATTTCACTTATTTCAGGGTAATAAGAAAGAAATTTTCCTTATTTTGGGGCAAAAAAGACAGAAATTCCCTTTGTTTTGGGGGAAAAAGACAGAAATTCCACTTATTTAGAGGCAAAAAAGCAGAAATTCCCCTTATTTTGGAGCAAAAATGAAGAAATTTCCATTTTTTATGGCAAAAAGGTATGCATTCTTCTTATTTTCGGGCAAAAAAGCAGAAATTCCTCGTATTTAGGAGCAAAATTGCAGAAATTCCCCAGATTGTGGGGCAAAAAGGCAAAAATTCTCTCTATGTTGGGGCAAAAAGACAGAAATTCTCCTTATTGTGGGGCAAAGCTCAGAAATTCCACTTATTTTGGGGCAAAATTTCAGAAATTTCCTTTATTTTTGGGCAAAATTGCAGAAATTTCACTTATTTTGGGCAAAAAGTCAGAAATTTCCCAAATTTTTGAGGCAAAAATGCAGAAATTCCCCTTATTTTGAGGTAAAAAGGCTGAAATTCTCGCTATTTTGGGGCAAAAAAGCAGAAATTCCCCTTATTTTGGGGCAAAAGGCAGACATTTCCCTTATTTTGGGGAAAAATTTTAGAAATTTAACTTTTTTAAGGGCAAAAAGTCAGAAATTCCCCTTATTTTGGGGCAAAAGGCAGAAATTCCGTTTATTTTTTGGGAAAAGTCTGAAATTGCACTTATTTTGAGTCAAAAAGGCGGAAAATCCCCTTATTTTGGGGTAAAAATGAAGAAATTTCCCTTTTTTATGGCAAAAAGGTATACATTCCCTTTATTTTCGGGCAAAAAGGCAGAGATTCCCAGTATTTTGGAGCAAAATTGCAGAAATTCCCCTAATTTTATGGCAAAAATGCAGGGCTTCCCCTTTATTTTGGGGTAAAACTGCAGAAATTTCACTTATTTCGCGGCAAAATTGCAGAAATTCCCTTTATTTTCGGCGAAAAAGGCAGAAAATCCCCGTTTTTTGGAGCAAAATTGAAGAAATTCACCTAATTTTGGGGTAAAACATGCAGTAATTTTCTTTATTTTGGGGCAAAAAGGCAGAAATTCCCTTTATTTTGGGGCAAAAGGCAGAAATTCCCCTTATTTTAGGGCAAAATTGCAGAAATTTCTCTTATTTGGGAACAAAAAACAGAAATTCCCTTTATTTTGAGGCAAAATTGCAGAAAATTACTTTATTATGGGGAAAAATTGCAGAAATTTTATTTTATTTTATGGCAAAATTGTAGAAATTTCACTTATTTCAGAAAAAAAAAGCAAAAATTTTTTTATTTTATGGCAAAAATGCAGAAATTCCCATTATTTTGGGGCAAAAACGCAGAAATTCACCTTATTTTGGGGTAAAATTGCAGACATTTCACATATTTCAGGGCAAAATGCAGAAATTCCTCTTTTTTGGAAGCAAAATGGCAGAAATTCCCCTTAATTTGGAGAAAAATTGCAGAAATTTCCCTTGTTTGGGGGCAAAAAGGCAGAAAATCTCTTTAATTTCGGGCAAAAAGGCAGAAATTCCCTGTATTTGGAGCAATATTGCAGAAATTCCCCTAATATTGGGGCAAAAATGCAAAAATTCCCTTTATTTGGGACAAATCGGCAGAAGTTCCCCTTATTTTCGGGAAAAGAGGCAGAAATTCCCTGTATTTATAGCAAAATTGCAGATACTCTCCTAATTTTGCGGCAAAAAGGCAGAAATTCCCTTTATTTTGGGGCAAAAATGCAGAAATTCTTCTTATTTCGGGGCAAAAATCAGAAATTTACCTTATTTTGGGGCAAAATTTTAGAAATTTCTTTTATTTTGGAACAGAATTGCAGAAATTTTTCTTATTTTGTGGCAAAAAGGCAGAAACTTTCCATATAATGGTGCAAAAAGGCTGAAATTCCCATTATTTTGAGGTAAAATGCTGAAATTCCCCATATTTTGGGGCAAAAAGGCAGAAATTCCCCTCATTTTGGGGCAAAAAGGCAAAAATTTCCCTTTTTTCGGGCAAATTGCAGAAATTTCATTTATTTCAGGGCAAAAAGTCAGAAATTACTTTTATTTTGGGGCAAAAAGCAGAAATTTCTTTTATTTTGGTACAAAATTGAAGAAATTTTCCTTATTTTGGAACAAAAAGTCAGAAATTCCCCATATTTTGAAGAAAAGGCATAAATTCCCCTTATTTTGAGGTAAAAAGGCTGAAATTCTCGTTGTTTTGGGGCAAAAAGGCAGAAATTCCCCATATTTTGAAGCAAAATTGCTCATATTCCCCTAATTTTGAGGAAAAATGCAGAAATTCACATTATTTTGGGGCAAAAAGACAGAAATTCTCCTTATTTCAGGGCAAAACGTCAGAAATTCCCCTTATATTGGGGCAAAATTCCAAAAATTTCCTTTATTTTGGGGCAAAATTGCAGAAATCTCCTTTATTTTGGGTCAAAATTACAGAAATTTCACTTATTTCAGGGAAAAAACGCAGAAATTCCCCTTATTTTGTGGCAAAAACACAGAAATTCCCCTTATTTTGTTGCAAAAATGCAGAATTTTCCCTTATTTTGGGGATAAATTGTAGAAATTTCACTTATTTCAGGGAAAATTCAAAAATTCCTTTAATTTTGGGGCAAAAAAACAGAAATTCCGTTTATTTTAGGGTAAAAAGTCAGAAATTTCACTTATTTTGAGGTAAAAGGCCAAAATTCCTTTTATTGTGGGGCAAAAATGAAGAAATTTCCCTTTTTTGTGGCAAAAGGTATACATTCCCCTTATTTTTGGGCTAAAAAGTAGAAATTCCCCGTATTTTGAAGCAAAATTGCAGAAATTCTTCTAATTGTGGAGCAAAAATGCAGAAATTCCCTATATGTTGGGGCAAAAAGACAGAAATTCTCTTTACTTTGGGGCAAAACTCAGAAATTCCTCTTATTTTGGGGCTAAATTGCAGAAATTTCCCTTATTTTGGGGCAAAATTGCAGAAATTTCACTTATTTCAGGGTAATAAGAAAGAAATTTTCTTTATTTTTGGGCAAAAAAGACAGAAATTCCCTTTGTTTTGGGGGAAAAAGACAGAAATTCCACTTATTTAGAGGCAAAAAAGCAGAAATTCCCCTTATTTTGGAGCAAAAATGAAGAAATTTCCATTTTTTATGGCAAAAAGGTATGCATTCTTCTTATTTTCGGGCAAAAAAGCAGAAATTCCTCGTATTTAGGAGCAAAATTGCAGAAATTCCCCAGATTGTGGGGCAAAAAGGCAAAAATTCTCTCTATGTTGGGGCAAAAAGACAGAAATTCTCCTTATTGTGGGCAAAGCTCAGAAATTCCACTTATTTTGGGGCAAAATTTTAGAAATTTCCTTTATTTTTGGGCAAAATTGCAGAAATTTCACTTATTTTGGGCAAAAAGTCAGAAATTTCCCAAATTTTTGAGGCAAAAATGCAGAAATTCCCCTTATTTTGAGGTAAAAAGGCTGAAATTCTCGCTATTTTGGGGCAAAAAAGCAGAAATTCCCCTTATTTTGGGGCAAAAGGCAGACATTTCCCTTATTTTGGGGAAAAATTTTAGAAATTTAACTTTTTTAAGGGCAAAAAGTCAGAAATTCCCCTTATTTTGGGGCAAAAAGACAGAAATTCCGTTTATTTTTTGGGAAAAGTCTGAAATTGCACTTATTTTGAGTCAAAAAGGCAGAAAATCCCCTTATTTTGGGGTAAAAATGAAGAAATTTCCCTTTTTTATGGCAAAAAGGTATACATTCCCTTTATTTTCGGGCAAAAAGGCAGAGATTCCCAGTATTTTGGAGCAAAATTGCAGAAATTCCCCTAATTTTATGGCAAAAATGCAGGGCTTCCCCTTTATTTTGGGGTAAAACTGCAGAAATTTCACTTATTTCGAGGCAAAATTGCAGAAATTCCCTTTATTTTCGGCGAAAAAGGCAGAAAATCCCCGTATTTTGGAGCAAAACTGAAGAAATTCACCTAATTTTGGGGTAAAACATGCAGTAATTTTCTTTATTTTGGGGCAAAAAGGCAGAAATTCCCTTTATTTTGGGGCAAAAGGCAGAAATTCCCCTTATTCTAGGGCAAAATAGCAGAAATTTCTCTTATTTGGAAACAAAAAACAGAAATTCCCTTTATTTTGGGGCAAAATTGCAGAAAATTACTTTATTATGGGGAAAAATTGCAGAAATTTTATTTTATTTTATGGCAAAATTGTAGAAATTTCACTTATTTCAGAGAAAAAAAGCAAAAATTTTTCTTATTTTAGGGCAAAAATGCAGAAATTCCCATTATTTTGGGGCAAAAACGCAGAAATTCACCTTATTTTGGGGTAAAATTGCAGACATTTCACATATTTCAGGGCAAAAAGGCAGAAATTCCCCTTTTTTGGGGGCTAAATGGCAGAAATTCCCCTTAATTTGGAGAAAAATTGCAGAAATTTCCCTTGTTTGGGGGCAAAAAGGCAGAAAATCTCTTTATTTTCGTGCAAAAAGGCAGAAATTCCCTGTATTTTGGAGCAATATTGCAGAAATTCCCCTAATATTGGGGCAAAAATGCAGAAATTCCCTTTATTTGGGGCAAATCGGCAGAAGTTCCCCTTATTTTCGGGAAAAGAGGCAGAAATTCCCTGTATTTATAGCAAAATTGCAGATACTCTCCTAATTTTGGGGCAAAAAGGCAGAAATTCCCTTTATTTTGGGGCAAAAATGCATAAATTCTTCTTATTTCGGGGCAAAAATCAGAAATTTACCTTATTTTGGGGCAAAATTTTAGAAATTTCTTTTATTTTGGAACAGAATTGCAGAAATTTTTCTTATTTTGTGGCAAAAAGGCAGAAATTTTCCATATAATGGTGCAAAAATGCTGAAATTCCCATTATTTTGAGGTAAAATGCTGAAATTCCCCATATTTCGGGGCAAAAAGGCAGAAATTCCCCTCATTTTGGGGCAATAAGGCAAAAATTTCCTTTTTTTTCGGGCAAATTGCAGAAATTTCATTTATTTCAGGGCAAAAAGTCAGAAATTACTTTTATTTTGGGGCAAAAAGCAGAAATTTCTTTTATTTTGTCACAAAATTGAAGAAATTTTCTTTATTTTGGAACAAAAAGTCAGAAATTTCCCCATATTTTTGGCAAAAGGCAGAAATTCCCCTTATTTTGAGGTAAAAGTGCTGAAATTCCCATTATTTTGGGGCAAAAATGCAGAAATTCCCTTTACTTTGTGGCAAAAAGGCAGAAATTCCTGTTAATTGGGGCAGAAAAGCAAAAATTTTCCTTATTTGAGGGCAATAAGGCAGAAATTCCCCATATTTTGTGGCAAAAAGACAGAAATTCCCCTTATTTATAGGTAAAATGCTAAAATTCCCTTATTTTGTCAAAAGGCAGAAATTCCCCTTATTTTGTGGCAAAATTGCAGAAATTTCACTTATATCAGGGCAAAAAGTCATAAATTTGCCTTATTTTGGGGCAAAAAGCAGAAATTCTTCTAATTTTGGGGCCAAAAACAGAAATTCCTTTTATATTGGGGTAACATTGTGGAAATTTCAAATATTTCTGGGAAAAAAAGGCAGAAATTCCACTTTATTTCGGGCAATAAGGCAGAAATTCCCCGTATTTTGGAGCAAAATTTCAGAAATTCCCCTTATATTGGTGCAAAAATGCAGAAATTCCCTTTCTTTTGGTTCAATAAGGCAGAAATTCCCCATATTTTGAAGCAAAATTGCACATATTCCCCTAATTTTGAGGGAAAATGCAGAAATTCACATTATTTTGGGGCAAAAAGACAGAAATTCTCCTTATTTCAGGGCAAAAAGTCAGAAATTCCCCTTATTTTGGGGCAAAATTCCAGAAATTTCCTTTATTTTGGGGCAAAATTGCAGAAATCTCCTTTATTTTGGGTCAAAATTAAAGAAATTTCACTTATTTCAGGGAAAAAACGGAGAATTTCCCCTTATTTTGGGGCAAAAACACAGAAATTCCCCTTATTTTGTGGCAAAAATGCAGAATTTTCCCTTATTTTGGGGCAAAATTGTAGAAATTTCACTTATTTCAGGGCAAAATTCAAAAATTCCTTTAATTTTGGGGCAAAAAAACAGAAAATCCGTTTATTTTAGGGTAAAAAGTCAGAAATTTCACTTATTTTGAGGTAAAAAGGCCAAAATTCCTTTTATTGTGGGGCAAAAATGAAGAAATTTCCCTTTTTTGTGGCAAAAGGTATACATTCCCCTAATTTTTGGGCTAAAAAGTAGAAATTCCCCATATTTTGAAGCAAAATTGCAGAAATTCCCCTAATTGTGGGGCAAAAAGGCAGAAATTCCCTATATGTTGGGGCAAAGAGACAGATTCTCCTTACTTTGTGGCAAAACTCAGAAATTTCTCTTATTTTGGGGCTAAATTGCAGAAATTTCCGTTATTTTTGGGCAAAATTGCAGAAATTTCACTTATTTCAGGGAAAAAAGGCAGAAATTTTTCATATTTTGGAGCACAATTGCAGATATTCTTAATATTTTGTGGCAAAAAATGCAGAATTTCCCCATATTTTGAGGTAAAAAGGCTGAAATTCCCCTTATTTGGGGGCAAAAAGGCAGAATTTTCGCTTATTTTGGGGCAAAAAGACAGAAATTCCCTTTATTTCGTGGCAAAAAGGCGGAAATTTCTTTTATTTTGAGGCAAAATTGCAGAAATTTCACTTATTTCAGGGCATAATTCAAAAATTCCTTTTATTTTGGTTCAAAAAGACAGAAATTCCATTTATTTTTGGGTAAAAAGGCAGAAATTTCACATATTTTGAGGTAAAAAAAGCAGAAATTCCTCTTATTTTGGGGCAAAAATGAAGAAATTTCTTTTTTTGGGGCAAAAGGTATACATTCTCCTTATTTTTGTGCTAAAAAGTAGAAATTCCTCGTATTTTGGAGCAAAATTGCAGAAATTCCCCTAATTGTGGGGCAAAAAGGCAGAAATTTCCTATATGTTTGGGCAAAGAGACAGAAATTCTCCTTCTTTTGGGGAAAAACTCAG
Source organism: Micromys minutus (assembly GCF_963924665.1). Lineage (NCBI taxonomy): Eukaryota > Metazoa > Chordata > Mammalia > Rodentia > Muridae > Micromys > Micromys minutus. The sequence continues at coordinate 1,494,138 of NW_027667830.1, read as the reverse complement.
AAATTCCACTTATTTTGGGGCAAAATTCCAGAAATTTCACCTATTTTAAGGCAAAATTGCAGAAATTTCACATATTTTGGGGCAAAATTGCAGAAATTTCACTTATTCAGTGTAATAAGTCAGAAATTTTCCTTATTTTTGGGCAAAAAAGACAAAAATTCCCTTTGTTTTGGGGGAAAAAGACAGTAATTCCACTTATTTAGAGGCAAAAAAGCAGAAATTCCCCTTATTTTGGAGCAAAAATGAAGAAATTTCCCTTTTTTATGGCAAAAAGGTATGCATTCTTCTTATTTTCGGGCAAATAGGCAGAAATTCCTCGTATTTTGGAGCAAAATTTCAGAAATTCCTCTAATTGTGGGGCAAAAAGGCAGAAATTCCCTATAACTTGGGGCAAAAAAACCAGAAATTCTTCTGTTTTGGGGGCAAAACTCAGAAATTCCACTTATTTTGGGGCAAAATTCCAGGAATTTCCCTTATTTTAAAGCAAAATTAGAGAAATTTCACTTATTTTGGGGCAAAATTGCAGAAATTCCCCTAATATTGGGGCAAAAATGCAGAAATTTCACATATTACAGGGCAAAATTCAAAAATTCCTTTTATTTTGGGGCAAAAAGACAGAAATACCGATTATTTTAGTGTAAAAAGGCAGAAATTTTACTTATTTTGAGATAAAAAGGCCAAAATTCCTCTTATTGTGGGGCAAAAATGAAGAAATTTCCTTTTTTTGTAGCAAAAGGTATACATTCCCCTTATTTTCGGGCTAAAAAGTAGAAATTCCCCGTATTTTGAAGCAAAATTGCAGAAATTCCCCTAATTGTGGGGCAAAAAGGCAGAAATTCCCTATATGTTGGGGCAAAAGACAGAAATTCTCCTTACTTTGGGGCAAAAATCAGAAATTCCTCTTATTTTGGGGCTAAATTGCAGAAATTTCACTTATTTTGGTGTAAAATTGCAGAAATTTCACTTATTTCAGGGAAAGAAAGCAGAAATTTTTTGTACTTTGGAGCACAATTGCAGATATTCTTAATATTTTGTGGGAAAAATGCAGAAATTCCCCATATTTTGAGGTTAAAATGATGAAATTCCCCTTATTTGGGGGCAAAAAGGCAGGAATTTCGCTTATTTTGGGGCAAAAAGACAGAAATTCCCCTTATTTCGTGGCAAAAAGGTGGAAATTTCTTTTATTTTGAGGCAAAATTGCAGAAATTTCACTTATTTCAGGGCATAATTCAAAAATTCCTTTTATTTTGGGGGCAAAAATAGAGAAATTCCGTTTATTTTGGGGTAAAAAGGCAGAAATTTCACTTTTTTTGAGGTAAAAAGGCAGAAATTCCTCTTATTTTGGGGCAAAAATGAAGAAATTTTTTTTTTTTTTTGTGGCAAAAGGTATACATTCCCCTTATTTTCATGCTAAAAAGTAGAAATTCCCCGTATTTTGGAGCAAAATTACAGAAATTCCCCTCATTGTGGGGCAAAAAGGCAGAAATTTCCTATATGTTTGGGCAAAAAGACAAAAATTCTTTTTTTTTGGGCAAAACTCAGAAATTCCACTTATTTAGGAGCAAAATTCCAGAAATTTCACCTATTTTAAGGCAAAATAGCAGAAATTTCACTTATTTTGGTGCAAAATTGCAGAAATTTCACTTATTTCAGAAAAAAAGCAGAAATTTTCTTATTTGGAACAAAAAGGAAGAAATTTCTTTTATTTTGGTAAAAAATTGCAGAAATTTTTCTTATTTTGGGGCAAAAAGGCAGAAATTTCCCATAATTTGGGACAAAAATGCTGAAATTCCCTTTATTTTGAGGTAAAAATGCTGAAATTCCCCTTATTTGGGGCAAAATATCAGAAATTTCACTTATTTTGGGGCAAAATTTCAGAAATTTCACTTATTTCAGGGAAAAAAGGCAGAAATTTTCTTTATTTTGGGGCAAAAAGTAAGAAATTCCTAAAATTTTGTGGCAAAAAATGCAGAATTTCCCCTTATTTTGAGGTGAAAAGGCTGAAATTCCTCTTATTTGGGGGCAAAAAAGCAGAAATTTCACTTATTTTAAGGCAAAATTGCAGAAATTTCACTTATATCAGGGAAAAAAGGGAGAAATTTTCCTTATTTTGGGGCAAAAAGTCAGAAATTCCTAATAATTTGTGGCAAAAATGCAGAAATTCCCCTTATTTTGAGGCAAAAAGGCTGAAATTCCCCTGATTTGGGGGCAAAAATGCATAAATTTCCCTTATTTCGTGGCAAAATTGCAAAAATTTCACTTAATTCAGGGTAATAAGTCAGAAATTTTCCTTATTTTGGGGCAAAAAAGACAGAAATTCCCTTTGTTTAGGGGGAAAAAGACAGAAATTCCACTTATTTAGAGGCAAAAAGGCAGAAATTTTCCTCATTTTGGAGCAAAAATGAAGAAATTTCCCTTTTTTATGGCAAAAAGGTATGCATTATTCTTATTTTCGGGCAAAAAGGCAGAAATTCCTTGTATTTTGGAGCAAAATTGCAGAAATTCCCCTAATTGTGGGGCAAAAATGCAGAAATTCCCCACATGTTAGGGCAAAAATACAGAAATTCTCCTTATTTTGGGGCAAAACTCAGAAATTCCACATATTTTGGGGCAAAATTGCAGAAATTTCAATTATTTAGGGGCAAAATTGCAGAAATTTCACTTATTTTGGGGCAAAATTTCAGAAATTTCACCTATTTCAGGGAAAAAAGTCAGAAATTTTCCTTATTTTGGAGCAAAAAGGCAGAAATTCTTAATATTTTGTGGCAAAAATGCAGAAATTCTCCTTACTTTGAGGTAAAAAAGCTGAAATTTTTTTTATTTGGGGGCAAAAAGGCAGAAATTTCCGTTATTTTGTGGCAAAATTGAAGAAATTTCACTTATTTCAGGGTAATAAGTCAAAAATTTTCCTTATTTTGGGGCAAAAAAGACAGAAATTCTTTTTATTTTGGGGGAAAAAGACAGAAATTCCACTTATTTAGAGGCAAAAAAGCAGAAATTCCCCTCATTTTGGAGAAAAATTGCAGAAATTTCCTTTTTTTATGGCAAAAAGTTATGCATTCTTTTTATTTTCGGGCAAAAAGGCAGAAATTCCCTGTATTTTGGAGCTATATTGCAGAAATTTCTTTAAATGTGAGGTAAAAAGGCAGAAATTCCCTATATGTTGGGGCAAAAAAAAAGAAATTCTCCTTATTTTGGGGCAAAACTCAGAAATTCCACTCATTTTGAGGCAAAATTCCAGAAATTTCCCATATTTTGGGGCAAAATTGCAGAAAATTCACTTATTTCAGAAAAAAAGCAGAAATTTTCTTATTTTGGGGCAAAAAGGCAGAAATTTCCTATATTTTGGGGCAAAAATGCAGAAATTCCCTTTTTTTGAGGAAAAAAGGCTGAAATTCCCCTTATTTGGGGGCAAAAAAGGTAGAAATTCTCCGTATTTTGGAGCAGAATTGCAGAAATTCCCCTAATTGTGGGGCAAAAGGCAGAAATTCCCTATATGTTGGGGCAAAAATACAGAAATTCTCCTTATTTTGGGGCAAAACGCAGAAATTCCACTTATTTTGGGGCAAAATTCCAGGAATTTCCCTTATTTTAAGGGAAAATTAGAGAAATTTCACTTATTTTGGGGCAAAATTTCAGAAATTTTACTTATTTCAGAAAAAAAAGCAGAAATTTTCTTATTTTGGGGCAAAAAAGCAGAAATTCCTAAAATTTGTGGCAAAAATGCAGAAATTCCCCTTATTTTGAGGTAAATAGGCTGAAATTCCTCTTATTTTGGGGCAAAAAGGCAGAAATTTTCCTTATTTTGCAGCAAAATTGCAGAAATTTCACTTATTTCAGGGTAGTAAGTCAGAAATTCTCCTTATTTTGGGGCAAAAAAGACAGGAATTCTCTTTTTTTCAAGGTAAAAGACAGAAATTCCACTAATTTAGAGACAAAAAAGCAGAAATTCCCCTTATTTTGGAGCAAAAATGAAGAAATTTCTCTTTTTTATGGCAAAAAGGTATGCATTATTCTTATTTTCGTGCAAAAAGGCAGAAATTCACCGTATTTTGGAGCAAAATTGCAAAAATTCCCCTAATTGTGGGACAAAAAGGCAGAAATTCCCTATATGTTAGGGTAAAAAGACAGAAATTCTCCTTATTTTGGGGCAAAACTCAGAAATTCCACTTATTTTGGGGCAAAATTGCAGAATTTTCCCTTATTTTTGGGCAAAATTGCAGAAATTTCACTTATTTTAGGGCAAAATTGCAGAAATTTCACTTGTTTCAGGGAAAAAAGGCAGAAATTTTCTTTATTTTGGGGCAAAAACGCAGAAATTCTTAATATTTTGTGGCAAAAATGCAGAAATTCCCCTTATTTTGAGGTAAAATCCTGAAATTCCCCTTATTTGGGTTCAAAAAGTCAGAAATTTCTCTTATTTTGGGGCAAAATTGCAGAAATTTCACTTATTTCAGTGTAATAATGCAGAAATTTTCCTTATTTTGGGGCAAGAAAGACAGAAATTCCCTTTGTTTTGGGGGAAAAAGACAGAAATTCCACATATTTAGAGGCATAAAAGCAGAAATTCCCCTTATTTTGGAGCAAAATTGCAGAAATTTTCCTTTTTTATTGCAAAAAGGTATGCATTCTACTTATTTTCGGGCAAAAAAGCAGAAATTCCTGTATTTTGGAGTAAAATTGCAGAAATTCCCCTAATTGTTGGGCAAAAAGGCAGAAATTTCCTATATGTTGGGGCAAAAAGACAGAAATTCTCCTTATTTTGGGGCAAAACAGAAATTCCACTTATTTTGAGGCAAAATTCCAGAAATTTCACTTATTTTGGAGCAAAATTGCAGAAATTTCACTTATTTCAGAAAAAAAGCAGAAATTTTCTAATTTTGGGGCAAAAAGTCAGAAGTTTCTTTTATTTTGGTACAAAATTGCAGAAATTTTTCTTATATTTGGGCAAAAAGGAAGAAATTTCCCATATTTTGGGGCAAAAAGACAGAAATTTTCTTTACATTGGGGCAAAACTCAGAAATTCCTATTATTTTGGTGCTTAATTGCAGAAATTTCCCTTATTTTGGGCAAAATTGCAGAAATTTCACTAATTTCAGGGAAAAAAGGCAGAAATTTTTCGTATTTTGTAGCACAATGGCAGAAATTCTTAATATTTTGTGGCAAAAATGCAGAAATTCCCCATATTTTGAGGTAAAAAGGCTGAAATTCCCCTTATTTGGAAGCATAAAGGCAGAAATTTCCCTTATTTTGTGGCATAAAGACAGAAAATCCCCTTATTTTTTTGCAAAAATGCGGAAATTTCATTTATTTTGGGGCAAAATTTCAGAAATTTCACTTATTTCAGGGAATAATTCAAAAATTCCTTTTATTTTGGGGCAAAATTGCAGAAATTTCACTTATTTCAGCGCATAATTTAAAAATTCCTTTAATTTTGGGGCAAAAAGACAAAAATTCTGTTTATTTTTGGGTAAAAAGGCAGAAATTTCACTTATTGTGAGGTAAAAAGTCAGAAATTCCTCTTATTTGGGGGCAAAAATGAAGAAATTTCTTTTTTTTCTGGCAAAAGGTATACATTCCCCTTATTTTCGGGCTAAAAAGTAGAAATTCCCCGTATTTTGGAGCAAAATTGCAGAAATTACCCTAATTGTGAGGCAAAAAGGCAGAAATTTCTTATATGTTGGGGCAAAAAGACAGAAATTCTCTTTATTTTGGGGCAAAACTCAAAATTCTACTTATTTTGGGGCAAAATTCCAGAAATATCACCTATTTTGGGGCAAAATTGCAGAAATTTCACTTATTTCAGTGTAATAATGCAGAAATTTTCCTTATTTTGGGGAAAGAAAGACAGAAATTCCCTTTGTTTTGGGGGAAAAAGACAGAAATTCCACATATTTAGAGGCATAAAAGCAGAAATTCCCCTTATTTTGGAGCAAAATTGCAGAAATTTTCTTTTTTATGGCAAAAAGGTATGCATTCTACTTATTTTCGGGCAAAAAAGCAGAAATTCCTTGTATTTTGGAGTAAAATTGCAGAAATTCCCCTAATTGTTGGGAAAAAATGCAGAAATTTCCTATATGTTGGGGCAAAAAGACAGAAATTCCCCTTATTTTGGGGCAAAACAGAAATTCCACTTATTTTGAGGCAAAATTCCAGAAATTTCACTTATTTTGGAGCAAAATTGCAGAAATTTCACTTATTTCAGAAAAAAAGCAGAAATTTTCTAATTTTGGGGCAAAAAGGCAGAAGTTTCTTTTATTTGGTACAAAATTGCAGAAATTTTTCTTATATTGTGGCAAAAAGGAAGAAATTTCCCATATTTTGGGGCAAAAAGACAGAAATTTTCTTTACTTTGGGGCAAAACTCAGAAATTCCTATTATTTTGGTGCTAAATTGCAGAAATTTCCCTTATTTTGGGCAAAATTGCAGAAATTTCACTAATTTCAGGGAAAAAAGGCAGAAATTTTTCGTATTTTGTAGCACAATGGCAGAAATTCTTAATATTTTGTGGCAAAAATGCAGAAATTCCCCATATTTTGAGGTAAAAAGGCTGAAATTCCCCTTATTTGGAAGCAAAAATGCAGAAATTTCCCTTATTTTGTGGCATAAAGAAAGAAATTCCCCTTATTTTGTGGCAAAAAGGCGGAAATTTCATTTATTTTGGGGCAAAATTGCAGAAATTTCACTTATTTCAGGGCATAATTAAAAAATTCCTTTTATTTTGGGGCAAAAAGACAGAAATTTTGTTTATTTTTGGGTAAAAAGGCAGAAATTTCACTTATTTTGAGGTAAAAAGGCAGAAATTCCTCTTGTTTTGAAGCAAAAATGAAAAAATTTCTTTTTTTGTGTCAAAAGGTATACATTCCCCTTATTTTCGGGCTAAAAAGTAGAAATTCCCCGTATTTTGGAGCAAAATTGCAGAAATTCCCCTAATTGTGGGGCAAAAAGGCAGAAATTTCCTATATGTTGGGGCAAAAATACAGAAATTCTCTTTATTTTGGGGCAAAACTCAGAAACTCCACTTATTTTGGGGCAAAATTCCAGAAATTTCCCTTTTTTTGGGGCAAAATTGCAGAAATTTCACTTATTTTGGAACAAAATTGCAGAAATTTCACTTATTTCAGAAAAAAAGCAGAAATTTTCTTATTTGGGGGCAAAAAGGCAGAAATTTCTTTTATTTTGGTACAAAATTGCAGAAATTTTTCTTATTTTGGGGGAAAAAGGCAGAAATTTCCTATATTTTGGGGCAAAAATGCAGAAATTCCCCTAATTGTGGGGCAAAAATTCAGAAATTCTCTATTTGTTGGGGCAAAAAGACAGAAATTCTCCTTACTTTGGGGCAAAACTCAGAAATTCCTATATTTTTGGGGCAAAATTGCAGAAATTTCGCTTATTTTGGGGCAAAATTGCAGAAATTTCACGAATTTCAGGGAAAAAAGACAGAAATTTTTCGTATTTTGGAGCACATGGCAGAAATTCTTAATATTTTGTGGCAAAAAGGCAGAAATTCCCCATATTTTGAGGTAAAAAGGCTGAAATTCCCCTTATTTGGGAGCATAAAGGCAGAAATTTCCCTTATTTTGTGGCAAAAAGACAGAAATTCCCCTTATTTTGTGGCAAAAAGGCGGAAATTTCATTTATTTTGGGGCAAAATTGCAGAAATTTCACTTATTTCAGCGCATAACTCAAAAATTCCTTTAATTTTGGGGCAAAAAGACAAAAATTCTGTTTATTTTTGGGTAAAAAGGCAGAAATTTCACTTATTTTGAGGTAAAAAGTCAGAAATTCCTCTTATTTTGGGGCAAAAATGAAGAAATTTCTTTTTTTTTTGTGGCAAAAGGTATACATTCCCCTTATTTTCGGGCTAAAAAGTAGAAATTCCCCGTATTTTGGAGCAAAATTGCAGAAATTCCCCTAATTGTGGGGCAAAAGGCAGAAATTCCCTATATGTTGGGGCAAAAAGACAGAAATTCTTCTTATTTTGGGGCAAAACGCAGAAATTCCACTTATTTTGGGGCAAAATTCCAGGAATTTCCCTTATTTTAAGGGAAAATTAGAGAAATTTCACTTATTTTGGGGCAAAATTTCAGAAATTTTACTTATTTCAGAAAAAAAAGCAGAAATTTTCTTATTTTGGGGCAAAAAGGCAGAAATTTCTAAAATTTGTGGCAAAAATGCAGAAATTCCCCTTATTTTGAGGTAAATAGGCTGAAATTCCTCTTATTTTGGGGCAAAAAGGCAGAAATTTTCCTTATTTTGCAGCAAAATTGCAGAAATTTCACTTATTTCAGGGTAGTAAGTCAGAAATTTTCCTTATTTTGGGGCAAAAAAGACAGGAATTCTCTTTTTTTCAAGGTAAAAGACAGAAATTCCACTAATTTAGAGACAAAAAAGCAGAAATTCCCCTTATTTTGGAGCAAAAATGAAGAAATTTCTCTTTTTTATGGCAAAAAGGTATGCATTATTCTTATTTTCGTGCAAAAAGGCAGAAATTCACCGTATTTTGGAGCAAAATTGCAAAAATTCCCCTAATTGTGGGACAAAAAGGCAGAAATTCCCTATATGTTAGGGTAAAAAGACAGAAATTCTCCTTATTTTGGGGCAAACCTCAGAAATTCCACTTATTTTGGGGCAAAATTGCTGAATTTTCCCTTATTTTTGGGCAAAATTGCAGAAATTTCACTTATTTTAGGGCAAAATTGCAGAAATTTCACTTGTTTCAGGGAAAAAAGGCAGAAATTTTCCTTATTTTGGGGCAAAAACGCAGAAATTCTTAATATTTTGTGGCAAAAATGCAGAAATTCCCCTTATTTTGAGGTAAAATCCTGAAATTCCCCTTATTTGGGTTCAAAAAGTCAGAAATTTCTCTTATTTTGGGGCAAAATTGCAGAAATTTCACTTATTTCAGTGTAATAATGCAGAAATTTTCCTTATTTTGGGGCAAGAAAGACAGAAATTCCCTTTGTTTTGGGGGAAAAAGACAGAAATTCCACATATTTAGAGGCATAAAAGCAGAAATTCCCCTTATTTTGGAGCAAAATTGCAGAAATTTTCCTTTTTTATTGCAAAAAGGTATGCATTCTACTTATTTTCGGGCAAAAAAGCAGAAATTCCTTGTATTTTGGAGTAAAATTGCAGAAATTCCCCTAATTGTTGGGCAAAAAGGCAGAAATTTCCTATATGTTGGGGCAAAAAGACAGAAATTCTCCTTATTTTAGGGCAAAACAGAAATTCCACTTATTTTGAGGCAAAATTCCAGAAATTTCACTTATTTTGGAGCAAAATTGCAGAAATTTCACTTATTTCAGAAAAAAAGCAGAAATTTTCTAATTTTGGGGCAAAAAGTCAGAAGTTTCTTTTATTTTGGTACAAAATTGCAGAAATTTTTCTTATATTTGGGCAAAAAGGAAGAAATTTCCCATATTTTGGGGCAAAAAGACAGAAATTTTCTTTACATTGGGGCAAAACTCAGAAATTCCTATTATTTTGGTGCTTAATTGCAGAAATTTCCCTTATTTTGGGCAAAATTGCAGAAATTTCACTAATTTCAGGGAAAAAAGGCAGAAATTTTTCGTATTTTGTAGCACAATGGCAGAAATTCTTAATATTTTGTGGCAAAAATGCAGAAATTCCCCATATTTTGAGGTAAAAAGGCTGAAATTCCCCTTATTTGGAAGCATAAAGGCAGAAATTTCCCTTATTTTGTGGCATAAAGACAGAAAATCCCCTTATTTTGTTGCAAAAATGCGGAAATTTCATTTATTTTGGGGCAAAATTTCAGAAATTTCACTTATTTCAGGGCATAATTCAAAAATTCCTTTTATTTTGGGGCAAAAAGACAGAAATTTCGTTTATTTTTGGGTAAAAAGGCAGAAATTTCACTTATTTTGAGGTAAAAAGGCAGAAATTCCTCTTATTTTGAAGCAAAAATGAAAAAATTTCTTTTTTTGTGGCAAAAGGTATACATTACCCTTATTTTCGGGATAAAAAGTAGAAATTCGCCGTATTTTGAGCAAAATTGTAGAAATTCCCCTAATTGTGGGGCAAAAAGGCAGAAATTTCCTATATGTTGGGGCAAAAATACAGAAATTCTCTTTATTTTGGGGCAAAACTCAGAAACTCCACTTATTTTGGGGCAAAATTCCAGAAATTTCCCTTATTTTGGGGCAAAATTGCAGAAATTTCACTTATTTTGGGGCAAAATTGCAGAAATTTCACTTATTTCAGAAAAAAAGCAGAAATTTTCTTATTTTGGGCCAAAAAGGCAGAAATTTCTTTTATTTTGGTACAAAATTGCAGAAATTTTTCTTATTTTGGGGGAAAAAGGCAGAAATTTCCTATATTTTGGGGCAAAAATGCAGAAATTCCCCTAATTGTGGGGCAAAAATTCAGAAATTCTCTATTTGTTGGGGCAAAAAGACAGAAATTCTCCTTACTTTGGGGCAAAACTCAGAAATTCCTATATTTTTGGGGCAAAATTGCAGAAATTTCGCTTATTTTGGGGCAAAATTGCAGAAATTTCACGAATTTCAGGGAAAAAAGACAGAAATTTTTCGTATTTTGGAGCACATGGCAGAAATTCTTAATATTTTGTGGCAAAAAGGCAGAAATTCCCCATATTTTGAGGTAAAAAGGCTGAAATTCCCCTTATTTGGGAGCATAAAGGCAGAAATTTCCCTTATTTTGTGGCAAAAAGACAGAAATTCCCCTTATTTTGTGGCAAAAAGGCGGAAATTTCATTTATTTTGGGGCAAAATTGCAGAAATTTCACTTATTTCAGCGCATAACTCAAAAATTCCTTTAATTTTGGGGCAAAAAGACAAAAATTCTGTTTATTTTTGGGTAAAAAGGCAGAAATTTCACTTATTTTGAGGTAAAAAGTCAGAAATTCCTCTTATTTTGGGGCAAAAATGAAGAAATTTCTTTTTTTTTTTTGTGGCAAAAGGTATACATTCCCCTTATTTTCGGGCTAAAAAGTAGAAATTCCCCGTATTTTGGAGCAAAATTGCAGAAATTCCCCTAATTGTGGGGCAAAAGGCAGAAATTCCCTATATGTTGGGGCAAAAAGACAGAAATTCTTCTTATTTTGGGGCAAAACGCAGAAATTCCACTTATTTTGGGGCAAAATTCCAGGAATTTCCCTTATTTTAAGGGAAAATTAGAGAAATTTCACTTATTTTGGGGCAAAATTTCAGAAATTTTACTTATTTCAGAAAAAAAAGCAGAAATTTTCTTATTTTGGGGCAAAAAGGCAGAAATTCCTAAAATTTGTGGCAAAAATGCAGAAATTCCCCTTATTTTGAGGTAAATAGGCTGAAATTCCTCTTATTTTGGGGCAAAAAGGCAGAAATTTTCCTTATTTTGCAGCAAAATTGCAGAAATTTCACTTATTTCAGGGTAGTAAGTCAGAAATTTTCCTTATTTTGGGGCAAAAAAGACAGGAATTCTCTTTTTTTCAAGGTAAAAGACAGAAATTCCACTAATTTAGAGACAAAAAAGCAGAAATTCCCCTTATTTTGGAGCAAAAATGAAGAAATTTCTCTTTTTTATGGCAAAAAGGTATGCATTATTCTTATTTTCGTGCAAAAAGGCAGAAATTCACCGTATTTTGGAGCAAAATTGCAAAAATTCCCCTAATTGTGGGACAAAAAGGCAGAAATTCCCTATATGTTAGGGTAAAAAGACAGAAATTCTCCTTATTTTGGGGCAAAACTCAGAAATTCCACTTATTTTGGGGCAAAATTGCTGAATTTTCCCTTATTTTTGGGCAAAATTGCAGAAATTTCACTTATTTTAGGGCAAAATTGCAGAAATTTCACTTGTTTCAGGGAAAAAAGGCAGAAATTTTCCTTATTTTGGGGCAAAAACGCAGAAATTCTTAATATTTTGTGGCAAAAATGCAGAAATTCCCCTTATTTTGAGGTAAAATCCTGAAATTCCCCTTATTTGGGTTCAAAAAGTCAGAAATTTCTCTTATTTTGGGGCAAAATTGCAGAAATTTCACTTATTTCAGTGTAATAATGCAGAAATTTTCCTTATTTTGGGGCAAGAAAGACAGAAATTCCCTTTGTTTTGGGGGAAAAAGACAGAAATTCCACATATTTAGAGGCATAAAAGCAGAAATTCCCCTTATTTTGGAGCAAAATTGCAGAAATTTTCCTTTTTTATTGCAAAAAGGTATGCATTCTACTTATTTTCGGGCAAAAAAGCAGAAATTCCTTGTATTTTGGAGTAAAATTGCAGAAATTCCCCTAATTGTTGGGCAAAAAGGCAGAAATTTCCTATATGTTGGGGCAAAAAGACAGAAATTCTCCTTATTTTAGGGCAAAACAGAAATTCCACTTATTTTGAGGCAAAATTCCAGAAATTTCACTTATTTTGGAGCAAAATTGCAGAAATTTCACTTATTTCAGAAAAAAAGCAGAAATTTTCTAATTTTGGGGCAAAAAGTCAGAAGTTTCTTTTATTTTGGTACAAAATTGCAGAAATTTTTCTTATATTTGGGCAAAAAGGAAGAAATTTCCCATATTTTGGGGCAAAAAGACAGAAATTTTCTTTACATTGGGGCAAAACTCAGAAATTCCTATTATTTTGGTGCTTAATTGCAGAAATTTCCCTTATTTTGGGCAAAATTGCAGAAATTTCACTAATTTCAGGGAAAAAAGGCAGAAATTTTTCGTATTTTGTAGCACAATGGCAGAAATTCTTAATATTTTGTGGCAAAAATGCAGAAATTCCCCATATTTTGAGGTAAAAAGGCTGAAATTCCCCTTATTTGGAAGCATAAAGGCAGAAATTTCCCTTATTTTGTGGCATAAAGACAGAAAATCCCCTTATTTTGTTGCAAAAATGCGGAAATTTCATTTATTTTGGGGCAAAATTTCAGAAATTTCACTTATTTCAGGGCATAATTCAAAAATTCCTTTTATTTTGGGGCAAAAAGACAGAAATTTCGTTTATTTTTGGGTAAAAAGGCAGAAATTTCACTTATTTTGAGGTAAAAAGGCAGAAATTCCTCTTATTTTGAAGCAAAAATGAAAAAATTTCTTTTTTTGTGGCAAAAGGTATACATTACCCTTATTTTCGGGATAAAAAGTAGAAATTCGCCGTATTTTGAGCAAAATTGTAGAAATTCCCCTAATTGTGGGGCAAAAAGGCAGAAATTTCCTATATGTTGGGGCAAAAATACAGAAATTCTCTTTATTTTGGGGCAAAACTCAGAAACTCCACTTATTTTGGGGCAAAATTCCAGAAATTTCCCTTATTTTGGGGCAAAATTGCAGAAATTTCACTTATTTTGGGGCAAAATTGCAGAAATTTCACTTATTTCAGAAAAAAAGCAGAAATTTTCTTATTTTGGGCCAAAAAGGCAGAAATTTCTTTTATTTTGGTACAAAATTGCAGAAATTTTTCTTATTTTGGGGCAAAAAGGCAGAAATTTCCCTAATTGTGGGGCAAAAATTCAGAAATTCTCTATATCTTGGGGCAAAAAGACAGAAATTCTCCTTACTTTGGGGCAAAACTCAGAAATTCCTATATTTTTGGGGCAAAATTGCAGAAATTTCCCTTATTTTGGGGCAAAATTGCAGAAATTTCACGAATTTCAGGGAAAAAATGAAGAATTTGATCGTATTTTGGAGCACATGTCAGAAATTCTTAATATTTTGTGGCAAAAAGGGAGAAATTCCCCATATTTTGAGGTAAAAAGGCTGAAATTCCCCTTATTTGGGAGCATAAAGGCAGAAATTTCCCTTAATTTGTTGCAAAAAGACAGAAATTCCCCTTATCTTGTCGCAAAAAGGCGGAAATTTCATTTATTTTGGGGCAAAATTGCAGAAATTTCACTTATTTCAGCGCATAATTCAAAAATTCCTTTAATTTTGGGGCAAAAAGACAGAAATTCTGTTTATTTTTGGGTAAAAAGGCAGAAATTTCACTTATTTTGAGGTAAAAAGTCAGAAATTCCTCTTATTTTGGGGCAAAAATGAAGAAATTTCTTTTTTTTGTGGCAAAAAGTATACATTCCCCTTATTTTCGGGCTAAAAAGTAGAAATTCACCGTATTTTGGAGCAAAATTGCAGAAATTCCCCTAATTGTGGGGCAAAAAGGCAGAAATTTCCTATATGTTGGGGCAAAAAGACAGAAATTCTTTTTATTTTGGGGCAAAACTCAAAACTCTACTTATTTTGGGGCAAAATTCCAGAAATTTCACCTATTTTGGGGCAAAATTGCAGAAATTTCACTTATTTTGGGGCAAAATTGCAGAAATTTCACTTATTTCAGAAAAAAAAGCAGAAATTTTCTTATTTGGAAACAAATAGGCAGAAATTTCTTTTATTTTGGTACAAAATTGCAAAAATTTTTCTTATTTTGAGGCAAAAAGGCAGAAATTTCCCATATTTTTGAGGAAAAATGCAGAAATTCCCCTTATTTTGAGGTAAAAATGCTGAAATTCCCCTTATTTGGGGGCAAAAAGGCAGAAATTTCACATATTTTGGGGCAAAATTGCAGAATTTTCACTTATTTCAGGGAAAAAAGGCAGAAATTTTCCTTATTTTGGGGCAAAAAGGCAGAAATTCCTAATATTTTGTGGCAAAAATGCAGAAATTCCCCTTATTTTGAGGTAAAAAGGCTGAAATTCCCCTTATTTGGGGGCAAAAATGCATAAATTTCCCTTATTTCGTGGCAAAATTGCAAAAATTTCACTTATTTCAGGGTAACAAGTCAGAAAGTTTCCTTATTTTGGGGCAAAAAAGACAGAAATTTCCTTTGTTTTGGGGGAAAAATACAGAAATTCCACTTATTTAGAGGCAAAAATGCCGAAATTCTTCTTATTTTGGAGCAAAAATGAAGAAATTTTCCTTTTTTATGGCAAAAAGGTATGCATTCTTATTATTTTCGGGCAAATAGGCAGAAATTCCCCGTATTTTGGAGCAGAATTGCGGAAATTCCCCTAATTGTGGGGCAAAAGGCAGAAATTCCCTATATGTTGGGGCAAAAAGACAGAAATTCTTCTTATTTTGGGGCAAAACGCAGAAATTCCACTTATTTTGGGGCAAAATTCCAGGAATTTCCCTTATTTTAAGGGAAAATTAGAGAAATTTCACTTATTTTGGGGCAAAATTTCAGAAATTTTACTTATTTCAGAAAAAAAGCAGAAATTTTCTTATTTTGGGGCAAAAAGGTAGAAATTCCTAAAATTTGTGGCAAAAATGCAGAAATTCCCCTTATTTTGAGGTAAATAGGCTGAAATTCCACTTATTTTGGGGCAAAAGGGCAGAAATTTTCCTTATTTTGCCGCAAAATTGCAGAAATTTCACTTATTTCAGGGTAGTAAGTCAGAAATTTTCCTTATTTTGGGGCAAAAAAGACAGGAATTCTCTTTTTTCAAGGTAAAAGACAGAAATTCCACTTATTTAGAGACAAAAAAGCAGAAATTCCCCTTATTTTGGAGCAAAAATGAAGAAATTTCTCTTTCTTATGGCAAAAAGGTATGCATTATTCTTATTTTCGTGAAAAAAGGCAGAAATTCACCGTATTTTGGAGCAAATTTGCAAAAATTCCCCTAATTGTGGGGCAAAAAGGCAGAAATTCCCTATATGTTAGGGTAAAAAGACAGAAATTCTCCTTATTTTGAGGCAAAACTCAGAAATTCCACTTATTTTGGGGCAAAATTGCAGAATTTTCCCTTATTTTTGGGCAAAATTGCAGAAATTTCACTTATTTTAGGGCAAAATTTCAGAAATTTCACTTGTTTCAGGGAAAAAAGGCAGAAATTTTCTTTATTTTGGGGCAAAAACGCAGAAATTCTTAATATTTTGTGGCAAAAATGCAGAAATTCCCCTTATTTTGAGGTAAAATCCTGAAATTCCCCTTATTGGGTTCAAAAAGTCAGAAATTTCTCTTATTTTGGGGCAAAATTGCAGAAATTTCACTTATTTCAGTGTAATAATGCAGAAATTTTCCTTATTTTGGGGCAAGAAAGACAGAAATTCCCTTTGTTTTGGGGGAAAAAGACAGAAATTCCACATATTTAGAGGCATAAAAGCAGAAATTCCCCTTATTTTGGAGCAAAATTGCAGAAATTTTCCTTTTTTATTGCAAAAAGGTATGCATTCTACTTATTTTCGGGCAAAAAAGCAGAAATTCCTTGTATTTTGGAGTAAAATTGCAGAAATTCCCCTAATTGTTGGGCAAATAGGCAGAAATTTCCTATATGTTGGGGCAAAAAGACAGAAATTCTCCTTATTTTGGGGCAAAACAGAAATTCCACTTATTTTGAGGCAAAATTCCAGAAATTTCACTTATTTTGGAGCAAAATTGCAGAAATTTCACTTATTTCAGAAAAAAAGCAGAAATTTTCTAATTTTGGGGCAAAAAGTCAGAAGTTTCTTTTATTTTGGTACAAAATTGCAGAAATTTTTCTTATATTTGGGCAAAAAGGAAGAAATTTCCCATATTTTGGGGCAAAAAGACAGAAATTTTCTTTACTTTGGGGCAAAACTCAGAAATTCCTATTATTTTGGTGCTTAATTGCAGAAATTTCCCTTATTTTGGGCAAAATTGCAGAAATTTCACTAATTTCAGGGAAAAAAGGCAGAAATTTTTCGTATTTTGTAGCACAATGGCAGAAATTCTTAATATTTTGTGGCAAAAATGCAGAAATTCCCCATATTTTGAGGTAAAAAGGCTGAAATTCCCCTTATTTGGAAGCATAAAGGCAGAAATTTCCCTTATTTTGTGGCATAAAGACAGAAAATCCCCTTATTTTGTTGCAAAAATGCGGAAATTTCATTTATTTTGGGGCAAAATTTCAGAAATTTCACTTATTTCAGGGCATAATTCAAAAATTCCTTTTATTTTGGGGCAAAAAGACAGAAATTTCGTTTATTTTTGGGTAAAAAGGCAGAAATTTCACTTATTTTGAGGTAAAAAGGCAGAAATTCCTCTTATTTTGAAGCAAAAATGAAAAAATTTCTTTTTTTGTGGCAAAAGGTATACATTACCCTTATTTTCGGGATAAAAAGTAGAAATTCGCCGTGTTTTGAGCAAAATTGTAGAAATTCCCCTAATTGTGGGGCAAAAAGGCAGAAATTTCCTATATGTTGGGGCAAAAATACAGAAATTCTCTTTATTTTGGGGCAAAACTCAGAAACTCCACTTATTTTGGGGCAAAATTCCAGAAATTTCCCTTATTTTGGGGCAAAATTGCAGAAATTTCACTTATTTTGGGGCAAAATTGCAGAAATTTCACTTATTTCAGAAAAAAAGCAGAAATTTTCTTATTTTGGGCCAAAAAGGCAGAAATTTCTTTTATTTTGGTACAAAATTGCAGAAATTTTTCTTATTTTGGGGCAAAAAGGCAGAAATTTCCCTAATTGTGGGGCAAAAATTCAGAAATTCTCTATATCTTGGGGCAAAAAGACAGAAATTCTCCTTACTTTGGGGCAAAACTCAGAAATTCCTATATTTTTGGGGCAAAATTGCAGAAATTTCCCTTATTTTGGGGCAAAATTGCAGAAATTTCACGAATTTCAGGGAAAAAATGCAGAATTTTGTCGTATTTTGGAGCACATGTCAGAAATTCTTAATATTTTGTGGCAAAAAGGGAGAAATTCCCCATATTTTGAGGTAAAAAGGCTGAAATTCCCCTTATTTGGGAGCATAAAGGCAGAAATTTCCCTTAATTTGTGGCAAAAAGACAGAAATTCCCCTTATTTTGTCGCAAAAAGGTGGAAATTTCATTTATTTTGGGGCAAAATTGCAGAAATTTCACTTATTTCAGCGCATAATTCAAAAATTCCTTTAATTTTGGGGCAAAAAGACAGAAATTCTGTTTATTTTTGGGTAAAAGGCAGAAATTTCACTTATTTTGAGGTAAAAAGTCAGAAATTCCTCTTATTTTGGGGCAAAAATGAAGAAATTTCTTTTTTTTTGTGGCAAAAAGTATACATTCCCCTTATTTTCGGGCTAAAAAGTAGAAATTCACCGTATTTTGGAGCAAAATTGCAGAAATTCCCCTAATTGTGGGGCAAAATGGCAGAAATTTCCTATATGTTGGGGCAAAAAGACAGAAATTCTCTTTATTTTGGGGCAAAACTCAAAACTGTACTTATTTTGGGGCAAAATTCCAGAAATTTCACCTATTTTGGGGCAAAATTGCAGAAATTTCACTTATTTTGGGGCAAAATTGCAGAAATTTCTCTTATTTCAGAAAAAAAGCAGAAATTTTCTTATTTGGAAACAAATAGGCAGAAATTTCTTTTATTTTGGTAAAAAATTGCAAAAATTTTTCTTATTTTGAGGCAAAAAGGCAGAAATTTCCCATATTTTTGAGGAAAAATGCAGAAATTCCCCTTATTTTGAGGTAAATAGGCTGAAATTCCACTTATTTTGGGGCAAAAGGGCAGAAATTTTCCTTATTTTGCAGCAAAATTGCAGAAATTTCACTTATTTCAGGGTAGTAAGTCAGAAATTTTCCTTATTTTGGGGCAAAAAAGACAGGAATTCTCTTTTTTTCAAGGTAAAAGACAGAAATTCCACTTATTTAGAGACAAAAAAGCAGAAATTCCCCTTATTTTGGAGCAAAAATGAAGAAATTTCTCTTTCTTATGGCAAAAAGGTATGCATTATTCTTATTTTCGTGAAAAAAGGCAGAAATTCACCGTATTTTGGAGCAAATTTGCAAAAATTCCCCTAATTGTGGGGCAAAAAGGCAGAAATTCCCTATATGTTAGGGTAAAAAGACAGAAATTCTCCTTATTTTGAGGCAAAACTCAGAAATTCCACTTATTTTGGGGCAAAATTGCAGAATTTTCCCTTATTTTTGGGCAAAATTGCAGAAATTTCACTTGTTTCAGGGAAAAAAGGCAGAAATTTTCTTTATTTTGGGGCAAAAACTTAGAAATTCTTAATATTTTGTGGCAAAAATGCAGAAATTCCCCTTATTTTGAGGTAAAATCCTGAAATTCCCCTTATTTGCGGGCAAAAAGTCAGAAATTTCTCTTATTTTGGGGCAAAATTGCAGAAATTTCACTTATTTCAGTGTAATAATGCAGAAATTTTCCTTATTTTGGGGCAAGAAAGACAGAAATTCCCTTTGTTTTGGGGGAAAAAGACAGAAATTCCACATATTTAGAGGCATAAAAACAGAAATTCCCCTTATTTTGGAGCAAAATTGCAGAAATTTTCCTTTTTTATGGCAAAAATATATGCATTCTACTTATTTTCGGGCAAAAAAGCAGAAATTCCTTGTATTTTGGAGCAAAATTGCAGAAATTTCCCTAATTGTTGGGCAAAAAGGCAGAAATTTCCTATATGTTGGGGCAAAAAGACAGAAATTCTCCTTATTTTGGGGCAAAACAGAAATTCCACTTATTTTGAGGCAAAATTCCAGAAATTTCCCTTATTTTGGGGCAAAATTCCAGAAATTTCACTTATTTTGGAGCAAAATTGCAGAAATTTCACTTATTTCAGAAAAATAAGCAGAAATTTTCTTATTTTGGGGCAAAAAGGCAGAAATTTCTTTTATTTTGGTACAAAATTGCAGAAATTTTTTTTATTTTGGGGCAAACAGGCAGAAATTTCCTATATTTTGGGGCAAAAATGCAGAAATTCCCATTATTTTGAGGTAAAAAGGCTGAAATTCCCTTTATTTTGGGGCAAAAAGGCAAAAATTTTTTTTATTTTGGTGCAAAATTGCAGAAATTTCACTTATTTCAGGGTAATAAGTAAGAAATTTTTATTATTTTGGGGCAAATGGACAGAAATTCTCTTTGTTTTGGAAGAAAAAGACAGAAAATCTACTTATTTATAGGCAAAAAGCAGAAATTCCCCTTATTTTGGGGCAAAATTGCAGAAATTTCAATTATTTCAGGGTAATAAGTCAGAAATTTATCTTATTTTGTGGCAAAAAAAAAAATTCTCTTTTTTGGGGGGGAAAAATACAGAAATTCCACTTTTTTAGAGGTAAAAAAGCAGAAATTCTTTTTATTTTCAAGCAAAAATGAAGAAATTTCCTTTTTGTGGCAAAAGTTATACATTCCCCTTATTTCCAGGCTAAAAAGCAGAAATTTCCTTTATTTTGGAGCAAAATTGCAGAAATTGTCCTAATTGTGGGGAAATAAGGCAGAAATTCCCTATATTGTAGGGCAAAAAGAAAGAAATTCTCATTTTGGGGCAAAACTCAGAAATTCCACTTATTTTGGGGCCAAATTCCAAAAATTTCCCTTTTTTTAGGGCAAAATTGCAGAAATTTGACTTATTTTGGGGCAAAATTGCAGAAATTTCAATTATTTCAGGGAAAAACGGCAGAAATTTTCCTTAATTTGGGGCAAAAAGGCAGAAATTCTTAATATTTTGTGGCAAAAATGCAGAAATTCCCCTTATTTTGAGGTAAAAAGGCTGAAATTCCCCTTATTTGGAGACAAAAAGGCAGAAATTTCCCTTATTTTGGGGCAAAATTGCAGAAATTTCACGTATTTCAGGGTAATAAATCAGAAATTTTCCTTATTTTGTGGCAAAAAAACAGGAATTCCATTTGTTTGGGGGACAAAAGACAGAAATTCCACTTATTTAGAGGTAAAAAAACAGAAATTCCCCTTATTTTGGAGCAAAAATGAAGAAATTTCCCTTTTTTATGGAAAAAAGGTATGCATTCTTCTTATTTTCGGGCAAAAAGGCAGAAATTCCCCGTATTTTGGAGCAAAATTGCAGAAATTCCCCTATTTGTGGGGCAAAAAAAAAGAAATACCCTATATGTTGGGGCAAAAAGACAGAAATTCTCCTTATTTTGGGGCAAAACTCAGAAAATCCACTTACTTTAGGGCAAAATTCCAAAAATTTCCCTTATTTTTGGGCATAATTGTAGAAATTTCACTTATTTTGGGGTAATTTGAAGAAATTTCACTTATTTCAGAAAAAAGAGCAGAAATTTTCTTATTTTGGGGCAAAAAGGCAGAAATTTTTTTTATTTTGGTACAAAATTGCAGAAATTTTTCTTATTTCGGGCAAAAAGCCAGAAATTTCCCATATTTTGGGGCAAAAATGCAGAAATTCCCCTAATTGTGGGGCAAAAATGCACAAATCCCCTATATGTTGGGGCAAAAATACAGAAATTCTCCTTACTTTGGGGCAAAACTCAGAAATTCCTTTTATTTTGGGGCTAAATTGCAGAAATTTCCCTTATTTTGGGGCAATATTGTAGAAATTTCACTTAATTCAGGGAAAAAAGGCAGAAATTTTTCGTATTTTGGAGCACAATGTCAGAAATTCTTAATATTTTGTGGCAAATATGCAGAAATTCCTCATATTTTGAGGTAAAAAGGCAGAAATTCCCCTTATTTGGGGGCATAAAGGCAGAAATTTCCCTTATTTTGTGGCAATAAGACAGAAATTCCCCTTATTTTCTGGCAAAAAGGCGGAAATTTCTTTTATTTTGGGGCAAAATTGCAGAAATTTCACGTATTTCAGGGCATAATTCAAAAACTCCTTTTATTTTAGGGCAAAAAGACAGAAATTCTGTTTATTTTTGGGTAAAAAGGCAGAAATTTCACTTATTTTGAGGTAAAAATGCAGAAATTCCTCTTATTTTGGGGCAAAAATGAAGAAATTTCTTTTTTTTGTGACAAAAGGTATACATTCCCCTTATTTTTGGGCTAAAAAGTTGAAATTCCCCGTATTTTCCAGCAAAATTGCAGAAATTACCCTAATTGTTGGGCAAAAAGTCAGAAATTTCCTATATGTTGGGGCAAAAAGACAGAAATTTTTCTTATTTTGGGACAAAACTCTAATATTCCACCTATTTTGGGGCAAAATTCCAGAAATTTCACCTATTTTGTGGCAAAATTGCAGAAATTTCACTTATTTTAGGGCAAAATTTCAGAAATTACACTTATTTCAGGAAAAAAAGCAGAAATTTTTTTATTTGGATGCAAAAAGGCAGAAATTTCTTTTATTTTGCTACAAAATTGCAGAAATTTTTCTTATTTTAAGGCAAAAAAGAAGAAATTTCCCATATTTTGGGGCAAAAATGCAGAAATTCCCCTTATTTTGAGGTAAAAATGCTGAAATTCCCCTTATTTGGGGGCACAAAAGCAGAAATTTCACTTATTTTGGGGCAAAATTGCATAAATTTCACTTATTTCAAGGAAAAAAGGCAAAAATTTTTCTTATTTTGGGGCAAAAAGGCAGAAATTTCTAATATTTTGTGGCAAAAATGCAGAAATTCCCCTTATTTTGAGGTAAAAAGGCTGAAATTCCTTTTATTTGGGGGAAAAAAGGCAGAAATTTTCCTTATTTTGGGGCAAAATTGCAGAAATTTCACTTGCTTTAGGGTAATAAGTCAGAAATTTTTCTTATTTTGGGGCAAAAATAACAGAAATTTCATTAGTTTTGGGGGAAAAAGACAGAAATTCCACTTATTTAGAGGCAAAAAAGCAGAAATTCCACTTATTTTGGAGCAAAAATGAAGAAATTTTCCTATTTTATGGCAAAAAGGTATGCATTCTTCTAATTTTAGGGCAAATGGCAGAAATACTCCGTATTTTGGAGCAAAATTGCAGATATTCCCCTAATTGTGGGGCAAAAAGTCAGAAATTCCCTATATGTTGGGGCAAAAAGACAGAAATTCTCCTTATTTTGGGGCAAAACGCAGAAATTCCTCTTATTTTGGGGCAAAATTCCAGGAATTTTCCTTATTTTAGGCAAATTTAGAGAAATTTCACTTATTTTGGGGCAAAATTTCAGAAATTTCACTTATTTCAGGAAAAAAGCAGAAATTTTTTTATTTTGGGGCAAAAAGGCAGAAATTTTTAATATTTTGTGGCAAAAATGCAGAAATTCCCCTTATTTTGAGGTAAATATGCTGAAATTCCCCTTATTTTGGGCCAAAAAGGCAGAAATTTCACTTATTTTGGGGCAAAATTTAATAAATTTCACTTATTTCAGGAAAAAAAGGCAGAAATTTTCCTTATTTTGGGACAAAAAAGTCAGGAATTCCCTTTGTTTTGGAGGAAAAAGACAGAGATTTCACTTATTTAGAGGCAAAAAAGCAGAAATTCCCCTTATTTTGGAGCAAAAATGAAGAAATTTCGCTTTTTTATTTCAAAAACTTATGCATTCTTTTTCGGGCAAAAAGGCAGAAATTCCCCATAATGGAGGAAAATTGCAGAAATTACCCTAATTGTGGGGCAAAAAGGCAGAAATTCCCTATACGTTAGGGCAAAAAGACAGAAATTCTCCTTATTTTGGGGCAAAACTCAGAAATTCCACTTATTTTGGGGCAAAATTCCAGGAATTTCCCTTATTTTGGGGCAAAATAGCAGAAATTTGACTTATTTCAGAGAAAAAGCAGAAATTATCTTATTTTGGGGCAAAAAGGCAGAAATTTCTTTTATTTTGGTACAAAAGTGAAGTAATTTTTCTTATTTTGGGGAAAACAGGCAGAAATTTCCCATATTTTGGGGCAAAAATGCAGAAATTCCCATTATTTTGAGGTAAAAAGGCTGAAATTCCTTTTATTTTGGGGCAAAAAGGCAGAAATTTCCCTTATTTTGGGGCAAAATTGCAGAAATTTCACCTATTTCAGAGTAATAAGTCAAAAATTTTTATTATTTTGGGGAAAATGGACAGAAATTTTCTCTGTTTTGGGGGAAAAAGACAGAAATTCTACATATTTAGAGGCAAAAAAGCAGAAATTCCCCTTATTTTGGAGAAAAAATGAAGAAATTTCTTTTTTTTTATGGCAAAAAGTAGTGCATTCTTCATATTTTTGGCAAAAATGCAGAAATTCCCCGTATTTTGGAGCAAAATTGCAGAAATTCCCCTAATTGTGGGGCAAAAAGGCAGATATGCTCTATATGTTGGGGAAAAAAGACAGAAATTCTCATTTTGGGGCAAAACTCAGAAATTCCACTTATTTTGGGGCAAAATTCCAGAATTTTTTCTTATTTTGGGGCAAAATTGCAGAAATTTCACTTATTTTGGGGCAAAATTGCAAAAATTTCACTTATTTCAGAGAAAAAAGCAGAAATTTTTTTATTTTGGAACAAAATTGCAGAAATTTTTCTTATTTTGGGGTAAAAAGTCAGAAATTTTCAATATTTTGGGCAAAAATGCAGAAATTCTTCTTATTTTGAGGTAAAAAGGCTGAAATTCCCCTTATTTGGGTGCAAAAAGGCAGAAATTTCCCTTATTTTGTGGCAAAATTGCAGAAATTTCGCTTATTTCAGGGTAATAAGTCAGAAATTTTCCTTATTTTGGGGCAAAAAATAAAGAAATTTTTTTGGGGGGGGAAAAAGACAGAAATTCCACATTTTTAGAGGCAAAAAAGCAGAAATTCCTTTTATTTTCGAGCAAAAATCAAGAAATTTCCCTTTTTTGTGGCAAAAGGTATACATTCCCCATATTTTCCGGCTAAAAAGCAGAAATTGCCTGTATTTTGGAGCAAAATTACAGAAATTCCCCTAATTGTGGGGCAATAGGGCAGAAATTCCCTATATGTTAGGGCAAAAAGACAAAAATTCTCCTTATTTTGTGGCAAAACTCAGAAATTCCACTTATTTTGAGGCAAAATTCCAGAAATTTCCCTTATTTTGGGGCAAAATTGCAGATATTTCACTTATTTTGGGGAATAATTGCAGAAATTTCACTTATTTCAGGGAATAAAGGCAGAAATTTTTCTTATTTTGGGGCAAAAAGGCAGAAATTCCTAAATTTTGTGGCAAAAATGCAGAAATTCCCCTTATTTTGAGGTAAAAAAGCTAAAATTCCCCTTATTTGGGGGCAAAAAGGAAGAAATTTCCTTTATTTTGTGGCAAAATTGCAGAAATTTCATTTCTTTCAGGGTAATAAGACAGAAATTTTCCATATTTTGGGGCAAAACTCAGAAATTCCACTTATTTTGGGGAAAAATTTCAGGAATTTTCCTTATTTAGGGGCAAAAATGAAGAAATTTGACTTATTTCAGACAAAAAGCAGAAATTTTCTTATTTTGGGGCAAAAAGGCAGAAATTTCTTTTATTTTGGTACAAAATTGCAGAATTTTTTTATATTTTGGGGCAAAAAGGCAGAAATTTCCTATATTTTGTGGCAAAAATGCAGAAATTCCCCTTATGTTGAGATAAAAAGGCTAAAATTCCCCTTATTTGGGGGCAAAAAGGCAGAAATTTCCCTTATTTTCGGGCAAAATTGCAGAAATTTCACTTACTTCAGGGTATTAAGTCAGAAATTTTCCTTATTTTGGGGCAAAAAGACAGAAATTCCCTTTGTTTTGGGGGAAAAAGACAGAAATTCTATTTATTTAGAGGCAAAAAAGCAAAAATTCCCCTTATTTTGGAGCAAAAATGAAGAAATTTCCCTTTTTTATGGCAAGAAGGTATGCATTTTTTTTATTTTCAGGCAAAAAGGCAGAAATTCCTCGTATTTTAAAGCAAAATAGTTAAATTTTCCCTAATTGTGGGGCAAAAAGACAGAAATTCTCCTTACTTTGGGGCAAAAGACAGAAATTCCACTTATTTTGGGGCAAAATTCCAGAAATTTCCTTTATTTTGAGGTAAAATTGCAGAAATTTCAATTATTTTGGGGCAAAATTTCAGAAATTTCACTTATTTCAGGGAAAAAAGGCAGAAATTTTCCTTATTTTGGGGCAAAAAAGCAGAAATTCCTAATTTTTTGTGGCAAAAATGCAGAAATTACCCTTATTTTGAGGTAAAAATGCTGAAATTCCCCTTATTTGGGGGCAAAAAGGCAGAAATTTCCCTTATTTTGGTGCAAAATTGCAGAAATTTCACATATTTCAGGGTAATAAGTCAGAAATTTTCCTTATTTTGGTGCAAAAAAGACAGAAATTCCATTTGTATTGGGGGTAAAAGACAGAAATTCCACTTATTTAGAGGCAAAAAAGCAGAAATTCCTTTTTTTTATGGCAAAATGTATGCATTCCTCTTATTTTTAGGCAAAATGGCAGAAATTCCCCGTATTTTGTAGCAAAATTGCAGAAATTCCCCTAATTGTGGGGCAAAAAGGCAAAAATTCCCTATATGTTGGAGCAAAAAGACAGAAATTCTCTTTATTTTAAGGCGAAACTCAGAAATTCCACTTATTTTTTGGCAAAATTCCAGAAATTTCCCTTATTTTGGGGCAAAATTGCAGAAATTTAACTTATTTTGGGGCAAAATTGCATAAATTTTGCTTATTTCAGGGAAAAAAGGAAGAAATTTGCCTTATTTTCGGGCAAAAAAGACAGGAATTCCCTTTGTTTTGGGGGAAAAAGACAGAAATTCCACTTATTTAGAGGCAAAAAAGCAGAAATTCCCCTTATTTTGGAGCAAAAATGAAGAAATTTCCCTTTTTTATGGCAAAAAAGTATGCATTCTTCTTATTTTCAGGCAAAAAGGCAGAAATTCCCCATATTTTAAAGCAAAATAGTAGAAATTTCCCTAATTGTGGGGCAAAACGACAGAAATTCTCCTTATTTTGGGGCAAAAGACAAAAATTCCACTTATTTTGGGGCAAAATTCCAGAAATTTCCCTTATTTTGAGGCAAAATTGCAGAAATTTCAATTATTTTGGGGCAAAATTGCAGAAATTTCACTTATTTCAGAAAAAAAGTAGAAATTTTCTTATTTTGGGGCAAATATGCAGAAATTTCCCATATTTTGCGGCAAAAATGCAGAAATTCTCCTTATTTTGAGGTAAAAAGGCTGAATTTCCCCTTATTTGGGGGCAAAAAGCCAGAATTTTCCC
Source organism: Micromys minutus (assembly GCF_963924665.1). Classification (NCBI taxonomy): domain Eukaryota; kingdom Metazoa; phylum Chordata; class Mammalia; order Rodentia; family Muridae; genus Micromys; species Micromys minutus. Next base: position 1,467,393 of record NW_027667830.1, on the reverse strand, counting down.
TTATTTTGGGGCAAAATTGCAGAAATTTCACTTATTTCAGGGTAATAAGTCAGAAATTTTCCTTATTTTTGGGCAAAAAAGACACAAATTCCCTTCATTTTTGGGGAAAAAGACAGAAATTCCACTTATTTAGAGGCAAAAAAGGAGAAATTCCCCTTATTTTCAAGCAAAATTGCAGAAATTCCCCTAAATGTGGGGCAAAAAGTCAGAAATTCCCTATATGTTGGGGCAAAAAGACAGAAATAATCCTTATTTTGGGGCCAAACTCACAAATTCCACTTATTTTTGGGCAAAAATCCAGAAATTTCACTTATTTTGGGGCAAAATTGCAGAAATTTAACATATTTTGGGGCAAAATTGCAGAAATTTCACTTATTTCAGAAAAGAAAAAGCAGAAATTTTCTTCTTTGGGGGCAAAAAGGCAGAAATTTCTATTATTTTGTTACAAAATTACAGAAATTTTTCTAATTTTGGGACAAAAGGCAGAAATTTCCCATATTTTGGGGCAAAAAGGCAGTAATTCCCCTTATTTTGAGGTAAAAATGCTGAAATTCCCCTTATTTGGGGGCAAAAAGGCAAAAATTTCACTTATTTTTGAACAAAATTGCAGAAATTTCACTTATTTCAGGAAAAAAAGGCAGAAATTTTCCTCATTTTTGGGCAAAAAGGAGGAAATTCCTAATATTTTGTGGCAAAAAGTCAGAAATTTCCCTTTTTTTGATGTAAAATGGTGAAATTCCCCTTATTTCGGGGCAAAAAGTCAGAAATTTCCCTTATTTTGGGGCAAAAGTGCAGAAATTTCACTTATTTCATGGAAATAAGTCAGAAATTTTCCTTATTTTGGAGCAAAAAAGACAGGAATTCTCTTTGTTTTTGGGGGAAAAAGACAGAAATTCCACTTATTTAGAGGCAAAAAAGCAGAAATTCCCCTTATTTTGGAGCAAAAATGAAGAAATTTCCCTTTTTTATGTCAAAAAGGTATGCATTCTTCTTATTTTCAGGCAAAAAAGCAGAAATTCCCTGTATTTTAAAGCAAAATTGCAGAAATTCCCCTAATTGTGGGGCAAAAAGACAGAAATTCTCCTTATTTTGGGGCAAAAGACAGAAATTCCACTTATTTTGGGTCAAAATTCGAGAAATTTCCCTTATTTTGACGCAAAATTGCAGAAATTTCAATTATTTTGGGGCAAAATTGCAGAAATTTCACTTATTTCAGTAAAAAAGCAGAAATTTTCTTATTTTGGGGCAAAAAGGCAGTAATTTCTTTTATTTTGGTACAAAATTGCAGAAATTTTTCTTATTTTGGGGCAAAAAGGCAGAAATTTTCCATATTTTGGGGCAAAAATGCAGAAATTCCCCTTATTTTGAGGTAAAAATGCTGAATTTCCTTTTATTTGGGGGCAAAAAGGCAGAAATTTCACATATTTTGGGGCAAAATTGCAGAAATTTCACTTATTTCAGGGAAAAAAAACAGAAATTTTTCTTATTTTTGGGCAAAAAGGCAGAAATTCCTAATATTTTGTGGCAAAAATGCAGAAATTCCCCTTATTTTGAGGTAAAAAGGTAGAAATTCCCTTTATTTGGGGGCAAAAAGGCAGAAATTTCCCTTATTTTGAGGCAAAATTGCAGAAATTTCACTTATTTCAGAGTATTAAGTCAGAAATTTACTTTATTTTGGGGCAAAAAAGACAGAAATTTTATTTGTTTTGGGGGAAAAAGACAGAAATTCCACTTATTTAGAGGCAAAAAAGCAGAAATTCTCCTTATTTTGGAGCAAAAATGAAGAAATTTCCCTTTTTTATGGCAAAAAAGTATGCATTCTTCTTATTTTCAGGCAAAAAGGCAGAAATTCCCCGTATTTTAAAGCAAAATTGTAGAAATTTCCCTAATTGTGGGGCAAAAATACAGAAATTCTCCTTATTTTGGGGCAAAAGACAGAAATTCCACTTATTCTGGGGAAAAATTCCAGAAATTTCCTTTATTTTGAGTCAAAATTGCAGAAATTTCAATTATTTTGGGGCAAAATTGCAGAAATTTCACTTATTTCATAAAAAAAGCAGAAATTTTCTTATTTTGAATCAAAAATGCAAAAATCTCCCATATTTGCGGCAAAAATGCAGAAATTCCCCTTATTTTGAGGTAAAAAGGCTGAAATTCCCCTTATTTGGGGGCAAAAAGGCAGAAATTTCCCTTATTTTGGGGCAAAATTGCAGAAATTTCACTTATTTCAGGGTAATAAGTCAGAAATTTTACTTATTTGGGGGCAAAAAAGACAGGAATTCCCTTTGTTTTGGGGGAAAAAGACAGAAATTCCTCTTATTTAGAGGCAAAAAAGCAGAAATTAGCCTTATTTTGGAGCAAAAATGAAGAAATTTCCATTTTTTATGGCAAAAAGGTATGCATTCTTCTTATTTTCAGGCAAAAAGCAGAAATTCCATGTATTTAAAGCAAAATTGCAGAAATTCCCCTAATTGGGGCAAAAAGACAGAAATTCTCCATATTTGGGGGCAAAAGACAGAAATTCCACTTATTTTGGGGCAAAATTCGAGAAATTTCCCTTATTTTGAGGCAAAATTGCAGAAATTTCAATTATTTTGGGGCAAAATTGCAGAAATTTCACTTATTTCAGAAAAAAGCAGAAATTTTCTTATTTTGGGGCAAAAAGGCAGAAATTTCTTTTATTTTGGTACAAAATTGCAGAAATTTTTTTTATTTTGGGGCAAAAAGGCAGAAATATCCCATATTTTGCAGCAAAAATGCAGAAATTCCCCTTATTTTGAGGTAAAAAGGCTGAAATTCCCATATTTGGGGGCAAAAAGGCAGAATTTTCCCATATTTTCGGGCAAAGTTGCAGAAATTTCACTTATTTCAGGGTAATAAGTCAGAAATTTTTTTAATTTTGGGGCAAATAAGACAGAAATTTTTTTTGTTTTTGTGGAAAAAGACAGAAATTCCACTTATTTAGCGGCAAAAGCTGAAATTCCCCTTATTTTGGAGCAAAATTGCAGAAATTCCTTTAAATGTGGGGCAAAAAGGCAGAAATTTTCTATATGTTGGGGCAAAAAGACAGAAATAATCCTTATTTTAGAGCAAAACTCAGAAATTCCACTTATTTGTGGGCAAATATTCAGAAATTTCACTTATTTTGGGGCAAAATTGCAGAAATTTCACTTATTTTGGGGCAAAATTGCAGAAATTTCACTTATTTCAGGGAAAAAAACAGAAATTTTCCTTATTTTTGGGCAAAAAGGCAGAAATTCCTAATATTTTGTAGCAAAAAATGCAGAAATTCCTCTTATTTTGAGGTAAAAAGGGTGATATTCCCCTTATTTGGGGGCAAAAAGGCAGAAATTTCCCTTATTTTGGGGCAAAATTGCAGAAATTTCACTTATTTCAGAGTAATAAGTCAGAAATTTTCCTTATTTTGGGGCAAAAAAGACACAAATTCCCTTTGTTTTGGGGGAAAAAGACAGAAATTCCACTTATTTAGAGGCCAAAAAGCAGAAATTCTCTTTATTTTGGAGCAAAAATAAAGAAATTTCCCTTTTTTTATGGCAAAAATGTATGCATTCTTCTTATTTTCAGGCAGAAATGCAGAAATTCCCCATATTTTAAAGCAAAATTGTAGAAATTTCCCTAATTGTGGGGCAAAAAGACAGAAATTCTCCTTATTTTGGGGCAAAAGACAGAAATTTTACCTATTTCGGGGCAAAATTCCAGAAATTTTATTTATTTTGAGTCAAAATTGCAGAAATTTCAATTATTTTGGGGCAAAATTGCAGAAATTTCACTTATTTCATAAAAAAAGCAGAAATTTTCTTATTTTGGGTCAAAAATTAAAAAATTTCCCATATTTTGCAGCAAAAATGCAGAAATCCCCCTTATTTTGAGGTAAAATCGTGAAATTCCCCTTATTTCGGAGCAAAAAGGCAGAAATTTCCCTTACTTTGGGGCAAAATTGCAGAAATTTCACTTATTTCAGGGTAATTAGTCAGAAATTTTCCTTATTTTGGGGCAAAAAAGACAGAAATTCCATTTGTTCTGGGGGAAAAAGACTGAAATTCCACTTATTTAGAGGCAAAAAAGCAGAAATTCCACTTCTTTATGGCAAAAAAGTATGCATTCCTCTTATTTTTGGGCAAAATGGCAGAAATTCCCTGTATTTTGTAGCAAAATTGTAGAAATTTCACTAATTGTGGGGCAAAAAGGCAGAAATTCCCTATATGTTGGGGCAAAAAGACAAAAATAATCCATATTTTGGGGCAAAACTCACAAATTCAACTTAATTTTGGGCAAAAATCCAGAAATTTCACTTATTTTGGGGCAAAATTGCAGACATTTAAATTGTTTTTGGGCAAAATTGCAGAAATTTCACTTATTTCAGAAAAGAAAAAGCAGAAATTTTCTTATTTGGGGGCAAAAAGGCAGAAATTTCTATTATTTTGGTACAAAATTGCAGAAATTTTTCTTATTTTGGGTAAAGAGGCAGAAATTTCCCATATTTTGCGGCAAAAATGAAGAAATTCCCCTTATTTTGAGGTAAAAAGGCTGAAATTCCCCTTATTTGGGGGCAAAAAGGCAGAATTTTTCCTTATTTTCGGGCAAAATTGCAGAAATTTAAGTTATTTTAGGGAAAAGGAAGAAATTTTTCTTATTTTGTGGCAAAAAGCACAGAAATTCCCTTTGTTTTTGTGGAAAAAGTCAGAAATTCCACTTATTTAGTGGCAAAAAGGCAGAAATTTCCCTTATTTTGGAGCAAAATTGCAGAAATTCCCCTAAATGTGGGGCAAAAAGGCAGAAATTCCCTATATGTTGGGGCAAAAAGACAGAAATAATCCAATTTTGGAGCAAAACTTAGAAATTCCACTTATTTTTGGGCAAATATCCAGAAATTTCACTTATTTTGGGGCAAAATTGCAGAAATTTCACTTATTGTGGGACAAAATTTCAAAAATTTCACTTATTTCAGAAAAAAAGCAGAAATTTTCTTATTTGGGGGCAAAAAGGCAAAAATTTCTATTAGTTTTGTACAAAATTGCAGATTTTTTTTTTTATTTTGGGGCAAAAAGAAAAAATTTCCCATATTTTGGGGCAAAAATGCAGAAATTTCTTTTATTTTGAGGTATAAAGTCTGAATTTCCCTTTATTTGGGGGCAAAAAGGCAGAAATTTCACTTATTTTGGGGCAAAATTGCAGAAATTTCACTTATTTCAGAGAAAAAAGGCAAAAATTTTCCTTTTTTTAGGCAAAAATGCAGAAATTCCTAATATTTTGTGGCAAAAATGCAGAAATTCCCCTTATTTTGAGGTAAAAAGCCTGAAATTCCCCTTATTTGGGGGCAAAAAGGCAGAAATTTCCCTTATTTTGGGGCAAAATTGCAGAAATTTCACTTATTTAAGGGTAATAAGTCAGAAATTTTCCTTATTTTGGGGCAAAAAATACAGAAATTCCCTTTGTTTTGGGGGAAAAAGACAGAAATTCCACTTATTTAGAGGCAAAAAAGCAGTAATTCCCCTTATTTTGGAGCAAATATGAAGAAATTTCCTTTATTTTGAGGTAAAAAGGCTGAAATTCCCATTATTTGTGGGCAAAAAGGCAGAAATTCCTTGTATTTTGGAGCAAAATTGCAGAAATTCCCCTAATTGTGGGGCAAATAGGCAGAAATTCCCTATATTTTAGGGCAAAAATAAGAAATTCTCCTTATTTTGGGGAAAAACTCAGAAATTCCACTTATTTTGGGACAAAATTCCAGAAATTTCCCTTACTTTGGGGCAAAATTGTAGAAATTTCACTTATTTTGAGGCAAAATTGCAGAAATTTCACTTATTTTAGTGAAAAAAGGCAGAAATTTTCCTTATTTTGAGGCAAAAATGCAGAAATTCCTAATATTTTGTGGCAAAAATGCAGAAATTCCCCTTATTTTGAGGTAAAAATCTGAAATTCCCCTTATTTGTGGGCAAAAAGGCAGAATTTTCCCTTATTTTGGTGCAAAATTGCAGAAATTTCACTTAATTCAATGTAATAAGTCAGAAATTTTCTTTATTTTGGGCCAAAAATACAGAAATTCCCTTTGTTTTGTGGGAAAAAGACAGAAATTCCACTTATTTAGAGGCAAAAAACAGAAATTCCCCTTAATATGGAGCAAAAATGAAGAAATTTCACTTTTTTATGGCAAAAAGTTATGCATTCTTCTTATTTTCGGGCAAAAAGGCAGAAATTCCCCATATTTTGGAGCAAAATTGCAGAAATTCCCCTAATTGTGAGGTAAAAAGGCAGAAATTGCCTATATGTTGGGGCAAAAAGAGAGAAATTCTCCTTATTTTAAGGCAAAACTCAGAAATTTCATTTATTTTGGGGTAAAATTGCAGAAATTTCACTTATTTCAGGAAAAAAAAGCAGAAATTTTCTTATTTTGGGGCAAAAAGGCAGAAATTTCTTTTATTTTGGTACAAAATTGCAGAAATTTTTCTTATTTTGGGGCAAAAAGGCAGAAATTTCCCTTATTTTGGGGCAAATATGCTGAAATTCCCCTTATTTTGTGGTAAAAAGGCTGAAATTCCTTTTATTTGGGGGCAAAAAGGCAAAAATTTCCCTTATTTTGGGGCAAAATTGCAGAAATTTCACATATTTCAGGGTAATAAGTCAGAAATTTTCTTTATTTTGGGGAAAAATACAGAAATTCCTTTTGTTTTGTGAGAAAAAGACAGAAATCCACTTATTTAGAGGCAAAAAAGCAGAAATTCCCCATATTTTGGAGCAAAATTGCAGAAATTCTTCTAAATGTGGGCAAAAAGGCAGAAATTCCCTATATGTTTGGGCAAAAAGACAGAAATTCTTTTTATTTTGGGGCAAAACTCAGAAATTCCACTTATTTTTGGGGAAAATTTCAGAAATTTCACATATTTTGGGGCAAAATTGCAGAAATTTCACTTATTTTGGGGCAAAATTGCAGAAATTTCACTTATTGCAGAAAAAAAATGCAGAAATTTTCTTATTTGGGGTCAAAAAGGCAGAAATTTCTCTTATTTTGCTACAAAATTGCAGAAATTTTTTTATTTTGGGGCAAAAAGGCAGAAATATCCCATATTTTGGGGCAAAAATGCAGAAATTGCCCTTATTTTGAGGTAAAAAGGCTGAAATTCCCCTTATTTGGGGGCAAAAAGGAAGAAATTTGACTTATTTTCGGGCAAAATTATAGAAATTTCACTTATTTCAGGGAAAAAAGGCAGAAATTTTCCTTATTTTTGGCAAAAAGGCAGAAATTTCTAATATTTTTTGGCAAAAATGCAGAAATTCCCCTTATTTTAAGGTAAAAAGGCTGAAATTCCCCTTATTTGTGGGTAAAAAGGCAGAAATTTTTCTTATTTTGGGGCAAAATTGCAGAAATTTCACTAATGTCAGGGTAATAAGTCAGAATTTTTCCTTATTTTGGGGCAAAAAAGACAGAAATTCTCTTTGTTTTAAAGGAAAAAAACAGACATTCGACTTATTTAGAGGCAAAAAAGCAGAAATTCCCCTTATTTTGGAGCAATAATGAGGAAATGTCCCTTTTTTAAGGCAAAAATGTATGCATTCTTATTTTTGGGCAAAAAGGCAGAAATTCCCCATATTTTGTAGCAAAATTGCAGAAATTCCCCTAATTGTGGGGCAAAAAGGAAGAAATTCCCTATATGTTGGGGCAAAAAGAGAGAAATTCTCCTTATTTTTCGGCAAAACTGAGAAATTCCACTTATTTTGGGGTAAAATTCCAGAAATTTCCCTTATTTTGGGGCAAAATTGCGGAAATTTCACTTATTTTGGCGCAAAATTGCAGAAATTTCACTCATTTTAAAAAAAAGGCAAAAATTTTCTTTATTTTGGGGCAAAAAGGCAGAAATTTTCCTTATTTTGGAACAAAAACGCAGAAATTCCTAATGTTTTGTGGCAAAAATGCAGAAATTCCCCTTATTTTTGGGCAAAAAGGCAGAAATTTCTATTATTTTTGGGGCAAAATTGCCAAAATTTCACTTATTTCAGGGCAATAAGTCAGAAATTTTCCTTATTTTGGAACAAAAAATAGAGGAATTTTCTTCTTTTTGGGGGAAAAAGACAGAAATTCTACTTATTTAGAGGCAAAAAAGCAGAAATTTTCCTTATTTTGGAGCAAAAATGAATAAATTTCCATTTTTTATGGAAAAAAGGTATGCATTCTTCTTATTTTCGGGTAAAAAGGCAAAAATTTCCCTTATTTTGGAGCAAAATTGCAGAAATTAACCCTAATAGTAGGGCAAAAAGGAAGAAATTCTTTATATGTTAGGGCAAATAAAGAAATTCTCCTTATTTTGGGGCAAAACTCAGAAATACCACTTATTTTGCACCAAAATTCCAGAAATTTCCCTTATTTTGGGGCAAAGTTGCAGAAATTTCACTTATTTCAGAGAAAAAAGTCAGAAATTTTCTTATTTTGGGGCAAAAATGCAGAAACTCCTAATATTTTGTGGCAAAAATGCAGAAATTCTTCTTATTTTGAGGTAAAAAGGCTGAAATTCCCCTTATTTGGGGGCAAAAAGGCAGAATTTTCCCTTATTTTGGGGCAAAATTGCAGAAATTCCCCTAATTGTAGGGCAAAAAGGCAGAAATTCCCTATATGTTAGGGCAATAAGAAGAAATTCTCCTTATTTTGGAGCAAAACTCAGAAATTCCACTTATTTTGGTGCAAAATTGCAGAAATTTCACTTATTTTGGGGCAAAATTGCAGAAATTTCAATTATTTCAGGGAAAAAAAGGCAGATATTTTCCTTATTTTGGGGCAAAAATGCAGAAATTCCTAGTATTTTGTGGCAAAAAGGCAGAAATTCCCCTTATTTTGAGGTAAAAAGGATGAAATTCCCCTTATTTGGGGGCAAAAAGGCAGAATTTTCTCTTATTTTGGGGCAAAATTGCAGAAATTTCACTTATTTCAGGGTAATAAGTCAGAAATTTTCCTTATTTTGGGGCAAAAAAACAGAAATTCCCTTTGTTTTTGGGGAAAAAGACAGAAATTCCACTTATATACAGGCAAAAAAGCAGAAATTCCCCTTAATATGGAGCAAAAATGAAGAAATTTCCCTTTTTATGGCAAAAAGTTATGCACTCTTCTTATTTTCGGGCAAAAACGCAATAATTCCCCGTATTTTGGAGCAAAATTGCAGAAATTCCCCTAATTGAAGGGCAAAAAGGCAGAAATTCCCTATATGTTAGGGCAAAAAGAAGAAATTCTCCTTATTTTGGGGCAAAACTCAGAAATTCCACTTATTTTGAGGCAAAATTTCAGAAATTTCCCTTATTTTTGGGGCAAAATTGCACAAATTTTACTTATTTCAGGGAAAAAAGGCAGAAATTTTCTTTATTTTGGGGCAAAAATGCAGAAATTCCTAATATTTTGTAGCAAAAATTCAGAAAATCCTTTTATTTTGAGGTAAAAAGGCTGAAATTCCCCTTATTTGGGGGCAAAAAGGCAGAATTTTCCCTTATTTTTGGGCAAAATTGCAGAAATTCCCCTAAATGTAGGGCAAAAAGGCAGAAATTCCCTATATGTTAGGGCAAAAAGAAGAAATTCTTCTTATTTTGGGGCAAAACTCAGAAATTCCACTTATTTTGGGAAAAAATTGCAGAAATTTCACTTATTTTGGTGCAAAATTGCAGAAATTTCACTTATTTCAGGGAAAAAGGGAAGAAATTTTCCTTATTTTTGGGCAAAAACGCAGAAATTCCTCATATTTTGTGGCAAAAATGCAGAAATTCCCCTTATTTTGAGGAAAAAGTCTGAAATTCCCCTTTTTTGTTGGCAAAAAAGGCAGAAATTTTTCTTATTTTGGGGCAAAATTGCAGAAATTTTACTTATTTCAGGGTAATAAGTCAGAAATTTTTTTTATTTTTGGGCAAAAAAGACAGAAATTCCATTTGTTTTGGGAGAAAAAGACAGAAATTCCACTTATTTAGAGGCAAAAAAGCAGAAATTCCCCTTAATATGGAGCAAAAATGAAGAAATTTTCCTTTTTTATGGCAAAAAGTTATGCATTCTTCTTATTTTCGGGCAAAAAGGCAGAAATTCCCCGTATTTTGGAGCAAAATTGCAGAAATTCCCCTAATTGTGGGGTAAAAAAGAAGAAATTCCCTATATGTTGGGGCAAAAAGACAGAAATTCTCCTTATTTTAAGGCAAAACTCAGAAATTTTCCTTATTTTGGGGCAAAAAGGCAGAAATTTCTTTTATTTTGGTACAAAATTGCAGAAATTTTTCTTATTTTGGGGCAAAAAGACAGTAATTTTCCATATTTTGGGGCAAAAATGCAGAAATTCCCTTTATATTGAGGTAAAAAGCCTGAAATTCCCATTATTAGGGGGCAAAAAGGCAGAATTTTTCCTTATTTTGGGGCAAAATTGCAGAAATTTCACTTATTTCTGGGTAATAAGTCAGAAATTTTCCTTATTTTGCTGCAAAAAAGACAGAAATTCCCTTTGTTTTGGGGGAATAAGACAGAAATTCCACTTATTTGAAGGCAAAAAAGCAGAAATTCCCCTAATTATGGAGCAAAAATGAAGAAATTTCCCTTTTTTATGGCAAAAAGTTATGCATTCTTCTTATTTTCGAGCGAAAAGGCAGAAATTTCCCGTATTTTGGAGAAAAATTGCAGAAATTCCCCTATTGTGGGGTTAAATGGCAGAAATTCCCTATATTTGTGGGCAAAATACAGAAATTATTTTTATTTTAAGGCAAAAGTCAGAAATTTCACTTATTTTGGGGCAAAATTGCAGAAATTTCACTTATTTCAGGAAAAAAAGCAGAAATATTCTTATTTAGGGCAAAAATGCAGAAATTTCTTTTATTTTGGTACAAAATTGCATAAATTTTTCTTATTTTGGGGCAAAAAGGCAGAAATTTCCCTTATTTTAGGGCAAATATGCAGAAATTCCCTTTATTTTGAGGTAAAAAGGCTGAAATTTCCATTATTTGGGGTCAAAAAGGCAGAAATTTCCCTTATTTTGGGGAAAAATGGACGAATTTTCACTTATTTCCGGGAAATAAGTCAGAAATTTTCCTTATTTTGGGGAAAAAAATACAAAAATTCCCTTTGTTTTGGGAGAAAAATACAGAAATTTCACTTATTTAGAGGCAAAAAAGTAGAAATTCCTCTTATTTTGGAGCAAAATTGCAGAAATTCCCCTAAATGTGGGCAAAAAAGCAGAAATTCCCTATATATTGGGGCAAAAAGTCAGAAATTCTCATTATTTTGGGGCAAAACTCAGAAATTCACTTATTTTCGGGGAAAATTCCAGAAATTTCACATATTTTGGGGCAAAATTGCAGAAATTTCACTTATTTTGGGGCAAAATTGCAGAAATTTCACTTATTACAGAAAAAAAAGCAGAAATTTTACTATTTTGTGGCAAAGAGGCAGAAATTTCTTTTATTTTGGTACAAAATTGCAGAAATTTTTCTTATTTTGGGGCAAAAAGGAAGAAATTTCCCTTATTTTGGGCAAAAATGCAGAAATTCCCCTTCTTTTGAGGTAAAAAGGCTGAAATTCCCATTATTTGGGGGCAAAAAGAAAGAAATTTTTTTTATTTTGGGGCAAAATTCCAGAAATTTCACTTATTTTGAGGCAAAATTGCAGAAATTTCACTTATTTCAGAAAAGAAGGTGAAATTTTCTTATTTGGGAGCAAAAAGGCAGAAATTTCTATTATTTTGGTACAAAATTGCAGAAATTTATCTTATTTTGGAGCAAAAAAGAATATATTTCCCATATGTTGTGGCAAAAATACAGAAATTCCCCTTATTTTGAGGTAAAAAGGCTGAAATTCCTCTTATTTGGGGGCAAAGAGGCAGAAATTTCCTTTATTTTGGGGCAAAATTGCAGAAATTTCACTTATTTCATCGTAGTAAGTCAGAAATTTTCTTTATTTTGGGGCAAAAAAGACAGAAATTCCCTTTGTTTTGGAGGGAAAAAACAGAAATTCCACTTGTTTAGAGGCAAAAAAGCAGAAATTCCCCTTATTTTGGAGCACAAATGAAGAAATTTCCCTTTTTTTATGGCAAAAAGGTATGCATTTTTCTAATTTTTGGGGAAAAAGGAAGAAATTCTTCGTATTTTGGAGCAAAATTGCAGAAATTTCCCTAATTGTGGGGCAAAAAGGAAGAAATTCCCTATATGTTGGGCAAAAAGACAGAAATTCTCTTTATTTTGGTGCAAAACTCAGAAATTCCACTTATTTTGGGGCAAAATTCCAGAAATTTCCCTTATTTTGGGGCAAAATTGCAGAAATTTCATTTATTTTGGGGCAAAATTGCAGAAATTTCACTTATTTCAGAGAAAAAGGGCAGAAAATTTCCTTATTTTGGGGCAAAAAGGCAGAAATTCTTATATTTTGTGGCAAAACTGCAGAAATTCCCCTTATTTTGAGGTAAAAAGGCTGAAATTCCCCTTATTTGGGAGCAAAAAGGCAGAAATTTCCCTTATTTTGGGGCAAAATTGCAGAAATTTCACTTACTTCAGCGTAATAAGTCAGAAATTTCCTTATTTTGGTGCAAAAAAGACAGAAATTCCCTTTGTTTTGGGGAAAAAAGAAAAAATTCCACTTATTTGGAGGCAAAAATGCAGAAATTCCCCTTATTTTGGAGCATAAATGAAAAAAATTTCCCTTTTTTTATCGCAAAAAGGTATGCATTCTTCTTATTTTCGGGCAAAAAGGCAGAAATTCCTCGTATTTTGGAGCAAAATTGCAGAAATTCCCCTAATTGTGGGGCAAAAAGGCGGAAATTCCCTATATGTTGGGGCAAAAAGACAAAAATTCTGCTTATTTTGGGGAAAAACTCAGAAATTCCACTTATTTTGGGGCAAAATTTCAGAAATTTCCCTTATTTTGGGGCAAAATTGCAGAAATTTCACTTATTTTGGGGCAAAATTGCAGAAATTTCACCTATTTCAGGGAAAAAAGGAAGAAATTTTCCTTATTTTGGGGCAAAAATGCAGAAATTCCTAATATTTTGTGGCAAAAATTCTTTTTATTTTGAGGTAAAAAGGCTGAAATTCCCTTTATTTGGGGGCAAAAAGGCAGAAATTTCCCTTATTTTGGGGCAAAATTGCAGAAATTTCACTTATTTCAGGGTAATAAGTCAGAATTTTTCCTTATTTTGGGGCAAACAAGACAGAAATTCCCTCTTTTTGGGGAAAAAGACAGAAATTCCACTTATTTAGAGGCAAAAAGCAGAAATACCCCTTATTTTGGAGCAAAATAAAGAAATTTTCATTTTTTATGGCACAAAGGTATGCATTCTTTTTATTTTCGGGCAAAAAGGCAGAAATTCCCCGTATTTTGGAGCAAAATTGCAGAAATTCCCCTAATTGTGGGGCAAAAATGCAGAAATTCCCTATATGTTAAGGCAAAAAGACAGAAATATCCCTTGTTTTGGGGCAAAATTGCAGAAATTTCAGTTATTTTGGTGCAAAATTGCAGAAATTTCACTTATTTCAGAAAAAAAGAGATATTTTCTTATTTTTGGTCAAAAAGGTAGAAATTTCTTTTATTTTGGTACAAAATTGCAGAAATTTTTCTTATTTTGGGGCAAAAAGGCAGTAATTTCCCATATTTTGGCCAAAAATGCAAAAATTCCATTTATATTGAGGTAAAAAAGCTGAAATTCCCCTTATTTGGGGGCAAAAAAGGCATAAATTTCCCTTACTTTGGGGCACAATTGCAGACATTTCACTTATTTCAGGGTAATAAGTCAGAAATTTTCCTTATTGTGGGGCAAAAAAGACAGAAATTCCCTTTGTTTTGGGGGAAAAGGACAGAAATTCCACTTATTTAGAGGCAAAAGCAGAAATTCCCCTTATTTTGGAGCAAAAATTAAGAAATTTCCATTTTTTTATGGCAAAAGGTATGCATTCTTCTTATTTTCAGGCAAAAAGGCAGAAATTCCCCGTATTTTAAAGAAAATTGTAGAAATTTCCCTAATTGTGGGGTAAAAAGACAGAAATTCTCCTTATTTTGGGGCAAAAGACAGAAATTCTACTTATTTTGGGGCAAAATTCCAGAAATTTCCCTTATTTTGAGGCAAAATTGCAGAAATTTCACTTATTTCAGAAAAAAAGCAAAAATTTTCTTATTTTGGGGCAAAAATGCAGAAATTTCCCATATTTTGCGGCAAAAATGCAGAAATTCCCCATATTTTGAGGTAAAATGGTGAAATTCCCCTTATTTCGGGGCAAAAAGGCAGAAATTTCCCTTATTTTGGGGCACAATTGCAGACATTTCACTTATTTCACGGTAATAAGTCAGAAATTTTTCTTATTGTGGGGCAAAAAAGACAGAAATTCTATTTGTTTTTGGGAAAAAGAAAGAAGTTCCACTTATTTAGAGGCAAAAAAGCAGAAATTCCCCCTTTTTATGGCAAAAAGGTATGCATTCCTCTTATTTTTGGGCAAAATGGCAGAAATTCTTCGTATTTTGTAGCAAAATTGCAGAAATTCCCCTAATTGTGGGGCAAAAAGGCAGAAATTCCCTATATGTTGGGGCAAAAAGACAGAAATTCTCCTTATTTTGGGGCGAAACTTAGAAATTCCACTTATTTTTGGGCAAAATTTCAGAAATTGCCCTTATTTTGGGGCAAAATTGCAGAAATTTGTCTTATTTTGGGGCAAAATTGCATAAATTTCAATTATTTCAGGGAAAAAAGGCAGAAATTTTTCTTATTTTGGGGCAAAAAGGCAGAAATGCCTAATATTCTGTGGCAAAAATGCAGAAATTACCCATATTTTGAGGTAAAAAGGCTGAAATTCCCTTTATTTGGGGGCAAAAAGGCAGAAATTTCTCTTATTTTGGGGCAAAATTTCAGAAATTTCACTTATTTCAGAGTAATAAGTCAGAACTTTTTCTTATTTTGGGGCAAAAAAGACAGGAATTCCCTTTGTTTTTGGGGAAAAGAACAGAAATTCCACTTATTTAGAGGCAAAAAAGCAGAAATTCCCCTTATTTTGGAGCAAAAATGAAGAAATTTCCCTTTTTTATGGCAAAAAGTTATGTATTCTTCTTATTTTTAGGCAAAAAGGCAGAAATCCCCCGTATTTTAAAGCAAAATTGTAGAAATTTCCCTAATTGTGGGGCAAAAAGACAGAAATTCTCCTTATTTTAGGGCAAAAGACTGAAATTTCAATTATTTTGGGGCAAAATTGCAGAAATTTTACTTATTTCAGAAAAAAAGCAAAAATTTTCTTATTTTGGGGCAAAAATGCAGAAATTTCCCATATTTTGCAGCAAAAATGCAGAAATTCACCTTAATTTGAGGTTAAAAGGCTGAATTTCCCCTTATTTGGGGGCAAAAAGGCAGAATTTTCCCTTTTTTTGGGGCAAAATTGCAGAAATTTCACTTATTTCAGGGTAATAAGTCAGAAATTTTCCTTATTTTTGGGCAAAAAAGACACAAATTTCCTTTGTTTTCGGGGAAAAATAGAGAAATTTCACTTATTTAGAGGCAAAAAAGTAGAAATTCCCCTTATTTTGGAGCAAAATTGCAGAAATTCCCCTAAATGTGGGCAAAAAAGCAGAAATTCCCTATATATTGGGGCAAAATGTCAGAAATTTTCATTATTTTGGGGCAAAACTCAGAAATTCTACTTATTTTCGGGGAAAATTCCAGAAATTTCACATATTATGGGGCAAAATTGCAGAAATTTCACTTATTTTGGGGCAAGATTGCAGAAATTTCACTTATTACAGAAAAAAAAAGCAGAAATTTTACTATTTTGTGGCAAAGAGGCAGAAATTTCTTTTATTTTGGTACAAAATTGCAGAAATTTTTCTTATTTTGGGGCAAAAAGGAAGAAATTTCCCTTATTTTGGGCAAAAATGCAGAAATTCCCCTTCTTTTGAGGTAAAAAGGCTGAAATTCCCATTATTTGGGGGCAAAAAGAAAGAAATTTTTTTTATTTTGGGGCAAAATTGCAGAAATTTCACTTATTTCAGAGTAATAAGTCAGAATTTTTTTTTTTTTGGGCCAAAACAACAGGAATTACCTTTGTTTTGGGGGAAAAAGATAGAAATTCCACTTATTTAGAGGCAAAAAAGCAGAAATTCCCCTTATTTTGGAGCAAAATTGCAGAAATTCCCCTAATTGTGGGGCAAAAAGGCAGAAATTCCCTGTATGTTGGGGCAAAAAGATAGAAATTCTCATTATGTTGGGGCAAAACTCAGAAATTCCACTTATTTTGGGGCAAAATTCCAGAAATTTCACTTATTTTGAGGCAAAATTGCAGAAATTTCACCTATTTCAGAAAAGAAGGAGAAATTTTCTTATTTGGGAGCAAAAAGGCAGAAATTTCTATTATTTTGGTACAAAATTGCAGAAATTTATCTTATTTTGGAGCACAAAAGAATATATTTCCCATATGTTGTGGCAAAAATACAGAAATTCCCCTTATTTTGAGGTAAAAAGGCTGAAATTCCTCTTATTTGGGGGCAAAGAGGCAGAAATTTCCTTTATTTTGGGGCAAAATCTCAGAAATTTCACTTATTTCATCGTAATAAGTCAGAAATTTTCTTTATTTTGGGGCAAAAAAGACAGAAATTTCCTTTGTTTTGGAGGAAAAAAACAGAAATTTCACTTGTTTAGAGGCAAAAAAGCAGAAATTCCCCTTATTTTGGAGCACAAATGAAGAAATTTCCCTTTTTTTATGGCAAAAAGGTATGCATTTTTCTTATTTTTGGGGAAAAAGGCAGAAATTCTTCGTATTTTGGAGCAAAATTGCAGAAATTTCCCTAATTGTGGGGCAAAAAGGCAGAAATTCCCTATATGTTGGGCAAATAGACAGAAATTCTGTTTATTTTGGTGCAAAACTCAGAAATTCCACTTATTTTGGGGCAAAATTCCAGAAATTTCCCTTATTTTGGGGCAAAATTGCAGAAATATCATTTATTTTGGGGCAAAATTGCAGAAATTTCACTTATTTCAGAGAAAAAGGGCAGAAAATTTCCTTATTTTGGGGCAAAAAGGCAGAAATTCTTATATTTTGTGGCAAAACTGCAGAAATTCCCCTTATTTTGAGGTAAAAAGGCTGAAATTCCCCTTATTTGGGAGCAAAAAGGCAGAAATTTCCCTTATTTTGGGGCAAAATTTCAGAAATTTCACTTACTTCAGCGTAATAAGTCAGAAATTTCCTTATTTTGGTGCAAAAAAGACAGAAATTCCCTTTGTTTTGGGGAAAAAAGAAAAAATTCCACTTATTTGGAGGCAAAAATGCAGAAATTCCCCTTATTTTGGAGCATAAATGAAAAAAATTTCCCTTTTTTTATCGCAAAAAGGTATGCATTCCTCTTATTTTCGGGCAAAAAGGCAGAAATTCCTCGTATTTTGGAGCAAAATTGCAGAAATTCCCCTAATTGTGGGGCAAAAAGGCGGAAATTCCCTATATGTTGGGGCAAAAAGACAAAAATTCTGCTTATTTTGGGGAAAAACTCAGAAATTCCACTTATTTTGGGGCAAAATTTCAGAAATTTCCCTTATTTTGGGGCAAAATTGCAGAAATTTCACTTATTTTGGGGCAAAATTGCAGAAATTTCACCTATTTCAGGGAAAAAAGGAAGAAATTTTCCTTATTTTGGGGCAAAAATGCAGAAATTCCTAATATTTTGTGGCAAAAATGCAAAAAATCTTTTTATTTTGAGGTAAAAAGGCTGAAATTCCCTTTATTTGGGGGCAAAAAGGCAGAAATTTCCCTTATTTTGGGGCAAAATTGCAGAAATTTCACTTATTTCAGGGTAATAAGTCAGAATTTTTCCTTATTTTGGGGCAAACAAGACAGAAATTCCCTCTTTTGGGGGAAAAAGACAGAAATTCCACTTATTTAGAGGCAAAAAGCAGAAATACCCCTTATTTTGGAGCAAAATAAAGAAATTTTCATTTTTTTATGGCACAAAGGTATGCATTCTTTTTATTTTCGGGCAAAAAGGCAGAAATTCCCCATATTTTGGAGCAAAATTGCAGAAATTCCCCTAATTGTGGGGCAAAAATGCAGAAATTCCCTATATGTTAAGGCAAAAAGACAGAAATATCCCTTGTTTTGGGGCAAAATTGCAGAAATTTCAGTTATTTTGGGGCAAAATTGCAGAAATTTCACTTATTTCAGAAAAAAAGAGATATTTTCTTATTTTTGGTCAAAAAGGTAGAAATTTCTTTTATTTTGGTACAAAATTGCAGAAATTTTTCTTATTTTGGGGCAAAAAGGCAGTAATTTCCCATATTTTGGCCAAAAATGCAAAAATTCCCTTTATATTGAGGTAAAAAAGCTGAAATTCCCCTTATTTGGGGGCAAAAAAGGCATAAATTTCCCTTACTTTGGGGCACAATTGCAGACATTTCACTTATTTCAGGGTAATAAGTCAGAATTTTTCCTTATTGTGGGGCAAAAAAGACAGAAATTCCCTTTGTTTTGGGGGAAAAAGACAGAAATTCCACTTATTTAGCGGCAAAAGCAGAAATTCCCCTTATTTTGGAGCAAAAATTAAGAAATTTCCATTTTTTTATGGCAAAAAGGTATGCATTCTTCTTATTTTCAGGCAAAAAGGCAGAAATTCCCCGTATTTTAAAGAAAATTGTAGAAATTTCCCTAATTGTGGGGTAAAAAGACAGAAATTCTCCTTATTTTGGGGCAAAAGACAGAAATTCTACTTATTTTGGGGCAAAATTCCAGAAATTTCCCTTATTTTGAGGCAAAATTGCAGAAATTTCACTTATTTCAGAAAAAAAGCAAAAATTTTCTTATTTTGGGGCAAAAATGCAGAAATTTCCCATATTTTGCGGCAAAAATGCAGAAATTCCCCATATTTTGAGGTAAAATGGTGAAATTCCCCTTATTTCGGGGCAAAAAGGCAGAAATTTCCCTTATTTTGGGGAACAATTGCAGACATTTCACTTATTTCACGGTAATAAGTCAGAAATTTTCCTTATTGTGGGGCAAAAAAGACAGAAATTCTATTTGTTTTTGGGAAAAAGAAAGAAGTTCCACTTATTTAGAGGCAAAAAAGCAGAAATTCCCCCTTTTTATGGCAAAAAGGTATGCATTCCTCTTATTTTTGGGTAAAATGGCAGAAATTCTTCGTATTTTGTAGCAAAATTGCAGAAATTCCCCTAATTGTGGGGCAAAAAGGCAGAAATTCCCTATATGTTGGGGCAAAAAGACAGAAATTCTCCTTATTTTGGGGCGAAACTTAGAAATTCCACTTATTTTTGGGCAAAATTTAAGAAATTGCCCTTATTTTGGGGCAAAATTGCAGAAATTTAACTTATTTTGGGGCAAAATTGCATAAATTTCACTTATTTCAGGGAAAAAAGGCAGAAATTTTTCTTATTTTGGGGCAAAAAAGCAAAAATGCCTAATATTTTGTGGCAAAAATGCAGAAATTACCCATATTTTGAGGTAAAAAGGCTGAAATTCCCTTTATTTGGGGGCAAAAAGGCAAAAATTTCTCTTATTTTGGGGCAAAATTTCAGAAATTTCACTTATTTCAGAGTAATAAGTCAGAAATTTTTCTTATTTTGGGGCAAAAAAGACAGGAATTCCTTTGGTTTTGGGGAAAAAGACAGAAATTCCACTTATTTAGAGGCAAAAAAGCAGAAATTCCCCTTATTTTGGAGCAAAAATGAAGAAATTTCCCTTTTTTATGGCAAAAAGTTATGTATTCTTCTTATTTTCAGGCAAAAAGGCAGAAATTCCCCGTATTTTAAAGCAAAATTGTAGAAATTTCCCTAATTGTGGGGCAAAAAGACAGAAATTCTCCTTATTTTAGGGCAAAAGACAGAAATTTCAATTATTTTGGGGCAAAATTGCAGAAATTTTACTTATTTCAGAAAAAAAGCAAAAATTTTCTTATTTGGGGGCAAAAATGCAGAAATTTCCCATATTTTGCAGCAAAATTGCAGAAATTCACCTTAATTTGAGGTTAAAAGGCTGAATTTCCCCTTATTTGGGGGCAAAAAGGCAGAATTTTCCCTTATTTTGGGGCAAAATTGCAGAAATTTCACTTATTTCAGGGTAATAAGTCAGAAATTTTCCTTATTTTTGGGCAAAAAAGACACAAATTTCCTTTGTTTTGGGGGAAAATACAGAAATTTCACTTATTTAGAGGCAAAAAAGTAGAAATTCCCCTTATTTTGGAGCAAAATTGCAGAAATTCCCCTAAATGTGGGCAAAAAAGCAGAAATTCCCTATATATTGGGGCAAAAAGTCAGAAATTCTCATTATTTTGGGGCAAAACTCAGAAATTCCACTTATTTTCGGGGAAAATTCCAGAAATTTCACATATTTTGGGGCAAAATTGCAGAAATTTCACTTATTTTGGGGCAAGATTGCAGAAATTTAACTTATTACAGAAAAAAAAGCAGAAATTTTACTATTTTGTGGCAAAGAGGCAGAAATTTCTTTTATTTTGGTACAAATTTGCAGAAATTTTTCTTATTTTGGGGCAAAAAGGAAGAAATTTCCCTTATTTTGGGCAAAAATGCAGAAATTCCCCTTCTTTTGAGGTAAAAAGGCTGAAATTCCCATTATTTGGGGGCAAAAAGAAAGAAATTTTTTTTATTTTGGGGCAAAATTGCAGAAATTTCACTTATTTCAGAGTAATAAGTCAGAATTTTTTTTTTTTTTGGGCTAAAACAACAGGAATTACCTTTGTTTTGGGGGAAAAAGATAGAAATTCCACTTATTTAGAGGCAAAAAAGCAGAAATTCCCCTTATTTTGGAGCAAAATTGCAGAAATTCCCCTAATTGTGGGGCAAAAAGGCAGAAATTCCCTGTATGTTGGGGCAAAAAGATAGAAATTCTCCTTATTTTGGGGCAAAACTCAGAAATTCCACTTATTTTGGGGCAAAATTCCAGAAATTTCACTTTTTTTGAGGCAAAATTGCAGAAATTTCACTTATTTCAGAAAAGAAGGAGAAATTTTCTTATTTGGGAGCAAAAAGGCAGAAATTTCTATTATTTTGGTACAAAATTGCAGAAATTTATCTTATTTTGGAGCAAAAAAGAATATATTTCCCATATGTTGTGGCAAAAATACAGAAATTCCCCTCATTTTGAGGTAAAAAGGCTGAAATTCCTCTTATTTGGGGGCAAAGAGGCAGAAATTTCCTTTATTTTGGGGCAAAATCTCAGAAATTTCACTTATTTCATCGTAATAAGTCAGAAATTTTCTTTATTTTGGGGCAAAAAAGACAGAAATTCCCTTTGTTTTGGAGGAAAAAAACAGAAATTCCACTTGTTTAGAGGCAAAAAAGCAGAAATTCCCCTTATTTTGGATCACAAATGAAGAAATTTCCCTTTTTTTATGGCAAAAAGGTATGCATTTTTCTTATTTTTGGGGAAAAAGGTAGAAATTCTTCGTATTTTGGAGCAAAATTGCAGAAATTTCCCTAATTGTGGGGCAAAAAGGCAGAAATTCCCTATATGTTGGGCAAAAAGACAGAAATTCTCTTTATTTTGGTGCAAAACTCAGAAATTCCACTTATTTTGGGGCAAAATTCCAGAAATTTCCCTTATTTTGGGGCAAAATTGCAGAAATTTCATTTATTTTGGGGCAAAATTGCAGAAATTTCACTTATTTCAGAGAAAAAGGGCAGAAAATTTCCTTATTTTGGGGCAAAAAGGCAGAAATTCTTATATTTTGTGGCAAAACTGCAGAAATTCCCCTTATTTTGAGGTAAAAAGGCTGAAATTCCTCTTATTTGGGAGCAAAAAGGCAGAAATTTCCCTTATTTTGGGGCAAAATTTCAGAAATTTCACTTACTTCAGCGTAATAAGTCAGAAATTTCCTTATTTTGGTGCAAAAAAGACAGAAATTCCCTTTGTTTTGGGGAAAAAAGAAAAAATTCCACTTATTTGGAGGCAAAAATGCAGAAATTCCCCTTATTTTGGAGCATAAATGAAAAAAATTTCCCTTTTTTTATCGCAAAAAGGTATGCATTCTTCTTATTTTCGGGCAAAAAGGCAGAAATTCCTCGTATTTTGGAGCAAAATTGCAGAAATTCCCCTAATTGTGGGGCAAAAAGGCGGAAATTCCCTATATGTTGGGGCAAAAAGACAAAAATTCTGCTTATTTTGGGGAAAAACTCAGAAATTCCACTTATTTTGGGCCAAAATTTCAGAAATTTACCTTATTTTGGGGCAAAATTGCAGAAATTTCACTTATTTTGGGGCAAAATTGCAGAAATTTCACCTATTTCAGGGAAAAAAGGAAGAAATTTTCCTTATTTTGGGGCAAAAATGCAGAAATTCCTAATATTTTGTGGCAAAAATTCTTTTTATTTTGAGGTAAAAAGGCTGAAATTCCCTTTATTTGGGGGCAAAAAGGCAGAAATTTCCCTTATTTTGGGGCAAAATTGCAGAAATTTCACTTATTTCAGGGTAATAAGTCAGAATTTTTCCTTATTTTGGGGCAAACAAGACAGAAATTCCCTCTTTTTGGGGAAAAAGACAGAAATTCCACTTATTTAGAGGCAAAAAGCAGAAATACTACTTATTTTGGAGCAAAATAAAGAAATTTTCATTTTTTATGGCACAAAGGTATGCATTCTTTTTATTTTCGGGCAAAAAGGCAGAAATTCCCCGTATTTTGGAGCAAAATTGCAGAAATTCCCCTAATTGTGGGGCAAAAATGCAGAAATTCCCTATATGTTAAGGCAAAAAGACAGAAATATCCCTTGTTTTGGGGCAAAATTTCAGAAATTTCAGTTATTTTGGGGCAAAATTGCAGAAATTTCACTTATTTCAGAAAAAAAGAGATATTTTCTTATTTTTGGTCAAAAAGGTAGAAATTTCTTTTATTTTGGTACAAAATTGCAGAAATTTTTCTTATTTTGGGGCAAAAAGGCAGTAATTTCCCATATTTTGGCCAAAAATGCAAAAATTCCCTTTATATTGAGGTAAAAAAGCTGAAATTCCCCTTATTTGGGGGCAAAAAAGGCATAAATTTCCCTTACTTTGGGGCACAATTGCAGACATTTCACTTATTTCAGGGTAATAAGTCAGAAATTTTCCTTATTGTGGGGCAAAAAAGACAGAAATTCCCTTTGTTTTGGGGGAAAAAGACAGAAATTCCACTTATTTAGAGGCAAAAGCAGAAATTCCCCTTATTTTGGAGCAAAAATTAAGAAATTTCCATTTTTTTATGGCAAAAAGGTATGCATTCTTCTTATTTTCAGGCAAAAGGAAGAAATTCCCCGTATTTTAAAGAAAATTGTAGAAATTTCCCTAATTGTTGGGTAAAAAGACAGAAATTCTCCTTATTTTGGGGCAAAAGACAGAAATTCTACTTATTTTGGGGCAAAATTCCAGAAATTTCCCTTATTTTGAGGCAAAATTGCAGAAATTTCACTTATTTCAGAAAAAAAGCAAAAATTTTCTTATTTTGGGGCAAAAATGCAGAAATTTCCCATATTTTGCGGCAAAAATGCAGAAATTCCCCATATTTTGAGGTAAAATGGTGAAATTCCCCTTATTTCGGGGCAAAAAGGCAGAAATTTCCCTTATTTTGGGGCACAATTGCAGACATTTCACTTATTTCACGGTAATAAGTCAGAAATTTTTCTTATTGTGGGGCAAAAAAGACAGAAATTCTATTTGTTTTTGGGAAAAAGAAAGAAGTTCCACTTATTTAGAGGCAAAAAAGCAGAAATTCCCCCTTTTTATGGCAAAAAAGTATGCATTCCTCTTATTTTTGGGCAAAATGGCAGAAATTCTTCGTATTTTGTAGCAAAATTGCAGAAATTCCCCTAATTGTGGGGCAAAAAGGCAGAAATTCCCTATATGTTGGGGCAAAAAGACAGAAATTCTCCTTATTTTGGGGCGAAACTTAGAAATTCCACTTATTTTTGGGCAAAATTTCAGAAATTGCCCTTATTTTGGGGCAAAATTGCAGAAATTTAACTTATTTTGGGGCAAAATTGCATAAATTTCACTTATTTCAGGGAAAAAAGGCAGAAATTTTTCTTATTTTGGGGCAAAAAGGCAGAAATGCCTAATATTTTGTGGCAAAAATGCAGAAATTACCCATATTTTGAGGTAAAAAGGCTGAAATTCCCTTTATTTGGGGACAAAAAGGCAAAAATTTCTCTTATTTTGTTGCAAAATTTCAGAAATTTCACTTATTTCAGAGTAATAAGTCAGAAATTTTTCTTATTTTGGGGCAAAAAAGACAGGAATTCCCTTTGTTTTTGGGGAAAAGAACAGAAATTCCACTTATTTAGAGGCAAAAAAGCAGAAATTCCCCTTATTTTGGAGCAAAAATGAAGAAATTTCCCTTTTTTATGGCAAAAAGTTATGTATTCTTCTTATTTTCAGGCAAAAAGGCAGAAATTCCCCGTATTTTAAAGCAAAATTGTAGAAATTTCCCTAATTGTGGGGCAAAAAGACAGAAATTCTCCTTATTTTAGGGCAAAAGACAGAAATTTCAATTATTTTGGGGCAAAATTGCAGAAATTTTACTTATTTCAGAAAAAAAGCAAAAATTTTCTTATTTTGGGGCAAAAATGCAGAAATTTCCCATATTTTGCAGCAAAAATGCAGAAATTCACCTTAATTTGAGGTTAAAAGGCTGAATTTCCTTTTATTTGGGGGCAAAAAGGCAGAATTTTCCCTGATTTTGGGGCAAAATTGCAGAAATTTCACTTATTTCAGGGTAATAAGTCAGAAATTTTCCTTATTTTTGGGAAAAAAGACACAAATTTCCTTTGTTTTGGGGGAAAAATACAGAAATTTCACTTATTTAGAGGCAAAAAAGTAGAAATTCCCCTTATTTTGGAGCAAAATTGCAGAAATTCCCCTAAATGTGGGCAAAAAAGCAGAAATTCCCTATATATTGGGGCAAAAAGTCAGAAATTCTCATTATTTTGGGGCAAAACTCAGAAATTCCACTTATTTTCGGGGAAAATTCCAGAAATTTCACATATTTTGGGGCAAAATTGCAGAAATTTCACTTATTTTGGGGCAAAATTTCAGGAATTTCACTCATATCAAAAAACAATGCAGAAATTTTCTTATTTGGGGGCAAAAAGGCAGAAATTTCCCACATTTTGGGGCAAAAATACAGAAATTCCCCTTTTTTATGTAAAAAGGATGAAATTCCCCTTATTTGGGGGCAAAAATGTAAGAAATTTCACTTATTTTGTGGCAAAAATGCAGAAATTCCCCTTATTTTGAGGTAAAAAGGCTGAAATTCCCCTTATTTGGGGCAAAAATGCAGAAATTTCCCTTATTTTGGGGCAAAATTGCAGAAATTTCACTTGTATCAGGGTAATACGTCAGAATTTTTCCTTATTTTGGGGCAAAAAAGACAGGAATTCCTTTTTTTTTGTGGGAAAAAGACAGAAATTCCACTTATTTAGAGGCAAAAAAGCAGAAATTCCCCTTATTTTGGAGCAATAATGAAGAAATTTCCTTTTTTTATGTCAAAAATGTATGCATTCTTCTTATTTTTGGGCAAAAAAAAATTCCCCATATTTTGTAGCAAAATTGCCGAAATTCCCCTAATTTTTACACAAAAAGGCAGAAATTCCCTATATGTTGGGGCAAAAAGACAGAAATTCTCCTTATTTTAGGGCAAAACTCAGAAATTTAACTTATTTTGGGGCAAAATTGCAGAAATTTCACTTATTTCATAGAAAAGCAGAAATTTTCTTATTTTGGAGCCAAAAGGCAGAAATTTCTTTTATTTTGTTACAAAATTGCAGAATTTTTTCTTATTTTGGGGCAAAAAGGCAGAAATTTCCCATATTTTGGGGCAAAAATGCAGAAATTTTTTTTTATTTTGAGTTAAAAGGCTGAAATTCCCCTTATTTGGGGGCAAAAAGGCAGAAATTTCCCTTATTTTGGGGCAAAATTGCAGAAATTTTACTTATTTTGGGGCAAAATTTCAGAAATTTCACTTATTTCAGAAAAAAAAGGCAGAAATTTTCCTTATTTTGGGGCAAAAACGCAGAAATTCCTAATATTTTGTGGCAAAAATGCAGAAATTCCCCTTATTTTGAGGTAAAAATGCTGAAATTCCCCTTATTTGGCGGTAAAAAGGCAGAATTTTTATTATTTTGGGGCAAAATTGCAGAAATTTCACTTATTTCAGGGTAATAAGTCAGAAATTTTCCTTATTTTTGGGCAAAAAAGACAGAAATTCCCTTTGTTTTGGGAGAAAAAGACAGAAATTCCACTTATTTAGAGGCAAAAAAGCAGAAATTCCCCTTATTTTGGAGCAATAATGAAGAAATTTCCTTTTTTATGGCAAAAATGTATGCATTCTTCTTATTTTTGGGCAAAAAGGCAGTAATTCCCCATATTTTGTAGCAAAATTGCAGAAATTCTCCTAATTGTGGGGCAAAAAAGCAGAAATTCCCTATATGTTGGGGCGAAATGACAGAAATTCTCTTTATTTTGGGGCAAAACTCAGAAATTCCACTTATTTTGGGGCAAAATTACAGAAATTTCTCTTATTTTGGGGCAAAATTGCAGAAATTTCACTTATTTTGGGGCAAAATTGCAGAAATTTCACTTATTTCAGGGAAAAAGGGCAGAAATTTTCCTTTTTTTGGTGCAAAAACGCAGAAATTCCTAATATTTTTTGGCAAAAATGCAGAAATTCCGCTTATTTTGAGGTAAAAAGTCTAAAATTCCCCTATTTGTGGGCAAAAAGGCAGAATTTTCCCTTATTTTGGGGCAAAATTGCAGAAATTTCACTTATTTCAGGGTAATAAGTCAGAAATTTTCCTTATTTTTGGGCAAAAAAGACAGAAATTCCCTTTATTTTGGGAGGAAAAGACAGAAATTCCACTTATTTAGAGGCAAAAAAGCAGAAATTCCCCTTAATATGGAGCAAAAATGAAGAAATTTCCCTTTTTTATGGCAAAAAGTTATGCATTCTTCTTATTTTCGGGCAAAAAGGCAGAAATTCCCCGTATTTTGGAGCAAAATTGCAGAAATTTCCCTAATTCTGGGGTAAAAAAGAAGAAATTCCCTATATGTTGGGGCAAAAAGACAGAAATTCTCTTTATTTTAAGGCAAAACTCAGAAATTTCACTTATTTTGGGGCAAAATTGCAGAAATTTCACTTCTTTCAGGAAAAAAAGCAGAAATTTTCTTATTTTGGGGCAAAAAGGCAGAAATTTCTTTTATTTTGGTACAAAATTGCAGAAATTTTTTTTATTTTGGGGCAAAAAAGCAGAAATTTCCCTTATTTTGGGGCAAATATGCAGAAATTCCCATTATTTTGAGGGAAAAAGGCTGAAATTCCCCTTATTTCGGGGCAAAAAGGCAGAAATTTCCTTTATTTTGGGGCAAAATTGCAGAAATTTCACTTATTTCAGGGTAATAATTCAGAAATTTTCCTTATTTTGGGGAAGAAATACAGAAATTCCCTTTGTTTTGAGGGAAAAAGACAGAAATTCCACTTATTTAGAGGCAAAAAAGCAGAAATTTTTCTTTATTTTGGGGCAAAATTGCAGAAATTTCACTTATTTTGGGGCAAAATTGCAGAAATTTCACTTATTTCAGAAAAAAAATGCACAAATTTTCTTATTTGGAGGCAAAAATGCAGAAATTTCCCTTATTTTGAGGTAAAAAGCCTGAAATTTCTCTTATTTGGGGGCAAAAAGAAAGAAATTTCACTTATTTTGGGGCAAAATTGCAGAAATTTCACTTATTTCAGGGCAAAAAGGCAGAAATTTTCCTTATTTTGGGGCAAAAAGGCAGAAATTCCTAATATTTTGTGACAAAAATGGAGAAATTCCCCTTATTTTGAGGTAAAAAGGCTGCAATTCCCCTTATTTGGGGGCAAAAAGGAAAAAATTTCTCTTATTTTGGGGCAAAATTGCATAAATTTCACTTATTTCAGGGAAAAAAGGCA
Organism: Micromys minutus; assembly: GCF_963924665.1. NCBI lineage: Eukaryota > Metazoa > Chordata > Mammalia > Rodentia > Muridae > Micromys > Micromys minutus. The sequence goes on along the minus strand of NW_027667830.1, from coordinate 1,439,492 downwards.
GAAATTTTTCTTATTTTGGGGCAAAAAAGACAGAAATTCCCTTTGTTTTGGGGGAAAAAGACAAAAATTCCACTTATTTAGAGGCAAAAAACAGAAATTCCCCTTATTTTGTAGCAAAAATGAAGAAATTTCTGTTTTTTATGGTAAAAAGGTATGCATTCTTATTTTCGGGCAAAATGCAGAAATTCTCCGTATTTTGGAGCAAATTTGGAGAAATTTCCCTAACTGTGTGGCAAAAAGGCAGATATTCCCTATATGTTACGGCAAAAAGAAGAAATTCTCCTTATTTTGGGGCACAGCTCAGAAATTCCACTTATTTTGGGGCAAAATTCCAGAAATTTCCTTTATTTTGGGGCAAAATTGCAGAAATTTCATTTATTTTGGGGCAAAATTGCAGAAATTTAATTTATTTAAGGGAAAAAACGCAGAAATTTTTTTTATTTTGGGGCAAATAGGAAGAAATTCTTATATTTTGTGGCAAAACTGCAGAAATTCTCCTTATTTTGAGGTAAAAAGGCTGAAATTCCCCTTATTTGGGAGCAAAAAGTAAGAAATTTCCCTTATTTTGGGGCAAAATTGCAGAAATTTCACTTACGTCAGCGTAATAAGTCAGGAATTTCCTTATTTTGGTGCAAAAAAGACAGAAATTCCCTTTGTTTTGGGGGAAAAAAAATTCCACTTATTTAGACGCAAAAATGCAGAAATTCCCCTTATTTTGGAGCAAAAATGAAGAAATTTCCCTTTTTTATCGCAAAAAGGTATGCATTCATCTTATTTTCGGGAAAAAAGGCAGAAATTCCTCGTATTTTGGAGCAAAATTGCAGAAATTCCCATAATTGTGGGGCAAAAAAGCGGAAATTCCCTATATGTTGGGGCAAAAAGACAGAAATTCTCCTTATTTTGGGGCAAAACTCAGAAATTCCAATTATTTTGGGGCAAAATTGCAGAAATTTCACTTATTTCAGGAAAAAAAGCAGAAATTTTCTTATTTTGGGGCAAAAAGGCAGAAATTTCTTTTATTTTGGTACAAAATTGCAGAAATTTTTCTTATTTTGGGGCAAAAAGGCAGAAATTTCCCTTATTTTGGGCAAAAATTCAGAAATTCCTCTTATTTTGAGGTAAAAAGGCTGAATTTCCCATTATTTGGGGGCAAAAAGGCAGAAATTTCTCTTATTTTGGGGCAACATTGCAGAATTTTCACTTATTTCAGGGAAATAAGTCAGAAATTTTCTTTATTTTGGGGCAAAAATGAAGAAATTCCCTTTGTTTTGGGGGAAAAAGACAGAAATTCCACTTATTTAGAGGCAAAAGCAGAAATTCCCCTTATTTTGGAGCAAAATTGCAGAAATTCCATAATTGTGGGGCAAAAAGTGAGAAATTCCCTATATGTTGAAGCAAAAAATAAAAATTCTCCTTATTTTGGGGCAAAACTCAGAAATTCCACTTATTTTGGGGCAAAATTCCAGAAATTTCACTTATTTTGGGGCAAAATTGCAGAAATTTCACATATTTAGGGGCATAATTGCAGAAATTTCACTTATTTCAGATAAAAAGCAGAAATTTTCTTATTTGGGGGAAAAAAGGCAGAAATTTCTATTATTTTGGTACAAAATTGCAGAAATTTTTCTTATTTTTGGGCAAAAAGGCAGAAATTTCCCATATTTTGTGGCAAAAATACAGAAATTCCCCTTATTTTGAGGTAAAAAGGCTGATATTCCTTTTATTTGGGGGCTATAAGGCAGAAATTTCCCTTATTTTGGGGCAAAATTGCAGAAATTTCACTTATTTCAGGGTAATAAGTCAGAAATTTTCCTTATTTTGTGGCAAAAAGACAGGAATTCCCCTTGTTTTGGGGGAAAAGGGCAGAAATTCCACTTGTTTAGAGGTAAAATAGCAGAAATTCCCCTTATTTTGGAGCAAAAATGAAGAAATTACCCTTTTTTATGGCAAATAGGTATGCATTCTTCTTATTTTCGGGCAAAAATGCAGAAATTCCCCATATTTTGGAGCAAAATTGAAGAAATTCGCCTAATTGTAGGGCAAAAAGGCAGAAATTCCCTATATGTTAGGGCAAAACGAAGAAATTCTCCTTATTTTTGGGCAAAACTAAGAAATTCCACTTATTTTGGGGCAAAATTCCAGAAATTTCCCTTATTTTGGGGCAAAATTTCAGAAATTTCATTTATTTTGGGGCAAAATTGCAGAAATTTCACTTATTTCAGAGAAAAAGGGCTGAAAATTTCCTTATTTTGGGGCAAAAAGGCAGAAATTCTTATATTTTGTGGCAAAACTGCAGAAATTCCTTTTATTTTGAGGTAAAAAGATTGAAATTCCTCTTATTTGGGGGCAAAAAGGCAGAATTTTCCCTTATTTTGGGGCAAAATTGCAGACATTTCACTTATTTCAGGGTAATAAGTCAGAAATTTTCTTTATTTTGGGGAAAAAAAGACAGAAATTCCCTTTGTTTTGGGGTAAAAGACAGAAATTCCACTTATTTATAGGCAAAAAAGCAGAAATTTTTTTTTATTTTGGAACAAAATTGCAGAAATTCCCCTAATTGTGGAACAAAAAGGCACAAATTCCCTTCATGTTGGGGCAAAAAGACAGAAATTCTCCTTATTTTGGGGCAAAACTCAGAAATTGCACTTACTTTGGGGCAAAATTCCAGAAATTTCCTTTATTTTGGGGCAAAATTGCAGAAATTTAACTTATTTTGGGGCAAAATTGCAGATTTTTCACTTATTTCAGGGAAAAAAGGCAGAAATTTTCCTTATTTTGGTGCAAAAACGCAGAAATTCCTAATATTTTTTGGCCAAAATGCAGAAATTCCCCTTATTTTGTGGTAAAAAGGCTGAAATTCCCCTTATTTGGGGGCAAAAATGCAGAATTTCTTTATTTTGGGGCAAAATTGCAGAAATTTCACTTATTTCAGGGTAATAAGTCAGAAATTTTTCTTATTTTTGGGCAAAAAAGACAAAAATTCCCTTTGTTTCTGGAGAAAAAGACAGAAGTTCCACTTATTTAGAGGCAAAAAAGCAGAAATTCCCCTTAATATGGAGCAAAAATGAAGATATTTCCCTTTTTTATGGAAAAAGTTATGCATTCTTCTTATTTTCGGGCAAAAAGGCAGAAATTCCCCGTATTTTGGAGCAAAATTGCAGAAATTCCTTTAATTGTGGGGTAAAAAGAAGAAATTCCCTATATGTTGGGGCAAAAAGACAGAAATTCTCCTTATTTTAAGGCAAAACTCAGAAATTTCACTTATTTTGGGGCAAAATTGCAGAAATTTCACTTATTTCAGGAAAAAAGCAGAAATTTTCTTATTTTGGGGCAAAAAGGCAGAAATTTCTGTTATTTTGGTACAAAATTGCAGAATTTTTATATTTTGGGGCAAAAAAGCAGAAATTTCTCTTATTTTGGGGAAAATATGCAGAAATTCCCCTTATTTTGATGTAAAAAGCCTATAATTCCCCTTATTTGGGGGCAGAAAGGCAGAAATTTCCTTTATTTTGGGGCAATATTGCAGAAATTTCACGTATTTAAGGGTAATAAGTCAGAAATTTTCCTTATTTTGGGGAAAAAATAGAGAAATTCCCTTTGTTTTGGGGGAAAATCAGAAATTCCACTTATTTAGAGGCAAAAAACAGAAATTCCCTTTATTTTGTAGCATAAATTAAGAAATTTCCCTTTTTTATGGTAAAAAGGTATGCATTCTTCTTATATTCAGGCAAAATGCAGAACTTCCCCGTATTTTGGAGCAAAATTGCAGAAATTCCCCTAACTGTGGGGCAAAAAGGCAGAAATTCCCTATATGTTAGGGCAAAAAGAAGAAATTCTCCTTATTTTGGGGCAAAACTCAGAAATTCTACTTATTTTGGGGCAAAATTCCAGGAATTCCCCTTATTTTGTGGCAAAAGTGTAGAAATTTCCCCTATTTTGGGGCAAAATTGCAGAAATTTCACTTATTTCAGGGAAAAAGGGCAGAAATTTTCCTTATTTTGGGGCAAAAAGGCAGAAATTCCTAATATTTTGTGGCAAAAATGCAGAAATTCCCCTTATTTTGAGGTAAAAAGGCTGAAATTCCCCTTATTTGGGGGCAAAAAGGCAGAATTTTCCCTTATTTTGGGGCAAAATTGCAGAAATTTCACTTATTTCAGGGAAATAAGTCAGAAATTTTCCTTATTTTGCAGAAAAAAATTTAGAATTTTCCTTGGTTTTGGGGGAAAAAGACAGAAATTTCACTTATTTAGAGGCAAAAAATCAGAAATTCCCCTTATTTTGGAGAAAAATTGCAGAAATTCCTCTAAATGTGGGCAAAAAGGCAAACATTCCCTATATGTTGGGGCAAATGGACAAAAATTCTCCTTATTTTGGAGCAAAACTCAGAAATTCCACTTATTTTCGGGAAAATTCCAAAAATTTCACATATTTTTGGGCAAAATTGCAGAAATTTCACTTATTTTGGGGCAAAATGGCAGAAATTTCACTTATTACAGAAAAAAAAAGCAGAAATTTTATTATTTTGGGGCAAAAAGGCAGAAATTTCTTTTATTTTGGTACAAAATTGCAGAAATATTTCTTTTTTGGTGGCAAAAAGGCAGAAATTTCCCTTATTTTGGGCAAAAATGCAAAAATTCCCCTTATTTTGATGTAAAAAGGCTGAAATTCCCATTATTTGGGGGCAAAAAGGAAGAAATTTCCCTTATTTTGGGGCAAAATTGCAGAAATTTCACTTATTTCAGGGTAATAAGTCAGAATTTTTTTTATTTTGGGCCAAAAAAACAGGAATTACCTTTGTTTTGGGAGAAAAAGATAGAAATTCCACTTATTTAGAGGCAATAAAGCAGAAATTCCCCTTATTTTGGAGCAAAATTGCAGAAATTCCCCTAATTATGGGGCAAAAAGGCAGAAATTCCTATATGTTGGGGCAAAAAGATAGAAATTCTCTTTATTTTGGGGCAAAACTCAAAAATTCCACTTCTTTTGGTGCAAAATTTCAGAAATTTCAATTATTTTGGGGCAAAATTGCAGAAATTCCCCTTATTTTGAGGTAAAAATGCTGAAATACCCATTATTTGGGGGCAAAAAGAAAAATTTCAGGAAAAAAAGCAGAAATTTTCTTATTTTGAAGCAAAAAGGCAGAAATTTCTTTTATTTTGGTACAAAATTCCAGAAATTTGTCTTATTTTGGGGCAAAAAGGCAGAAATTTCCCTTATTTGGGGGCAAATATGCCGAAATTCCCCTTATTTTGAGGTAAAAAGGCTGAAATTTCCATTATTTGGGGGCAAAAAGGCAGATATTTCCCTTATTTTGGGGCAAAATTGCAGAAATTTCACTTATTTCAGGGTAATAAGTCAGAAATTTTCCTTATTTTGCAGAAAAAAATTTAGAATTTTCCTTGGTTTTGGGGGAAAAAGACAGAAATTTCACTTATTTAGAGGTAAAAAATCAGAAATTCCCCTTATTTTGGAGAAAAATTGCAGAAATTCCTCTAAATGTGGGCAAAAAGCCAAACATTCCCTATATGTTGGGGCAAATGGACAAAAATTCTCCTTATTTTTGAGCAAAACTCAGAAATTCCACTTATTTTCGGGAAAATTCCAAAAATTTCAAATATTTTTGGGCAAAATTGCAGAAATTTCACTTATTTTGGGGCAAAATGGCAGAAATTTCACTTATTACAGAAAAAAAAGCAGAAATTTTATTATTTTGGGGCAAAAAGGCAGAAATTTCTTTTATTTTGGTACAAAATTGCAGAAATATTTCTTTTTTGGTGGCAAAAAGGCAGAAATTTCACTTATTTTGGGCAAAAATGCAAAAATTCCCCTTATTTTGAGGTAAAAAGGCTGAAATTCCCATTATTTGGGGGCAAAAAGGAAGAAATTTCCCTTATTTTGGGGCAAAATTGCAGAAATTTCACTTATTTCAGGGTAATAAGTCAGAATTTTTTTTATTTTGGGCCAAAAAAACAGGAATTACCTTTGTTTTGGGAGAAAAAGATAGAAATTCCACTTATTTAGAGGCAATAAAGCAGAAATTCCCCTTATTTTGGAGCAAAATTGCAGAAATTCCCCTAATTATGGGGCAAAAAGGCAGAAATTCCTATATGTTGGGGCAAAAAGATAGAAATTCTCTTTATTTTGGGGCAAAACTCAAAAATTCCACTTCTTTTGGTGCAAAATTTCAGAAATTTCACTTATTTTGGGGCAACATTGCAGAAATTTCACTTATTTTGGGGCAAAATTGCAAAAATTTCACTTATTTCAGGGTAATAAGTCAGAAATTTTCCTTATTTTGCGGCAAAAAAGACAGAAATTCCCTTTGTTTTGGGGGAAATAGATAAAAATTCCACTTATTTAGAGGCAAAAAAGCAGAAATTCCCCTTAATATGGAGCAAAAATGAAGAAATTTCCCTTTTTTATGGCAAAAAGTTATGCATTCTTCTTATTTTTGGGCAAAAAGGCAGAAATTCCCCGTATTTTGGAGCAAAATTGCAGAAATTCCCCTAATTATGGGGTAAAAAGGCAGAAATTTCCTATATGTTGGGGAAAAAAGACAGAAATTCTTTTTATTTTAAGGCAAAACTCAGAAATTCCAATTATTTTGGGGCAAAATTCCAGAATTTTCTCTTATTTTGGGGCAAAATTGCAGAAATTCCCCTTATTTTGAGGTAAAAATGCTGAAATACCCATTATTTGGGGGCAAAAAGAAAAATTTCAGGAAAAAAAGCAGAAATTTTCTTATTTTGAAGCAAAAAGGCAGAAATTTCTTTTATTTTGGTACAAAATTCCAGAAATTTGTCTTATTTTGGGGCAAAAAGGCAGAAATTTCCCTTATTTTGGGGCAAATATGCCGAAATTCCCCTTATTTTGAGGTAAAAAGGCTGAAATTTCCATTATTTGGGGGCAAAAAGGCAGATATTTCTATTATTTTGGGGCAAAATTGCAGAAATTTCACTTATTTCAGGGTAATAAGTCAGAAATTTTCCTTATTTTGCGGAAAAAAATTTAGAATTTCCCTTGGTTTTGGGGGAAAAAGACAGAAATTTCACTTATTTAGAGGCAAAAAATCAGAAATTCCCCTTATTATGGAGAAAAATTGCAGAAATTCCTCTAAATGTGGGCAAAAAGGCAGACATTCCCTATATGTTGGGGCAAATGGACAAAAATTCTCCTTATTTTGGAGCAAAACTCAGAAATTCCACTTATTTTCGGGAAAATTCCAAAAATTTCACATATTTTGGGGCAAAATTGCAGAATTTTCACTTATTTTGGGGCAAAATGGCAGAAATTTCACTTATTACAGAAAAAAAAGCAGAAATTTTATTATTTTGGGGCAAAAAGGCAGAAATTTCTTTTATTTTGGTACAAAATTGCAGAAATATTTATTTTTTGGTGGCAAAAAGGCAGAAATTTCCCTTATTTTGGGCAAAAATGCAAAAATTCCCCTTATTTTGAGGTAAAAAGGCTGAAATTCCCATTATTTGGGGGCAAAAAGGAAGAAATTTCCCTTATTTTGGGGCAAAATTGCAGAAATTTCACTTATTTCAGGGTAATAAGTCAGAATTTTTTTTATTTTGGGCCAAAAAAACAGGAATTACCTTTGTTTTGGGAGAAAAAGATAGAAATTCCACTTATTTAGAGGCAATAAAGCAGAAAATCCCCTTATTTTGGAGCAAAATTGCAGAAATTCCCCTAATTATGGGGCAAAAAGGCAGAAATTCCCTATATGTTGGAGCAAAAAGATAGAAATTCTCTTTATTTCGGGGCAAAACTCAAAAATTCCACTTCTTTTGGGGCAAAATTTCAGAAATTTCACTTATTTTGGGGCAAAATTGCAGAAATTTCACTTATTTTGGGGCAAAATTGCAGAAATTTCACTTATTTCAGAAAAAAAGCAGAAATTTTCTTATTTGGGGACAAAAAGGCAGAAATTTCTATTATTTTGGTACAAAATTGCAGAAATTTTTCTTATTTTGGGGCAAAAAAATATATATTTCTCATATTTTGTGGCAAAAATACAGAAATCCCCCTTATTTTGAGGTAAAAAGGCTGAAATTCCTTTTATTTAAGGGCAAAAAGGCAGAAATTTCCTTTATTTTGGGGCAAAATTGCAGAAATTTCACTTATTTCAGGGTAATAAGTCAGAAAATTTCCTTGATTTGGGGCAAAAAAGACAGAAATTCCCTTTGTTTTTGAGGAAAAAAACAGAAATTCCACTTGTTCAGAGGCAAAAAAGCAGAAATTCCCCTTATTTTGGTTCAAAACTCAGAAATTCCACTTATTTTGGGGCAAAATTCCAGAAATTTCACTTATTTTGGGGCAAAATTGCAGAAATTTCACTTATTTTGGGGCAAAATTGCAGAAATTTCACTTATTTCAGGGAAAAAAGGCAGAAATTTTCCTTATTTTGTGGCAAAAAGGTAGAAATTCTTATATTTTGTGGCAAAACTGCAGAAATTCCCCTTATTTTGAGGTAAAAAGGCTGAAATTCCCATTATTTGGGGCAAAAAGGCAGAAATTTCCCTTATTTTGGGGCGAAATTACAGAAATTTCACTTACTTCAGCGTAATAAGTCAGAAATTTCCTTATTTTGGTGCAAAAAAGACAGAAATTCCCTTTGTTTTGGGGGAAAAATAAAAAATTCCACTTATTTAGAGGCAAAAAAGCAGAAATTCCCCTTATTTTGGAGCAAAAATGAAGAAATTTCCCTTTTTTTTTATTGCAAAAAGGTATGCATTCTTCTTATTTTCAGGCAAAAAGGCAGAAATTCCTTGTATTTTGGAGCAAAATTGCAGAAATTCCCCTAATTGTGGGGCAAAAAGGCAGAAATTCCCTATATGTTGGGGCAAAAAGACAGAAATTCTCCTTATTTTAGGGCAAAACTCAGAAATTCCACTTATTTTCGGGGAAAATTCCAGAAAATCCCCATATTTTGGAGCAAAATTGCAGAAATTCCCCTAATTGTTGGGCATAAATGCAGAAATTCCCTATATGTTGGGGCAAAAAGACAGAAATTCTCGTTATTTTTGGGCAAAACTTAGAAATTCCACTTATTTTGGGGCAAAATTCCAGAAATTTCCCTTATTTGGGGGCAAAATTGCAGAAATTTCACTTATTTCAGGGTAATAAGTCAGAAATTTTCCTTATTTTTGGGCAAAAAAGACAGAAATTCCCTTTCTTTTGGGGGAAAAAGACTGAAATTCCACATTTTTAGAGGCAAAAAAGCAGAAATACCCCTTATTTTGGAGCAAAAAAGAAGAAATTTCTTTTTTTTGTGGCAAAAGGTATTCATTCTTCTTATATTCAGGCTAAAAAGCAGAAATTCCCCGTATTTTGTAGCAAAATTGCAGAAATTCCACTAATTGTGAAGCAAAAAGGCAGTAATTCCCTATATGTTAGGGCAAAAAGACAGAAATTCTCCTTATTTTGGGGCAAAACTCAGAAATTCCACTTATTTTGGGGCAAAATTCCAGAAATTTCCTTTTTTTTGGGGCAAAATTGCAGAAATTTCACTTATTTTGGGGCAAAATGGCAGAAATTTCACTTATTACAGAAAAAAAAAGCAGAAATTTTTTTTATTTTGGACCAAAAATGCAGAAATTCCTAATATTTTGCGGCAAAAATGCAGAAATTCCCATTATTTTGTGGTAAAAAGGATGAAATTCCCTTATTTGGGGGCAAAAAGGCAGAAATTTCCCTTATTTTGGGGCAAAATTGCAGAAATTTCACTTATTTCAGTGTAATAAGTCAGAATTTTTCCTTATTTTGTGGCAAACAAGACAGAAATTTCCTCTTTTTGGGGAAAAAGACAGAAATTCCACTTATTTAGAGGCAAAAAAGCAGAAATTCCCCTTATTTTGGAGCAAAATGAAGAAATTTCCATTTTTTATGGTAAAAAGGTATGCATTCTTCTCATTTTCGGGCAAAATGCAGAAATTCCCCATATTTTGGAGCGAATTTGGAGAAATTTTCCTAACTGTGGGGCAAAAAGGCAGATATTCCCTATATGTTAGGGCAAAAAGAAGAAATTCTTTTTATTTTGGGGCAAAATTCAGAAATTCCACTTATTTTGGGGCAAAATTCCAGAAATTTCCCTTATTTTGGGGCAAAATTGCAGAAATTTTTTTTATTTTGGGGTAAAATTGCAGAAATTTCATTTATTTCAGGGAAAAAAGGCAGAAATTTTCTTTATTTTGGCGCAAAAAGGCAGAAATTCCTAATATTTTGTCGCAAAAATACAGAAATTCCCCTTATTTTGAGGTAAAAAGGCTGAAATTCTCCTTATTTGGGGGCAAAAAGGCAGAATTTTCCCTTACTTTGGGGCAAAATTGCAGAAATTTCACTTATTTCAGGGTAGTAAGTCAGAAATTTTCCTTATTTTGTGGCAAAAAAGACAGAAATTCCCTTTGTTTTGGGGGAAAAGACAGAAATTCAACTTATTTAGAGGCAAAAATGCAGAAATTCCCCTTAATATGGAGCAAAAATGAAGAAATTTCCCTTTTTTATGGCAAAAAGTTATGCATTCTTCTTATTTTTGGGCAAAAAGGCAAAAATTCCCCCTATTTTGGAGCAAAATTGCAGAAATTCCCCTAATTGTGGGGTAAAAAGGCAGAAATTCCCTATATGTTGGGGCAAAAAGACAGAAATTCTTTTTATTTTAAGGCAAAACTCAGAAATTTCCCTTATTTTGGGGCAAAATTGCAGAAATTTCACTTATTTTGGGGCAAAATTGCAGAAATTTCACTTATTTCAGAAAAAAAGCAGAAATTTTCTTATTTGGGGACAAGAAGGCAGAAATTTCTATTATTTTGGTAAAAAATTGCAGAAATTTTTCTTATTTTGGGGCAAAAAAATATATATTTCTCATATTTTGTGGCAAAAATACAGAAATCCCCCTTATTTTGAGGTAAAAAGGCTGAAATTCCTCTTATTTAAGGGCAAAAAGGCAGAAATTTCCTTTATTTTGGGGCAAAATTGCAGAAATTTCACTTATTTCAGGGTAATAAGTCAGAAAATTTCCTTATTTTGGGGCAAAAAAGACAGAAATTCCCTTTGTTTTTGAGGAAAAAAACAGAAATTCCACTTGTTCAGAGGCAAAAAAGCAGAAATTCCCCTTATTTTGGTTCAAAACTCAGAAATTCCACTTATTTTGGGGCAAAATTCCAGAAATTTCCCTTATTTTGGGGCAAAATTGCAGAAATTTTATTTATTTTGGGGCAAAATTGCAGAAATTTCACTTATTTCAGGGAAAAAAGGCAGAAATTTTCTTTATTTTGTGGCAAAAAGGTAGAAATTCTTATATTTTGTGGCAAAACTGCAGAATTTCCCCTTATTTTGAGGTAAAAAGGCTGAAATTCCCATTATTTGGGGCAAAAAGGCAGAAATTTCCCTTATTTTGGGGCGAAATTGCAGAAATTTCACTTACTTCAGCGTAATAAGTCAGAAATTTCCTTATTTTGGTGCAAAAAAGACAGAAATTCCCTTTGTTTTGGGGGAAAAATAAAAAATTCCACTTATTTAGAGGCAAAAAACAGAAATTCCCCTTATTTTGGAGCAAAAATGAAGAAATTTCCCTTTTTTTTATTGCAAAAAGGTATGCATTCTTCTTATTTTCAGGCAAAAAGGCAGAAATTCCTTGTATTTTGGAGCAAAATTGCAGAAATTCCCCTAATTGTGGGGCAAAAAGCAGAAATTCCCTATATGTTGGGACAAAAAGACAGAAATTCTCTTTATTTTAGGGCAAAACTCAGAAATTCCACTTATTTTCGGGGAAAATTACAGAAAATCCCCATATTTTGGAGCAAAATTGCAGAAATTCCCCTAATTGTTGGGCATAAAGGCAGAAATTCCCTATATGTTGGGGCAAAAAGACAGAAATTCTCGTTATTTTTGGGCAAAACTCAGAAATTCCACTTATTTTGGGGCAAAATTCCAGAAATTTCCCTTATTTGGGGGCAAAAATGCAGAAATTTCACTTATTTCAGGGTAATAAGTCAGAAATTTTTCTTATTTTTGGGCAAAAAAGACAAAAATTCCCTTTCTTTTTGGGGAAAAAGACTGAAATTCCACATTTTTAGAGGCAAAAAAGCAGAAATTCCCCTTACTTTGGAGCAAAAAAGAAGAAATTTCTTTTTTTTTTTGTGGCAAAAGGTATTCATTCTTCTTATATTCAGGCTAAAAAGCAGAAATTCCCCGTATTTTGTAGCAAAATTGCAGAAATTCCACTAATTGTGAAGCAAAAAGGAAGTAATTCCCTATATGTTAGGGCAAAAAGACAGAAATTCTCCTTATTTTGGGGCAAAATTCCAGAAATTTCCTTATTTTTGGGGCAAAATTGCAGAAATTTCACTTATTTTTGGGCAAAATGGCAGAAATTTCACTTATTTCAGAAAAAAAGAGAAATTTTCTTATTTTGGGGCAAAAAGGCAGAAATTTCTTTTATTTTGGTAAAAAATTCCAGAAATTTTTCTTATTTTGGGGCAAAAAGGCAGAAATTTCCCTTATTTTGGGGCAAAATTGCAGAAATTTCACTTATTTCAGGGTAATAAATCAGAAATTTTCCATATTTTTGGGCAAAAAGACAGAAATTCCCTTTCTTTTGGGGAAAAAAGACTGAAATTCCACATTTTTAGAGGCAAAAAAGCAGAAATTCCCCTTATGTTGGAGCAAAAAAGAAGAAATTTCTTTTTTTTGTGGCAAAAGGTATTCATTCTTCTTATATTCAGGCTAAAAAGCAGAAATTCCCCGTATTTTGTAGCAAAATTGCAGAAATTCCACTAATTGTGAAGCAAAAAGGCAGTAATTCCCTATATGTTAGGGCAAAAAGACAGAAATTCTCCTTATTTTGGGGCAAAACTCAGAAATTCCACTTATTTTGGGGCAAAATTCCAGAAATTTCCTTATTTTTGGGGCAAAATTGCAGAAATTTCACTTATTTTGGGGCAAAATTGAAGAAATTTCACTTATTTCAGGGAAAAAAAGCAGAAATTTTTTTTATTTTGGACCAAAAATGCAGAAATTCCTAATATTTTGCGGCAAAAATGCAGAAATTCCCATTATTTTGTGGTAAAAAGGATGAAATTCCCTTATTTGGGGGCAAAAAGGCAGAAATTTCCCTTATTTTGGGGCAAAATTGCAGAAATTTCACTTATTTCAGTGTAATAAGTCAGAATTTTTCCTTATTTTGTGGCAAACAAGACAGAAATTTCCTCTTTTTGGGGAAAAAGACAGAAATTCCACTTATTTAGAGGCAAAAAAGCAGAAATTCCCCTTATTTTGGAGCAAAATGAAGAAATTTCCATTTTTTATGGTAAAAAGGTATGCATTCTTCTCATTTTCGGGCAAAATGCAGAAATTCCCCATATTTTGGAGCGAATTTGGAGAAATTTTCCTAACTGTGGGGCAAAAATGCAGATATTCCCTATATGCTAGGGCAAAAAGAAGAAATTATTTTTATTTTGGGGCAAAATTCAGAAATTCCACTTATTTTGGGGCAAAATTCCAGAAATTTCCCTTATTTTGGGGCAAAATTGCAGAAATTTTTTTTATTTTGGGGCAAAATTGCAGAAATTTCATTTATTTCAGGGAAAAAAGGCAGAAATTTTCTTTATTTTAGCGCAAAAAGGCAGAAATTCCTAATATTTTGTCGCAAAAATACAGAAATTCCCCTTATTTTGAGGTAAAAAGGCTGAAATTCTCCTTATTTGGGGGCAAAAAGGCAGAATTTTCCCTTACTTTGGGGCAAAATTGCAGAAATTTCACTTATTTCAGGGTAGTAAGTCAGAAATTTTCCTTATTTTGTGGCAAAAAAGACAGAAATTCCCTTTGTTTTGGGGGAAAAGACAGAAATTCAACTTATTTAGAGGCAAAAATGCAGAAATTCCCCTTAATATGGAGCAAAAATGAAGAAATTTCCCTTTTTTATGGCAAAAAGTTATGCATTCTTCTTATTTTTGGGCAAAAAGGCAAAAATTCCCCCTATTTTGGAGCAAAATTGCAGAAATTCCCCTAATTGTGGGGTAAAAAGGCAGAAATTCCCTATATGTTGGGGCAAAAAGACAGAAATTCTTTTTATTTTAAGGCAAAACTCAGAAATTTCCCTTATTTTGGGGCAAAATTGCAGAAATTTCACTTATTTTGGGGCAAAATTGCAGAAATTTCACTTATTTCAGAAAAAAAGCAGAAATTTTCTTATTTGGGGACAAGAAGGCAGAAATTTCTATTATTTTGGTAAAAAATTGCAGAAATTTTTCTTATTTTGGGGCAAAAAAATATATATTTCTCATATTTTGTGGCAAAAATACAGAAATCCCCCTTATTTTGAGGTAAAAAGGCTGAAATTCCTCTTATTTAAGGGCAAAAAGGCAGAAATTTCCTTTATTTTGGGGCAAAATTGCAGAAATTTCACTTATTTCAGGGTAATAAGTCAGAAAATTTCCTTATTTTGGGGCAAAAAAGACAGAAATTCCCTTTGTTTTTGAGGAAAAAAACAGAAATTCCACTTGTTCAGAGGCAAAAAAGCAGAAATTCCCCTTATTTTGGTTCAAAACTCAGAAATTCCACTTATTTTGGGGCAAAATTCCAGAAATTTCCCTTATTTTGGGGCAAAATTGCAGAAATTTTATTTATTTTGGGGCAAAATTGCAGAAATTTCACTTATTTCAGGGAAAAAAGGCAGAAATTTTCTTTATTTTGTGGCAAAAAGGTAGAAATTCTTATATTTTGTGGCAAAACTGCAGAATTTCCCCTTATTTTGAGGTAAAAAGGCTGAAATTCCCATTATTTGGGGCAAAAAGGCAGAAATTTCCCTTATTTTGGGGCGAAATTGCAGAAATTTCACTTACTTCAGTGTAATAAGTCAGAAATTTCCTTATTTTGGTGCAAAAAAGACAGAAATTCCCTTTGTTTTGGGGGAAAAATAAAAAATTCCACTTATTTAGAGGCAAAAAAGCAGAAATTCCCCTTATTTTGGAGCAAAAATGAAGAAATTTCCCTTTTTTTTATTGCAAAAAGGTATGCATTCTTCTTATTTTCAGGCAAAAAGGCAGAAATTCCTTGTATTTTGGAGCAAAATTGCAGAAATTCCCCTAATTGTGGGGCAAAAAGCAGAAATTCCCTATATGTTGGGACAAAAAGACAGAAATTCTCCTTATTTTAGGGCAAAACTCAGAAATTCCACTTATTTTCGGGGAAAATTCCAGAAAATCCCCATATTTTGGAGCAAAATTGCAGAAATTCCCCTAATTGTTGGGCATAAAGGCAGAAATTCCCTATATGTTGGGGCAAAAAGACAGAAATTCTCGTTATTTTTGGGCAAAACTCAGAAATTCCACTTATTTTGGGGCAAAATTCCAGAAATTTCCATTATTTGGGGGCAAAATTGCAGAAATTTCACTTATTTCAGGGTAATAAGTCAGAAATTTTTCTTATTTTTGGGCAAAAAAGACAAAAATTCCCTTTCTTTTTGGGGAAAAAGACTGAAATTCCACATTTTTAGAGGCAAAAAAGCAGAAATTCCCCTTACTTTGGAGCAAAAAAGAAGAAATTTCTTTTTTTTTGTGGCAAAAGGTATTCATTCTTCTTATATTCAGGCTAAAAAGCAGAAATTCCCCGTATTTTGTAGCAAAATTGCAGAAATTCCACTAATTGTGAAGCAAAAAGGAAGTAATTCCCTATATGTTAGGGCAAAAAGACAGAAATTCTCCTTATTTTGGGGCAAAATTCCAGAAATTTCCTTATTTTTGGGGCAAAATTGCAGAAATTTCACTTATTTTTGGGCAAAATGGCAGAAATTTCACTTATTTCAGAAAAAAAGAGAAATTTTCTTATTTTGGGGCAAAAAGGCAGAAATTTCTTTTATTTTGGTAAAAAATTGCAGAAATTTTTCTTATTTTGGGGCAAAAAGGCAGAAATTTCCCTTATTTTGGGGCAAAATTGCAGAAATTTCACTTATTTCAGGGTAATAAATCAGAAATTTTCCTTATTTTGTGGCAAAAAAGACAGAAATTCCCTTTGTTTTGGGGGAAAAGACAGAAATTCAACTTATTTAGAGGCAAAAATGCAGAAATTCCCCTTAATATGGAGCAAAAATGAAGAAATTTCCCTTTTTTATGGCAAAAAGTTATGCATTCTTCTTATTTTCGGGCAAAAAGGCAAAAATTCCCCCTATTTTGGAGCAAAATTGCAGAAATTCCCCTAATTGTGGGGTAAAAAGGCAGAAATTCCCTATATGTTGGGGCAAAAAGACAGAAATTCTTTTTATTTTAAGGCAAAACTCAGAAATTTCCCTTATTTTGGGGCAAAATTGCAGAAATTTCACTTATTTTGGGGCAAAATTGCAGAAATTTCACTTATTTCAGAAAAAAAGCAGAAATTTTCTTATTTGGGGACAAGAAGGCAGAAATTTCTATTATTTTGGTAAAAAATTGCAGAAATTTTTCTTATTTTGGGGCAAAAAAATATATATTTCTCATATTTTGTGCAAAAATACAGAAATCCCCCTTATTTTGAGGTAAAAAGGCTGAAATTCCTCTTATTTAAGGGCAAAAAGGCAGAAATTTCCTTTATTTTGGGGCAAAATTGCAGAAATTTCACTTATTTCAGGGTAATAAGTCAGAAAATTTCCTTATTTTGGGGCAAAAAAGACAGAAATTCCCTTTGTTTTTGAGGAAAAAAACAGAAATTCCACTTGTTCAGAGGCAAAAAAGCAGAAATTCCCCTTATTTTGGTTCAAAACTCAGAAATTCCACTTATTTTGGGGCAAAATTCCAGAAATTTCCCTTATTTTGGGGCAAAATTGCAGAAATTTTATTTATTTTGGGGCAAAATTGCAGAAATTTCACTTATTTCAGGGAAAAAAGGCAGAAATTTTCTTTATTTTGTGGCAAAAAGGTAGAAATTCTTATATTTTGTGGCAAAACTGCAGAATTTCCCCTTATTTTGAGGTAAAAAGGCTGAAATTCCCATTATTTGGGGCAAAAAGGCAGAAATTTCCCTTATTTTGGGGCGAAATTGCAGAAATTTCACTTACTTCAGCGTAATAAGTCAGAAATTTCCTTATTTTGGTGCAAAAAATACAGAAATTCCCTTTGTTTTGGGGGAAAAATAAAAAATTCCACTTATTTAGAGGCAAAAAAGCAGAAATTCCCCTTATTTTGGAGCAAAATTGAAGAAATTTCCCTTTTTTTTTTATTGCAAAAAGGTATGCATTCTTCTTATTTTCAGGCAAAAAGGCAGAAATTCCTTGTATTTTGGAGCAAAATTGCAGAAATTCCCCTAATTGTGGGGCAAAAAGCAGAAATTCCCTATATGTTGGGACAAAAAGACAGAAATTCTCTTTATTTTAGGGCAAAACTCAGAAATTCCACTTATTTTCGGGGAAAATTCCAGAAAATCCCCATATTTTGGAGCAAAATTGCAGAAATTCCCCTAATTGATGGGCATAAAGGCAGAAATTCCCTATATGTTGGGGCAAAAAGACAGAAATTCTCGTTATTTTTGGGCAAAACTCAGAAATTCCACTTATTTTGGGGCAAAATTCCAGAAATTTCCCTTATTTGGGGGCAAAATTGCAGAAATTTCACTTATTTCAGGGTAATAAGTCAGAAATTTTTCTTATTTTTGGGCAAAAAAGACAAAAATTCCCTTTCTTTTTGGGGAAAAAGACTGAAATTCCACATTTTTAGAGGCAAAAAAGCAGAAATTCCCCTTACTTTGGAGCAAAAAAGAAGAAATTTCTTTTTTTTTGTGGCAAAAGGTATTCATTCTTCTTATATTCAGGCTAAAAAGCAGAAATTCCCCGTATTTTGTAGCAAAATTGCAGAAATTCCACTAATTGTGAAGCAAAAAGGCAGTAATTCCCTATATGTTAGGGCAAAAAGACAGAAATTCTCCTTATTTTGGGGCAAAATTCCAGAAATTTCCTTATTTTTGGGGCAAAATTGCAGAAATTTCACTTATTTTTGGGCAAAATGGCAGAAATTTCACTTATTTCAGAAAAAAGAGAAATTTTCTTATTTTGGGGCAAAAAGGCAGAAATTTCTTTTATTTTGGTAAAAAATTGCAGAAATTTTTCTTATTTTGGGGCAAAAAGGCAGAAATTTCCCTTATTTTGGGGCAAAATTGCAGAAATTTCATATATTTCAGGGTAATAAATCAGAAATTTTCCTTATTTTTGGGCAAAAAAGACAGAAATTCCCTTTCTTTTGGGGGAAAAAGACTGAAATTCCACATTTTTAGAGGCAAAAAAGCAGAAATTCCCCTTATGTTGGAGCAAAAAAGAAGAAATTTCTTTTTTTTTTTGTGGCAAAAGGTATTCATTCTTCTTATATTCAGGCTAAAAAGCAGAAATTCCCCGTATTTTGTAGCAAAATTGCAGAAATTCCACTAATTGTGAAGCAAAAAGGCAGTAATTCCCTATATGTTAGAGCAAAAAGACAGAAATTCTCCTTATTTTGGGGCAAAACTCAGAAATTCCACTTATTTTGGGGCAAAATTCCAGAAATTTCCTTATTTTTGGGGCAAAATTGCAGAAATTTCACTTATTTTGGGGCAAAATTGCAGAAATTTCACTTATTTCAGCGAAAAAAAGCAGAATTTTTTTTTTATTTTGGGGCAAAAATGCAGAAATTCCTAATATTTTGTGGCAAAAATGCAGAAATTCCCATTATTTTGAGGTAAAAAGGATGAAATTCCCTTATTTGGGGGCAAAAAGGCAGAAATTTCCCTTATTTTGGGGCAAAATTGCAGAAATTTCACTTATTTCAGTGTAATAAGTCAGAATTTTTCCTTATTTTGTGGCAAACAAGACAGAAATTTCCTCTTTTTGGGGAAAAAGACAGAAATTCCACTTATTTAGAGGCAAAAAAGCAGAAACTCCCCTTATTTTGGAGAAAAATGAAGAAATTTCCATTTTTTATGGTAAAAAGGTATGCATTCTTCTCATTTTCGGGCAAAATGCAGAAATTCCCCGTATTTTGGAGCGAATTTGGAGAAATTTTCCTAACTGTGGGGCAAAAAGGCAGATATTCCCAATATGTTAGGGCAAAAAGAAAAAATTCTTTTTATTTTGGGGCAAAATTCAGAAATTCCACTTATTTTGGGGCAAAATTCCAGAAATTTCCCTTATTTTGGGGCAAAATTGCAGAAATTTTTTTTATTTTGGGGCAAAATTGCAGAAATTTCATTTATTTCAGGGAAAAAAGGAAGAGATTTTCTTTATTTTGGGGCAAAAAGGCAGAAATTCCAAATATTTTGTCGCAAAAATGCAGAAATTCCCCTTATTTTGAGGTAAAAAGGCTGAAATTCTTCTTATTTGGGGGCAAAAAGGCAGAATTTTCCCTTACTTTGGGGCAAAATTGCAGAAATTTCACTTATTTCAGGGTAGTAAGTCAGAAATTTTCCTTACTTTGTGGCAAAAAAGACAGAAATTCCCTTTGTTCTGGAAGAAAAGACAGAAATTCAACTTATTTAGAGGCAAAAATGCAGAAATTCCCCTTAATATTGAGCAAAAATGAAGAAATTTCCCTTTTTTATGGCAAAAAGTTATGCATTCTTCTTATTTTCGGGCAAAAAGGCAAAAATTCCCCCTATTTTGGAGCAAAATTGCAGAAATTCCCCTAATTGTGGGGTAAAAAGGCAGAAATTCCCTATATGTTGGGGAAAAAGACAGAAATTCTTTTTATTTTAAGGCAAAACTCAGAAATTTCCCTTATTTTGGGGCAAAATTGCAGAAATTTCACTTATTTTGGGGCAAAATTGCAGAAATTTCACTTATTTAATGGAAAAAAGGCAGAAATTTTCCTTATTTTGGGGCAAAAACGCAGAAATTCCTAATATTTTGTGGCAAAAATGCAGAAATTCTCCTTATTTTGAGGTAAAAAGGCTGAAATTCCCCTTATTTGGCGGCAATAAGGCAGAATTTTCCTTATTTTGGGGCAAAATTGCAGAAATTTCACTTATTTCAGGGTAATAAGTCAGAAATTTACTTTATTTTGGGGCAAAAAAGACAGAAATTCCCTTTGTTTTGGGAAAAAAGACAGAAATTCCACTTATTTAGAGGCAAAAAAGCAGAAATTCCCCTAATTTGGGAGCAATAATGAAGAAATTTTCTTTTTTTATGGCAAAAATGTATGCATTCTTCTTATTTTTGGGCAAAAAAACAGAAATTCCCCATATTTTGTAGCAAAATTGCAGAAATTCCCCTAATTGTGGGGCAAAAAAGCAGAAATTCCCTATATGTTGGGTTGAAATGACAGAAATTCTCCTTATTTTGGGGCAAAACTCAGAAATTCCACTTATTTTGGGGCAAAATTCCAGAAATTTCTCTTATTTTGGGGCAAAATTGCAGAAATTTCACTTATTTTGGGGCAAAATTGCAGAAATTTCACTTATTTCAGGGAAAAAGAGCAGAAATTTTTCTTATTTTGCGGCAAAATCGCAGAAATTCCTAATATTTTGTGGCAAAATTGCAGAAATTCCCCTTATTTTGAGGAAAAAGTCTGAAATTCCCCCTATTTGTGGGCAAAAAGGCAGAATTTTACCTTATTTTGGGGCAAAATTGCAGAAATTTTACTTATTTCAGGGTAATAAGTCAGAAATTTTCCTTATTTTTGGGCAAAAAAGACAAAAATTCTCTTTGTTTTTGGAGAAAAAGACAGAAATTCCACTTATTTAGAGGCAAAAAAGCAGAAATTCCCCTTAATATGGAGCAAAAATGAAGATATTTCCCTTTTTTATGGAAAAAGTTATGCATTCTTCTTATTTTCGGGCAAAAAGGCAGAAATTCCCCGTATTTTGGAGCAAAATTGCAGAAATTCCTTTAATTGTGGGGTAAAAAAGAAGAAATTCCCTATATGTTGGGGCAAAAAGACAGAAATTCTCCTTATTTTAAGGCAAAACTCAGAAATTTCACTTATTTTGGGGCAAAATTGCAGAAATTTCACTTATTTCAGGAAAAAAAGCAGAAATTTTCTTATTTTGGGGCAAAAAGGCAGAAATTTCTGTTATTTTGGTACAAAATTGCAGAATTTTTATATTTTGGGGCAAAAAGCAGAAATTTCTCTTATTTTGGGGAAAATATGCAGAAATTCCCCTTATTTTGATGTAAAAAGGCTGAAATTCCCCTTATTTGGGGGCAGAAAGGCAGAAATTACTCTTATTTTGGGGCAATATTGCAGAAATTTCACGTATTTAAGGGTAATAAGTCAGAAATTTTCCTTATTTTGGGGAAAAAATACAGAAATTCCCTTTGTTTTGGGGGAAAAAACAGAAATTCCACTTATTTAGAGGCAAAAAACTGAAATTCCCTTTATTTTGTAGCATAAATAAAGAAATTTCCCTTTTTTATGGTAAAAAGGTATGCATTCTTCTTATTTTCAGGCAAAATGCAGAACTTCCCCGTATTTTGGAGCAAAATTGCAGAAATCCCCCTAACTGTGGGGCAAAAAGGCAGAAATTCCCTATATGTTAGGGCAAAAAGAAGAAATTCTCATTATTTTGGGGCAAAACTCAGAAATTCCACTTATTTTCGGGGAAAATTCCAGAAATTTCACATATTTTGGGGCAAAATTGCAGAAATTTCACTTATTTTGGGGCAAAATTGCAGAAATTTCACTTATTACAGAAAAAAAAAGCAGAAATTTTATTATTTTGGGGCAGAAAGGCAGAAATTTCTTTTATTTTGGTACAAAATTGCAGAAATTTTTTTTTAAATTTTGGGGCAAAAAGGCAGAAATTTCCCTTATTTTGGGCAAAAATGCAGAAATTCCCCTTCTTTTGAGGTAAAAAGGCTGAAATTCCCATCATTTGGGGGCAAAAAGGAAGAAATTTTTTTTTTATTTTGGGGCAAAATTGCAGAAATTTCACTTATTTAAGGGTAATAAGTCAGAATTTTTTTTTCTTTTGGGCCAAAAAACAGGAATTACCTTTGTTTTGGGGGAAAAAGATAGAAATTCCACTTATTTCGAGGCAAAAAAGCAGAAATTCCCCTTATTTTGGAGCAAAATTGCAGAAATTCCCCTAATTGTGGGGCAAAAAGGCAGAAATTCCCTGTATGTTGGGGCAAAAAGATAGAAATTCTCCTTATTTGGGGGCAAAACTCAGAAATTCCACTTATTTTGGGGCAAAATTCCAAAAATTTCACTTATTTTGGGGCAAAATTGCAGAAATTTCACTTATTTCAGAAAAAAAGCAGAAATTTTCTTTTTTGAGGGCAAAAAGGCAGAAATTTCTATTATTTTGGTACAAAATTGCAAAAATTTATCTTAATTTGGAGCAAAAAAGTATATATTTATCATATTTTGTGGCAAAAATACAGAAATTCCCCTTATTTTTAGGTAAAAAGGCTGAAATTCCTCTTATTTGGCGGCAAAGAGGCAGAAATTTCCTTTATTTTGGGGCAAAATTGCAGAAATTTCACTTATTTCATGGTAATAAGTCAGAAATTTTCTTTATTTTGGGGCAAAAAAGACAGAAATTCCCTTTGTTTTGGAGGAAAAAAACAGAAATTCCACTTGTTTAGGGGCAAAAAAGCAGAAATTCCCTTTATTTTTGGAGCAAAAATGAAGAAATTTTTCTTTTTCTTATGGCAAAAAGGTATGCATTCTTCTTATTTTTGGGCAAAAAGACAGAAATTCCCCATATTTTGTACAAAATTGCAGAAATTCCCCTAATTGTGGGGCAAAAAAGCAGATATTCCCTATATGTTGGGTTGAAATGACAGAAATTCTCCTTATTTTGGGGCAAAACTCAGAAATTCCACTTATTTTGGGGCAAAATTCCAGAAATTTCTCTTATTTTGGGGCAAAATTGCAGAAATTTCACTTATTTAGGGGCAAAATTGCAGAAATTTCACTTATTTTAAGGAAAAAGGGCAGAAATTTCCTTTATTTTGGGGCAAAATTGCAGAAATTTCACCTATTTCATAGTAATAAGTCAGAAATTTTCTTTATTTTGGGGCAAAAAAGACAGAAATTCCCTTTGTTTTGGAGGAAAAAAACAGAAATTCCACTTGTTTAGAGGCAAAAAAGCAGAAATTTTCCTTATTTTGGAGCAAAAATGAAGAAATTTTTCTTTTTTTTATGGCAAAAAGGTATGCATTCTTCTTATTTTTGGGCAAAAAGACAGAAATTCCCCATATTTTGTACAAAATTGCAGAAATTCCCCTAATTGTGGGGCAAAAAAGCAGAAATTCCCTATATGTTGGGTTGAAATGACAGAAATTCTCCTTATTTTGGGGCAAAACTCAGAAATTCCACTTATTTTGGGGGCATAATTCCAGAAATTTCTCTTATTTTGGGGCAAAATTGCAGAAATTTCACTTATTTTGGGGCAAAATTGCAGAAATTTCACTTATTTTAAGGAAAAAGGGCAGAAATTTTCTTTATTTTGGGGCAAAATCGCAGAAATTCCTAATATTTTGTGGCAAAAATGCAGAAATTCCCCTTATTTTGAGGAAAAAGTCTGAAATTCCCCTTATTTGTGGGCAAAAAGGCATAATTTTCACTTATTTTGGGGTAAAATTGCAGAAATTTTACTTATTTCAGGGTAATAAGTCAGAAATTTTCCTTATTTTGGTGCAAAAAAGACAGAAATTCCCTTTGTTTTGGGGGAAAACACAGAAATTCCACTTATTTAGAGGCAAAAAAGCAGAAATTTTTTTTTTGGGCAAAATTGCAGAAATTTCACTTATTTTGGGGCAAAAATTGCAGAAATTTCACTTATTTCAGAAAAAATGCAGAAATTTTTCTATTTGGAGGCAAAAAGGCAGAAATTTCTATTATTTTGCTACAAAATTGCAGAAATTTTTTTTATCGTGGGGCAAAATGTCAGAAATTTCCCATATTTTGGGGCAAAAATGCAGAAATTCCCCTTATTTTGAGGTAAAAAGCCTGAAATTCCCCTTATTTGGGGGCAAAAAGGAAGAAATTTCACTCATTTTTGGGCAAAATTGCAGAAATTTCACTTATTTCAGGGCAAAAAGGCAGAAATTTTCCTTATTTTGGGGCAAAAAGGCAGAAATTCCTAATATTTTGTGGCAAAAATGCAGAAATTCCCCTTATTTTGAGGTAAAAAGGCTGCAATTCCCCATATTTGGGGGCAAAATTGCATAAATTTCACTTATTTCAGGGAAAAAGGGCCGAAATTTTCCTTATTTTGGGGCAAAAAAGACAGAAATTCCCTTAGTTTTGGGGGAAAAAGACAAAAATTCCACTTATATAGAGGCAAAAAACAGAAATTCCCCTTATTTTGTAGCAAAAATGAAGAAATTTCCCTTTTTTATGGTAAAAGGGTATGCATTCTTCTTATTTTCGGGCAAAATGCAGAAATTCCCCGTATTTTGAAGCAAATTTGGAGAAATTTCCCTAACTGTTAGGGCAAAAAGAAGAAATTCTCCTTATTTTGGGGCAAAACTCAGAAATTCCACTTATTTTGGGGCAAAATTCCAGAAATTTCCCTTATTTTGGGGCAAAATTGCAGAAATTTCCTTTATTTTGGGGCAAAATTGCAGAAATTTCACTTATTTCAGGAAAAAAGGCAGAAATTTTCCTTATTTTGGGGCAAAAAGGCAGAAATTCTTAATATTTTGTCGCAAAAATGCAGAAATTCCCCTTATTTTGAGGTAAAAAGGCTGAAATTCTCCTTATTTGGGTGCAAAAAGGCAGAATTTTCCCTTACTTTGGGGAAAAATTGCAGAAATTTTTCTTATTTTGGGGCAAAAATGCAGTAATTTCCCATATTTTGGGGCAAAATGCAGAAATTCCCTTTATATTAAGGTAAAAAGGCTGAAATTCTCTTTATTTGGGGGCAAAAAGGCAGAAATTCCCTATATGTTGGGGCAAAAAGATAGAAATTCTCTTTATTTTGGGGCAAAACTCAGAAATTCCACTTATTTTGAGGTAAAATTCAAGAAATTTCACTTATTTTGGGGCAAAATTGCAGAAATTTCACTTATTTTGGGGCAAAATTGCAGAAATTTTTCTTATTTTGAGGCAAAAATGCAGTAATTTCTCATACTTTGGGGCAAAATGCAGAAATTCTCTTTATATTGAGGTAAAAAGGCTGAAATTCTCATTTGGGGGCAAAAAGGCAGAATTTTCCATTATTTTGGGGCAAAATTGCAGAAACTTCACTTATTTCAGGGTAATAAGTCAGAAATTTTCTTATTTTGCGGCAAAAAAGACAGAAATTCCCTTTGTTTTGGGGGAATAAGACAGAAATTTTACTTATTTAGAGGCAAAAAAGCAGAAATTCCCTATAATATGGAGCAAAAATTAAGAAATTTCCCTTTTTTATGGCAAAAAGTTATGCATTCTTCTTATTTTCGGGCAAAAAGGCAGAAATTCCCCGTATTTTGTAGCAAAATTGCAGAAATTCCCCTAATTGTGGGGCAAAAAAGGCAGAAATTCTCTATATGTTGGGCAAAAAGACAGATATTCTCCTGATTTTGGGGCAAAACTCAGAAATTCCACTTATTTTGGGGCAAAATTCCAAAAATTTCCCTTATTTTGAGGCAAAATTGCAGAAATTTCACTTATTTTGGGGCAAAATTTCAGAAATTTCATTTATTTCAGGGAAAAAAGAAAGAAATTTTCCTTATTTTGGGGCAAAAAGGCAGAAATTCCTAATATTTTGTGGCAAAAATGCAAAAAATCTTTTTATTTTGAGGTAAAAAGGCTGAAATTCCCTTTATTTGGGGACAAAAAGGCAGAAATTTCCCTTATTTTGGGGCAAAATTGCAGAAATTTGAGTTATTTAAGGGTAATAAGTCAGAATTTTTCCTTATTTTGGGGCAAACAATACAGAAATTCCCTCTTTTTGGGGAAAATGACAGAAATTCCACTTATTTAGAGGCAAAAAAGCAGAAATTCCCCTTATTTTGGAGCAAAATGAAGAAATTTCCATTTTTTATGGCACAAAGGTATGCATTTTCTTTATTTTCGGGCAAAAATGCAGAAATTCCTCGTATTTTGGAGCAAAATTGCAGAAATTCCCCTAATTGTGGGGCAAAAAGGCAGAAATTCCCTATATGTTAAGGCAAAAAGACTGAAATTTTCCTTATTTTGGGGCAAAACTCAGAAATTCCACTTATTTTAGGGCAAAATTCCAGAAATTTCCCTTGTTTTGGGGCAAAATTGCAGAAATTTCAGTTATTTTGGGGAAAAATTGCAGAAAATTTACTTATTTCAGAAAAAAAGAGAAATTTTCTAATTTTGGGTCAAAAAGGCAGAAATTTCTTTAATTTTGGTACAAAATTGCAGAAATTTTTCTTATTTTGGGGCAAAAAGGCAGAAATTTCCCTTATTTTGGGGCAAATATGCAGAAATTCCCTTTATTTTGAGGTAAAAAGGCTGAAATTTCCATTATTTGGGGGCAAAAAGGCAGAAATTTCCCTTATTTTGGGGCAAAATTGCAGAAATTTCACTTATTTCCGGGTAATAAGTCAGAAATTTTCCTTCTTTTGGGGAAAAAAATACAAAAATTCCCTTTGTTTTGGGGGAAAAATACAGAAATTTCACTTATTTAGAGGCAAAAAAGTAGAAATTCCCCTTATTTTGGAGCAAAATTGCAGAAATTCCCCTAAATGTGGGCAAAAAAGCAGAAATTCCCTATATGTTGGGGCAAAAGTCAGAAATTCTCATTATTTTGGGGCAAAACTCAGAAATTCCACTTATTTTCGGGGAAAATTCCAGAAATTTCACATATTTTGGGGCAAAATTGCAGAAATTTCACTTATTTTGGGGCAAAATTGCAGAAATATCACTTATTACAGAAAAAAAAGCAGAAATTTTATTATTTTGGGGCAGAAAGGCAGAAATTTCTTTTATTTTGGTACAAAATTGCAGAAATTTTTTTTATTTTGGGGCAAAAAGGCAGAAATTTCCCTTATTTTGGGCAAAAATGCAGAAATTCCCCTACTTTTGAGGTAAAAATGCTGAAATTCCCATCATTTAAGGGCAAAAAGGAAGAAATTTTTTTTATTTTGGGGCAAAATTGCAGAAATTTCACTTATTTCAGGGTAATAAGTCAGAATTTTTTTTTATTTTTGGCCACAAAAAACAGGAATTACCTATGTTTTGGGGGAAAAAGATAGAAATTCCACTTATTTAGAGGCAAAAAAGCAAAAATTCCCCTTATTTTGGAGCAAAATTGCAGAAATTCCCCTAATTGTGGGGCAAAAAGGCAGAAATTCCCTGTATGTTGGGGCAAAAAGATAGAAATTCTGCTTATTTTGGGGCAAAACTCAGAAATTCCACTTATTTTGGGGAAAAATTCAAGAAATTTCACTTATTTTGGGGCAAAATTGCAGAAATTTCACTTATTTCAGAAAAAAAGCAGAAATTTTCTTTTTTGAGGGCAAAAAGGCAGAAATTTCTATTATTTTGGTACAAAATTGCAAAAATTTATCTTATTTTGGAGCAAAAAAGAATATATTTCCCATATTTTGTGGCAAAAATACAGAAATTCCCCTTATTTTGAGGTAAAAAGGCTGAAATTCCTCTTATTTTGCGGCAAAGAGGCAGAAATTTCCTTTATTTTGTGGCAAAATTGCAGAAATTTCACTTATTTCATGGTAATAAGTCAGAAATTTTATTTATTTTGGGGCAAAAAAGACAGAAATTACCTTTGTTTTGGAGGAAAAAAACAGAAATTCCACTTGTTTAGAGGCAAAAAAGCAGAAATTCCCCTTATTTTGGAGCAAAAATGAAGAAATTTTTCTTTTTTTTATGGCAAAAAGGTATGCATTCTTCTTATTTTTGGGGAAAAAGGCAGAAATTCTTCGTATTTTAGAGCAAAATTGCAGAAATTTCCCTAATTGTAGGGCAAAAAGGCAGAAATTCCCTATATGTTGGGCAAAAAGACAGAAATTCTCTTTATTTTGGTGCAAAACTCAGAAATTCCACATATTTTGGGGCAAAATTCCAGAAATTTCCCTTATTTTGGGGCAAAATTGCAGAAATTTCATTTATTTTGGGGCAATATTGCAGAAATTTCACTTATTTCAGAGAAAAAGGGCAGAAATTTTCCTTATTTTGGGGCAAAAAGGCAGAAAATCTTATATTTTGTGGCAAAACTGCAGAAATTCCCCTTATTTTGAGGTAAAAAGGCTGACATTCCCCTTATTTGGGAGCAAAAAGAAAGAAATTTCCCTTATTTTGTGGCAAAATTGCAGAAATTTCACTTACTTCAGCGTAATATGTCAGAAATTTCCTTATTTTGGTGCAAAAAAGACAGAAATTCCCTTTGTTTTGGGGGAAAAAGAAAAAATTCCACTTATTTAGAGGCAAAAATGCAGAAATTCCCCTTATTTTGGAGCAAAAATGAAAAAAATTTCCCTTTTTTTATCGCAAAAAGGTATGCATTCTTCTTATTTTTGGGCAAAAACGCAGAAATTCCTCGTATTTTGGAGCAAAATTGCAGAAATTAACCTAATTGTGGGGCAAAAAGGCGGAAATTCACTATATGTTGGGGCAAAAAGACAAAAATTCTCCTTATTTTGGTGAAAAACTCAGAAATTCCACTTATTTTGGGGCAAAATTCCAGAAATTTCCCTTATTTTGGGGCAAAATTGCAGAAATTTCACTTATTTTGGGCAAAATTGCAGAAATTTCACTTATTTCAGGGAAAAAAGAAAGAAATTTTCCTTATTTTGGGGCAAAAAGGCAGAAATTCCTAATATTTTGTGGCAAAAATGCAAAAAAATCTTTTTATTTTGAGGTAAAAAGGCTGAAATTCCCTTTATTTGGGGGCAAAAAGGCAGAAATTTCCCTTATTTTGGGGCAAAATTGCAGAAATTTCACTTATTTCAGGGTAATAAGTCAGAATTATTTCTTATTTTGGGGCAAACAAGACAGAAATTCCCTCTTTTTGAGAAAAAGACAGAAATTCCAATTATTTAGAGGCAAAAAAGCAGAAATACCCCTTATTTTGGAGCAAAATGAAGAAATTTCCATTTTTTTGGCACAAAGGTATGCATTCTTTTTATTTTCGGGCAAAAAGGCAGAAATTCCCCGTATTTTGGAACAAAATTGCAGAAATTCCCCTAATTGTGGGGCAAAAATGCAGAAATTAACTATATGTTAAGGCAAAAAGACAGAAATTTCCCTTATTTTGAAGCAAAATTGCAGAAATTTCACTTATTTCAGGGAAAAGGCGGAAATTTTCCTTATTTTCGGGCAAAAAGTCAGAAATTCCCCTTATTTTGAGGTAAAAAGGCTAAAATTCCCCTTATTTGGGGGCAAAAAGGCAGAAATTTCCCTTATTTTGGGGCAAAATTGCAAAAATTTTCTTATATTGGGGCAAAAAGGCAGAAATTTCTTTTATTTTGGTACAAAATTGCAGAAATTTTTCTTATTTTGGGGCAAAAAGGCAGAAATTTCCCATATTTTGGGGCAAAAATGCAGAAATTCCCCTTATTTTTAGGTAAAAATGCTGAAATTCCTTTTATTTGGGGGCAAAAAGGCTGAAATTTCCTTTATTTTGGGGCAAAATTCAGAAATTTCACTTATTTCAGGGTAATAAGGCACAAATTTTCCTTATTTTGGGGCAAAAAATACAGAAATTCCCTTTGTTTTGTAGGAAAAAAACAGAAATTCCACTTGTTTAGAGGCAAAAAAGCAGAAATTCTCCTTATTTTGGAGCAAAAATGAAGAAATTTCCCTTTTTTATGGCAAAAAGGTATGCATTCTTCTTATTTTTAGGGAAAAGGGCAGAAATTCCCCGTATATTGGAGCAAAATTGCAGAAATTTTCCTAATCGTGAGGCAAAAAGGCAGAAATTCCTTATATGTTGGGCAAAAAGACAGAAATTCTCCTTATTTTGGTGCAAAACTCAGAAATTCCACTTATTTTGGGGCAAAATTCCAGAAATTTCCTTTATTTTGGGGCAAAATTGCAGAAATTTCACTTATTTAAGGGAAAAATGCAGAAATTTTCCTTATTTTGGGCAAAAGGCAGAAATTCTTATATTTTGTGGCAAAACTGCAGAAATTCCCCTTATTTTGTGGTAAAAATGCTGAAATTCCCCTTATTTGAAAGCAAAAAGTAAGAAATTTCCCTTATTTTGGGGCAAAATTGCAGAAATTTCACTTACTTCAGCGTAATAAGTCAGAAATTTCCTTATTTTGGTGCAAAAAAGACAGAAATTCTCTTTGTTTTGGGGGAAAAAGAAAAAATTCCACTTATTTAGAGGCAAAAATGCAGAAATTCCCCTTATTTTGGAGCAAAAATGAAGAAATTTCCCTTTTTTTATTGCAAGATATATGCATTCTTCTTATTTTCGGGCAAAAAGGCAGAAATTCCTTGTATTTTGGAGCAAAATTGCAGAAATTCCCCTAATTGTGGAGCAAAAAGGCGGAAATTCCCTATATGTTGGGGCCAAAAGACAGAAATTCTCTTCATTTTGGGGCAAAACTCAGAAATTCCACTTATTTTGAGGCAAAATTGCAGAGATTTTACTTATTTCAGAAAAAAAGCAGAAATTTTCTTATTTTGGGGCAAAAAGGCAGAAATTTCTTTTATTTTGGGAAAAAATTGCAGAAATTTATCTTATTTTGGGGCAAAAAGGCAGAAATTTCCCTTATTATGGGCAAAAATTCAGAAATTCCCCTTATTTTGAGGTAAAAAGGCTGAATTTCCCATTATTTGGGGGCAAAAAGGCAGAAATTTCCCTTATTTTGGGGCAACATTGCAGAAATTTCACTTATTTCATGAAAATAAGTCAGAAATTTTCCTTATTTTGGGGCAAAAATGAAGAAATTCCCTTTGTTTTGGGGGAAAAAGACAGAAATTCCACTTATTTAGAGGCAAAAGCAGAAATTCCCCTTATTTTGGGGCAAAATTGCAGAAATTCCCCTAATTGTGGGGCCAAAAGGGAGAAATTCCCTATATGTTGAAGCAAAAAGATAGAAATTCTCCTTATTTTGGGGCAAAACTCAGAAATTCCACTTATTTTGGGGCAAAATTCCAGAAATTTCACTTATTTTGGGGCAAAATTGCAGAAATTTCACATATTTAGGGGCATAATTGCAGAAATTTCACTTATTTCAGAAAAAAAGCAGAAATTTTCTTATTTGGGGGCAAAAAGGCAGAAATTTCTATTATTTTGGTACAAAATTGCAGAAATTTTTCTTATTTTTGGGCAAAAAGGCAGAAATTTCCCATATTTTGTGGCAAAAATACAGAAATCCTCTTATTTTGAGGTAAAAAGGCTGATATTCCTTTTATTTGGGGGCTATAAGGCAGAAATTTCCATTATTTTGGGGCAAAATTGCAGAAATTTCACTTATTTCAGGGTAATAAGTCAGAAATTTTCCTTATTTTGCGGCAAAAAAGACAGGAATTCCCTTTGTTTTGGGGGAAAAAACAGAAATTCCACTTGTTTAGAGGTAAAATAGCAGAAATTCCCCTTATTTTGGAGCAAAAATGAAGAAATTACCCTTTTTTATGGCAAAAAGGTATGCATTCTTCTTATTTTTAGGGAAAAGGGCAGAAATTCCCCGTATATTGGAGCAAAATTGCACAAATTCCCCTAATTGTAGGGCAAAAAGGCAGAAATTCCCTATATGTTAGGACAAAATGAAGAAATTCTCCTTATTTTTGGGCAAAACTAAGAAATTCAACTTATTTTGGGGCAAAATTCCAGAAATTTCCCTTATTTTGGGGCAAAATTGCAGAAATTTCACTTATTTTGGGGCAAAATTGCAGAAATTTTACTTATTTCAGGGAAAAAAGGCAGAAATTTTCCTTATTTTGGGGCAAAAAGGCAGAAATTCCTAATATTTTGTGGCAAAAATGCAGAAATTCCCCTTATTTTGAGGTAAAAAGATTGAAATTCTCCTTATTTGGGGGCAAAAATGCAGAATTTTCCCTTATTTTGGGGCAAAATTGAAGACATTTCACTTATTTCAGGGTAATAAGTCAGAAATTTTCTTTATTTTTGGGAAAAAAAGACAGAAATTCCCTTTGTTTTAGGGGAAAAAGACAGAAATTCCATTTATTTATAGGCAAAAAAGCAGAAATTCCCCTTATTTTGGAACAAAATTGCAGAAATTCCCCTAATTGTGGGGCATAAAGGCAGAAATTACCTATATGTTGGGGCAAAAAGACAGAAATTCTCCTTATTTTGGGGCAAAACTCAGAAATTCCACTTATTTTGGGGCAAAATTCCAGAAATTTCCTTTATTTTGGGGCAAAATTGCAGAAATTTAACTTATTTTGGGGCAAAATTGCAGAAATTTCACTTATTTCAGGGAAAAAAGGCAGAAATTTTCCTTATTTTGGGGCAAATACGCAGAAATTCCTAAAATTTTTTGGCAAAAATGCAGAAATTCCCCTTATTTTGTGGTAAAAAGGCTGAAATTCCACTTATTTGGGGGAAAAATGCAGAATTTTCTTTATTTTGGGGCAAAATTGCAGAAATTTCACTTATTTCAGGTTAATAAGTCAGAAATTTTCCTTATTTTTGGGCAAAAAAGACAGAAATTCCCTTTGTTTTTGGAGAAAAAGACAGAAATTCCACTTATTTAGAGGCAAAAAGCAGAAATTCCCCTTAATATGGAGCAAAAATGAAGATATTTCCCTTTTTTATGGAAAAAGTTATGCATTCTTCTTATTTTCGGGCAAAAAGGCAGAAATTCCCCATATTTTGGAGCAAAATTGCAGAAATTCCCCTAATTCTGGGGCAAAAAGGCGGAAATTCCCTATATGTTGGGGCCAAAAGACAGAAATTCTCTTCATTTTGGGGCAAAACTCAGAAATTCCACTTATTTTGAGGCAAAATTGCAGAGATTTTACTTATTTCAGAAAAAAAGCAGAAATTTTCTTATTTTGGGGCAAAAAGGCAGAAATTTCTTTTATTTTGGGAAAAAATTGCAGAAATTTATCTTATTTTGGGGCAAAAAGGCAGAAATTTCCCTTATTATGGGCAAAAATTCAGAAATTCCCCTTATTTTGAGGTAAAAAGGCTGAATTTCCCATTATTTGGGGGCAAAAAGGCAGAAATTTCCCTTATTTTGGGGCAACATTGCAGAAATTTCACTTATTTCATGAAAATAAGTCAGAAATTTTCCTTATTTTGGGGCAAAAATGAAGAAATTCCCTTTGTTTTGGGGGAAAAAGACAGAAATTCCACTTATTTAGAGGCAAAAGCAGAAATTCCCCTTATTTTGGGGCAAAATTGCAGAAATTCCCCTAATTGTGGGGCCAAAAGGGAGAAATTCCCTATATGTTGAAGCAAAAAGATAGAAATTCTCCTTATTTTGGGGCAAAACTCAGAAATTCCACTTATTTTGGGGCAAAATTCCAGAAATTTCACTTATTTTGGGGCAAAATTGCAGAAATTTCACATATTTAGGGGCATAATTGCAGAAATTTCACTTATTTCAGAAAAAAAGCAGAAATTTTCTTATTTGGGGGCAAAAAGGCAGAAATTTCTATTATTTTGGTACAAAATTGCAGAAATTTTTCTTATTTTTGGGCAAAAAGGCAGAAATTTCCCATATTTTGTGGCAAAAATACAGAAATCCTCTTATTTTGAGGTAAAAAGGCTGATATTCCTTTTATTTGGGGGCTATAAGGCAGAAATTTCCATTATTTTGGGGCAAAATTGCAGAAATTTCACTTATTTCAGGGTAATAAGTCAGAAATTTTCCTTATTTTGCGGCAAAAAAGACAGGAATTCCCTTTGTTTTGGGGGAAAAAACAGAAATTCCACTTGTTTAGAGGTAAAATAGCAGAAATTCCCCTTATTTTGGAGCAAAAATGAAGAAATTACCCTTTTTTATGGCAAAAAGGTATGCATTCTTCTTATTTTTAGGGAAAAGGGCAGAAATTCCCCGTATATTGGAGCAAAATTGCACAAATTCCCCTAATTGTAGGGCAAAA
This sequence comes from Micromys minutus, assembly GCF_963924665.1. Lineage (NCBI taxonomy): Eukaryota > Metazoa > Chordata > Mammalia > Rodentia > Muridae > Micromys > Micromys minutus. The sequence continues at coordinate 1,405,608 of NW_027667830.1, read as the reverse complement.
AGGCAGAAATTCCCTATATGTTAGGATAAAATGAAGAAATTCTCCTTATTTTTGGGCAAAACTAAGAAATTCAACTTATTTTGGGGCAAAATTCCAGAAATTTCCCTTATTTTGGGGCAAAATTGCAGAAATTTCACTTATTTTGGGGCAAAATTGCAGAAATTTTACTTATTTCAGGGAAAAAAGGCAGAAATTTTTTTTATTTTGGGGCAAAAAGGCAGAAATTCCTAATATTTTGTGGCAAAAATGCAGAAATTCCCCTTATTTTGAGGTAAAAAGATTGAAATTCTCCTTATTTGGGGGCAAAAATGCAGAATTTTCCCTTATTTTGGGGCAAAATTGAAGACATTTCACTTATTTCAGGGTAATAAGTCAGAAATTTTCTTTATTTTTGGGAAAAAAAGACAGAAATTCCCTTTGTTTTAGGGGAAAAAGACAGAAATTCCATTTATTTATAGGCAAAAAAGCAGAAATTCCCCTTATTTTGGAACAAAATTGCAGAAATTCCCCTAATTGTGGGGCATAAAGGCAGAAATTACCTATATGTTGGGGCAAAAAGACAGAAATTCTCCTTATTTTGGGGCAAAACTCAGAAATTCCACTTATTTTGGGGCAAAATTCCAGAAATTTCCTTTATTTTGGGGCAAAATTGCAGAAATTTAACTTATTTTGGGGCAAAATTGCAGAAATTTCACTTATTTCAGGGAAAAAAGGCAGAAATTTTCCTTATTTTGGGGCAAATACGCAGAAATTCCTAAAATTTTTTGGCAAAAATGCAGAAATTCCCCTTATTTTGTGGTAAAAAGGCTGAAATTCCACTTATTTGGGGGAAAAATGCAGAATTTTCTTTATTTTGGGGCAAAATTGCAGAAATTTCACTTATTTCAGGTTAATAAGTCAGAAATTTTCCTTATTTTTGGGCAAAAAAGACAGAAATTCCCTTTGTTTTTGGAGAAAAAGACAGAAATTCCACTTATTTAGAGGCAAAAAGCAGAAATTCCCCTTAATATGGAGCAAAAATGAAGATATTTCCCTTTTTTATGGAAAAAGTTATGCATTCTTCTTATTTTCGGGCAAAAAGGCAGAAATTCCCCATATTTTGGAGCAAAATTGCAGAAATTCCTTTAATTGTGGGGTAAAAAAGAAGAAATTCCCTATATGTTGGGGCAAAAAGACAGAAATTCTCCTTGTTTTAAGGCAAAACTCAGAAATTTCACTTATTTTGGGTCAAAATTGCAGAAATTTCACTTATTTCAGGAAAAAAAGCAGAAATTTTCTTATTTAGGGGCAAAGAGGCAGAAATTTCAGTTATTTTGATACAAAATTGCAGAATTTTTTTTATTTTGGGGCAAAAAAGCAGAAATTTCGCTTATTTTGGGGAAAATATGCAGAAATTCCCCTTATTTTGATGTAAAAAGGCTGAAATTCCCCTTAATTGGGGGCAGAAAGGCAGAAATTTCCCATATTTTGGGGCAATATTGCAGAAATTTCACGTATTTAAGGGTAATAAGTCAGAAATTTTCCTTATTTTGGGGAAAAAATACAGAAATTCCCTTTGTTTTGGGGGAAAAAAAAGAAATTCCACTTATTTAGAGGCAAAAAACAGAAATTCCCTTTATTTTGTAGCATAAATGAAGAAATTTCCCTTTTTTATGGTAAAAAGGTATGCATTCTTCTTATATTCGGGCAAAATGCAGAACTTCCCCGTATTTTGGAGCAAAATTGCAGAAATTCCCCTAACTGTGGGGCAAAAAGGCAGAAATTCCCTATATGTTAGTGCAAAAAGACGAAATTCTCCTTATTTTGGGGCAAAACTGAGAAATTCCACTTATTTTGGGGCAAAATTCCAGAAATTTCCTTATTTTGGGGCAAAAGTGCAGAAATTTCAATTATTTTGGGGCAAAAATTCAGAAATTTCACTTATTTCATGGAAAAAAGGCAGAAATTTTCCTTATTTTGGGGCAAAAAGGCAGAAATTCCTAATATTTTGTGGCAAAAATGCAGAAATTCCTCTTATTTTGAGGTAAAAAGGCTGAAATTCCCCTTATTTGGGGGCAAAAAGGCAGAAATTTCCCTTATTTTGGGGCAAAATTGCAGAAATTTCACTTATTTCAGGGTAATAATTAAGAAATTTTCCTTATTTTGTGGCAAAATAGACAGAAATTCCCTTTGTTTTGGGGGAAAAAGATAGAAATTCCACTTATTTAGAGGCAAAAAAGCAGAAATTCCTCTTAATATGGAGCAAAAATGAAGAAATTTCCCTTTTTTATGGCAAAAAGTTATGCATTCTTCTTATTTTCGGGCAAAAAGGCAGAAATTCCCCGTATTTTGGAGCAAATTTGGAGAAATTTCCCTAACTGTGGGGCAAAAAGGCAGAAATTCCCTATATGTTAGGGCAAAAAGAAGAAATTCTCCTTATTTTGGGGCAAAACTCAGAAATTCCACTTATTTTGTGGCAAAATTCCAGAAATTTCCCTTGTTTTGGGGCAAAATTGCAGAAATTTCCTTTATTTTGGGGCAAAATTGCAGAAATTTCACTTATTTCAGAGTAATAAGTCAGAAATTTTCCTTATTTTTGGGCAAAAAAGACAGAAATTCCCTTTGTTTTGGGAAAAAAGACAGAAATTCCACTTATTTAGAGGCAAAAAAGCAGAAATTCCCCTTATTTTGGAGCAATAATGAAGAAATTTCCTTTTTTTATGGCAAAAATGTATGCATTCTTCTTATTTTTTGGCAAGAAGACAGAAATTCCCCATAATTTGTAGCAAAATTGCAGAAATTCCCCTAATTGTGGGGCAAAAAAGCAGAAATTCCCTATATGTTGGGGCGAAATGACAGAAATTCTCCTTATTTTGGGATAAAACTCAGAAATTCCACTTATTTTGGGGCAAAATTCCAGAAATTTCTCTTATTTTGGCGCAAAATTGCAGAAATTTCACTTATTTCAGGGAAAAAGGGCATAAATTTTCCTTATTTTGGGGCAAAATCGCAGAAATTCCTAATATTTTGTGGCAAAAATGCAGAAATTCCGCTTATTTTGAGGAAAAAGTCTGAAATTCCCCCTATTTGTGGGCAAAAAGGCAGTATTTTCCCTTATTTTGGGGCAAAATTGCAGAAATTTTACTTATTTCAAGGTAATAAGTCAGAAATTTTCCTTATTTTGTGGCAAAAAAGACAGAAATTCCCTTTGTTTTGGGGGAAAAGACAGAAATTCTACTTATTTAGAGGCAAAAAAGCAGAAATTCCCCTTAATATGGAGCAAAAATGAAGAAATTTCCCTTTTTTATGGCAAAAAGTTATGCATTCTTCTTATTTTCAGGCAAAAAGGCAAAAATTCCCCCTATTTTGGAGCAAAATTGCAGAAATTCCCCTAATTGTGGGGTAATAAAGAAGAAATTCCCTATATGTTGGGGCAAAAAGACAGAAATTCTTTTTATTTTAAGGCAAAACTCAGAAATTTCACTTATTTTGGGGCAAAATTGCAGAAATTTCACTTATTTCAGGAATAAAAGCAGAAATTTTCTTATTTTGGGGCAAAAAGGCAGAAATTTCTTTTATTTTGGTACAAAATTGCAGAAATTTTTTTTATTTTGGGGCAAAAAAGCAGAAATTTCCCTTATTTTGGGGCAAATATGCAGAAATTCCCCTTATTTTGAGGTAAAAATGCTGAAATTCCCCTTATTTCGGAGCAAAAAGGCAGAAATTTCCTTTATTTTGGGGCAAAATTGCAGAAATTTCACTTATTTCAGGGTAATAATTCAGAAATTTTTCTTATTTTGGGGAAAAAATACAGAAATTCCTTTTTTTGGGGGGAAAACACAGAAATTCCACTTATTTAGAGGCAAAAAAGCAGAAATTTTTTTTTATTTTGGGGCAAAATTGCAGAAATTTCACTTATTTTGGGGCAAAATTACAGAAATTTCAATTATTTCAGAAAAAAAGGCAGAAATTTTCTTATTTGGAGGCAAAAAGGCAGAAATTTCTATTATTTTGCTACAAAATTGCAGAAATTTTTCTTATTGTGGGGCAAAAAGGCAGAAATTTTCCATATTTTGGGGCAAAAATGCAGAAATTCCATTTATTTTGAGGTAAAAACCCTGAAATACCCCTTATTTGGGGGCAAAAAGGAAGAAATTTCACTTATTTTTGGGCAAAATTGCAGAAATTTCACTTATTTCAGGGCAAAAAGGAAGAAATTTTCCTTATTTTGGGGCAAAATGGCAGAAATTCCTAATATTTTGTGGCAAAAATGCAGAAATTCCCCTTATTTTGAGGTAAAAAGGCTGCAATTCCCCTTATTTGGGGGCAAAAAGGCAGAAATTTCCCTTATTTTGGGGCAAAATTGCATAAATTTCACTTATTTCAGGGAAAAAAGGCAGAAATTTTCCTTATTTTGGGGCAAAAAAGACAGAAATTCCTTTTGTTTTGGGGTGAAAAAGACAAAAATTCCACTTATTTAGAGGCAAAAAACAGAAATTCCCCTTATTTTGTAGCAAAAATGAAGAAATTTCCCTTTTTTATGGTAAAAAGGTATGCATTCTTCTTATTTTCGGGCAAAATGCAGAAATTCCCTGTATTTTGGAGCAAATTTGGAGAAATTTCCTTAACTGTGGGGCAAAAAGGCAGATATTCCCTATATGTTAGGGCAAAAAGAAGAAATTCTCCTTATTTTGGGGCAAAACTCAGAAATTCCACTTATTTTGGGGCAAAATTCCAGAAATTTCCCTTATTTTGGGGCAAAATTGCAGAAATTTCACTTATTTTGGGGCAAAATTGCAGAAATTTCACTTATTTCAGGAATAAAAGCAGAAATTTTCTTATTTCGGGGCAAAAAGGCAGAAATTTCTTTTATTTTGGTACAAAATTGCAGAAATTTTTTTTATTTTGGGGCAAAAAAGCAGAAATTTCCCTTATTTTGGGGCAAATATGCAGAAATTCCCCTTATTTTGAGGTAAAAATGCTGAAATTCCCCTTATTTCGGAGCAAAAAGGCAGAAATTTCCATTATTTTGGGGCAAAATTGCAGAAATTTCACTTATTTCAGGGTAATAATTCAGAAATTTTTCTTATTTTGGGGAAAAAATACAGAAATTCCTTTTTTTGGGGGGAAAACACAGAAATTCCACTTATTTAGAGGCAAAAAAGCAGAAATTTTTTTTTTATTTTGGGGCAAAATTGCAGAAATTTCACTTATTTTGGGGCAAAATTACAGAAATTTCACTTATTTCAGAAAAAAAAGGCAGAAATTTTCTTATTTGGAGGCAAAAAGGCAGAAATTTCTATTATTTTGCTACAAAATTGCAGAAATTTTTCTTATTGTGGGGCAAAAAGGCAGAAATTTTCCATATTTTGGGGCAAAAATGCAGAAATTCCATTTATTTTGAGGTAAAAACCCTGAAATACCCCTTATTTGGGGGCAAAAAGGAAGAAATTTCACTTATTTTTGGGCAAAATTGCAGAAATTTCACTTATTTCAGGGCAAAAAGGAAGAAATTTTCCTTATTTTGGGGCAAAATGGCAGAAATTCCTAATATTTTGTGGCAAAAATGCAGAAATTCCCCTTATTTTGAGGTAAAAAGGCTGCAATTCCCCTTATTTGGGGGCAAAAAGGCAGAAATTTCCCTTATTTTGGGGCAAAATTGCATAAATTTCACTTATTTCAGGGAAAAAAGGCAGAAATTTTCCTTATTTTGGGGCAAAAAAGACAGAAATTCCTTTTGTTTTGGGGTGAAAAAGACAAAAATTCCACTTATTTAGAGGCAAAAAACAGAAATTCCCCTTATTTTGTAGCAAAAATGAAGAAATTTCCCTTTTTTATGGTAAAAAGGTATGCATTCTTCTTATTTTCGGGCAAAATGCAGAAATTCCCTGTATTTTGGAGCAAATTTGGAGAAATTTCCTTAACTGTGGGGCAAAAAGGCAGATATTCCCTATATGTTAGGGCAAAAAGAAGAAATTCTCCTTATTTTGGGGCAAAACTCAGAAATTCCACTTATTTTGGGGCAAAATTCCAGAAATTTCCCTTATTTTGGGGCAAAATTGCAGAAATTTCCTTTATTTTGGGGCAAAATTGCAGAAATTTCACTTATTTCAGGGAAAAAATGCAGAAATTTTCCTTATTTTGGGGCAAAAAGGCAGAAATTCCTAATATTTTGTCGCAAAAATGCAGAAATTCCCCTTATTTTAAGGTAAAAAGGCTGATATTCTCCTTATTTGGGGGCAAAAAGGCAGAATTTTCCCTTACTTTGGGGCAAAATTGCAGAAATTTTTCTTATTTTGAGGCAAAAATGCAGTAATTTCCCATATTTTGGGGCAAAATGCAGAAATTCCCTTTATATTGAGGTAAAAAGCCTGAAATTCTCCTTATTTGGGGGCAAAAAGGCAGAATTTTTCATTATTTTGGGGCAAAATTGCAGAAATTTCACTTATTTCAGGGTAATAAGTCAGAAATTTTCTTATTTTGCGGCAAAAAAGACAGAAATTCCCTTTGTTTTGGGGGGAAAAGACAGAAATTTTACTTATTTAGAGGCAAAAAAGCAAAATTCCCTTTAATATGGAGCAAAAATTAAGAAATTTCCCTTTTTTATGGCAAAAAGTTATGCATTCCTCTAATTGTGGGGCAAAAAGGCAAAAATTCTCTATATGTTTGGCAAAAAGTCAGAAATTCTCCTTATTTTGGGGCAAAACTCAGAAATTCCACTTTTTTGGGGGTAAAATTCCAAAAATATCCCTTATTTTGGGGCAAACTTGCAGAAATTTCACTTATTTTGGGGCAAAATTGCAGAAATTTCATTTATTTCAGGGAAAAAAGAAAAAAATTTTCCTTATTTTGGGGCAAAAAGGCAGAAATTCCTAATATTTTGTGGCAAAAATGCGAAAAATCTTTTTATTTTGAGGTAAAAAGGCTGAAATTCCCTTAATTTGGGGGCAAAAAGGCAGAAATTTCCCTTATTTTGGGGCAAAATTGCAGATATTTGACTTATTTCAGGGTAATAAGTCAGAATTTTTCCTTATTTTGGGGCAAACAAGACAGAAATTCCCTCTTTTTGGGGAAAATGACAGAAATTCCACTTATTTAGAGGCAAAAAAGCAGAAATTCCCATATTTTGGAGCAAAATGAAGAAATTTCCATTTTTATGGCACAAAGGTATGCATTTTCTTTATTTTCGGGCAAAAATGCAGAAATTCCCCGTATTTTGGAGCAAAATTGCAGAAATTCCCCTAATTGTGGGGCAAAAAGGCAGAAATTCCCTATATGTTAAGGCAAAAAGACTGAAATTTTCCTTATTTTGGGGCAAAACTCAGAAATTCCACTTATTTTAGGGCAAAATTCCAGAAATTTCCCTTGTTTTGGGGCAAAATTGCAGAAATTTCAGTTATTTTGGGGCAAAATTGCAGAAAATTTACTTATTTCAGAAAAAAGGAGAAATTTTCTAATTTTGGGTCAAAAAGGCAGAAATTTCTTTTATTTTGGTACAAAATTGCAGAAATTTTTCTTATTTTGGGGCAAAAGACAGTAATTTTCCATATTTTGGGGCAAAAATGCAGAAATTCCCCATATTTTGAGGTAAAAAGGCTGAAATTCCCCTTATTCGGGGGCAAAAAGGCAGAATTTTTCCTTATTTTGGGGCAAAATTGCAGAAATTTCACTTTTTTCAGGGTAATAAGTCAGAAATTTTCCTTATTTTGCTGCAAAAAAGACAGAAATTCCCTTTGTTTTGGGGGAAAAAGACAGAAATTCCACTTATTTAGAGGCAAAAAAGCAGAAATTCCCCTAATTATGAAGCAAAAATGAAGAAATTTCCCTTTTTTATGGCAAAAAGTTATGCATTCTTCTTATTTTCGAGCAAAAAGGCAGAAACTCCCCGTATTTTGGAGCAAAATTGCAGAAATTCCCCTAATTGTGGGGTAAAATGGCAGAAATTCCCTATATGTTGGGGAAAAAAAGACAGAAATTCTTTTTATTTTAAGGCAAAAGTCAGAAATTTCACTTATTTTGGGGAAAAATTGCAGAAATTTCACTTATTTCACGAAAAAAGCAGAAATATTCTTATTTTGGGGCAAAAAGGCATAAATTTCTTTTATTTTGGTACAAAATTGCAGAAATTTTTCTTATTTTGGGGCAAAAAGGCAGAAATTTCCCTTATTTTGGGGCAAATATGCAGAAATTCCCTTTATTTTGAGGTAAAAAGGCTGAAATTTCTATTATTTGGGGGCAAAAAGGCAGATATTTCCCTTATTTTGTGGCAAAATTGCAGAAATTTCACTTATTTCCGGGTAATAAGTCAGAAATTTTCCTTATTTTGGGGAAAGAAATAAAAAAATTCCCTTTGTTTTGGGGGAAAATACAGAAATTTCACTTATTTAGAGGCAAAAACGTAGAAATTCCCCTTATTTTGGAGCAAAATTGCAGAAATTCCCATAAATGTGGGCAAAAAAGCAGAAATTCCCTATATGTTGGGTCAAAAAGTCAGAAATTCTCATTATTTTGGGGCAAAACTCAGAAATTCCACTTATTTTCGGGGAAAATTCCAGAAATTTCACATATTTTGGGGCAAAATTGCAAATTTCACTTATTTTGGGGCAAAATTGCAGAAATTTCACTTATTACAGAAAAAAAGCAGAAATTTTATTATTTTGGGGCAAAAACGCAGAAATTTCTTTTATTTTGGTACAAAATTGAAGAAATTTTTCTTATTCTGGGGCAAAAAGGCAGAAATTTCCCTTATTTTGGGCAAAAATGCAGAAATTCTCCTTCTTTTGAGGTAAAAAGGCTGAAATTCCCATTATTTGGGGGCAAAAAGGAAGAAATTTTTTTTATTTTGGGGCAAAATTGCAGAAATTTCACTTATTTCAGGGTAATAAGTCAGAAATTTTTTTTATTTTGGGCCAAAAAAAACAGGAATTACCTTTGTTTTGGGGGAAAAAGATAGAAATTCCACTTATTTGAGGCAAAAAAGCAGAAATTCCCCTTATTTTGGAACAAAATTTCAGAAATTCCCCTAATTGTGGGGCAAAAAGGCAGAAATTCCCTGTATGTTGGAGCAAAAAGATAGAAATTCTCTTTATTTTGGGGCAAAACTCAGAAATTCCACTTATTTTGGGGCAAAATTCCAGAAATTTCACTTATTTTGAGGCAAAATTGCAGAAATTTCACTTATTTCAGAAAAAAAGGAGAAATTTTCTTATTTGGGGGCAAAAAGGCAGAAATTTCTATTATTTTGGTACAAAATTGCAGAAATTTATCTTATTTTGGAGCAAAAAAGAATATATTTCCCATATTTTGTGGCAAAAATACAGAAATTCCCCTTATTTTGAGGTAAAAAGGCTGAAATTCCTCTTATATGGGGGCAAAGAGGCAGAAATTTCCTTTATTTTGGGGCAAAATTGCAGAAATTTCACTTATTTCATGGTAATAAGTCAGAAATTTTCATTATTTTGGGGCAAAAAAGACAGAAATTCCCTTTGTTTTGGAGGAAAAAAACAGAAATTCCACTTGTTTAGAGGAAAAAAAGCAGAAATTCCCTTTATTTTGGAGCAAAAATGAAGAAATTTTCCTTTTTTTATGGCAAAAAGGTATGCATTCTTCTTATTTTGGGGGAAAAAGGCAGAAATTCTTCATATTTTGGAGCAAAATTGCAGAAATTTCCCTAATTGTGGGGCAAAAAGGCAGAAATTCCCTATATGTTGGGCAAAAAGACAGAAATTCTCTTTATTTTGGTGCAAAACTCAGAAATTCCACTTATTTTGGGGCAAAATTCCAGAAATTTCCCTTATTTTGGGGCAAAATTGCAGAAATTTCACTTATTTCAGAGAAAATGGCAGAAATTTTCCTTATTTTGGGGCAAAAAGGCATAAATTCTTATATTTTGTGGCAAAACTGCAGAAATTCCCCTTATTTTGAGGTAAAAAGGCTGAAATTCCCCTTATTTGGGAGCAAAAAGGCAGAATTTTCCCTTATTTTGGGGCAAAATTGCAGAAATTTCACTTACTTCAGCATAATAAGTCAGAAATTTCTTTATTTTGGTGCAAAAAAGACAGAAATTTCCTTTGTTTTGGGGGAAAAAGAAAAAATTCCACTTATTTAGAGGCAAAAATGCAAAAATTCCCCTTATTTTGGAGCAAAAATGAAAAAAATTTCCCTTTTTTATCGCAAAAAGGTATGCATTCTTCTTATTTTCGGGCAAAAAGGCAGAAATTCTTCATATTTTGGAGCAAAATTGCAGAAATTCCCCTAATTGTGGGGCAAAAAGGCGGAAATTCCCTATATGTTTAGGCAAAAAGACAGAAATTCTCCTTATTTTGGGGAAAATCTCAGAAATTCCACTTATTTTGGGGCAAAATTGCAGAAATTTCACTTATTTCAGAGAAAAAAAAATAAAATTTTCCTTATTTTTGGGCAAAAATTCAGAAATTCCTAATATTTTGTGGCAAAAATGCAAAAAATCTTTTTATTTTGAGGTAAAAAGGCTGAAATTCTCTTTATTTGGGGGCAAAAAGGTAGAAATTTCCCTTATTTTGGGGCAAAATTGCAGAAATTTCACTTATTTCAGGGTAATAATTCAGAATTTTTTTTTATTTTGGGGCAAACAAGACAGAAATTACTTCTTTTTGGGGAAAAAGACAGAAATTCCCCTTATTTAGAGGCAAAAAGGCAGAAATACCCCTTATTTTTGAGCAAAATGAAGAAATTTCCATTTTTTATGGCACAAAGGTATGCATTCTTTTTATTTTCGGGCAAAATGGGAGAAATTCCCCGTATTTTGGAGCAAAATTGCAGAAATTCCCCTAATTGTGGGGCAAAAAGGCAGAAATTCCCTATATGTTAAGGCAAAAAGACAGAAATTTTTCTTATTTTGGGGATAAACTGAGAAATTCCACTTATTTGGGGGAAAAATTCCAGAAATTTCCCTTGTTTTGGGGCAAAATTGCAGAAATTTCAGTTATTTTGGGGCAAAATTGCAGAAATTTCACTTATTTCAGAAAAAAAGAGAAATTTTCTTATTTTGGGTCAAAAAGGCAGAAATTTCTTTTATTTTGGTACAAAATTGCAGAAATTTTTCTTATTTTGGGACAAAAAGGCAGTAATTCCCATATTTTGGCCAAAAATGCAAAAATTCCCTTTATATTGAGGTAAAAAGGCTGAAATTCCACTTATTTGGGGGCAAAAAAGGCAGAAATTTCCATTATTTTGAAGCAAAATTGCAGAAATTTCACTTATTTCAGAGAAAAAGGCAGAAATTTTCCTTATTTTGGGGCAAAAAGTCTGAAATTCCCCTTATTTTGAGGTAAAAACGCTAAAATTCCCCTTATTTGGGGGCAAAAAGGCAGAAATTTCCCTTATTTTGGGGCAAAATTTCAAAAATTTTCTTATTTTGGGGCAAAAAGGCAGAAATTTCTTTTATTTTGGTACAAAATTGCAGAAATTTTTCTTATTTTGGGGCAAAAAGGCAGAAATTTCCCATATTTTTGGGCAAAAATGCAGAAATTCCTTTTATTTTGAGGTAAAAATGCTGAAAATCCCCTTATTTGGGGGCAAAATGCAGAAATTTCCCTCATTTTGGGGCAAAATTGCAGAAATTTCACTTATTTCAGGGTAATAAGTCAGAAATTTTTTTTATTTTGGGCCAAAAAAACAGGAATTACCTTTGTTTTGGGGGGAAAAGATAGAAATTCCACTTATTTAGAGGCAAAAAAGCAGAAATTCCCCTTATTTTGGAGCAAAATTGCAGAAATTCCCCTAATTGTGGGGCAAAAAAGCAGAAATTCCCTGTATGTTGGGGCAAAAAGATAGAAATTCTCCTTATATTGGGGCAAAATTCAGAAATTCCACTTATTTTGGGGCAGAATTCCAGAAATTTCACTTATTTTGGTGCAAAATAGCAGAAATTTCACTTATTTCAGAAAAAAAGCAGAAATTTTTTTTGAGGGCAAAAAGGCAGAAATTTCTATTATTTTGGTACAAAATTGCAGAAATTTTTCTTATTTTGAGGGAAAAAAGAATATATTTCCCATATTTTGTGGCAAAAATACAGAAATTCCCCTTATTTTGAGGTAAAAATGCTGAAATTCCTTTTATTTTGGAGCAAAAAGGCTGAAATTTCCTTTATTTTGGGGCAAAATTCAGAAATTTCACTTATTTCAGGGTAATAAGTCAGAAATTTTCCTTATTTTGGGGCAAAGAAGACAGAAATTCCCTTTGTTTTGGAGGAAAAAAACAGAAATTCCACTTGTTTAGAGGCAAAAAAGCATTAATTCTCCTTATTTTGGAGCAAAAATGAAGAAATTTCCCTTTTTTTTATGGCAAAAAGGTATGCATTCTTCTTATTTTTGGGGAAAAAGGCAGAAATTCCCCGTATATTGGAGCAAAATTGCAGAAATTCCCCTAATTGTGGGGCAAAAAGGCGGAAATTCCCTATATGTTGGGGCAAAAAGACAGAAATTCTCCTTATTTTGGGGCAAAACTCAGAAATTCCACTTATTTTGGGGCAAAATTGCAGAAATTATACTTATTTCAGAAAAAAGGCAGAAATTTTCTTATTTTGGGGCAAAAACGCAGAAATTTCCCTTATTTTGGGCAAAAATTCAGAAATTCCCCTTATTTTGAGGTAAAAAGGCTGAATTTCCCATTATTTGGGGGCAAAAGGCAGAAATTTCCCTTATTTTGGGGCAACATTGCAGAAATTTCACTTATTTCAGGGAAATAAGTCAGAAATTTTCCTTATTTTGGGGCAAAAATGAAGAAATTCCCTTTGTTTTGGGGGAAAAAGACAGAAATTCTACTTATTTAGAGGCAAAAGCAGAAATTCCCCTTATTTTGGAGCAAAATTGCAGAAATTCCCCTAATTTTGGGGCAAAAAGGGAGAAATTCCCTACATGTTGAAGCAAAAAGATAGAAATTCTTTTTATTTTGGGGCAAAACTCAGAAATTCCACTTATTTTGGGGCAAAATTACAGAAATTTCACTTATTTTGGGGCAAAATTGCAGAAATTTCACATATTTAGGGGCATAATTGCAGAAATTTCACTTATTTCAGAAAAAAAGCAGAAATTTTCTTATTTGGGGGCAAAAATGCAGAAATTTCTATTATTTTGGTAAAAAATTGCAGAAATTTTTCTTATTTTTGGGCAAAAAGGCAGAAATTTACCATATTTTGTGGCAAAAATACAGAAATTCCCCTTATTTTGAGGTAAAAAGGCTGATATTCCTTTTATTTGGGGGCTATAAGGCAGAAATTTCCCTTATTTTGGGGCAAAATTGCAGAAATTTCACTTATTTCAGGGTAATAAGTCAGAAATTTTCCTTATTTTGGGGCAAAAAAGACAGGAATTCCCTTTGTTTTGGGGGAAAAAGGCAGAAATTCCACTTGTTCAGAGGTAAAATAGCAGAAATTCCCCTTATTTTGGAGCAAAAATGAAGAAATTACCCTTTTTTATGGCAATAAGGTATGCATTCTTCTTATTTTCGGGCAAAAAGGCAGAAATTCCCCATATTTTGGAGCAAAATTGCAGAAATTCCCTAATTGTAGGGCAAAAAGGCAGAAATTCTCTATATGTTAGGGCAAAACGAAGAAATTCTCCTTATTTTTGGGCAAAACTAAGAAATTCCACTTATTTTGGGGCAAAATTTCAGAAATTTCCCTTATTTTGGGGCAAAATTGCAGAAATTTCACTTATTTTGGGACATAATTGCAGAAATTTCACTTATTTCAGGGAAATAAGGCAGAAATTTTCCTTATTTTGGGGCAAAAAGGCAGAAATTCCTAATATTTTGTGGCAAAAATGCAGAAATTCCCCTTATTTTGAGGTAAAAGGATTGAAATTCCCCTTGTTCGGGGGCAAAAAGTCAGAATTTTCCCTTATTTTGGGGCAAAATTGCAGACATTTCACTTATTTCAGAGTAATAAGTCAGAAATTTTCTTTATTTTGTGGAAAAAAAAGACAGAAATTCCCTTTGTTTTGGGGGGAAAAGACAGAAATTCCACTTATTTATAGGCAAAAAAGCAGAAATTCCCCTTATTTTGGAACAAAATTGCAGAAATTCCCCTAATTGTGGGGCAAAAAGGCAGAAATTCGCTATATGTTAGGGCAAAAAGACAGAAATTCTCTTTATTTTGGGGCAAAACTCAGAAATTCCACTTATTTTGGGGCAAAATTCCAGAAATTCCCCTTATTTTGGGGCAAAAGTGCAGAAAATTCCCCTATTTTGGGGCAAAATTGCAGAAATTTCACTTATTTCAGGGAAAAAAGGCAGAAATTTTTCTTATTTTGGGGCAAAAAGGCAGAAATTCTTAGTATTTTATGGCAAAAATGCAGAAATTCCCCTTATTTTGAGGTAAAAAGGCTAAAATTCCCCTTATTTGGGGGCAAAAAGGCAGAAATTCCTAGTATTTTGGGGCAAAATTGCAGAAATTTCACTTATTTCAGGGTAATAAGTCAGAAATTTTCCTTATTTTGCGGCAAAAAAGACAGAAATTCCCTTTGTTTTGGGGGAAAAAGATAAAAATTCCAATTATTTAGAGGCAAAAAAGCAGAAATTCCACTTAATATGGAGCAAAAATGAAGAAATTTCCCTTTTTTATGGCAAAAAGTTATGCATTCTTCTTATTTTCGGGCAAAAAGGCAGAAATTCCCCATATTTTGGAGCAAAATTGCAGAAATTTTCTAATTGTGGCGTAAAAATGCAGAAATTCCCTATATGTTGGGGCAAAAAGACAGAAATTCTTTTTATTTTAAGGCAAAACTCAGAAATTCCAATTATTTTGGGGCAAAATTCCAGAAATTTCTCTTATTTTGGGGCAAAATTGCAGAAATTCCCCTTATTTTGAGGTAAAAAGGCTGAAATTCCCATTATTTTGGGGCAAAAAGGAAAATTTCAGGAAAAAAAGCAGAAATTTTCTTATTTTGAAGCAAAAAGGCAGAAATTTCTTTTATTTTGGTACAAAATTGCAGAAATTTGTCTTATTTTGGGGCAAAAAGGCAGAAATTTCCCTTATTTTGGGGCAAATATGCCGAAATTCCCCTTATTTTGAGGTAAAAAGGCTGAAATTTCCATTATTTGGGATCAAAAAGGCAGATATTTCCTTTATTTTGGGGCAAAATTGCAGAAATTTCACTTATATCAGGGTAATATGTCAGAAATTTTCCTTATTTTGCGGAAAAAAATATAGAATTTCCCTTGGTTTTGGGGGAAAAAGACAGAAATTTCACTTATTTAGAGGCAAAAAAGAAGAAATTCCCCTTATTTTGGAGCAAAATTGCAGAAATTCCTCTAAATGTGGGCAAAAGGCAGAAATTCCCTATATGTTGGGGCAAATGGACAAAAATTCTCCTTATTTTGGAGCAAAACTCAGAAATTCCACTTATTTTCGGGGAAAATTCCAAAAATTTCACATATTTTGGGGCAAAATTGCAGAAATTTCACTTATTTTGGGGCAAAATGGCAGAAATTTCACTTATTACAGATAAAAAAAGCAGAAATTTTATTATTTTGGGGCAAAAAGGCAGAAATTTCTTTTATTTTGGTACAAAATTGCAGAAGTATTTCTTTTTTGGGGGCAAAAAGGCAGAAATTTCCCTTATTTTGGGCAAAAATGCAAAAATTCCCCTTATTTTGAGGTAAAAAGGCTGAAATTCCCATTATTTGGGGGCAAAAAGGAAGAAATTTCCCTTATTTTGGGGCAAAATTGCAGAAATTTCACTTATTTCAGGGTAATAAGTCAGAATTTTTTTTTATTTTGGGCCAAAAAACAGGAATTACCTTTGTTTTGGGAGAAAAAGATAGAAATTCCACTTATTTAGAGGCAATAAAGCAGAAATTCCCCTTATTTTGGAGCAAAATTGCAGGAATTTTCCTAATTGTGGGGCAAAAAGGCAGAAATTCCCTATATGTTGGGGCAAAAAGATTGAAATTCTCTTTATTTTGGGGCAAAACTCAAAAATTCCACTTCTTTTGGCGCAAAATTTCAGAAATTTCACTTATTTTGGGGCAAAATTGCAGAAATTTCACTTATTTTGGGGCAAAATTGCAGAAATTTCACTTATTTCAGAAAAAAAGCAGAAATTTTCTCATTTGGGGACAAAAAGGCAGAAATTTCTATTATTTTGGTACAAAATTGCAGAAATTTTTCTTATTTTGGGGCAAAAAAATATATATTTCTCACATTTTGTGGCAAAGATACAGAAATCCCCCTTATTTTGAGGTAAAAAGGCTGAAATTCCTTTTATTTGGGGGCAAAAAGGCAGAAATTTCCTTTATTTTGGGGTAAAATTGCAGAAATTTCACTTATTTCAGGGTAATAAGTCAGAAAATTTCCTTATTTTGGGGCCAAAAAGACAGAAATTCCCTTTGTTTTTGAGGAAAAAAACAGAAATTCCACTTGTTTAGAGGCAAAAAAGCAGAAATTCCCCTTATTTTGGTTCAAAACTCAAAAATTCCACTTATTTTGGGGCAAAATTCCAGAAATTTCCCTTATTTTGGGGCAAAATTGCAGAAATTTTATTTATTTTGGGGCAAAATTGCAGAAATTTCACTTATTTCAGAGAAAAAAGGCAGAAATTTTCCTTATTTTGTGGCAAAAAGGTAGATTACTTATATTTTGTGGCAAAACTGCAGAAATTCCCCTTATTTTGAGGTAAAAAGGCTGAAATTCATCTTATTTGGGGGCAAAAAGGCAGAAATTTTCCTTATTTTGGGCCAAAATTGCAGAAATTTCACTTACTTCAGCGTAATAAGTCAGAAATTTCCTTATTTTGGTGCAAAAAAGACAGAAATTCCCTTTGTTTTGGGGGAAAAATAAAAAATTCCACTTATTTAGAGGCAAAAAGGAAGAAATTCCCCTTATTTTGGAGTAAAAATGAAGAAATTTCCCTTTTTTTAATTGCAAAAAGGTATGCATTCTTCTTATTTTCAGGCAAAAAGGCAGAAATTCCTTGTATTTTGGAGCAAAATTGCAGAAATTCCCCTAATTGTGGGGCAAAAAGGCAGAAATTCCCTATATGTTGGAGCAAAAAGACATAAATTCTCCTTATTTTAGGGCAAAACTCAGAAATTCCACTTATTTTCGGGGAAAATTCCAGAAAATCCCCATATTTTGGAACAAAATTGCAGAAATTCCCCTAATTGTTGGGCATAAAGGCAGAAATTCCCTATATGTTGGGGCAAAAAGACAGAAATTCTCGTTATTTTTGCGCAAAACTCAGAAATTCCACTTATTTTGGGGCAAAATTCCAGAAATTTCCCTTATTTGGGGGCAAAATTGCAGAAATTTCACTTATTTTTGGGCAAAATTGCAGAAATTTCACTTATTTCAGAAAAAAAGAGAAATTTTCTTATTTTGGGGAAAAAGGCAGAAATTTCCTTTTATTTTGGTACAAAATTGCAGAAATTTTTCTTATTTTGGGGCAAAAAGGCAGAAATTTCCCTTATTTTGGGGCCAAATTGCAGAAATTTCACTTATTTCAGGGTAATAAGTCAGAAATTTTCCTTATTTTTGGGCAAAAAAGACAGAAATTCTCTTTCTTTTGGGGGAAAAAGACTGAAATTCCACATTTTTAGAGGCAAAAAAGCAGAAATTCCCTTTATTTTGGAGCAAAAAAGAAGAAATTTCTTTTTTTTGTGGCAAAAGGTATTCATTCCTTTTATATTCAGGCTAAAAAGCAGAAATTCCCCGTATTTTGCAGCAAAATTGCAGAAATTCCACTAATTGTGAAGCAAAAAGGCAGTAATTCCCTATATGTTAGGGCAAAAAGACAGAAATTCTCCTTATTTTGGGGCAAAACTCAGAAATTCCACTTATTTTGGGGCAAAATTCCAGAAATTTCCTTATTTTTGGGGCAAAATTGAAGAAATTTCACTTATTTTGGGGCAAAATTGCAGAAATTTCACTTATTTCAGGGAAAAAAAGCAGAAATTTTTTTTATTTTGGGGCAAAAAGGCAGAAATTCCTAATATTTTGTGGCAAAAATGCAGAAATTCCCATTATTTTGAGGTAAAAAGTATGAAATTCCCTTATTTGGGGGCAAAAAGGCAGAAATTTCACTTATTTTGGGGCAAAATTTCAGAAATTTCACTTATTTCATGGAAAAAAGCCAGAAATTTTCCTTATTTTGGGGTAAAAACGCAGAAATTCCTAATATTTTGTGGCAAAAATGCAGAAATTCCCCTTATTTTGAGGTAAAAAGGCTGAAATTCCCCTTATTTGGCGGCAAAAAGGCAGAATTTTCCTTATTTTGGGGCAAAATTGCAGAAATTTCACTTATTTCAGAGTAATAAGTCAGAAATTTTCCTTATTTTTGGGCAAAAAAGACAGAAATTCCCTTTGTTTTGGGAAAAAAGACAGAAATTCCACTTATTTAGAGGCAAAAAAGCAGAAATTCCCCTTATTTTGGAGCAATAATGAAGAAATTTCCTTTTTTTATGGCAAAAATGTATGCATTCTTCTTATTTTTGGGCAAAAAGTCAGAAATTCCCCATATTTTGTAGCAAAATTGCAGAAATTCCCCTAATTGTGGGGCAAAAAAGCAGAAATTCATTATATGATGGGAATCCTCCTTATTTTGGGGCAAAACTCAGAAATTCCACTTATTTTGGGGCAAATTCCAGAAATTTCTCTTATTGTTGGTCATAAAGGCAGAAATTCCCTATATGTTGGTGCAAAAAGACATAAATTCTCGTTATTTTTGGGCAAAACTCAGAAATTCCACTTATTTTGGGGCAAAATTCCAGAAATTTCCTTTATTTGGGGGCAAAATTGCAGAAATTTCACTTATTTTTGGGCAAAATTGCAGAAATTTCACTTATTTCAGAAAAAAAGAGAAATTTTCTTATTTTGGGGCAAAAAGGCAGAAATTTCTTTTATTTTGGTACAAAATTGCAGAAATTTTTCTTATTTTGGGGCAAAAAGGCAGAAATTTTCCTTATTTTGGGGCAAAATTGCAGAAATTTCACTTATTTCAGGGTAATAAGTCAGAAATTTTCCTTATTTTTGGGCAAAAAAGACAGAAATTCCCTTTCTTTTGGGGGAAAAAGACTGAAATCCACATTTTTAGAGGCAAAAAAGCAGAAATTCCCCTTATTTTGGAGCAAAAAAGAAGAAATTTCTTTTTTTTGTGGCAAAAGGTATTCATTCCCCTTATATTCAGGCTAAAAAGCAGAAATTCCCTGTATTTTGTAGCAAAATTGCAGAAATTCCACTAATTGTGAAGCAAAAAGGCAGTAATTCCCTATATGTTAGGGCAAAAAGACAGAAATTCTTATTATTTTGGGGCAAAACTCAGAAATTCCACTTATTTTGGGGCAAAATTCCAGAAATTTCCTTATTTTTGGGGCAAAATTGCAGAAATTTCACTTATTTTGGGGCAAAATTGCAGAAATTTCACCTATTTCAGGGAAAAAAGGAAGAAATTTTCCTTATTTTGGGGCAAAAAGGCAGAAATTCCTAATATTTTGTGGCAAAAATGCAGAAATTCCCATTATTTTGTGGTAAAAAGGATGAAATTCCCTTATTTGGGGGCAAAAAGGCAGAAATTTCCCTTATTTTGGGGCAAAATTTCAGAAATTTCACTTATTTCAGGGTAATAAGTCAGAATTTTTCCTTATTTTGTGGCAAACAAGACAGAAATTTCCTCTTTTTGGGGAAAAAGACAGAAATTCCACTTATTTAGAGGCAAAAAAGCAGAAATTCCCCTTATTTTGGAGCAAAATGAAGAAATTTCCATTTTTTATGGCACAAAGGTATGCATTCTTTTTATTTTCGAGCACAAAGGCAGAAATTCCCCGTATTTTGGAGCAAAATTGCAGAAATTCCCCTAATTGTGGGGCAAAAAGGCAGAAATTCCCTATATATTAAGGGAAAAAGACAGAAATTTTCCTTATTTTGGGGCAAAACTCAGAAATTCCACTTATTTTGGGGCGAAATTCCAGAAATTTCCCTTGTTTTGGGGCAAAATTGCAGAAATTTCTTTTATTTTGGGGCAAAATTGCAAAAATTTTCTTATTTTGGGGCAAAAAGGCAGAAATTTCTTTTATTTTGGTACAAAATTGCAGAAATTTTTCTTATTTTGGTGCAAAAAGGCAGAAATTTCCCATATTTTGGGCCAAAAATGCTGAAATTCCCCTTATTTTGAGGTAAAAATGCTGAAATTCCCCTTATTTGGGGGCCAAATGCAAAAATTTCCATTATTTTGGAGCAAAATTGCTGAAATTTCACTTATTTCACAGTAATAAGTCAGAAATTTTCCTTATTTTGGGGCAAAAAAGACAGAAATTCCCTTTGTTCGGGAAAAAAAGACAGAATGTCTACTTATTTAGAGGCAAAAAAGGAGAAATTCCCTTTTTTTTGGAGCAAAAATGAAGAAATTTCCCTTTTTTATGGCAAAAAGGTATGCATTCTTCTTATTTTCAGGCAAAAAGGCATAAATTCCTCGTATTTTGGAGCAAAATTGCAGAATTTAGAATAATTGTGGGGCAAAAAGGCAGAAATTCCCTTTATGTTGGCGCATAGAGACAGAAATTCTCCTTATTTTGCGGAAGAACTCAGAAATTCCACATATTTTTGGGCAAAATTCCAGAAATTTCCCTTATTTTGGGGCAAAATTGCAGAAATTTCACTTATTTTGGGGAAAAATTGGAGAAATTTCACTTGTTTAAGGGAAAATAGGCAGAAATTTTCCTTATTTTGGGGCAAAAAGGCAAAAATTCCTAATATTTTGTGGCAAAAATGCAGAAATTCTCCTTATTTTGAGGTAAAAAGGCTGAAATTCCCCTTATTTGGGGGCAAAAAGGCCGAAATTTCCCTTATTTTGGGGCAAAATTGCAGAAATTTCACTTATTTCAGGGTAATAATTAAGAAATTTTTCTTATTTTGGGGCAAAAAAGACAGAAATTCCCTTTGTTTTGTGGGAAAAAGACAGAAATTCAACTTATTTAGAGGCAAAAAAGCAGAAATTCCCCTTATTTTGGAGCAAAAATGAAGAAATTTCCATTTTTTCTGGCACAAAGGTTGGCATTCTTCTTATTTTCGTGCAAAAAGGCAGAAATTCCCCGTATTTTGGAGCAAAATTGAAGAAATTCCCCTAATTGTGGGGCAAAAGTGCAGAAATTTCCTATATGTTGGTGCAAAAAGACAGAAATTCTCCTTATTTTGGGGCAAAACTCAGAAATTCCACTTATTTTGGGGCAGAAGTTCAGAAATTTCCCTTATTGTGGGGCAAAATTGCAGAAATTTCACTTATTTTGCGGAAAAATTGCAAATTTAACTTATTTCAGAAAAAAAAAGAAATTTTCTTATTTTGGGGCAAAAAGGCAGAAATTTCTTTTATTTTGGTACAAAATTGCAGGAATTTTTCTTATTTTGGGGCAAAAAGGCAGAAATTTCCCATATTTTGGGGCAAAAATGCAGAAATTCCCCTTATTTTGAGGTAAAAAGGCTGATATTCCCCTTATTTGGGGGCAGAAAGGTAGAAATTTCCCTTATTTTGAAGCACAATTGCAGAAATTTCACTTATTTCATGAAAAATAGGCAGAAATTTTCCTTATTTTGGGGCAAAAAGGCAGAAATTCTTAATATTTTGTGGCAAAAATGCAGAAATTCCCCATATTTTGAGGTAAAAAGGCTGAAATTCCCCTTATTTGGGGGCAATAAGGCAGAAATTTCCCTTATTTTGGGGCAAAATTGCAGAAATTTCACTTATTTCAAAGAAATAAGTCAGAAATTTTCTTTATTTTTGGGCAAAAAAGAAAGAAATTCCCTGTTTTTTGGGGAAAAAAAGACAGAAATTCCACTTATTTAGAGGCAAAAAAGCAGAAATTCTTCATATTTTGGAGCAAAAATGAAGAAATTTTCCTTTTTTATGGCAAAAAGGTATGCATTCTTCTTATTTTCGGGCAAAAAGGCAGAAATTCCCTGTATTTTGGAGCAAAATTGCAGAAATTCCCCTAATTGTGGGGAAAAAAGGCAGAAATTCCCTATATGTTGGGGAATAAAGACAGAAATTTTTCTTATTTTGGTGCAGAACTCAGAAATTAAAATTATTTTGGGGAAAAATTCGAGAAATTTCCCTTATTTTGGGGCAAAATTGCAGAAATTTCACTTATTTCAGGTAAAATAGGCAGAAATTTTCCTTATTATGTGGCAAAAAGGCAGGAATTCCTAATATTTTGTGGCAAAAATGCAGAAATTCCCCTTATTTAGAGGTAAAAGGCTGAAATTTCCCTTATTTGGGAGCAAAAAGGCAGAAATTTCCCATATTTTAAGGCAAAATTGCAAAAATTTCACTTATTTCAGAATAATAAGTCCGAAATTTTCCTTATTTTGGGCAAAAAAGACAGAAATTCCCTTTGTTTTAGGGGGAAAAGACAGAAATTTCACTTATTTAGAGGCAAAAAAGCAGAAATTCCCCTTATTTTGGAGCAAAAATGAAGAAATTTCCCTTTTTTATGGCAAAAAGTTATGCATTCTTCTTATTTTCGGGCAAAAAGGCAGAAATTCCCCGTATTTTGGAGCAAAATTGCAGAAATTTCCCTAATTGTGAAGCAAAAAGGCAGAAATTCCCTATATGATGGGACATAAAGACAGAAATTCTCCTTATTTTGGGGCAAAACTCAGAAATTCCAATTATTTTGGGGCAAAATTTTAGAAATTTCCCTTATTTTGGGGCAAAATTTCAGAAATTTCAATTTTTATGGGACAAAATTGCAGAAATTTCACTTATTTCAAAAAAAAGGATAAATTTTCTTATTTTGGGCTAAAAAGGCAGAGATTTCTTTTATTTTGGTACAAAGTTGCAGAAATTTTTCTTATTTTGGGGCAAAAAGGCAGAAATTTCCCATATTTTGGGGCAAAAATGGAGAAATTCCCCTTATTTTGAGGTAAAAAGGCTGAAATTCCCCTTATTTGGGGGCAAAAAGGCAGAAATTTCTCTTATTTAGGGGCAAAATTGCAGAAATTTCACTTATTTCAGGGAAATAAGTCAGAAGTTTTCTTTATTTTGGGGCAAAAAAGACAGAAATTCCCTGTGTTTTGGGGAAAAAAGGCAGAAATTCCACTTATTTAGTGGCAAAAATTTTGGAGCAAAAATGAAGAAATTTTCTTTTTTTATGGCAAAAAGGTATGCATTCTTCTTATTTTGGGGCAAAAAGGCAGAAATTCCCCGTATTTTGAAGCAAAATTGCAGAAATTCCCCTAATTGTGGGGCAAAAAGGCAGAAATTCCCTATATGTTGGGGCATAAAGACAGAAATTCTCCTTATTTTGGTGCAGAACTCAGAAATTAAACTTATTTTGAGGCAAAATTCCCGAAATTTCCCTTATTTTGGGGCAAAATTGCAGAAATTTCACTTATTTCAGGTAAAATAGGCAGAAATTTTCCTTATTTTGGGGCAAAAAGGCAGGAATTCCTAAAATTTTGTGGCAAAAATGCAGAAATTCCCCTTATTTTGAGTTAAAAGGCTGAAATTCCCCTTATTGGGGAGCAAAAAGGCAGAAATTTCCCTTATTTTAAGGCAAAATTGCAAAAATTTCACTTATTTCAGGATAATAAGTCAGAAATTTTCCTTATTTTGGGCCAAAAAAGACAGAAATTCCCTTTGTTTTTGTGGGATAAGACAGAAATTCCACTTATTTAGAGGCAAAAAAGCAGAAATTCCCCTTATTTTGGAGCAAAAATGAAGAAATTTCACTTTTTATGGCAAAAAGTTATGCATTCTTCTTATTTTCGGGCAAAAAGGCCGAAATTCCCCGTATTTTGGAGCAAAATTGCAGAAATTCCCCTAATTGTGAAGCAAAAAGGCAGAAATTCCCTATATGATGGGGCATAAAGACAGAAATTCTCCTTAATTTGGGGCAAAACTCAGAAATTCCAATTATTTTGGGGCAAAATTCCAGAAATTTCCCTTATTTTGGGGCAAAATTTCAGAAATTTCAATTTTTATGGGACAAAATTGCAGAAATTTCACTTATTTCAAAAAAAGGATATATTTTCTTATTTTGGGCTAAAAAGGCAGAAATTTCTTTTATTTTGGTACAAAGTTGCAGAAATTTTTCGTATTTTGGGGCAAAAGGGCAGAAATTTCCCATATTTTGGGGCAAAAATGCAGAAATTCGCTTTATTTTGTGGTAAAAAGGCTATAATTACCCTTATTTGGGGGCAAAAAGCAGAAATTTCCCTTATTTTGGGCAAAATTGCTGAAATTTCACTTATTTCACGGTAATAAGTCAGAAATTTTCCTTATTTTGGGGCAAAAAATACAGAAATTCCCTTTGTTTGGGAAAAAAAGACAGAAATTCCACTTATTTAGAGGCAAAAAAGCAGAAATTCCCCTTATTTTGGAGCAAAAATGAAGAAATTTCCCTTTTTTATGGCAAAAAGGTATGCATTCTTCTTACTTTCGGGCAAAAAGGCAGAAATTCCTCGTATTTTAGAGCAAAATTGCAGAATTTCGCATAATTGTGGGGCAAACAGGCAGAAATTCCCTATATGTTTGCGCATAGAGACAGAAATTCTCCTTATTTTGTGGCAGAACTCAGAAATTCCACTTATTTTTGGGCAAAATTCCAGAAATTTCCCTTATTTTGGGGCAAAATAGCAGAAATTTCACTTATTTTGGGGAAAAATTGCAGAAATTTCACTTGTTTCAGGGAAAATAGGCAGAAATTTTTCTTATTTTGGGGAAAAAAGGCAGAAATTCCTAATATTTTGTGGCAAAAATGCAGAAATTTCCCTTATTTTGAGGTAAAAAGGCTGAAATTCCCCTTATTTGGGGGCAAAAAGGCAGAAATTTCCCTTATTTTGGGGTAAGTTGCAGAAATTTCACTTACTTCAGCGTAATAAGTCAGAAAATTTCCTTATTTTGGGGCAAAAAAGACAGAAATTCCCTTTGTTTTGTGGGAAAAAGACAGAAATTCAACTTATTTAAAAGCAAGAAGCAGAAATTCCCCTTATTTTTGAACAAAAATGAAGAAATTTCCATTTTTTCTGGCACAAAAGTTTGCATTCTTCTTATTTTCGTGCAAAAAGGCAGAAATTCCCCGTATTTTGGAGCAAAATTGAAGAAATTCCCCTAATTGTGGGGCAAAAGTGCAGAAATTCCCTATATGTTGGGGCAAAAAGACAGAAATTCACCTTATTTTGGGGAAGAACTCAGAAATTACACTTATTTTGGGGCAAAATTCCAGAAATTTCATTTATTTTGGTTCAAAATAGCAGAAATTTCACTTATTTTGGGGAAAAATTGCAGAAATTTCACTTGTTTCAGGGAAAATAGGCAGAAATTTTTCTTATTTTGGGGAAAAAAGGCAGAAATTCCTAATATTTTGTGGCAAAAATGCAGAAATTTCCCTTATTTTGAGGTAAAAAGGCTGAAATTCCCCTTATTTGGGGGCAAAAAGGCAGAAATTTCCCTTATTTTGGGGTAAGTTGCAGAAATTTCACTTACTTCAGCGAAATAAGTCAGAAAATTTCCTTATTTTGGGGCAAAAAAGACAGAAATTCCCTTTGTTTTGTGGGAAAAAGACAGAAATTCAACTTATATAAAAGCAAGAAGCAGAAATTCCCCTTATTTTTGAACAAAAATGAAGAAATTTCCATTTTTTCTGGCACAAAAGTTTGCATTCTTCTTATTTTCGTGCAAAAAGGCAGAAATTCCCCGTATTTTGGAGCAAAATTGAAGAAATTCCCCTAATTGTGGGGCAAAAGGGCAGAAATTCCCTATATGTTGGGGCAAAAAGACAGAAATTCACCTTATTTTGGGGAAGAACTCAGAAATTACACTTATTTTGGGGCAAAATTCCAGAAATTTCCCTTATTTTGGGGCAAAATTGCAGAAATTTCACTTATTTTGGGGAAAAATTGCAGAAATTTAACTTATTTCAGAAAAAAAGAGAAATTTTCTTATTTTGGGGCAAAAAGGCAGAAATTTCTTTTATTTTGGTACAAAATTGCAGAAATTTTTTTTATTTTGGGGCAAAAAGGCAGAAATTTCCCATATTTTGGAGCAAAAATGCAGAAATTCCCCTTATTTTGAGGTACAAAGGCTGAAATTCCCCTTATTTGGGGGCAGAAAGGTAGAGATTTCCCTTATTTTGAAGCAAAATTGCAGAAATTTCACTTATTTAATGGAATATAGGCAGAAATTTTCCTTATTTTGGGGCAAAAAGGCAGGAATTCCTAATATTTTGTGGCAAAAATGCAGAAATTCCCCTTATTTTGAGGTAAAAGGCTGAAATTTCCCTTATTTGGGAGCAAAAATGCAGAAATTTCCCTTATTTTGAGGCAAAATTGCAGAAAATTCACTTATTTCAGGGAAATAAGTCAGAAATTTTCCTTATTTTGTGGCAAAAAAGACAGAAATTCCCTTTGTTTTGGGGGAAAAAAGACAGATATTCTACTTATTTAGAGGCAAAAAAGCAGAAATTCCCCTTATTTTGGAGCAAAAATGAAGAAATTTTCCTTTTTTATGGCAAAAAGGTATGCATTCTTCTTATTTTCGGGCAAAAAGGCAGAAATTCCCCGTATTTTGGAGCAAAATTGCAGAAATTCCTCCAATTGTGGGGCAAAAAGGCAGAAATTCCCTATATGTTGGGGCATAAAGACAGAAATTCTCCTTATTGTAGGGAAAAACTCAGAAATTCCACTTATTTTGGGGCAAAATTCCAGAAATTTCCCTTATTTTGTGGCAAAATTGCAGAAATTTCACTTATTTTGGGTCAAAATTGCAGAAATTTCAATTATTTCAGAAAGAAAAGGAGAAATTTTCTTATTTTGGGGCAAAAAGGCAAAAATTTTTTTATTTTGGTACAAAGTTGCAGAAATTTTTCTTATTTTGTTTCAAAAGGGCAGAAATTTCCCATATTTTGGGGCAAAAATGCAGAAATTCCCCTTATTTTGGGGTAAAAAAGCTGAAATTTCCCTTATTTGGGGGCAAAAAGGCAGAAATTTCTCTTATTTTGGGGCAAAATTGCTGAAATTTCACTTATTTCATAATAATAAGTCAGAAATTTCCCTTATTTTGGGGCAAAATAGATAGAAATTCCCTTTGTTTGGGAAAAAAACAGAAATTCCACTTATTTAGAGGCAAAAAAGCAGAAATTCCCCTTATTTTGGAGCAAAAATGAAGAAATTTCTCTTTTTTATGGCAAAAAGTATGCATTCTTCTTATTTTCGGGCAAAAAGGCAGAAATTACTCGTATTATGGAGCAAAATTGCAGAATTTCGCCTAATTGTGAGGCAAAAGGCAGAAATTCCATATATGTTGTGGTATAAAGACAGAAATTCTCCTTATTTTCGGGCAGAACTGAGAAATTCCACTTATTTTTGGGCAAAATTCCAGAAATTTCCCTTATTTTGGTGCAAAATTGCAGAAATTTCACTTATTTTAGGGCAAAATTGCAGAAATTTCACTTTTTCAGGGAAAATAGGCAGAAATTTTTCTTATTTTGGGGCAAAATGCAGAAATTCCTAGTATTTTGTGGCAAAAATGCAGAAATTCCCCTTATTTTGAGAAAAAAAGCTGAAATTCCCCTTATTTGGGGGCAAAAAGGCAGAAATTTCCCTTATTTTGGGGCAAAATTGTAGAAATTTCACTTATTTCAGGGTAATAAGTCAGAAATTTTCCTTATTTTGGGGCAAAAAATACAGAAATTTCCTTTGTTTAGGGGGAAAAAGACAGAAATTTAACTTATTTAGAGGCAAAAATGCAGAAATTCCCCTTATTTTGGAGCAAAAATGAAGAAATTTCCCTTTTTTATGGCAAAAAGGTATGCATTCTTCTTATTTTCAGGCAAAAAGGCAGAAATACCCTGTATTTTGGAGCAAAATTGCAGAAATTCCCCTAATTGTGGGGCAAAAAGGCAGAAATTCCCTATATGTTGGGGCAAAAAGACAGAAATTCTACTTATTTTGGGGCAAAACTCAGAAATTCCACTATTTTTGAGGCAAAATTTTGATATTTCCCATATTTTGGGGCAAAATTGCAGAAATTTCACTTATTTTGGGACAAAATTGCAGAAATTTCACTTATTTCAGGGTAATAAGTCAGAAATTTTCCTTATTTTGGGGTAAAAAAGACAGAAATTCCCTTTGTTTTGGGAGAAAAAGGAAGAAATTCCACTTATTACAGGCAAAAGTGCAGAAATTCCCCTTATTTTGGAGCAAAATTTCAGAAATTCCCCTAATTGTGGGGCAAAAAGGCAGAAATTCCCTATATGTTGGGGCAACATAACAGGAATTCTCCTTATTTTGGGGGCAAAACTCAGAAATTCCACTTATTTTTGGGCAAAATTCCAGAAAGTTCTCTTTTTTTGGGGCAAAATTGCAGAAATTTCACTTATTCTGGGGCAAAATTGCAGAAATTTCACTGATTTCAGAAAAAAAGCAGAAATTTTCTTATTTGGGGGCAAAAAGGCAGAAATTTTCCATATTTTGGGTCAAAAATGCAGAAATTCAACTTATTTTTAGGTAAAAAGGCTGAAATTCCTTTTATTTGTGGGCAAAAAAGCAGAAATTTCACTTATTTTGGGGCAAAATTGCAGAAATTTCACTTATTTCAGAGAAAAGAGGCAGAAATTTTTCTTATATTTGGGCAAAAAGGCAGAAATTCCTAATATTTTGTGCAAAAATGCAGAAATTGCTCTTATTTTGAGGTAAAAAGGCTGAAATTTCCCTATTTGGGGACAAAATGGCAGAAATGTCCCTTATTTTGGGGCAAAATTGCAGAAATTCCCCTAATTGTGGGGCAAAAAGGCAGAAATTCCCTATATGTTGGGGCATAAAGACAGAAATTCTCCTTATTTTGGTGCAGAACTCAGAAATTAAACTTATTTTGAGGCAAAATTCCCGAAATTTTCCTTATTTTGGGGCAAAATTGCAGAAATTTCACTTATTTCAGGTAAAATAGGCAGAAATTTTCCTTATTTTGGGGCAAAAAGGCAGGAATTCCTAATATTTTGTGGCAAAAATGCAGAAATTCTCCTTATTTTGAGTTAAAAGGCTGAAATTCCCCTTATTGGGGAGCAAAAAGGCAGAAATTTCCCTTATTTTAAGGCAAAATTGCAAAAATTTCACTTATTTCAGGATAATAAGTCAGAAATTTTCCTTATTTTGGGCCAAAAAAGACAGAAATTCCCTTTGTTTTTGTGGGATAAGACAGAAATTCCACTTATTTAGAGGCAAAAAAGCAGAAATTCCCCTTATTTTGGAGCAAAAATGAAGAAATTTCACTTTTTATGGCAAAAAGTTATGCATTCTTCTTATTTTCGGGCAAAAAGGCCGAAATTCCCCGTATTTTGGAGCAAAATTGCAGAAATTCCCCTAATTGTGAAGCAAAAAGGCAGAAATTCCCTATATGATGGGGCATAAAGACAGAAATTCTCCTTAATTTGGGGCAAAACTCAGAAATTCCAATTATTTTGGGGCAAAATTCCAGAAATTTCCCTTATTTTGGGGCAAAATTTCAGAAATTTCAATTTTTATGGGACAAAATTGCAGAAATTTCACTTATTTCAAAAAAAGGATAAATTTTCTTATTTTTGAGCTAAAAAGGCAGAAATTTCTTTTATTTTGGTACAAAGTTGCAGAAATTTTTCGTATTTTGGGGCAAAAGGGCAGAAATTTTCCATATTTTGGGGCAAAAATGCAGAAATTCCCCTTATTTTGTGGTAAAAAGGCTATAATTACCCTTATTTGGTGGCAAAAAGCAGAAATTTCCCTTATTTTGAAGCAAAATTGCTGAAATTTCACTTATTTCACGGTAATAAGTCAGAAATTTTCCTTATTTTGGGGCAAAAAATACAGAAATTCCCTTTGTTTGGGAAAAAAAGACAGAAATTCCACTTATTTAGAGGCAAAAAAGCAGAAATTCCCCTTATTTTGGAGCAAAAATGAAGAAATTTCCCTTTTTTATGGCAAAAAGGTATGCATTCTTCTTACTTTCGGGCAAAAAGGCAGAAATTCCTCGTATTTTAGAGCAAAATTGCAGAATTTCGCATAATTGTGGGGCAAACAGGCAGAAATTCCCTATATGTTTGCGCATAGAGACAGAAATTCTCCTTATTTTGCGGCAGAACTCAGAAATTCCACTTATTTTTGGGCAAAATTCCAGAAATTTCCCTTATTTTGGGGCAAAATAGCAGAAATTTCACTTATTTTGGGGAAAAATTGCAGAAATTTCACTTGTTTCAGGGAAAATAGGCAGAAATTTTTCTTATTTTGGGGAAAAAGGGCAGAAATTCCTAATATTTTGTGGCAAAAATGCAGAAATTTCCCTTATTTTGAGGTAAAAAGGCTGAAATTCCCTTTATTTGGGGGCAAAAAGGCAGAAATTTCCCTTATTTTGGGGTAAGTTACAGAAATTTCACTTACTTCAGCGTAATAAGTCAGAAAATTTCCTTATTTTGGGGCAAAAAAGACAGAAATTCCCTTTGTTTTGTGGGAAAAAGACAGAAATTCAACTTATTTAAAGGCAAGAAGCAGAAATTCCCCTTATTTTTGAACAAAAATGAAGAAATTTCCATTTTTTCTGGCACAAAAGTTTGCATTCTTCTTATTTTCGTGCAAAAAGGCAGAAATTCCCCGTATTTTGGAGCAAAATTGAAGAAATTCCCCTAATTGTGGGGCAAAAATGCAGAAATTCCCCTTATTTTGAGGTACAAAGGCTGAAATTCCCCTTATTTGGGGGCAGAAAGGTAGAAATTTCCCTTATTTTGAAGCAAAATTGCAGAAATTTCACTTATTTAATGGAATATAGGCAGAAATTTTCCTTATTTTGGGGCAAAAAGGCAGGAATTCCTAATATTTTGTGGCAAAAATGCAGAAATTCCCCTTATTTTGAGGTAAAAGGCTGAAATTTCCCTTATTTGGGAGCAAAAATGCAGAAATTTCCCTTATTTTGAGGCAAAATTGCAGAAAATTCACTTATTTCAGGGAAATAAGTCAGAAATTTTCCTTATTTTGTGGCAAAAAAGACAGAAATTCCCTTTGTTTTGGGGGAAAAAAGACAGATATTCTACTTATTTAGAGGCAAAAAAGCAGAAATTCCCCTTATTTTGGAGCAAAAATGAAGAAATTTTCCTTTTTTATGGCAAAAAGGTATGCATTCTTCTTATTTTCGGGCAAAAAGGCAGAAATTCCCCGTATTTTGGAGCAAAATTGCAGAAATTCCTCCAATTGTGGGGCAAAAAGGCAGAAATTCCCTATATGTTGGGGCATAAAGACAGAAATTCTCCTTATTGTAGGGAAAAACTCAGAAATTCCACTTATTTTGGGGCAAAATTCCAGAAATTTCCCTTATTTTGTGGCAAAATTGCAGAAATTTCACTTATTTTGGGTCAAAATTGCAGAAATTTCAATTATTTCAGAAAGAAAAGGAGAAATTTTCTTATTTTGGGGCAAAAAGGCAAAAATTTTTTTATTTTGGTACAAAGTTGCAGAAATTTTTCTTATTTTGTGGCAAAAGGGCAGAAATTTCCCATATTTTGGAGCAAAAATGCAGAAATTCCCCTTATTTTGGGGTAAAAAAGCTGAAATTTCCCTTATTTGGGGGCAAAAAGGCAGAAATTTCTCTTATTTTGGGGCAAAATTGCTGAAATTTCACTTATTTCATAATAATAAGTCAGAAATTTCCCTTATTTTGGGGCAAAAAAGATAGAAATTCCCTTTGTTTGGGAAAAAAACAGAAATTCCACTTATTTAGAGGCAAAAAAGCAGAAATTCCCCTTATTTTGGAGCAAAAATGAAGAAATTTCTCTTTTTTATGGCAAAAAGTATGCATTCTTCTTATTTTCGGGCAAAAAGGCAGAAATTACTCGTATTATGGAGCAAAATTGCAGAATTTCGCCTAATTGTGAGGCAAAAGGCAGAAATTCCATATATGTTGTGGTATAAAGACAGAAATTCTCCTTATTTTCGGGCAGAACTGAGAAATTCCACTTATTTTTGGGCAAAATTCCAGAAATTTCCCTTATTTTGGTGCAAAATTGCAGAAATTTCACTTATTTTAGGGCAAAATTGCAGAAATTTCACTTTTTCAGGGAAAATAGGCAGAAATTTTTCTTATTTTGGGGCAAAATGCAGAAATTCCTAGTATTTTGTGGCAAAAATGCAGAAATTCCCCTTATTTTGAGAAAAAAAGCTGAAATTCCCCTTATTTGGGGGCAAAAAGGCAGAAATTTCCCTTATTTTGGGGAAAAATTGTAGAAATTTCACTTATTTCAGGGTAATAAGTCAGAAATTTTCCTTATTTTGGGGCAAAAAATACAGAAATTTCCTTTGTTTAGGGGGAAAAAGACAGAAATTTAACTTATTTAGAGGCAAAAATGCAGAAATTCCCCTTATTTTGGAGCAAAAATGAAGAAATTTCCCTTTTTTATGGCAAAAAGGTATGCATTCTTCTTATTTTCAGGCAAAAAGGCAGAAATACCCCGTATTTTGGAGCAAAATTGCAGAAATTCCCCTAATTGTGGGGCAAAAAGGCAGAAATTCCCTATATGTTGGGGCAAAAAGACAGAAATTCTACTTATTTTGGGGCAAAACTCAGAAATTCCACTATTTTTGAGGCAAAATTTTGATATTTCCCATATTTTGGGGCAAAATTGCAGAAATTTCACTTATTTTGGGACAAAATTGCAGAAATTTCACTTATTTCAGGGTAATAAGTCAGAAATTTTCCTTATTTTGGGGCAAAAAAGACAGAAATTCCCTTTGTTTTGGGAGAAAAAGGAAGAAATTCCACTTATTACAGGCAAAAGTGCAGAAATTCCCCTTATTTTGGAGCAAAATTTCAGAAATTCCCCTAATTGTGGGGCAAAAAGGCAGAAATTCCCTATATGTTGGGGCAACATAACAGGAATTCTCCTTATTTTGGGGGCAAAACTCAGAAATTCCACTTATTTTTGGGCAAAATTCTAGAAAGTTCTCTTTTTTTGGGGCAAAATTGCAGAAATTTCACTTATTCTGGGGCAAAATTGCAGAAATTTCACTGATTTCAGAAAAAAAGCAGAAATTTTCTTATTTGGGGGCAAAAAGGCAGAAATTTGTATTATTTTGGTATAAAATTGCAGAAATTTTTCTTATTTTCGGGCAAAAAGGCAGAAATTTTCCATATTTTGGGGCAAAAATGCAGAAATTCAACTTATTTTAGGTAAAAAGGCTGAAATTCCTTTTATTTGTGGGCAAAAAAGCAGAAATTTCACTTATTTTGGGGCAAAATTGCAGAAATTTCACTTATTTCAGAGAAAAGAGGCAGAAATTTTTCTTATATTTGGGCAAAAAGGCAGAAATTCCTAATATTTTGTGCAAAAATGCAGAAATTGCTCTTATTTTGAGGTAAAAAGGCTGAAATTTCCCTATTTGGGGACAAAATGGCAGAAATGTCTCTTATTTTGGGGCAAAATTGCAGAAATTCCCCTAATTGTGGGGCAAAAAGGCAGAAATTCCCTATATGTTGGGGCATAAAGACAGAAATTCTCCTTATTTTGGTGCAGAACTCAGAAATTAAACTTATTTTGAGGCAAAATTTCCGAAATTTCCCTTATTTTGGGGCAAAATTGCAGAAATTTCACTTATTTCAGGTAAAATAGGCAGAAATTTTCCTTATTTTGGGGCAAAAAGGCAGGAATTCCTAATATTTTGTGGCAAAAATGCAGAAATTCCCCTTATTTTTAGTTAAAAGGCTGAAATTCCCCTTATTGGGGAGCAAAAAGGCAGAAATTTCCCTTATTTTAAGGCAAAATTGCAAAAATTTCACTTATTTCAGGATAATAAGTCAGAAATTTTCCTTATTTTGGGGCAAAAAAGACAGAAATTCCCTTTGTTTTTGTGGGATAAGACAGAAATTCCACTTATTTAGAGGCAAAAAAGCAGAAATTCCCCTTATTTTGGAGCAAAAATGAAGAAATTTCACTTTTTATGGCAAAAAGTTATGCATTCTTCTTATTTTCGGGCAAAAAGGCCGAAATTCCCCGTATTTTGGAGCAAAATTGCAGAAATTCCCCTAATTGTGAAGCAAAAAGGCAGAAATTCCCTATATGATGGGGCATAAAGACAGAAATTCTCCTTAATTTGGGGCAAAACTCAGAAATTCCAATTATTTTGGGGCAAAATTCCAGAAATTTCCCTTATTTTGGGGCAAAATTTCAGAAATTTCAATTTTTATGGGACAAAATTGCAGAAATTTCACTTATTTCAAAAAAAGGATAAATTTTCTTATTTTTGAGCTAAAAAGGCAGAAATTTCTTTTATTTTGGTACAAAGTTGCAGAAATTTTTCGTATTTTGGGGCAAAAGGGCAGAAATTTCCCATATTTTGGGGCAAAAATGCAGAAATTCCCCTTATTTTGTGGTAAAAAGGCTATAATTACCCTTATTTGGGGGCAAAAAGCAGAAATTTCCCTTATTTTGGGGCAAAATTGCTGAAATTTCACTTATTTCACGGTAATAAGTCAGAAATTTTCCTTACTTTGGGGCAAAAAATACAGAAATTCCCTTTGTTTGGGAAAAAAAAGACAGAAATTCCACTAATTTAGAGGCAAAAAAGCAGAAATTCCCCTTATTTTGGAGCAAAAATGAAGAAATTTCCCCTTTTTATGGCAAAAAGGTATGCATTCTTCTTACTTTCGGGCAAAAAGGCAGAAATTCCTCGTATTTTAGAGCAAAATTGCAGAATTTCGCATAATTGTGGGGCAAACAGGCAGAAATTCCCTATATGTTTGCGCATAGAGACAGAAATTCTCCTTATTTTGCGGCAGAACTCAGAAATTCCACTTATTTTTGGGCAAAATTCCAGAAATTTCCCTTATTTTGGGGCAAAATAGCAGAAATTTTACTTATTTTGGGGAAAAATTGCAGAAATTTCACTTGTTTCAGGGAAAATAGGCAGAAATTTTTCTTATTTTGGGGAAAAAAAGGCAGAAATTCCTAATATTTTGTGGCAAAAATGCAGAAATTTCCCTTATTTTGAGGTAAAAAGGCTGAAATTCCCTTTATTTGGGGGCAAAAAGGCAGAAATTTCCCTTATTTTGGGGTAAGTTGCAGAAATTTCACTTACTTCAGCGTAATAAGTCAGAAAATTTCCTTATTTTGGGGCAAAATAGACAGAAATTCCCTTTGTTTTGTGGGAAAAAGACAGAAATTCAACTTATTTAAAGGCAAGAAGCAGAAATTCCCCTTATTTTTGAACAAAAATGAAGAAATTTCCATTTTTTCTGGCACAAAAGTTTGCATTCTTCTTATTTTCGTGCAAAAAGGCAGAAATTCCCCGTATTTTGGAGCAAAATTGAAGAAATTCCCCTAATTGTGGGGCAAAAGGGCAGAAATTCCCTATATGTTGGGGCAAAAAGACAGAAATTCACCTTATTTTGGGGAAGAACTCAGAAATTACACTTATTTTGGGGCAAAATTCCAGAAATTTCCCTTATTTTGGGGCAAAATTGCAGAAATTTCACTTATTTTGGGGAAAAATTGCAGAAATTTAACTTATTTCAGAAAAAAAGAGAAATTTTCTTATTTTGGGGCAAAAAGGCAGAAATTTCTTTTATTTTGGTACAAAATTGCAGAAATTTTTTTTATTTTGGGGCAAAAAGGCAGAAATTTCCCATATTTTGGGGCAAAAATGCAGAAATTCCCCTTATTTTGAGGTACAAAGGCTGAAATTCCCCTTATTTGGGGGCAGAAAAATAGAAATTTCCCTTATTTTGAAGCAAAATTGCAGAAATTTCACTTATTTAATGGAATATAGGCAGAAATTTTCCTTATTTTGGGGCAAAAAGGCAGGAATTCCTAATATTTTGTGGCAAAAATGCAGAAATTCCCCTTATTTTGAGGTAAAAGGCTGAAATTTCCCTTATTTGGGAGCAAAAATGCAGAAATTTCCCTTATTTTGAGGCAAAATTGCAGAAAATTCACTTATTTCAGGGAAATAAGTCAGAAATTTTCCTTATTTTGTGGCAAAAAAGACAGAAATTCCCTTTGTTTTGGGGGAAAAAAGACAGATATTCTACTTATTTAGAGGCAAAAAAGCAGAAATTCCCCTTATTTTGGAGCAAAAATGAAGAAATATTCCTTTTTTATGGCAAAAAGGTATGCATTCTTCTTATTTTCGGGCAAAAAGGCACAAATTCCCCGTATTTTGGAGCAAAATTGCAGAAATTCCTCCAATTGTGGGGCAAAAAGGCAGAAATTCCCTATATGTTGGGGCATAAAGACAGAAATTCTCCTTATTGTAGGGAAAAACTCAGAAATTCCACTTATTTTGGGGCAAAATTCCAGAAATTTCCCTTATTTTGTGGCAAAATTGCAGAAATTTCACTTATTTTGGGTCAAAATTGCAGAAATTTCAATTATTTCAGAAAGAAAAGGAGAAATTTTCTTATTTTGGGGCAAAAAGGCAAAAATTTTTTTATTTTGGTACAAAGTTGCAGAAATTTTTCTTATTTTGTGGCAAAAGGGCAGAAATTTCCCATATTTTGGGGCAAAAATGCAGAAATTCCCCTTATTTTGGGGTAAAAAAGCTGAAATTTCCCTTATTTGGGGGCAAAAAGGCAGAAATTTCTCTTATTTTGGGGCAAAATTGCTGAAATTTCACTTATTTCATAATAATAAGTCAGAAATTTCCCTTATTTTGGGGCAAAAAAGATAGAAATTCCCTTTGTTTGGGAAAAAAACAGAAATTCCACTTATTTAGAGGCAAAAAAGCAGAAATTCCCCTTATTTTGGAGCAAAAATGAAGAAATTTCTCTTTTTTATGACAAAAAGTATGCATTCTTCTTATTTTCGGGCAAAAAGGCAGAAATTACTCGTATTATGGAGCAAAATTGCAGAATTTCACCTAATTGTGAGGCAAAAGTCAGAAATTCCATATATGTTGTGGTATAAAGACAGAAATTCTCCTTATTTTCGGGCAGAACTGAGAAATTCCACTTATTTTTGGGCAAAATTCCAGAAATTTCCCTTATTTTGGTGCAAAATTGCAGAAATTTCACTTATTTTAGGGCAAAATTGCAGAAATTTCACTTTTTCAGGGAAAATAGGCAGAAATTTTTCTTATTTTGGGGCAAAATGCAGAAATTCCTAGTATTTTGTGGCAAAAATGCAGAAATTCCCCTTATTTTGAGAAAAAAAGCTGAAATTCCCCTTATTTGGGGGCAAAAAGGCAGAAATTTCCCTTATTTTGGGGAAAAATTGTAGAAATTTCACATATTTCAGGGTAATAAGTCAGAAATTTTCCTTATTTTGGGGCAAAAAAGACAGAAATTTCCTTTGTTTTGGGGGAAAAAGACAGAAATTTAACTTATTTAGAGGCAAAAATGCAGAAATTCCCCTTATTTTGGAGCAAAAATGAAGAAATTTCCCTTTTTTATGGCAAAAAGGTATGCATTCTTCTTATTTTCAGGCAAAAATGCAGAAATACCCCGTATTTTGGAGCAAAATTGCAGAAATTCCCCTAATTGTGGGGCAAAAAGGCAGAAATTCCCTATATGTTGGGGCAAAAAGACAGAAATTCTACTTATTTTGGGGCAAAACTCAGAAATTCCACTATTTTTGAGGCAAAATTTTGATATTTCCCATATTTTGGGGCAAAATTGCAGAAATTTCACTTATTTTGGGACAAAATTGCAGAAATTTCACTTATTTCAGGGTAATAAGTCAGAAATTTTCCTTATTTTGGGGCAAAAAAGACAGAAATTCCCTTTGTTTTGGGAGAAAAAGGAAGAAATTCCACTTATTACAGGCAAAAGTGCAGAAATTCCCCTTATTTTGGAGCAAAATTTCAGAAATTCCCCTAATTGTGGGGCAAAAAGGCAGAAATTCCCTATATGTTGGGGCAACATAACAGGAATTCTCCTTATTTTGGGGGCAAAACTCAGAAATTCCACTTATTTTTGGGCAAAATTCCAGAAAGTTCTCTTTTTTGGGGGCAAAATTGCAGAAATTTCACTTATTCTGGGGCAAAATTGCAGAAATTTCACTGATTTCAGAAAAAAAGCAGAAATTTTCTTATTTGGGGGCAAAAAGGCAGAAATTTGTATTATTTTGGTACAAAATTGCAGAAATTTTTATTATTTTCGGGCAAAAAGGCAGAAATTTTCCATATTTTGGGGCAAAAATGCAGAAATTCAACTTATTTTTAGGTAAAAAGGCTGAAATTCCTTTTATTTGTGGGCAAAAAAGCAGAAATTTCACTTATTTTGGGGCAAAATTGCAGAAATTTCACTTATTTCAGAGAAAAGAGGCAGAAATGTTTCTTATATTTGGGCAAAAAGGCAGAAATTCCTAATATTTTGTGCAAAAATGCAGAAATTGCTCTTATTTTGAGGTAAAAAGGCTGAAATTTCCCTATTTGGGGACAAAATGGCAGAAATGTCCCTTATTTTGGGGCAAAATTGCAGAAATTCCCCTAATTGTGGGGCAAAAAGGCAGAAATTCCCTATATGTTGGGGCATAAAGACAGAAATTCTCCTTATTTTGGTGCAGAACTCAGAAATTAAACTTATTTTGAGGCAAAATTCCCGAAATTTCCCTTATTTTGGGGCAAAATTGCAGAAATTTCACTTATTTCAGGTAAAATAGGCAGAAATTTTCCTTATTTTGGGGCAAAAAGGCAGGAATTCCTAATATTTTGTGGCAAAAATGCAGAAATTCCCCTTATTTTGAGTTAAAAGGCTGAAATTCCCCTTATTGGGGAGCAAAAAGGCAGAAATTTCCCTTATTTTAAGGCAAAATTGCAAAAATTTCACTTATTTCAGGATAATAAGTCAGAAATTTTCCTTATTTTGGGCCAAAAAAGACAGAAATTCCCTTTGTTTTTGTGGGATAAGACAGAAATTCCACTTATTTAGAGGCAAAAAAGCAGAAATTCCCCTTATTTTGGAGCAAAAATGAAGAAATTTCACTTTTTATGGCAAAAAGTTATGCATTCTTCTTATTTTCGGGCAAAAAGGCCGAAATTCCCCGTATTTTGGAGCAAAATTGCAGAAATTCCCCTAATTGTGAAGCAAAAAGGCAGAAACTCCCTATATGATGGGGCATAAAGACAGAAATTCTCCTTAATTTGGGGCAAAACTCAGAAATTCCAATTATTTTGGGGCAAAATTCCAGAAATTTCCCTTATTTTGGGGCAAAATTTCAGAAATTTCAATTTTTATGGGACAAAATTGCAGAAATTTCACTTATTTCAAAAAAAGGATAAATTTTCTTATTTTTGAGCTAAAAAGGCAGAAATTTCTTTTATTTTGGTACAAAGTTGCAGAAATTTTTCGTATTTTGGGGCAAAAGGGCAGAAATTTTCCATATTTTGGGGCAAAAATGCAGAAATTCCCCTTATTTTGTGGTAAAAAGGCTATAATTACCCTTATTTGGGGGCAAAAAGCAGAAATTTCCCTTATTTTGGGGCAAAATTGCTGAAATTTCACTTATTTCACGGTAATAAGTCAGAAATTTTCCTTATTTTGGGGCAAAAAATACAGAAATTCCCTTTGTTTGGGAAAAAAAGACAGAAATTCCACTTATTTAGAGGCAAAAAAGCAGAAATTCCCCTTATTTTGGAGCAAAAATGAAGAAATTTCCCTTTTTTATGGCAAAAAGGTATGCATTCTTCTTACTTTCGGGCAAAAAGGCAGAAATTCCTCGTATTTTAGAGCAAAATTGCAGAATTTCGCATAATTGTGGGGCAAACAGGCAGAAATTCCCTATATGTTTGCGCATAGAGACAGAAATTCTCCTTATTTTGTGGCAGAACTCAGAAATTCCACTTATTTTTGGGCAAAATTCCAGAAATTTCCCTTATTTTGGGGCAAAATAGCAGAAATTTCACTTATTTTGGGGAAAAATTGCAGAAATTTCACTTGTTTCAGGGAAAATAGGCAGAAATTTTTCTTATTTTGGGGAAAAAAGGCAGAAATTCCTAATATTTTGTGGCAAAAATGCAGAAATTTCCCTTATTTTGAGGTAAAAAGGCTGAAATTCCCTTTATTTGGGGGCAAAAAGGCAGAAATTTCCCTTATTTTGGGGTAAGTTACAGAAATTTCACTTACTTCAGCGTAATAAGTCAGAAAATTTCCTTATTTTGGGGCAAAAAAGACAGAAATTCCCTTTGTTTTGTGGGAAAAAGACAGAAATTCAACTTATTTAAAGGCAAGAAGCAGAAATTCCCCTTATTTTTGAACAAAAATGAAGAAATTTCCATTTTTTCTGGCACAAAAGTTTGCATTCTTCTTATTTTCGTGCAAAAAGGCAGAAATTCCCCGTATTTTGGAGCAAAATTGAAGAAATTCCCCTAATTGTGGGGCAAAAGGGCAGAAATTCCCTATACGTTGGGGCAAAAAGACAGAAATTCACCTTATTTTGGGGAAGAACTCAGAAATTACACTTATTTTGGGGCAAAATTCCAGAAATTTCCCTTATTTTGGGGCAAAATTGCAGAAATTTCACTTATTTTGGGGAAAAATTGCAGAAATTTAACTTATTTCAGAAAAAAAGAGAAATTTTCTTATTTTGGGGCAAAAAGGCAGAAATTTCTTTTATTTTGGTACAAAATTGCAGAAATTTTTTTTTATTTTGGGGCAAAAAGGCAGAAATTTCCCATATTTTGGGGCAAAAATGCAGAAATTCCCCTTATTTTGAGGTACAAAGGCTGAAATTCCCCTTATTTGGGGGCAGAAAGGTAGAAATTTCCCTTATTTTGAAGCAAAATTGCAGAAATTTCACTTATTTAATGGAATATAGGCAGAAATTTTCCTTATTTTGGGGCAAAAAGGCAGGAATTCCTAATATTTTGTGGCAAAAATGCAGAAATTACCCTTATTTTGAGGTAAAAGGCTGAAATTTCCCTTATTTGGGAGCAAAAATGCAGAAATTTCCCTTATTTTGAGGCAAAATTGCAGAAAATTCACTTATTTCAGGGAAATAAGTCAGAAATTTTCCTTATTTTGTGGCAAAAAAGACAGAAATTCCCTTTGTTTTGGGGGAAAAAAGACAGATATTCTACTTATTTAGAGGCAAAAAAGCAGAAATTCCCCTTATTTTGGAGCAAAAATGAAGAAATTTTCCTTTTTTATGGCAAAAAGGTATGCATTCTTCTTATTTTCGGGCAAAAAGGCACAAAATCCCCGTATTTTGAAGCAATATTGCAGAAATTCCTCCAATTGTGGGGCAAAAAGGCAGAAATTCCCTATATGTTGGGGCATAAAGACAGAAATTCTCCTTATTGTAGGGAAAAACTCAGAAATTCCACTTATTTTGGGGCAAAATTCCAGAAATTTCCCTTATTTTGTGGCAAAATTGCAGAAATTTCACTTATTTTGGGTCAAAATTGCAGAAATTTCAATTATTTCAGAAAGAAAAGGAGAAATTTTCTTATTTTGGGGCAAAAAGGCAAAAATTTTTTTATTTTGGTACAAAGTTGCAGAAATTTTTCTTATTTTGTGGCAAAAGGGCAGAAATTTCCCATATTTTGGGGCAAAAATGCAGAAATTCCCCTTATTTTGGGGTAAAAAAGCTGAAATTTCCCTTATTTGGGGGCAAAAAGGGAGAAATTTCTCTTATTTTGGGGCAAAATTGCTGAAATTTCACTTATTTCATAATAATAAGTCAGAAATTTCCCTTATTTTGGGGCAAAAAAGATAGAAATTCCCTTTGTTTGGGAAAAAACAGAAATTCCACTTATTTAGAGGCAAAAAAGCAGAAATTCCCCTTATTTTGGAGCAAAAATGAAGAAATTTCTCTTTTTTATGACAAAAAGTATGCATTCTTCTTATTTTCGGGCAAAAAGGCAGAAATTACTCGTATTATGGAGCAAAATTGCAGAATTTCGCCTAATTGTGAGGCAAAAGGCAGAAATTCCATATATGTTGTTGTATAAAGACAGAAATTCTCCTTATTTTCGGATAGAAATGAGAAATTCCACTTATTTTTGGGCAAAATTCCAGAAATTTCCCTTATTTTGGTGCAAAATTGCAGAAATTTCACTTATTTTAGGGCAAAATTGCAGAAATTTCACTTTTTCAGGGAAAATAGGCAGAAATTTTTCTTATTTTGGGGCAAAATGCAGAAATTCCTAGTATTTTGTGGCAAAAATGCAGAAATTCCCATTATTTTGAGATAAAAAGCTTAAATTCCCCTTATTTGGGGGCAAAAAGGAAGAAATTTCCCTTATTTTGGGGCAAAATTGTAGAAATTTCACTTATTTCAGGGTAATAAGTCAGAAATTTTCCTTATTTTGGGGCAAAAAAGACAGAAATTTCCTTTGTTTAGGGGGAAAAAGACAGAAATTTAACTTATTTAGAGGCAAAAATGCAGAAATTCCCCTTATTTTGGAGCAAAAATGAAGAAATTTCCCTTTTTTATGGCAAAAAGGTATGCATTCTTCTTATTTTCAGGCAAAAAGGCAGAAATACCCTGTATTTTGGAGCAAAATTGCAGAAATTCCCCT
The DNA here is from genome assembly GCF_963924665.1 of Micromys minutus. Lineage (NCBI taxonomy): Eukaryota > Metazoa > Chordata > Mammalia > Rodentia > Muridae > Micromys > Micromys minutus. The sequence continues at coordinate 1,363,193 of NW_027667830.1, read as the reverse complement.
AATTGTGGGGCAAAAAGGCAGAAATTCCCTATATGTTGGGGCAAAAAGACAGAAATTCTACTTATTTGGGGGCAAAACTCAGAAATTCCACTATTTTTGAGGCAAAATTTTGATATTTCCCATATTTTGGGGCAAAATTGCAGAAATTTCACTTATTTTGGGACAAAATTGCAGAAATTTCACTTATTTCAGGGTAATAAGTCAGAAATTTTCCTTATTTTGGGGCAAAAAAGACAGAAATTCCCTTTGTTTTGGGAGAAAAAGAAGAAATTCCACTTATTACAGGCAAAAGTGCAGAAATTCCCCTTATTTTGGAGCAAAATTTCAGAAATTCCCCTAATTGTGGGGCAAAAAGGCAGAAATTCCCTATATGTTGGGGCAACATAACAGGAATTCTCCTTATTTTGGGGGCAAAACTCAGAAATTCCACTTATTTTTGGGCAAAATTCTAGAAAGTTCTCTTTTTTTGGGGCAAAATTGCAGAAATTTCACTTATTCTGGGGCAAAATTGCAGAAATTTCACTGATTTCAGAAAAAAAGCAGAAATTTTCTTATTTGGGGGCAAAAAGGCAGAAATTTGTATTATTTTGGTACAAAATTGCAGAAATTTTTCTTATTTTCGGGCAAAAAGGCAGAAATTTTCCATATTTTGGGGCAAAAATGCAGAAATTCAACTTATTTTTAGGTAAAAAGGCTGAAATTCCTTTTATTTGTGGGCAAAAAAGCAGAAATTTCACTTATTTTGGGGCAAAATTGCAGAAATTTCACTTATTTCAGAGAAAAGAGGCAGAAATTTTTCTTATATTTGGGCAAAAAGGCAGAAATTCCTAATATTTTGTGCAAAAATGCAGAAATTGCTCTTATTTTGAGGTAAAAAGGCTGAAATTTCCCTATTTGGGGACAAAATGGCAGAAATGTCCCTTATTTTGGGGCAAAATTGCAGAAATTCCCCTAATTGTGGGGCAAAAAGGCAGAAATTCCCTATATGTTGGGGCATAAAGACAGAAATTCTCCTTATTTTGGTGCAGAACTCAGAAATTAAACTTATTTTGAGGCAAAATTCCCGAAATTTCCCTTATTTTGGGGCAAAATTGCAGAAATTTCACTTATTTCAGGTAAAATAGGCAGAAATTTTCCTTATTTTGGGGCAAAAAGGGAGGAATTCCTAATATTTTGTGGCAAAAATGTAGAAATTCCCCTTATTTTGAGTTAAAAGGCTGAAATTCCCCTTATTGGGGAGCAAAAAGGCAGAAATTTCCCTTATTTTAAGGCAAAATTGCAGAAATTTCACTTATTTCAGGATAATAAGTCAGAAATTTTCCTTATTTTGGGCCAAAAAAGACAGAAATTCCCTTTGTTTTTGTGGGATAAGACAGAAATTCCACTTATTTAGAGGCAAAAAAGGAGAAATTCCCCTTATTTTGGAGCAAAAATGAAGAAATTTCACTTTTTATGGCAAAAAGTTATGCATTCTTCTTATTTTCGGGCAAAAAGGCCGAAATTCCCCGTATTTTGGAGCAAAATTGCAGAAATTCCCCTAATTGTGAAGCAAAAAGGCAGAAATTCCCTATATGATGGGGCATAAAGACAGAAATTCTCCTTAATTTGGGGCAAAACTCAGAAATTCCAATTATTTTGGGGCAAAATTCCAGAAATTTCCCTTATTTTGGGGCAAAATTTCAGAAATTTCAATTTTTATGGGACAAAATTGCAGAAATTTCACTTATTTCAAAAAAAGGATAAATTTTCTTATTTTGGGCTAAAAAGGCAGAAATTTCTTTTATTTTGGTAGAAAGTTGCAGAAATTTTTCGTATTTTGGGGCAAAAGGGCAGAAATTTTCCATATTTTGGGGCAAAAATGCAGAAATTCCCCTTATTTTGTGGTAAAAAGGCTATAATTACCCTTATTTGGGGGCAAAAAGCAGAAATTTCCCTTATTTTGGGGCAAAATTGCTGAAATTTCACTTATTTCACGGTAATAAGTCAGAAATTTTCCTTATTTTGGGGCAAAAAATACAGAAATTCCCTTTGTTTGGGAAAAAAAGACAGAAATTCCACTTATTTAGAGGCAAAAAAGCAGAAATTCCCCTTATTTTGGAGCAAAAATGAAGAAATTTCCCTTTTTTATGGCAAAAAGGTATGCATTCTTCTTACTTTCGGGCAAAAAGGCAGAAATTCCTCGTATTTTAGAGCAAAATTGCAGAATTTCGCATAATTGTGGGGCAAACAGGCAGAAATTCCCTATATGTTTGCGCATAGAGACAGAAATTCTCCTTATTTTGCGGCAGAACTCAGAAATTCCACTTATTTTTGGGCAAAATTCCAGAAATTTCCCTTATTTTGGGGCAAAATAGCAGAAATTTCACTTATTTTGGGGAAAAATTGCAGAAATTTCACTTGTTTCAGGGAAAATAGGCAGAAATTTTTCTTATTTTGGAGAAAAAAGGCAGAAATTCCTAATATTTTGTGGCAAAAATGCAGAAATTTCCCTTATTTTGAGGTAAAAAGGCTGAAATTCCCTTTATTTGGGGGCAAAAAGGCAGAAATTTCCCTTATTTTGGGGTAAGTTGCAGAAATTTCACTTACTTCAGCGTAATAAGTCAGAAAATTTCCTTATTTTGGGGCAAAAAAGACAGAAATTCCCTTTGTTTTGTGGGAAAAAGACAGAAATTCAACTTATTTAAAGGCAAGAAGCAGAAATTCCCCTTATTTTTGAACAAAAATGAAGAAATTTCCATTTTTTCTGGCACAAAAGTTTGCATTCTTCTTATTTTCGTGCAAAAAGGCAGAAATTCCCCGTATTTTGGAGCAAAATTGAAGAAATTCCCCTAATTGTGGGGCAAAAGGGCAGAAATTCCCTATATGTTGGGGCAAAAAGACAGAAATTCACCTTATTTTGGGGAAGAACTCAGAAATTACACTTATTTTGGGGCAAAATTCCAGAAATTTCCCTTATTTTGGGGAAAAATTGCAGAAATTTCACTTATTTTGGGGAAAAATTGCAGAAATTTAACTTATTTCAGAAAAAAAGAGAAATTTTCTTATTTTGGGGCAAAAAGGCAGAAATTTCTTTTATTTTGGTACAAAATTGCAGAAATTTTTTTTATTTTGGGGCAAAAAGGCAGAAATTTCCCATATTTTGGGGCAAAAATGCAGAAATTCCCCTTATTTTGAGGTACAAAGGCTGAAATTCCCCTTATTTGGGGGCAGAAAGGTAGAAATTTCCCTTATTTTGAAGCAAAATTGCAGAAATTTCACTTATTTAATGGAATATAGGCAGAAATTTTCCTTATTTTGGGGCAAAAAGGCAGGAATTCCTAATATTTTGTGGCAAAAATGCAGAAATTCCCCTTATTTTGAGGTAAAAGGCTGAAATTTCCCTTATTTGGGAGCAAAAATGCAGAAATTTCCCTTATTTTGAGGCAAAATTGCAGAAAATTCACTTATTTCAGGGAAATAAGTCAGAAATTTTCCTTATTTTGTGGCAAAAAAGACAGAAATTCCCTTTGTTTTGGGGGAAAAAAGACAGATATTCTACTTATTTAGAGGCAAAAAAGCAGAAATTCCCCTTATTTTGGAGCAAAAATGAAGAAATTTTCCTTTTTTATAGCAAAAAGGTATGCATTCTTCTTATTTTCGGGCAAAAAGGCAGAAATAACTCGTATTTTAGAGCAAAATTGCAGAATTTCGCATAATTGTGGGGCAAAAAGGCAGAAATTCCCTATATGTTGGGGCATAAAGACAGAAATTCTCCTTATTGTAGGGAAAAACTCAGAAATTCCACTTATTTTGGGGCAAAATTCCAGAAATTTCCCTTATTTTGTGGCAAAATTGCAGAAATTTCACTTATTTTGGGTCAAAATTGCAGAAATTTCAATTATTTCAGAAAGAAAAGGAGAAATTTTCTTATTTTGGGGCAAAAAGGCAAAAATTTTTTTATTTTGGTACAAAGTTGCAGAAATTTTTCTTATTTTGTGGCAAAAGGGCAGAAATTTCCCATATTTTGGGGCAAAAATGCAGAAATTCCCCTTATTTTGGGGTAAAAAAGCTGAAATTTCCCTTATTTGGGGGCAAAAAGGCAGAAATTTCTCTTATTTTGGGGCAAAATTGCTGAAATTTCACTTATTTCATAATAATAAGTCAGAAATTTCCCTTATTTTGGGGCAAAAAAGATAGAAATTCCCTTTGTTTGGGAAAAAAACAGAAATTCCACTTATTTAGAGGCAAAAAAGCAGAAATTCCCCTTATTTTGGAGCAAAAATGAAGAAATTTCTCTTTTTTATGGCAAAAAGGATGCATTCTTCTTATTTTCGGGCAAAAAGGCAGAAATTACTCGTATTATGGAGCAAAATTGCAGAATTTCGCCTAATTGTGAGGCAAAAGGCAGAAATTCCATATATGTTGTGGTATAAAGACAGAAATTCTCCTTATTTTCGGGCAGAACTGAGAAATTCCACTTATTTTTGGGCAAAATTCCAGAAATTTCCCTTATTTTGGTGCAAAATTGCAGAAATTTCACTTATTTTAGGGCAAAATTGCAGAAATTTCACTTTTTCAGGGAAAATAGGCAGAAATTTTTCTTATTTTGGGGCAAAATGCAGAAATTCCTAGTATTTTGTGGCAAAAATGCAGAAATTCCCCTTATTTTGAGAAAAAAAGCTGAAATTCCCCTTATTTGGGGGCAAAAAGGCAGAAATTTCCCTTATTTTGGGGCAAAATTGTAGAAATTTCACATATTTCAGGGTAATAAGTCAGAAATTTTCCTTATTTTGGGGCAAAAAAGACAGAAATTTCCTTTGTTTAGGGGGAAAAAGACAGAAATTTAACTTATTTAGAGGCAAAAATGCAGAAATTCCCCTTATTTTGGAGCAAAAATGAAGAAATTTCCCTTTTTTATGGCAAAAAGGTATGCATTCTTCTTATTTTCAGGCAAAAAGGCAGAAATACCCCGTATTTGGAGCAAAATTGCAGAAATTCCCCTAATTGTGGGGCAAAAAGGCAGAAATTCCCTATATGTTGGGGCAAAAAGACAGAAATTCTACTTATTTTGGGGCAAAACTCAGAAATTCCACTATTTTTGAGGCAAAATTTTGATATTTCCCATATTTTGGGGCAAAATTGCAGAAATTTCACTTATTTTGGGACAAAATTGCAGAAATTTCACTTATTTCAGGGTAATAAGTCAGAAATTTTCCTTATTTTGGGGCAAAAAAGACAGAAATTCCCTTTGTTTTGGGAGAAAAAGGAAGAAATTCCACTTATTACAGGCAAAAGTGCAGAAATTCCCCTTATTTTGGAGCAAAATTTCAGAAATTCCCCTAATTGTGGGGCAAAAAGGCAGAAATTCCCTATATGTTGGGGCAACATAACAGGAATTCTCCTTATTTTGGGGGCAAAACTCAGAAATTCCACTTATTTTTGGGCAAAATTCCAGAAAGTTCTCTTTTTTTGGGGCAAAATTGCAGAAATTTCACTTATTCTGGGGCAAAATTGCAGAAATTTCACTGATTTCAGAAAAAAAGCAGAAATTTTCTTATTTGGGGGCAAAAAGGCAGAAATTTGTATTATTTTGGTACAAAATTGCAGAAATTTTTCTTATTTTCGGGCAAAAAGGCAGAAATTTTCCATATTTTGGGGCAAAAATGCAGAAATTCAACTTATTTTTAGGTAAAAAGGCTGAAATTCCTTTTATTTGTGGGCAAAAAAGCAGAAATTTCACTTATTTTGGGGCAAAATTGCAGAAATTTCACTTATTTCAGAGAAAAGAGGCAGAAATTTTTCTTATATTTGGGCAAAAAGGAAGAAATTCCTAATATTTTGTGCAAAAATGCAGAAATTGCTCTTATTTTGAGATAAAAAGGCTGAAATTTCCCTATTTGGGGACAAAATGGCAGAAATGTCCCTTATTTTGGGGCAAAATTGCAGAAATTCCCCTAATTGTGGGGCAAAAAGGCAGAAATTCCCTATATGTTGGGGCATAAAGACAGAAATTCTCCTTATTTTGGTGCAGAACTCAGAAATTAAACTTATTTTGAGGCAAAATTCCCGAAATTTCCCTTATTTTGGGGCAAAATTGCAGAAATTTCACTTATTTCAGGTAAAATAGGCAGAAATTTTCCTTATTTTGGGGCAAAAAGGCAGGAATTCCTAATATTTTGTGGCAAAAATGCAGAAATTCCCCTTATTTTGAGTTAAAAGGCTGAAATTCCCCTTATTGGGGAGCAAAAAGGCAGAAATTTCCCTTATTTTAAGGCAAAATTGCAAAAATTTCACTTATTTCAGGATAATAAGTCAGAAATTTTCCTTATTTTAGGCCAAAAAAGACAGAAATTCCCTTTGTTTTTTTGGGATAAGACAGAAATTCCACTTATTTAGAGGCAAAAAAGCAGAAATTCCCCTTATTTTGGAGCAAAAATGAAGAAATTTCACTTTTTATGGCAAAAAGTTATGCATTCTTCTTATTTTCGGGCAAAAAGGCCGAAATTCCCCGTATTTTGGAGCAAAATTGCAGAAATTCCCCTAATTGTGAAGCAAAAAGGCAGAAATTCCCTATATGATGGGGCATAAAGACAGAAATTCTCCTTAATTTGGGGCAAAACTCAGAAATTCCAATTATTTTGGGGCAAAATTCCAGAAATTTCCCTTATTTTGGGGCAAAATTTCAGAAATTTCAATTTTTACGGGACAAAATTGCAGAAATTTCACTTATTTCAAAAAAAGGATAAATTTTCTTATTTTGGGCTAAAAAGGCAGAAATTTCTTTTATTTTGGTACAAAGTTGCAGAAATTTTTCGTATTTTGGGGCAAAAGGGCAGAAATTTTCCATATTTTGGGGCAAAAATGCAGAAATTCCCCTTATTTTGTGGTAAAAAGGCTATAATTACCCTTATTTGGGGGCAAAAAGCAGAAATTTCCCTTATTTTGGGGCAAAATTGCTGAAATTTCACTTATTTCATGGTAATAAGTCAGAAATTTTCCTTATTTTGGGGCAAAAAATACAGAAATTCCCTTTGTTTGGGAAAAAAAGACAGAAATTCCACTTATTTAGAGGCAAAAAAGCAGAAATTCCCCTTATTTTGGAGCAAAAATGAAGAAATTTCCCTTTTTTATGGCAAAAAGGTATGCATTCTTCTTACTTTCGGGCAAAAAGGCAGAAATTCCTCGTATTTTAGAGCAAAATTGCAGAATTTCGCATAATTGTGGGGCAAACAGGCAGAAATTCCCTATATGTTTGCGCATAGAGACAGAAATTCTCCTTATTTTGCGGCAGAACTCAGAAATTCCACTTATTTTTGGGCAAAATTCCAGAAATTTCCCTTATTTTGGGGCAAAATAGCAGAAATTTCACTTATTTTGGGGAAAAATTGCAGAAATTTCACTTGTTTCAGGGAAAATAGGCAGAAATTTTTCTTATTTTGGGGAAAAAAGGCAGAAATTCCTAATATTTTGTGGCAAAAATGCAGAAATTTCCCTTATTTTGAGGTAAAAAGGCTGAAATTCCCTTTATTTGGGGGCAAAAAGGCAGAAATTTCCCTTATTTTGGGGTAAGTTGCAGAAATTTCACTTACTTCAGCGTAATAAGTCAGAAAATTTCCTTATTTTGGGGCAAAAAAGACAGAAATTCCCTTTGTTTTGTGGGAAAAAGACAGAAATTCAACTTATTTAAAGGCAAGAAGCAGAAATTCCCCTTATTTTTGAACAAAAATGAAGAAATTTCCATTTTTTCTGGCACAAAAGTTTGCATTCTTCTTATTTTCGTGCAAAAAGGCAGAAATTCCCCGTATTTTGGAGCAAAATTGAAGAAATTCCCCTAATTGTGGGGCAAAAGGGCAGAAATTCCCTATATGTTGGGGCAAAAAGACAGAAATTCACCTTATTTTGGGGAAGAACTCAGAAATTACACTTATTTTGGGGCAAAATTCCAGAAATTTCCCTTATTTTGGGGCAAAATTGCAGAAATTTCACTTATTTTGGGGAAAAATTGCAGAAATTTAACTTATTTCAGAAAAAAAGAGAAATTTTCTTATTTTGGGGCAAAAAGGCAGAAATTTCTTTTATTTTGGTACAAAATTGCAGAAATTTTTTTTATTTTGGGGCAAAAAGGCAGAAATTTCCCATATTTTGGGGCAAAAATGCAGAAATTCCCCTTATTTTGAGGTACAAAGGCTGAAATTCCCCTTATTTGGGGGCAGAAAGGTAGAGATTTCCCTTATTTTGAAGCAAAATTGCAGAAATTTCACTTATTTAATGGAATATAGGCAGAAATTTTCCTTATTTTGGGGCAAAAAGGCAGGAATTCCTAATATTTTGTGGCAAAAATGCAGAAATTCCCCTTATTTTGAGGTAAAAGGCTGAAATTTCCCTTATTTGGGAGCAAAAATGGAGAAATTTCCCTTATTTTGAGGCAAAATTGCAGAAAATTCACTTATTTCAGGGAAATAAGTCAGAAATTTTCCTTATTTTGTGGCAAAAAAGACAGAAATTCCCTTTGTTTTGGGGGAAAAAAGACAGATATTCTACTTATTTAGAGGCAAAAAAGCAGAAATTCCCCTTATTTTGGAGCAAAAATGAAGAAATTTTCCTTTTTTATGGCAAAAAGGTATGCATTCTTCTTATTTTCGGGCAAAAAGGCACAAATTCCCCGTATTTTGGAGCAAAATTGCCGAAATTCCTCCAATTGTGGGGCAAAAAGGCAGAAATTCCCTATATGTTGGGGCATAAAGACAGAAATTCTCCTTATTGTAGGGAAAAACTCAGAAATTCCACTTATTTTGGGGCAAAATTCCAGAAATTTCCCTTATTTTGTGGCAAAATTGCAGAAATTTCACTTATTTTGGGTCAAAATTGCAGAAATTTCAATTATTTCAGAAAGAAAAGGAGAAATTTTCTTATTTTGGGGCAAAAAGGCAAAAATTTTTTTATTTTGATACAAAGTTGCAGAAATTTTTCTTATTTTGTGGCAAAAGGGCAGAAATTTCCCATATTTTGGGGCAAAAATGCAGAAATTCCCCTTATTTTGGGGTAAAAAAGCTGAAATTTCCCTTATTTGGGGGCAAAAAGGCAGAAATTTCTCTTATTTTGGGGCAAAATTGCTGAAATTTCACTTATTTCATAATAATAAGTCAGAAATTTCCCTTATTTTGGGGCAAAAAAGATAGAAATTCCCTTTGTTTGGGAAAAAAACAGAAATTCCACTTATTTAGAGGCAAAAAAGCAGAAATTCCCCTTATTTTGGAGCAAAAATGAAGAAATTTCTCTTTTTTATGGCAAAAAGTATGCATTCTTCTTATTTTCGGGCAAAAAGGCAGAAATTACTCGTATTATGGAGCAAAATTGCAGAATTTCGCCTAATTGTGAGGCAAAAGGCAGAAATTCCATATATGTTGTGGTATAAAGACAGAAATTCTCCTTATTTTCGGGCAGAACTGAGAAATTCCACTTATTTTTGGGCAAAATTCCAGAAATTTCCCTTATTTTGGTGCAAAATTGCAGAAATTTCACTTATTTTAGGGCAAAATTGCAGAAATTTCACTTTTTCAGGGAAAATAGGCAGAAATTTTTCTTATTTTGGGACAAAATGCAGAAATTCCTAGTATTTTGTGGCAAAAATGCAGAAATTCCCCTTATTTTGAGAAAAAAAGCTGAAATTCCCCTTATTTGGGGGCAAAAAGGCAGAAATTTCCCTTATTTTGGGGCAAAATTGTAGAAATTTCACTTATTTCAGGGTAATAAGTCAGAAATTTTCCTTATTTTGGGGCAAAAAAGACAGAAATTTCCTTTGTTTAGGGGGAAAAAGACAGAAATTTAACTTATTTAGAGGCAAAAATGCAGAAATTCCCCTTATTTTGGAGCAAAAATGAAGAAATTTCCCTTTTTTATGGCAAAAAGGTATGCATTCTTCTTATTTTCAGGCAAAAAGGCAGAAATACCCTGTATTTTGGAGCAAAATTGCAGAAATTCCCCTAATTGTGGGGCAAAAAGGCAGAAATTCCCTATATGTTGGGGCAAAAAGACAGAAATTCTACTTATTTTGGGGCAAAACTCAGAAATTCCACTATTTTTGAGGCAAAATTTTGATATTTCCCATATTTTGGGGCAAAATTGCAGAAATTTCACTTATTTTGGGACAAAATTGCAGAAATTTCACTTATTTCAGGGTAATAAGTCAGAAATTTTCCTTATTTTGGGGCAAAAAAGACAGAAATTCCCTTTGTTTTGGGAGAAAAAGGAAGAAATTCCACTTATTACAGGCAAAAGTGCAGAAATTCCCCTTATTTTGGAGCAAAATTTCAGAAATTCCCCTAATTGTGGGGCAAAAAGGCAGAAATTCCCTATATGTTGGGGCAACATAACAGGAATTCTCCTTATTTTGGGGGCAAAACTCAGAAATTCCACTTATTTTTGGGCAAAATTCTAGAAAGTTCTCTTTTTTTGGGGCAAAATTGCAGAAATTTCACTTATTCTGGGGCAAAATTGCAGAAATTTCACTGATTTCAGAAAAAAAGCAGAAATTTTCTTATTTGGGGGCAAAAAGGCAGAAATTTGTATTATTTTGGTACAAAATTGCAGAAATTTTTCTTATTTTCGGGCAAAAAGGCAGAAATTTTCTATATTTTGGGGCAAAAATGCAGAAATACCCCTTATTTTGAGGTAAAATTGCTGAAATTCTCCTTATTTGAAGGCATAAAGGCAGAAATTATTCTTATTTTGGGGCAAAATTGCTGAAATTTCACTTATTTCAAAGTAATAAGTCAAAATTTTTCTTTATTTTTGGGCAAAAAGGATAGAAATTCCCTTTGTTTGGGAAAAAAACAGAAATTTCACTTATTTTGAGGTAAAAAGGCTAAAATTCCCCTTATTTGGGGGCAAAAAGAAGAAATTTCTCGTATTTTGGGGCAAAATTGCTGAAGTTTCACTTATTTCACAGTAATAGGTCAGAAATTTTCGTTATTTTGGGGCAAAACAGACAGAAATTCCCTTTGTTTGGGAAAAAAAAAACAGAAATTCCACTTATTTAGAGGCAAAAAAGTAGAAATTCCCCTTAGTTTGGAGCAAAAATGAAGAAATTTCCTTTTTTTATGGCAAAAATGTATGCATTCTTCTTATTTTCGGGAAAAAAGGCAGAAATTCCTCGTATTTTGGAGCAAAATTGCAGAATTTCGCCTAATTGTTGGGCAAAAAGGCAGAAATTCCCCTTATTTTGAGGTAAAAAGGCTGAAATTCCCCTTATTTGTGGGCAAAAAGGCAGAAATTTCTTTTATTTTAAGGCAAAATTGCAGAAATTTCACTTATTCCAGAATAATAAGTCAGAAATTTTCCTTATTTTGGGGCAAAAAAGACAGAAATTCCCTTTGTTTTTGGAGGAAAAAGACAGAAATTCCACTTATTTAGAGGCCAAAAAGCAGAAATTCCCATTATTTTGGAGCAAAAATAAAGAAATTTCCCTTTTTTATGGCAAAAAGGTATGCATTCTTCTTATTTTCGGGCAAAAACACAGAAATTCCCTGTATTTTGGAGCAAAATTGCAGAAATTCCTCTAATTTTGGGGCCAAATGCAGAAATTTCCTATAGTTGGGGCATAAAGACAGAAATATTCTTCATTTTGGGGCAGAACTCAGAAATTCCACTTATTTTGGTGCAAAATTCCAGAAATTTCCCATATTTTGGGGCAAAATTGCAGAAATTTCACTTATTTTGGGGCAAAATTGCAGAAATTTCACTTATTTCAGGGAAAATAGGCAGAAATTTCCCTTATTTTGAGGCAAAAAGGCAGAAATTCCTAATATTTTTTTGGCAAAAATGCAGAAATTCCCCTTATTTTGCAGTAAAAAGGCTGAAATTTCCCTTACTTGGGGTCAAAAAGGCAGAAATTACCCTTATTTTAGGGCAAAATTGCAGTAATTTCACTTATTTCAGAATAGTAATTCAGAAATTTTCCTTATGTTGGGGCAAAAAAGACAGAAATTCCCTTTGTTTTTGGAGGAAAAAGAGAAATTCCACTTATTTAGAGGCCAAAAAGCAGAAATTCCCCTTATTTTGGAACAAAAATGAAGAAATTTCCCTTTTTTATGGCAAAAAGGTATGCATTCTTCTTATTTTCGGGCAAAAAGGCAGAAATACCCCGTATTTTGGAGCAAAATTGCAGAAATTCCCCTATTTGTGAAGCAAAATGCAGAAATTCCCTATATGTTGGGGCATAAAGACAGAAATTCTCCTTATTTTGAAGCAAAACTCAGAAATTCCACTTATTTTTGGGCAAAATTCCAGAAATTTCCCTTATTTTGGGGCAAAATTGCAGAAATTTCACTTTTTATGGGACAAAATTGCAGAAATTTCACTTATTTCAAAAAAAGGAGAAATTTTCTTATTTTGGGGCAAAAAGGCAGAAATTTCTATTATTTTGGTACAAAGTTGCAGAAATTTTTCTTATTTTGGGGCACAAGGGCAGAAATTTCCCATATTTTGGGGAAAATGCAGAAATTGCCCTTATTTTGAGATAAAAAGGCTGAAATTCCCATTATTTGGGTCAACAAGGCAGAAATTTCTCTTATTTTGGGGCAAAAGTGCTGAAATTTCACTTATTTCACGGTAATAAGTCAGAAATTTTCCTTATTTTGGGGCAAAAAAGATAGAAATTCCCTTTGTTTTGGGGGAAAAAGACAGAAATTCCACTTATTTAGAGGCAATAAAGCAGAAATTTCTTTTATTTTGGAGCGAAAATGAAGAAATTTTCCTTTTTTATGGCAAAAAGGTATGCATTCTACTTATTTTCGGGCAAAAATGCAGAAATTCCCCGTATTTTGGAGCAAAATTGCAGAAATTCCCCTAATTGTAAGGCAAAAAGGCAGAAATTCCCTATATGTTGGGGCAGAAAGACAGAAATTATTCTTAATTTGGGGTAAAACTCATAAATTCCACTTACTTTGGGGCAAAATTCCAGAAATTTCCCTTATTTTGGGGCAAATTTGCAGAAATATCACTTATTTTGGGGCAAAATTGCAGATATTTCACTTATTTCAGAAAAAAAGGAAAAATTTTATTATTTTGGGGCAAAAAGGCAGAAATTTCTTTTATTTTTGTACAAAATTGCAGAAATTTTTCTTATTTTGGAGCAAAAAGGCAGAAATTTCCATATTTTGGGGCAAAAATGCAGAAATTCCCCTTATTTTGAGGTATAATGGCTGAAATTCCCCTTTTTGGGGGCAAAAAGGCAGAAATTTCCCTTATTTTGGGGCAAAATTGCAGAAATTTCACTTATTTCAGGGTAATAAGTCAGAAATTTTTTTTATTTTGGGGCAAAAAATACAGAAATTCACTTTGATTTGGGAGAAAAGACAGAAATTCCACTTATTTAGAGGCAAAAAAGCAGAAATTCCCCTTATTTTGGAGCAAAAATAAAGAAATTTTCCTTATATATGGCAAAAAGGTATGCATTCTTCTTATTTTCCGGCAAAAAGGCAGAAATTCATTGTATATTGGAGAAAAATTGCAGAAATTCCCCTAATTGTGAGGCAAAAATGCATAAATTCCCTATATGTTGGGGCAGAAAGACAGAAATTCTCCTTATTTTGGGGCAGAACTCAGAAATTTTACTTATTTTTGGGCAAAATTCCAGAAATTTCCCTTATTTTAGGGCAAAATTGCAGAAATTTCACTTATTTTGGGGCAAAATTGCAGAAATTTCACTTATTTCAAAGAAAATAAGCAGAAATTTTTCTTATTTTGGGGCAAAAAGGCAGAAATTCCTAATATTTTGTGGCAAAAATGCAGAAATTCCCCTTATTTTGAGGTAAAAAGGCTGAAATTCCCTTTATTTGGGGGCAAAAAGGCAGAAATTTCTTTTATTTTAAGGCAAAATTGCAGAAATTTCACTTATTCCAGAATAATAAGTCAGAAATTTTCCTTATTTTGGGGCAAAAAAGACAGAAATTCCCTTTGTTTTTGGAGGAAAAAGACAGAAATTCCACTTATTTAGAGGCCAAAAAGCAGAAATTCCCATTATTTTGGAGCAAAAATGAAGAAATTTCCCTTTTTTATGGTAAAAAGGTATGCATTCTTCTTATTTTCAGGCAAAAAGGCAGAAATTCCCTGTATTTTGGAGCAAAATTGCAGAAATTCCTCTAATTTTGGGGCCAAATGCAGAAATTTCCTATAGTTTGGGCATAAAGACAGAAATATTCTTCATTTTGGGGTAGAACTCAGAAATTTCACTTATTTTGGTGCAAAATTCCAGAAATTTCCCATATTTTGGGGCAAAATTGCAGAAATTTCACTTATTTTGGGGAAAAATTGCAGAAATTTCACTTATTTCAGGGAAAATAGGCAGAAATTTCCATTATTTTGAGGCAAAAAGGCAGAAATTTCTAATATTTTTTTTGGCAAAAATGCAGAAATTCCCCTTATTTTGAGGTAAAAAGGCTGAAATTCCCCTTACTTGGGGGCAAAAAGGCAGAAATTACCCTTATTTTAGGGCAAAATTGCAGAAATTTCACTTATTTCAGGGTAATAAGTCAGAAATTTTCCTTGTTTTGGGGCAAAAAAGAGAGAAATTCCCTTTGTTTTGGGTGAAAAACACAGAAATTCCACTTATTTAGAGGCAATAAAGCAGAAATTCCTTTATTTTGGAGCGAAAACAAAGAAATTTTTTTTTTTATGGCAAAAAGGTATGCATTCTACTTATTTTCGGGCAAAAAGGCAGAAATTCCCCGTATTTTGGAGCAAAATTGGAGAAATTCCCCTTACTGTAAGGCAAAAAGGCAGAAATTCCCAATATGTTGGGGCAGAAAGACAGAAATTATTCTTATTTTGGGGTAAAACTCATAAATTCCACTTACTTTGGGGCAAAATTCCAGAAATTTCCCTTATTTTGGGGCAAATTTGCAGAAATTTCACTTATTTTGGGGCAAAATTGCAGATATTTCACTTATTTCAGAAAAAAAGGAGAAATTTTATTATTTTGGGGCAAAAAGGCAGAAATTTCTGTTATTTTGGTACAAAATTGCAGAAATTTTTCTTATTTTGGAGCAAAAAGGCAGAAATTTCCATATTTTAGGGCAAAAATGCAGAAATTCTCCTTATTTTGAGGTATAATGGCTGAAATCCCCCTTATTTGGGGGCAAAAAGGCAGAAATTTCTCATATTTTGGGGCAAAATTGCTGAAATTTCACTTATTTCATCGTATTAAGTCAGAAATTTTCCTTATTTTGGGGCAAAAAAGACAGAAATTCCCTTTTTTTGGGAAGAAAACAGAAATTCCACTTATTTAGAGGCAAAAAGTAGAAATTCCCATTATTTTGGAGCAAAAATGAAGAAATTGCTTTTTTTTATGGCAAAAAGATATGCATTCTTCTTATTTTCGGGCAAAAAGGCAGAAATTCCTTGTATTTTGGAGCAAAATTGCAGAATTTCGCCTAATTGTGGGGCAAAAAGGCAGAAATTCCCTATATGTTGGTGCATAAAGACAGAAATTCTCCTTATTTTGGGGCAAAACTCAGAAATTCCACTTATTTTTGGGCAAAATTCCAGAAATTTCCCTTATTTAGGGGCAAAATTGCAGAAATTTCACTTATTTCAAAGAAAATAGGCAGAAATTTTTCTAATTTTTGGGCAAAAAGGCAGAAATTCCTAATATTTTGTGGCAAAAATTCAGAAATTCCTCTTATTTTGAGGTAGAAAGGCTGAAATTCCCATTATTTGGGGGCAAAAAGGCAGAAATTTCCAATATTTTGGGGCAAAATTGCAGAAATTTCACTTATTTCAGGGAAAAAGGGCAGAAATTTTCCTTATTTTTGGGCAAAAAGGCAGAAATTCTAAATATTTTGTGGCAAAAATATAGAAATTCCCCTAATTTTGAGGTAAAAATGCTGAAATTTCTTTTATTTGGGGGCAAAAAAGCAGAAATTTCCCTTATTTTGGGGAAAAATGGAAGAAATTTCACTTATTTCAGGGTATTAAGTCAGAAATTTTTTTTATTTTAGGGCAAAAAGACAGAAATTCCCTTTGTTTTGGGGGAAAAACACAGAAATTCCCCTTATTTTGGAGCAAAAATGAAGAAATTTTCTTTTTTTATGGCAAAAAGGTATGCATTCTTCTTATTTTCAGGCAAAAAGGCAGAAATTCCCCGTATTTTGGTGCAAAATTGCAGAAATTTCCCTAATTGTGGGGCAAAAAGGCAGAAATTCCCTATATGTTGGGGCATAGAAACAGAAATTCTCCTTATTTTGGGGCAGAACTCAGAAATTTCACTTATTTTGGGGCAAAATTCCAGAAATTTCCCATATTTTGGGGCAAAATTGCAGAAATTTCACTTATTTTGGGGCAAAATTGCAGAAATTTCACTTATTTCAGGGAAAATAGGCAGAAATTTCCCTTATTTTCGGGCAAAAGCAGAAATTCCTAATATTTTTTGGCAAAAATGCAGAAATTCCCCTTATTTTGAGGTAAAATGGCTGAAATTCTCCGTATTTGTGGGCAAATGCAGAAATTTCCCTTATTTTGTGGCAAAATTGCAGAAATTTCACTTATATCAGGGTAATAAGTCAGGAACTTTCCTTATTTTGGGGCAAAAAAAAGAGAAATTCCCTTTGTTTTGGGGGAAAAAGACAGAAATTCCACTTAATTAGAGGCAAAAAAGCAGAAATTCTTTTTATTTTGGAGCAAAAATAAAGAAATTTCCCTTTTTTCTGGCAAAAAGGTATGCATTCTTCTTATTTTCGGACAAAAAGGCAGAAATTCCCCGTATTTTGGAGCAAAATTGCAGACATTCCCCTAATTGTGGGGTAAAAAGACAGAAATTCTCCTTATTTTGGGGTAAAACTCATAAATTCCACTTACTTTGGGGCAAAATTCCAGAAATTTCCCTTATTTTTGGGCAAAAATGCAGATATTTCACTTATTTTGGGGCAAAAATGCAGATATTTCACTTATTTCAGAAAAAAAAAGAAATTTTCTTATTTTGGGGCAAAAAGGCAGAAATTTCTTTTATTTTGGTACAAAATCGCAGAAATTTTTTTTTATTTTTGGATAAAAGGCAGAAATTTCCCATATTTTGGGGCAAAAATGCAGTAATTCCCCTGATTTTGAGGTAAAAAGCCTGAAATTCCCCTTATTTGGGGGCAAAAAGTAAGAAATTTCCCTTATTTTGGGGCAAAATTGCAAAAATTTCACTTATTTCAGGGTAATTAGTCAGAAATTTTCCTTATTTTGAAGCAAAAAATACAGAAATTCCCTTTGTTTTGGGGGAAAAACACAGAAATTCTACTTATTTAGAGGCAAAAAAGCAGAAATTCTTCTTATTTTAGAGCAAAAATGAAGAAATTTCCCTTTTTTATGGTAAAAAGGTATGCATTCTTCTAATTTTCGGGCAAAAAGGCAGAAATTCCCCGTATTTTGGAGCAAAATTGCAGAATTTCGCATAATTGTGGGGCAAAAAGGCAGAAATTCCCTATATGTTTGCGCATAGAGACAGAAATTCTCCTGATTTTGCGGCAGAACTCAGAAATTCCACTTATTTTTGGGCAAAATTCCAGAAATTTTCCTTATTTTGGGGCAAAATAGCAGAAATTTCACTTATTTTGGGGAAAAATTGCAGAAATTTCACTTGTTTCAGGGAAAATAGGCAGAAATTTTTCTTATTTTGGGGCAAAAAGCAGAAATTCCAAATATTGTGGCAAAAATGCAGAAATTTCCCTTATTTTGAGGTAAAGAGGCTGAAATTCCCCTTATTTGGGTTCAAAAACGCAGAAATTTCCCTTATTTTGGAGCAAAATTGCAGAAATTTCAATTATTTCAGGGCAATAAGTCAGATATTTTCCTTATTTTGGGGCAAAAAACAGAAATTCCCTTTGTTTTGAGGGAAAAAGACAGAAATTCCATTTATTTAGAGGCAAAAAAGCAGAAATTCCCTTTATTTTGGAGCAAAAATGAAGAAATTTTCCTTTTTTATGGCAAAAAAGTATGCATTCTTCATTTTCGGGCAAAAAGCAGAAATTCCCGTATTTTAAAGCAAAATTGCAGAAATTCCCCTAATTGTCAGGCAAAAAGGAAGAAATTCCCTATATGTTAAGGCATAAAGACAGAAATTCTTCTTATTTTGGGGCAGAACTCAGAAATTCCACTTATTTTAAGTGAAAATTCCAGGAATTTTTTATATTTTGGGGCCAAATTGCAGAAATTTCACTTATTTTTGGGCAAAATTGCAGATATTTCACTTATTTTAGGGGAAATAGGCAGAAATTTTCCATATTTTGGGGCAAAAAAGACAGAAATTCCCTTTGTTTTGGGGAAAAAAGACAGAAATTCCACTTATTTAGAGGCAAAAAAGCAGAAATTCCCATATTTTGGAGCAAAAATGAAGAAATTTCCCTTTTTTATGGCAAAAAGGTATGCATTCTTCTTATTTTCAGGCAAAAAGACAGAAATTCTCCGTAATTTGAAGCAAAATTGCAGAAATTCCCCTAATTGTGGGGCAAAAAGTCAGAAATTCCCTATATGTTGGGGCAGAAAGACAGAAATTATCCTTATTTTGAGGTAAAACTCATAAATTCCACTTTCTTTGGGGCAAAATTTCAGAAATTTCTCTTATTTTGGGGTAAAATTGCAGAAATTTCACTTATTTTGGGGCAAAATTGCAGATATTTCACTTATTTCCAAAAAAAAGTAGAAATTATCTTATTTTGGGGCAAAAAGGCAGAAATTTCTTTTATTTTGGTACAAAATTTCAGAAATTTTTCTTATTTTTGGGCAAAAAAAGCAGAAATTTTCCATATTTTGGGGCAAAAATGCAGAAATTCCCCTTATTTTGAGGTAAAAAGGCTGAAATTCCCCTTATTTAAGGGCAAAAAGGCAGAAATTTCCCTTATTTTGGGGCAAAATTGAAGAAATTTCACTTATTTCAGAATAATAAGTCAGAAATTTTCCTCATTTTGGGGCAAAAAATACAGAAATTCCCTTTGTTTTTGGGGAAAAACACAGAAATTCCACTTATTTAGAGGCCAAAAAGCAGAAATTCCCCTTATTTTGGAGCAAAAATGAAGAAATTTCCCTTTTTTATGACAAAAAGCTATGCATTCTTCTTATTTTCGGGCAGAAAGGCAGAAATTTCCCGTATTTTGGAGCAAAATTGCAGAAATTCCCCTAATTGTGTGGCAAAAAGGCAGAAATTCCCTATATGTTGGGGAAGAAAGACAGAAATTCTCCTTATTTTGGGGTAAAACTCATAAATTCCACTTACTTTGGGGCAAAATTCCAGAAATTTCACTTATTTTGGGGCAAAATTGCATAAATTTCACTTATTTTGGGGCAAAATTGCAGAAATTTCCCTTATTTCAAAAAAAAAGAAGAAATTTTCTTATTTTGGGGCAAAAACGCAGAAATTCCGAATATTTTGTGGCAAAAATGCAGAAATTCCTAATATTTTGTTGCAAAAATGCAGAAATTTCCCTTATTTTGAGGTAAAAAGTCTGAAATTCCCCTTATTTGGGGGCAAAAATGCAGAAATTTCACTTATTTTGGGGCAATTTGCAGAAATTTCACTTATTTCAGGGTAAAAAGTCAGAAATTTTTCTTATTTTGGGGCAAAAAAACAGAAATTCCTTTCGTTTTGGGGGAAAAAGACAGAAATTCCACTTATTTAGCGGCAAAAAGGAAAAAGTTTCCCTTAATTTTGAGCAAAAATGAAGAAATTTCTCTTTTTTATGGCAAATAGGTAGGCATTCTTTTTATTTTCGGACAAAAAGGCAGAAATTCCCCATATTTTGGGGCAAAAGGCAGAAATTCCTTTTATTTAGGGCAAAATTGCAGAAATTTCCCTAATTGTGGGGCAAAAAACTGAAATTCCACTTATTTTGGGGCAAAGTTGCAGAAATTTCCCTTAATATGGGGAAAAAATGCAGAAATTTCCCTTATTTTAGGGCAAAATTTTAGAAATTTCACCAATTGTGGGGCAAAAAGGCAGAATTTCTCTTTATTTTGTGGCAAAACTCAAAAATTCCACTTATTTTGGGGCAAAATTCCAGAAATTTCATTTATTTTGGGGCAAAATTGCAGAAATTTCACTTATTTCAGAAAAAAAGCAGAAATTTTCTTATTTGGGGGCTAAAAGGCAGAAATTTGTATTATTTTGTTACAAAATTGCAGAAATTTTTCTTATTTTGCGGAAAAAAGGCAGAAATTTCCCATATATTGGGGCAAAAATGCATAAATTCCCCTTATTTTAAGGTAAAAAGGCTGAAATTCCCCTTATTTGGGGACAAAAAGTAAGAAATTTTCCTTATTTTGCGGCAAAAAAGAAAGAAATTCCCTTTGTTTTGGGGGAAAAAGACAGAAATTCCACTTGTTTAGAGGCAAAAAAGCAGAAATTTCCCTTATTTTGGAGCAAAAATGAAGAAATTTCCCTTTTTTATAGCAAAAACGTATGCATTCTTCTTATTTTCGGGCAAAAAGGCAGAAATTCCCAGTATTTTGGAGCAAAATTGCAGAAATTCCACTAATTGTGGGGCAAAAAGGCAGTAATTCCCTATATGTTGGGGCAAAAAGAAAGAAATTCTCATTATTTTAGGGCAAAACTAGGAAATTCAACTTATTTTGCGGCAAAAATCAGAAAATTCCCTTATTTTGGGGCAAAATTGCAGAAATTTTACTTATTTTGGGGCAAAATTGCAGAAATATCACTTATTTCAGGAAAAAAAGGGAAATTTTCTTATTTTGGGGCAAAAAGGCTAAAATTTCTTTTATTTTTGTACAAAATTGCAGAAATTTTTCTTATTTTGAGGCAAAAAAGCAGAAATTCCCATATTTTGGGGCAAAAATGCAGAAATTCCCCTTATTTTGAGGTAAAAAGGCTGAAATTCCCCTTATTTGGGGGCAAAAATGCAGAAATTTCCTTCATTTTGGGGCAAAATTGCAGAAATTTCAAATATTTCAGGGTAATAAATCAGAAATTTTTTTTATTTTGGGGCAAAAATACAGAAATTCCCTTTTTTGGGGGGAAAAATACAGAAATTCCACTTTTTTAGAGGCAAAAAAGCAGAAATTCTCCTTATTTTGGAGCAAAAATGAAGAAATTTCCCTTTTTTGTGGCAAAAGGTATTCATTCCCTTTATATTCAGGCTAAAAAGCAGAAATTCCCCGTATTTTGGAGCAAAATTGCTGAAATTCCCCTAATTGTGGAGCAAAAAAGCAGAAATTCCCTATATGTTAGGGCAAACAGACAGAAATTCTCTTTATTTTGGGGCAAAACTCAGAAATTCCACATATTTTAGGGCAAAATTCCAGAAATTTCTTTTATTTTGGGGCAAAATTGCAGAAATTTCATTTATTTTGGGGCAAAATTGCAGAAATTTCACTTATTTCAGGGAAAAAAGGCAGAAATTCCCCTTATTTTGGAGCAAAAATCAAGAAATTTCTTTTTTTATGGCAAAAAGTTATGCATTCTTCTTATTTTCGGGCAAAAAGGCAGAAATTTCCCGTATTTTGGAGCAAAATTGCAGAAATTCCCCTAATTGTGGGGCAGAAAGGCAGAAATTCCCTATATGTTGGCGCAAAAAGGCAGAAATTCTCATTATTTTGGGGCAAAACTCAGAAATTCTACTTATTTTGGGGCAAAATTGCAGAAATTTCCCTTATTTTGGGGCAAAATTGCAGAAATTTCACTTATTTCATAAAAAAGGCAGAAATTTTCTTATTTGGGGGCAAAAAGGCAGAAATTTCTTTTATTTAGGTACAAAATTGCAGAAATTTTTCTTATTTTGGGGCAAAAAGGCAGAAATTCCCCATATTTTGGGGCAAAAAGGCAGAAATTCCCTTTATTTTGAGGTAAAAAGGCTGAAATTCTCCTTATTTTCGGGCAAAAATTCAGAAATTCCCCTTATTTTGGTGCAAAAAGACAGAAATTTCATTTATTTTTGGGGAAAAGACTGAAATTGCACTTATTTTGAGTCAAAAGGCGGAAAATACCCTTATATTGGGGCAAAAATGAAGAAATTTCCCTTTTTTTATGGCAAAAAGGTAAACATTCCCTTTATTTTCGGGCAAAAAGGCAGAAATTCCAAATACTTTGGAGCAAAATTGCAAAAATTCCCCTAATTTTGGGGCAAAAGGCAGAAATTCCTTTTATTTTGGGGTAAAACAGCAGAAATTTCACTTATTTCGCAGCAAAATGGCAGAAATTCCCTTTATTTTAGGCGAAAAAGACAAAAAATCCCCGTATTTTGGAGCAAAATTGCAGAAATTCACCTAATTTTGGGGTAAAAACTACAGTAATTTTTTTTATTTTGGGGTAAAAAGGCAGAAATTCTCCTTACTATGGGGCAAAAGGCAAAAATTCCATTTATTTTAGAGCAAAATTGCAGAAATTTCCCTTATTATAGGGAAAAATTGCAGAAATTTCCCTTGTTTTAGGGCAAAATTGCAGAAATTTCACTTATTTCAGAGAAAAAAAGCAAAAAATTTTTTTATTTTGGGGCAAAAAGGAAAAAATTCTTATTATTTTGGGGCAAAAAGGCAGAAATTCACCTTATTTTGGGCTAAAATTGCAGAAATTTCACATATTTCAGGGCCAAAATGCAGAAATTTCCCTTAATTTGGGGCAAAAATGAAGAAAATTCCCCTTTTTATGGCAAAAAGGTATGCATTCCCTTTATTTTCGGGCAAAAAGGCAGAAATTCCTCGTATTTTGGAGCAAAATTGCAGAAATTCCCCCAATTGTGAGGCAAAAATGCAGAAATTCTCATTATTTTGGGGTAAAACTCAGAAATTCCATTTATTTTGGGGCAAAATTCCAGAAATTTCCTTTATTTTGGGGCAAAATTGAAGAAATTTCACTTATTTTGGGGCTAAATTGCAGAAATTTCACTTATTTCTGGGAAAAAAAGGCAGAAATTTTCCTTATTTTTGGGCAAAAAGGCCGAAATTCCTAATATTTTGTGGCAAAAATGCAGAAACTCCTAATATCTTGTTGCAAAAATGCAGAAATTTCCCTTATTTTGAGGTAAAAAGGCTGAAATTCCCCTTATTTGTGGGCAAAAATGCAGAAATTTCCCTTATTTTGAAGCAATTTGCAGAAATTTCACTTATTTCAGGGTAATAAGTCAGAAATTTTCCTTATTTTGAGGCAAAAAAGACAGAAATTCTCTTTGTTTTTGGGGAAAAAAACAGAAATTCCAATTATTTAGAGGCAAAAAGGCAAAAGTTCCCCTTATTTTGGAGCAAAAATGAAGAAATTTCCCTTTTTTATGGCAAAAAGTTATGCATTCTTCTTATTTTCGGAAAAAGATGCAGAAACTCGCCATATTTTGGTGCAAAAGGCAGAAATTCCCCTTATTTAGGGCAAAATTCCAGAAATTTCCATAATTGTGGGGCAAAAAGGCAGAAATTCTCTTTATTTTGGGGGAAAAGTCAGAAATTTCATTATTTTGGGGCAAAATTCCAGAAATTTCTTTTATTTTGGGGCAAAATTGCAGAAATTTCACTTATTTTGGGGCAAAATTGCAGAAATTTCACTAATTTCAGGGAAAAAGGAAGAAAATTTCCTTATTTTGGGGCAAAAAGGCAGAAATTCATAATATTTTGTGCCAAAATTCAGAAATTCCCCTTATTTTGAGGTAAAAAGTCTGAAATTCCCCTTATTTAGGGGGAAAAAAGGCAGAAATTTCTTTTATTTTGGGGCAAAATTTCAGAAATTTCACTAATTTCAGAAAAAAAGCAGAAATTTTCTTATTTGGAAGCAAAAAGGCAGAAATTTCTTTTATTTTGGTACAAAATTGCAGAAATTTTCTTTATTTTGGGGCAAAATTGCAGAAATTTCACTTATTTTGGGGCAAAATTGCAGAAATTTCACTTATTTCAGAAAAGAAAAAGCAGAAATTTTTTTATTTGGGGGCAAAAAGGCAAAAATTTCTATTATTTTGGTACAAAATTGCAGAAAATTTTCTAATTTTGGGGCAAAAAGGCAGAAATTTTTTAAATTTTGGGGCAAAAATGCAGAAATTCCCCTTATTTTGAAGTAAAAATGCTGAAATTCCCCTTATTTGGGGGCAAAAAGGCAGAAATTTCCCTTAATTTTGGGGCAAAATTGCAGAAATTTCACTTATTTCAGGGAAAATAGGCAGAAATTTTCTTTATTTTGGGGCAAAAATGCAGAAATTCCTAATATTTTGTGGCAAAAATGCAGAAATTCCCCTTATTTTGAGGTAAAAAGGCTGAAATTCCCTTTATTTGGGAGCAAAAATGCAGAAATTTTCCTTATTTTTGGGCAAAAAGGCAGAAATTCCTAATATTTTGTTGCAAAAATGCAGAAATTCCCCTTATTTTGAGGTAAAATGGTGGAATTCCTTTTATTTCGGGGCAAGAAGGCAGAAATTTTTCTTATTTTGGGGCACGAAAGAGAGGAATTCTCTTTGTTTTGGGGAAAAAAGACAGAAATTCAACTTATTTAGAGGCAAAAAAGCAGAAATTCCTTTTATTTTGGAGCAAAAATGAAGAAATTTCCTATTTTTATGGCAAAAAGGTATGCATTCTTCTTATTTTCAGGCAAAAAAGCAGAAATTCCCCGTATTTTAAAGCAAAATTAGAGAAATTCCCCTAATTGTGTGGCAAAAATACAGAAATTCTCCTTATTTTGGGGCAAAAGACAGAAATTCCACTTATTTTTGTGCAAAATTAGAGAAATTTGCCTTATTTTGAGGCAAAATTGAAGAAATTTCTATTATTTTGGGCAAAATTGCAGAAATTTCACTTATTTCAGAAAAAAGCAGAAATTTTCTTATTTTCGGGCAAAAAGGCAGAAATTTCTTTTATTTTGGTACAAAATTGCAGAAATTTTTCTTATTTTGGGGCAAAAAGGCAGAAATTTCTAATATTTTGTGGCAAAAAATGCAGAAATTCCCCTTATTTTGAGATAAAAAGCTGAAATTCCCCTTATTTGGGGGCAAAAAGGCAGAAATTTCTTTTATTTTGGGGCAAAATTGCAGAAATTTCACTTATTTCAGGGAAAAATAGCAGAAATTTTCCATATTTTTGGGCAAAAATGCAGAAATTCCTAATATTTTGTGGCAAAAATACAGAAATTCCCTTTATTTTGAGGTAAAATGGTAAAATTCCCCTTATTAAGGGGCAAAAAGGCAGAAATTTCCCTTATTTTGGGGCAAAATTGCAGAAATTTCACTTATTTCAGGGTAATAAGTCAGAAATTTTTCTTATTTTGTGGCAAAAAAGACAGAAATTCCCTTTGTTTTTGAGGAAAAAGACAGAAATTCCACTTATTTAGAGGCAAAAAAGCAGAAATTCCCCTTATTTTGGAGCAAAAATGAAGAAATTTCCCTTTTTTATGGAAAAAAGGTATGCATGCTTCTTATTTTTGGGCAAAAAGGCAGAAATTCCTCGTATTTTGTAGTATAATTGCAGAAATTCTCCCAATGGTGTGGCAAAAAGGCAGAAATTCCCTATATGTTAGGGTAAAAAGACAGAAATTCTCCTTATTTTGGGGCAAAACTCAGAAATTCCACTTATTTTGGGGCAAAATTCCAGAAATTTCATTAATTTTGAGGAAAAATTGGAGAAATTTCACTTGTTTTGGGGCAAAATTGCAGAAATTTCACTTGTTTTGGGGCAAAATTGCAGAAATTTTCCTTATTTTGGGGCAAAAAGGCAGAAATTTCTAATATTTTTTGGCAAAAATGCAGAAATTACCCTTATTTTGAGGTAAAAAGGCTGAAATTCCCCTTATTTGGGGGCAAAAATGCAGAAATTTCCCTTATATTGGGGCAAAATTGCAGAAATTTCACTTATTTCATGGTAATAAGTCTGAAATTTTCCTTATTTTGGGGCAAAAAAGACAGAAATTCCCTTTGTTTTGGGGAAAAAAGACAGAAATTCCACTTATTTAGAGGCAAAAAAGCAGAAATTCCCCTTATTTTGGAGCAAAATTGCAGAAATTCCCCTAAATGTGGGGCAAAAAGGCAGAAATTCCCTATATATTGGTGCAAAAAGACAGAAATAATCCTTATTTTGGGGCAAAACTCAGAAATTCCACATATTTTTGGGCAAAAATCCAGAAATTTCACTTATTTTGGGGCAAAATTGCAGAAATTTAACTTATTTTTGGGCAAAATTGCAGAAATTTCACTTATTTCAGAATATAAATCAGAAATTTTCTTATTTGGGGGCACAAAGGCAGAAATTTCCCATATTTTGGGGCAAATATGCAGAAATTCCTCTTATTTTGAGGTAAAAATGCGCAAATTCCCCATATTTGGGGGCAAAAAGGCAGAAATTTCACTTATTTTTGGGCAAAATTGAAGAAATTTCACTTATTTCAGGAAAAAAAGGCAGAAATTTTTCTTATTTTTGGGCAAAATGGCAGAAATTCCTAATATTTTGTGGCAAAATGCAGAAATTCCACTTATTTTGAGGTAAAATGGTGAATTTCCCTTATTTCGGGGCAAAAAAGCAGAAATTTCCCTTATTTTGGGGAAAAATTGCATAAATTCCACTTATTTCAGGGTAATAAGTCAGAAATTTTCCTTATTTTTGGGCAAAAAGACAGAAATTCCATTTGTTTTGGGGGAAAAGACAGAAATTCCACTTATTTTGAAGCAAAAATGAAGAAATTTCCCTTTTTTATGGCAAAAAGTTAGGCATTTTTCTTATTTTTGGGCAAAATGGCAGAATTTCTCCATATTTTTTAGCAAAATTGCAGAAATTCCCCTAATTGTGGGGCAAAAAGGCAGGAATTCCCTATATGTTGGGGCAAAAAGACAGAAATTTTCCTTATTTTGGGCAAAACTCAGAAATTCCACTTATTTTGGGGCAAAATTCCAGAAATTTCTCTTAGTTTGGGGCAAAATTGCATAAATTTCACTTATTTCAGGAAAAAAAGGTAGAAATTTTCCTTATTTTGGGGCAAAAAGGCAGAAATTCCTAATATTTTGTGGCAAAAATGCAGAAATTACCCTTATTTTGAGGTAAAAAGGCTGAAATTCCCATTATTTGGGAACAAAAAGGCAGAAATTTCCCTTACTCTGGGGCAAAATTGCAGAAATTTCACTTATTTCAGGGTAATAAGTCAGAAATTTTCCTTATTTTGGGGCAAAAAAAACCAGGAATTCCCTTTGTTTTGGGGAAAAAGACAGATATTCCACTTATTTAGAGGCAAAAAAGCAGAAATTCCCCTTATTTTGGACCAAAAATGAAGAAATTTCCCTTTTTTATGGCAAAAAGGTATGCATTCTTCTTATTTTCAGGCAAAAAGGCAGAAATTCCCCGTATTTTAAAGCAAAATTGCAGAAATTCCCCTAATTGTGGGGCAAAAATACAGAAATTCTCCTTATTTTGAGGCAAAAGACAGAAATTCCACTTATTTTGGGGCAAAATTCCAGAAATTTCTTTTATTTTGAGGCAAAATTTCAGAAATTTCAATTATTTTGGGGCAAAATTGCAGAAATTTCACTTATTTCAGAAAAAAGCAGAAATTTTATTATTTTGGGGCAAAAATGAAGAAATTGCCCATATTTTGTGGCAAAAATGCAGAAATTTCCCTTATTTTGAGGTAAAAAGGCTGAATTTCCCCCTATTTGGGGGCAAAAATGCAGAATTTTCCCTTATTTTGGGGCAAAATTGCAGAAATTTCACTTATTTCAGGGTAATAAGTCAGAAATTTTCCTTATTTTTTGCAAATAAGATACAAATTCCCTTTGTTTTGGGGGAAAAATACAGAAATTCCACTTATTTAGCGGCAAAAAGGCAGAAATTCCCTTTATTTTGTAGCAAAATTGCAGAAATTCCCCTAAATGTGGGGCAAAAAGGCAGAAATTTTCTATATGTTAAGGCAAAATGACAGAAATAATTCTTATTTTGGGGCAAAACTCATATATTCCACTTATTTTTGGGCAAATATTCAGAAATTTCACTTATTTTGGGGCAAAATTGCAGAAATTTCACTTATTTTGGGGCAAAATTGCAGAAATTTCACTTATTTCAGAAAAAAAGCAGAAATTTTCTTATTTGGGGGCCAAAAGGCAGAAATTTCTATTATTTTGGTACAAAATTACAGAAATTTTTCTTATTTTAGGGCAAAAAGGCAGAAATTTCCCATATTTTGGGGCAAAAATGCAGAAATTCCCCTTATTTTGAGGTAAAAAGGCTGAATTTCCTTATATTTGGGGGCAAAAAGGCAGAAATTTCACTTATTTTGAGGCAAAATTGCAGAAATTACACTTATTTCAGGGAAAAAAGGCAGAAATTGTCCTTATTTTTGGGCAAAAATGCAGAAATTCCTAATATTTTGTGGCAAAAATGCAGAAATTCCCCCTATTTTGAGGTAAAAAGGCTGAAATTCCCCCTATTTGGGGGCAAAAAGGCCGAAATTTCCTTTATTTTGAGGCAAAATTGCAGAAATTTCACTTATTTCAGGGTAATAAGAAAGAAATTTTCCTTATTTTGGGGCCAAAAAACAGGAATTCCCTTTGTTTTGGGGGAAAAAGACAGAAATTCCACTTATTTAGAGGCAAAAAAGCAGAAATTCTTTTTATTTTGGAGCAAAAATGAAGAAATTTCTCTTTTTTATGGCAAAAAGGTATGCATTCTTCTAATTTTCAGGCAAAAAGGCAGAAATTCCCCATATTTTATAACAAAATTGTAGAAATTTCCCTAATTGTGGGGCAAAAAGACAGACATCTTCCTTATTTTGGGGCAAAAGGCAGAAATTCCACTTATTTTGGGGCAAAATTCAAGAAATTTCCCTTATTTTGAGGCAAAATTGCAGAAATTTCAATTATTTTGGGGCAAAATTGCAGAAATTTCACTTATTTCAGAAAAAAAGCAGAAATTTTCTTATTTTGGGGCAAAAATGCAGAAATTTCCCATATTTTGCGGCAAAAATGCAGAAATTCCCCTTATTTTGAGGTAAAAAGGCTGAATTTCCCCCAATTTGGATGCAAAAAGGCAGAATTTTCCTTTATTTTGGGGCACAATTGCAGAAATTTTGCTTATTTCAGGGATATAAGTCAGAAATTTTCCTTATTTTTGGGCAAAAAAGACACAAATTCTCTCTGTTTTGAGGAAAAAGACAAAAATTCCACCATTTTAGAGGCAAAAAAGCAGAAATTCTCCTTATTTTGGAGCAAAAATGAAGAAATTTTCCTTTTTTATGGCAAAAAGATATGCATTCTTCTTATTTTCGGGCAAAAAGGCAGAAATTCCCCGTATTTTGGAGCAAAATTGCAGAAATTCCCCTAATTGTGGGGCAAAAAGGCAGAAATTCCCTATATGTTGGGGCATATGGACAGAAATTCTCCTTATTTTGGGGCAGAACTCAGAAATTCCACTTAATTTGGGGCAAAATTCCAGAAATTTCTCATATTTTGGGGCAAAATTGCAGAAATTTCACTTATTTTGGAGCATAAATGAAGAAATTTTCCTTTTTTATAACAAAAACGTATGCATTCTTTTTATTTTCGGGCAAAAAGGCAGAAATTCCCCGAATTTTGGAGCAAAATTGCAGAAATTCCCCTAATTGTGGGGCAAAAAGGCAGAAATTCCCTATAAGTTGGGGCATAAAGACAGAAATTCTCCTTATTTTGGGGCAGAATTCAGAAATTAAAGTTATTTTGGGGCAAAATTCCAGAAATTTCCCATATTTTGTGGCAAAATTGCAGAAATTTCACTTATTTTAGGGCAAAATTGCAGAAATTTCACTTATTTCAGGGAAAATAGGCAGAAATTTTCCTTATTTTGTGGCAAAAGGCAGAAATTGCTAATATTTTGTGGCAAAAATGCAGAAATTCCCCTTATTTTGAGGTAAAAAGGCTGAAATTTTCCTTATTTGGGGGCAAAAGTAGAAATTTTCCTTATTTTGGGGCAAAATTGCTGAAATTTCACTTATTTCACGGTAATAAGTCAGAAATTTTCCTTATTTTGGGGCAAAAAAGACAGAAATTCACTTTGTTTTGGGGGAAAAAGACAGAAATTCCACTTATTTAGAGGCAAAAAAGCAGAAATTCCCCTTATTTTAAAGCAAAAATAAAGAAATTTCCCTTTTTTATGGCAAAAAGGTATGCATTCTTCTTATTTTTGTGCAAAAAGGCAGAAATTCCCCGTATTTTGGAGAAAAATAGCAGAGATTCCCCTAATTGTGGGGCAAAAAGTCAAAAATTCCCTATATGTTGGGGCATAATGACATAAATTCTCCTTATTTTGGGGTAAAACTCATAAATTCAACTTACTTTGGGTCAAAATTCCAGAAATTTCCCTTATTTTGGGGCAAAATTGCAGAAATATCACTTATTTTGGGGCAAAATTGCAGAAATTTTACTTATTTCAGGGAAAATAGGGAGAAATTTTCTTTATTTTAGGGCAAAAAGGGAGAAATTCCAAATATTTTATGGCAAAAATGCAGAATTTTTTTTTTATTTTGAGGTAAAAAGGCTGAAATTCCCCTTGTTTGGAGGCAAAAAGGCAGAAATTTCCCTTATTTTGGAGCAAAATATCAGAAATTTCACTTATTTCAGGGTAATAAGTCAGAAATTTTCCTTATTTTAGGGCAAAAAACAGAAATTCCCTTTGTTTTGGGGGAAAAAGACAGAAATTCCACTTATTTAGAGGGAAAAAAGCAGAAATTCCCTTTATTTTGGAGCAAAAATGGAGAAATTTCCCATTTTTTTGGCAAAAAGGTATTCATTCTTCATATTTTCGGGCAAAAAGGCAGAAATACCCCGTATTTTGTAGCAAAATTGCAGAAATTCCCCTAATTGTGGGGCAAAAAGGCAGAAATTCCCTATATGTTGGGGCAAAAAGACAGAAATTCTCATTATTTTGGCACAAAACTCATAAATTCCACTTATTTTGAGGCAAAATTCCAGAAATTTTCCTTATTTGGGGGCAAAATTGCAGAAATTTCACTTAATTTGGGTCAAAATTGCAGAAATTTCACTTATTTCAGAAAAAAAATGAGAAATTTTCTTTATTTTGGGGCAAAATTGCAGAAATTTCACTTATTTCACGGAAAAAGGGCAGAAATTTTCTTTGTTTTTGGGCAAAAAGGCCGAAATTCTAAATATTTTGTGGCAAAAATGCAGAAATTTCCCATATTTTGGGGCAAAATTGCAGAAATTTCAGTTATTTTGGGGCAAAATTGCAGAAATTTCACTTATTTCAGGGAAAATAGGCAAAAATTTTCTTTATTTTGGGGCAAAAAGGAAGAAATTCCTAATTTTTTGTGGCAAAAATCCAGAAATTCCCCTTATTTTGAGGTAAAAAAGCTGAAATTCCCCTTATTTGGGGGCAAAAAGGCAGAAATTTCCATTATTTTGGGGCAAAATTGCAGAAATTTCACTTATTTCAGAGTAATAATCAAAAATTTTTCTTATTTTGGGGCAAAATGAGAGAAATTCCTTTTGTTTTGAAGGAAAAAGACAGAAAACCTACTTATTTAGAGGCAAAAAGCAGAAATTTCCCTTATTTTGGAGCAAAAATTAAGAAATTTCCGTTTTTTATGGCAAAAAGGTATGCATTTTTTTTATTTTCGGGCAAAAAGGCAGAAATTCCCCGTATTTTGGAGCAAAATTGCAGAAATTCCCCTAATTGTGGGGCAAAAAGACAAAAATTCCCTATATGTTTGGGCATAAATACAGAAATTCTCATTTTGGGGCTGAACTCAGAAATTAAACTTAATTTGGGGCAAAATTCCAGAAATTTCACTTATTTTGGGGCAAAATTGCAGAAATTTCACTTATTTTGGGGCAAAATTGCAGAAATTTCACTTATTTCAGGGAAAAAAGGCAGAAATTTTCCTTATTTTGAAGCAAAAAAGCAGAAATTCCAAATATTTTGTGGCAAAAATGCAGAAATTCCCCCTATTTTGTGGTAAAAAGGCTGAAATTCCCCTTAATTGGGGGCAAAAATGCAGAAATTTTTCTTATTTTGGGGAAGAACTCAGAAATTAAACTTATTTTGGGGCAAAATTCCAGAAATTTCCCCTATTTTGGGGCAAAATTCGAGAAATTTCCCCTATTTTGGGGCAAAATTCCAGAAATTTCCTATATTTTGGGGCAAAATTGCAGAAATTTCACTTATTTTGGGGCAAAATTGCAGAAATTTCACTTATTTCAGGGAAAAAAGCAGAAACTTTCTTATTTTGGGGCAAAAAGGCAGAAATTTCTTTTCTTTTGGTACAAAATGGCAGAAATTTTTCTTATTTTGGGGCAAAAAGGCAGAAATTTCCCATATTTTGGGGCAAAAATGCAGAAATTCCCCTTATTTTGAGGTAAAATGGCTGAAATTCCCCTTATTTGTGGGCAAAAACACAGAAATTTCCCTTATTTTGAGGCAAAATTGCAGAAATATGATTTATTTCAGAAAAAAAGCAGAAATTTTCTTATATTGGGGCAAAAAGGCTGAAATTTCTTTTATTTTGGTACAGAATTGCAGAAATTTTTCTTATTTTGTGGCAAAATGGCAGAAATTTCCCATATTTTGGGTCAAAAATTCAGAAAGTCCCCTTATTTTGAGGTTAAAAGTCTGAAATTCCCCTTATTTCGTGGCAAAAAGGCAGAAATTTCTCTTATGTTGGGGCAAAATTGCAGAAATTTCATTTATTTCAGAAAAAAAGTAGAAATTTTCTTATTTTGGGGCAAAAAGTCAGAAATTTTTATATTTTGGTACAAAATTGCAGAAATTTTTCTTAATTTGGGGCAAAAAGGCAGAAATTTCCCATATTTTTGGGCAAAAATTTAGAAATTCTCCATATTTTGAGGTAAAAAGGCTGAGATTTCCCTTATTTGAGGTCAAAAAGACAGAAATTTCTCTTAATTTGGGGCAAAATTTTAGAAATTTCCCTTATTTTGGGGCAAAATTGCAGAAATTTCACTTATTTTGGGGCAAAATTGCAGAAATTTTACTTATTTCAGGGAAAAAAGGCAGAAATTTTCCTTATTTTTGGGCAAAAAAACAGAAATTCCTAATATTCTATGGCATAAATGCAGAAATTCCCCATATTTTGAGGTAAAAAGTCTGAAATTCCCCTTATTTGGGGGCAAAAAGGCAGAAATTTCCCTTATTTTGGGGCAAAATTGCAGAAATTTCACTTATTTCAGGGTAATAAGTCAGAAATTTTCCTTATTTTGGTGCAAAAAACAGAAATTCCCTTTGTTTTGGGGGAAAAAGACAGAAATTCCACTTATTTAGAGGCAAAAAAGCAGAAATTCCCTTTATTTTAAAGCAAAAATGGAGAAATTTCCCATTTTTCTGGCAAAAAGGTAATCATTCTTCTTATATTCGGGCAAAAAGGCAGAAATACCCTGTATTTTGGAGCAAAATTGCAGAAATTCCCCTAATTGTGGGGCAAAAAGGCCGAAATTCCCTATATGTTGGGGCATAAAGACAGAAATTCTCCTTATTTTTGTGCAAAACTCAGAAATTCTACTTATTTTCAGGCAAAATTCCAGAAATTTCCCTTATTTGGGGGCAAAATTGCAGAAATTTCACTTATTTTGGGGCAAAATTGCAGAAATTTCACTTATTTCAGAAAAAAAGCAGAAATTTTCTTATATTAGGGCAAAAAGGCTGAAATTTATTTTATTTTGGTACAGAATTGCAGAAATTTTTCTTATTTCGGAGCAAAAAGGCAGAAATTTCCCATATTTTGGGTCAAAAATGCAGAAAGTCTTCATATTTTGAGGTAAAAAGGCTGAAATTCCCCTGATTTGGAGGCAAAAAGGCAGAAATTTCTCTTATTTTGAGGCAAAATTGCAGAAATTTCACTTATTTCAGAAAAAAAGCAGAAATTTTCTTATATTGGGGCAAAAAGGCTGAAATTTCTTTTATTTTGGTACAGAATTGCAGAAATTTTTCTTATTTTGGGGCAAAAAGGCAGAAATTTCCCATATTTTGGGTCAAAAATGCAGAAAGTCCCCTTATTTTGAGGTTAAAAGTCTGAAATTCCCCTTATTTCGTGGCAAAAAGGCAGAAATTTCTCTTATGTTGGGGCAAAATTGCAGAAATTTCATTTATTTCAGAAAAAAAGTAGAAATTTTCTTATTTTGGAGCAAAAAGGCAGAAATTTTTTTATTTTGGTACAAAATTGCAGAAATTTTTCTTATTTTGGGGCCAAAAGGCAGAAATTTCCCATATTTTGGGGAAAAAATGCAGAAATTACCCTTATTTTGAGGTAAAAAGGCTAAAATTCCCCTTATTTGGGGGCAAAAAGGCAGAAATTTTTTTTATATTAGGGCATAATTGCAGAAATTTCACTTACTTCAAGGTAATAAGTCAGAAATTTTCCTTATTTTGGGGCAAAAAAGACAGAAATTCCCTTTGTTTTGGGGGAAAAAGACAGAAATTCCACTTATTTAGAGGCAAAAAAGCAGAAATTCCCCTTATTTTGGAGCAAAATTGCAGAAATTTTCCTTTTTTATGGCAAAAAGGTATGCATTCTTTTTATTTTCGGGCAAAAAAGCAGAAATTCCCTGTATTTTGAAGCAAAATTGCTGAAATTCCCCTAATTGTGGGGCAAAAAGGCTGAAATTCCCTATATGTTGGGGCATAAAGACAGAAATTCTCTTTATTTTTGCGCAAAACTCAGAAATTCAACTTATTTTCCAGAAAAATTCCAGAAATTTCCCTTATTTGGGGGCAAAATTGCAGAAATTTCACTTATTTTGGGGCAAAATTGCAGAAATTTCACTTATTTTAGAAAAAAAGCAGAAATTTTCTTATATTAGGGCAAAAAGGCTGAAATTTATTTTATTTTGGTACAGAATTGCAGAAATTTTTCTTATTTCGGAGCAAAAAGGCAGAAATTTCCCATATTTTGGGTCAAAAATGCAGAAAGTCTTCATATTTTGAGGTAAAAATGCTGAAATTCCCCTGATTTGGAGGCAAAAAGGCAGAAATTTCTCTTATTTTGAGGCAAAATTGCAGAAATTTCATTTATTTCAGAAAGAAAGGCAGAAATTTCCCATATTTTTGGGCAAAAATTCAGAAATTCTCCATATTTTGAGGTAAAAAGGCTGAAATTTCCTTATTTGAGGTCAAAAAGGCAGAAATTTCTCTTAATTTGAGGCAAAATTTTAGAATTATCCCTTATTTTGGGGCAAAATTGCAGAAATTTCACTTATTTTGGGGCAAAATTGCAGAAATTTCACTTATTTCAGGGAAAAAAGGCAGAAATTTTCCTTATTTTTGAGCAAAAAACAGAAATTCCTAATATTCTATGGCAAAAATGCAGAATTTCTTCTTATTTTGAGGTAAAAAGGCTGAAATTCCCCTTATTTGGGGACAAAAAGGCAGAAATTTCCCTTATTTTGGGGCAAAATTGCAGAAATTTTACTTATTTCAGGGTAATAAGTCAGAAATTTTCCTCATTTTGGGGCAAAAAAGACAGAAATTCCCTTTGTTTTGGAAGAAAAAGACAGAAATTCCACATATTTAGAGGCAAAAAAGCAGAAATTCCCCTATTTGTAGGGCAAAAAGGCAGATATTCTCTATATGTTGGGGCAAAAAGACAGGAATTCTCCTCATTTTGGGGCAAAACTCAGAAATTCCATGTATTTTGTGCAAAATTTTAGAAATTTCACTTATTTCAGGGTAATAAGTCAGAAATTTTCCTTATTTTGGGGCAAAAAACAGAAATTCCCTTTGTTTTGGGGGGAATGACAGAAATTCCACTTATTTAGAGGCAAAAAAGCAGAAATTCCCTTTATTTTAAAGCAAAAATGGAGAAATTTCCCATTTTTGTGGCAAAAAGGTAATCATTCTTCTTATATTCGGGCAAAAAGGAAGAAATACCCCGTATTTTGGAGCAAAGTTGCAGAAATTCCACTATTTGTGGGGCAAAAAGGCAGAAATTCCCTATATGTTGGGGCATAAAGACAGAAATTCTCCTTATTTTTGCGCAAAACTCAGAAATTCCACTTATTTTCAGGCAAAATTCCAGAAATTTCCCTTATTTGAGGCCAAAATTGCAGAAATTTCACTTATTTTGGGCCAAAATTGCAGAAATTTCACTTATTTCAGAAAAAAAATGAGAAATTTTCTTATTTTGGGGCAAAAAGGCAGAATTTTTTTTTATTTTGGTACAAAATTGCAGAAATTTTTCTTATTTTGGGGCCAAAAGGCAGAAATTTCCCATATTTTGGGGAAAAATGCAGAAATTACCCTTATTTTGAGGTAAAAAGGCTGAAATTCCCCTTATTTGGGGGCAAAAAGGCAGAAATTTCTTTTATATTGGGGCATAATTGCAGAAATTTCACTTACTTCAGGGTAATAAGTTAGAAATTTTCCTTATTTTGGGGCAAAAAAGACAGAAATTCCCTTTGTTTTGGGGAAAAAAGACAGAAATTCCACTTATTTAGAGGCAAAAAAGCAGAAATTCCCTTTATTTTGAGGTAAAAAGGCTGAAATTGTCCTTTTTTATGGCAAAAAGGTATGCATTCTTCTTATTTTCGGGCAAAAGGCAGAAATTCCCCGTATTTTGAAGCAAAATTGCAGAAATTCCCCTAATTGTGGGGCAAAAAGGAAGAAATTTCCTATATGTTGGGGCAAAAAGACAAAAATCCTCCTTATTTTGGGGCAAAACTCAGAAATTCCACTTATTTAGGGCAAAGTTCCAGAAATTACCTTTATTTTGAGGCACAATTGCAGAAATTTCACTTATTTTGGGGCAAAATTGCAGAAATTTCACTTATTTCAGGGAAAAAAACAGAAATTTTCATATTTTGTGGCAATAAGGCAGAAATTTCTTTTATTTTGGTACAAAATTGCAGAAATTTTTCTTATTTTGGGCAAAAAGGCAGAAATTCCCCTTATTTTGAGGTAAAAAGGCTGAAATTCCCCTTATTTGGGGGCAAAAAGGCAGAAATTTCCCTTATTTTGGGGCAAAATTGCAGAAATTTCACTTATTTCAGGGTAATAAGTCAGAAATTTTCCTTATTTTGGGGCAAAAAATACAGAAATTCCCTTTGTTTTGGGGGAGAAAGACAGAAATTCCACTTATTTAGAGGCAAAAACCAGAAATTCCCCTTATTTTGGAGCAAAAATGAAGAAATTTCTTTTTTTTATGGCAAAAAGGTATGCATTCTTTTTATTTTCGGACAAAAAGGCAGAAATTCCCCATATATTGGAGCAAAATTGGAGAAATTCCCCTAATTGCGGGGAAAAAAGGCAGAAATTCCCTATATGTTGTGGCAAAAAGACAGAAATTCTTCTTATTTTAGGGAAAAATTCAGAAATTTAACTTATTTTGAGGCAAAATTGCAGAAATTTCATTTATTTCAGAAAAAAGATGAAATTTTCTTATTTTGGGGCAAAAAGGCAGAAATTTCTTTTATTTTGGTACAAAATTGCAGAAATTTTTCTTAATTTGGGGCAAAAGGGCAGAAATTTCCCATATTTTTGGGCAAAAATTCAGAAATTCTCCATATTTTGAGGTAAAAAGGCTGAAATTTCCCTTATTTGAGGTCAAAAAGGCAGAAATTTCTCTTAATTTGGGGCAAAATTTTAGAATTTTCCCTTATTTTGGGGCAAAATTGCAGAAATTTCATTTATTTCAGAAAAAAGATGAAATTTTCTTATTTTGGGGCAAAAAGGCAGAAATTTCTTTTATTTTGGTACAAAATTGCAGAAATTTTTCTTAATTTGGGGCAAAAGGGCAGAAATTTCCCATATTTTTGGGCAAAAATTCAGAAATTCTCCATATTTTGAGGTAAAAAGGCTGAAATTTCCCTTATTTGAGGTCAAAAAGGCAGAAATTTCTCTTAATTTGGGGCAAAATTTTAGAATTTTCCCTTATTTTGGGGCAAAATTGCAGAAATTTCACTTATTTTGGGTCAAAATTGCAGAAATTTCACTTATTTCAGGGAAAAAAGGCAG